>NC_086157.1:27665375-28886089 GCF_035149785.1 Candoia aspera | reverse complement strand
GGAGAGGTTGTGGATTTCATCCCAAGCATACACAGAGATACTATTAGGATGGATTAAATGAATAACCTCACGGTAGTGTGAGATCTTCTACAAGACAGAAAAAAAGATATCACTCTAGATACACATATAAAAGAAATGCTTAGGTGAGGAGGAACAATGTTTGGTGCAAGAAAGAAAAGCAAGGGCCATTCTATAAAGGAACATGACTGCATTATTCCCTATAAGATATTGTAATTAGAATGCTGAACTGTAAAAATGAAAAAGAGCAGCAGATTCAAATGTAATGGAACTAAAAACAAAATGCTTAAATACAGAATAGGGCAGATCAAGGTGAGGTAGGACAGTAGCTTGCTACCTCTGAATCCAGCTGTCAGGAGCTATACTCTTCACAATCTCTAGAAATAGCCATTTGCTTTTTTGCTGGTGTCACACTGCAAGACATGGCAGTGGTGGTCAAACTCCAGACAGGTTGCCTCATATGATTACTAAGCAGTGTTCAGCTGTGGCAGGCTCATTCTGAAGACTGGAAATGTGTGTGTGTGTGTGTGTGTGAGAGAGAGAGAGAGAGAGAGAGAGAGAGCCAAAGCACCACAATTTAAATATGAGTGAGAAGGGTATCTAAATATAAACATGGATTGGAAATTAGGATGCAAGATATTAGAAATAAAAATGCCATTAGATATATTACTGATTAGGCTACACTAACCAGTAACCAAGTTCAGCATATGACAAATGAACATGATGCATGATGTTTGGTTGATATCAGCAGAGATAAATAGATAGACAGACAGACAGATATAAAGCCATTTTTTTTTCATGCAGTGCTCACCAGCATCCACATAGAGTTCCTTTGCAGTAAGAATATTGATATTTCTGGTATATGACATACAAGGAAGAATTGGATACATTTCATGAAAATTTAGGGGAAGGAGGAAAAAGGGATTACAAATACTGTATGTCTTTTATGACTCCCCCTGCTAGTTTTGTACTTTGTGGAAATAATATCTTTATTCATTTTTAGTGGTTTGTATATTACAGTAATAACATTTTTTAAAGGATGGTAATTTTTAAGCAAAAATAACTCCTAGCCAAAGCTTAAGAAAGGAGGAAATTGTATCCTATTATCCAGAGAAAAAGTTGGACTTGGCAATTTGGATGAAAACCTGGAGAGAACTATACATTTATCAAGCCATCAAAATAAGGCTTGATTCACAAATAATGCTAAGCTACAGTGTCTTTGTGTGTGTGTGTGTGTGTGTGTGTGTGTGTGTGTTTCTGGATCATCCCCAAAGCCATCCACTGTGGTTTGGCATTACATGTGAACCAGATCATTATATCCTATTCATCAGATTATGGGATAAAAGATGGATTCTTTATTATGGTCAATGACCGGTCCATAAAACGTATTGCATACATAAAACTAATATTGATTGATTCATTCATTCATTAACATGTCAGTCAAACTGCTGTGCATTTACATATTACATGACAGAATTTGTGCACACTTAAAAGAAATAGAACAACTTGAAACTGAAAGTAAGAGTTGTAAATAAAACTGATCAGAATGACTGGGGAATTTAGTTAAATATGGGCATAAGAGCTTGTGGTCAGCATAAAACAAGCAGGTATAGTAGGGTGCGTTCTCCACATGGACATTGTCTAGATTTGAATGGGAGAAGAAGCTAAATTATGGAGATAAATCTTGATTTAAATAATAAGTGTGAATGCTGTTCAATTTATTGGTGGGAAAGCATCTGGGCAAAGGTATGAACATTCCTAAGAGTGGGAAACTAATGTGAGCAATGATTCCTGAAAAAGGTTTTTAACTGTAACAGGAAGAGGAGCTACAGGGAAATACATTATAGACACAGACAACACCTAGCAATTAGGTAGCTGCATCCTACCAAGGGGACAGTTAGGGAGCAAGTGCTCTGTGTATATGTATCTGGAAACAAAGGCAGAAAGAGGTGACCTGAAATTACCAATCTCATAGACAAAGACAACAAAGGTCCACATAGTTAAAGCAATGGTGTTCCCCGTAGTAACATATGGCTGCGAGAGCTGGACCATAAGGAAGGCTGAGAGAAGGAAGAGAGATGCTTCTGAATTGTGGTGTTGGAGGAAAATGCTGAGAGTGCCTTGGACTGCAAGAAGATCAAACCAGTCCATCCTCCAGGAAATAAAACCAGACTTGAGGGAATGATATTAAAAGCAAAACTGAAGTACTTTGGCCATATAATGAGAAGACAGGACACCCTGGAGAAGATGCTGATGCTAGGGAGAGTAGAGGGCAAAAGGAAGAGGGGCCGACCAAGGGCAAAGTGGATGGATGATATTCTAGAGGTGATGGATTCGTCCCTGGGGGAGCTGGGGGTGCTGATGACTGACAGGAGTCTCTGGTGTGGGCTGGTCCATGAAGTCATGAAGAGTTGGAAGCGACTAAATGAATAAACAACAACGACAAAATAGACAAAGAGCCAGCAGAGTGATAGACAAAGAAGGGATACAAGGTAAGCCTGTAAACCACTGTATGCACCCTCCTGCCCCTTGTGGTCAATAGGTCAAGACATGATGAAGACTCAGTGTCACTGAAGTCATACTTCCAACAAAACTTTCACGGAGAATTATTTTGGAATCAATTTATTTACATTGCTACTCTCTGTTTTGGAGGGAATGACTTTTCATTATTTTATATTTACACAAACACTTGAATGCAGTATTAAACTGATATCAGCACATCAGTTTTGACTTCTGGGTTGACTGTTCACAGTTTTCAAGCAGCCTGCCAACTTTCTATAATGGTTTTCCTAAATTTGAAAATTTCTTTCACACATTCTTTAAATGATATGCATTATGATCCAATTCTACATTGTCACTGATGACTTGAAGGAAAATATTGCCTTCTATATTATTGATATTACTGTCAACATTTCTTGCTTCCCCCACCTCTTAACAATGAGGATTACACATTAAAGAAAAGGTATAGGGGCAAGGTGGGAAGGTACATTATTTCAAGCCAAATGGAAGTGGATATGATTGATTTAAATGCTGGGCTGTTATTTTATTTCTTTGTGGCATGTCATTACAATCGGGCTGGTTGTAGAAATGTTCTACAACTTTATCCTTTCATTTGGAAAGGTTAAAACAACATTTAAAACCATTTAAGTAAATGTAATGCTCAGAAAAATGTGGCATTAATATTACCAGCTGAAGCCAAGTACAGTTTCAGCAGGTGCTTCCAGCTTCCCTGCAGATTTTAGGAATGAGAATGAGTTCTAATCAAACATTCAGAGCAGATTTTCTAATATGGGTTTGGGGACTGGGTCAAATGTTTGTGCTGTGTTTCTGGGATAGAAAAAAGTATAATAAAAAGTTTGCTTGAAAATACTTTTTTCATAAACCTTTCCTTTTGGACATAGGAAGGTTTCCTGCAGAAATCTGATTCCATTTAAATGAGCATTGAAGTTTTGCAGAAAAGTTGGTCTGCCAGGTTGAATTCTATATATGCATTTCTGCGTGTGCACAAGTTACTAAAAAAAAAAACCTCCCATCTTAAATAAACAGTTTCAAATGCTTTGGCAAAATGTGTTATCCTGCATTGTGAATTTTGTCACTGTCGCTTATTCTCAGACCTGGGTACTTCATGCCTGGGTAAATATCTCAGGAATATAGATGGCTTGATGTGAAAAGATTTGGACACTTTTAAAATGAAAGCAAACATTTCTACTTTGCAGGAACTGCCCACCACTGAGTACAGATTCAAGGTAGTTCCTCATGTACTATTAGTGCCCACACTTTAACCTATATAGAATTCTGAGCTGTATGTTATAACATTTCCATTTCTTTTATTACAAAATTTCTTTTAGTACAAAATGTATACTAGCAGTTGAAATAACACATAGTAGTAGCAATAACAATCAATCTGGCTACAAATGTTGTCTTCATTACAATTGCTGTCTTTAGATTCTCTCCTTAGAAGGCTGACAAGGTACCTTTTGTGTGTGTGTGTGTGTGTGTGTGTATGTGTCATTTTGATTTCCTCCAGTGTAATAGTTAAAGGTACCATGTCAGCTTTCTAGGAGAAGAATTCAGTATGAGCCAAAATGCCCACTCTTTAGATATTCAGGACCAACCCTATAACTGAGCTAAAAATGACATGGGAACTTCAAGCAGAAGTCAGAGACTTAGGGTATCATGATGGGGCAGTATATTTTAACTATTTCATTTATTGTTATTGCACATTTAATCTCAAAGAGAGTTGCAAGTAGAATTTCTGTCTCCAAATTCCTTAGCTGCTTTTGAGCAACGTGTAGCCTAATCTGGAAAAAGGAGTGTAATTTATTCTTTTGCCTTGGGCTACCAAACCACTTAGGCTGAACTTGTTGAGGAGAGCCTGCCTTATCTGTAAAAATCTGGATGACCACTGGACAGAAACAGAGAGTTAGAGCTTACTGTACACTATCTCTTTGTTTCCATCTTAGTAGTTATCCAGATGTTTTTGCAGCTCAGATTTGGTAAGCTGTAATGTTGGGGGAAGAAAATAATGTGAAGAATCTGGCAAACAGACTGGTAAGAAGTATGGAGATATACAGTATGTGAAACAAATATATAGGCTATCCTTATAAAACTAATCATGCTTGCATACCACAGGTGTGCACAACATACATTGTGATGATTCTGAAGTTATAACCCCATGATCCCAGACTCAGTTGTGAATATATTATGTTATCTTGACTGTAACACTGTCAGTGGTATTCTCATATCTATTTCTTGTAGACTATTACAGTTTTCTGAACCTCATTTGAAGTCATAAGATCAGGCATAATAACAAGAATGAAATTCTCTACAGTTCTGGGCCTGTTGGTGCATATGCTTCCAGGATATTTACTTTTAAAGAAATCTGCAAGTTGACTACCAAATCCCACTAACATTCAGCACCTGCCAACTTAGTTGGAATCTTCCAGAGATGATACTTGCAATTCAAGAGGAACTTGCTTGTAGTGTGAAGAAAATCTGTTTTCTGGGTAAATGATTTGTGGAACTCACATTTCACTTGGTCTTTTTCATTTTTAAGGTTTAGCTTCTTGACTTTGAATATAATTTTAACCTCATTTTAATAATGAACATGAGATTTGTTAGTTCTTAAAGTACTTATATTTAGGTTGGCATTACAAACAGTATGATACACAAATTGCTTAAAATGGGACACAGTAAGTATTTGTACTCAGAGGCTTTTTCATTATGATCCTTAAGTTCAGTTTCCACATTTCTCTGAGAAGGACACAAGCTTTACATAAATCCAGCTAATATTTTCTCAAGATTTAAAGGAGTAGGATACAGAACTGGAATCAAGACTAGAGAGCCACTATATATCAATTGGTCCCTTTCACTCATACTAAGAGCAGTAAGGTAAAGATAAAGGGTTCCCTTGACATTAAGTCCAGTTGTGTCCGACTCTAGGGGGCAGTGCTCATCTCCGTTTCAAAGCCGAAGAGCCGGTGTTTGTCCGTAGACACTTCCGTGGTCATGTGGCCGGCATGACTACACGGAACGCCGTTACCTGTTCGCCAAAGCAGTACCTATTAATCTACTCACATTTGCATGTTTTCGAACTGCTAGGTTGGCAGGAGCTGGGACTAGCAACTGGAGCTCACCCCGTCACACAGATTCGAACCGCCGACCTTCCGATTGGCAAGCTCAGCAGCTCAGCGATTTAACCTGCAGCACCACCACATCCCCCTAAGAGCAGTACTTCAGGATTTAAATGGTGTCCTTACCTGGGAATCCCAGGGATTTAGCTTTGGATCTTCTGCATACAATCATGCGCCCTAGTTGAGTTATAGCCATTCAACCCAAGGCTAAATCTTGGAAAGCTGATTTGCTACTCTGAAGGCACTTTCATGAATAAGAAATACTTCCTTATCCTCTTCCTCTCTATGTGATTGGCTTCTTATTTTCTTCATGAGTCTTAAGAGTAGTTTAACACTATTTTTGCTCAAACAGGATGAAAATGTTGCCCTGTACCTCCAGTTGTATAACTTCTAATACCCCTTGCAGCCCTCAGAAGAGGAGGAGGAGCCACTACAACATTAATAGTGATCTTTTTCACATTCTAGAACTTCCTTCCTTTGCAAGATTATTAATGATGCTTACATTGATTCTGCCACAGCCAGTTCATAATAAGAGACAGTAACACACTAACTTTCCTGAAACATAGTCATGAACAATTCAGAGAATCATAGAATTGGAAGGAGCCATATAGCCCAATGACCTCTGCCATCAGCCCAATGAAAAGGTTCAAATTAAAGTATGGGACACAGGGCTGTCTAGTCTCTCCTTGAACACATTCAAGAAAGGGGATCTCATCACTTCTTTAGGTAAGTTGTCCACTATAAATCTGGCCTTATTGTAAGGAAGGCTTTTTTTTTTTTCTGGCATTCAGTTTGAATCTGATTTCTTACAATTTAAATACATTATTTTGAGTAATGCACTCTGACAATAAAGAAGTCTAGAGCTTCTTCTGTAGAACAACCTTTCATATATTTGAAGAGTTGTACCCTACCCCCAATTCTTTCTGAGATTAAAGATATCTACCTCCTTCAGTCTCTCTTAATACTATTCTATTTTTAGTCCCTGATTATCCTTGTTCCTCTTCTATGAGTTTGTTGTAGTTTCTCTGAATCCTTCTTAAGTGAACTGAACATAATGTTTGAAGTGGTTGTTGTTGTTTATTCGTTTAGTCGCTTCCGACTCTTCGTGACTTCATGGACCAGCCCACGCCAGAGCCTCCTGTCGGTCGTCAACACCCCCAGCTCCCCCAGGGACGAGTCCGTCACCTCTAGAATGTCATCCATCCACCTTGCCCTTGGTCGGCCCCTCTTCCACTCTCCCTAGCATCAGCATCTTCTCCAGGGTGTCCTGTCTTCTCATTATGTGGCCAAAGTATTTCAGTTTTGCCTTGAATATCATTCCCTCAAGTGAGCAGTCTGGCTTTATTTCCTGGAGGATGGACTGGTTTGATCTTCTTGCAATCCAAGGCACTCTCAGAATTTTCCTCCAACACCACAGTTCCAAAGCATCTCTCTTCCTTCTCTCAGCCTTCCTTATGGTCCAGCTCTCACAGCCATATGTTACTACGGGGAACACCATTGCTTTAACTATGCGGATCTTTGTTGTCAGTGTGATGTCTCTGCTCTTAACTATTTTATCGAGATTTGTCATTGCTCTTCTCCCAAGGATTAAGCGTCTTCTGATTTCCTGACTGCAGTCAGCATCTGCAGTAATCTTTGCACCTAGGAATACAAAGTCTTTCACTGCTTCTACATTTTCTTCCTCTATTTGCCAGTTATCAATCAAGCTGGTTGCCATAATCTTGGTTTTTTTCAGGTTTAGCTGCAAGCCAGCTTTTGCACTTTCTTCTTTCACCTTCATCATAAGGCTCCTCAGTTCCTCTTCACTTTCAGCCATCAAAGTGGTATCATCTGCATATCTGAGATTGTTAATGTTTCTTCCAGCGATTTTAACTCCAGCCTTGGATTCCTCAAGCCCTCAAGACGTGGGATAGATGCTAATTCCAAATAAATAGCAGTCGTGTAACCATGTTTCTATCAATTTCAGGCTTTAGTCTTGTCCCTTCCCACTGTCTTCAGAATTTCTGAGTGGAACACATATTTTCTTGTTGGAGAAGTTTGAACCAAAATAAACATTGAGTAGCTCTGTTTTTCCTTTGTTAGGAGTTAGCATTTGTTAACTTCACTGAACAGCTGGTAGAGTGATTCTTTTCTTTTCATCTGAATATATCTACAGAAGATTTTTTAAATGTCCTTAACATCTTTTGCAAATCTTAGGTCATTTTGATATAATCTGTGCAATTTCAGCTAGTATTTATCTTGATGACCTTGCTCTCTTTCTATCTTCAAATGCATCATTTGTCTGTTTGGGCTCATCTTCATTTCTTGCTTGCCCTGGCACAAAGACAAGCCTACCTACCATTTCTGGAGGGCACAGATGCACAGACTATTATCAACCTTTCCCTAGCTTGCTGGTATAGCAACTGCGATCTGTCTTTTCTTGTTCCCCATCAAAAACAGTGTTTTCCCAACAACTGATGACACACACAGTTGGTCTGCCTGTTACATTTACTTTTGTCTTAGACAAATTCCTTCACTCCAATTGGTTGGGTATGTTATGTACTTTCCATTCACTGGTTGTTTACCTCCATGGCCATTTCATCCTCTGCTGCTGGGCTGACTGTCTGCTTATGAAAGGGCTATCGCAATGAAGCCTGACTATGCTCTGAGCAAGTGCTATCTCATGAGAGATGACTGGTGTACTGCTGGATTTCCTTCCATATACCAGTACCAAAGAGAAATGGTGGGCCTTACCCTTTTTTCACTCCAGGTAAATGAGAGAATGGTAAAACTGACTTCTCTTTGCAGCCCACTGATACAGAAATGAAATACTGAAATGAAATTAACAACAGTTCTACCAGTTACACTTACTAGTTCAAGCCATAGCAAGAAAGTAAAACTGTCTACAGTCTTCTTCAAGGCCAATAAACCTTTATACAAACCTGAGGAAGGTTCTTGGAAAAGGTTGATAGAAGTTTTCATAGACTTGTCAGCCCCACCAGATAGACTAGACCAAGAAGAATCACCTCATTGCTTTGGTAACTGATCTGGCCTATCTCTGTCAAGGTCATCTTCCTTAGTGGACATGGAGCTGCAGAATGGTGGCTGATTTCCTGGCATGGATGGGTGGGAGAAAGAAGCAGAAGACTTCACCAAGCAGGACCCATTGTAACTACTGTCTCAACAGAACACCTGATGGGCACTGCTGCCAAATCTGAGGAATGGTTTGAAATCTAGACAGCAATTTCTTAAACCAGCTTCATTTCCAGCCACATTTGGAAGAAAAGACAATCAATTTTTTATTTATTTATCTATCATATTTCTACACCGCCTGTTACGACAAACGACTCTGGGCTGTTGTGAGGATAAGCCCCTGGTTTAAAGATTTTTATTACATCATCCTGACATCTTATCTTGTCCTTCATTCTTTACTTCACTGGAATTGTTTGATGTGGTGTTATTATAAATTGTAGAGAGCCATGGAAATGGTCTTGAACCATATATTCCGAAACCATAAACAAAAAGGAAGCTCCTTAAGCTCTGGAAAGGAAGATAGTATTAAGAAGAGACTCAGGCTGGTCCTCCCTGACTCACTGGGGAATAAGAGGGAGGGGAGGAAAAGCACAGTCAAACTTGCAGGTTCTATAGTTCAGTTACTCTAGCCTAGAAGTATGTTCTAATCTTCCTGTGGAGCTGGTTTCTGGATCTAGTGTACTTCATAGCCTTGACATAAATCTCCTTCCCTAAAAAGGGAAGATTGGAGACTGGATAAAAATTATCTAGAGCCATTGCATCCAGCAATGGTTTTTTGAAAAGGGGTGAACAGCCACTTCCTTCACTACTGCATGGACCCAACAACACAACACCTTCTGGGAGGCCTTAATCAACCGGGAGGAGCATGGATCTAAAGCATAGGTGGCTGAACTAATGGATCCAGGACTGTTCATTAGGACCAACAGGCTCAAACTCTTCCCAGATAACCAGGCAACAATGTGCCAAAGGACCTGTACAACCAAATTCCAACTCTGAGAAGATCTGAGTGAATTTATCCAAGAGATGCCTAGAATAGTCTTCATCATGGTCTAGTAAGTTTCTCTGGCCCCTCCTGACAAAGGAGGGACTGGATTACCCTAAACAGGGTTAATGGCTGGTGTTCTGTAGTTGCAATAAAGGTGGAAGAATAACTAAGTTTTGCCAATTAAATGTTTCCACAAGGCAATCCTTAACACAGGCTCTTACCCCTGCTCAGTCAGGTTCACTCTTCATTTTCCTCCTTATTTTCCTCAGAGTAAGATTTATGCAAGAGAAACGCTTTAATGCATATTTGATGGATAAGACAGGGCATTTGTTACTTCTAAGCAGCAACTGATTTCAAAATTTAGAATATGTCATATCATATCTATAACTCTTGAGTGTCAGCGAAAGCTACATCAATATCTTGTGGACAAATAACTTTTTTCTTAAACTGCTTTCTCTGGCTTCTGTGTGTAAACAATTGGGTTTTTGTGGTATTTCAGGATGTTCAGATTTATTTTTTTCCATTAAAAGCCATAGTCTCTTCTTTCTTTACAAAAGGACCTGAGACTTCCACCTGACAAACATTGACAGTTTATTTACAATAACTAAATTTGTAAACTGCTTACAGTTTTAGTCAGTTTTCCTTAGTGGAAAACTTCTTCCACCTTCTTCCTGGATTCTTCCTTGCCATACTAGTTTTTGCTCTTCAATGAATAGGATCAAGTTTCATTGTATTTCTCTTCCTTTGAGTCACAAATTATATACAAGTCACAAATACACAATTTAAAAATAAACAACATTGAAATTTTCATTTTCCTAATTCTGTGGTGACAAGTAGATAAACAGTCACTTATTTATTTATGCATGCATGCATGCATGCCTTCAAGTCAATGCTGAGTTCTGACTACTGCCTGGACTGATCCCTGCAGTTTTCTTGGCAAGATTTCCAGAAATGGTTTGCCGTTGCCTCCTTTCTAGAGCTGAGGGAGGGACTGGCGCAAGGTCACCCAGCTGACTTCATACCTAAAGCAAGACTAGAACTCACTGTCCCCCTTGACCACTACCCCAAACAGGCTCCTCAGTAGTAGAAGAGAAAGCAAGACTAGAACTCACTGACTAAAGCAAGACTAGAACTGTTTCCCTTAACCATTACACCAAACAGGCTCCTCTATGGAGAAAGAGAAACAGGGAGAGAGAGAGTTAGCTACTTGGAGTCATGTACATGAGATAGGCAGCCATATAAGTCTACTAAATAAATAATAAAACCATCAGGGGATTATACTGCCTCAATAAATGATTGCTTTTTCTACTACATAAACAAGTTTTTAATAAAAAGCAGACTTGCCAATTGCCCTGTCTCTAGAAATCACAGGTTCCGAGCTTCAAGATCGGTAACAATGGTGATTAGACGTCACAGCCTTTGGTGGCTTTAACTTCGTCTCAGTGTTTTGGTGTATTGGTGAGTTTATCATGTCTGACTCTCTTTTTGCAGCTCCTGTGTATCTGAGAATTGCTGGTTTTCTGAACAAGCTCCAGATACCTTTTGCTCCTCTTAATTGTGTCTCTGTCCATCTTAATAATATAGAATTGAGGTGCCTGACACTGTCCCTATATAGTTGTTAGTTTTTACCATTCCTTCTAATGATCCAATTGAATTTGCTCTTGAGATCCTGCATGCAGTTTCAGCAAGAGATGTAGTCCACACTAGTTAACATTGTGGAATCTGATGGCTGCTTTTGCCTTTACAAACGATGCAAAGAGTTCCTTGAAATCAGGATAGTTGAGGATGTGTGTTTTCTTTCAGTTTTAGAACTGGGATTTATGGTTTTCATCTCATGATTAATTGAGCTGGGCTCTACAAAGTGACATAGATCGGAGTTCCTCTATCACTTAATAAGACTAAGAATAAATATTCCTGTGACAGAATTCACTTTGCAGCTTGAATTGTTCTTTCTGATTCCCTACTGACTTGTGGCTTCAGCAAAGGATCGTTACCTTGTCGTGGTGCTGGAGCTTGAGCACCTCAATGATGCCATGAGCTAAACCATGAAGGGCCACCCAAGACGGGAAGGTCATGACAGAGAGGTCAGACAAAATGCGATCCCTGGGGAAGGTAATGGCAACCCACCCCAGTATTCTTGCCGTGAAAACTAAATGGATCAGTACAGCCAGAGATATGTCGGTATACCATTGGAAGATGAGACCCCCAGGTCGGAAGATGGTCAAAATGCTACTGGGGAGGAACAGAGGATGAGTTCAACTAGCCCCAGACGTGATGATGCAGCTAGCTCAAAGCCGAAAGGATGGTTAGCGGCCGACGGTGCTGGTGGTGAACGGCGAATCTGATGTTCTAAGGATCAACACACCATTGGAACCTGGAATGTAAGATCTATGAGCCAGGGCAAATTGGATGTGGTTATTGGTGAGATGACAAGATTAAAGATAGACATTCTGGGCGTCAGTGAACTGAAATGGACTGGAATGGGCCACTTCACATCAAATGACCACCAGATCTACTACTGTGGACAAGAGGACCACAGAAGAAATGGAGTAGCCTTCATAATTAATAGTAAAGTGGCTAAAACAGTGCTTGGATACAACCCAAAAAATGACAGAATGATCTCAATTCGAATTCAGGGCAAGTCATCTAACATCACAGTGATCCAAATATACGCCCCAACCACAAATGCTGAAGAAGCTGAAGTAGAGCAGTTCTATGAGGATCTGCAGCACCTACTGGACAACACGCCTAAAAGAGATGTTATTTTCATCACAGGAGACTGGAATGCTAAGGTGGGCAGTCAAATGACACCTCAAATTACAGGTAAGTATGGCCTGGGAGAACAAAATGAAGCAGGACATAGGCTGATAGAATTTTGCCAAGACAACTCACTCTGCATAACAAACACTCTCTTCCAACAACCTAAGAGACGGCTTTATACATGGACTTCACCAGATGGACAACACCGAAATCAGATTGACTACATCCTTTGCAGCCAAAGGTGGCGGACATCTGTACAGTCGGTAAAAACAAGGCCTGGAGCTGACTGTAGTTCCGATCATGAACTTCTTCTTGCACAATTTAGGATCAGACTAAAGAGATTAGGGAAGACCCACAGATCAGCTAGATATGAGCTCACTAATATTCCTAAGGAATATGCAGTGGGGGTGAAGAATAGATTTAAGGGACTGGACTTAGTAGATAGGGTCCCGGAAGAACTCTGGACAGAAGTTGGCAGCATTGTTCAGGAGGCGGCAACAAAATACATCCCAAAGACAGGGAAAACCAAGAAGGCAAAATGGCTGTCTGCTGAGACACTAGAAGTAGCCCAAGAAAGAAGGAAAGCAAAAGGCAACAGTGATAGGGGGAGATATGCCCAATTAAATGCAAAATTCCAGAGGTTAGCCAGAAGAGATAAGGAATTATTTTTAAACAAGCAATGCACGGAAGTGGAAGAAGACAATAGAATAGGAAGGACAAGAGATCTCTTCCAGAAAATTAGAAACATCGGAGGTAAATTCCAGGCAAAAATGGGCATGATCAAAAACAAAGATGGCAAGGACCTAACAGAAGAAGAAGAGATCAAGAAAAGGTGGCAAGAATATACAGAAGACCTGTATAGGAAGGATAACAATATCGGGGATAGCTTTGATGGTGTGGTCAGTGAGCTAGAGCCAGACATCCTGAAGAGTGAGGTTGAGTGGGCCTTAAGAAGCATTGCTAATAACAAGGCAGCAGGAGACGACGGCATCCCAGCTGAACTGTTCAAAATCTTGCAAGATGATGCTGTCAAGGTAATGCATGCTATATGCCAGCAAATTTGGAAAACACAAGAATGGCCATCAGATTGGAAAAAATCAACTTATATCCCCATACCAAAAAAGGGAAACACTAAAGAATGTTCAAACTATCGAACAGTGGCACTCATTTCGCATGCCAGTAAGGTAATGCTCAAGATCCTGCAAGGTAGACTTCAGCAGTTCATGGAGCGAGAATTGCCAGATGTACAAGCTGGGTTTAGAAAAGGCAGAGGAACTAGAGACCAAATTGCCAATATCCGCTGGATAATGGAAAAAGCCAGGGAGTTTCAGAAAAACATCTATTTCTGTTTTATTGACTATTCTAAAGCCTTTGACTGTGTGGACCATAACAAATTGTGGCAAGTTCTTAGTGGTATGGGGATACCAAGTCATCTTGTCTGCCTCCTGAAGAATCTGTATAACGACCAAGTAGCAACAGTAAGAACAGACCACGGAACAACAGACTGGTTTAAGATTGGGAAAGGAGTACGGCAGGGCTGTATACTCTCACCCTACCTATTCAACTTGTATGCAGAACACATCATGCGACAAGCTGGCCTTGAGGAATCCAAGGCTGGAGTTAAAATCTCTGGAAGAAACATTAACAATCTCAGATATGCAGATGATACCACTTTGATGGCTGAAAGTGAAGAGGAACTGAGGAGCCTTATGATGAAGGTGAAAGAAGAAAGTGCAAAAGCTGGTTTGCAGCTAAACCTCAAAAAAACCAAGATTATGGCAACCAGCTTGATTGATAACTGGCAAATAGAGGGAGAAAACGTAGAAGCAGTGAAAGACTTTGTATTCCTAGGTGCAAAGATTACTGCAGATGCTGACTGCAGTCAGGAAATCAGAAGATGCTTAATCCTTGGGAGAAGAGCAATGACAAATCTCGATAAAATAGTGAAGAGCAGAGACATCACACTGACAACAGAGGTCCGCATAGTTAAAGCAATGGTGTTCCCTGTAGTAACATATGGCTGCGAGAGCTGGACCATAAGGAAGGCTGAGCGAAGGAAGATTGATGCTTTTGAACTGTGGTGTTGGAGGAAAATTCTGAGAGTGCCTTGGACTGCCAGAAGATCCAACCAGTCCATCCTCCAGGAAATAAAGCCAGACTGCTCACTTGAGGGAATGATATTAAAGGCAAAACTGAAATACTTTGGCCACATAATGAGAAGACAGGACACCCTGGAGAAGATGCTGATGCTAGGGAGAGTGGAAGGCAAAAGGAAGAGGGGCCGACCAAGGGCAAGATGGATGGATGATATTCTAGAGGTGACGGACTCGTCCCTGGGGGAGCTGGGGGTGTTGATGACTGACAGGAAGCTCTGGCGTGGGCTGGTCCATGAAGTCACGAAGAGTCGGAAGCGACTAAACGAATAAACAACAAAACTGACTTGTGGATAATGCGGGCTGGATGTAATAAGTTATTATAAGTTATACTGCTCTGAAAAACAGTGAAAACTTTTCCTGTGAATTGTCCTTCATTATCCATTCCTCATTATCCATTATCCTCTTAAAGTGATTTTTTTAATGGTAGTAAATTCATGGGTGTATGCAGGGGAGGCAAATATGTGTGTTTGTGTGTGATAAAATGTGCATTATGACAACATAGTGCAATTACCACCATTTGCATGCTTTCATCAAAAGTTAAGTTGCTAATAGGTAAGGGTGAGAGTTACTTTATGTTGTCTCTGTGTGCATGTTATCATGTTTAGGTAATTGTGGTTTGCTGTAGAAGATGCTGAGTAGATTTTGTAAGATCAGCCACAGTTTCAGTGTTGACATACTTGGAAAAATCAGTGTCTCTCAGGATTTATCTGGCATTGATCAGAATAGCTGATGTTGTTTTCAACTGAGGTTTATTCTGACAAAAATCACTTTATGTCACAACCATGTTAAGACTTTGACTCAGTTGGGGCCACCAAACAGTCTTGCATATTCTCTGCATTTGATAATGGTGAAGGGTGAACTTTTCCTATTGTTCCTCATCAAATCACAGCTGAAATAACCAACTCTGTGCCATAAACAATCAGCCTCTGTGGTATTGTAGGGCTTGCTCTCAATAAAGAATGGGTTGAAGGTGATAGCTGTGCTGCATGTATGTGATGGCCAATAGTACAGAAGAACTACTATTGCCTGTAGTTCTCGATTAGAAACAGTGATGGAACTTATGCGCTGAAGATACCCTCAGAATGAGACACGCAGTATTACTTGGTCAGTTTTCATGCTTCTTCTTGAAGTTGAATTGATTCCAGATCAGGGCATTTTATTGGATTTGAGGATTAAATATTTATTTATCTAATTTTATTTTTATTCTGCCTTTATTATTTTTATAAATAACTCAAGGTGGCGAATGCACTTAATAATCTTTCCTCCTCCTATTTTCCCCACAACAACAACCCTATGAGGTGGGTTGGGCTGAGAGATATATCTGCTAAATATCTGCTAATAGAAATGCTTTACCTGGATGATATTCATCATCAAGGTTAGAGTTTATAATTTAGAGAAGTCACTGGCATTTTTACAATTCATTAGCGGAATTAATAGTTTGTGGTCTCTGCTTAGGCAATTATGGCCTAAATTGTCCAATGGATACAAAGCCCCCAAATCTCTTTATCCCAGCACTGGATGGGGGATAATTTCTGAAATACCTTCAGTGTTCTTTTGTGTTTGTTCAGGTTTAGAATAAAAATAAAGCAAGATGGCCATGGATAATCAAAACACAGTTATTTAACCATTTTAGTTCTATACATATGCAAGCTGTGCCATTTTTCTTGAGCACTGATACCACTGGAATATACTAATGTATAGATTAAAAAATAATTTCATTCTTTCCATACTGGATTCTTGAGATGGGGGGTTATATGGATTATAGCAGAGAACATATTCTTCTATAAGTCTTATATTTATTGGAGAAATTGTTACAGTTCTTATTTCTGCATTAGGCTCTGTGGAGGTTTGTCATGTTCACCATTCCGGTGTTTGTCTACATCGTAACGGTTCGCTTGCCAAAGTGCTGATACGTGTCCGGGCTGGGAGGGTGCTGCTGAGAGCCTTGTACAGAAGACGTGTTGATCTGTGCCCGGAGGAATGTATTTAGGCTATCTCTGAAATGTCAAGGCCTTTTTGCCCGTTGATCAGCAGAGCTCGTTAGGAGCACCTGGGAATGTGGGGTGAACTGCATGTGAGGGAGGGGTTGGGTTGCTGTTTGTAAGATGCTATTTAGTTTGAGTTTAGGCATGCTTTTCTCATTCTCAGCTTTTTACCTGTTTGCACTCTTTTCTAAATAAATCCAGAACCTGAATTGACATTTTGAGTCTTTTTATTTAGGATAAGGCAACCATCACAAGGTTCTTCCACATGGCCACTAGGTTTGTCATGACATACTTTCTTGGACCAGAACATCATTTATCTGACCATATGGCATATATATTTCAGTTCGTATTCTCTGTTCATATGCTATATAGCTTGTGAAATTTATTTCATCTTTTATCCAGAAGCAAAAGACAGTTTACCTGTGGATCACCTTTTTTTTTTTTTAATTCTTGCAAGAACTCTGTAAAATAAATAAAGCAACTAGCTCAAAGTTTCCATGGCAGAGGGTGGACTTTAATAAAAGTCTAACACTCCAACCACTGCATCACACTGTCATCTTAACCAATAGTTATAAAGTAGCCTAGGCCATTTAAGGTCCTGCTGACAAGTTCTGCAAGGGATGAAGTAATTGGCTGGAGAAAAAGCAGGCTCTAGAAGCTTCTGTAGAAAGTTTCTGAAATCACAGTTGTATAAATGTCAGCATAAATATTACAGGACATTAATACTCACTGATTTGCAGATATTTCTCCTATAACTGCAGATTTTATGGGCAGAATATAAGGCAATCAGATTCTAGGAACTGAACAAATGCAGAGATAAAATCAGGAGACCTAACAGGAGTTTGGCAATGAAAGTTAGTAGAAAGGACAGACAATAAAGAGCAGAGAAAAAACAGAAAATCTGTATGTTTGATGGAATATCTCAGTCCATTAAGAACCATGAGTTGGATAGGTTGTTCAACCTGTTGTGAATCCCTCTTATAGTGGGGCTATCCATCTCATATTGTTTCATTTTATCAAGGAGGCAGCTGCGGTCAACTTTATCAAATGCCTTACTGACCTCTAAGCAGATTACATCAGCAGCATTCCCTTGGTCTACTAATTTAGTGTCTCCACCCCCACTCCCACCCCCATTCCAAAAAAACAAATTTGTTCAGCACAGGCTGGCTTTTAGTAATCCCTTTGTTCCTTTCTAAGTACTTGCAAATCCACTACGTGATTATCTTTTCTTTCAAAATTACTGATGTCAGGCTGATTAGTCTGTAGTTTTCATATATATGTATGTATGTATGTATGTATGTATGACCACGGAAATGTCTACGGACAAATGCTGGCTCTTCGGCTTTGAAACAGAGATGAGCACCGCCCTCTAGAGTCGGACATGACTGGACTTAATGTCAAGGGAAACCTTTACCTTTACCTATGTATGTATATTAGTTTGTCTTAGTTTTTCATCTTGTGGTTTAAAAGTTTTAATCAAAAATATTTTTTTTATAAAAAGGAACTTGTGTCCCGCTGCTCATAGTCTAGCACCTTAGCCTCTATACCACGCTGGCTTTCTCTTCAACAAAAATATGGTTTCCATACCAGAGGAAGTGGTCATTCCATTTCATACTTGGACTGAACCCATCTCAAGGACTGTGTCCTTTTCTGGAGACCACACTTTAAGAAGGATTCAGACCAACTGGATTACACAGTAGGGATGCTCAGAGGACTAAAAACTTGAGTCCTGTGAAGAGAGATTGAATGAACTGTGAATATTTGGTCTAAAAAAAGAAGATGGTGGGGTGGGGGATATAATAACTCCTTCAAATATCTAAAAAGATAAGACACATGTAAATGTCAAGTTTGTTTTCTGTCACCCCAGAATCCAGGACACATTATGACTGATTTAAATGCAAGGAGGCAGATTAAAACTGAACATTAAAAGAAAAAAGAAAAAAAAATCTTTTCAAGGTAAGATCAATTTGACAGTAGAACTAATTATCTAGAATGATAGTGCGCTCCCCTTCTCTGGATGATGAAACAAGGTTTAAATGGACTCAATGGCCTGAATGACATCTTCCATCTCTGCAGCTTTATAATTTGGAAGAATGACCAGGACTTTTAATTGGTCCCAAAAAGAAATGTTTATTGAATTATCATGTTTTTTGAGATCTCTCACTTCTCAAGTAAGAAGAGAGCAGGAAGTGACTCTTGTACTCCAGCCTTTTTGTTTATGAGATCTTGTTGATCATCTAAGGCAGTGTCTCTCAAAGTGGGTGATACTTCCTCCTGGGGAGTGTTTGAATTATTCAGAGGGACATTTAGTATTAAGGGGGTAGCAGGGGTGTTATATAGCAAGGGGGCAACAGGAGGGGCACTTAGGATTATAATAATAGATTACATGTAACTTATCCAACAAATTTTATTAAGTGTGTAAAACTGTAAACATATACTTTGATAATTATTAATATATCAAACTTTAGAATGCTCAAAACAGTATCACACTTTGGATTGCTTCAACCAGATGTTGATCACATGAATCATATGATTGCGCTGGGTATTAGCACAACTGTATGATTCATGAAAACATGAGCTGCAGACTTAGTTATGCTCAGTTATTTAGAAATAAACTTAACCGCTATTGACTATTGAGCTATTCTATTTGAAAGTAGATACATCTCTGTGTTTCAGTCTTTGTGTTTAACTTTGTTTCATTTTAGGCAAGAATGCACAGACATTTTTAATTTTAATTCTATGGATATTTGACATTAAAATCAAAAGATAGTTTTAATTTTTTATTTAGATTTCTGATAAAGATTACCAAACCCATTTCTGTATAATTTATTTTTACTTTTTAAAAATCTTTAGTGGAGTATGTTCATTATTTTTAAAAATATGTTTTGACTGCAAAAATTGTTTGCAAAGAAATAATGTGCAATCAATATTTTTTATTTATTTTTATTGTTTAATATTTCACACACACATAGGGCAGGGAGTGTTACAAAAAACTTGGTACAACCATGGGGACAGTGACCCCAAAAAGTCTGAGAAATGCTGATCTAAGGCATTAGTTCCTTCTTCTCCTGATCATGTACTGGGATCATATGAAGCCTCCCGTGATGGCATTAGAGCAAGGGGAACATGTTTTCTCAAAGGCCACAAAGACCATTTGAATGGTAAACCTGAGGCCATGCTCCAAGAGTTATGTGTGTAGAAGTGATATTGATAGGATTTTATTCCATTTATATTTTAAGTTAATTACAATTAAATATAGCTAACGTGATTACACTCCAGTCATGCATTTAATAACTTCTCCTTCTTCAAATTAAAAACCACAGTTTAGTAACAACTTTTGAAGGTCTCAGGGAACAGCTCTGAGGATCTCCTAAAGTCCTAAGGTTTCAGATTGTGCCCTCCTGCATTATAGCAAACCCCACTGACTTCAGTCAGTGCTAAGCACATTTGTTGTATCTTATCAGGATGTTGCTTGATTCATATTGGTGAGATTATAATCCTCTATGCTACTTCTGCAAAATATGTCTGAATTAACCATGTAGGCAGTCACATAATCAGTTATAAATAAAGTGTGTATTTCTTATATATACAGATGTTTCATTCAAGCAGACATTATTTATTTATTTGTCAAACTTTGCCACTACCCATCTTCCCCCAGAGAGGAAAGAAACATTTTGCAAATGCATCCTATTATTTTTATGCATGTTTTACCTATGACTATATATCTGGAAGGGTTTCTGTGGTCTTTTTATTGCTGTTATTTAATTTGACTCTATGCCTTCTAAAATGCATTAAACTAATGAAACAAATATTATCAGGAAATCCCATGTGTTTCCAGAATGAGATGATGCCATGACCGAGTGTTTGAGAAACTATATATATTGTTTTAAAAGCTCAGGCTGTGGTGACGATCTGGTGGAATGGAAATGGAAGGAATCAGAGAAACAGAAATACGATGTTATTTTAGGAATGCTGCCATCTCCCTGGCTCATTATCTAACGCAAGACTGATATTAACAGTCTTGTCTTCCGTCTTTGTGTAGCAAGAGAAGCCCACCACTGCTGGGCTGAATGCACTGGACAATTATGAAACTCTATACATTTTGTGTCTTTAAGGGGATCATCTCTTAAAGGAAGAAAATAAACACAATTCTATATTATTCCTAGGTGGGTAAGTTAATCAGTAATTGTAGGAAAAGCAGTGAACACTCATCTGATTACAGCTACAGTTCTACAGAGGACCTAGCTGGGTTAATACAACTAACAGTGACAAGCAGCTGGAACGATAATTGAAGCTGAAGATTGTGCTGGTCTCTTTTGCCAATGACATCTTGGCAAGTAATTTGGGTAGTGCTCATCTTATTTAACATTTTGAGGCATGTCACAGCTTTCTACTAACTACCCATCCAGCTCCCATTAAGGATCCATAAGCTCTGACCTTGATATTTTACTATTCCCTTCCTCTTGGGTTAATTTCAAGCAGCCTAACTCAATTCTCATTTAGAGCTGTGCATGCATGCAAATGCCAGCACTGCACAGCAGCTGTGCTATCCTGTGCATTAGCAACCAGGGACAGACTTCTAAGCTCTCTCTACTTTGCCCTAGGTCAGTGGTTCCCACACTTTATGGGCTGTTAGGAATTTTGAAAGGGAAAGGAAAAAACAACAACAACATGAGCACTCCCACAAAATGGCTACCATGGAGGGCATGACCTGTTGTGAAATGTCCCTTTATATGAAGGCAAAATAGGGCATTTATTCTCAGTCCTCCTACCATCTTAGCTTTCATTTACCTTTCTGGGCAGCTAGATGCATTTACAAACTAAGCTACAAGGGCCCATTATTTTCATTTTTTTATTTTATTCTTATTTATTAATTATGTTATGCCAGACAGTCCATTTTTAAACAAATATACATAGAACAAAAGCATAACAACTCACCAAAGAAAAAACCCCCCACAAGAAATAAAAACATAAGACAAAACAACTATCATTACAAATATATTTTTAAATAATTTTATTTTATCATAAATGTATTTGTATCATTATTTCACTTAACTTCATTTTAATTTAGCTCTACTTTCTAAATATGTCTCTGGATCTCTGTGGCATCCAAAGGCATTCTTCAAAGTAAATATTATGCTGGAGGCTAGCATTTTACTGGTTCTGTTAGATTCCCATTTAGTGATATTTAATTAAAATATCAGCTATCAGATTGGCATAGCCACCTTCTCTTAAACCATCAGAGCAGAGAGATGGGGATGTGATTTTACATCATGACCACAGATACAAGGTTTTATATTACTTTTACCCCTCCCCCTTTTGGAGGTGGGGGTAGTTTCTCTATTTTTACACAGTCTATATCATGTGCTTTCAGTTACATTCCCCATGGAATCTAAAACTGTATATGGGAAGGTGTACTGTATATACTGTTCTGAGAGAGTCGGTATATCCCTTTTTCAACCAGTTAGTACCAGGAACTGGATAGCTGCTAAAGCTAATGTACTGTATCAAAGCAAAGTGCAAAGGTCTGTGAGTTCAATTCCCAGGAGAGGCTTTGAATCCCATAAAATAACATCTGGTTATCTATGTCTGATGAGTCCCAAATAGGACAAAACTGGTCATGCAGTGCCTGACTCCTGTAACTTAATATAAGTTAATTAAAATATATATTTCAGAGAAGTTGTTCTTCATGGGCACCACCCTGTGGACTAAGGTGCTAAATGTTTAGAAAATTTGTCTTGCTCCAGTTTCTAGCTCATATTATGTACTATGCTCTTAGCAAAGAAACATATGCACATAGATATTTAGAGTACCAGAATAAGTTCTGTCCAATTGGGACAGGGGGATGAGCAAGTATTAAAATGGCAAAGTTTGTAATGGGAGGAAGGAATGAGGATCAGGGGGAAGAGCTGCTACCAAGACAACAGCTAGATAAAAGAAATCTGAGTCTTGGCCAGAACTGTAACCTGAGAAAACATCTCAAACAAGACTCTTCCTATTTCTCATGAAGATAAAGGGAGGGAGAGAGAAGCACATTCAGAATTGCAAGATTCTGTTACTATAACCTTATAATAAAAGTAGCATTAGCATCATGACTTTGGTTTCCTAGTCTGGTCTACCTTAAAGGGCTGACAGTAAGTAGCAATAAATTTTGCTTTGAGTAGGAGCATCCTAATATCTAACATGTATATCAAAGAGGTCAGGTGATGACAATCTTGGTGTGGGGTGCTGGTGAGTAAATCAGCTAAGTAATTGGCCCAATATACAGTTGCTATGAAAAAGCCAGCAATTAGTAAATGAACAGTGTTTAGGATTGCTGTCAGAAAAAATACAGTATAAGGAAATCAAGGATCAAAGTGGTACACTTCTAATTTATAGTGGAAGCACTCCATAACATCTGTTGTTCTATCCAATGCAACTGTGGGTGGTGAACATAATATATAAAACATCAACAAGAGTAAAATACACACAGCAATAATGCAGATACAAAATCTAGGTCAAGGTCACTTCATTAAAATCTATTTCTGACACCCATGCTATATATCCATGCTGGAGCTCCCAGACTAATAGCCTGGCCCCAGTTGGGAACTTCCAGGTCTTCATGGGCTTCCGAAAGGCTGGTAAGTTTGGGGTTGGCCATATCTCTGGAGAGAGGCTGTTCCATAGGGCAGCACCATGGCATATGTCCTAGGACCCACCAGGTGATATTACCTAACCAGGGAACCTGGACCATGTGCATTCTGCCACATCTGTGGGGACAAATCATCTCAACAGTAAGCAGAAAGAGCTCAAGTATAGGCCTGCCATCTTTGGGAGCCATAGTGGAAACCTCAAACAAACAAATCTTTATTAAGGTCAAATACTAGCATAAGGAGGGTGGGGTACATTCAGTGAAAATAACAGAAAATATATTAAAAGCTAACATAAAAAGCTAAAAGACAAAAGTACATTAAAATCTAATATAAAAAGCTAAAACACAGAAGTTTAAAGGAAAAGGGAAAAGGAAAAAAAAAGAAAATCTGGATGGAGGAGTAGGAGGATTAGATGGGTACAGGGGAGCATAAAGGTTAGTATATCTGTAAATACAGCGAAGGTGAAAGGTCCCCTATGCAAGCACCAAGTCATGCCTGAGCCTTTGGAGGAACGCCGCTTTTGTGACGTTTCCTTGGCAGACTATGGCGGGGTGGTTTACCATTGCCTTCCCCAGTCATCCCCTTCCCCAGCTAGCTGGGTACTCATTTTACTGACCTCGGAAGGATGGAAGGCTGAGTCGACCTGAGCCAGCTACCTGAGAGAGAATCCAGCTTCCGCTGGATCGAACTCGGGTCGTGGGGAATGTTTTCGGTTACAATACTGCCACCTACCACTCTGCGCCACACGAGGCTCTATAAATACAGTACTCTAGTATAATAAAATAAATGCTAGTTTATGGCACCGGTCATCCTCTGGCAAACTTTAAGCACTGCTGTGCAGAACCTGGCAACACTGTATGTTGTAGCAGGACTGGTGTCTGACAGCAGCAGGGAGGTGTAATATCATCCTGAGCACCCTGGGTATTTATACAATTATGGTAAGATGAGGCTAGTATGAATGTCTCTGTAATACAGGCACTGAAGGAGCACATGCTCTGTTGTTTCTATGTGACCAGAGTCACAGGGTCATTGTCTCTCCAAGTAAGGAATCTTCCTGTATTGGACTTCAAGGACAGCTGAGGGATGGTGTGACATTGTGCCAGAGTAAAGGCCCTCTGATGATTAGGTTGTTGTTGTTTATTCATTTAGTCGCTTCCGACTCTTCGTGACTTCATGGACCAGCCCATGCCAGAGCTTCCTGTTGGTCGTCAACACCCCCAGCTCCCCCAGGGACAAATCCATCACCTCTAGAATATCATCTATCCACCTTGCCCTTGGTCGGCCCCTCTTCCTTTTGCTTTCCACTCTCCCTAGCATCAGCATCTTCTCCAGGGTGTCCTGTCTTCTCATTATGTGGCCAAAGTATTTCAGTTTTGCGTTTAATATCATTCCCTCAAGTGAGCAGTCTGGCTTTATTTCCTGGAGGATGGACTGGTTTGATCTTCTTGCAATCCAAGGCACTCTCAGAATTTTCCTCCAACACCACAGTTCAAAAGCATCGATCTTCCTTCTCTCAGCCTTCCTTATGGTCCAGCTCTCACAGCCATATGTTACTAGATGGTTAGGTACCTCGAGTTTAGTTAAATGTGTCAGAATGCCCACTGGATTCACTGGGAATAAATGTTGGGGACCTGGCTAAATTCAGCTGGTGTTCTGTGTCTGCTATACAATGTTTAATGAGTGCCTTGGCTTGATCGTATCCCAGGCTGAGTAGTAGACCTGGAGAGTAGCCCAGGGATGAAATTTTACTTGCCACTGCCTGTTTCCATGTGGACTGAAAGTCATCCCTCATAGTTAATGGGGCAAGGCCAAGAGGAAAAAAGGATAATCTGAGCCAATAGTTGCATACAACCACCCACACCCTAGCCTCCACTTTCATGAGGCCTGTCTCTAGTCTCAGGGTGGCATTAGAGAAACATTTTGGGACTTGAAGGGCTGATCTTAGAAATCTGGTTTTCACAAGTTCCAATGGTGCAAAATTGGAGAAGGGGAGTGCAAACCTTGGTTTGCCACCTAATCTGCTATTCATGTAGATTCAGCCCAAATACCTTGGAAGAAACCTGAAATTGTGAACTGTTGGCACAGTGAAACCATAGTCTGATTTTTGGGTTTATTTGGGGAAGGCAAAAAGCCCAGAGGTCATCTGACACCTCATTTTCTTTTCAATAAAATGGGTAGTTTTGCCTTTATTTTTATATTGGAGCCTGAGGAATATTTCACACATTTTCCACATTTTTAAAAAGGATTTGGGCCAAACCTTTTTGTTGTTGTTTTGTAATTCATTTAAGATGCAGATAACTAAACTACTATTAAGCATAACAAGCAAAGATTTGAGAAGTGCGTCAGGCAATTTTATTACCTTCGAATAAATGCTTCTGGCCTTGAATAAATAATTCTGTTGTTGTTAACCACAAAAACAAAACCAGGTGCTTTTTAAGATATTTTTTTCTCTTTCAAAGCGCAGACCCTTTGTCCAATATTGTATGTGGTAGAAGAATCCTTTATTGCTAATGACAGTTATTTGGAAGACTGTAGCAGGCAGAAAGCCAAAGAGAAATTGAGAGAAAAAGATCTTTTTGATTACATCTGCTTGGTATGTACGCAGCTTCTGGACATTTCTCAGGTTTTCATTTATGAGTTCTCAAACCATTTCACCAACATTTTAAATTTATTTTATGTTTTGGTAAACCACCTCCAAAGTTGTAGGTGTTGTTCCATAACTTCTATGGCCAGTAGTTATACAAAGCAGGGCCTGTGTCACCCAGGGCAAACATGGATTCCGCGCCCATTTTGGCACTCCCCCAGCACTCATTTTGGTTCCCCCCCAGCCCAGCGCCCGGAGCACACGCCCTGCTCGCCCCCCCACCCCCAGTTGCCACCCTGATGCAAAGGAGATGCAGAAGTTCAGGAAATGAAGGTAAGTGTTAATTATAAAATCAACACTGAAGTCCCCTACTTTTCTCCAGTTCTCATTATGGATTCCTGTCTTAGACTGGACAGGAATGCGTCTGAGATTGACATAAATACAGAGGATGTTAGAGCTCTTGGCTGAGCCCAGCATTACCAAAAATACCTGAGGAAGAATGAGGTGAGCCTCCAAAGATGCTGTAGAACCACTGACTAAATAAATAATTCTAGGATAGTTCCTGCCAGCTAAAATCTAGTTCGGATAGGGTATGGCCTTCCACCAGTCTTATACATATACTTACAAATAAATATATAAATAAATAGATTTTAATTGAGGCTTTATTAGGATTGTCACCTGATTAAAACTACTGCCTTTAAATTCCAGGGTTCATGATGTTTGCCTACATTTCAGTTGTATAAAATAGTTGCAAATAAAATGGTATACTTTCTTGTTTGCTGTCACATCTTAAAAGAGGCATTCCCTTGAATGAGAATAAAAATAATCTTCAATAATAATAATAATAATAACAATGGCTTAGGGATAGCTGTTTAAAAACAGATTAATCAGAGTAATTGATTTGGGCTGCAATCCCATGCTGATTTATTTAGGGAAAGCTGCATTGTATCTTGTTGCTATTATTTTTGAGTATAGAAATAATTCTAACATAGGAATAGGACTGCATAGGACCGCATGACTCTAAAACTAATGAGCGAAACATTTACATGCTATTTATAGGCTGCTTGGAAAGCTATTTGGTGGAGAAGGGAAGTATGGTTTAAACATAAATAAATAAAAGGAAAAATGCTCACTCACATGCTCTCAGCAATAGGAATGTTCCATCCCCCTTTCTTTGGGGTGGGGTAACGATTCTTCAGCATTATTATCTCATTCTTCTCTCTGTGTTAATTCATTCCCAGAAGACGTGTCAACAAATCTTAAGAGTTGAAAGATTCTCCAATGGAGTGGGAAGCTTGATGATCTTTTCTCATCAGACTTAAAAGAGTCTATGATTATCCATAGGTATTCATTACACTTGCAGCATTGCTATTGTACAGAAATGTTTCTGATTAAGCTGAATAATTAGATTGACACATGTACAGCCTTTTGATAACATAAGATATTTGGGAGAGAGCGTTTGAACTTAAAAAGAAAAAGAAGGGGGAGGGGACCACTGAGTTAAATTTCTCTGCTTGTTCAGTAGGTTAAAATTATCAGGCATGTCAGGAAGAGTGTTGTATGTATTTATCCAAATAGTTTTGCTTCTGTTCCATTGTACCTAGCTCTAAAAATAGTGAGGTATGTAAAGTGACAGACTTCATTTCTACCTTTCCAGCATGCCAACACATCTGCCTATGTCACTTAAATCTCTTCTATAGTAAATTATTTGATCCCTCCCCCCCACAACAACAATCCCTAAGGTTTTTTTTCCATTTTAAAGAATGCGAGAGTATAATAAATTTGGTGAACAGATAAGATGATTCAGTAGTTGTGGGGGGAAAAAATCAACCACACAATTGAACCTGCTTTAGAATCATTGTTTTCATCTCAATATTCCCCATTAGAAAGAAAAATGGAAAATGGAAGGAAAGTTGAAAAAATATTCCAATAACTGAGGACCAATATACTGGGCAGACTTGAGCCAGAGCTGCACTAAACCATAACATTCCCTGGATAGCCTGGGATAAACTATTGTTTTTTTTTCAACCTACACTCTCAGGGTGCCTGCAGGATGCAAAAACATCCACATGGCAACCTATGTAAAAAGGGGCGGGGCTTCAATTGTGCAGCCACAGCCACCATCTTTAATTGTTTTGCCCTCCCCTGCCCTCTCCAGTGTAAGACTAACCAGCACATCTTCCTTTCTTCTCGCTGCAAATGAGACTAAGAAAACTATCCTTTGGAGGATGCCATAATATTTATTGAGATTACGGTTGGATGTATGATATGGCCAGACATTCAAAAGCAAAATATATATACATTTTCTTTCTAGACATGTTTAAACCCCTTAGGCTTTGGGTTTTAGGGCCTTCAGGTTCTAGGGATTTCCCATCATTAGTTCTTGACAGGACTGTTGTTGTTGTTTATTCGTTTAGTCGCTTCCGACTCTTCGTGACTTCATGGACTAGCCCATGCCAGAGCTTCCTGTCGGTCGTCAACACCCCCAGCTCCCCCAGGGACAAGTCCGTCACCTCTAGAATATCATCCATCCATCTTGCCCTTGGTTGGCCCCTCTTCCTTTTGCCTTCCACTCTCCCTAGCATTAGCATCTTCTCCAGGGTGTCTTCTCATTATGTGGCCAAAGTATTTCAGTTTTGCCTTTAATACCATTCCTTCAAGTGAGCAGTCTGGCTTTATTTCCTGGAGGATGGACTGGTTTGATCTTCTTGCAGTCCAAGGCACTCTCAGAATTTTCCTCCAACACCACAGTTCAAAAGCATCGATCTTCCTTCGCTCAGCCTTCCTTATGGTCCAGCTCTCGCAGCCATATGTTACTACGGGGAACACCATTGCTTTAACTATGCGGGCCTTTGTTGTCAGTGTGATGTCTCTGCTCTTAACTATTTTATTGAGATTTGTCATTGCTCTTCTCCCAAGGATTAAGCGTCTTCTGATTTCCTGACTGCAGTCAGCATCTGCAGTAATCTTTACACCTAGGAATACAAAGTCTTTCACTGCTTCTACATTTTCTCCCTCTATTTGCCAGTTATCAATCAAGCTGGTTGCCATAATCTTGGTTTTTTTGAGGTTTAGCTGCAAGCCAGCTTTTGCACTTTCTTCTTTCACCTTCATCATAAGGCTCCTCAGTTCCTCTTCGCTTTCAGCCATCAAAGTGGTATCATCTGCATATCTGAGATTGTTAATGTTTCTTCCAGAGATTTTAACTCCAGCCTTGGATTCCTCAAGGCCAGCTTGTCACATGATGTGTTCTGCATACAAGTTGAATAGGTAGGGTGAGAGTATACAGCCCTGCCGTACTCCTTTCCCAATCTTAATCCAGTCCGTTGTTCCGTGGTCTGTTCTTACTGTTGCTACTTGGTTGTTATACAGATTCTTCAGGAGGCAGACAAGATCACTTGGTATCCCCATACCACTAAGAACTTGCCACAATTTGTTATGGTCCACGCAGTCAAAGGCTTTAGAATAGTCAATAAAACAGAAATAGATGTTTTTCTGAAACTCCCTGGCTTTTTCCATTATCCAGCGGATATTGGCAATTTGGTCTCTAGTTCCTCTGCCTTTTCTAAACCCAGCTTGTACATCTGGCAATTCTCGCTCCATGAACTGCTGAAGTCTACCTTGCAGGATCTTGAGCATTACCTTACTGGCATGTGAAATGAGTGCCACTGTTCGATAGTTTGAACATTCTTTAGTGTTTCCCTTTTTTGGTATGGGGATATAAGTTGATTTTTTCCAATCTGATGGCCATTCTTGTGTTTTCCAAATTTGCTGGCATATAGCATGCATTACCTTGACAGCATAATCTTGCAAGATTTTGAACAGTTCAGCTGGGATGCTGTCGTCTCCTGCTGCCTTGTTATTAGCAATGCTTCTTAAGGCCCACTCAACCTCACTCTTTAGGATGTCTGGCTCTAGCTCACTGACCACATCGTCAAAGCTATCCCCGATATTGTTATCCTTCCTATACAGGTCTTCTGTATATTCTTGCCACCTTTTCTTGATCTCTTCTTCTTCTTCTGTTAGGTCCTTGCCATCTTTGTTTTTGATCATACCCATTTTGGCCTGGAATTTACCTCCAATGTTTCTAATTTTCTGGAAGAGGTCTCTTGTCCTTCCTATTCTATTGTCTTCTTCCACTTCCACGCATTGCTTGTTTAAAAATAATTCCTTATCTCTTCTGGCTAACCTCTGGAATTTTGCATTTAATTGGGTATATCTCCCCCTATCACTGTTGCCTTTTGCTTTCCTTCTTTCTTGGGCTACTTCTAGTGTCTCAGCAGACAGCCATTTTGCCTTCTTGGTTTTCTCTTTCTTTGGGATGTATTTTGTTGCCGCCTCCTGAACAATGCTGCAAACTTCTGTCCAGAGTTCTTCCGGGACCCTATCTACTAAGTCCAGTCCCTTAAATCTATTCTTCACCTCCACTGCATATTCCTTAGGAATATTAGTGAGTTCATATCTAGCTGATCTGTGGGTCTTCCCTAATCTCTTGAGTCTGATCCTAAATTGTGCAAGAAGAAGTTCGTGATCTGAACTACAGTCAGCTCCAGGCCTTGTTTTTACTGACTGTACAGATGTCCACCACCTTTGGCTGCAAAGGATGTAATCAATCTGATTTCGGTGTTGTCCATCTGGTGAAGTCCATGTATAAAGCCGTCTCTTAGGTTGTTGGAAGAGAGTGTTTGTTATGCAGAGTGAATTGTCTTGGCAAAATTCTATCAGCCTATGTCCTGCTTCATTTTGTTCTCCCAGGCCATACTTACCTGTAATTCGAGGTGTCATTTGACTGCCCACCTTAGCATTCCAGTCTCCCGTGATGAAAATAACATCTCTTTTAGGCGTGTTGTCCAGTAGGTGCTGCAGATCCTCATAGAACTGCTGTACTTCAGCTTCTTCAGCATTTGTGGTTGGGGCGTAAATTTGGATCACTGTGATGTTAGATGGCTTGCCCTGAATTCGAATTGAGATCATTCTGTCGTTTTTTGGGTTGTATCCAAGCACTGCTTTAGCCACTTTACTATTAATTATGAAGGCTACTCCATTTCTTCTGTGGTCCTCTTGTCCACAGTAGTAGATCTGGTGGTCATTTGATGTGAAGTGGCCCATTCCAGTCCATTTCAGTTCACTGATGCCCAGAATGTCTATCTTTAATCTTGACATCTCACCAATAACCAAATCCAATTTGCCCTGGCTCATAGATCTTACATTCCAGGTTCCAATGGTGTGTTGTTCCTTAGAACATCGGATTCGCCGTTCACCACCAGCACCGTCGGCCACTAGCCGTCCTTTCGGCTTTGAGCTAGCTGCGTCATCACATCTGGGGCTAGTTGAGCTCCTCCTCTGTTCCTCCCCAGTAGCATTTTGACCATCTTCCGACCTGGGGGTCTCATCTTCCGATGGTATACCGACATATCTCTGGTTGTACTGATCCATTTAGTTTTCACGGCAAAAATACTGGGGTGGGTTTCCATTACCTTCCCCAGGGATCGCATTTAGTCTGACCTCTCTGTCATGACCTTCCTGTCTTGGGTGGCCCTTCACAGTTTAGCTCATGGCATCATTGAGGTGTTCAAGCTCCAGCACCACGACAAGGTAACGATCCTTTGCTGAAGGACAGGACTGTACTTCCCCTAATAGAACCAATGCACAATTTGGGGGTCCTCATGGATTCACAGTTCCTGTTCAAGGAATAGTTGGCAATTGTGCCCAGGGAGGCTTTTGCACAGTTTCATGTTGTGTGCCAATTGTGCCCATTCCTGGACTGAAAGGCTCTGCTCACAGTCTCTCATGCCTTAGTGTAATGGGCAGAAGGAATAACCTTGAGGAACAGGAGGAAGAGCAGCAACCAAGACAATAGTCAGATAGAGAAATCTGAGTCCAGGGCAGAAATGTGATTTGAGTAAGCATCTCAGATTGGACCCTCCCTTGTCCTCATGAAGAGGAGGGAAGGAGGAAGTGTGTTCAGATTTGCATGATTCTAATTACTGTAACCTTATAATAAAACTAGTATTAGCATTCATAATTGGTTTTCTACTCTTGGCTATCTTGAAGAACTGATACTTAGTCCTGAATGGACTATGCAATGCCCTTTATAAGGTGCTGCCCTTGAATAGCATCTGAAAGCTGCAGTTGGTTCAAAATGCAGCAGCATGGGCAGTTGTGTGTGCTCCTCTGTCGGTGCGTACTACACTTATGCAAGCTGCATTGACTTGCCAGCGTATTTCCATATTCAGTTCATGGTGCTGATAGTTACCTATAAAGCCCTTCATCACACAGGGCCTGGAACTCCTCTCTCTTACTGTGTCTACCTGTCCTATCAGATCCACATATTACAGAGTGCCATCTTCTGGGACTCAAAGACAGAGCCTTTTCTGTCATGGCTCCTGCTCTTTTGAACATCATCTCTCTGGAGATCAGATTAGTCCCAACCCTGTTGGCTTTTTGTAAGCCCTTGACAGCTTGGTTCTATCACCAGGCATGGAGTTTAGAATGCATGGTAGAACCTGTGGGATGGTTGCGCTGATGGCTGTGGTGGTTTTCTACCTTGACTGCTGATTTGTATTTATTGTGATGTTGTTATTACATTGTGTTCTTAACAGTTGTTAGCTGCACAGAATCATGATGTTGTGGTGGGTGACCATATAAATTGAAACACATGGACTTCTGGGGGAAGAAATGATGAACTGAAGATGGTTCACTAAGAGCAGAGCTGACAACTGTGGCAGAATGAAGAGCCAGTGATCAGACAGGCTCTTCAAAATACCTCTCTGGACAAGGAGAGGGCGTGGGATCACCACAAGTGCTCCAGATAGTTGCTCCTCATAAGGAGACCACAAGATACCAGTCTTTGGTGAGTTTAGAGTTCTGGGAGACAAGGGAACAGTTGTAGAGTGCTGAAAAGCATTTGGCCAAGAGATCAGAAAAAACACACCAGGCATTTATATAAAAATAAGTGTATTTAAAGAAGGCATACAACTTAAACAGTTTCCATATCCAGAGCCCTGGATAGGCACAAAAGCTTCTTACATATTTACAAGCTCAAGCACATGTGCTGAGCTGGAAGAGAACCTGCAAAACAGAAACTGAGACTTTTTGTAGCAAGTCCAGGCAAGTTCCTCCAGGCAAGCAAGCTTTTCCTTATTTGGTCATCCTTTTCCACACCCCAAACTGAGGACAATTAAGTCGGAGGTTCTCACCCTGCTAAAGTGATTTGTTAGTAACCAGGCTACCTGACATCTCTGTGAATTGTTCCTTACACAACAACCTGAAATACCAACAGGAACACCATCTTCACCCAAACCGTGGTCTGCACCTTTCCAAAGGACACTGGGCTCACATGCTTCCTTTTCTAATTCACTTTTGGAAATTGCTTGTTAATTGCTTTTCAGATATTAGGAACCTTTGGAAAGAAAGTTTTTTATAGCACCAGGTGTGTCTCCTTCAATCCTTAGTGAAAGAAGTTTTAAATACAAATTTAAGGACTTAAAAATATATATCATTTTTTTCAGAATAAACAGCAAAAGGGGAATTAGAACATTGCTTTTGGAAAGTTAAAAATGGACTAAGGGTTGAGATGGATTTGAAATATGATTTTGAAATTAATTGTAAGAATCCTTCCCATGGGAAAATGCTGTTGTTTTGAATCCTTAAAAAAAACACACACACACAGGATAGGATGGGACTTTGAAGGTTGGACACTAAAGGGAACTAGAAGGAATTAAAGATTACAATTAAAGGAGAAGAACACTTAAATTTGACTAATACAGAATGGAGCAAAATACTTTAATGTTGGAGGGTATTTTTGAACAATGGGCCCAGAAATTAATGTTAAGAGTGTCTGCCATTATAAATAGACTGTGTTTAAAAGATGTTATGGAAGAAGATCAAGTTTTGCCAGACAAAACTAAGACTGATTTGAATGTGGTTTTAAAAATGACAGGCTACAAGAATGATATGGAAAAAAGATGCTACACAGGATATACAAATGAAACCGGCTGATGCTTTCATATTTAAAAGGGATATACAAATAAGTCAGAAGAGTGACCTGGATAACTTTCTCATATTGGATGTACAAAAGAGACTTGTTAAAGTTTCAAAGAATTTTGTAAGAAGGGACAAAGAAAAAATGAAAATAAATCAAGTTCTAGGGCATTATTTGAAGGGATTAAAGTTCAAGATTGTTAACAGGAAAAGGAAGGAATATAAAGTTGGTTTATTTGATCAAGGTTAAAATAGAGATGTTGTTATCTCTGGTAACCCTTAATGGACTTTTGCTGACATCAGGGCTGAAACAAATGATAACAGTTTATTTATAGATAAGAGATGAGATATGGGAAGAAGAGATCATTTGTTGTATTTTAAGAGAAGGTGATAAGATACTAAAATTATTTATACTTGTGATGAAGGGGAAAGTCATTTCTTTATATATTTCTTTTCCTTATCTTTACTATGTTATTATTTTTTCCTTCTTTCCTATTTTTCTGTTTTTGCATTTTTTTCCCTTTTTCCTTTTAGTTTTTTTTTTCAATTTGTATTAGTCTTTTTTATCTTTTTAATCATAATCTTTAATAAAATTTACTATAAAAATAAATTGAAACAAACAAACAAACAAACTTTCAATGAAAGTTCAATCTGAGATGACCTGTGGGTCAATTAGGATATTTATTTATTTATTAAACAGATGTATAAGGCCGCCGAATTCACACACAGTGACTCTGGGATATTTAGCACTCAGTGCTTTAGGCAAGGCATCTTAAGTTTTACTGAATTTCTCATTTCACTAGTAAGAAAGGACTGCAGTAGAATGGAGAACTCTCTTTAAACTGCCAAACATTGTTATCTTGTGGGAGAGCAGGAATCTATATTTTAGATGTTCCTTCCTTTCCATTTGCCGTTAATTGTCATAAAATCTTATCCTTTGAGAGAGACAGTTCTCTTTTCCATTCCCTGTTTCAAAATAATAAACCCAATCTATGATACTGCACTGTAGGCCAGCTGAGTAATGACTGCAACATAAAAAACGAAACGAAACAAAACATAATCTAACGTGAAGTATAAAAATAAAGTAAGTGTTCAACATGTTCCATACTGTAACCCACAAGGCAATCTTTCAAACATCAGATATCCCATATATATTTTCCTTTGCAGATTACAAAACCTACTTTCAAGAACCATATAATTTTTCTTTCCTTAAAAAGTTTTTTTCCCCTTTGTTAATCTGACAACATCCTTATTATTCTCAAAATGTATTGGAGTAAATGGAGCGGATTATATTTAATGGTGATATCAAGTTTTGAAGAAATGCTGTTCTTAGTATTGTAGTTTCCTTGTTTGCAGAAGTTCATGACCACAATAACCACATTCATTTGGCTTAGAATGACTTTGCTCTCAATGAAGCAATTCAAAACGACTTTCAACCCTTCAGCATTCTCATCTGTGGTTTTAACGCGCCATATTTGAAAGTACATTTCTGTCAGTGCATATAAACAATAATGCATTTTTCCTAATTGTCTAGAATGCCAATGATGTTTCCCGAAATCTAACTTGTGGTGGCATTTTCTCACTGAGAAGGAAAATTGTTTTTTCTTTTCTCCCCAAGTTCAAATTTTAAAAGAGAATGAGTATAGCTCAGTGGTAGAACATGATGCTACATGCAGAATGTGTCAGCTTCACTTCAGATTTCCACACAAAGAAGCAGAGCAATGACTTCTCAGCTTATTAGCTCAGCTTCTACTCTAGAAGAAATACTACAAAGACCCTTTTGCAGCATTTTCTTTAGAGCTGTGGGGCAAAAAGAAACCAATTGGCAAAAACTCCATCCTGACTTACCGCCTGGCTCCTGGGATTTTCCAGCTCTGTCCTGTCACCAAGGCACTTTTATTGATCATCCATCCTTGCAAATAACTCTGAAGAGTGGCTTTGCTACCCTTCTCCCAAAATAACCAGCTGAAAGTTATTTTCCATCCTGTATTTTCATTCAGCATGAAAAGCAAATGTTGCAAGAGAAGGGTGGGGGCAGGATTCCAGCTGTCTATTTTTTTTCCTTTCTTCTGGGCCAAGCTGGTAGGACCTCTGGTCATCTACATGGGAAGACAAAACATAGAACTATAGATAATAGCACAGTGGCATGAAACTGTGGTAGAGGATGAGTGTGGGCAATGGCTGTGTGGAAATGGACCTAGTGTTGTGTTCAACAATGTGTAGGAGTGTGGATGAGGGAAGAAAGCCCAGTTTCTTGACTAGATTTGTTCCTATTTCCTCAATGGAGAAAAAGGTAGCACAGCTTTACTTTAGCTGCATTCAAAGAGGGAAGTTTCTGTCACCTTTAAGGACCTCATTTGAAGCCAGTATGCTCTTCTATTGAAGACAACAGAACTGGGCAGCACTTTGGATTCAAAGGGAGCAATGTAATGCCTGCCTGCAACTCTCTTAAAGCAGCTGCAGGGATTTTCAAGGGATTGTATGGCTCAGCTCTGTCCTGGGAAAAGTCATGCTGCCTACAGATGCTACCTGTGAACCCCTGCACTCTCTAAAGCATCTTTTCCCCCTTGTGAAACTGACATTCACAGCTGTGGTAGATAATATTAAGATAGACAGTGACTTCATTCAGTAGAATGCAGCTTATAACTTTATTTCATAGTTCCACCTGCTATAGCTTTCTCCTTACAGTAGATTGATATTTTATCTCTCATGTTTTCTAAAACAGGTAGCTAAGAGAAGAGAGCGGGGAAAAAACCAAGCTGATCTAGGCAAAACTGCTTACATTATCTTGTGTTTGTTTTTGTGAATACTGAGATATTTATACCTCTGGTTTTACATAGTTGCTGGCACCTTTTACAGAAACACATTTATCTTTTTGTTGCAATTTTTCTCCTTTGATGCTTTCACAGCTCTTAGCCTTATTTACCCACACTGCTATTTTATTTTATTGGATGTAATAAGTCAGGTAGCTAATGGTAGGTGGACAAATTTTTCAGGACTTGCATTGAGAAGGATCAAACAAACAATGCCACCCTCATCCTGCCTCTGTACCACATAGAAGCAACCTCAATCATGCTTCCTGCTCTCCTTGAAATGTTAGATCATTTGAACAGGTTCAGTGGTCAACCTTCCTTCCTTCTTTTTAGTTTGTTGTACAGGTGAAAGGTGACCCTTTATCTTCTTAAAAAAAACTGGTGAAATTGTCAAAAGTTCTACCAGATGCCATTTTGTCCAAATAACAGGAAGAATGGTAAAACTGTGGTATATTTCCCCATTCTTCACCTCCCACCCCTCAGATCTCCCAATGAACACACTGGAGAGAAAGTACTTTTGACTCCTGCTCAACCTATCAATGGAAACCAAAAGGGCTGTTGATGGAAATCACATGTTTTCAAAGTCCTGTCCATGAAAAGTCTTTGGTGATTGTTTTCCTGATACTGTGGGAGGGGTAAAAATGTGGGGGAATTCACCAATCAGGGGCTGTGGTAGCAACTGTCCCAACAGCACACCTGATCAGAATCATTGGCAAAACTGAAGAACAGATTACAATCTGGACAGTTTCTGAAGCTGGCTTCTTTTCTAGAAGGTTTCAGTAGGGGACCCAAGCAATTTAAGCTGCTGTATGGAAGTTTGATGGGCTTTACTCCAAGATACAATTCATAGCATTCCATTCTTTGCAGTCTCATCTAGTTTTATGATGGAACCTGGATTAGCAAAATGGAGCAGATTGTAGTCATTGTATCCCCTAACTTAATGTTAGGGGATTGGATTGTTAATCCAATCTTTCTGCCATCTAGAACACAATTGCTTTCAATGCATATATACCTGTAGTAAACTTTTGCACATACTTTGCTACTTTGGGTTGATTTGGGGATATGAATTGATGGTGGCACAGGTTGATCCACATATGTAGAAAAGATCTGAGTTCCATGATCACATTTTAAAGTGGAAAGCCAGGCTTTGGTTTTAATCTACATAGTAGTATTGTGGAAAGCAACAATAATTCCCTTGTGGGTGTGATAGATAGTTTACATCTTCTGATGACTACCAGAATACCAAATTTCTAAATATAAAGAGAAATCTTGCAGAGAGCATTCCTGAGTCTATGCTTCTTGTTAGTAGTGCTGAACTGAAACTAATGCAATGCTGGAGAAATTATGTTGAAAAACCTTCTGTATAGTTATCAGTTTAAAAATGCATCTAGTCCAAAGAGTTGGGATAAAGCTATTCATAATAATATAGTAGCTACTCCTGCAGGTTACGAGATAAGGCTGAAGAGTTCTGTCTACAGAAGATAAGCAGCAGCCATATTTAAAAAACAAAACAAAACAAAAGCATTTAAATACCAAAATGTCAGATTAGCAGTAAACTGAACATATATAGATGTGACTTGAGTGAGGATGTTGTAAGATCACTCAGTGTTTGTGGACTTTCCTGTAGGGGGAAAAAAAAAGACTGTGTACATTTAAACCTAATGCAGTGTTATGCTTCAAATTATATTTGTACGTTTTAGGTCGTTTTAGAAGTCAGATGATGAGATTGTGAAAACTGTATGGCTAAGCATTTGGAGCTAAGTTTTTTCGTTTTGGCTTTTTTAAGTAAATGGGTTGATCTAATGTGACAGAATGATTGGATTGCTTACTTATTTATTGAACTTTCTCAGTTTTCATGTAGTGCATTTTGGTAGTTGATATTTGCTGTAAGAAAGAGCAAAAATAGAACAGCCAGTTAAAGCAAGATGTAAGCAGTCACTGTAAATTCAGCCTATCTATATCCGATGAGCTATATCAGGACAGCATTCTTTTCAGGCTCTGAGTGCAATGACACAATACTGCAAGATGGGCCTGGATGCCTCCATTAATTAAAAAAAATAATAAAAGAAAGACACCAGAGATCCAACCAGTTTATCAAGTCTTCTGCAATTTTGCTGTTCATGCCCCTGAGATCTCACACAACATCTCTGAAATATTGTAAGATGTTGGTATTCTCATCTGAGAAGTGTGGATGAGATCTCATGTGGGAAATCAAAAAAGATTATGACATCCAGTTTCAATCTTAAGGCAACAGTGAAGACACATTCAGGAACCCACAACATCGATCTTAGTTTAGCTTGCATCCTCTCCACAGGGGTGAAATTGGTACAGGGATCCAGTTGTAAAGTAATTGTGCCATTATCTGAGCCTCATAAAGTTTGCATGTATTACTATAACCTGGAATTAAAAACAAAAACGGGATGGCAGTCCTTCTCTGAGCCACTTAGGACAAGAAATCTAAATGAATATCTTGCCTCCCAAATGCATGAACTCCCATGTACATTTGTATACATGAACAGTTTTCTCCGTATGATTAGGACACCTTCTTTTTAAGAGTTCTTGGTAACATAGAGCTCTCCATGCACAATACATATACCTCTAAGAAGCCTACAAAGATGCTAATGAACCAGAGAAGTTAGGGAAGGAGCCCTCCAGCAAGAACTTACTTCCTCCTGACCATACTTGTTGGAATCTTTTAAAAAGACTTCTAAGGCCTCTTACAATCATCATCAACATCATGATCTTGTATGCACAAGCTACTACTCGTGCATTTTTAGTTCTTTAGTCTTAGTAAGAAGTTTGATCCTAACAAAAGCAATTTGAATACAGTTCATTATCTGCAAAATCATCCCCTAGGATCTCACAATGGCGCATAGGCAGATGATTTTGCCTATTTCCAAAAAGGAGGAGGTCACCCCAGGCATCCGTTCTGCCACTTCATTTCCCAAAGCTCCTTAAAAAATTAAGGAACTCCCCAGGATCAGCATGTAGGAAGAAACTACTCAGGTGTGATCTTCTCTAGTATTCTGGTAGCCTCTACATTCCAGAGACCAGACAGGAGTCCCCAGGCCCCTGCAGGAAGTCATGCAGATCCATAAAGTGCATAGAGCAGACCATCCTAATCAGGCTTCCCACCTGCAGAAGTTACCAGCAGCAATAAACTTGAAGGAGACTAGGGAGTGATCTGACCATAACAAACTCAAAAGTGTTTCATTCTCAGATAACTTGTCAATGGTTTGGAGGTGAGGACTAGGTCTCACATTTTGCCACCTGTGTGAGTTGGGCTTGAGATAACCTGAAAAAAGCCCATGGTTACAATGGTAGTCATGAATTCCTGAAGTCCCCCAGCACTGAAGCCAAGGGAACTCTACTGCTAGCCCCGAGACACTGTCCAGGAAGTGAACTGAGTTATGTTCAAGATGACTGGTGACTTCATGGTCATGTTCATGTTGTTTCCCTGACAACATTACGGAAGTGGTTTGCCACTTCTTTTTTCCAGGCTTTTTTTTCCCAACTGCCCAGTCTAATCTACAGCCCTGAGAGTCAAGTTCAGCTTGGTGGTGCCCCATGTTACAATATACTGCAGTATAAAATAAATCCATGAGTATTTTGTCTCCCTGACACATTAGTAACCATAGGCATTTCACCCCCAGAACAACAACTCCCACTAGGATTTTGGTGATAAGTTAAAACTATACCAAAACCAGACCGATCTATTTGAGGAGTGTCTTGCCAAATGTACAAATGTACTTGACAAAGCATGCCTTATGAAAGTACCTACCACACGCAACACTCCTAATACTTTTGTTCCTATGTGAGCTTTAAAAAGTGCATCTTAAAAGAAACAACCAACTACACAAAGCCTGAATTAACAACTCCCAATTCTCATTATTTACAGTTGAAACCATGGCTTCCACTTTAATTTGTCTGCTTCCCCACAGTCTCTTTTGTCTGCAGAAAAAGGAAGCATTTTCATGCACATCTCTTTTTCAAATATCAGACTCAGCATGCTCCCTTTAGTTTTGCTTTAGTGGTAAATTGGGACTCAAAAGCTCATGTGAATTCTTGCACTGTGCTAAGGATAGGCTGCTGTTGTTTCCTTTGCAGCAGTGTAGATTTCTAAGCTACAAAATGGCTGTGAAACTTCCTTCTTCCAGGAATTCCTTCCTTCTTCCAGGCCCCATAACTGGAATTTCAATTTGAGAATGACTACCTAGTAATTTCTAGGGAGAAAACTTGGAGCACTGAAAGCTGACAATGTATACCATTGAAGTGATTTTTATACTGTTACTCCAAACCTTCATATTACTATCTTAGCATTTGAATGGAGGCACTTAATCATCCTTACGATTCTGCATTAATAGCAAATGCTGGCAAGTGCTAGCTGCATTCATTCCTCCTATAAGGAAGATAAAAGAAAATGAACTGCAGACCATATTGTCACTAGGCTCAAAGTTCACAGAAGTAAAACTTTGAAAGTGCAAGTGAGACTGTCCTTGATAGGCCCCAATTAGGCTTACCAATCCATTTTTCATTTGAGAGCATGGATTCGTCTCTGTTACCTGATGTTGAACAATGACCTTGATAGAAGTTAATTGCCTAAGCATCATAGCTGAGTCTGCAAACAACCTGCATTTGAACAGCTGACACCTTCATTGTAATTGGGCCTGCCTACAGATGTATCAAAAGATTCCTGCTAAGCTCATGGATGTGCTAACTCCATTGGCATAGTATCTCACAAGCATGCATATTATTTCATATCAGATTGCATGATTACTTAATAAATATGTGTGATTTTACTTAAAAGATCTGCGTTTCAAGGGCTACATCTTTGCTTATACATACAAATATACACAAATCAGTGAATCAAGCCACTGTCTTCAGTGAAACTATACAACAGCTATAAAAGAATAGGTGAAGGAGGAGGAATTTGAGAAATTAATACTGCTGGCTTTTGGTGTTTTTGGATAAAAAATAAATGAAGTCATTTTAATGAGGCACTTTAAAAAGTTTGTGTTTTGGTTTGTAGGATGCCATGTGGAAGCTACCGATCCAACATCCTAAATTATTCTAGCAGTCATGTTATAAGAATGTTTTAAGAATACAGTAAGGCAAACTGATTGTATGTTGTGCTAACATCAAACTATGTATTACATTATATGCATGTGCATTTTGTTTTTCCAAAGAGGAACCATTTTGATCTGAATCCCTTATGATTTCTCTTTCAAAACATACACAGCAAAACAAACAAACAAAGCAAATGAAAATCATACTTTTAATGTATACTGTCATTTTAGCCTAAATTGTATGCTTAGAAATATATGCTCTTTTGAAGTGAGTAGGTGGCTTGGTTTTTAGAAAGAAAGAAGAAAAACTCTAAGGTGAGATTTTTTAAAAGGTTTTTTTTTTCATTCATGCAATGCCTGTTGCATTAGGCAATGATGGGAGACCCATAACATAACCATTATATTCCTTTGGTTGAATACCTTAGTTGCCATCAATTGTAGTGCCTTCAGGCCATGTTCTGCTATGATTCATGAATAAATTCTCCTCTCTAATGTGGGGAGTTTTGGTGAACTTTCTCCTACTATATACTTTATACATGGTGAAACTTACTTTTCCTTCCAAAATTCCACAGCTGCCACTTTTCTATTTTCATTTTTAGTTGAATGAAAGTAACCTCAGTCAAATTACCGATTTTAAAATCTCTTTGTCTTGATGTAAACTTATATTTCAAAATACAATCCTTACAGTTATTGATCCTTAGGCATGAAAGCCAGCTGGGTGACTTTGGGCCAGTCCCTCTCTCTCAGCCCAACTCACCTCACAGGGCTATTGTTGTGGGTAAAATAGGCGGAGGAAGGAGTATTAGGTATGTTCGCTGCCTTGACTTATTTATAGAAACAATAAAGGCAGGATAGAAAATAAATAAATAAATATAAACGGAGATATTCCTCTATTACCATTTAGCATTAAAAAGTTCAGAAGTTTCTTAGCTCTTAAATATTTCGACATTATTATGCTAAATAACAACAACAAAAAAACCCATGGGGGGGGGAGTTTTGCTTTCTTCTGTTTATTAGAATATGTCAATTTACTCAACTCCAGAGTTTTCCAAATGTACATTAACTAACCAGCTTTCACTGCCTCAGAACTCTTCTATCAATAGCATGACCTGCCAGATGTGCTATATTTTAATCTCATAAGCTCTCTATAATTGACACCCATGGCCAACATGATCAGGAATTAATTCTTGCAGAAATCACTGTTTGGTCAATTATGCATTTGGAATCTGGCCAAACACAGGTAGGATGAGGTAAAGTAACTATCCCAAACAGGCCTTTTTAAGTTGTCTTTTTTTACCAAATTACCACCCCCCAAACACAGACTGGCACCAAAAACAACTGTTTAAAAAATGGATTTTGTTAGAAAACATAAAACAGCAAAGAGAAAAACTGATGGGTGTTGAGCTTAGAGAAGAAAGATTAGATTTCAAGAGGAAGCATAAACAAAGGGATAATGGGAAGGTTCATGGGTAATAAAGATTGAATCTTAGGAAAAAAATGTTGTGAAAAGAATTGGACAAAGTTTTGAGCATATCTAAAATAAAATGAAAACTCTAATACTGTCTGACTGATTATGTTCTAAATCCACAGTGGACATCTGGGTATACTGTATTTTTCTTCTAAAATCCTGGAACAACCACGGTCCTCAACCTGGAGTGGGCTCCTTGGTTTCCTCCCATGCTGCCACATTAGTCTTTCCTTGGGAAGCTTCTGACAAGCTTCTTCCTGGCTATTTAACTTCAACAGATGGGGAGTGGTCAGGGATTTAGTCAGGGGTGTTTTTTAGCTGATTTGGTGTGATTTATGAGAACCAATTGTTTGTTTTTTTCTAAGAACTCCACCTGGCTGGAGATGTAACACATCCTGCATTGCCCGTGCTCAAGTGTCCAGGTTTTCTGGGAAGTCATTACTCAGTATAGAGGAAGCAACAAGTCTTGGCACAGCTTGGGGTACCTGCATAGTCTGCACTATTGTGTCTGGTTCCGTGTGGCTGGTGCTGCTGCCTTCTCCTTTTTCTTCCTTTTAGGGTCTTCTCCAGCAGCTGCAACTGGGACACCGATATATGGAATTTTCTGTACCTGGTCTTTCTGATGATGCACAGCTGTCTTTTGTCTTCAAGCAACCCAGTCACATAGCTGTGACCATCACTAGTGGAACTATCGTGACTACCACACCTCTTCTTCTCACTCAGCTCAGTGACTTAGAGGATAATGAGCAGGTGATGAAAGTACTGCCTAATTTAGATAACCAACGTTTCTCCCAGGCTTCCTTTACACAGCTAGACAATATTAAGTTACACCACTTATGTGTGCATTCTGATCCAGTGAGAACCTCTAAAGCCTTGACTGGCTAGATGGGCCCGTTACTGGCCTATATCCAGAGGCCTGTTTCTGAATTCATATAAAGTCCATGTCCAGCAGTAAAATTATGTCACAAGGAATGGAATGCCTATTCTTCCTTCCAAATGCCTCCCCATTTTTGCACATGCTGACTAAAAATCAAAATAAGCTGTACTTGACCTCTTTTTTTAAGGGCCAAATTATATATGTCATGGAAGATCAATGATCAAATTTCAGTAAGCATGATGGGATGTATTTGGATTCAGGCCATAGGAAAGGCTTAAACATTTCTTTATCCAAACATTGTGACTAATACAACTCTCCCTTCCCCCCAAAGTTATATTAGGAAAGGAGAGGATGGAAAGAGGCAGATACCTGCATTTGGTGTGTGTGTGGGTGGGGGGGGGGGCTTTTCTCCAGCAATTTCAGGAAGAAAGTTTGAGTATTACATGAGTAAACCATGTAACAATTGGCCATCCCAGTTCAAATTAGGATTCATGAGTATGCATTTATGTTTGTTTAGGACTTTCATGGCAGTAAAACAAACAGCAGAAAACAACCCCTGGGGCCCCAAAACAACATTCTCCCATACCTTAGCATTCACATTTACTGGGCCCTGGCCTCCCTTACCCAATGCTTGGGGGAAGAGCCAGTTCTTCAAGGTCTTCTGGAAGGCTGGAAGGGTGGGGCCTGCTGGATCTCAGGGAGGAGGTTATTCCCCAGGGCAAGGGCATATGTTGGTGTTAGTAAAAGAAATATATATTGTGAGACTTGATCACAGATACCATATGTATTTTAGCTTATAATTCACCTAAATGTGGAAGAAGACATCTTGCACTGATTCTTCCAAATGTATACAACACTGGGGAAAAAACAGGATTTTTAATAGGACTGAATAGTGCTTTGGATTTGATCTTCAAGATGATCTTTGGAGAGCTCAGGAGTACACCGGCCTATAGTTCCTAAAGCAGATGTAGATTTTCCTCCTGTCATGCAATTGATCTCCATACAATCCCAAGAACTCTAAAGCACCTTTTGGAGATCTAATCTAAAATGCTGAACATAGGAGCCACATAATATGTGTAATATTATTTTCTGCCTTAGCAATAGAATTACCTAGCAATAGAAATTTTCTTCAGCTTTAACTAATCCAAAATCAATGTGTTACATTTGTCGTAAAGTATTATTGGCATCTAAACATTTCTTTTTAAGTTAACTGCTGAGAACAAAACTCCCTGCATGCGTATTGAGTACATTGCATCCCTTCAAATTTAGCAACTATTTCTGCAAATTTTATCCAGTTTTATTAAAATAATAAAAAAGTATAAATAATACATAATATGTATCATAGAATATAATAGAATGAATTAATAAATAGCATAGAACTTGGTATAGTCAATGGGGGTTGTCATGACTTAGATTTCTGAATCAAGATTCAGATTCAAACAGCATGCCAGGGCAAGAGTTTCCAGATAAAACTAGATTGAATCAGATTGTTTTCTGAATAAGTGAACTAGATCCCAAACTGAATTATGTGACCAGAGTACATGATCAGCCACAACCATACAATCAAAGCACCATCCCTTTTTATGTTTGGCAGCCATCTTAACTTTTGGAACACCCCACCACCACCCCACAAGACACACCTGAAAGTGTAAAGCAGGAAATAAAATATGGCATCAGCTGCTCTGATGAGCTTGGTGATTTATTGTGAATGATAACATCAAATACTTGTACACAGGAGAACCAAATCTATATTCAGTAGAATGTTAGAGGAGCATAATATATTCAGTTCTTAATAACTAAATAAGATGCACGCTCTCTCTCCCTCTACCCCCAACTCTCTCACACATACAGACCCCTACATACACAAAGCACAAAAGAAGTTATTTCCAAACAACCCTCACTGTAATTGGAAAATCATATCATTGGATGTTTTCTTAAGAAATAAACTCCTGTATTCCAAAAATATAACAATGTCCTTTAAACAAGATATTTGTATATTAGTATTACAAAGGTTTCATCTGCAGGCAATGGCTCACTGTTATTTTCCTTCTGCATCTGAAAATTCATCCATCCCATCTGAGTTTCTGTATTACAGACTCTTGTTTAACAGGGAAGTATGTTTGATTTCAGAATGACCTCTCTGGATTATTCCAGCTTGTATGCATGTATGTGCTACATGAGCCCATAGATTTCATCAGACTTCAGTTCAGCAGCTGTCTGACAATTGATTGGTATGCACTGGCTTAATACTTTTTATCCTGTTTAGTTTTCAAAATGTATATCAGTTATTGATTTCACAGTAGATAGCACCATTCCCAGGCAAACACCACCATCTTAAAGGGAAAGAGTATGTTTTCATCAAGAACAATCAATCCTGTTGGTAAGATTATGGCAAAGCAGGATGTATTCTCATAAGTATCACAACACATGGTCAGAGATAGGCAGTAATGGCTTCTAACTGGTTTCAGTCATGGAATCTTAGAACAGCCTTTCCCAGCCTGGTGCTCCTCAGATGGGACCAGTAGTCCCAGAATTCCATCCAGGTTGTGAAGATTGTTTTAGGTCACTCAGGCCCCAGGATTCCAGGAGCTGAAACATGAGTGTAGGTAGTATAGCTAGCTAATAGTCACTGGACTTAAGTCTTAGATAATTATATGGAAAAAACCATTTTGTTTCAGCAAGCAATAATACGTTTTTGAAGAGGTGGATGTGCTGATCTGAATGTAAATAAAGACCATACCAGTAAAACAGAAACACAGAAAACCAAATGAAAAGTTGATACAGGAAAAGCCAAACAATTAATAAAATGAATAATGAACTTTGTCTGAAGAGGGATAAATTAGCCAGGAAAGATTTTGAGTGTTTCCCAGAATTTCAGCAATTACAAACACACAAAATCTGGCAATCCTCCTAGATGTTTCTGGAGACCAATCTGCTAGCAACAAGAAAAGGCTTATCTCTTCTGTCTGATCTACTTGATGTCAAGCTCCTGATACTTCATCAGAAAACAAGATTCTTCCAAAATTTCTTTTAACAAGATTTCTTGAAAAAAGGATAGGAAAATAATTACAGAAATCCCAGCAACTGGATTGCTCCCACTTTAGAATCCAATTTATCTCCCAAGTTACTAAGCAGAGATTTTGCAGTCTTCTACTCATAGCCTCTGCATGAAGAGGCGATTCTCTTAATGGTTGAGTGAGGAATGTCCAGAAGGTCAATATATGAATCTCTTTCAGGCTCTGATTGTACCATTACAAGTGATAGGATAACAAAATGTCATTAACTCAACATTCCAAACTTGGTAGAGAGGGAAGTACAACAATACTTGATACTTTCTCTATCACCTTGATCCACTTGAGGCAGAGACAATCTTGGGATGGAATGTTATGTTTCTGAAGAGCAAAACACTGAAGTTACCTAGTCAAAACACTCTTCTATGTGAGACAGAAAGGATGTTATTGAAGTAGTTAGGCAATGTCAAAGACCTACCACAGAGGATCCTGAAGGTCCAGTTTTACTGCTTTGTGTCTAATAATCTCAGTCATATAATCAGATTATACAACACCAAAAATACTATTTCAAAACTTCCACTATTGCAGCTTCTTCTTTCCTCCCCACACATATAGCTATTTAGGATTAGAATCATGTTTTGTGTACCCAGGAAACAATTTTAAAAAGTTTCTGAAACAAAGGAGGAAAAGAAAGAGGAGGATGGAAAGAGGAGGATGGAAACATCTTACTAAGTCAGATATTATTTCTGATGCAAGTTCACTTCCTCTGAATGAAGAGAAGGCATTGAATATGATTACTATAATGGGAACATAATGTGAGCATTTAAGATTATTTTTTAAAAATAAACAGGTGCTTCATATGCTCACTGTCACTGCCTGAAATACATTTTATCTCTTTTGCTGAATCAAAGACTGCTGTACATGAGCATTACAAAAACTCTACATTTGGGTTTCCAGATCAAGTAGTCTTTTTATAAGTATATGAGGGAAGTAGAATGTAACGTTTTAAACTTTATTGCAAATGATGTTATGCGTTAATTCAGAACCAATAGTATGCTGATGGTACCTGGTACTATTGCACCTTATCTTCTAATTCCAAGGAAGCAATCAGTTCCCTTCAATGCTGCCTATTCTCAACAATGGGCTAGATGAGTGGGAACAAGCTGAAATTAAATCCAGCCAAGATGGAGATACTGTTGGGATGAGAAAAAAAAAAACAGATTCTGGATCTGATAGGAGGTTTACTCTGCACCCTACTAGAAGCACATTTATAGTTTGATGTGCTCCTTGATCATCAGCAGCTTTGGTGATTTGCACAATTACAACTACTGTGCCAAATGCAACTCTTCTTGAGACATCTGAACTTAATTACAGATATCCATACCTTGATTACAACCCATCTTGACTACTTGAATGTGCTGTACCTGAAGCTACTCTTAAAAAGTATCTGGAAATTGCAACCGGTATAAAATGTGGCACTTGGTTCCTTTCTAGTGCAAGATACAGGGATCATATTTTCTCTATCTAAAGATCTGCAGCAGTTACTGATTGTCTTCTGAGCACAACTGCCAATGTTAGTGTTAACTTTAATTCTTTAATGGTTTGAGACCTGAATATCTGCAGAACTGCCTCTTCTACAATGAACCTGACCAGCTATTTAGATTAGCAGGAAAGGCCCTTCTGCTGGAAGCTATTTGATGTTTGAGAAATAACTTTTTCTACACAGCTCCCAGACTGTTGAGTGTCCTAGGGAGATGTGTTTGGTGCATGCTGTCTAAATATTTATAAGGATGGCAAAAAGAAACACAGGGGAAGATAGGGTACTCAGGGAACAACAACAAAAAAATCACAAATAGTATTTTTTTTTTTAAAAAAAGAAAAGGGTTCTGCCAGGCTTCAAAGCAGAACCTTTCTATTTGCAAGGCTAGAATTATAGCCATTGTGCTGTTACAGCACACATGTAAAAGGTAGTTTTAGATGGTATTAAACAGCATGGTAATTACTGACTCAGTTTAAGTGATATTCCGTCTTCTGCAGAGTAGCAAATGAGACAGAGCAGAACATCACACACTGAGGTTGTTTTGACAGTGGGTGGGGGATTAATATAGGGTAACATCATCCACTTCTGACCTCCAGAAACATTTGCAGGGCAGGGTGGCAGGGTAGATACTGTAAATCCAAAGTCTATTAGCACAATGAAACCATTTTGCAGAACGCTTGCTGAATTCTTGGATGAATATAGCCTCAGAGCCAGGGAAAATTATCAAATTAGAATGTGACTGAGCAATCTTTCTTCAAGAATATATTTTTAATTGATTTCCATTTTAATATTTCTTCCTGCTTTCTTCCTTCTTTCTGATTTAACTTCCATTGCCCTTTGTTTCACTTTCAGTTAACAACAGAATCTGAATCCTAAGACATTTATTTTGCTTTTATTTTGGGATGATTCTGATTCCACCATTATAAGATGCTTATTTAAAATACAAAATAGAGTATTTTGGAAATGAGAATGTGTTTAGAAACATTTATTCCAATGAGAATAATTTTTGCTGAATTTTCTTATGTCACTTTTTTCAGCAGTGCTTTTCTATATTCTTATTTTAGTTAAAGTGATACAAGCCCAAATGTTATACCAAAGAAAAGTGAAAATTAATCACTGCTATATACTGCTATGTCTGTGAAGCAAATCTCCAGATTCCTAAGTTTCATAAACCTGTTAAGAATTAAATAGAATTATTGAGAAGTCTTATCAAGTTCAGTGCTATTTAGTTTTGAGTAAGCTTGTTAAGGATTTGAGTGCAGTTATTGAATTTCTCCTTAATGGAGAATGAAGTTGCTCAAGATCTTTTTTGGAGGGAAGAAGAACCTAGTTTTAAATAACAGTGTACTCTTCTCTTTGAACACTGGGAAGAAGACTAACCTTGTACAAGAGACAGAGACAGAGAGAAGGTCCAACCATTATTCCTATAATGTTACTATTTTTAAATTTACTGTTATCCAGTTAGGATTCAAAGGCATAAGAAGGGACATACAAGGAACTTTGGTGCATCTATCTATGCTTCACTACATTTTTCTGGTTGGCAGCAGGCAATAGAATAGTACACTGGCCACACTAATTGAGATGGAAGCCAACCATAAATGTGCCAACACATCCTTCTGGCTTGTCACTATTAGTTTTCTCATTGTAAGCACAGTAAAGTAGTCTTCTGCATGATCCAAGTGCAGCTTGACAAATCCCTGTGCCAGGCATAAATATTGTCTTTCAGCAATGATTCCAAAATTCCACATCCGTGTCCAGAAGTTTGTAATGGTTGAAGTGTGGTGATGCAGTGGCATAATGTTGCTTTCATTATTTTAAGAAAAGCAGCTGAAGCCATGAATGCTCACGGTTACAGCCACCAACCCTCAATGGATATTCAGCATAGGAGAATATTTAAGAATGGTTGATGAGTAATAGCATTATTTGTGGCTCCTGAAGTAATGAATTTACTCACTTCTGCATCACCTTCTGCAATTAAGTACAGTGGGTTCTTCTACACTAAAGGCTAAATCTGTAGGAAATGATGGATTCCATTCAGCTGTGCAAGATAAAGTTTTTGGGGACCAGCTAAAAATTAATAAGGAAGAGAGGAGAGGGACAGATATAGAAAATAGATCAAGCAAGGGATAATACACCTTGATAGAGAGTAATAGTTTTCTCATTCTATTTTCCTGCATTTCTTGGATTCAGTAAGTAACTGAACTTGAACATGTCCTCCCTTCGTTCTTTGTATTTTCAAAGGCTCTTTTTTCCTCACCTCTGTTCTATGATTCTACCTCATAATTCTCTATGGGCTAGATCATGAGTGATGAAAATTTAGCTTATCTAACCTGCTGCATTAAAGTTGCTGAGCAAGATTGCTACCCTTTCTCCAGACAAGCCAAATGGCTGAAGGTCAAAATCTGGGTCTCCACATGTTTTCTACTTTATTTGGGATCTTCTCTATCTGTTTTCAGACTTTCTCTCAGTCAGTAGCTACTACTACAAAAGTGGGTACTTTATTAATCCCATGATTCTTTCTCTGTCCACCTTCTCTGGGTGAGTTTGCCAAATAATAACTGAAGTTAACTGGTGTTAATAACATCACTGAGATCAAATCTCAAACATTTACATTTAAATTAAGCAGCTTTCTTACTGTTTCTAACAGTCAACAGATCTTAAACTGGGTCGACCACTGCTGTTGTTATGTAATAAGGATGAAAATATGGTGTTGTACACTTTGGGCAAAAATAATTTAGAAAATGAAGAATGTGGAATAAATATTCTTTCATGCTTTTTTAATTTTGGTATCTTGCTACTTGAAAACCAGTACACAGTCCTATTATTTAGCCTCTGTTCTTGACATTAATATTTAAATTGTTAATGAGTTTTTTTTCTTTGAAAAATTTATGATGGCTTTTCTTCTCTGTGAAACTGTTGGAAAAGGCATTCCTAATGCATTTATGAGCCAATTCTCATACTGTATTTCTCTTTATACTGTGTTGCAATTGGCTTTCCTCCTCCCTACAAAAATGCTAAGGTCACAATTGAAAAAAGAAAGTACTTGTTCACAGATCTGATAGTAAACATGCTAGATTCCTTACCACACAGTGTGGCAGTGGGTGTCTTCCACAATTTCATGCACAATAGATTTATGTAGGCCAATTCTCGTGCAACTAAAAGCAATCAAGTACACAATGGTTGGTCCAAATGGTCACATGCAAAGCTGCTTAGTGCTTCAGTCAAAAAAGCACTACTCTCTGGCTATAGTTTAATATAGAGATTGGTGAACTCTCCTGCCCTCCAGGCCTTCTGGAAGGTCACGAAGACCTGGTTCTTCCCTCAGGCATTGGGCCATGATGGGAGTTGAGCCCAACATATGTGGAAAGGGAGTGCTACAGCACCTTGGTGGTGTGGAATGGTTTTAATCTTGTGGGGTTTTTGTTTTATTTTCCTATGTTGTGGCTGTTAACTGCCCAGGTTTATATTATATAAGAATTCTGGCCATATAAATATTTTAAACAAACAAACAAACTTAAGTTCTACCTGACTTATGTTCTGCTGAAGCTGATTTTAATTTCAGTGCAAGAACATCTATAATTATGGATTGCGAACCATTGCCAATCTTTACTTTCCCTGTCATTTCATTTCATTTCATTTCATTTCAAATTTAATTTGAAAATAAAAGTGTGCAAAGATTCCCTCAAGTCAAGTTCAAGTCCTAATGATTGTATGAACCCATCCAAGCAATTTACTTGGCAAGAGCCTACTTCTGGGATTTTGTTTTCAGTTTCCCCATTTAATCTATACCCCTGGAATTTTTCTGGCAGTCTCCTATTCAAGTACTAATCAGGACAAAAACAGCCAATGTAGATCTGTCAATATAATTATTTATGTTTATTTACCACATTTATATAGCCATCCATCTCACACATGACTCATATTGACTCATATTTTAGTGAAATCCTGATACTATACTGCAGTTTTTCTTGACACTATGTATTTACCTGATATATAGGTAAGATACTTATAAGATACTACTTGGGAAATTGCTGTCCAGAGTAAAGTTGAAGGATGATTTGGAGTTTGGAAAAAAACTGTGGCAACTTTCCAGGTTTTATGATTTTGCATTTCTCTGTCCCTTCTTTGAAAAACCCTCCTCTATCTCCTCTCTATCACACAGACAGAGCCTTTATCAACTCCTTATTGTTCTTTCAAACTGCAACCTCCTTTCACATTTTTCTTCTGTGCAAATATTCTGACTGCCCTTATTCTATTTTCATTCATTCATTCATTCATTATCCTGCCTTTATTATTTTGCCTCTTTCAGGAACTACTATTCCCATGTGAAAAAAGACTGCTCTGGATTTTGAATACCCTTCATTGCCAAAGTCCAAAATATAAGCTGCCCTTCAGAATCTATATTGAGACAATGCCTTTATCAAGACAACTCAAGCTTGACAAAATATTGTGAAAGCTTTTGAGTTTCCAAAAAATCTCCATAAAGAAAGATGGTTTAAAAATTGGGTGAGAAAAGGGGCAAAATTATGTTTCAAAGGCATGTCACAGGATGCTGATGCCAATCTGTACGAGGATTTCATCCAGCAGTCTAAATCGGACTCCCGTGTAGGTTGTAACAAAATGCTGAAAAGTCTGCAGCTGTACATAATAGGGTTTGATTAACTGCAAAAGTGATAGATTTTCAAAGGCTTGTAAGGAAGAAGAAAGCAAACAACTGTTGGATTTCTTGCTTTTAGGTGTATAAATTTTACCTATTAAGTCAACCCTGTTTTGGTCTTGAAGCAAAGTACCAAAGTTTCCTTGGCAGTAGGAAAAAAAAAATCAATAAGGCAGTCTTTATATTCACAAAGCTGGAGATCATTTTAGATGGGGTAATAGCTAAAAACAGTCAACAGAAGCCAAATCCTGTTATCCTGTGTGACCTTGATTTAGTTTTGCCTCTAGTCTTTGGGACAATTCAGTATTTGGAGCAATAAATCAATAATCATCATTTGACTCACTTAGGCCCAGCACTGTGAAACAGAAAAAAGAGAAAGGTACATCCCACCATTGTTAAAAATCTATTCTAGCAGGCCCACTCTCACTTCGCCTTTCTTCTTTGGTTTGCTTGGCGATGTTTCAAAGGCATGTCACAGGATGCTGATGCCAATCTGTACGAGGATTTCATCCAGCAGTCTAAATCGGACTCCCGTGTAGGGTCTGCAGGCAATGAGGTTGGCAGCAGAAGGCATGGCTTGGGCTCTGCCACTTAATTAACTGTTGATGGACCATCTGGGCTGCTTTGTCTTTCTGCATTCTATTTGCTTTGATGCACCTTGGGGGATGTATAATTCAGGCATTTTTGCCCATTTGTGAATAAGGGCTCTGTTGGTCTGCACAAGCACATCATGAACAATTTATAAAGAATGATTTTATGAACACATTTGTGCAAGAAACCCTTGTGATCTCCCTAAATCAAGTCAGAATTGTAGGAGGTTTAGGCCCAGTGGTTTTTTTTTTTTTTTTAATGTGCTCTCAGCAATGATACTGTGTTTCTGGAACTCATTTTCTTTTAGGTTAAACTTGAAGCTGTATCAGTGGTAAGCAAAATCAGTCTTTTGAGTCTCTAAGCCTAATTGGCAGAAGAAGCAGAAGATTTCCTCTCTTCTGAAGGCCCCCTCTCTCTTGGCCTTCCAGAAGAAGTTAAAGACCTGGCTCTGCCATCTTGCTTGGGGTGGGCAAGGGGGTAGTCAGTCCTGGGGGTGGCTAGTGCCTTAAAGTGGTCCCATGTATTTATGAATCCGAATCAGAACTTTTAATTGCCATCTTGGATGCTATTTTATATTTATATTTATATGTTATGTAATATATCTTGGTGTTATTGTATTTTAATCCTTTAAGCTTTATTGTAAACTGCCCAGAGTCCCTCTTTTGGGAGAGATGGGCAGTGATCTGATTTGATAAGTAAATAAATACATTTTATAAATCACAGCCCCTGAATTGTATTTGTGTAGCCAGGAAGAGCCACTTACTGAAAATACCGGATACTAACCAGATGATGGTCCTCCTCATTCGTGGCCTATACAAACTCAAGGAAACCCTAAAGGTTAACCCAACACAATCTCAGGAAGCTTGTCCATCATTATTAGTAATCTCTTGAGGACATCCTCTAACAACATTCAGAGGACCAGAGCTAAGTCCTAGGGACCCAGTTCTAAAACTATGTTATGTTTAATCACATTATGTTGCATTATATATCAAGTATTTTATGTTGTCACAACAGTACTCCTAAGCAATTTCAAAAAATAGTACATGATGAGACATCATTTTTAGAAAGCCAGATGTCGAGGATTGTTGCCAAGTATATACAATAAAACAACAATTAGACTCCTTACTGAAAGGGCATTTTATATCATGATTATTGTTTGAGGGCATTACCTGCCTTTCTTTTTTCAGCTTTAAGCTCACAAATAATATTTGGTGTTGGTCTCATAGGGTAACTGGCAGGTTTTCAGCTGCTTTATTTTAATGGAAAGTTAACTCACTGAAAAATAAAGGGCTCATCTCAGCAGAAAATTCTAGTTGAATGAACAAATTCATTCCCCATGCATATTGTATTAGCTTATGACAGAACTTATATACTAAACATTTTCAAAGATATAAGTGAACAAAAGGTTAGGCAATGCAAATTAAGTTTAAAATTGAAAGTTTCCAAATTTCCAATAGTTTAGAAACAGAGCATATTCATAAGAACATACAGTAATGATGTTCTAAAGCATAAATGTGCTGCAGCTCAAAGAAGGGTGAATAAAAGGGAATATACAGTAGTATAAGGACCTATGAGCTATAGATGTCCTACAAGCATCCATGCATTTCAGTAGCTATGTAGATTGTCACTAACAGTTTGCAAAACTAATAAGTATGCCTGTAATTCTGCAAACTACTTGTCTGCCCTGGTATGTCCCTAATTGGCAAGCTACAGTGATTTCAAGGGTCGATAAGACATAAAAAAGAAGAGGTGCACAACTGATGTTCTGACTATACTGCAAAGTGTTGTCATGTCTTTAGATTGGGGTTAGTAAAGTTGTGGATTTTCTAGTTCACCTGAAGGCTTTAACTTGAGCAGTCCTAGGACAAAGACGTTCTGGTTCCTGATTAGATAAGAGCCACCCATAGTTTAAGCTTGATCTCCTGGACATGAATTTCCCAGGCCAAATTGACATCCAGATAGGGATTCTACAATATATTTCACTGACAGATTGAAAATAAGACTTTTTGCTTGGATCTTCACTCTTCTCTTCTTGGTTTCTGTTTAGATCAAATCACAGTGTATAATTATTTATTATTTTCTTACAAAGGGATTTACAAATTGTCTTTTAGCAAAGAAAAGACCTCCATTTAAAAAAAAAATTAAGATGTAAAAACCATTAGCAGATTAACTCTTGAACAACCTCTCCCCAATGAAAATAGCACAATGTTTGTAATCTTAGATCAGAGGGTTCAATAAAAGCATAGTCTACGTCAGGGCAAACTATGCATGATTGTAGAATGCATAAAGTTGAATATGTCAGTGAAGCAGGGAGAGTTCAAGTACAATATGTGATTTGTATAAATTCACCTATCATTTTTGTAAGAGGGCCAGGGCACAGGTAATTACTGATGCTATGGCTGTCCTTCTTAATTTCCTTTGATCTCTTTATATTGATTTTTTTTAAAAAAAAATCTGTAGAATCAGAATACATTATATACTTAGGAAGCATTAACTGAAAGGTACCTGTTACCACCTGTGGTGGACCTGTAAGAAAGCTAAGAAATATTGGGAACAGGTATGTATTACAATTCAAAAGATTCTTAAGATGAATGTACAACTGAAACTGGAAGTTTTTCTTTTGGGTTTGATAGACAAACAACTTGAAACTATCTGGGATTTTGTTTTTGTATATGACAACAGTGGCAAGACTTCTGTATGTGCAAAGGTGGAAGGATTCCCAAATTCCCACAGTGGAAGAATGGACGGTAAAATTAATGGAACCGGCAGAGATGGCGAAAGTGACAACATTGATTAGAGAAAATAATTTGTCTAGTTTTGTTTCTATGTGGAAAGTGCTTTGGGACTTTTTTGTTGTATTTGAAAAAAATGAAGTTTTGATTTTGGGTTTTGATGATGAGGTTGTCATAGTTTATAGAAATAATGTTTCTTATGGCTAGAGGTTAATGTAGTATGTATCTGTATCTGTGCTGGAGAAGGTTGGAAGTCACTTCTTTTGTATTTCCTCCTATTTATTTCTGCACCTTTTTTTTTTCTTTTAGCCTTTCTTCAAACTTTTTCTGTGCTTTTGTATTTTACCTATTGTGATGGATTTTGAGGCTGCCGCTGGTTCACAGGAAGGAGAAAGCGCATTCCAGAGAGATAAGAGGACTCACAGTTTGGAAAGCCTTGGCAGAGAGACAAAGAAAGTTACAGTAGCCCCACCCTGGAGTCTACTGGGTTATTTCCCTGTAGGTCAGTTAGGATAGCTTTAGTCTGGCAAGATTCTGTCTATTTGGTGAGAACAATAAAGAACTAGAGTTGGAATACACTGACTCAGCATCGTTTCTCAGTCCAGTCCTGACACCTATATTCTGAAACGTTAATAAAGTTGTTTTAAAAGGAAGCACTAACCTGAAATAGACAAAATATAGGGACAGCACCCCAATTTTGCACCTCAGTCTCACACTGGATTGTTTTGCATTTAGAAATGGAGGTATTGTGTTAGTAGAAATAGTTCTGGTTACTTAGTGCTCTAAGAAAAATAAAAAGAGAGAAAATGGGAATCAAAAAGGGTAGCTAAGAGGTGTTCTATATTCACACTAGTTCAGTAAGCATCCAAACTCATGAAGTAGGACAATGATAAAAAAAAATGTCTTTCTATGAACAAAGTTGCTTTCAGAATCAAGTAATCTTATAGACTTAGAAGACTTGTGACCTACCAAGAACAAGCCATCCATCATATGGAAGGATTTGTCATTGTAACTTGCCAATGTTTGTCAGTGTCCAGTATATTTAGGCAACTGTAGGTGGCCAGCAAACTCTAGAATTTTATTGAATCCATAATGGTGGGCCAGAGGACATATTATTGAGCAGCAGTCAGCTTGTTGGATCACAAGATACCTGCAGGATTTAAATCAACAATAGATCAATGATGCTGTTAGTACTCTGTTACTTTTTTTCCTGATGAGCTTGGCAATATGAAACACCATCCTTGAATTTGTTGTGTTTTGGGTGCAAGGAGATCACTTGCCAAACTGTTGCTTAAACTGTGTTTCTATAGAAGTTCAAATGTTCCTGGCAAGCCATTACACCAGGAAATTGTATATTTACTGGCATCAAACACTCCAATACTTGAAGTGGGCATAAATATTATATGAAAGGAGAAGGCTGCAATCAAATATTTAAAATGGACTTAGGCGATTGTGTTGCTCAACCTACCAGGGAGTGAAATATATAGTTCCTTAAGTGCCTTGCTCTTTGACCAAGGTAAGGCCATTTAGAAAACATTCTTGCATTACCTTTGTAGTATAGTCACTGTTGTGGCTGTTATTATTACCTCTCCTTGTCATGATTTTGAGAAACCCCAGGCCACAAAGAAAACTCCGTGCTGTGGGTCCTCCCCACTGCAGGTTTTTCAGAAACAGAAGTAATGATTCCATGGGGAGCTGAAATATCAATAGCATGATAAAAAGGAGATCTAACGCTGCATAGCTTATTTCTCTTCATTTTGGAAATAAGTGAATAACTTCATTGTGTGTATGTGTATACTGTATGTATGTCTGTATATGTACACACATAACTGCAGCTGAAATGTTCAGATGGTATACTTGCAGTCTGAAAGTTATTCCTGTCCTAACTACCAGGAAACACACTGAGACAATGAACTGGTCTCTAATATTTATTACTAGTACTTAACAAGAATCCTAACAAACTGAAGAAGCATGGGAAAAACCCAGACATATAACCCCCAAGGGTTAAGGCGGTCCCGATCTGTGTCTCTTTGAATGGCTGAACAGTTCCTCAGTGCTACGCATGCGCTTGACAGTCTGGGTGGGAGCCCCCTGCTCGCCATCCTTACTCATGACAATTCCATGTGTAATTTCATTTGGAAGTTATTCTCACATTCTCATGTTAAGCTGTTCTGAACTAGATGCAGAGCTGTTACAATCTGAGGTCAAGAAAGTAGAAAATGGTTTTAAATGTTCAGTGCTGTTGCAACCTCATAAGGTGATACTTTATATGATTCCCTCTGCTAGGAAGTTGAGCGATAGATGGAAAGAGATAGAGGGAAGTCTTTGATATATTATGAAGGATGTTATTTCTTTGGTTCAGTTAAATAATATTTGATCAGAAGCATACCTATTCTGGAAATGGCTCCATTTATTGACTTAGCTTCTAAAAAGAAGCTTCTGTCCCATCCTTTCTTGAAGGAATTCAAAGCAATGTTCCTGGATCTCTCATTTACTGAACCCCATTTTATCCTCACAATAAACTGTGAGGTAATGTAGCTCAACAGCTAAAGCATCAGAGCTGAGATTCAATGGGATCATTGATCTTGGGTCTCCTCAATCTTCCGTGCACATTTTGTGCTATGGATCATTATGAAAGGGATTGAAAATACATCTCTCAATATTTTAATGCCCTTATATAGCATTATGGCATGTCTGCATCTTGAATACTGTGTACATGGCATCGGGTTGGATATGGGCTGGGCTCAGCTATTGTGAAGGGGTTTCAGAATGTTGCAGATGGTGGGTGTTGGGGTCTCCAACAGAGTGGCTGGCTGCCAGGAGAACTTTAGCACAGAATTCAGGTGGGTGGGAGAAGTGGTAGCAAGGCAAGGACAGAGCGCTGTTTGTGCCCATGAGAGTACAGGAGAGGCAGTACAGCAGCTGGCGGTGGACTCTAGCCACAGTTTCATCAAAGCAGCATCAGAGACTCTGCACCAGAGACTGCAGAAAGCTGCCCATGTCAGCTGGAGCTTCAGAACACCAAAGAAAAACTGATTTTGGTTCAGCTCTCTGGTGATGTTTGTCTGGAGCTGGGAGATATGGTGGCTTAGTGGAGGAGAGCAGGAGAGTAGAGGTTCCATTTTCACCCTGAATTCTGAAAATTGCACTGGAGCTAGCATGGAGGCCAATTGAATTGGGCTGGCATGTCAGGATGGCTGTGGCTCTGGCATCCTTGTATTGAGGGGCCTCGGTGAGGTGGAAGTCATCTCCAAACTTCCCTTTTTGCAATTGGTCTAGCATGCAGTGGCACACCCAATTCTAGGGGCTTCATATTTTGCCTGTGTTACACCACTTTCAGTTGCTTTCTGGGTGCAATTCAAGGTGCTGGTTATTACCTTTAAAACCCTGAATAGCATGGGCCAGATTATTTGCAGGACTGCCTCTCCCTAAGGATATCTGCCCATTCTACTAGGTCAAATAGGGTGGTATGCTCCGGATCCTTTCCCTTAAATATTGCTGTATGCTGGGACCTTGGAGATGCAACTTTTCTTTTACTAGCCTTCTGGAGGGTGGTGGTGGCACTGCCCAGTCATTGGTCTGGGATGAAAGTGAATCAAGCAAATATAAATGTAGAGTCGGTGAGATCATGTGGCACTGTAGCTGGGATAAATGATGTTGTTATGGAGTTGTGCTGGTTATATTATTTTGTTTTTATTGAATGTCATTGTGAGCTGCCTAGGATTGTCATGTATGAGATAGTTGGCCATCTATAAATACATTAATTAAATTAATTAGTCTTATATATTAATTAATTAATTAAGTAAGTAAGTAAGTAAATTTCCACATTTGAAAAAGCATATGACCTGGAAACTGATTAGGGGATTTATTGATTGGGTGATTCAGACATTTATTTACAGGGAAAGTCTGGAATATTCAAGGCATTTTAATTTATATGAATGATGACCAAGGGGGAGATGTTCAACATGTACAAAATCATGCATGATATGGACAAAATGACGATAGAGAAGGTTTTATCTGTATCTCAGAACATCAGGACCAGGGTCATCCAAAGATTTAAAGGAGATTTAGACAGACAAAACTTCACACCAAGCATAATTAACCCATGGAATTATTTCCATAAGATTTGATGATCACCAGTAATATGGTTAGCTTTAAAAACAGTTGGATAAATTCATGGAGATTAAGTCTATGATGGGCTGTTAGTCATGAAAACTCAGTTATCTCTGAGCTAGCCTCCAATGGGAAACAATGGCAAGAGAGAGAGAGATTTTCATTTATGCTTGTAAGTACCATAAAAACATCTGCTTGGCCATTTATTATATTATTATTATTATTATTATTATTATTACCATTGAGTCAGTGTTGGCTCCTGGCGACTGCTTGGACTAGTCCCTGCAGTTTTCTTGGCAAGGTTTTTTGGAAGTGGTTTGCCATTGCCTTCTTCCTAGGGCTGAGAGAAAGGGACTGGCCCAGGGTCATCCAGCTGTTTTTGTGCCTAAGGTGGGCCTAGAACTCAGTCTCCCAGTTTCTAGCCTGGTGCTTTTAACTACTACACCAAATTGGCTAAAAGAAATAAAATTTGGACTAAGGTGGACCTTGGCCTGATCCAACAGGACTATCTCTTTTTTCAACAAAAAATACATTTCAGTACTCGTGGAGCTCCAAAGTAGTATTTAGGAACATCAGTGTGTCCACAGTACTTTTCCTTGATGCCCACCAGGTTCCCTAACCTATCTGACTTTGGTTTGGGGAAAAATATATATCTTAATATGAAGCTGGCATACTGTAAGGCAACGCGCTCAGAGGCAGCATTTTCTTTATTTCCATAAATGTCCCATATATGCCTCCAAGGGATTCTTAGAAAATAAAAGTGATGGATGACTGAATTACAGTGTTTTGTTCAGAAGAAACAATGACTTGCTTCTTCTTATAAGAAAAAAAAAAGTTTATTTCTGTAGGGTGGGTGGGACATTCTGTGCACTAGAGGGGAAGTAATTTTTTACCAATTTCCTTTCTTATTAATATTTTGTGATTGAACATGCTCCCTATAGCAGTCATTTGGTTGGTTGGCAAGCACCCCCTCCCCCCCCCCCCATGATAGCCATTTTGTTAGTGTACCTCCTTGATAAACCGGGACAATGTAGGATGGATGGTCCTATCACAAAATGGATTTGCAGTTGGCTGAACAAACATAGTTAACATATTGTCCTTAATGCATCTATGTCCACAAGGAGGCAGTTATGAAGGTTCTGTCCTAGGTTCAGTATTCTTCAACATTGTCATAACTGGCTTAGATGAGGGGACAGAAGATAGGTTCAAGATTCAGAAAAAGATCTTGATAAGCTTCACCATCCAACCAAATGGTTCAATAGTAAAAGGGTAAGGTTAAGCAGGAAAAGCCAGTTGCATAGATACAAAATAAGTGGAACCTGGCTTAACAGTAGTACTTACATAAAGAATTTAAAGTACAGATTAGACATGAGCCAGTAATGTACTACAGTAGCCAAAACAGCCAGTGCAGTTTGGGTCTGCTTCAACAGAGATATGGTGTCAAAATTGTGGAAAGTGATACTACAACTGTACTACTGGTCAGACCACACCTGGAATACCCTCTCTGCTCCTTTTTAACATCTACATGAAACTGTTGGGCAAGATCATCTGTCACTACAGGGTGAGGTATCATCAATATGCTGATGATACTCAGTTATATATCTCCATCCCGGGTGAGGTAAGTGATGCGATGGCTGCCCTTTCTCAGTGCCTGGAAGCTGTAGGGGTCTGGATGGGAACAACAGGCTTCAGCTGAACCCTGGTAAGACAGAGTGGCTATGGGCTGTGGGCTCCCAGGTATCCAGGAATTTACCATCTTAGGTTCTGGATGGGGATGCACCTCCCCAGACAGACCCAGTGTGGAACCTGGGGGTCCTCCTGGACTCACGACTCCTGCTCAAAGAGCAGGTGGCAGTCATGGCCAGGGGGGCCTTTGCATAGCTTCATGTGGTGCACCAGCTACACCCTTTCCTGGATCGGGAGTTTCTCCGAACGGTCACTCATGCCCTGGCCATCTCCCGTATTGACTACTGCAAATCGCTGTACATGGGGCTACTATTGAAGAGTATCCGGAAGCTACAGCTGGTGCAGAATGCAGCCATGAGAGCAGTCTTAGGAGCCCCAAGGAGGGCACATATAACACCATTGTTGCACAAGCTGCATTGGGTGCCAGTTTGCTTTTGGGTCCAATTCAAGGTGTTGGTTATCATCTTTAAAGCTCTACATGGCATGGGTCCAGGTTACCTGAGGAACCGCCTCACTCCTGCTACATTGACCTGTCCCACATGGTTAGGTAGAGAGGGCATGTTACAGACCCTGTCCATGAGGGATTGCCAATTGGCAGGGTCCAGGAGGAGGGCCTTCTCTGCCGTGTCCCCTGCCCTTTGGAATAATTTACCCCCAGAGGAGAGGCAGACTCCCACTCTCCGGGCCTTCAGAAAAGACCTGGCTATGCCACCTCGCTTGGGGTGGGAGGGGGGATCATATAGGTGGCTGGTACTGTGATGTGGCCCTGGTAAATTTCATTAAGACCATCTTGGACTTCATATTTTATATTTTACATTTTATATTTATCCATATTTATATTTTATAATGAATCATTATTATTTTTTTTCATTCTAAACCACTCAGAGTCATTGTTGCACAAGATGGGCAGTGGAGAAATTCAATCAATCAATCAATCAATCAATCAATCAATCAAGTGTTCAGTTCAGGTTTCCATAATACCAAAAAGATGCTGAGGAACTGGAAAGAATGCAGAGAAGAGTGACAAAGATGGTAAGTGCTTTGAAGGCTAAATCCTGTAAAGAGAGGTTAAACGAATTTGGCATGTTTAGCCTAAAGAAGAGAAGGCTAAGGGGAGACAGGATAGCAATCTTCCAATACACAAAGGGGTACTACAGGGCAGTGGGTGTAAAATTTATTTATTTATTTATTTATTTAATCACTTTCAATCATTTATTTAATCAGGTTTTCAAGAAAACATTGGACAGCCATTTGTCTCAGACAGTATGAGGATTCATGCATTGGGCAGGGGGTTGACTTCCAAAGCCCCTCTCAGCCCCATGAGTCTATGCTTCTGTCTGGCTTTATTTCTGGCTTCAGCCCTTACATCAACAGCCAAAAAGGTCATGTCTAGGAATCCATACCATGCTGGCTCTTCTTTCCTGATATTCAAGTGGTTCTGCATGAAATACTAGCTCAGGAAACCGAGTGGATGCTGGGAGAAGTGCTGTGAAATGTTGCTTTAATGCAGTATTTCTCAACCTCAGCAACTTTAAGATGTGTGGACTTCAACTTCCAGAATTCCTCAGCCAGCTATGTGGCTGGGGAATTCCAGGAGTTGAAGTCCACACATCTTAAAGTTGCTGAGGTTGAGAAACATTGCTTTAGTGGATAACTATAATTAGGAATGGGTATGCTGCTATTATTACTATTATTATTTCCTCAGATATTTTGATTATTTGTAGATATTAGATTATCTTTAGCTTTGAGTATAGGTTTAAATTTAAACCATGAGCCACATTCAATATCCCATAAAGACATGGTTTAACTCTTTTAAACGAATAAACATTGGAAGGGACTCTAATATCCACAACGAGGTTTAAGTGTGCTTAACTAGATTTCTGGATCATGGCCAACATTTTAAAGATAATATTTAGGTATTATTCTGAGAAACATTGCCTCTATGTTTCTCTGCCTCCTCTTTTTAGATAACAGAATGTTGATTTGCTGGTTACTCTGGAAGCTTTCAGTTCTATAGTGGTAGAAATAGAAGGAACTCTTCAGCCAGCTTCATTAAAAAGTTTTATAGAGCTGTTCAGGGAAACAGCAGGAAACAAAGTATATGAAACAGCTTTTCTAAAATAAATATTAAAGCCTCATCTCCATAGATTTGCAGTAGAAAACAAAGAAAAAAAAAACTCTTAACCTTCAATATAATTTACTAAACTATAGCACAGCTGGAAACAGCTTTCTAAAAGCCTTCTAGTCAACAGAAACGCTTTAAGGCAAGGATGGAGATAAACTGTCTTTAAAATGATTAGAATACACAGTATGAAATAAAACACACAAACACACAAGAGGACATCAAAAAACGATCCTGTGTTAAACCAGCAGGTTTAAAAGGAAATTAATAGAGAGCATATTGAATCGTTTTTAGAAAGAGAAAAATCACATCCCATTAATATTTATATATTTTCTATCACCATAATGTTCATATGTTTCCCTAACTTTCAACTGGACAATACTTATTAGATCAAAAGCTGGAAACAGCTTTTTAAAAGCCTTCTAGTCAACAGAAATGCTTTAAGGCAATGATGGAGATAAATTACCTTTAAAATGATTAGAATACACAGTATGAAATCAAACACACAAACACACAAGAGGACATCATAAAACAATCCTGTATTAAACCAGCAGGTTTAAAAGGAAATTAATAGAGAGTGTACTGAATCGTTTTGAGAAGGAGAAAAATCACATCCCATTATTTATATATTATATATATAATTTTTATTGAAGTTTAAGAATACAAACGTAACAAAATTAATACCAACTAAGAACAAAATTAAGAAGAAAAAGAAAAAAAAAGAAAAAGTGCAGAGAGGAAAAAGAAGGAGGTGGAGAAGGAAAAAAGATATATAAAGAAAAAAAAAAAGATATATAAAGAAATGTCTTCCCCCTTCATCAAGACCAGTACAACAAATTTCAGTAACTTATCACCTTCTCTAACATTTCAACCAAAAATCTCTTCATCCCATATCTCATCTTTTATCTATTAGCAAATAATAAAGTCTCATCATTCAATCTCAATCAGCAAAAGTCCATTAAGGGTTACCAATATTAATAATATGTATATTTTAACTTTAAGTAAATCAGTGTCATATTCCTTTACTTTACATAGGGACTTTCATTTTCTCTAAAAATACAACAAAAAATTCTCTTCTTCCATATCTTATCTCATATCTATACACACATCTTTAAAGCCTCATCATTCAAACTTAATCAAGAAAAATTCCATTAAGAGCTGTCAGAAACACCAACATATTGAAAAAAAACATCATATATATCATCCTTGATTGAATAAGCCAACTTTATAATCCTTCTTCTTGATTTTAAAAGTCTTAATGTTTATTCCTTTTAAGTAGTGTCCCAAAAGCTGATTTCTTTTCATTTTCTCTTTATCTTTTCTCAGGAACTCCTTCATAACACATCTCTTTTGTAAATCCAAAATAACAAAGTTGTCTAGTCATTCTTCTGAGTTGAAATCCACACATTCAAGTCACTCTTCTGATTTATTATTTATGTGTCCCTTTTAGCTATTAAAACATCAGCTGGTTTCACTTGTAAATCCTCTACAACATCTTTGTCAATATCATTCTTGTAGCCTTTCATTTTTAAATCCATATCCAAACCAGCCTGATTCTCAGCTGTATCCTCCTCTATCTCCTCTTTTAAACCCATTATTAAAGTAGCAGACAATCTTACAAGAAAGTTCTGAGTACATTGTTGCCAGAGGTCCTTGAATTCTTCCAGAGTTAAAATACTTTTCTCCATTCTGTATTAGTGGGTCTTCTCCTTTAAATATAACCTTTAGTTCTTTCTGGTTGCCTTTAGTAACCAGCCTTCAAGGTCTCCTCTTATCATGTTTTTCTCTTATCCACAATATTTCCCATGGAAAGATTTCTTACATTTAGATTCAAAATCTTCATATATATTTTAATTGGATTTTAAACAAACCACAGGAAGGGTTCTTATAATTAGTTTTCAAATTCTTATTTCCAGTCAATCTGGCCCCTTTTATTAACTTTTCAAAATCAATGTTTAATCACCCTTTTGCTGCTTTTTTCTGAATTTAAAAAAAAATATTTTATTCATTCTTAAGCTTACATGAAACTTCTTTCACTGAGGATTGAAGGAGAATCATCCAGTGTGATGAAACTTACCCTTCTGAAGGTTTTTAATATTCAAAAAGCAATTTACAAGCCATTTCCAGATGTGGTTAAGGGAGAAAGTGGGCGAACCCAGTGTCCCTTTGAAGGCTCTGAACCGCGGCTTGGGTTAAGCTGACTCTCTTGGCTCCCAGTGCTGTAAACTCTTCCAGAGACCACTGTTTTATGGTCTTGTTGTGGGGAGCATCTGTATGGAGCACTGTTGGTGATCCCAGGTCCTCCTCTTTATCTGGGGATGAATTTTGAGGCACTGATCCATTCCTCAGCTCCTCGTTCTGCCATACTCATCAGCTCTGAAAAAGCAAAGTCATCTTCAGTCTACCATTGCTTCCCCGGAAGTCCGAGGCATGGGGTTTTCCAGTATTTATATAGTTTCTCTAATTTTCTACTGGAAAATACTTATTAAATTGGAATTATTCAGCCTGCTTTTGAAGATCTCCAAAGTCAGCTATGATTCCCTCCTACATATGTAACTTTGTCTATTCAAGAGGCTCAGGGCTGCCCAGCAATCATTACTATTAAGCAAGGACTTAAAACCAACTTTCTCAATTTAACCTCAACACTGTACCCACTATATCAGTGTTTTTCAAACTTGTTAACTTTAAGATGTGTGGACTTCAACTCCCAGTATTCCCTAGCCAGTACTTATGTTGTTTACCCACAGTATGGCATCATAAGGGAATTTTGGAGCCAGTCTACACATTACTAGTTGTCACCCTTCTCCCTTCCCTACTCTCCAATAGATATACATAGTTGATCACAAAAGGTGAAGAAAAATTATAACATTATAAATCGATTTTAAATGACACAACTGACTATATACAGCTGTTTTTCAGACTTTTTCAGGCTGTGGAACTTATTTTTTCTTTTTAATTCAGAATTCCAGATCAAAAGACAAAGCTGGGGAGTCTGCAGGGTTTGGTTAAAAAAAGTCAAAATGGCAGTCACAACAGAGTGATCAAAACTCTGCCCATTTACATGTGTGATGAATGTAAAACAAAGGCAGACCTTCAATTGTTTGGTCTCCAACTTGACTTTTTTGATCACCTTGGGCAAAATTCTAGAAATAGAAAATCAGTCTCATTTGAATGAACTTTTTTAAAAACAATGGTCTCTCTGGATCCAATTAAGCTCTTGCAGAACCTTGGGCTTCCACAGAATACAGGTTGAAACCTCCTGGTATATTATATCTGCGTGTCCTTCTTTTTCTTTTTGGGATCTGCTTGTTTCTTTGTTTATACCTCATAGTTATCAAGCTTCACCAAATAATAATGATATAAAAGAACCCTAAAAGTGCCTAGAAACAGCATAAAATTTCCAACAGCTGAAAATGAATCTAGAATGAAGAGCAGCAATGAATTATAATACATTTTAAAAATTTTAAAAAGACTTATAGATCAAAAGCCTGATCTTCCTTTGGTCTGAGATGGCTGTAGTAGGGGCAGCAGATGAGCCTCTCTGGAAAGATTTTCCATATCTAGGATGCCTCTTGGTACTGATCAGCCATGCAACATAAAATATTGTGCACTTAATTATAAAATAAAGTCTCTTGAAATCTATTAGGTCTCATTCTCTCTCTAGCTTTTAAACTGTTCCTTCCACCTTGACATCCTGTTATATCTTACATAGCTTGACCTGCCAGGATGTACTTCAAAATAAAGCTGTTCTCATAAAGAATTTTGCACTCGGTAACAGTCTGCACTCGATAACGCTGATTATCTGCTGGGAAGTGCTATACCATGTTCTTAAAATGGCAGTTGAAAGAATACACACACACACACATACACACAAACAACATTGCAAGTTTCTGGTGCATTATACATGGGAGAACCTCACAGAAGCTAGAGAAGACAAACAACCATTTTGACAGGACTGGTCTGGGAATCAGTGGATTAAAAAACGTTGTAACATAAGGTTGAAGTAATGTTGTTTCCCATGCAAAGTAAAGATCATTTTTATTAGGATGGGCTAAATCAGCAGGATCAAGAAATAAAATATCCCCTTGTGTACCAAGCAATTCTGAAGATATTGCAAATATGATTACTTTGGGGATGCCTCAGGAGGAAATGCCTGCTTTTACTTCGTGGTAGCTTAATGAAGATGCACTACTGGGAGAAGTTGCAGCACACCAGGAATGGCTCTAGGCCTGTAGAGCTGGCCAACAGGGACAGTTTCACTTGATTACTCTGTTCAGACAGAGTCTCAGAAATGAACTCCAGTTTTGCAGAAGTTACAATTGAGAGTATTATCACATGGTTATACTAGATACATCTAATTTCTTTTCTCTGCTTTTTGGTATCCAATCTCCTTTCAGTCCCAGGAATATTAACTAAGTTAAAGGGACATTTGGGGACACTTTCTGCACTGATACTTCTGTTGAGGAGTCACCAAGCCATTTGCTACATGCACTCATGGCCTTGCTAAAGACACTGGGACATGTGCTGGGGATCCATTTATAGGTGGCAGGCTAAAGCAGTTGGTCTTTAACTGCCAAAATGAATAAATTGACCAGACAGAACACAGCCAATGCTCCTCTGCATTTCCACATCAAAGAGGGTTCCTCTAATGACATGTATTCTGCTTAGGTTCTGAAAGATCTTAAGGGTACACAATTTGTGTGTACAATCAAGGGCTTGACCTATTCCTATTAATAATGTCAGTCAGCCATTATAGGAATGAATACAGCAAGTATGAGATTGCTTATTCTTCTACTAATTGTTAGGGCACTCTGTAGAAAAAGGGTGCACTCTGAGGCCACATGCAGCTCTGCCAGAAATGCATATGTGGATATAATCCATGCAAATGAATAACCAAGATACCTACAGTTGTAATCAAAATTCAACCCCCATTGCAAATCAGGTTGATTGTCAAAATGTACAGACTTTCAGCTGTTTGCAATGAACAAATCAAACAAAAGCAATTAAAATAGCTCAACACAATGAATGCTTCAAGTGGTGTCCCCAAAGTCAACTGAAAATGCAACTTATCGTGACTTCTCCAGTCTCAAAATTATTCAACCCCCTGAATAGAATCCATCCCAACAGCACACATACAGCATGCAAAACAGGTGTTGTCTCAAGCACACCTGAGGCAACTAATCAAGGGCTTCATTAGTTGCACTAGGTGTGCTTGATCTGGAACACATGAAATACCCGAAGTGGCTAGGGGTTTGTTGAGTGTCACATTTGACTACATGTTAGAAATACAGTATGGCTAAGTCAAAAGAATGGTCCAAAAAGGTAAGAGAAGAGATCATCGCCCTTCACAAACAAGGAACAGGATACAAAAAGATAGCGAAGGCACTGAATATTCCTATAGACACTGTTGGAAGCACAGTTCGCAAGTTCAAAGTTCAAGGACAGTGGTGACACTACCTGGATGACAGAAAAAGGAAGCTGTCAATGGCTGCAACCAGATTTCTGAGAAGGCAGGTGGAGAGAAACCCTCGAGTGACTGCAAAAGACCTGCAGCAAGACTTGGTGGCAACAGGCACTGAGGTTTCAGTGAGCACAGTAAGGCGCGTACTAAACACAGAAGGTTTCCATGCCAGAACTCCAAAATGTACACCACTACTGACCCCAAAGCACCAGAAAAGTCAGCTCCAATATGCTCAAAATCATATCAATAAGCCACAGAAGTTTTGGGATTCTGTTCTGTGGAGCTATGAAACAAAACTGGAACTTTTCGGCCCGATGGATCAGCGGTATATCTGGAGGAAAAAGAATGAAGCATATGCTGAAAAGAACACTCTGCCTACAGTTAAGCATGGTGGGGGCTTGGTGATGCTCTGGGGCTGCTTTGCATCCTCTGGCACTGGAAACCTGCAGCATGTGGATGGCAAGATAGATTCACTGAAGTATCAGGAAATCCTAGGAGAAAACGTCATGCCGTCTATAAGGAAGCTGAAGCTTGGGTGTCATTGGACCTTCCAACAGGACAATGATCCCAAGCATACCTCAAATTCCACTAAGGCTTGGATGCAGAAGAAGTCCTGGAAGATTCTACAGTGGCCATCACAGTCACCTGACTTGAACCCCATAGAAAATCTCTGGTGGGATTTGAAGAAGGTGGTTGCATCACACAAACCCAAGAATATTACTGACCTGGAGGCCATTGCTCATGAGGAATGGGCTAAGATTCCTCAGGAATGCTGCCAGAAGTTGGTGTCTGGCTATGCATCTTGTTTGAAGCAGGTCATAACAGCAAAAGGGTGCTCTCCTAAGTCCTGAAGATGCTTGCCATGAAGGGGTTGAATAATTTTGAGACTGGAGAAGTCATGATAAGTTGCATTTTCAGTTGAATTCGGGGACACCACTTGAAGCATTTGTTGTGTTGAGCTATTTCCATTGCTTTTGTTTGATCTGTTCATTGCCAACAGCTGAAAGTCTGTACATTTTGACAATCAACCTGATTTGCAATGGGGGTTGAATAATTTTGATTACCACTGTATGTTATGGGCTAAAGTTCCACATAGTATCTACACTCTTCTGTTCCTACATTCTGTTGATTTGGTGCCAGCCTGCAGTGTCCAAGAAAAAAATCTGAGACCCAGCATGGCGTAGTGGTTAAGGTGCTGAACTAGAGTGGGGTGACCCAGTTTTAGTCCTCCCTTAGGCATGGAACCCAGCTGGGTGATCTTGATCTGTCACTTCCTCTCAGCCCTAATCTGTACCAAGTTCTGTGATAAGATGGCTAAAAAACAAAGCCTATGATTGCATAATACATTGATAAGCTTTGTTTTAAGAACTAGGTCAGCACAATGTACAAACAAGCAGACCCACAACCATGTAGGACCAAAGCTAAGAAAACCAACAACAATACCACCAACAAGAATACCCAAGGGAAAAAAAAATAATATATTGGATGCATGACATGAATAACTCACCTTTCTTGCAATGGGTGAAGTACACAGTTGGAAAACTAAATAAACAGTTGTGGTTCATTACTTCCAATGGTGACTTAGATAAGTGATAGTGAGAAATACATTGGCAGTTGGGATATGAAAAGCCCAAGAAAGTTTCTTGCAGACCAAAAATACAAGTCACACCATTTTAAGCTGGGATCTTTCATCCTTTTTCTTCCAAAAATAGTAAATTGTTATAGACAAACATAATTATTTGAATGTTGCTGCATAACTCTGTTTCATAAATATGAATAAAATTCTGTTGTTAGAGATAGTTATAGTCCCTATTACAGTTCAGGGAAAATATTTGGTACTGAACATGCTATAGTCTACTTTTTATTCTCTATGTTTATAATTATGCTTTACTGCTGTTTTGCCATGGTGGGATTTCAGCAACAGATTTTTTTTTCTTTTTTTGCAGATGCTGGTCTACATAAGATATATATTTAAATGCAAATCTGTGCAGACCTCTGACATTGCTTACCACATAGACACAGACATCCTTAATTCTGTCCTAATAGGTATACTACCCAAATGTTATCTTCAAGCAATAGATATAAACTACATGATTTAAACTACATCACTTAGATGTAGGTTTGTTATTTTTCTCTTCCATACATTATGGGTTAAACATTTGATTTAAACTGTATAACTTGCTTAGACCTTGGAGGGAGGCACTTGAGAAAAAGTGAAAATAGAGCCTGGTTCAATAATCTCTCCACTATATATTGGATAGAGTGTGATTTCTTCTATTTGTGCCTAGGTTATACATATCGCATCCCACAAATGCCCTGTATAGTAAGTATTTATAAAACGATCTCAGTCAGATAACCACTTCACCTCCAGTCTTCTCAGTCTGGAATCAACCTAATGCCATTTTCCCACAGTTGAAGATTAATGATGCTGTTAATCATAAAGTTAGGTTATGCTATTAACTTTACCCAAAGAAGGCCAAAGGGATTGTTAGTCTCCATTAAAACTGTCTTTTAAATTATTATTTTGATGAATGAAATAGCTTTGCTTCATAAATTTGTATATATTTTGAATAAGTGAAACTAATGAGGTGAAAGAGAAAGTACATGAAGTTCAGCAACTTCAATCTTTTTTTTCCTCCCCAATACTAAGAAAATATATATATATATTTCATCCTATATGTAAATCTGGAAATTACGGTGTTGCTGGTTATGTTTTTATTTTGTATTGTTTATTCACAAAAGGCATATGAAACTAGGGGATGCATTCTCAAATAAAATTGGTTTTTACTTCTTTTATATATTTAAACAAAATAAAAATAACAATAAAAACTAGTACAAACTAATATAAAGTAAGAAAAAGAAAAGAAATAAATAAATAAAAGAGAAAGCTAAACGTGCAAACAAGTAAAAAAGAAAAAGAAAAACAGAAAAGAAAGAAAAAAGACACAAAGAAGTGGTTTCCAATCTTCTTTACAGCAGATTTAAGTACAATTATAAATTTACCTTTTACTCTATGGTTACAACGTAATTATCTTCCTTCTATAATCTATCCTGCCTAATCATCAAAAACCACAAATCATAAGTTCATTTTTTTCTGTTTTATGCAAAACGTCCATAAGGGGGTTCTAGTCAGCAATAAATGTAAAATTTGTCTTTTCTCTGATCAAAGAAGTCAATTTAGCCATCTCAGCAAGTTCCATCATCTTCACTTCCATTGTAGGTAATGCCAAATCTTTCCTCTTTGTTTTTGTATATAATAACTGTAGCAATATTATGTATGGACAAAGGTCCCTAACTGTTTGTCCATCAATCCCAAAAGAAAAACCTCTGGTCTTAATTGTATATTAATCTTTAAAATCCTCTGAATTTGAATCCAAAATTTTCTAGCTTTTTTACACCTCCACCAAACATGATAAAATGTCCCTTCTTGTTGTTCAGATTTCCAACATAAATTTGAAGTGCCTTTATACATTCTAGACAATTTCTCTGGTGACATATACCAATGGTACATCATTTTATAAAAATTCTCCTTAAGATCATAACATAATGTAAGTTTCTATCCTTTCAGCCACATATTCTCCCACTGTTCCATCTGTGTATTATAACCAAAAATTTAGCCCACTTTATCATACATTCTTTCACTTGTTCTTCTTCTGTTTCAAATTTTAATAAAAGTTTATAAATTTTAGCAATTATATTTTCATCATTTGTACACAATTCTCTTTCAAACTCAGTCTTACAATGTTCAAAACCACAATCTCTTTTGTCTACCTTAAATCTTTCTAATAATTATAAATAAGAAAACCATTGACAACTGTATCCCTCTGCCACCAGTTCTTTTCTTGATTAGAGATATAAGACAAGATGAGAGGATTGTGGGAGTAAAGATTAAAAAATAAACTTATAAGTTAAGGTCTTTTACAGATGACTTGGTGTTGGTTTTGGAAGATCCTTTAAAGGGAATTGAAACATTAATGGGCAAATTAAAAGAATTTGGTGCATTGGCAGGTTTCAAGATTAATAAACAGAAGATAAATATGTTAACAAAAATATGAAAATAGAAGATCAAATAGAATTGATGAATAAAATGGGTTTTAAGATTGAGAAGAAGGTAAAATATCTGGGTATCACTATGACAAATATGAATTATATTTTACTTCAAAATAACTATGTTAAGATACAGAATGAAGTTAAAAAAGACATGTTAAGATGGGAGAAACTACAACAGTCATTGCTGGGAAGAATATATGTGGTAAAAAAGAATGTTTCACATAGAATGATGTTTTTGTTTCAGACAACACCTGTTCAGACAACTGATGAATCATTTAAACAGTGGCAGAAGGATACATCTAAATTTGTGTGGCAGAGGAAAAAAACATGAGTTAAGAAAGAGGAGGATTGGGTCTACCTGATTTGACGTTGTATTTTGCAGCTTGCTGTTTGGTTTGGATGAAAGGGTGAGTGCTGCTGAGAAATAGAAGGCTCTTGGACTCAGGAAGACACAACCTGATATTTGGGTGGCATGGATATTTGTGGTACGGTGAAGTCAAGGTTAATGTGAATTTTAAAAATCACTATGTTAGACATGCCGTATAGAGAATATGAAATAGATACAAATCCTGGTTGTGCCTGAAAACACCTCTGTGGCTCTCAGCACAAGAAACATTTTATAGTCAAGAAATAATAAGCAAGCACAAATGGCTAACTTATCATCAGATACTAGAATTTTGTCAAGGGGAATGTAAAATAAAATTAAGAGATAAATTATTTTTTTTACTAACAGCCATGTACTTCTTGATTTAGAGATATTACAACACAAATATGACAATATATATCTTTTTGAGTGAAAAGTTCCAGAACTATGGCTGGTGGCCAATCTTGTCATATTTAGCATAGATTTATTGAAATCAGTGGAATTTCAGTGGACACCAGCTCTAAATATAACTAATTCTGGATGCAAACCATATGTTTCTGGAGAACTGTGACAAAGAAATGGAAGTTACATAGCTACAAAAGATGGAAGGATTTTGCTCATATAATAAAGGGTGGTCCATTCCGAGACAGACAGTGGGATTTACTGAACTAAGTGACATTGAGCTGAAGTGCTCTGAAGTAGAAGTTTTTAAAACATTTATTTGAACTTAATGTGCAGGCTGGGTGACAGAATGAATTTTGCCATGTTCTTGGATCCAAAGTTATTCAGGGATTTAAAGGAAAGAGAAGCATCTTAGTCTTAGAAGGAAACAGGCAACCAAACAAGATATTTTAGAACTGACTCAAATGTGACCTAAATGGGAAGATGCAACATGATTCTTTTGATCGACCCTCATGACACCTTCCGGCCCCCCAAAAAGTTAAAGAAGCACTTTTAAAGGGAAAATAAACCTTATGTTAGAGGTTATATAATCAGATTTTATACTCTACCATCAATCTAATTGTCTGAGGAGATGAGTGGAGGAGATGTTTGAATTTATCATTTAAAAATGGCACGAGCCAGTTTTATTGTATTTGGGGAACCTCTGCTTAGAAACTCTATGATGTCATTGGTTCTCCCTAATGATATCCCTGGTTCTGTGTTGAGAGTTCTTGGGAAAGCAGAAGGAAAGGACAATAGCTGTCTGGTATCACTGGGTGAAATCCAGAAAGTAGCTGGAGACACTTTAAAGCTTGGTGAAGGTCTGGGGGAAAAACACAAATTTAGAAGGTGGATAAAGGATCATGCCACTAAGGAAGAGTTCATACAGCTAGTCTGGAACAATAGAGATGTCTCAGGAAAACTAAAGGTCAGAATGATGCTAACAACAGCAAATTATGTTAAGAACAACACGTACTATTATTTAGGTATGTTCAGAACAGAATGAGGAGAAATATTCCAGCATATAAACTGTTCAATTAAGACAGCAGAAAGGCACAATGAAACAAAGAATAGGCAGAACTATTCACCCCTTACTTTAGCTATGTTTTATGCAACAAGAAGATACATGTTCCACCAGGCAACTGTGAACAGAGACAAACTAAGGCTGAGACTGACAGAAACATGTTACGTAGGATATATAGTATATACAGTATATATAGAAGAAGGGGAAGAAATAAAACTTTACTGATGCTCCAACATATCCCTTTCTATCATGGGTTTCCTTGTTACCTTTACTGCACATGCTCATGATGGGCATTAATAAACTGAACTAGAATTGGTGCTCACTTGTCAGTCTGCATAGTTCAAGAACAGGAAAATAGAGTCATCTCAATATTTTGGTCTGATGATCCTACACACTGGGCTGGGTCCAGATTTAATCATACTATGATACAATGAAACCAGAGGGGCTTGTGAATTATCTTGTTGATTAAGGCAATCATCTATCTAAGCTAATTAATCTAAGGCAGTACCTTATTTCTAGCATTGGCCAGCTAGACACTTGCAAGCAGGGTATGATGTTCTTTGCTCAAAATTTAGAAGTATGAGGATTCAATAGGTATGTGAAATATTTGCCATTGGTACATCCTGGTTGATTTAATAGAATTTATTTTATAGGTTATCTTTTTGTAGGGTGAAGAAACACTTCTTTTTATAATATTATTGTTGTTCTAAAGTTTTCACTCCTCAGCTTTTTGATTCCTAACTCCTAGCAATTTCAAGTTAATAATTATTCCATGTAAAAGTGAATTCTGGTGGTTAAGGGCTGATAATACCTGAGCCAAAGACATGTCTGAGAAACAAGAGAAAGACATCAACATGCTTGAATGAATCCAAAGCTATGCAGTTTAAACTAAACAGCCTCTACAAAAAAACTTGAGTGGAGGAGGTATTCTGCAGCTAGGCCTCCTTGAGCCTCTTACAAATTACGATGTTCTGGAGGAGGACATGGATGGTTAGTTGAAACCGTACTTCTCTTATTAGGCAGGGAGGTGTATGCAGCATATTAAAGCAAGCCCTCTTGTAAATGTATAAACCACTGCCATATTTCTGTTAGGCTGGGTTATCAAATTAAATTGGTGGCTTAATTGGAGCCAAGAAGGCACATTGAATATATGGCTTTTCATATACAGATTCCCTCCTGAACCCAGAACAATGTAATTCCCAAATGCATTCCGGGGGGTTGTTTCCTCAATCTTGCCTCCTTATGATAAAAAGCTTCATGAATAGACATGATTACAATTATTATTATTATTATTATTATTATTATTATTATTATTATTATTTACCCATGCTATGTTTTATCAGCAAACACATACCTTGATAAAAGCACTGGGTGTCTGGATGCAATTAAATGGACAAAAGGAAAACAAACTAAGTTTGAAATCCAACAATCCAAATCCAGAAAGAAAGCTGAAGAGAAGGCTTTAGTTTTTAAAGCATCATCCTTTTTTTTAAGGGGCTTTGGCCATTTTGGTGATAGATGCACAATATTAACAGTTCCTCTGAAAGAAGCAGACCTCTAAATCCTAATTCCAAGCTAAGCCTTGGATGCTTTCAATGTCAACTCCATGCACAAATTACTTTAAGCCCAGTGCTGCAAGTGTGTTGCCCTAAATACGAGCCTGCTTTGCTGTAACTATGTCCTGCTGAACAATGAATAAGCCTAAAGAATGAACAGGCCCTGCAGGGAGAGATTAGCTACATGACCATAAAATTGGTGGGAGGAAGCCTGGGATGCTAAGCAAACAAGGGAAAGCAAATGGAAATGTCCAAGGTAACTAGGGCTCTGGTGAGATGTTAAAATATTATAGTTCTGTTAGTAAAAAGAACATAGTGAACTCATTAACAGTAGTGGAGGAATCATACACAACTACAAGGTTGGAAATACAGGGATCAATTCTTTTTAATGTTACAGCTCCATTATTTTCCTTAAGGGAAAATAAAATACACAATGACTTAAGCCAAGAACATGAAATATAGTCCATTTTATTTATGGATTACTGTCAAAGCTCACTTGTGGAGACTTAAGATTTATGACAACTCATGATTTATGTCATAGAGTAATAAATTCCATATTTCACCATAAAGCTATATCCTTTACCAGATGATGCTGGAATTCAGATGAAAGTTTGAGGTACATAAACCACTGCAAAACATTTCAGAATAGTCAGGAAGGGGGTCTGCTAGGTCTGCAGAGGTTCAAAGGGCACAATAAAGCACACAGATGTTAAGCCCATTGGTTTGTCCTTGTCTGTGTCTCAGAACAATAGCCCAAGCATTTTTTCTCCCTACATACTTCCATCTTAGCTAGATGGTTGAAAGCTTTAAGTATAATAATACTGCTAGGGCATAATTGTATTATATAGCTGTATAATTTTCTTTGTATATAATTATTCATAGTTTTTATGTCACTCTTTTTTACATATGGTGTGTTTTATAGTCTGTACTGAAATAGTTCTAAAGGCAGGCAGGTGTGAGGAACTTACCTTCCTAATAAAAATGCAGTTCCCATCAATGTCCTCCAACCTGGATAACAGTGGTAATTGATGGAAGCTGAAATTCAGAGACATTTGGGCAGCCACCATTTTCCTATCATTCCTGCAAGGCATGCTGCCAAACTGAATGAATGATAGATGTACATCCAAATTCATTTAGAGTGCTTTTGCCATGATCAATATTAGATGTTTTCCAAATTTCCACTTCTTGCAGTTCTTGTCAGTTAGATAGAGTGACAAACTTTTTCATCCTCAGGTCTGCATAGGGTTAGAACAATCTTTGCTAATCTGGAATTCCAGATGCATTTGGACTACCAAAATTCCCAGTCGTCAGAACCCAATTTTCCAGTTTCAACAAACTAGAAGGTTCCAGGCTAGAGAAGTGTTATTCCAATGTCATTCACAAATAACATTCCTACTCAGAGTTGTTTAGGTTTAATCTAGCTTTATGAGTTTATCAAGAACAAATCTTATCCTATAATACTTTATATTTATTAGTGACATTCTTTAACTACCGAAAGGAAGGGGATTTTGTAAACATGTTTGAATTTGACAGTACTAAATAAAACTTCAGAGAGGCATAGAGAGGGAGAGAGAATCATGCATAATACAATGGGTTTGAAAAATCATAAACAGAACCAAAAAATGCTGTAATGAGTTTGATAGAGCACAGCACAGAGTCTTAAGAACCTGTGAGAAAGAATGACTTGGAAAACTGCAGCTGATTAAATAAGGATTACATAAGGAACAACGATTTCTTGAATTGGAACTGGTCAGTGAAAAGTAGCACTTATTTGAAAGCTAAAGTAAGCTTCACAAATCAGTAGATGAATAAACTGTGGGAAAGGAGATACATTCCTGGAAGGGAACTAGCCTGTCAGTTAGCTATTGTGCACAAGCATACAATAAAAATAGTGTGTGGTGCAAGTGTTGAGTCATGAAACGAGGGCTCCTTCCTAGCATCTATGTTTTAGCCCTTAATTAAAAGCTGGGTGGCCGTAACCCACAGAAACAGTGACCCTTTGAAAAGGGCACCAAAGCAAGTTATTAGAGTGCTAGAAAGATCCACTCGCATACCGTCCCTTAAAAACAAATGACATGTGAAGTCCTTGGTGCTCTGAGCTTGGTTGTTTGCTTGCAGACATTTCACTAACCAAGTAGGTAACATCATCAGTGCTAGTAATCTTACCTATTTGGGTAGTGAAATGTCTGCAAGCAAACAACCAAGCTCAGGGAGCACCAAGGACTCCGCAGTTCAACCCTGAGGTACATATATTCTCTTCTACTGGGGCAAATGACATGTAATTAATTTGTAATCTCCTATTAGACAGGATTGTTATTTCTTATAAGGCCAAGGAAAATGGCAGCACCAAGGATGGGTGAGCTAATCAGAGTGGCATGTGACATACAAATCAGTGTTTGGCACTCAGAAATTGACACATTGGCCAACTGGCTGGAAAATGTCTGGCAATTGGATCTGATAGTTACTGCAGATGCCACTTGCCAAATAAAATGGCAAATGTAAGCTTAATAAAGAGAGGGGGAAAATAGGCTCCAAAAATCAACTATCTCCAGAATCACAGAAAAGTGAATTGCAAGTGAGAGGGGACTGTTGCTTCTCTCTTCCGTTCTCTCTCTCTCTCTTTTTTTTTTTTCCTTGTCCAGACAGTTCACTGGAATGAAGGAAGTTCAGAGCTGGAAGAAGTTGGCAATATAAAGATGGGGGACAGTTTGGGAAGAAAGAGATTGATCAAAAGCTGCTGGGGTTATGGGACTCATTGCATACCTGATTTTGTGGAGGGAGACATAGGTCATTTCTCCACTAGCATTACTGAGCCATCACTGAAGTGATATCAAGCCTATTCTCATTATAGTTATTTTGGCAGAAAGATCCTGTAGTTGGATGATTCCAGAAGACACTGTATATTGCTAGTGAGGAAATTACTGTGGTAGAAACAGAAAGTAGATGGTGATGATGGTTTATGGTGAAGGAAATGTAGCAGAGATGCTGATGGTTTTATTAATAAGCAAGCATATTTGATACAAAAAGCAAACCTGAATCTAAGAAACTTTAAATTTGGAATGAATATGTATGTGTGTGTGTGTATACATATAGCATAACTTTACAACTTAACTGCTGTTTTTATTTATGTGTAGACTGACTTTCAGATCGTAGCCTAACCTAGCATAAAAGCACTAACTTATCTTTGGCTTTAAAATGTTTCAGGGCAAAATTCTGAACAATAGGTGGTCCAAAAAAATCAACTTCTATCTGAGAAAACCAATTGGAATCATGATCAGTCACACAATACTTTTATAGAAATATTACTTGGGAAGCAAGAAATGAAACCGAGAGCAGCAGTTCATCATGAAATGCACAAGTGGACAACAGTCCTTACCTGGACTGTTAGTCTTTTGAAAACCTGTATTTTCTGAGAGGGTTTTAAAACCTGTTGCTTAAATCAACAAAGGCAGTAACCCTTCTTTTGAATGTTATTGAAATACATAAAGCCCGAGTGAATGGTTTGTAAAAGTATGGGAAAAAATAACTTTTCAAGCTGCACCCTGCTTTTCTGCCTTTGGTAAGACATACTTTTGCAAAGCTTAGTTGGGAAAAAACCTACATCGATTTTATTAAAAAATTGTCAAAATTTAAGTGGAAACCCCCCTCAAACCTATTTTGTCAAACAAAACAAAAATACAACCCCCAAACCTAATTAAAGGTGTGAGTTGTGTGTGTGTGGGGGGGGGGGGTTGGAGAAGAAAGTTTAGATTAAAGGGTAAATATACCTACCTACATTTTTGAAGGTTTTGACACAGTTTCCAAGCTTGAGGTAACAGCACTGCAAATATACATTGTATATATCATTTCTAAATCAGTATTTTCCAACCTTGTTACCTCCAGATGTGCTGAAACTACTTTTTCTAATTACCTTGCCTAAAATTCCTATCCATGCTGGTTGAGAATGTTGGGAACTGTAGTTCAAATAGAGAATACAAAATTGGGGGAGGCTGAGTTTTGCTAATAAACTAAAGCCTGGGATGTGCACAGAATGAGAGCGGGGTGTGTATAATTTCACTCATACATTTAGCATAATATCTGAATATGGGCTAGGTCTCATTTGCAGTCAAGAAGACAAAATGAACGCAACAAGTAACATTAACTTTGATTCTCCTAAAGCCATTCAAGATACAAGATAGTTTGCTAAAGAATTAATATATTTGACAAAACATTAAGTAACTAAATTCTGCAGTCACCTCCCAACACAATGCCTGCTTTATTACATATCTGCTCTTGCTCAAACCTGTTCAGCTATATGGATACTTTTGTTACTTAGTGGTGTGAAAAACACACCCATTTGCTATGTTTCTTACCTGAAGTCAAGCTTATACAGGATTTAGCTTCTGAGAAGGCTGCATGTTTGGGGCACATGAAATCACTTGTTTTTTTCTCCAGATTCCCAGCAGAAACAGATTTTATGTGGGTGGAGGTGGTAGTAATGGGAAGAACCACATTTTTACAAATTAATGTTATATGTGGTTATATATGCCTGTCTTTCTGAAGTGGTAGGGCTGGATTTCAATTAAAATGTACTCAGGGAAAATAATTAGCCATGGAATTTAAAGTCATTTGATTCCATTGAAGTTTTCAATTGACTTATCTCCATATTGAACTGGAAATTCTCTGTCCTAGGCTTTTATTGTTAATAATAATAATAGTAATAATGCATTGTTCAAGTTGAGTTTAATACCTAGTGACTTCTTGGATGTGTCAGTGTTGGCAACAGCTGAGCAGTAGTTTGACTTCTGCAATGGTTTTTAACATGTTTAAATAAAACATTGTGTGTGTGTGTACGCATGTGCGTGGAGTCAGTTTTTGATTCCTGGCAATTGCCTAGAATAGTCTCTGCAGTTTTCTTGGCAAGATTTTTCAGAAGTGGTTTGCCATTGCCTCCTTCCTAGGCCTGAGGGAGAGTGACTGGCCCAAGGTCACCCAGCTGGTTTTGTGCTCAAGGCAGGACTAGAACTCCTGGTCTCCCAGTCTCCAACCTGGTGCCTTAACTATTACATCAAACTAGCTCTTTTAAATAAAACATATTCCTATATTTTTATCACAGTGAAAAATCATAGGATTTCTAGCTTCTCCAGCCAAATCTTCCCTGTATCTGCAAAATATTGTTAAAAATATTTTGTAAAAAATTTTACATGTTAAAAATATCCATACGTACACAGGAAATAAATATTACCTACTATCAGTATCATTTAGTACCAAGCTTGTATTGGGTCTTGTGTGTGTGTCTGTGTTAGTGTATGAATTAATAAGAGTATTTTTCTTGCATTGTGGTTACATTATGCTGATATTATGGTTTAAGTGATGATACATGAATATAGACTACAAATAACTATACAACAGTAGTAAATAGCACATGAGATATGATTTCATAGGCTGTCTTACGAGTAGTACAGATCTGTTCCTTGGTATTAATGTTCTGTGTCATTAAGGATAATGGAAGGTATTACAATTAAAAATTAAAAAAAAAAAGCTTTAAACCTCACTTTAATGCATGCTAACTTGCCCTGTAGAAAAAAAATATGAATTTTAAAATTATTCAGTGGGTGGGTGGGAACTGGAAGAAATGATAACTGTGTCAAAATGCTGTATTTGAAAAATGAGTCCTGTTAAGTAATTAATGTCCTAACCTGCTCCCTTTTCAAATTGCAAATCACCAGAAACTTAGCTTCTTAGAAGCAGATTCAGGTCTGGAGTTAACTGGATGCCTCATAACAAACTATGAGAAATGAACTGTGTAACATTTGTTACAGCTGATACTTCCATTAATTGAGCCATCTTCCTTATCCATGGAGTAGCAAGTCTTCAAGGGTCTAGAGCAGTGTTTCTCAAACCTGGCAACTTTAAGATGTGTGAACCTTAACTCAATTCTGGGAGTTACCTTGGTTTCTAAAGTGTTAACATTCTAAGATTGTGAACTGAGTTTGATTTAAGTGAAGCTCTGGGCACATATGATTCCAGGTGGGTATATTTTTCCTGCCTCTATGACAAGAGGCTTTACACTTTCATCTAATCTGGACCTTCACCAACCTTGGCTGAATTTTAAAAAGTAAACAAGGTTGGACCTGGTTAATGCTTGGATGAGAGTCCACAAAACTGTAGGCTCGACTGGGCAGATGTAAAGAAACGTCTCAGAAGAAGACAAACTATTTCTGCATTGTTGCAAAGAAGGTGTCCATTAAGTCCCTAAATCTAAAGTAAAGAAGTTAGGGCCATTACTAAGAGTAGAAGTAAAACACACACACACATCTTTAATATTGAGCATGGTATTCTGTGAAGAAAATGCCTTGAGTAAGATAAAACGTTTCATAATCAAATTCACTCAGGAAAGTCATGTGATCAAAGAACAAATGCCTTATGAAAATATTTCCTGCATGCAAATATTGAATGCATGGAGCAAACATGACCAAGCTAGCATTATTCCTGACCTTGGCATGTTCAGCAAAAAAAATGGAAGTGATTCCTTCACTGATAAAGAACTCTCCCTTTAATTAAGAAGCTATTTTTTGCAGGTCAAATTATTAATCTACTTTGAGGATTAAGCTATATTTTGCATTCAGATTGTAGCTAGCAGCAAACCTGGTTTAAATTTTGGTAGGTATTGGGGGGCCAGCCTTGCTGAAGAGTGCAGTGTGTCTGGGCATGAGGCTGAAGATCCAAGGTGCTGCCAAAAGGAAGACAGAGCCTGCCTTTTCATAATTCTCTCATCTTCCAAAACCTGGGTGGATGCAGCTAGCTTGGTAAGTAACAGGGAAGATCAAGACAATTCTAACCAGCCAGACAATATTCTAACCCTAAAACTTTGTTTAAAAAGGTAAGTTAGAGAAAGATATAAGCAAAGTACAGAATACTGTAAAACACTCTTTCTTCAAAACTTAAATAGGGGCCCTGGTTGTGTCCCAAATATGGTGCTTCAGTGAGAAACAAGAATCACTAGAGTGAAATCTGGCCATTGGATTACTATCTTTAATTTTTGGTTAAAATTAATTTTGAAACAAAGGATTGCAGACGTAGAAGGGCAATTGAATTATGCAACTCATCCCTATAATGCATGTATTAACAACTCTGTTCCAAATTCTAAATCCAAATGTTACCTAGACAAGATCACTATTCTGACATTTAGAAGAGCTTTACCCTTGGCCTGTTTTAACATTCTCCCCACAGGAGTGTTGGAAGGGAAATATAGGAAAATCGTCTTTGCTAAGCTATGGTATTGCTGTGATGGGATGTTTTGTTATACTCCCAGTTCTACAGGGACTCCCATTTGCAATTGATTTCCCCTCTCCATTCTAAATTCTCAAGGCATTCTCATTTATTTTACTTAATTATTTATTAGACAACAAAGACAATTCTGTGTCCTTAACCATTGGTTGATTTTGTTATACTGTGTGCAAACTCCATCCTATTATGAACTGTAACTGCTAATGGTTATGTTATGATTTAATATGGTTGTTTTGGTTCTGACCTTAGTTTATTCTATCATCACATTCCTACATTAGGATTAAGCTACACAAGTTGCCTTCAAGTATCCTCTTTTTAAAAATTAGCATACATTTATAGGGACATTGTTGTAAGGTCATGGGTTCTTGATCTGGATTAAAATAACTGTGTACAAGTTGAGAAGACTGAGAACTCCCTTGTCCAAGAAAAGGAAAAGAACCGTTATTTTTTTAAAAATGGAAAAACAATTGCCCAAACCCTAGGCACTTGTTTGCCTCTAAAAGGATAGCAGAGCACACAACTATTCCAGTGATCCCACTGAAGTGAGTAAAAGAAAATCAAGGTCACCTGCGCCTCCCTTTGAGGACTCAACAGAGATTCTCAGATGAACATCTTCAGAACCAGGTCAGTGCATGTAGACAGCAGCAGACAGTCTTTCAAGGACCAAAATCCCAGGCCATGGAGTAGTGGATTAACTACATTTTTGAAAGACTTCTAAGATGTTGCTTTCATTATTTTAAAAAGGAAAGGACAAACCACATTTATAGATTGCAAAATGATTTTAGAGACATCATTTCTGTCTCTAAAATCCATTTTCAGGAAATGTAGTTTTATTTTATAGATTTGGTACTTTATTTAGCCTGGCTCTGTAGATCTGAACTGTGGCAGAGGGAAGGGGAAAGGCATGACTCATGACATAATTTCCAATTATTTATTAATAATGACACTACCGAAAACATTTGGTATGCATTATTCATTTTTAAAAAAGCCACAGGACTAAAGTATAGCATAATGGATTTTCACTGTTTTGCAAATAATGGCAAGTGTGTTTTAAAAAGCTTTGACCAGGCAAAAGGTTGCTTCTGCTCCTCTGGTATGCTGAGCATATAGAATTTGTGAAACCTCGTTTGGCCGTTTGATGTTGATTGGGGAAACTCTCTCATCGCCTGTTCCAAAGTGTTAAAGACGAAAATCCATTAGTGCAGCATTGGTGCAGATGTACTAATATCTTGCCAAATTCAGAATTAGATATGGACAGTGATGCTCTCACCAGTACTGAATATGGAGCATGGATTCATTTTCTATGTAAGAGCCTTTATTATTATTCAACCTACAGGTTGTAAAAAAGGCTGCTTTCTCAATTCATCACCCTGGAGTAATGATTTAGAATCCATTTTGACTGAAGGGCATTTCAAATCAAGATTTCCCATTTCTCTTTGGAATGCCGCCAGGAGACTACAGATGTTGCCACCATTAGCCACAGGATGTGGATATATGAACAAAACAACTATACCCGTTCTTTTCTAAAAGCATCTAGAACCTGGCTTGATAAGTTGTTGGATAACATTCATTGAAGAAATTTAGTATGTACCTTTTCCTTTTTTATGCACAGTCCATCTCTACTTATCCTTGACAAGTGTTGATTAGGCATGGATGAAATCATGTGACTTTAACTTTTGGGGAAGGGATAGATGAAATGTTATGTTTACCTTTTTTGAAACCCCAATTCCAAACTTTCTTCAGAAAACCAGCCAAAAACACCCCTTACTTTTATCTTTCCATATTTTCAAATAAGCTGCTCCAATATTTTTCATTTTATGGATTGAAAAACTGTTCACTCCCCTCCACCCACCATACACAGATTGATATTCAAACACATGAATAAAGCAGAAGGAAATCCATTCATTCTTCATGCTCCTTCATTCCAATAATCTCCAAAGACAACCTTCTAGTTAGACCCAAATTCTTTCATTAAGGCAAATCTAAGCACAGTCATGGATTCACTCCCCCTCCCCACCCCCTTCTGGAGAACTCTGATAGTCTTCAATAGATTTCCAGTCAAATGGGACACAATTGCTAGATGTAGCACTTCATATATCTTCTGATAGATCTGAACAAAACTGTGCTGGACACTGTAAGAAATTAATTCCAGGGCCAATCTACAGGCTATATGTTATTTTAGTTGTTCCTTGCCTTGGTCATTTGGCCTCAGCTGGGAATTTCTGTAGGATAGAAATTTTTAATCTTTTGCCTCCTATGTGGTCCTAAACCAATCCTTGTTCCTTACAATTTGCTACCCAGTACCCAACCAAGTAAAATTCTTTTTAGCAATGCAAATACAAGCTGTGATGTAGAAGAGAAACACACTGAATGGATTGGACTAAAGTCCCTCATTATAATTATATTCCCATTTAGAACATTGCAAACTCTGTGATAAGAGAGGCAAAAGGAAGGTCTCCTGATCTTCTCAAAAGTAATTGAGCAATAAGTTCTGTATAAATCCATTAGTATGAAATGCCCCTTAGGTCATCAAGGAACATTGATTGACTGAATAATCACTGATCTATATTTAGAAGGTGAACTTAATGAAACAGAGTGTACCTCTCAGTTTAGATTATTCCAGTAAATACCTTGCATGCTGATGTTGATATATAATTAGGATGAGATACTAAGCTTATTAGTTTAAGCAGAATTGATGAATATTAAGGTTGTATTTTATTTGCTAAATTATTTTTACTGAAATTAGTCCTCTTCCCATTTGCTTCTACTAGTACTTGAAGAATACCAACTGACGATCTTCAGTGAATGTAATCTTCAGTGAATATACCTCTATCTCAGTGTTTCTCAACATTGGTGACTTTAAGATGTGTGGACTTCAACTCCCAGAATTCCCCAGCCAGCATGGTGCCAAGGTTGAGAAACACTGCTCTATCTGAAGTACAATGGGTAAGCAAGAAACAGATTTTCCAATGGTGTTTCCTCAGAGAAATGCAAATATCCCTACTGCTATATTCGATAAAAGTTCCTTTGTGTCCTAACTACCAGGAAACACACTGAGACAATGACTTGGTCTCTAATATTTATTATTAGTAAAGGTAAAGGTAAAGGTTTCCCTTGACGTAAAGTCCAGTCGTGTCCGACTCTAGGGGGCGGTGCTCATCTCCGTTTCAAAGCCTTGGAGCCGGCGTTGTCCATAGGACACTTCCGGGTCATGTGGCCAGCATGACTCACAGAACGCCGTTACCTTCCCGCCGAAGCGGTACCAATTAATCTACTCACATTTGCATGTTTTCGAACTGCTTGGTGTGCAGGAGCTGGGACGAGCAACGGGAGCTCACCCCGCCGCGCGGTTTCGAACCGCCGACCTTCCGATCGACAGCTCAGCGGTTAACAAACTGAGGAAGCGTGGGAAAAACCCAGCCATATAAACCCCAAAGGTTAAGGCAGTCCCGATCTGTGTCTCTTTGAATGGCTGAACAGTTCCTCAGTGCTACGCATGCGCTTGACAGTCTGGGTGGGAGCCCCCTGCTCGCCATCCTTACTCATGACACTTTGTACCAGCAAAACTTTTCGACTTCTCCAAGCCTTTTCATTTTTTAAAGTTTATGTTTTGTACTTTCTACTCTGAGAATATTTAGTTTACTTTAACTCCTGCATGTAATATATCTTGTACTGATGTGTCATATTTTATTCAATATTTCATTGAATATAATCTGTATTTAAGCTTTGACTAAATTACTGTAGGCCACTTAAGAGACCAGGTTATGAGATAATTCATAAATATAAATAAAAGATGAATTGCTTCATTAGGAACCTGGGAGTGAGGAGCTCCCACATTACCTTGGCAATGACAGTCCTTTAATTGAGTGACCTTAGATATTTATTAATTCATTCATTCATTTTATTTGGCATATTCATATAGCCACCCATCTCACAAACATGTAACTCTGGACAGCATACAACACAACAGTTAAAAACTCCATAACAATCTAAAAATGATAAAAAATAAATAAAATAAACATATAAACATTACATTATGTTAGGGTTTTGCACATAGTTTTTCCCTTGTATCCCATGAGTATTTTTAATATTCAGTGGCCCCTCTTTGGAACCTGTGAATGCTGAGAAGATTTCAGGGCTGGAGCAGTAGCAAACTATATAAAAGGACCTTCTTGTTGTTGATGTGCAGATTTATTTCTTCTTAGACATTATCCCTCCCCCAATACCTATGTCAAATGCAGCATCCCACTTTTCCTACTATAAATATAATTTTATTTACTCTCAGAAACCTAAAAGTAATTTTGAATAACCTTAAATCCACAAGGGTTTGACAGACAGGTCATTGTCAATTGTGCTAAATATCTGTTGAGGGGGGCAAGTTCAGAGGATGTTTAGCCAAAGAATAGCCTGCAAATGTTATTAATTTTTCACAGAGATGGAAAAGCTTTTCAGATGGTAGCAATTAATTTTGTTCTTCAGATCATTTATGTATTAAAATATTTGTCATTGTGACAAAGGCAGATATTCTTTATTAAGGTAATTTCATAAGCAGAACGATCATAAAGCATTGTAAGAAGAGAAGTGTTCTTTCCCAATGAATGAAGGAAGGAAGGAAGGAAGGAAGGAAGGAAGGAAGGAAGGAAGGAAGGAAGGAAGGAAGGAAGGAAGGAAGAAAGAAAGAAAGAAAGAAAGAAAGAAAGAAAGAAAGAAAGAAAGAAAGAAAGAAAGATTTATCTTTGGAGAACCATATGAACAAGTGGACTTATTCTAGTGTGGTATTTGAATTTTAACTGATTTTCCCACATTCCTTAGGTATACAAAGAAATGTGGGAAAGGATTTAGGCTTCAATTTTATATATATGCTTACCTGGAAGTAACTCCAATTAATGGGATTGAGTAGACACATACAGGACAGCATTAGAGTTAGTCCTTGCTTAACAACCATTTGTTTAGTGATGGTTTGGACTTATGATGGTGCTGGAAAAACCAAGTTATGATTGGTCTTCATATTTATTACTGTCGCAGTGTCCCCATGGTCATGTGATCATGGTTTGGGCACTTGGCAGCATTTATGACCATCACAGTGTCCCATGGTCATGTGATTGCCATTTTCAACTTTCCCAGCCAGTTTCTGGCAAGCAAAACCAGTAGGGAACCACATGATTTGCTTAATGACCACATGTTTTGCTTAATGCCCACAGGGATTTGTTTAAAGACCCCTGCAAAAAGGTCATAAAATTGGGTCAGATTTGCTTAATGACTGCTTTGCTTACCAACCAAAATTCTGGTCCCAACTGTGGTTATTAAGTGAGGACTACCTGTATCTATTACTATGTAAAACTGGAGAAGACTTTTACTTTCAATATATTAGACTCCTTTCAGTCAGGTTTCAGGCCTGGATATGGGATGGAAATGGCATTGGTCACACTTATGGATGACCTCTGGTGAGAGCTGGATGGTGGCAGTGCATCCATCCTCGCTCTTCTTGACCTCTCAATGGTTTTCAACACCATTGACCATGGTATCCTTTTGGGGCAGATGGCGTGGTTTTGTGCTGGTTCACCTCCTTCCTCCAGGGCTGGTCCCAATTGGTGGTGATTGGGAGTGAGAGACCCAATCGGCCCATCCTCTGTGGGGTGCCACAGGGTTTGGTTCTCTCTCATTTCCTATTCAACATCTACATGAAACCACTGGGCGAGATCATCGATCACCATCGGATGAGGTATCAACAATATGCCGATGATACTCAATTGTACATCTCCATCCCAGGTGAGGTAAGTGATGCTGTGACCACCCTCTCTCAGTGCCTGGGGGCTGTAGGGGTCTGGATGGGGAACAACAGGCTTCCACTGAACCCTGGTAAGATGGAGTGGCTATGGGATAAGGGCTCTTCCATATCTGGGACTTTGTCAACTTTGGTTCTGGATGGGGTTGCACTTCCCCAGACAGACCCGGTGAGTAACTTGGGGGTCCTCTTGGACTCACGACTCCTGGTCGAAGAGCAGGTGGCAGCCATGGCCAGAAGGGCCTTTGTGCAGCTTCGTGTTGTGCACCAGTTATGCCCTTTCCTAGATCGGGAAGCCCTTCGGATGGTCACTCATGCCCTTGTTATCTCCCATATTAACTATTGCAATGCACTCTACATGGGGCTACCCTTGAAGAGTATTCAGAAGCTACGGCTGGTCCAAAATACAGCCACACAGGCTATCTTTGCCCTTCTACACCTTCTAGGGGTGTAGAAGGGTGCATATAACATCTTTACTGCACGAGCTGCATTGGGTACCAGTTTGGTACCCAATTCAAGGTGTTGGTTATCACCTTTAAAGCCCTACATGGCATGAGACCAGGCTACCTGAGGGACTGCCTCTTCCCAGCTACATCAAGCCGTCCCACCCAATCATGCAGGGGGCATTCTGTGGATCCCGTCGGTAAGAGAATTCTGTCTGGCAGGGTCCAGGAGGCAGGCCTTCTCTGCAGTAGCACCCACCCTCTGGAGCATCTTGCCCCTGGAGGTGAGATCAGCCCCATCACTTCTAGCCTTCTGGAGGAATTTGAAGACCTGGCTCTACCACCTGGCTCGGGGCAGGGAGGAGAATACTCATGCCTGGGGTTGGCTAGTGCCCTAAAGTACCCCTCCCATGCAAGGACTGAACGAGATCATAGCCATCTGGACTTTATTTCTATCTATATTTATTAGCTATTTGTAATTGTTTCATAGAGTGCACTTTTATATATTGTGATTTTATTATACATTTATTGTTTTATTATTTCATTGTAAAACACCCAGAGTCCCTCTGGTGGGAGGAGATGGGCAGTGGCAAATTTTATAAATAAATAAAGATCATTTGGGGTACACTCCCAAATAAGAGCCTTGCTGGTTTTTTAATGCACAAAACTGAAACCAAAAGCCTGAAAACTGTTTGTCTCAGTCCCAATGTCAGGATTTTTTTTTTAACTTTATGATTTTCAATTACAGCTCAATAGATTCTAAGCTTCAAACAAGAGGACAGAAATTAGATTTGCATCTCTTGGAAGTGCACTGCCCAATTACTGTAGATCATGTTTGAATCTAAAATAACAGTAGGAGCAACACAGAAGTCATATTGGTGCAATGGTTTAGGTGCTGGTCTTGAAACCAGGAGACAGTGAGTTCTAGGCCTCCCTTAGGCATGAGAGCCAGCTGAGTGACTTTGGGCCACTCATTCTCTTTCAGCCCAACTCACCTCACAGGATTGTTGTGGTAAAAAGTAGGGGGAAGGAAAATTATTGCAGCCTTGAGCTATACAAAATAAAGCCAGGTTGTAAATCTAGAAAATAATAATAATAATAATAATAATAATAATAACAACAACAACAACAACAACTCCCCACATTATACTGCTGGATTAAAAAACTTGGGGGAAATCAACAGTCCATTTTGCAGCTTCCTCTTCAATTGTTATTATTCCTATTTATTTATTTTTATTTTATGCCATTCCTCCTCCTCCATAGGAATATGAAATTTTGGGGTCTGAAAGTTTTGTATTTGTATTACTTATGATTATGCTATTGTTCTGGTTGTGAGCCACCAAAATTCTGTTTATGACTGTGGTGGGATAGAATTTTGATTAAAAACTAAATAAGTCTAAGAAAAGTTTTGATCCGACCAATTATAGTAAATCATAATGTAAGATTTTGGGAGCAATCCTAATTTCCTCTGAAAATTATCTGAGAGATATTGGGATGGGGTAGAATGCTACTTTAACCAGTAGGAAGGACCATTGTTGCTGGGGTAATATATCTGTTATGATGGCTCCATTCAAAAAGTATCAAGAAGATATGGAGCAGGTCTGGCAGAGTCCTGACATTCACCTAGCATATTCCTGGATTAGGTTTCAAATTTAAATCAGCCTTAAACTGGTATAGGATTCCCCCTCCCCCACATTGCATATGAGAGATTGCAGGAATGGAAGAGAACATAGACGTAAACATCAAGAGATAGCAGTGGGTGACTCAGATGACAGCTTATCTTGTAAACAGCAACTCATCCCTGGTAATGAGAAATATGAGGGGGAAAAATGCATTGTGGAGTATTCAAAGAGACTTTGTCTTAATTAACTAACTATAAACGAGGATGGGAAATTCCTAATAGAGTTTCCAAGATTCTGTATGCACTTTTGACTGGCATTAAAGATAGCTTTCTGAAACCTGTGTAGTTTTGCCCTCCTTGATCTTGCCCAGCTGCACGTAGCTTAGTGTTGGATTTTTGTTTTATTCCCTTGGCAAGGAATTTTCAGTGGTTGGTCCTTGCCTTCTTCCCAGGGCTGAGAGAAAGTGAGTGTCTCAAATTCACCCAGCTGGCTTTGTGCCTAAGGCAGGGCTAGAACTCATGATCTTCTGGTTTCTAGCCTCATGCCTTAACCACTACACCAAACTGGCTCTTGCTGAATTTAATAGGAGAGTTAAAAAGAAAGAAGTGTAGCTGTAGCTCCTGGAAGAAGAAGGTGGCAGCAGGGGGTGTCCATACTTTTTCTGTTGTGAACTGGCAACTTCTTGGATGTGACAGTGGCTGCAAGGGGGATTTTCCTTGCCCACCAGGTCCTTAAGAATCACTCTGGGACTTCTCAGTTGGACAAGAAGAGAGACTCTCAAGGTAATCATAAAAATATGTTTAACTCAAGATATTGCAGCATTCAGTGCTCTTAGGATACAAAGAGCAAACACTGAACATCTGCCACGCTTCAGCAATTGCTTCTGGAGTCCCAGTGTAGGTAACAGCACGAGGAAAAAATGACCTTTCAAGGATGTTTTGACAAATGTCTAAACTCTAACACTTTTAAACTTCAGCCAACCAGTTTGTGAGTCCTGACACCAGCTGATGCTATATCTTTTCATTCTGTATCTATGCAGCCTATACTGTACAGACTTCATGCATGTTGAATTTGTTTCCTTTAACCAAAAATGCCCACAGTCAAAAGGAGAAACAGTCCAAAAATTTTGTGGGAAAGCAATCATATGTCTTACCTGTTCTTATTCATACTCTTCCATCCTCTTTCAGAAAACTGCATAGCTCTTCTGTGTTCACTAAGCTCTGAGAGGTTTTCCCCATCTATTGTCCTTCTGTACTTCAGTACTTAATTTTCTACTTTTGTCCTTGAATTTTTGTAGATGCATGAAGACAATGAGTGCTATTACAATTGGGGAAAACTGCATACCTGTTACAGAAGGTAATTCCAAAAGGCAACCTGCTGGTGACTCTTATGGCGAGGAGGCTAAAACACCATATCACTCTGCACTCACCAGTGCACCCCCTAGCCCCCACTTTTAATAACTGAAGGAGAAATACAGATTCAATCTTTTGTTTTCCATCCTTTGTTCTTTTATTGGAAGGAAAATCTCCATATTGAGAAGCTGACTGCACCCCACCTTTTGTCTTCTAAGCCAATGGGTTAAAAACAGCAAGAGTTAAAAGCCACAGATTGGCTCAACAAGCTACAGTTACTCTCTATTGCAGATGGGTTGTATCTCCATAGGTTGAATTGTGGCAAGGCTCTTTGGAAAGGAGAAATGACAACAACTAAAAGTTTCAGGAAGAGCCTGTAGCTCTTGGTTCAGCATTCACTTTTTAGCAACTCTACCCACACTGAAGTTCTTTAGAGAATTCCACCCATTTTTTACTATGACCAAGTTATCATCCATTAGCTTGTAGTATGGAAAATATTGTATGCTTGTGAAAATATTCAGAGAGGAACTGGTAGGAAGATGAAGAAAGGAAGGAGAGAAGAGGAAGAGAAATAAGAAAAAGGGAAGAAAAAAAATCCATACCTGCCCCCCACCATTATTTTTATCTTGCCCCTGTCCACATTTGCTATACCATTCAACCCTTTCATACAAACAGAAGCAACTCTCAATCCCTTCCACCCCCATTTGCTCAGCCCATTTCAAACTGATGGTACAATTAGAACCAGCTTGAATTTCATTAACTTCAAAAAGAGTATGTGTCAAAATGCCTTCTCTACAAGCTCACTGGTATAAAAGTTAAATGTCTCAGGATCCACTTGCAAATGCTGAGGTAAGAAGATCAAGCAATGTCACGTATTTAAAAATCTTAGGTCAATATTTATTTCATATTATTTGTTTTTTCCATTGTCCATGGCTATTTTTCAGCCACCTAGCAGCTAAGGCAAAAATAATGTGATGGCCTTTTTTTGTTGATTAAAGCAATTTATGACTGGTTTACAGGGAATTTTATAGTTACAGAAAAGCCAAGATGAAAATCAAGGAAAATAGTAGCGAAGGAAAATAGTAGGAACACCTTGGTCTAAAATTAATGCTTCCATTATAAGAGAATTGTTTCTAGATTGGATATGTTTTGATTAGCTTGAGGTGATACCTATTTTCAAAATGGTAACATTTTCACATTTAGGATGATCATGGCATCCTGTGGTCACATGATCATCATTCGGGTGCTTTGCAACCGGTCCACATCTGTGACTGTTGCAGCATCCTCCAGTCATGTGATCACCATTTGCATGCTTCACAACTGGCTTCCAATAAGCAGAGTTCATGGAGAACATGGAAGTAAAATTGCAAGTCTTTGGTCTTTGTTCTGTATATTGTTTTTGTATTAGTTTTAATCCTACATTAGTTGCCCAGCGTTTCAATTGGCAAGTTGTGTAGCCATGTAAATTGATTAAATAAATATACAACTTAAGGCTGCATCAACAGAAATACAGATTCTATATCATGGAAAGGAATCATTCCAGTTTTTTTGGTATTGGTCAGACCAGTTCTGTCCCCCCCTGTCCCCTCCCCCAATATAAACAAGTTTCAAACAAACTGGAACAAGTTTTTAGAAGGGCAATTTGGATGATCAGGGAATTAGATATTAAATCCTAGAAATAAATATTGAAGGATCTGGAAAAAGTTAGCTTGAGAAGACAGAGTGATGTGATAGCATGTCTTCAAATAGTTGAAAGATGTAACTAGGATGTTCCTGGTCATTCCATAGAAGGCTCAAACCTGCTTTATATCACCTGAGACTATAGAATACAAACTCTTAAGTTTCAGAAAAGCCAATAGAATACGGCAGTAAGAGGATTTTACTTAGGGAAAACAGCTGAAGAATTTCTTTAAAGTTTTGTTGCCTTGCTTTTTTTTTTAAAGCAAAGCTTATATAAATGTGTTTCCCTGCACATTAAACAGTTAGAAAGAATCTATCTTTCTTAAACTAGAAAGGTTTATGTAATAACTGATCTTGCATAATCCATGGTAGGCAGACCAGTGCTTTATTTCATCATGTATTCATTAGCTCTAAAGGGTCGGGTGGGGTGAGTTTGGTATATTCAGGTTCAGATGTGCAATTGATTCATAAAACCTTTTTTTTTTTTGCAGCCTGTGTGGGAAAGAGGTGGCTTATAAAATGCTACCTAGTTCTTCAAAATTTAATTAGAGGGCAGCAGTAAAAGTGGAATGAGTTTAATTTAGTTGACAATAGCTGACCCTACACAGTGTTTTTATAGTTTAGTCTATCATAGTCCTAAAAGGTACTCATTGAGCTGACATGGAATTGGCCTTGTGGTTTTTTCCCTCTTTGGTCTATATATTAGATATAGATGAAATATACTGTAGATTAGCTACAGCTATAGATATTAGATGTGCAGGCCACATTAGAAAAAAAGGATACCATCTTCTGTCACCAGTTTTGACAGCTCATCTGGGGTGCGCAGTTGCATACATTTCCTATGCTGGGTACTAACCAAGCATTAGTTTGTTGTGCTTCAGGGACAAATAGAAACACACTGGGAGACTGGGAGTTCTAGTCCTGCCTTAGGCACATAGCCAGCTGGGTGACCGTGGGCCAGTCACTTTCTCTCAGCCCTAGGAAGGAGGCAATGGCAAACCACTTCTGAAAAACCTTGCCAAGAAAACTGCGGAGACTTGCCCAAGCAGTCTCCAAGAATTGGACATGATTAAACATATTTTTAAAAAATGTAAAATACAGTTTACCAATAACAAAATGTTGGATTTGAACACAGTTGTACTTATATACTTAGATCCAATGAAATCAAAAGGATTTAAAATACATTTAGTCTTCCACAAATATATCAGGCCTGGATCCAAGCCGGTGTCAAAAAGTCAATGAGCTACATCTACAATTAATAAATTTAAAATAAAATATTATTCATATAGATGACCAGAGACAACCACTCCAAGCAGTACTGTAAAAATCAGCTAAATCAGTCTAAGCAGTACTGTAAAAATCAGCTAAATCTGCTACTTAAAAGCCAAGTTGAATGAATAAATTTTAAGGGGCTGGCACAGATAAGGCCAACTACACATCCCTTACTAATGTTTAATTGTTTAGGATTGAAGTTTCACTTTGATTTTGACATTCTTCTGGTATTAATTCCAGCTGTCAGAACGCACTTTAAAATGACTTTCTTCTAACTTGGGTTAATGACTTTCATGCCTGTACATAGAACATAAGCCCAAAGGTTCTATATGTAACTCAGAAATAGGTAATGACTTTTTGAAAACTCATTAATGCATCTCCACACACACTTTGGTCATATACAAATGTTGGTGTGCTGTGCAGCCCAATCGTATGCATGCTCCTTTGTACTTAAATTAATATGATAGAGTTCATACTCCCAAGTAAGAGCTGACATCATTGTACACTCTTTACTGGATTGTGGCCTGCACACACAATTGGAAGATTGTGCCAATTTCTGTCTTAATTTGTGAACCATTAAGCTGTTGCTTGAATGGCTTCCCTGTGCTTTAATTCCATTCTAAAGGATAAGAATATATTATTATGCTGTCACAGTGTTACGGTAAGGTCTACAATGGTATTGTGGCAATGAATGTTGTTTTTCCAAACAAATGAGGATCAAATATGTCCTTGGCCATGACAGATGTTGGCTATCAGTTTTAACTGGGTCATTTGATGTGTATTTGACTTGAGTTAAGATTGTGGGTAAATCTAGCCTTTCAAAGTTAAGGAGCACATTCCAGTAAGAGAGAATTACTGCATTCTAAAAGCAAATATCTCATGTTTGAAGAGGAAAGAGTCCACAATCTAAGTTACTTTAGCAGTAACTTAGAATGGTTGTGCTGCCTTATGCTAACTCAGAGGACTGCTTTTATGAATTTCACTTGGCAAATTGACAGTTTCAGCAAGAGGATCCATCCAGATCAAAACAGGGTAGCAGTAAGCTCTAGTATTGCATGGTGTGTAGCGTGAACATCAGGAGGAGGAAATCCTTTGCTTTTATAAGCAACTTTCCACTAAAAAGTAAATGACAGATATTGGAATGTCCTGCAGCTGTACAAGAAATGGACCTTGGCTCTCTTCAAAAGATGGCAATTCAAGATTGAATTGCCCGATAGCAAATCCCAGATTCAATCAAAAGGGACTTGACACTATTTTTAAAAGAGAGTAATAACAACAACAATAGAACAATAACATTCAAGGTCCATCTGAGGATTCAAAAATACCAAGTCTCCAATCTCTAAGTCCCCCATCATTTAAAACCTATCTTCTTTTGTCCCCAACCCTCTTACCTTTTAAACACTTCAGGCAGAAGATTACTTTTCTCAATCTGACCAGGTACAAAGTTGGGGAACCTAGGGATAGAGAACTACATTTCTTCTGATCCCTAGATTTTTTGTCTTCTGTGTCCTATTAAGCAGTCATGGATACTAATCAATACCAACATTTTTTTTTCTTAATCAGCATAGTGCAATGTTATGAAAGGGGCTAGAAGGAGAAGGCCTTCCTCTGATTGGAAAGGGATGGAAGGGTGGTTGGGAGGTTGGGGGGGTTGCAGTTGCAGGTTTAGGAACCTAAAAGATGTGCAGAGTTGGCCATTTTTCTTGGGTTCATTAATCCAAACCACTGAAGAATTTCAGGACTTTCAGAGGTTTCACAGTTTCTGAAGTTTGTTTATTTATTTCAGTTTACATGGCCACCCATCTCAAATTCTGAGTGGCTAACAATATTAAAACAGAAAACAACAACAACAACAACAACAACCCAGAAAAACAGAAAAACATCACATATAGACGCATCAGACAATTCAACAATGACAGGCTCAGCCACACCTCCTGACTCCTTACAAAAGGCTAACAGAGTCAGGACCAATCTAATATCTGGGGGAATGATATTCTAGAAGGCAGGTGCCATGACAGAAAAAAACTCCCTTTCTGGGTCCTGCCAGACGGCATTCCTTAGAAGACAGAACCTGGAGCATGCCTCTTCTACTGGACCTAAAAGAATGGGTACACATAACTGGGGAGATGCAGTCCCTCAGATAATCCAGTCCCATGCCATGTAGGGCTTTATAGATTACAACCAGCATCTTGAAATGGACATGGAAGCAAACTGGCAACCAATGCAGCTTGAGGAGCTAAGGTGTAATATGCTCTGATTGAGAAGCATACATTACTGCCCATTCTGTACCAGCTGTAGCTTCCAGTTGCTCTTCAAGGGCAGCCTCATGTAGAATGCATTGCAATAGTACATTTGGAAAATGACTAAGGCAGGAATGACCATTAGTAAAACCTTGCAGTCCAGGAAAGGACACAACAGATGCACAACATGAAGCTATGCAAAGGTCCTCCTGGACACAGCTGCCACCTGTTCTGACAACAGGAACCATGAATCCAGGAGGACCCCCAGTTCTCAGAACTCATTTTGCTTGGGAAAGTGTGACTACATCCAGAATGAAAGATGGAAAATCCCTGAAACCAAGAGCCCTAATACCCAAAGCCAGTCAGTCTTGCTAGGGTTAAGCTGAAACATGTTGTTCCCTATCTAAACCCTCATGGCCTTGAGACACCAAGACAGAATCTCCATGGCATCACTTGGGTGGCCAGGAGTGAAGATGTAAAGCTAGATAAAGGTACTGATGATACCTCATTCCATGCCATTGGATGGAGAGAAAACCAAACCTTGTGGGGCCCCGCAAAGTAGGGACCATGATCTGGACCTCTCCTCCCCAATCAACACCAACTGTAATCGGCCCTGGAGAAAGGAAGAAAACCAGCACAATACCACACCACCATTCCCAATTCCCAGAGCCCAAAGATAACATGATTGATTGCATCAAAAGCAGAAAGGTCAAGAAGACCAAAGATGGATGTATCACCCCCATCCAACATGGATTTTCCAGCAACCTCAGGAATCCCAAGGGGAGTCTGCATGATGGTTGTATTGTGTTTAGATGGATGTTCTTCTCCCACAATCTTCTTTTTCTTTAAAGTGTTTTTAACAGTTGTGACATTGTTTTAACTGTTGGTTGTATGCCACCCAGAGTCATGTGAGATGGGCAGCCATATAAATGAGTTAAATAAATAAATAAACCCATTCCCATCAGATGTCAACCACAAGTGTGATCAATGCCATTTCAGTCCCATACCCAGGTCTGAATCCTACCTAAAAAGTTGTAGATAATCTATTTCCTCCAGGGTTCTCTGGAGCTGCTGCACAACCACTTTTCCACAACCTTCCCCAGAAAGGGAAGGTTTGAAATTAGATGAAAATTGTCCAGTACTGTAGAGTCCAGTGATGGCTTCTTGAGAAGGGGGCAAACTACCACCTCTTTAAGAGATGGGAGGACAACACCCTTTCTCAAGGAGGAATTATCTACCACCAGGACACAACTACACATCACCTCCCAGGAGGCCTTAGCCAGCCAAAAGAGGAATAGTTCTAAGACACAGGTGGCCGAGCTAACAATTGTGAGAATCCTGTCTGTGTCATCAAAATGAGCAGGATCCAACTGCTGTTTGAATTTCTAAGGTAGCAAGGAAGAGATTCTCAAACATTTATCCCTGTGGGAAAGTATGCTTTGGATGTAATGGGGTGTGACCTTGAACTGCTGCTGAGAACCTGTTCAGCAATCTCATGTTCATCAGTTCCACACCTCCTAGGCTCAGGCTCTTGATAAACCAATAAATCAACTATTTGATTTTTTTTGGTGTGTTTATGTGTATTTCATTCAAATCTAGAATGAAATAAAAGTGTGTGTGCGGGGGTGTGTGCGCGTGCACATGCACGCCTTCTAAGCGTTTTAGGACTTCATTAACTCCAGAAGCCAAAATGCCAGCAGAACTGTCTACTGGTCTTAATGAAATTTATTCCTCATCATGCGTTCTATTAATCACATGAGGCTAAACATAGTTGGAAAATAAGGCTTTATTTCCATTCCATTGGGTCTCTTTTTCTCCTCATATCCAGTGATAAGTTTAGAAGAAGAGCTTTATGTTTATCTACTCAAACATGAGTAACACATTCTATGCATTGTCCAATTCTGCTTTATCTGGATCTACAATCACACTGAGCACTGTAATCACTCATTCATTCGTTCATTCATTCATTCATTCATTCATTCATTCCTTCACATTTGTTATAGCTGCCCAACTCCAATGGACTCTTGAAAGTACCTGTCAAATGGACATTTGAAGAACCTGTACCCACCTCCTCTTCATATCTCCTCACTGAAATACAAGGGCTGAGAAAGCAAAAGGCAGGATGGGATGCAGGCTAGGTATTAGGGTACATTCCAGTGTATGGCCCTAACTTTCTATCCAGTTTAGGCCCACTTATGCACAAACATGTGTGTGTTTTAAAACTATAATATTAAGTGGCAATAATGTTAGCTACCTTGGGAACCTGGTTTCAGACTGAAAGGTGAGGTTTTAGATCATTATTTAATATTCTACACCAACTAATGGAGCTAGTGTGGCCTCCACTGAAGAAATAAGAAGAGATTACTCAAAGGTCATGCAAATGTTATTTGTGTTTTGTGATCTGGGGTTTTCACCTGTGGTTTACCAAATGAAGCAAAGCATTGGTGGGGAATGCTGTGTCTGTGTAGTTTCCATTTAGAAATGCCTGTAGTCTCAGAAAGTTTGCATGCTTTGCTTGAAAGAATTAACATATTTAGTACGGTTTTCCCTCTCTTCCCCCTATGATTTTGTTTCCTCAGTGCATTCAAATTATAGCTATTTTCTAAAACTTTCTTGGAATGATGCCTTCAGATGGGCTAGTAATAACTGTATTTGCTTTGGGTGCCAACATGAAAACTTTTGCATCTGAATAACATTTTCTTCATTATTAGGGTATTTTAGCAGTGAAAAAGCTTACAGTATTTGCAGAAATAGTATTTGATGGCAATCTTTGGAGGACATTTTTTGAAAAAACCCTGCCACATTAGGGGATGGTTGCAAATGTAGCTTCTTTGTGCAGAATAATCTCCTTTGGGTCAAGCTCGACTCCTGCAAACTTCCTGAACATGTTCTGGAGCCTTTTTACTTGGTAACAATATAGAAGTGGCTTGTCATTCCCTTCTTCTCAGACATTTTTTCAAGCTTCTGGTCTATCCTAGAGCCCTGGAATTTTCTGCTAGTCTCCTATCCACATATTAACCAGGTCCAGTCTTGTAGGAAGTTCCTATCTTAATTTGGCTGATCTGAAAAGCTAAGCAACGTTGGTTAATACATGGGTGGGAAACCGCCAGGATTGTATGAGTCCATGGGAAGTTGAAAAAAAATCAAACAAATCAATAGCAAACATTATTTATACAGTTCCTGCAGGGGAAATCAAACAAATGCACAGATCTATCCATGAAGTCGCTAGAGATCCAGCTTAGGTGGAAGTAGACTTTACAATTTAGAGGAGGCTCATCCAGTATTTTCATTTTATCATCTATTTCATGGGGGACTAGGTGAGGCTCAACAATATCCAAATCCACCTAAACCAAATGTACTGTGGCAGCCAGCATTTATCACAGCCCACTGTTATTTGTTCTGTCTTTTCAGGTGTTCAGTCAGTATATCATACCTAGCACCATTCTGCTTTTATTCATCTGGTAGGTTAGGCTGCAAAGATCAGAGGTGAGTGAAGATTTCAGTTCAATCTTTTTCCAGACTAAAGCTCTTTGCTTCTTTAAATTAAGCTGCTTTTTGCTGGGTCAGACCATTGTTGATCCATTTTTCTCAATTGCTTATTTTAAGTAGCAGTGGAGGCAAGGGGCAGAGGTTGTGTGTGTGGTTTTTTTTTTTTTTTTTGGGCACAATCCTGACTACTGTAGAAGGGAGATATGTAATTTTGTTGCATTATATTTGCCATCTTTTAGGCTTCTCATTATCATTATTTTTCTTTTAACAAAGCCATCGGCTTCTTTAGAGATATCATTTAATTGTCCAGCTGCACTGCTTTTGTTTTAGGAGGAACTGGTAAATTATTTGTATGATATTGTATATATTATGAATTTTCAACTTCGTAAGCAGCAGAAAGGGATCAAATGGTGCTCCAGGTGAGAAATCTTGCTGGCTTTCTCTCTCTAGCATGTAAATAACCTTTTTCTAAATAAATAAATTAAGCAGGAAAGAATTTGTGGTACGTTTTTACAACCTTGGTGCACAATCAGAACATATACTGTATAATGTCCCTGTTGAATTGTACATTTCCTCACACAGTGTGGGGAATGTCAGTCTGCCTATCTCTGTTTAGAAATGGTTGTATCAGTAGTCAAGCTGCTGAGAGAATGTTGAGTTATACTTTGTTCCACCTCAGCATAGAGGCAATATAGGATGTTGTCTTGTTAGTTGTCCTCAGAATCTTTCCTCAACATCTATTCTCTTTTAAGAGAAGACTGGATGAAATGTGTTTAAAATGATTATAAAGGAGACCAAATGGTGAAGAGATTTGAGCTAAAACTTAATCCAAGCCAGCTTGTACATTCCAGGGCAGGGAAAAGCACAACTGGTATAAAGTCCTAATGATTCCAGGAACACTTATACTTTAATCCAACCTGTGGAGGGGCACTTGAGGGTGGGAACATTTTTCCATCTAACATTCACATCACTTTTTTGTGTTGCACTTTCATCTATTCCAAACCCTACTAAGCAAGTTATTAAATCAGCACAGGGAGTAATGCACAATATAAGCATATGTATATGTATAAAATACCTGAATCTTTCCATGTGCATATTTATGCTTTGATATTTACCTGCATTTTATGCCATAGTATGATTCCACTTCAGCAAAGGATCGTTACCTTGCCATGGTGCTGGAGCTTGAGCACCTCGATGATGCCATGAGCTAAACCGTGAAGGGCCACCCAAGACGGGAAGGTCATGACAGAGAGGTCAGACTAAATGCGATCCCTGGGGAAGGTAATGGCAACGCACCCCAGTATTCTTGCCGTGAAAACTCAATGGATCAGTACAACCAGAGATATGTCTGAGAAGACAGGACACCCTGGAGAAGATGCTGATGCTAGGGAGATTGGAGGGCAAAAGGAAGAGGGGCCAACCAAGGGCAAGGTGGATGGATGTTATTCTAGAGGTGGACTCATCCCTGGGGGAGCTGGGGGTGTTGACCGACAGGAAGCTCTGGCGTGGGCTGGTCCATGAAGTCACAAAGAGTCGGAAGTGACTAAATGAATAAACAACATGATTCCATATTGGACAAGAAGTCATAGTCCTTAATGAATTTCTTGTATTTCTTCTATTAAAATAAATCTGGGATGATGATAATGATGATGATGCTAATGCTGTCACCTTCAGCAAAGGATCGTTACCTTGTCGTGGTGCTGGAGCTTGAGCACCTCAATGAAGCCATGAGCTAAACCGTGAAGGGCCACCCAAGACGGGAAGGTCATGACAGAGAGGTCAGACTAAATGCGATCCCTGGGGAAGGTAATGGCAACCCACCCCAGTATTCTTGCCGTGAAAACTCAATGGATCAGTACAACCAGAGATATGTCGGTATACCATCGGAAGATGAGACCCCCAGGTCGGAAGATGGTCAAAATGCTACTGGGGAGGAACAGAGGATGAGCTCAACTAGCCCCAGACGTGATGACGCAGCTAGCTCAAAGCCGAAAGGATGGCTAGCGGCCGACGGTGCTGGTGGTGAACGGCGAATCCAATGTTCTAAGGATCAACACACCATTGGAACCTGGAATGTAAGATCTATGAGCCAGGGCAAATTGGATGTGGTTATTGGTGAGATGTCAAGATTAAAGATAGACATTCTGGGCGTCAGTGAACTGAAATGGACTGGAATGGGCCACTTCACATCAAATGACCACCAGATCTACTACTGTGGACAAGAGGACCACAGAAGAAATGGAGTAGCCTTCATAATTAATAGTAAAGTGGCTAAAGCAGTGCTTGGATACAACCAAAAAACAACAGAATGATCTCAATTCGAATTCAGGGCAAGCCATCTAACTTCACAGTGATCCAAATATACGCCCCAACCACAAATGCTGAAGAAGCTGAAGTAGAGCAGTTCTATGAGGATCTGCAGCACCTACTGGACAACACGCCTAAAAGAGATGTTATTTTCATCACAGGAGACTGGAATGCTAAGGTGGGCAGTCAAATGACACCTCAAATTACAGGTAAGTATGGCCTGGGAGAACAAAACGAAGCAGGACATAGGCTGATAGAATTTTGCCAAGACAATTCACTCTGCATAACAAACATTCTCTTCCAACAACCTAAGAGATGGCTTTATACATGGACTTCACCAGATGGACAACACTGAAATCAGATTGATTACATCCTTTGCAGCCAAAGGTGGCGGACATCTGTACAGTCGGTAAAAACAAGGCCTGGAGCTGACTGTAGTTCAGATCACGAACTTCTTCTTGCACAATTTAGGATCAGACTAAAGAGATTAGGGAAGACCCACAGATCAGCTAGATATGAGCTCACTAATATTCCTAAGGAATATGCAGTGGAGGTGAAGAATAGATTTAAGGGACTGGACTTAGTAGATAGGGTCCCGGAAGAACTCTGGACAGAAGTTTGCAGCATTGTTCAGGAGGCAGCAACAAAATACATCCCAAAGAAAGAGAAAACCAAGAAGGCAAAATGGCTGTCTGCTGAGACACTAGAAGTAGCCCAAGAAAGAAGAAAAGCAAAAGACAACAGTGATAGGGGGAGATATGCCCAATTAAATGCAAAATTCCAGAGGTTAGCCAGAAGAGATAAGGAATTATTTTTAAACAAGCAATGTGCGGAAGTGGAAGAAGACAATAGAATAGGAAGGACAAGAGACCTCTTCCAGAAAATTAGAAACATTGGAGGTAAATTCCAGGCCAAAATGGGTATGATCAAAAACAAAGATGGCAAGGACCTAACAGAAGAAGAAGAGATCAAGAAAAGGTGGCAAGAATATACAGAAGACCTGTATAGGAAGGATAACAATATTGGGGATAGCTTTGACGGTGTGGTCAGTGAGCTAGAGCCAGACATTCTGAAGAGTGAGGTTGAGTGGGCCTTAAGAAGCATTGCTAATAACAAGGCAGCAGGAGACGATGGCATCCCAGCTGAACTGTTCAAAATCTTGCAAGATGATGCTGTCAAGGTAATGCATGCTATATGCCAGCAAATTTGGAAAACACAAGAATGGCCATCAGATTGGAAAAAATCAACTTATATCCCCATACCAAAAAAGGGAAACACTAAAGAATGTTCAAACTACCGAACAGCGGCACTCATTTCACATGCCAGTAAGGTAATGCTCAAGATCCTGCAAGGTAGACTTCAGCAGTTCATGGAGCGAGAATTGCCAGATGTACAAGCTGTGTTTAGAAAAGGCAGACGAACTAGAGACCAAATTGCCAATATCCGCTGGATAATGGAAAAAGCCAGGGAATTTCAGAAAAACATCTATTTCTGTTTTATTGACTATTCTAAAGCCTTTGACTGTGTGGACCATAACAAATTGTGGCAAGTTCTTAGCGGTATGGGGATACCAAGTCATCTTGTATGCCTCCTGAAGAATCTGTATAACGACCAAGTAGCAACAGTAAGAACAGACCATGGAACAACGGACTGGTTTAAGATTGGGAAAGGAGTACGGCAGGGCTGTATACTCTCACCCTACCTATTCAACTTGTATGCAGAACACATCATGCGACAAGCTGGGCTTGAGGAATCCAAGGCTGGAGTTAAAATCTCTGGAAGAAACATTAACAATCTCAGATATGCAGATGATACCACTTTGATGGCTGAAAGTGAAGAGGAACTGAGGAGCCTTATGATGAAGGTGAAAGAAGAAAGTGCAAAAGCTGGCTTGCAGCTAAACCTCAAAAAAACCAAGATTATGGCAACCAGCTTGATTGATAACTGGCAAATAGAGGGAGAAAATGTAGAAGCAGTGAAAGACTTTGTATTCCTAGGTGCAAAGATTACTGCAGATGCTGACTGCAGTCAGGAAATCAGAAGATGCTTAATCCTTGGGAGAAGAGCAATGACAAATCTCGATAAAATAGTTGAGAGCAGAGACATCACACTGACAACAAAGGCCCGCATAGTTAAAGCAATGGTGTTCCCTGTAGTAACATATGGCTGCGAGAGCTGGACCATAAGGAAGGCTGAGCGAAGGAAGATAGATGCTTTTGAACTGTGGTGTTGGAGGAAAATTCTGAGAGTGCCTTGGACTGCAAGAAGATCCAACCAGTCCATCCTCCAGGAAATAAAGCCAGACTGCTCACTTGAGGGAATGATATTAAAGGCAAAACTGAAATACTTTGGCCACATAATGAGAAGACAGGACATGGAGAAGATGCTGATGCTAGGGAGAGTGGAAGGCAAAAGGAAGAGAGGCCGACCAAGGGCAAGATGGATGGATGATATTCTAGAGGTGACGGACTCATCCCTGGGGGAGCTGGGGGTGTTGACGACCGACAGGAAGCTCTGGCGTGGGCTGGTCCATGAAGTCATGAAGAGTCGGAAGCGACTAAACGAATAAACAACAACAATGCTGTCACAAGGCCTTAAATAACTTTTGGTTTGTTAATAATAAAATGACAATGTGGTTTAGTTCCATGCCTCCTCGTTCTGCCATCTGGCGGCTACATACATGTTAAAATGCAGTAAAAAGTGTGTAAAACACAAAGATCAGCCTTGATTTCTAACGTTTCTGTCATATAAAATAATAAGCCCAATTTTATATCTTCAGTTACTATAGAAAAAAAAAGTCATTATTAGCCTATCTTTTCTTCTCTCCCCCTTTTTTGTCACCAGATGCTTTTTCCCCCCTCTATCCAAGTATGTTTTCAGCATGGTTCCATAAGCGTTACTATTTCTGCCTATCAATATCTTCAGAATCTGTGTTTTATTAAAAAAAGAGAAAGAAAACATGTGTGGACGATAAAGGAAAGGAGGGCGAAGGAGGAGCAGCTGTCCCTCCTTCTTCCCCTCCCTTTTTCCTAACTAGCAATATTATATTCCATAAAAATAATATGTGCTATTTGCTTGCCAAAAAATGCCTTTATGGGCTCGAATCACATTAATTCTTCTAAATCATTCTAAGGGAATTAAGGATGTGCAAATTGCTGCCACTGTAAGAGGCAAGTTGAGCATCTGCAGCTCAAATCAATCTTTCAACTCAAAAACTCTTAAGATCAGAAAAGCTTTTGTCAAAACAGAAAGAACTCTCTTGGCTATTGTCAACCTGAAGGCAGCTGTTTTTATTATCTTTCTGGAGCTTCCTTGAGTATGCTTGCTGTTGTTTTTAATAATACCCTACCTTCGATTCATATTAATCGTATCTCATCAGCCATCTGTCATTTATCATTTATTATTTGCTATAAATAAATCTAATAATTACATTGCTTTCAAGCAAATGGGATCAAATGCAAGCATTGCAGCCTGGCAGGTACTCAGGAGCCCTGAAATGTAATGGGACTGAAGCTCACAAAGCTGTGTGCTGGATCATGGCCTAGAAGAAAGAAATACTCAGGGGATTCTCCTTCTTCAAAGACAGGCCTCCATTGCTCATTTCCAGCAGCCTCCTAAAGCTAGAGCTGCTCTGCATCAACTGTGCCTAGGAATGGTCAGGGATTTCTTATGATCCTCATGTTTAAGCCATGATTTATACTCTCTAGATTAATCCATAGGTTAGGAAACAATTAGCTTTCAATTTTATATTTTTATACTGAATTTTGTAATATACAGCCATTCGCAAGGCATTTCCATACAACCACTGGCTTCCCCTTTAGTAGTTGTACACGTTTTATTCTAAGCTGCTCTTAGGTTCTTTTTTTTTTTCCCCATGGTAACTGGTTTGTAAATGTTTAAAGTTAACAAGCATATATACTTAACAAATGCAAAAAAAAGGAGGAGGAATTGGGGGCAAGCTTTCTGGGGAGCATGTTTCTTAAACTCTCTTATTATAAGGAATCTGTGGAGTTATGTGGTTTATCTCTAAAATCAGTCCAGATGCCAGCATTCAGTTCTTAACTATATAGTTTACTTCACAGTTTTCTAAACACAAGAGCGCAGTTGATAATTTAAGAACCAAATTCAGCCCCCCAAACAAATGCCATTTTGCTAAACTAAGATGACATTGCAATTTCCCTAACATGATTTGTTTAGGGCTACCAAACCTGGGCTGCAGACATCCAGATGACCACTAGAAGGCAGTAAAGGTGCACAATTTTATGTTACTCTCTCTGCTATCTAACCATCATTTGGGTTTTTCAGCCAGATCTGGTAGCCCTAGATTGAGTGGACCATCTCCTAACATTTCCAGTTCGTTAAAACTGACCTCTAGTAATGTGTTTGATCTACATATCTAATAATACCAGCTGCTCTGAGAAAGATTGCCTCCTTTTTTTTTCCTTCTGTTTTTGTAGTAAGGAAATCTCCTTACTGTATTTCAAGACAAGTTTGATATCTACTGTTCCTGTGATTGCCACCAGAATTAAGCCAGTCAACTGCAGGAGCACAGATATAAATCCTGCAACATCATGCATTACATTTAAACATAAAAATGGATTATTTTCAAATGGGTAGCTAAACCTTTTAACACAGAAGCTGTCTCCCTTGAAATACCCAAGCAGGATCTCTCCAAATCTTTTAACAAGATCTGCTGCTACATCATCAACCAGCAGAAAGAATCATAAAGGGTGATTTTCTTCCTCCACTGGAGCATCCAGTAAGAAATATAGATTAGATATAGATATAGATATAGAAATAGATATAGATATAGATATGAAACCTCTTAACTATGAAGCCGGACTGGAGATTCTGGGAATGAAAGCATGGCTGGAAGCAGGCCTGGGACATGCAGAATGGCAGTGGTGAGGCCCAAAGCTGGACATGAGGCTGAGGTTGCTGGATTCGGCAAGGAGGAGATCCTCTGTGGCAGTGGGTGTGAAGCACAGGTCCTCTTCAATAGGAAATGCAGGTGCTGATTCCCCTCCTGCTACAGATGATTCCCCTCTTGCTACCTGTTTCCAATGCAGGTAAGGACTTTGCCACTGAAGCTACGAGCTTGAAGGATTGGTTGTCTCCGGCAGCTTGCTCTTTGCACAACTGCCTTTTATGCCGATCCCTTGCACGCCTATTCCCTTCTTCAGTCAATCAGGCTGCTTTCTCCTTCGTGCACTTTTTGGCACATCTTTCACACGTGCTGATTGGAGGATTCAAATCCTCCTCCAAAGACTGACCAACCAGCGTCTGTGATTTCTCCCATGCTGCTGAGTCATTTCTGGGTTTTGCTTTCCTGGTTTCTGCCTGGTAAATTTCTGTTTCCCCTTCTGACTCAGAAAAAGTTTTGTTTTCTGAGTCAGAGGCTGGCTGGAACCTCACACTTCTAGAAAGTGATCACCTTTCAGAAACATTTCAGAGATTTGAGTTTTTTTTAATATATATATTTTTATTAAAGAATTTTTTTTACCAAGTTAAAAGATAAACACAAAAAATAGAAGAAAAGAAAGGTAAAGAAAAAAGTGTTGAAAACAATAGAAAGTGCAGAAAAAGGAAAAGAAAAAAAAAGATACTTAAAGAAGCAACTCCCAGTCTTTACAGCAGTTAAAGACATACTTGATACCATTTTTCCCCTTCAAAATTATATAATGTAGTTCCCTTCTCCCCCATTTTACAGCCCATTTTAATCAGTAAATCCAGAAATCACCAGTTCATTTTTATCCATTTTCAGCAAAAAGTCCATAAAGGTTTTTCAGTCTTTTATAAAAGTAGTTTATTTTTATTTATTTATCAAATTTGTCACCGACCATCTCTTCCCACCAGAAGGACTCTGGACAGTTTACAACAAAATAATCAGGAAAACAATAAATATATAATACAAGTATATATAGCAGCAACAATATATAGTTGTTGTTCTCTCCATAATCAATCAAGTCAATTTAGCCATTTCTGCAAGTTCTACCGTCTTCACAGTTCACTTGTCCTAACAGTGGGTATCACACTGAGATGAGGAGTAGTTCTCTAGTGTTTATTACTGCTACATAAACAGAATCCTAACAAACTGAATAAGCGTGGGAAAAACCCAGACATATAAACCCCAAAAGCTAAGGCGGGCCTGATCTGTGTCTCTTTGAATGGCTGCTTAATTCCTCAGTACTATGCATGCATTTTCCACCCTGGATGGGGGCCCCTTCCTGCTCGCCATCATTACTCATGACATTACTCCTCCATCGTGGGTAAGCCTTCAGACATTTGTGATAATTGTCATTTCAGGGTTTTGTGTCATGTTTTTGATTTTGCCCCATGCTATTTCACTTTAAAAAAAATCTGGATGTTTTAAACTTTTATATGATTGGATGTTAGCTGCAGGAAGCCTGATTATTTATTGAATTTGTATGTTTCCTAGTTAAAGTAATTCAATAAGATGAATGTCCTTTGTTCAATAGAGAGGACTTGCGGAGAAACTCAGTCCTAGTCATCATCCTCCACTCAGAGAGACTGAGCAGACTCCTTCGAGGTGTGGTGCATTCAAAGGCACAGTGCATCATTAAACAAATTAACTCTTACCTAAACCTCACCAAATGCCCAAGAAATCAACCAGATGTGAAGTGTTTTTCTCACGCTCTGCTACATGGATGCTAGATCTCTCCTTCTGGGTCAGACCTCCTCCATCCTGGCCTATCTGATCCAATCTGTTTCTCCTCTGGGCTCTTCAAGTGTTGATCTTCCCCAAGTTGATTCACTGGGTGATTTCCTAACTGTGAAAACTTGCCAGCCTTTGTCTCTCCCCACCACCAAAAACATGGCCAGCTAATGCTACTCATTCTGTTCCACCTTCAAGCTACCTCTCTTCCCTGCTAGCTAAAGAGGGCTGCAGGGTGAACATCCTCATGCTTTCTCTCCTTTTAGCTCTTGCTTACTCCTGAGTAGTCTTCTTCCTAAATAAGAGACAAAGCCCCCTCCCAGCTTTGTTGTTTTGTTTTTAATCTCTTTAAGCTGCCCCTTTCCCTTCCTCCTTTTCCCTTAACCATGAAACCTGGCTAAACATCTACTCTGCTGCTTTCTCCTCCCAGGTATCTGACTGATCCAAGTTCCTTTCTTAACTCCTTAGTTTCACTTTCTTCCTCAGTTCCTTGGGGAAAAGGATCCCTCCCTCCCTCCCTGACTGGAGGTCCTTAATTCTATTGTCCTTCACTGGCTCCAAATTGTCTAATCTTTTTGTTTGCAGCAACAGCCCATCTCCTCTTAATCGCCACTTAATCTCTACCTTCTACTTACTGTTTACGGAGGTTCTCCCTCCCCCCGCCCTTGAATGTAATAAAAATTAAATGAGCAATACCTATATTAGGGAGACCACTGTGTTCCTATTTATGCCTGACCTATGGCTTATAATGCAATATATAAAGAGAATGAAATAGTCTTAATAAGCAAGAGAATCTTTCTGATGCACAGCAGAGCATTTTCTACAAGCATATCAAGTTAAATAAATAGGACATTTAGAGCATAACACCATTGATTCAAAACAGCATTACCCAACATTTCCTTGATTTTCTTTCCTAGTGTTTCATAGTTTTGACCTATTTAGGCTTAATTTTGAAAAAAAACATTATTTTTATCCCACCAGCTTAACATCGATAGACATGAAAAACAGAATATTCTGGGTACAGTAAAATATTTTACAATTGCTTACCTTTTCAGACAGTTATTTTTTCACATAGCTCACATTGCAGGATCAGCCTTGCCATTTGGTAGAGTGAGGCAGCTTGGACCAGCAGTGGCAGCCCTTAGTAAATTTTCCTCAGCCTCCACCCATTGCCCAGTGCTGGGAGACGAAGAGGCACATGCTACCCCACTATTTCTCAACCCCAGTAACTTGAAGATATGCATACTTCAACTCCCAGAATTCCCTATCTCTCTGGGGAATTCTGGGAGTTGAAATTCACATATCTTAAAGGTGATGAGGTTGAAAACACTGTGCTGCTTCCTTCCAAAATAACATCCTATCTTCAATATTGATCTAAAATTATATGGTCACCCAGGGCTGTCCTGCACTGCTTGTTGGCCCCATCATCCCCCTTTTTCCAGTCAGCTAAGAGAGAAGGGTTCCACTCCCAGCTCCTGAATGGCCTCTGGGTGACTGGAAAAATGGTGAAGCAAAGTCACTGCACTTATTAAAAATAACGCACAAAGAGAAGGGTAAGCTTGGAAATAACTGTGTGTGTCTGTGTATTATACATGTGCGCACACACAGTGTTTTTGCTAGGTTTTGAACTAGCAACCTTTGACTTACAAGAAAGGCAATATTAAGAAGGAATATATGCATTTCAAAGCTTAAAATTTCTGTGTGGGGTGTGTGTATGTACGTTTGTGTTTATATATCTCTGTCTGTACACATCCATGTGCGAATCTAGGAAGATCCCAACACAGGAAGGAAAGCAATTGCAATTTGCTTTTCTGAAAGAAAAAGTTAAGAGGGCCTAGCAGCAGGTGAATTGTCCAGTGGAAAGATGCCCAGAGTCCAGCCTGAATATCTTGCAAGCTGTTGCCAAAGTATCTCAGTCTAGACAGATTTGTGTTTGTTTGTTTATAAAAAAAAACTAGCTTAGTATCAAGGCAACATGTGTAGATGACAGGAGCTGCTTAAACGCTAAGCATAGATTCACCCTCACACTCACTTCAGTTCTTCATGTGAACTAGAAAGAACCTTTTTTGATCTCTGCCTGAGATAGCAAAATGTCTGGGATTAATCCTGCACATTTGCCAGCCACGTTACTACAGACAGCCTCTGGAGACCCAATAAGAAACTTGTCAGAGTGGGTTGCTATCTTTGCAGAAAAGAGCCCCACCTGTCTTTTAGGCATTTGAAAAACAACTACTTCTGAGCATGTTGGAATATAAAGCTCAGCAGCTGTTAGGCATGCTTATTTCAGTCAGGGCCAAAGCTTTTACAGCCTAATATTTAGTTGGTCAATGTGTTGATCTCTTTACACCCGCAGTAAATGTCTGAGAAAATCTGTAAGGCTATTGTACTGGGTTGCTGCATGTATAATACTAGGAATCTATTTCTCAGCTCATCTTCTCATCAATTGCAATACACCCAAATGGAGTCATTTAACAAGAATCCTGCCTAATGAAGTGGCTGATATTTTTAATGTAAGAAGAATCTGAGTCACAAATAATGGATTAGTTTCAATAGCTCCTGGGATAAGGCATTAGCTTAGTTCACCACAACAATGTGCAGTCTGTGCATTACAGTCAGGGCCAATTTTAGCCTCACTTTGCATTGCACTTACTGGAAAATTAGGCATCAAGTAACATTACAGTCATAATTCCAGTGTGGCCGAAATGAACTGCAAGTCAGAAATTGTAAAGCTTTGATCTCAGTTTTGGTTACTTCTTATATCCAGCCTTATGAGTAGTCTGATATATCACCATTAAGCATCCCCAATTGAATAACCATCCGGAGTCACTGGGTTGGGCAGCAAATAAATTTAAAATTGTTGTTGTTGTTGTTGTTAGGTTATATGGTAGTATAAACAGTCTTCCTCAGCTTGAGTCCCCTTCAGATGCATTTATTTTTATGTCTAGAATTTGCAGGATTTTGGCCATCTGAAAGTTGCCAAGGTTGGGTCTAGAACATATATATCCAAAGGATGTATTGGGTATATTCTAGTGTACTCATTCAATTCATGAAGTGGGACAATGACGTCTCATCACAGTTCCATGCACACATGAAGGTTCATATTAAAATAAGTGCCAGAGTGAAATGCAGACAATTGGGAGTTTTTCAATAGAGATGCCACCACGAAAGGGATTCTTCAAGGCAAAGGATTGGATGCATGCTCAGTTATGGTTAAAAGTAGATCTGACCCACTCTAAGGGTGTTTCATCATGGTTAATGGAATAAGCCTCTTATTCTTCAGTCAGCATAAAGGTACGGGGACATAATTTCACGGCCTCCACAGTCATGTTTTACTATGCCTCAACAAGAAAGTCAGGGAGTGGTACTGTCCTCACATATTTAATATGAGAAATTTCAAGGTAGTGATTGGTAGATTTACTAGTTTCCTTTCCCTTCCCACCCAGCACCTCAAGCAGGAAGACGACCACCAACTGCTCTCCATAAACACCAGAGTGAAGTTGGAGGATTAGGGCACTTCCTCCAGCTTCATCCTGCACTCTCCTTATGCCCCACTGCCAGGTAGTCACTAGTAAATCAGTTTGTTCTAACCACAGGCCATAACGTAGGAATGCCATAAAATACAATAAAATAACAATAAAACAATAAAATTGTGAAAATATAGAATAGATAATGGAAGAAGAATTAGATGTAAAAAGGTTACAACAAAATAAAGCCAAAGCGACAACTAAGGACTTAAGGTTTTTTTTTTCCTCCTGAGTTTAAATGACAGCAAAGCAAAAGTAGCAACTTGGATGCTGACAGTTGGAAACACATATGCAAGAAGATAGTTCAATTTTTCAAGGTCAGAGCCCTTCAGTTCATCTGCCATTAATAATTTGGCCCAGATTTCATTGTAACTTGGGCAGTGGGGGACATAATGGATAATGTCCTCCATTTGATCAACACCACAAGGGTAGAGGTGTTGTTTGACTGGCAGCTTACAAAATCTCCCTTTGAGATGTGTGGAGGGCACGGTCTGCAGGTTAAAGCCCTTCTCAGTGAAGCACTGGTTCTGTTAACCAGGTGCTGGGAGAGGCTTATATGTTTTTTATACTGATGATACCAAGATGAAAATTTGGATGACTGTACGACTTTATTATCATCCCTTTCAAAAAGCCAATCTCTATTTCCTTTCTCCCAAAGGTGGTAGGGAATACATTTGTAGAATGGGTGACAAAAGTTTAGTCCATTGATTCCCAGCTGTGTAATGGAGAAAACAGTTTGGCAAGATGAGATTCTTGAAGACTATTTCTTATAGTGCCCCAAAATGTATTCTAATGGCAATGGAAGGTAGCTCTACCGCTATCCTTAAATAGGCAGCAGGGGTGCCCTGGGGGAGGCCCAAGATTTTCCTTGTGAAGTTATTTTGGTCTACTTCCAATTAGGCAATAACCTTCTTACCCCACCCCCAAATCTCAGCCCCATACAACATCTGGGCCATCACCTTGCCTTGGAATATTTTAAGTACAGGGGCTACCAATTGCCCTCCTTTAGAATAAAAAAAAATGTCAAAATAGCAGCTACTGTATGCTGGGCAGTTGCCAAAACAGTAGATAAGCGTGCTTTCCATAAAAGGCACTTATGAAAGGTGATGCCCAGGTATTTAAAAGGGAGACATTGCTCTATTTGTTGGGTATTAATTGTCAATCTGTGTTTAATATTACTTTTGCCAAAAACGACTACCTTTGTTTTATTACAATTTATCTTCAGGGTTTTTTTTTCCTTTCAGAGTAAGCAGCTAGTCTGGCCAGTAATCTTCTAAGGCCAATCTCAGTACAAGAAATTAGAGTCATCAGTTTACATTCACAGTGAAATTTTCTGTCCATGAGGGGGGAGAAAAAACTGTGTGACTTCATGGCCACTACAATATCATTAATATAGAAGTTAAATAAGAAGGGAGCAAGTAAACAACCCTGTTCAATGCCTCTCCCAATGATAGGGTCTGACAAGGACCCTTGTGGGCCCATTCTTACTCTAGCTGTAATGTCAATGTGTAGCTCAATAATTAGTTTAAGAAGGTGTTTATCAATATCTGTCCTAGCTAGTTTTTCTCTGTCAGTGGAATCAAAGGCAGAGGTAAGGTCAATAAAAGTGACATAGAGTTGTTTTGTAAGCCCAATGGTATATAATGAATAAGGGCCTTTAAAGTAGCATAGTGATGTACTGTGTTATGTCCTTTGCAAAACCCTGCCTCTTCTGGATAAAAGAGTTTTGTTTCTTCCTCCAGGCCTTCTAATTTATTCAGAAGATGTCTGGCATAGAGTTTAGAAGAAATATCTAGCAGACTAATTGGGCTAATTGATTATGATTAGCTAATGATTCCTGGTGGGTCCCCATCCTGACTAGACTCTTCTCAGAAATGGATAAAACATGTGTTGTAGCTCGCCACTGGAAACAAAGTATAATATACCCAAATATTTAGAAAGGGCAACTGGCAGGAACCTGCCAATTATCACCCAATTAGTCTGCTAGGTAGTCACTAGGAATTTATGCATGCATGCATGCATACATATATACATACATATTTATTTATCATGGGACTATCAGTCTCCAGGAGGGAATAGTCATAAAGAAGCTGCTGCATTATCCTGCTTCAGCCAACTTTCCTCATGTGTCCTACCAACCAGATTTTCCCCTCCTCCCCAAATCTACAGGACTATCAATATCCTAGGAGACTGATACAACCAAAAAAAAAAAAAAAAGATAGTCTTACAGCAAAAAAGCAGACTCAAACCAAGTGACAGGTCTACTCCATACAAGCCAAGTGTGGAATATAGTCTCTCTTGTACACCAAAGTAACATGTACAGTATATAGAGGACAGTGCTTGGTGAAGGACAGAAGATGGACAGACTCTTTCCTGCTCTACCCAATGCCCCTCCCAGTCCACACTTGTTTGCTTGGACATGGGTGCACAGATCTCCTGGAAGACGGACGCTCGTTCTATATTTTTTAAAAAGTATTTTTTTTTATTGCTGTCAGAAACAGCAGTAAAAAACTGAGCAAGGCAGTTGTTCAGTTTTTCTTGCAGCCCAAATCAAAATGGCCATAGAAGACAGTGCTCAATGACTGGTTGGGAAGGGGGCATTCCTTCCACAGACTTACTGTAGGTGATCAAGAGGAGTTGAACTAGTTCTGTGCTCCTTTCCATGTCATTTCCAATCTTACCCCAGAATATTGTTGATTGTTCCCAGAGCACGACTTGCGTCAGGAGAAGTGGCCAAACAGCAATTTTACAGCAGAACATCTAAAGATGACTTCATGCTGCCTCCAAAAGGCAGCAGTGTCGTGGAGTTATATTCCTTAAAAACTGTTGGCAAATTACACTGCAGTAAGTAGGATGTGAGGATGAGACCCAAGTCTGGAACCAAGCTAGTAGGTCAGGGCAAAACCTGGTCTTCCAAATAAATGATGTTCTCCCAGCTAGCATGCGACCTGATGGATTTCTAAGCTGTATGTGTCTCAGTAATTGAAGCACATGCAAGTAGTAATATTTGCTGTTATTTTCAGAGTAGCTGGCGGCTTGATCAAAATGAATAAGAAAAATGAAACAAGGATTATAAAGAAGATATTTTAGTTAAATCATTTAAGTCATTTTGAGGGAGGGAGATTATGCTTTGAAGGATTCTAAGAAAAATATACTATTGCTCTCTGTCATGCACCATTTAACTAGGTACTGGGTTCATTAACAGTTCTTTTTTTTTTTTTGTTCAACTTAATGTTCAAAAGATGTTCTATAGTAACTATGCAGGCAATTAGGGTCTATAATTGTAGTGTGCCTATTTTCTTTAGTTAAGATTTTATTATTAAAAGGCTTGCCACGTGATGCATTTTACATAAGTCACATATTTGGAGACCATCTGTTGCACTGTTATTCGCTACAGGGAATATTTATCAATGTCCAACTTTTGTTCTATTTATTAGTAAAGAAATACAATAGGGAGTTTTAACTTTAACAACATATTTTGCCCAGACCAATTCCCAGTATGGATCAGACTCTTTTTAGCAATAGTAATTATTCTTATTGTAAGGTGATTTCTTTAATTGTAGAGTCAATTATGCTGCAGTGTTATCATTTATTATTTATTTAAAAGATTTGCATGGCCGCCATCTTAAACAACTCTGAGCAGCTCAGAAACTCAATTATTTTAAGAGATGGACCTCAAAGGGTTGGAGGTGGGGGGAGGCATTTGTTTATTTGTTTATTTTTATTTTTGGGGCAGCTCTTCCCATCTCTGACAGTCATTTTACCTGGATTCACCTACACACACAAAGTAGTAAATTTCAAATTGATTTTCCCCCTTCCTGGAAATAATTTGTATCATATATGTTTTAATTCTGTCTCATGTACACACAGAACTGACCCAAGACCCTTGGTGCCTGATACTGCTGACCCAAGTTGGGTGACTAGATGAGTGGTCCATCAAGATGGGCAGTGAGGCAGCACCTTTTGCCACTTCTGAGACTACAAGTTAAGGCTGAAAAACACCAATAACTCTAATTTCTAATACATGAATGCTGTTAGTTAAGGGTGTGCTTCTTGATAGTACAGTTCTATACACATTATGCTGTTAATGTGTCTGCAGCAAAGTGAAGATGCAGGAGAGAGAGAAGTTTCTGGCATTAGAATTTCAATAAGCACTACTTTTATTGTTCTGCTGTTATTCTAGTAGTTGCTATGATTACTCCTCTTAATTTTTCTCAGTTGTGTGGTAAAATTTACATCTTTTGGTGTTCAGTAGAAGCCACAGTGATACCATACCTGTATCTTGACATAATTGTGCAAATAACACAAAGTATGTAATTTGTGTGACCACATTTGATGTCATTCATCTCCTTTTGGTCAATCCTTCTTTGACAATCATAAGTTGACTTTGATTTTAAAGTGGGTCACTTTGCTTTTATTCTAATGAAGTGAAAATGCCCACATCATCCACAATTCTCTTAAAAATATATATGTTCACTTAATAGTAAGATATGTGCTATTCTGTTATTTATTTATTTATTTATTTATTTTTCACATTTCTATCAATTCCATAAAAAGGTTTTCATGCCCTATAGAATCGGGGACTGTCTAAAATATGTTTACAGTCTTTTTTTAAAAAAACACACAGACACACAACCCAATCTCTGAAAAATGACTGTGTTGTCTTCATAAAGAATGAGAATGGGCAATTTCTTTAGAGGAATTACTGGAAAAAAGACAATGGGTGGCATGCTACAACAATCCCTTTGATTTATTTGCGGTTATACAAAAACGCTGCTGTAATAAAATATGTTCTCTTACTCTCCCCTTCATTCTCAGAAAAATACATCCCCAGATTTCTTAATTTCATTATTTAAAACTGCAGCTATTTAAAAAAATAAATAAATTTCAATATCACCTTTTCTGGATATACTGTATGTATGATAATTGTGTCTCACTTGATCAATGTTCAAGCCTACTTATTTTTTTTTTTAAAGTAAAAAAACAGTTATTCCCACTTCCATGATAACTTCTGCTCTGGTTAAATAAGCCTGATCCCTAACTAGCACCAGGCCTTCTTAAAACCAATGGAAGCAACAGCTATTTACACCAGCTGAGAGAATTGTTTGGCTCAATAGCTTGGAATTATAATGATCAGCATCATTCAATGATGATTGTGGGGTAGACTCTCTGATGTTTTATTAAACCCTGCTGAGGACTTGGCTTGATTACCCCCCTTTTTTTCCCCAAAATGTCTTCACAAGAAAATCTTTTCCATGTTTCTAATTCCAAGCTTCCCCTCCTTTCCTCTCACATATGCAATGCCTTGTCCATTGTAGGTTGTCTTCTTTGAAGAAAGAATCACAAAAGACTGGCCATGCTCAAGGTATTGAAGTACTACTAATTATTTAATGCCCTAATATTTCAACATGATTTATTTTCCATTTCTTAACCCAGTCTAACGTTTTCCTTGAGTGTGATGTATATAGAGTGTGTGTGTGTGTGTTTAGAAGGCATGAAAGCTCCTGGAATAATGAGCAGATGTTCTTGTTCAAATGATGTTTAACTGTTTTTTTCTTTCTTTCTTTGAGTGGTTATTTACAATTAATTTGGAACCCATCAGCATGTATGAGAAGCTGAAACTGCTCCCCTCAAAGTACATTAGTTCTGAGTACTCTGCGGCACATTGCCCAATTAACTGAGACTAACAGAAATACTTTAAGGTCATTCATTTTTTTTTTACCCTCCTTCAGATCATTAGGAAATACATCAGTAGGAACCAGGCTTTCAACTGTGCAAGTATAACTTGCATGATCTCTTTCTCCATCTAGTCTGAATCAGTACAGTACAGTGTGAAAGCCTCTTCATTGAAAGCTATGGACTGTGACTTACTAGTTTCCAGTGCAGGTTGGTAGGCAGAATTTTTTGGTTTTCCCAGTCTAAAGTTGAGAAAGAATGTCTGATCCAAGATAGCTGGATTCCATGCTAATGGGAAGACTAGACCCCCATTCCTAGTCCACTGTACCACACTGACACCTCCCAGCTATTGTAATTTTATTATTTAAATACATTAAAAATATAGTCAGGATTGAACCTGAAGCAACAATTTAAAGGGATCTAGCAAAGGAGAGCCAGCTTGCAGGAACAGCAAACATATCAATATTTGTAAATTTCTCATCCTCAAGAGGGAGAGGCTTGAGAGCACCCATATAGGGACATTTGCAAGCAAGAAGAAATTCTGATTGCTTAACTGTGGAGATGAACATAATAGACCAAATCACGTTGCAACCTGTTGGAGCCCTCTTAAGTTTAGCTTTAGATGAGAACAAATCAGTCAATGTATGTGAGACTCATACTTGAATGTGAATTTATAGGCATATGGGAGAGTTTGGCTAAGACTATCACATTCAACAAATTTGCAAGCATCTCTCGTACCTTTCCCAACCCACCCGTACTTAGTTGGTATCCAGAGGCAGTATTTTCTTCAAAGAAGCTAAATCATGATATCTATATTACCTATGGCATCTGAAGCACTATCCCTTTTGATGCCAACTGCTGGTGACCTTGGGCAAGAAAGAGTTGCTCCCTCTGATTACCATCCTGACAAAGAGGAGGCTGACTAAATAGAAATAACACTATTTGGATATAATCAGCATTCTTTTTTCTAAACCTTCCTATTCTTCCCTAATGTTTTTGTTGAACCCAATGGCCTCTGGCCTGCAGTGGAATGGCTTCATGAGTGGATGAAATGAGTTTTCTGAAGATGACCAACACAAGAATTGAGTTAGTAGGCCCACTTATGTAAGGGTGAAAAATGTGTGACATCAGAGTCCCCCACATGCCCATAAGTAGGGAAGGCCAAAAATGGGTCATTTTATGCATTGGGGTAGAGGGATTTCAGAGGCAAAATGGGTCACTTGGGCTTTGCAGATACTTAAGACTCCCATTATACATACCCATTGAAACCTCTGCAGCTATTCCTAAAATGGACCAAGGCCCCACCCTGGAGTACAATCCTCAACATCCATATGAAGATGGCTGAAGTTGTTAATAGTTCCTGTGTTAGCTAAATAAACACAATAGCTGTTTTTACACAAACAAGCAATGGCATAATGCAATCCTCAGCCCCATTTTAGCCTAAGTTAGCATATTGGGTAAAGCCAGCCAATGTGTGGACAAATTCTGGTAGCAAGGACAGATTTGCCCATGGCAATTCATCTTTTCCCTCTACATAAAGAAATTAAGATGTGGGTTTTGAAAACTAGAACAAAGCAAACTCACTTCTTAAAAAACAGCCACAGGGCAGAATAATAGCAAGCAGGAAGGCAAAACCTTCCAACCTCAAAAGTGGACACTTTTTATTCCATTTTTCCCCCATACTCTTTTTCCAAGACAGCCACATCTCTCCACATATTGGGACTTGCTTAGTGTTGATAGTACAACAGCAAATCTGCCCTTGGGCCACTCTGTCATCTGATACAAACTGAGATTTAAAGCCAGATATGCATTTGCAAAGCTATCTCCACCTGGTTCAGTGCAGTTTGGAGGCAGGTCTTCTAAGCCCACTTAAGCATTCTATCAACGGTGCCTATCCCCCTTACACAACTGTTTTTATAACTGACAATCATTCGTAACCTGTTCTGCTAGTTTTGAATCCTCTCCCATAATTGGAAAACCTTCTTCCAGGCTTCTGATACTATACCATGAAAGACAAAGACATTAAATACTGTCAGTCAGCTGGAGCTGAGTGGATCCTTGCTGGCCAAGGTTAAATTGCCAAAAACCTTTGAACAGATGCTGCTGATATTCCACTTATGACTATAATTTCATCTTACAGAGGAGAGCCGTATAATTACCTTGTGCAAGTAAGGGAAGCTATATATTAATTCCAGCTGTGAGATTGGCTCCTCAAAATCTTGAAGGCGATGGATAAAATACAAGGCTAAACAACTCTGAGTATCTTGTGTTTAATGAGCACAGAAATTGTTGTATGTGAATGCGCTGGCTGTATCTCAAGCTGAAAGTGTTATGTTGAGTGACAATGGTTTGGCTGGGCAAGGCAGGTGAAAAACTGATCCACCTTAACATATTTCTGGGTGGTAAATGGTTATTCTCTTCATGGTTTATTTCTTCTTAAAACATTCGGGGACTTAGACCTATGGAACTCTATTGCTCATTAACACATTTTGCAAATGTTTTCTCAGTTTTAAAAGTTTTAATTGTTGCCATCAGAATAAATTCCCTATAAGTATCTTGGTTCTGATGTTGTTTATTTGTTTAGTCGCTTCCGACTCTTCGTGACTTCATGGACCAGCCCACGCCAGAGCTTCCTGTCGGTCGTCAACACCCCCAGCTCCCCCAGGGATGAGTCCGTCACCTCTAGAATGTCATCCATACACCTTGCCCTTGGTCGGCCCCTCTTCCTTTTGCCCTCCACTCTCCCTAGCATCAGCATCTTCTCCAGGGTGTCCTGTCTTCTCATTATGTGGCCAAAGTATTTCAGTTTTGCCTTTAATATCATTCCCTCAAGTGAGCAGTCTGGCTTTATTAATCAGAAGTATTGAGCCTTATTTCTGAATCTATTGCTCTCTTTCCCTAAAATAAAATTAAATGCAAATGGTGCTATTTAGTTCAAAGAGATACACATCTTTTTTTTCCAGATACCACATTGTTTCAGAACAATTGGAAGATTTTGTTTGGACTATGAAACAATCCAGACAGTGTTTAGAGTTTGCTTGCTTTTTACTTCAATAATTTGTATGCTGTGTACTCACCACACTCTGGTGTTATTCACAACCTCCTCTTTGCTAGAAGTAATTGTGGGGTTTTTTTGTTTTGTTTTGTTTTTTTGGACAATAGTGATATTTCTGGATTCCCTTTCACCCATATTTTTTGCTTGCTATATAAATGGCCCTATTTTTAAGCTAAAAAATGACGGTGCACATGTCCAAATCCAATATGGTGGCTTAATTTTCATGGTATACTTCTGTTTTCTTCTGCATACTTCTTTCACCCAGCAGTATTTGCTTTAGAAACACTCTGAAGAAAGGAATGCTCTACTATTTGATGTGAATGGGATGTAATTATGTGCAAAGTCCATTTGTGACCCAGCAGAGTGGAGATTTTGACCTACATTCTCAGCTTCTTTGTTTTTCCACAAAAATGATAGTCACTAAACATTAGCTTCACTGATTTATTTCCTCTTTATATTGCAGGGTGAAGATCCAATCTGAGACTTTGATCCTGTCCTCACCCTGTGGGTTGTACCTTCACTGACCACAGAAGCACCATTAGTGGCAAAACTCCCACTCTTGGATCATCAATTCATCTAGGGAGAATTAAGCCAGATATCTTGGCCTGCTCCTAGCAGTTCATGCAGAAAAAAGCAGGTAGCCCGTTTCCTATTACCTTCTTCCCTCTGCACAGAGCCCTTTTGTTCACCCAAGGCAAAATAGGAAAAGCATGAATAAAAGCAGACTGTGCAAGGTGATGTCAAGAGTTCACAATTTCATTTTGTGGGAAACCTCTTCCCATTTCATCAAGGAAAGCCTGGCTTACAAGCCCTCAACTGGAGTAGCTGTAATGGCCAAGAGCTCTATGTTTTGATAACCCAAAAGGATAATAGGTTTTCCCAGGAAAACCTGAGTGGGGGAAAAAATCTCATACTCTTGCCCAAGGAGATCAAGGTGGTATACCTCTTTCCCATTTCATTTCACCAAGAATCCTGTAAAGTAGGCTATGGTGATTCAAGATTCATGGTTGGGATGTTAGAACATGGGTCTTCTCAGTTCAAATCCAATATTCTAATCACTTTACCATCCTGAATTTTGTTAAGATTATGGTTTTCTAGGGTATGATATTCAAGTGGCATTTGGATAGACGAATCTACCTTAATGGCTTTTTTTGTTTATGTGAAAAGGCAGATCTTCAATTAAATGAATAAAGAAATGAAGTGCAAAAGGCTAGGTACCTACTGTCTGATATTACATGTTCATCTGTTACAACTTGTTTTTTTTTAAAGGCAACTGCTAGACACAGTAGCCTTGTACTCAAAGGAAGTATAATGTTCAACGTGACCTTGACCTCACATTCTTAACACTTGTTCCAGAAAATTTCTCTCTCTCTCTCTCTCCCTCTCATTTTGACTGGCCTGTTGAGATGGTGAAACTCAACCATGATTGAGGGAGTGTGAGAGTGCATACAAACACAAGTGCATTTATTTCTATGAAGTCAGGAGGTGACAAAGCTCTCTTTGTTCCAGCAAATATAATTCTTTCCTGCTTGGGTAATTGCTTAGATGTTTTTGTTTGAAATTCTATTCACACCGACACTTCATATATGCATGAAACTGGTTTGAATGATGTCTATATCCATCAGTTCGTCACAGTAACTATTTTCTTCTCAAGATGTGCAGTGCTAAAGCAAAAGGAAAAGTCAGCTATTCAAAATCCTGAATGTGTTTTCTTAAGGACTAATCTGCATTCCTTTCACTGTCCTATAATTCATGTAATTCCTTCAGAGAATTTTTTTAAAAAATGATTTTAATTAAGGTTCTTGCCTGAAGTAGCAAACGAAAACAGTCCTTGTAAGAGTGTTGTACAAAAAAGTATAGGCCACTTAACATTTTCAATGGTCTGTTGCTAAGTTCTTTGACTGATTTGCAGTTAAAGTGAGTGAATGTAATTCAGACAATTACACTTAAAAATTCATAAACATTTGAGTGGAATCTATGGATAAGTGCAAAGACTAGGTCAGTGTAATGAGAAGAATTGTTGTGATGGACATTAACTTAGTAAACTATTTAAGTATTTGAAATGAGAATCTCTAGTTCAGAAAAATAAACAATATGTCACTGAATGAATAATCTTATGCCATGGAATGCTAGTATACAGGAATTGCACATTCCAAATCATATTCATTTGCATAAGAACTCAGGCCCAGAATATTAATTAATTTATTTTAAATAATGCCTCTATTCATTGTTATATAGTATACTGGTTTCTTGATAATTTATTTTCAATATTCTCAAACTCTGAATTAAATAAAGTTGTATAATTTCCAATGGTGTTTATCTATACTGAATGTTAGTACCTGCACAAATTTGCAAAAAATAGCATTACTATTTGTTGATGAATGGATAGCCTTTATCGGATCTCTGATTCAATATGTGTTCATTGTTTCCTTCTCAGAAGACACCATGTTAGCTTGTCCTTTGATTAATCACACCTAATCAACAGAAAAAAAATAATTCAGAGTTGTATGTATGTACAGAATGTGTATACCACTTTACTTAAACAAGAACTCAAGATGGATTACAATAACTAGTGATTAATAATAACATCATTAATGACTAAAAAGATTACACAATTAATGATGGTTCTTAGCTTTATTTTGTATATTTTCTGAGTATTCTGTTGGAAAGCTGACTGAGAAACTAAATATATAACTAAATGAAATTTAAATAGGATTAGTTATTACTACTGCAAAACAATATACACAAATATGAGGCTATCTAATTAATAGGGAATAAAACAAACCATTAAAGTAAGTTGCTAAACTTAATTAGTGTTGAATATCTTATGGTGCACAGTTCTCAAATTCTTTCTGAAGATTTATAAGCAGAGTACTCTTGGGTCTCCAGATGTTGTTGGGTTGACAGTCTACATGATCCCTGAGGACTGATCAGATCAGTTGATGAAAATGGGTTTCATAGTCCAATCTGGAGGGCTACAGGTCCCTCACACCTGTTGTCTAAAGACTGTGCTTAATTAACTGACAGATGTAAAAATATTTCCTTCCTTGCATCAGAGGATCAGCTTTGAAAAGTTTTGCTGAACCATTTAAGCACCAATTCTTGCCTTTCTCTGTCCCTGCTCTCTGAAGCAGATGGAAGCATGGCAGAGCTCGTTATAAAAATGACTTTGAAGCCCCTTCAGATTCATAGTCACTATTGCAGCAGCAGGTAAAGAAAGACCTTGTCAGTGGAAAAATATCATTTAAACAGGCCTGTAACATAATCGATTGCACATAGTACAAAGGGAATGGGCAGATGTTTAGATGTAATCATAACTGCTTGAAATCTACACATGAGGTCTGTCCTGGCTGAAGATGAAAGGCAACCTACAGCCAACGAATGGTGATTTTCATGACTCTGAGCTAAATGGGGAATAGATTCATACTCTCAGATGAATAATACTATCATTTCCACAGATACTTCTTCCTTAATAGATATTCTTTCTTTTAAAAAAGTGGGAAACTATGACTGTATGCATATACATGTTACAAATGGAAAACAACTTGACAGACCATGCAGTCATCCCATAATATTCTGTGAATAAGACGGGATCTATTTTGGAAGTATTCTTTCAAAGAGTATGGAGATAGATTAAAATAGAAGAGCCACCTGTATCAGGTCTGGACATTTCTGTGCTCAAAGAAGGGAATGTGAGGGATGAGTGAAGATATAATTAACAAGACATACCTCTTGTTCTTAATAGCAAAGTTAAGTAAATTCATACTCTTCTGAAATATAGCTTCTAGTTTCCCATTTTCTCCCCCACCAAAAAAAGGGTGTGCTTTTTATTCCATTCTTAGAGCATGTTAAGCATTTCTGTTGACAGTGTTTTTGAACTTTTCCACTGTAAAGTGAAAAAGAGTGTTATATATATTTTCCCCCCATTACACATCACACCATCACTATCCTCCCCAGGTAACTGTGTTTCGTGTTCTCCAATAGGGTCTTTTTTTCCTTGGGAAAAGATTCCATTACTATTTCTGAATAAGTTTAACAAGAATGCTTTTAAACAGTATGAAGGGGAAAAAAATGACATTGCAATAAAATTAACAAAGCTTGCCTCAATTCTTTGTGATGGGGAGTTCTACCAGGAAACTCTATAGAATCCAGTTAATGAATCATTTTGGTGCATAGCTTGGATTCAATAGGGAATATTCAAGGGAAACATAGCATTACTTACATGATATATTAAATAACTTTTAAACTTGCCTGTCTGTCATAGTTTTGAGAAAAATATCTTACAATCTGTGATGAACAAGGACATCCACAATGTGTTTCTATGAAAATCTGCAGGATGGTGGGTGGAGTTCACAATCCAAGCTCAGCATCTTGCACATTTTGACACATACCTATACAGGATGGGTGAAATGTCTCTAATAAACAAACAAACAAATTCAGCACCTAAAAATAGCATGTCATTCCAGGGTTACTATACTTCTAAGAACAGTTATTACCAAAGATGGCCTTAAATTGATCTTTAATTTAGTTCTTTAAGCATGCCAGAAAAGTCTTTAGCATGCCAAAGAAAATCAGCTGTGTACATTCTATTTAAATAAATGCAACTTAAATGCTTAAGAGTGTCTTTAAATCTTACTGATTTATTTGGCAGTTAGGTGAACCTTAATGTCTGCAGGCTATATACAGGGATTCTACATTTGACCTTCCATTTTCATAGAGGAGTGGATTGTCCTTTAATCTAGACTTTCATCACAACAGCTTTTATGACAATTTCATTGCCTATATTGTTTTATCTATCCATATTATTCTTCTAAAGAAAGGGTGATATCCATATCTTCGTAATATTTATTTGCCACCTTTCCATAAAAGAAATGACCCTCAATGCAACTCATAGATAAAGTTAAAAATAACAGCATGCATCATAAAATATGACTGCATAAAACATACCTAGAGAAAGAGAGAGAATATTTAAGCAGAACTAATAAACAATAGATGACAGTGTTAAATATAATTAAGGGTAACTCTCTGGCCAAGAGATGACTCAGTAGACAAGAACTTTAAAGGGGAACAAGTGGGGGAAATAAGCTACAAAGTGTGAGTGTTAGGATTTGAAGGGAAAACACTGGATCTTGTGATAGTCCACCATATCACAAATGATGGTAGTTCCAAGTGTAAAGCCATGAAAGATGGCCAATGTGATTGAACAGGTCTGCTTCAATATTTGTTTCATACTTATTCAAATACCCAAAATTGGAGCCAAAAAACTTTATCTGAAGATTATCTCTATCAGGATCATCAAGTTCAGGTCTAGCTGATTCATATTCTCTGGTGCCAGATTTTTCCTATCACTTACTAATCTTGGACCTGTTTCATAAAAACCATATGCTGTGCCAGACTTCCTGTTATAAACCCTTTTGCATGGTCTGACAGCTTCACCAAGTTTGTTTCTCATATTATCCCTATGGGTTCTGATCAATGCTATTTGAGGGTCCTCAAGGAAGTTAGGCACAAAAGAAAATGTCAAGGGAAAGCCCAAAGAGAGGACAGGGAATGACAGCAAACAGGATGTTGGATAGCAACAAATGAGTGCAACTGAGTAGGTTTCTCTCTCATCAATAACAATAACAAGAGATAGATTAGGTTTGTATTAAATGATAATATGGCTTGTTTGGTTTTGACTTTCTCACTGGGTGAACCTGAAAACTCTGGCTTTTACATTATATCTTAAAGTGTTATTATTCAACAAATCATGGCTTAGTATGATGATTCAGCAATTGTTTTTGCAACTGTCTGAAGTCAATTCTGCAGATAAAATAAGTAAAGTCTCTTAGTTGACTCCTGATATATTCATGAACAGTATGTATGTATGTATTTATCAAATTTATATGACTGCCCATCTCACACAAGGTGACTCTGGGTGCCATACAATAAAACTAACTATTAAAACAGAATATAAAAACCAATTAAAATAATTAGCATAAGTTAAAAAAGAATGTGAGAGGGTTAAATTAAGAAGTAATACATGGTGGAACCAATGCACAGGTGCTCTGCTGCCAGGGGATCCCCAGGCCTGATGAAAAAAAACACATTTTGAGGGCTTTATGAAAGGCCATAAGGGTTGGGGCTAACCTCATTTCAGGGAGGATGATGTTCCAGACGGTGGGCACCACAGCAGAAAAGGCTCATCTACGGGGTCCTGTCACATGGGATTCCTTAGCAGATGGGACCCAAAACATGCCTCTCCTACTGAACCTGATGGGACAGGTAGAAATAATTGGGGAGAGGTGGTCCCTCAGATAACCTAAACCTAGGGCTTTAAACATCAAAAACAGCACCTTGAATTGCACCTGGAAACAAACTAGTAACCAATGCAGCTCATGGAGAAGAAGTATAACATGTGTCCTTCTCGGAGCATTCATAACTAACCATGCTGCTGCATTTTGCACCAGCTGAAGCTTCTGGATAACTCTTCAAGGGCATTCCCATTCCCATACATTACAGTAGTCCATTTGGGAGATGACCAGGGTGTGAGTAACTGTGAGTAGAGCTTCGCAATCCAGGAAGGGGTGCTACTGATGCACAACATGAAGGTGAGAAGGCTCTAATGCTGGGAAAGTGGAAGCAAAGAGAAGAAGAGGACATTACAGTGGCAATGAGTGCACCATTGGAAAACCTGAAAGTCTAGGTTAGGGTTAGATCTTCATGGAGAAAGTCTATCTGGTTGCTAGGAACCAAAGATTACTTGATGTCACATAATCAGTCAGTTACATTATAAAAAATGAAAAATCTGTTGTACCACTAAAATATGTAGTCAAAAATATCACCCAAATTCATTGAATACGATTCAATGAATCTTATAATATAATAAGGAAGGAATAAGGAATAATCATAATTGATTTGACATATAAGCCATATTGACATATGTATAAATCCTTTTTTACAATTATTCTAGTTTACAGTAGGAACTGTTTGAATGAGTTGCATTACTTTTTGTTTTGACAGTTTCTATTTACATTTCAAAATGATTTCCTAGGCTTAATTTAAGCTTAGGTATGTTTTAAATTTTATATTACAATGTACATAGACTTTGTGATGCAAACTATAATTTTTAAGTGATTCAAATGATTAAAAAAGCATGTTTTTCAGTGCCATTGGTGGTTACTTTTCTCGAGTGACTAGAGATGAGACAAATCTAAAGCTCTTGATTTTGGACAGACATAAAAATCTATATTCTGCCTAACAACACTAAGAATTTAGAAAAGCCAAGACATTCAGTGCCAAATGCTTGACTTCACCATTAATATGAGCTGTGAAATTCCAATATGTCAGGTATTACTGTCCTTAAAACTCAAATGGTGTGACAATAAATATGGAGCATAAATGTATTTTACTGAATATGTGTTAATATATGAATACTCACATAAGTACATGCAATCAAGAGAAAACCAAATATGACTCAAATAAAATTGAAGTTATTGTTTTGATGATTTTTAACAAGTCTTGAATCTGTAGAATTTTATTTGGTTGGTAACATCCAATTATATACACGCATGCCAATAACTTCAAGAATGATATGTCTGTAAACAATCCAAGATTTTGTCAACAGCAATTTTAATGGACGTCTTATAGCACCTTCAAATAATTTTAAAGGCTTCAAATTTGCCTTGTTCATTTATTTTTTATGCAATGAAAATAGACAGAGACAAAGCTCCATATCATATTAAATTCAAAAAAATATTTAGTCCACTTTTTTAAAAAAAGAAAGCATAAAACTTTGACCACACAAATAATATTCATCAGTCTTTCCACTGCATCAAGGGAGTGCCAGCTCATTAACAAAAATTAATATATATCATCCAAATCTGTAAGTCTGGGGTAATACCATCTTTCCAGTGTTGAATAATGAATTTCTTTGCCATTTCCCATGCATTCAACAGCCATAATTTTTCATATAATGATACAGTATTCTAAAATATATATCTTCCTTTAAACAAGATGCTGTTTTCATCAGCAAGCAGGGCAGCCTCCTATTCTTATTTAGTGTGTTAATTTGGTATGAACACCTTATTTAGTCAAAACTTCAGCATTCAGAATAGACCAGATATTGATCTTAACTGTTCCACATAAAACCAACAAATAGTTGCTTCTGGTTAGGGGATTTGGGGTTGATAAAATGCACAATGGACAAATCTTCCCCATGAGAAGGCTATAACTACTACCATTGCTGTAATAAGTTCTACCCTGTGCCATTGGGGTTGTTTCTCTTAAGGATATCCTGGAAACACTGTACTTATTCCTGAGCTGAATTTGCACTCAGCAATATTGTCATAGTGTGAGATCTGACTGGCCACTTGGCATGATAAATTTATGTATTTATTTACTTCACAATACTTATTTGACTGTGTGGCCATTGACTTCACAATATTTATAGCCAGTCCCAACTGAAATGGACTGTGGGTGGAGTTAAGACAAAGCAAGTCAACACAAAGCAAGATATTACAATCACATACAGATAATACCATCCATCAATAAAACCCTCATATATCATAGCTGCCATTCAATTAAATTAACCTAAGGGCCAAACACCTATTGAGCATCACTGCTTGTCTTTTCCTAAAAGAGGCTGGGTCACCTGAACAGCGGTCCAAGGAAGAATCAGCAGAAGCAATAAGCATGGAAGAAAACTAACCCCACACTACTCTTATTGCAGCTGTGTAGGCTTGAATGTAAGCTCTTACTTGTACAAAATCATCCATTTTTATTTTTCACTCTAGGAATCCTTTCAGTCACTTAATTTCCCTCAACTTTTCAGTAAAATAAGGAATTCCCAGGAATTAGAGACCGGGCAATGGCACAATCTCATGTAGTCCTCTGGCTGTCTCTGTATTCCAGGGATCAACCAGATGTGAGATGGAATTGCCTGCCAAATTCTCATGACTTTCCCCAAATGCCCTACAGAAACCCAGTGGGTCTATTAGTCACCTGGGGTGGACCACCTTGCACAGTTCCAAAGCTATTATGATCCACAGTATGACAAGGAAATGATCTAAACAACAGATGACATAATTTAATGTCCTTCCTTTTTAGCTTGTGTCTCATCTGCTCCAAAGTAAAGAAAAGGTCAAGTGAGTCAGGGCCACAATCACTTGTGACAGGTACATGGTCACCATGGAGGCCATAAACTCACAAACTATACTGGAACTCCCTCTCAGGGCATGGAGGTTGAAGTCACTCAAGACTGCAAGCCTTGGGAACTCAACAACAGTCCTAAGATGAGGTTCAAGAGCTTCTGAAGGGCTGTTGCTGGGCAGTGAGTTGTCAGTATGCCAGCAGAAAATTATATTTTGAGGCAAATGTTCTTTAGTACATTTTCTTTCATATAACTAAAAAAAGAAAAAAAAGAAAAAAGAAAATGGGACTAGTGAGTGAAGCTATGCAAAAGTGCAATGACCCAAAATAAATAGATATCCTTAATTTGACATGTTCAGAAAGAATACTTCAAACTAAGTGAAAGAAATTACAATTTACTTCTGTATCTCACATTTTTTAGAGAAAATAATCAATACAAGCTGGAAATAAGTTGTAAGAGCTATGTGAGATGTATGTTAACAGAGTAATATTAAGCATTGTTATGTGTAATTTTGTTGCCTTCTGTTTGTGTAGTTTTAGTTCTCCCATCCACCCCCATGCTTGCTGGATGCTTGCCTCCCTTCTTTTCCTGATATACAGAAATATTAAAAGAGCGGGTGCCGAGTGCTAAAATAAAAGGGCTATTGGCAACAATAGTAGTTGTTGCAAACTGAAACAAATAATTGGGAATAAAAAAAAAATCAAGTACCCAGAAATAAATCTTGCTTCTAAGCAATCTGGTCTTTTGGCTAAAGACAAAGATTTTGATGCCACTGCAACATATTGCTCTTCATAAATAGGGTAATTAAAAATTAAAAGAAATTATTACTGGTGTTTATTATTATTCTATAAAAATAATATGGCTTAGCAAGTGAAAGCATCTGGTTGATCTTGTCTGGGCTTGGTATCTAACCAAATATGGGCCTGGTTAGTACCTTGAATGGGATAATTAAAGAATACGTAGGCTGGACTTGAAAATTAAAACAAAATCTGGAAGAAGACTTTTCTGCATTATTGCCAAGAAAACTACTTGAATGTGTCATTGCTGCCTATAGGAGTTAAGCCTGAGTTGAGGGACTTTGGGTTATGAAAATAATCTAGTTATATGATTAATCGAGATAATTAATTTAAAAGTGGCATTTCCTTCATAAAAATGGTATATGTGACCATCCATCTATCCATTCCTCCATCAATATTTACACTTACAGTGGTAGAACAATAACTATTTGATCTCTACAAGGAAGCATCTTCCCACGTGTATATTTCTAGCTGGAGGAGGAACTGAATACATAAAACAATTATTTGTACATAGTTGATCTTTCTCTCTCCAAATACCTGGATTGCACCTGCATCTTCATATTGAAAAATGAGCAGTAGCACCGATCAAGTATTAACAAGAGGAACTGTGTTCAGATGATACCTTCTCTATCCTTCCTATACAAAAGTTTTATTTAAATAATTAAACAGATGGATGTAATTGCTGATTTCTTCCACAGGTCTGCATTTAAGTAATCCTATGTACTATGGTCCCATATTTGATCTGAGACAAAATAGCTTTTATTATACAAATCATGTTGATTGGACACATAATCACCATCCACAATGTTCATTATAGATTATGCTTGTCTGAATGTGCAAATTCCTGATTATGGCTGAAGATTTCCAAGTATCTGAAATCCAAAAAATAAAATGAAATTACGCCCTACTGATTCAAAAACAACCTTAGCTTTTATGCTCTGGGTTGGTTATGTTATTTTTACAATAAAAGAGCAAAAGCAAAAGTGCAGTGTACTTTTGTTCTTTCCATCAGGGATAAGAAAATTGTGCTTTTCTGGGTATTGTGATTGTTAACTTCTGTAGATGATAGCATCTACTGCTAGAAGTAACTGTTAGAAAACCACATTTAACTTTTACATTTTCAGTTCAAAATGATAGTTTATTCTAGTCCTAACTCAGAAAGTACCTGAGTATCTGATAGAACAACATGTTTTCCCAGGACTAAATGAAGTGATTTTATCTATCTATCGATCGATGGATGGATGGATGGATGGATAGATAGATAGATAGATAGATAGATAGATAGATAGATAGATAGATAGATATTCCTAACATCTTAGAAATTATTATTCTGCAGTAATATTCCACTGATATGACCATCTTTTAATTTTCAGTGATTGGATTGCTCCAAGTATTATGGGCAGAATTGTTGAAGAAGTATGCACACTTTAGTTTGCATACTATTTAAATTTAAATATTTTGGGTACTACTTGTCAACAAACGAACAAACAGACATTTTATTACAATCCAAGACCAGATCATAACAAAATAAACCAAATTAAAACAACTAAATACAATTTTAAAATACAACAGAATCTCATTAAACAAATCACCTACTTCTGTTGTCAGGTTTGAACATACCATCAAAAGAAAGAACCACAGCTCTTGAATCAGTGCGATTCTCCATCTATCAAAGTTTTCCATATAAGCATGTCTGAAAGTGAGATTTCAAACATGCTCATGGACTACTTAACAAGAATTTGCTACTTGCAAGCCTGAATACAAATGCTAAACAATCAGTTCTTTGGGTGGAACTGTGTCCTTTGTACTCTTGGGCAATCTGAACAAGCAATTTCTATTTAACATCATCCTTCCAAAGTCATACCAAGTTCTTTTATAAAACATTCAGCAGAAGAAAAGAAATATCCTGTGAACTGAATTACATCAAATTCAGAGGCATTCCAACTTTGTATATGCAAGTACTGGAAAGTTGCTGAACAGCAGTTTTCATAACCCCTGATCATTGCTCATGCTATGTGGAACTGATAATTGCCATCCAACAACAAATGGAAGAGATCCAGTTGGAAGTCATCAAGTTCAGTATACGGTTCCCAACAGTGGCTGAAATAGGCCATAATGACCACAATCCTCCCCTGCATTTTTATCTCCAGAATTATATTCCCTTTGAACTTGGAAGTTCTATTTACTTATCATATAAGGGGTGACCTCACTTTTCTGAATTAAAATACTTACGTAATTAAAACAGTACCTATACACAAGTGGACGATACCAGAATGTCTAGGGAGAAACACAAAATTGGCAGGAAAAAAGGAGACATTTTTATATAGTGAAAAACTAAGGAAAGCTCTCTAAAAATAGTTCAGTAAAGACTGAGCAAGCCTGTAAGTACAGAACACAGAATCAGCATTGAGGAAAAAATGGGGAAGAATGAATTGGGAGATTGAATGGTGGATCTAGGAGCTGGCATGGTTAGCTGGAATCTAAAGAGGAGCAGCCCATAAAGCAACTTGTGTTGTAGGTGCCTCTTTGTCACTGTTAATGTAGCGATTGACCTAACCACCACTTTGCAGACAGCAAGATTGTGCTCTTTGAAAATGGTCCTGTCTGATATAATTGGGAATATGCCTTGCTTGCTCTTTCATCCTGGGGAGAAATGATGCATTGTATCATTTTAATTTTGCTGTAGTTGTTGGGAAGGAACAATGTTCTCCTTTCTCCTAGACAGTTGCTTCACTTCTCACTTTCTTTCTGTTCCACAAAGGCTAAAGTGCTGCTCATATATCTTAACATTGCAAGGCATAGAATGGAAAAAAAAAGGTTTTGTTTTCATTCCAAAAGGCATGAAGTTGTTCACAATTTATAGCTAAGTAAAGAAGTAGCACACAGTTTTGATCTGATGGGGAAGTGCACACACATACAAACAGAGAGGAAAAAATAGATGCTAAATGTCCAAACTCTTCTCTGCTTGGATCAGGGAGCAGCTTGGCTCAATGACATCTGGCATTAATCAGAGGTAGTTATTATCCCCTGGTGTTTAGCTAAAAAAGCCACCCAGGCTGCAAGCTTGTTGTTTTGTGAATGCTATGAGTACCTATGCTCTGCAGCTAAAAGTAGCACTTCTGGAAAGGAGCTCCTGGACTCTCCCACTGCCTGGAGGACCTGTCTAAACCCATGTCATAATTTGCATCAAAACCCATTTCACATCCATAGATCACATAAATATAACACTGTTACTGCCATCAGGTATATCAAAAGTGAATGTTCTCTGAGTGAGAAATTTCACACAAATCTCCCTAAGTGAAACAAGGAATAAAATGAACAGTCATAGAGAGTAAGAACGTCATATGTCCTTTGATCCTTAAGGCTAGGAAGCTGAAAAAGGTATCTATATTTATGGTGGTTTTCTACCACTTTCACTGAGAAGGTTTCCAGTAATGAACCTTGGGACTTCTGAAGACTCTGTCATCTGTGAGTGACAAGATTTCAAGTCAATACCATGAAATCAGAGTTTCTGTAATTTCCTATGGTCAGTGTGTACTGGACATATGCTCTGTTTCAGAAACAATCTGATTGAATTGTTTAAAATGCACACAAAGTGAGACACAAAGCAAAGCTATTAGAGAAAATATATATTTATTCATCTCTTGGATGCTACCCTTTATCTAACTTAGCAATATATTTATTTCACCAGGTCAAGTTATATTTGGAAAAGAAAAAGATAAGAAGGCTTTTAATGAAATCTATACCAGCTTTCTCCAAATGGAGACTAAATATACTGCCTTCTAAATGCAGGTGGAAGGGGGTAGTGTAGAGCGAAAGATCAATAGTCCCACTCCCCTCCCCTCCCCTCCCCCCAATATTTCAGTCCTGAATTAAAAATATGGGCCAGTCTCCTGTAATTCTTATTCCCCTTGCCTCCATATTATCCCAGACTTAGGAATTCTTGGCTTAATTTTTAAAACCAGAGATGACAGGGTTCAATCTTGGGTGGAAGAAATCCTCTCTTACAGGTAGCCTTTTACATTCAATAGTACTGTATAATGAACAACTGGGTGGCACAGAATGAAGGGAAAAAGCACTCTGCTGTTACATCAGATGAGTCAGAACTGAATCCTATCACTTAAATGAGATGGGAGAACAAATAGTAACATGTTCTATGGCATTAACGGAAATGCTCATGGTCTTTTTTCACTTTTGGAACAATACATTTCTGAAGAGATCCAACAAATAGGTACTGTATTTCATCCATGTTTTAATTTTATTTTTGGTTTTGCTATTTTTCGCACTCCATCTTTTTCTAGATATGCTTATTTAAAGTGTATGGATTATAAAGTCCTGTTAGAAGAACTACAGGCTGTTGTCCCATTGACACATCACTTGGTATGCTGAACTGGAATGTGTTAGAGTCTGATATGTGTGACAGGTCCTTGGAAAGTTCAACAACTTCAAGGAAAGTTCAAAGGAATATGGATGAAAATAAAGTTATCTAAAGATTTAAAAGAGCTTGGGATTGTCCCCTGGCATCAGAAAGGCCACCATTTCTCATATGAACCTATGGAGAGGGCACATCTCTCAGCTGACCACCTCCTAAAGGTCTCAAAAGGCAATCCAGGAAATAGTGCAAGTAAGCTAAATAACGTTAAGGCCAACCTCTGTACGATCATAAAATAATGCATCTCGAAAAGTTTGGATGAAAAAGGAATGTTCAATACAATGGGGGGGGGGGGAGAATGTACCAGTGTCACTATGTCTATTTAGTCAGAAAATGTGTTATCTTCCATTGATTGTCTTATGATTTTTAACTATTTTTTTCCCCTGCCATTCTCATTGGTAGAATCTACATTTTAGGCCTTTTGCTCTTGCTGAGTTAAAGTGCTAGCCATTCATTCTTGAGCTAGCAAAGAACTATACCAGCAGGACTTTTGCTGACATTGCTTCTGATCCTTGTCCTGTCTTTATTACCTTTATTGTGACTTGTCTGCAGAATAGTGCTGTCCTGATTTTGTGTATGCAGTGCATGGTAAGCAAAGCAATTGGTTCAACCAGAGGGAAAAACATTAAGCAATTATGATGCTGTAGCAGGAATGGGGTGGTTCTTGTTGTAGATTTTTACATATCGACTAAGCTTCGTCTTCTGCCTTCACCCAAAACTCCTCTCTGTCATAACCCAAATTGAATGAACTTAAAAAAAAAAAAAGCAACAGCAAGAAATCAAAGTCATGGAGGGAGCTACTTTTGAAGCAGTACTTTCCTTTCCTTGAGTAGGCAAGAATTGCCAACTTCCAGTTTCCTTTGTACTCTGTTCACCAGATGACCAGGAAACAGTTTGGTCCTGCCTTCTTCTATTATGCTATTTCACTGTTATACATTTCACAATTACATTATTTCACCACTGAAATTGCCATTTCCCAATAGAGCTGCCAAAGTGTTTCAAGGTCCAGAAGCTTTGCTGTGTATTATGTTACTGCCAGTAGCAGACCCAGAGTGCTCTTCATGAGCAGAAGGTTTTCTAGGCTGGGGCCACACCAGAAGTTTTTCTAGGCAATTCCACAGCACACACCAAAGCTGATGACCTGGAATCTTCTCCAGACCTCCTGCTAAAATCTTTACCAAGTTCTGCAAAGGATATGCCATTCTTCACTTTTTGAGGGAACACCAAGAGGGAAGATATTGGAGGAGCTGAGCAACCTCTACAACCATCACCAGTGGAAGAGTCAAGGAGTTTGGTGGAAGGAAGCCCTAATCTTGGAACACTTTTCAAGTAGGAATGTCCAGAAGAGATTAGTGAGTGTCTGTGAAGGATATGCTGCAAACCCCTCGTCAAAAGTTCCACACTGTGAAACTATTCCTGACTGGAAGATTTGGGCACAGGCTGTGAGGAATTCTGAAGCGATCCAGCCTGGGCACCATTTGGCCAGCATTGGAGAAAAAGGTTGAGAGGCACCTTCTTGACAACATGGGCTTGAAGCAGCTTGAGGCTGCCCAAATTGCTCTACCGAGTCAAATCGAGTGGCCTCTTGCTGAACCAAGTATGTCACCTTTATTGACACAAATTATTCAGCACAGTATGTCAAGTCCATTCATTCATTTCAGTGGCTCACTCAGTGGTATTCTAATTCTAATCCTTCTTCATGGTCTGAAAAGAATAGCAAACGTGCTGAACGATTTTTGAAGGAATCTGAAGTACAACCTGCTATGAAAAAGGATATTTGCCTCATTGTTAGGGCTAAATTAGCCATTCCTGCCAACTACTACGTGCTGTATTATAATTTTCCATAATGGCAGGAAATATGCACTCTTTCTGTACCCTTCCATGACACAGAAGATGCTCAGTAGCAAAACTCATTTTATGTCATATGGCACTAAACAATAAAATTAAAAGCAACTTCCTGCAAAATGAGAAGTCAGAAAAAAAAAAATTCTAAGAGAGGCCTGTGGAGAAGAAATGAGCCTTTGGAGGATATTTACAGGCCCACAGAGATTGCTTCCCCATAACAGAAAGAGGCAGTGTATTCCATAATTGGAGAGGGAATGTCTTTTTACTAGAGTTTATTACTCTGAACTTGCAACAAATGAGCCAGCACTGGTTATTTTAATCACTTCAGTCTTTGTAAAAATCCTGCCATTATTATCCTGAAAATATGTGAAGTTTTTTTTGGGGGGGGGAGTGGGAGGGGGATGATGTTAATTAAGCAATATGGGCTTAGCTGTTTTATGGGTCAGCCTGGTATCCTGCATTCTGTTTTCCCTTTGACTTCTCTTTCATAATCTATTAACTATGCCCTAGTGGCTTGCATATCTTCTTTATTTAGGGGGTCATTTGAAAAGCCCAATGATTTTTATATAAATGCAAAGCACTCGATAATGCCATTTGCATTTACACTTCATTCCATTTCCTTAGGACTAACGAAAGCACTGTTGTTTATGGTCTCCATTTCTGGGGTCATAATTTTGACTTGCCACATTTCTGCAGACTTTCAGATTCTGTTTATGTCTCCCTTCCTACCTCCCACCAAATAATTCAAAGTAGATACTCGGCAGCTGAGCTTATTGGAAAAAAACTCGTGGAACTTCAAAGGGAACAAATTGACCCTTTTATGTATAATATGAATCCTGAGATACAATATCATGCTCTAAAGACACAAGACACTTTTATCACTTTTCTTCTAAAGTGGATAAAATTACAATTGTATCACCATAGCATATCGGAAGAAAAACTACAGATTTAAACAATCTAATGCCAAATTTTGTTTCTACTGGGAGTTAGTGTAGGGTCGTGTTTAGTGAAGGGATGGGTAAGTAGTGAATTTGGAGGGGTGACTAGATGAATTTCAGCCTCCTGACCTTCCAAAGGGCCCCATGAGGTCCTCCAGTGACACAGTAAGTGGCAAAAAGGAGTGGGGCTGATTTTGGAGGGGGTGTTGATTTGGGGAATAGAGGGGTTCCTCTAAAAAGCTAAGCTTCTAAAAGCTAAGAGTCACTGGTCTGAGATGGGTGGCTATATAATTTGAATTAAATAAAGAAATAAGCTCTCTCATCCCTTCCCTTGAAACCACCTTAATTCTGTAAAAAAACATCCCCAAATAACCACAGTGCTCTGGGGTTTGGTGGTGGGTCTCGGGGGGTGGTGGTGGCTTGGAGAAGTGTGTATCCCAGAGGCCTCCTGTTTCCATCCCTACTCTATTTGTAAACAAACAAAACATTGAAGAAATACACAATATCAGAATTTGGCTATTTTGCTATTACATTTTGGAGTACAGTTTTGGGGTGAGGCAGAAATGAGATTCTGATGGCTATGGGTGGCCACTCCTGGATCAGAGCACTGGGCTAGGATTTGGAGGATCCATCTTAAATCTCTTATCAACCATGAAAATTGTTTGGTTAATTTTGTTCCACTTCTATCTTCCATCCTAGCTATCTTCCAGTATTGCTGGGATCATGAAACAGAGGAAATATTATGGTGCCTTGAGCTCCTGGCAGGAAGGCAAGATATAGAAGCTACAAACAGAAGTTGCAGACCCTCTGTCTGAGATCCTTGGAGACATGTTTCCAGAAGCCCAATGTAGCCATGAGCCATGAGCTCTCAGCTTCTCCATCTCTATCCCTGTTTCAGACTGAATATGTTTGACTTCTAATTTTCTTTCTATGTGTACAAGCATGTACACACATGCACACCCACTTTTAAGACAAATCCTTTGCTGGAAGGGATTAGTCACTTTCCCCACCCTCTTCTTATTTCTGGAAAAACCATCAACTACCTATCCTAAGCTATTATCCAAGGATCACACAAATGAAAATTGATATGGCCCAAACTGGCAGCTCATAACATCACTTTCTGCAGTTTCAATAATTTGTTTGTTGAAGTCAGAAATGATTAAGCTCCATAAGCTTTAGAAAATGTGTTATAGCTTTCTAGTATGAATACTTATCCTAGCATGTTGTTAATGTTCTTTTTGTAATATCTCCTTCATTGGAAATTCTGTTCTACTCACTTCCACCTTTTTAAGTTAGAGATAATATTTACTTTGACCAACTGTGTAAGCCATCACAAAACAGCACATAAAACCAAATTATTTTGAGAGGATATAGATTAGAGCAGTCCCATTCAGTTTTTGTTTTTTGTTTACTTTTAAAGAACCATTGGTAAAAGCATTTCATGGGCAAACTTCTCCCACTTTTGAATGACATGTTCAGAGTGTTGTTTGTTCATTAGTCACATAATTCTGCATCCTAACTGAAATTAATAAGCATCCAAATCACCAGGATGGTGAATATTTTTATAATAGTTCAGAAAGGTTGAAAGTGCCCACAAATCAAAGCAAGGAAATCAAAACAAGAAAGCAAGAAAACTGTAAAAGTTTATAATGCTTGGAACATAGCCAGAACTACCATTAAAATTGTAAATTGTTGCCACTCAATAGATAGCAATGTAAAACATTGAATAAATCAATTCATAAGCCTTATATAAATCTAAGTAACAACATCCATTTGCAGCTACTCAGAGCATTAAGATTTGGTTTTTTATTGAAAAAGTCTTTACAAGATTCTGTGAAGTGGATTGGTGCAGACAGAATAGGGTTCAAGAGAAACCAAGAAATCTCCAGTTTAATGCCTTTGGTATGTTCATAAGAAATACCACTATGAAATATTGGTTTAAAATGTCAACTTCTTTTCACTCTATACAGGTCTGCAGGGAGATGATAAACATCCTTTTTTCAAACAGTGTTTTATTTATTATTATCAACATAGTTGGAAGAAATAAAATATATAATGTGCCAGCAACATGAACAACAGATTGCCTGGGAACCCAGCCTGTTATAAGGACAGATTAAAATGATATTCTGTCATGGTTGACAGATCCCAAATTGAACCTACACTTCAAAAATGTGTAAGTTTTCTTTGATCTGAAAATGCCTATCAGCCAATGTTGGAATCCAGATAGAATGCTGGCTTCTCATGTGGATGAGCCACATTCACATTCATTCTTAACAGCTTGGGACAGTTGAGTTTTCCCAGCCTACCCACTTCTCTTCCAATGTTTTGTCATTGCAATTGAAATCACAATGAATAAAAGTGTTCCAAATAACCCTTCTGAAACTAGAATGGAACACACCCTATCTTCCAGCTTGCAAAAGATACCTTATTTAAGAGCAACAACAACAACAAGATAACACAGACATTGATATAAAAAGAACAATAATAACAACAACAGGCTTCTTCCAATCTACAACAGATTCTACCCTACAGATGATACTGTTTCTGAACTTAATGCTGCTTTTTCACTGTGGAATCAAAAACGCTCACCAACATCCTGAGATAAGTTGGCAGTGTTTGAAATATTACACGTATGTCACTATTTATGACATACATGTAATAATCACTATGCTGATGATACTCAGCTATACATCTCCATCCTGGGAGAAGTAAGTGATGCTTACAGGTGCCTGGGGGCTGTTGGAGTCTGGATGGGGAACAACAGGCTTCAGCTGAATCCTGGTAAGACAGAGTGGCTGTGGGTTAACGGCCCCTCAGCTCCTAGGAATTTGCCATCTTTAGTTCTGGATGGGGTTGCACTGGACCAGACAGACCTGGTGTGTAACTTGGGGGGCCTCTTAGACTCATGACTTCTGCTCAAAGAGAAGGTGACAGTCGTGGCCAGAAGGGCCTTTGCACAACTTTGTCTTGTGTGCCAGTTATGCCCCTTCCTGGCGCAAGAGGCCCTTCAAACTGTCACTCATGCCCTGGTCATCTCCAATATAGACTACTGTAATGTGCTCTACATGGGGCTACCCTTGAAGAGTATCCGGAAGCTGCAGCTGGTCCAAAATGAGGCCACACAGGCGATTTTGGGTGCTTCAAGAGCAGCACATATAACTCCTTTGCTCCACGAGTTGCGTTGGTTGCCAGTTTGCTTCCAGGTCCAATTCAAGGTGTTGGTTATCACCTTTAAAGCCCTACATGACATGGGTCCAGGTTACCTATAGGACTGTCTCACCCCCATTTCATCAACCCGTCCCACCCAATCATGCAGAGATGGCATGCTATGGACCCCGTCCATAAGAGAATTCCATCTGGCGGGATCCAGGAGGCAGGCCTTCTCTGCAGCAGCTCCCGCCCTTTGGAACATCCTTCCCCCAGAAGTGAGGTCAGCCTCCTCCCTCCTGGACTTCAGAAAACAGCTGAAGACCTGGTTTTGCCGCCTTGCTTGGAGTGGGGAGGGGAAGAGCCATTCTCGGGGCTGGTTGGTTCCCTAGTTCTGCTGGGACTGGTTTTATTCCCTTATGGGTTGAATAAGATCCGCCATGGCTTGGATTTTATTGAATTTTACATTTACATTTATTGATTATTGGTAGTCTTTATGCTTTTATCAAATTTTAAATTGTTTTTATTGTGAACCACCCAGGGTTCCCCGTGTGGGGGAGATGGGCGGTGATAAAAATCTGATAATTAAATAAATAAATAAATAAATATTGCGAGTCTACTGCAACTGCAGAATAACCAGGAGATCCCACTGCAATTTCAGGTTTCTGTTTATGTCCTATAAATGCAAGTATACATCTGTAGATGTATACTTGCATGCTGGCTGGGGAATTCTGGAAGCTGAAGTCCACAGATCTTAAAGTTGCTGTGACCAAGAAACACTAATCTATATTTTGCATTCTGTACCAGTGACAGAAAGGGGTGGTGATGGACTAGAAGAAACCAAAATGACTATAATAAGTAACTGAGACGTTTCCCATAAAAAGATGCAAATTAATTGCACTGTCTAGATAATCTATGCACAGATAGGCACCCATGTGCTTATTTTGATGGCCTGATTTTAGTAATGCCATTACATAAATATGTTGAAAAGTATGAGCCACACACCAGAAGGACAGGGCATGTGTTCCCTTGAGGCTTTGCCCTCAGTGCTGGAATGCAGGTCAGGTCAATTCCAGTGAGGCTGGAATGATTTATAAACCACTCAGGGAGTTACTATTATCTCTGTTTCATCCAGTTTTAAATCCCACCTTAGGGCTACTTTCATCAGGACAAATTTCTTAACACAGGGAGCACAATTATAACAATGTTTGGTGATCATGTGATAGTTATTCCATCTGGTAACAAGATGCAATACTGCATGGATATCACATACATCCAGGACAAATGATAAATGCATTTGCTGGTCCCTGGGCAAAACATCCCTTTTTAAGAGGTCTTTTATGTGGGAGAGAGAGGGAGAACAAGCTCCAGTCAAAATCTCTCTTGCTCTTCAAATATCATTTGGAGTGCAATTACTGGTCCGCAGATGAGATGTCTAGGAGCCTTAACAAAGGGTATTCGTCTTCATACATGCTGTCTTTTTATTCATGTATTTGCTAATGTGACACCATTAGGGTACAGAAGTGTCCCATTTCCTTCTAACCCTTTATCTCACTCCAGGCGTGAATACCAGCATGCTATCGCCATTTGCACCACTGGCTTTTCTGGTGCTATCGGAGTGTTTGATGAAGTTGGCAATGGAGAGAAATTCTTTCTCATCTTCTTTCATGTTCTCAACAGGCTTGAATCTGTTGCTTTGGCTGTTTCATGTATTCCGACACGTTCATTAATCACAGTGCAAGACACTTCCCTGTTTATGTTTCCACTTTACTCCAAAGAGCAGCCAGAGAGAAATATCACAAGAATGCAGGATTGTACAGAGAAAGGAAAGGAAAGAAAGGAAGAGAAAGATGTCCACACATAGTGATCAGTCCCTCCCTCCTTTAAGTTTAACCTGGACTGTTTTATTCTTGGAAAGGAGAGTTAAAATGATAATCAGGAGACTTACTAGCTCATGATAATTCCAGTCCTGGTTTTCCACTGATAATATATATGTGAAAAATGTGCATTAAATTCTGGGTCAGGAATTTAAATGCATTTTCCAGAGGCAAGGAGAACCTCAACATGATGCCGTTCCTATTAAGGTCAAATCTGACTACATGAGATATGCTAATCCTCGGTTTAATCTTGGTGTCTGTTGCTCTACCTTGAGTTGCAATAAATCCAGAACGACTGACAAGAGGGGTAACAAATTGCCTGCAGCTTCACTTTGGCTAGTCATAACCTCTCAAATATCTTTGCTGGTTTGGAAACTGAACAATCTTACTGTTAGCCAAGACTAAGCTAGCCATCCTATTATTTGCCTATGCTAAAATTGATCCAAGCAATGTAACTACAGGCAAGTATTAGAATCATTAAATTATTGACTTGGAAATGAACTTAGAAGCCATCTAGTCCAGCCTCAGGTGAATTCAACATCTACTGCAGGATATAGTTTCAACATCCTAACAGATGCAGCATCAAGTTTTGCTTGGATACCTCCAGTGAAACAGAATACAAGGCACTTGGTTCCATTTTCAGACAGCGCTTACCATTAGGAAGTTTCTCCAAAGTTTTAGTTAAAAGTCCATCCTCCAGAGAATGCCGCCCAGTGGTTTTAGTCCTGACCCATGGAGTGAGGAAGACTAACCCTTTCTTCCCTCTGGATGACAGCCTTAAGATATCTGAAGACTGTTCTCATCAATCTTCTTCTGGCTAAACATACCCAGCTTTTCAACCATGTTTATATAGTTCTATTTCGGTATTTCTCCTTATCCTAGTTGCACTTCTCTGAACATTCATGAACAACTTTCTGAAAGGCGAATACATTGCTTCCCATTTTATGCATAAAGACCTAATGATCTTCAAGGCATCCTTCATGTTGATACTCAAGTTCTAATTCCCCAAACCAAACCTTTCCTGATGAAACCATCAAGAGCAATTATTGCTCTTTGAAGAAGTCTCTGAAGTGAGCTAAAGCACTGAGAGACCAGCTAATATTCTCCCTTGAAGCTATTGACATAGGCCTTTACAACTATAAGTAAAAGTTATATCTGATCAATAACTAGAGCAAAGAGGGTTAATTAATAACAAGGGTATTGACATACAGAATCGATTTTTTTCTTTTCTACAGTTTTGCTAAAATAAGAAGAGGCTTAAGCTCAAATACTAATATAAGCCACCAAGTTTTGACTTTCATTTGCATTTTATTCCATAACTTTACAGAGAAATTTGTTAAAGGCTGGCATTTATTAGTAATGATTAGGAAAATTGGCCTACTGAAAAATGCTAGTAAATGAGAAAAATATATGCCAAATACAATTGAGTCATTTACCAGTAAGGGAAAATTATCATGACATTTATATAAATGTAAACAATTTGTAATCTAAATATTCTTCCCTTGTATCTTCTCATCTTTGTTTCTTTATTGAATATACAGCTAATATCTGCTTTGACATTGATTATGAGTATTATGTATGTCTCCTTTTGTATCAGAAGATATTAATTAATTTTGAATTAATATATGATTATTCTAGCTTTATAAACATTAGAAACCCTGTGTCTTCACTGTGCCTTTGATGCTGAAGACTACAGATTATAACTTCTACATATTAATCCATGGGTTGTAATGGATCATTTCTCACTGAAAGTCCTAATTAGCCAGTTTAGTATAATGGTTAAGGGGTTACACTGGTACTGCTGAGACCCAGATTCTACACCAATCTCAGCCACTGAAATTCACTGGATTACTCTGGGCAGGAACTCTTTCTCAACCCAACCTATTTCTCTCTCATGGGAGGAGAGAAAGAGCCCAGGAAATGCTACCTTGAACTCCTGAACGAAAGGTGTATCAAATAAATCAATAATTAAGCAAATTTAAATCAGGACTGGACAACTTTTGGCAGCAAAAGCCACATTTACCATGGGGGAAACACTAAATTAGGTTTATCAAATTAATCTACAATGGGCTTCCTGAGACTCTGAGTAGGATTTGCTGTTTTCTACTTTTCTTCAGGCAACATCTGCCTACTCATTTCAAGATGGGCCCAAAGAAATAAATAAAATGGTTTTTTAAATGTTTCTATAAAGAAGATGCCCATAGCAATAACAACATAATTTTTCAGAAAAGAGGTACATCATGGGATTTTAAGTCTGAAAGGTCTGCCTCAGAGAAATGTATGTAATGAAAGAGGGATATCAGATAAATTGTGTTAATATGCCTTTGGGATAAGATTTATTGTAAAACTATAGGTGTATGCCTTGTATACGGGAAAATCTGAGGACAAAAAAAATGGATGAGATTTTTTAAAGACTTTTTTTTAATTGTAAATACAGAAACTCAGACTAAAATATTACTTTAATAAAATAAGTAGTTTAATACTGATCCATAGATCAGTGGAAACCTTCATAAAGTTAAAAAAGGCACAAAATACGACACCTTGTTTGTTTTTAAATATCTTAGTAATTAATTTATTGAAGAATGTTTCCAAAATACTTGTTGGGTTTTTTTTTTTTCGTTTTTTTTTTTCGTTTTTGTTTTCCTAGAATATACATTGTGCAGACTAAAAAGGAAAACAAATATCAAACTGGATTGGTTTTCTTTGGGGGTGGGGAGAGACAGAGAGAGAAAGACTGAGAGAGAGAGATGGTAGTGCCCTATAATAATTAAATAAGTTTCAATTCCGTAAAAGGAAACGTTGTACCATTGCCTTTTTGTACACATTTCTGTGGTTTGTTTGTTGTTGGTTTTCTTTTCTTTTTTTTAAAGACTACCAAATTCTAAGACAGTATAATTATTAGGGAATGCTTTTGGTGCAACTTGCAATACTTCCTGAGAATATTTAACAGAAATATCATAATGTGTTAATAATAAATTTGAAGTAACATTCACAGTGTGAAATTTGAATGTTTATATAGTCTTTGATTGATTCTCCTGGAGTTCAAACCAATTAGAAATAAAATTTACGTGAGGTGAGCAATGAAGCAGTGATACAGTCACACCACAAATTCCACTCTGCCTCTGGCAAGCAACAATAACAACAACAACAAAACCCACACACAAACTATTTGTATCTGCAACATTCTGAAACAGTTGATAATTTTTGCTTATTTAATGAACTGGAATAAACCATTAGCACACATATCTGGCATATTTGCAAGACTGTCATTATGCTGTTGTTTTCATTTTTGCATCCTGGAGAGAGGTATTTCTTTTTTTCTATTCCAGTTCTATGGTAAAAACATCTTTATTTCATATGGGCAATTAAAAATGATGTTATGCTCTTGCTTGCTTGAGGCCTCTTTTGCTTCTTTACCTGAATGAAAAAGATGGTTTCCAGATACCTTATTTCCATGTTTGTTCATTCCCTAGCATTCTACTGGTTATATGAGTAGCTGTATACATTTGTTTAATAAATAAATAAATAAATAAAATAAATAATAGATAAATAAAATGATAAGCATTAGCTCAATTGAAGGGATAGTCCTTCCTACGCAAAGTAGCCATGTAACAAACTGAAGTACTCTGGTGGAAATGAACAGAAGTTCTCAAAACAGTATAATGGGAAAGTGTGCTTTGGAAGTGGAGTAAAGAAACACACGCTGATGTCACTTTGAAGGTGAGGTGAGTGGGGATTAATGGAGGGCGACATCAACTGTTTCTTGCCCATCCTGACACTGAGCCAAATGGGCAGTGCAGACAAGCCCTTAGATTGGAATGCAAAGTTTTTCCTGGTCCTTGGATAAGCCACAGTGAGGCTTATCAAGGCTTATCCCACTATTCAACTCTTCAATGCCTACCAGGATCCAGTTTTCAGATTGCTACTTTTTAACTTATTAAAAAGTGGACAATGTCAAGCAGTGAGATGATCAAGTACATTTTTACATGGGGCCTTTATGACCTTTGAGAGTCAGTTTTATCATCTCTGCTCAGCACTTAAGCCATTTTCCCTTTGGCTTTGGTGCAGTGTTTCTCAAACTGCACTAAATGAGACCTTCTTTGTTTGAAATAGGGATGCTCTGCAGAGCTTGTGGGTGAAAAGCTTCTCAGCTCCTGAAATCAAGCAAGCCTCTTCTCCATCTCCTTAGTGGTTCAGCAGCAATAACATCAGTGAGGGTTGCCATAATTTCATAGGCCTTTAAAGGGGACAGAGGATAGTGCTTTGGTGGATTTGGAGTTCTCCCATGAACAAAGAAAAGTAGATAGGAGAATGTGGGGGTAGGGTGGAGGTGAAGGATGTTTATGGAAACAGCAGTAGTTGAATATTAGTTTCCTCCTTTCAGTCAGTTGAAGGAAGAACTTTGGCATTTTAAGTGGTTCTCGGAATTTTAAGCCACTGGACCTGGAGATGCATGTAGTGCAGAAGTGGAAATGGTGGAGAGTTGAAATGGCAGGTCAAAGCAGTGTAGATATATAGCAGGTTTGCTGAAGAGACCAAACCATTTGTGGTGATAAAATCCAAATCTTTTTTAGGGCAAGATTCAAAAAGATCTTTCTAAGTAAAGTGAATGTGCATTTTAGTGGCAAATGCAGTTTAGGGTAAGGAAGTGCAGAGTAATATTGAACCTCAGTTCAAGAAATATAAACTTTGTATATATGTTAATGTGATCTGAGCTGGCAATGATTGACCAGGAAAGGAATCTTAAGAGTCATGGTGGACAAATTCAATGAGAATGTCAACATGGTGAGAAAAAACACACATTCAGTGCTTGGAATCAACTTGAAGGGAACTAAAAATAAAATTAATCAATTTAAAATCAATCAATTAATCAATTAATTTATTGAACTGTCAATAAATTAATGCCCTTTTTCAAACCAGTGGCAAGATCCTACCTGAAATATGTATAGATATGGTCCCAGAATTTCAGTAAAGCTATTGTAGAACAAAATAGAGCATCTCCCCTACAAGGAAAAAACAAAAACAAAACAAAACTAAGCAGTAGGGCTTTTTAATGTTGAGCTAAGTTGCATAAGGGAAGACACAGTTCAGATGTATGACATCACAGTAAACATGTGGATAAAGAGAGGGTGTTCCCCCCATACATCCACATTTAGAGTTAGAACTAGGAATCTGCCACTGAAATTAAATACAGGGTATTTCAGAGTTGATAAAAGGAAGTAATTCTTCACATACAGTTAGAATATGGAAATGTGCTGCCATTTTAGAACAAGTTTAGATGGTTTTTTATAAGAGGCCTGTATGAATTCTTGGAGGATCATACTATTTGTGGCTACTAATCAAATGACTGTATGCTTCTTGTTGAATCATAGCAGTATACTATAAGTAGCAGTTGCTAGGGTAACAGAGATATTAAAGCATCCTGATGGTCACTATGTGACTACATAGACTAAATGGGCCATTGGTCTGACTAAGCAGGGATCTTCTTATATTATTCTGAAGATAATTCTAAATCCTCCTGTACAATTTGTGATTCATTAAGATGAATATAGCTCTCCACTACCCACAGCAGCCTACTGAACCTTTTGTGCTTGTTGTCTGTCTGATGTTGTGAGACAACAAATAGACAAAACTTACCCAGAAAGAGTCAGAAACAGTTTTATTTATTTTTATTTATTTATATTTCAAATTTCCATCACTGCCCATCTCCCCCGAAAAGGGGACTCTGGGTGGTTTACATCTTCAGTTGTAGAAGTCATATGGTTTAACACAGAGCTACTATGTCTGGGCTGCCAAAATCCAGATAATTAGATGTCAACAAAGAATCTCTTTGCTTCCATCTAGTGGTCATATGGATTTTTGAAGCCCAGATATGGTAGCCATAGTTACCCTTGACTGATTAAACCCACGATCACAACCAAGAGGACAATTATACCCAAAATCCTCAGGCACCTTATCACATCTTAATAAGTATAGATGAATAATTAGGTGCATACTTCTTTAAAATAGGCAGGATTGTAGGGAGGGGACTTCATCTATCCTGGTCATCACTTCTGGACATTTTTAGGAGGCATTCAGGGCTGACTTGTCGACTAGTCTTGCTAGGAGTTTTAATTCAGAAGCATCTGGAATTTCACTTGTCCTACAGCCCATCAGTAGAATTAAATTTTATATTTGGATAACCCAACAGGAGTACAATATGCTGAGTATCAAACAGCCCTTGGATGTAGTGAGTGTTACAATGGCCAGAGAAAAAGCAGATGTTTCCTTAGGAAGGCCCAGCCATTGGGTTACAGTAGTTTTGTGTGAACTGCTTTAAAGCTCCAGGTCACTTGAGAATTGCTTTGAGGTTTCTGATCAAACAAACCACAGGACTGAAGACTAAACTCTTCATAAACAACTTGGTTTTTTTTTTTTTTTCCTGATGATAGGTCAGGTTTCTGCAAAACCACAGAGTTTCCATCCAAGCCTATTGATTGCCTCAGTTCACTTGAAACAAGCCAGGTTCACTGGAAAGAATCTGTGAACCTTGACCACTTGTCTGGCAAGTAACTGCCAAATGGAACATTTATGCCTCTCTCTGTCTCTTCTGCAAGTCCCTGTTGGTATCAGACAAGATCCCCTCCCCCGGACTGGGTTTGATCAGGAAGTAGAGATGTGCACAGAAGGACAACTGGAAGTATGACAAAAAGGCTGCATAAGCAATCTCTCTCTCTCTCTTTCTCTCTGTTTGCCAGAAGGCTATTCACTGTTCATTATCCTGCTTCATGATAATTCTAGATAAAGTGACGTGTAAGAAAACATATTTAGCCGCACTTGCTCATCTTGTGCCTCCTCTCTCCTTCTGTTTTTGTGAGCCTTTTCTTCATAAGGGCAGGGAGTGAGTGGCGGAAAGAGTCTGTGCTTACTTTCATTTTTATATATAGAAGATATACTGAATATACTGATAGTACTATACAAACATTGAATAATTATACCAGCATTTGAAAGTGCCATTTGATAGCAAAGGTGAGGACTCAAGGGTGTCAGTTCCATGTTCCCAGATGGATCTTTCCACATATCCTTCTTACACCTATGTCACTGTATAGTGTATTGCCTTTTGCTGCCACTGTCTATGCGGTTTGATGTTGTATCTTCATGCTCACTGATTTATAACATTTAGATTGCAATCCCATGTTGACTTACCTGGGAAGAAGCTTACAGTAACTGAATTCAGCTGGACCTACATATGAGTAGACATATACATGGATGTAGAGCATTAACGCCAGAAACATTTCACAGTCAGTTTGTCAGTAAATCCTATAACAGCAACCCCATTTGCTTTTCTTTCTTGAAAGGACCGTAGCTACAAGAAAGTGATTTGTTGGGCTTATTGATACCTTTGGCCTTTTAGTAGTCTGTTGGGGACCACACTGCAAAATTTAAGTGGGTCTAGGATAAACAGCTAGGTTTAAGTTAATGCAATTTAGTTTAATCAAGTGAATATGATTATTCCCTGTATATTTAATATTTTCCTTTTCTGTTTCAATTACAGTTTTGGGGACAACTTTAGAGAGACTGTAAGGACCATATTCCTGGTTTTCAAAGAACTGCATTTGTGCATTTCTCATTTAATGCCAGTATGTGATGAATTGAAAACAGGAGAAATATAGGTCAATAATGTTTTGGTTCAGAAAAAGTAAACAATTGTGCTTTGTCCGCAGATTGATTATTAGGCTATAGATAAGAAGCTTCGAACTATGTTTATATGTGCCAATTAGCAATAGTAGAAGACAATTGGGGAGCCTACTAATCCTTGTACTTCATTGTGACAACTGGAAGGGAAAGTAGTCTGCCTTGCCTAGAAGGCAGCAATGCATGCCAGATGCAGACAGGCATGCACTTTCCCTCTCTGGGTGTAAATTAAATAAAAATCACACAGAATAAATAAAGGGAACTCAGTGGGACAGAACACTGAAATATATAATTACAATAATAAATTATAAGCATGCACACACAACAAAAGCCAAAGAACTTTTTTAAAAAAAAAATCTAAATTAAAACTAAACCTAATTAATCCACTTGATTTAAAATGAAATCAAGCCTAGCTAATGCCAAAAAGGTTACAAGATGGGAGGAAGATAGTTAATTCTGCCTATATAAACACCTACCTTCGTAAATAACTAGCATAATATTCCCTCTTGGGATAAGGAATGTTATGCAGAGCACAGGAAAGAAGTAAGAAAAAGCATGTAGAAGAAGTTAAAGATATGAGATGAAACAAATGGAAACATCGGTGAACCTAGTTTATACCAACTCATTCACTACTCCAGTTAATACTCTTCTATTTTTCCAAACTCATCCAATCACAACTGGTTTGATCTTCCCTTTTGTAAAATTAAAGCCCTGACTTTGGTCAGAAATCCCTCCCTTTGAGAATCTTTCACTTCTAGAACCTTAATATGATATCATTTTAGGCTTATATAGAAGCAAAAACCATCCTAACGTGTTAGGTATTGGAAGAGACATGGGATGACTATAGGGCAATGCTTATGAGTATTCCTCCTTCTCTTACTTATTCCCTCTCGTAAATGTGAGCTTTACTCAGGTTTAATGCCAATGATGCCTATAGGGGTAAAAGTTCCATTGCTGGAAGTATCATGCTCTTCGATCAAATGTTCCCAGAGCATCTTATTGTGCTGGCATCCATTTTGGTGCAACTTGTGTCAGCTTGCGAGTCAACCAGCAGGGAGGGGGACATGCTTGGAGTGTGAATCACCCTGTTTAGACTACCACCTTCCAGCACCAAGGTCATCCACAGAACTCTGTTACAGACAACTACTGGCATGAGATGGAGGGGTGCATATCTAAGGGGGCAGTGGGGGGGATTTGAACTCCCTGAGATTTTAAACTGTAGGAACGCACAGGAAATTTCATTCACAACTTTTTCTCTGTATGGGATGCTTATGGGATGGAGTATATATGTAGGTATCCCGTTGAAAGGTTAATTGGATTACAAATCTCATTAATTCTGATCATCTTAAATGTGAGAGAAAGGGAATAGCTCATTATAAGACAATCACAACCGGGAAGACTTTGTGGATGTTTTCCCTGGGTGATGGGATGACAGGGAATCCCCCGGAATTCAGACAATAGGGGAAAAAAACAACAACCCTGATTTTTGGCCAGCCGCTTCAAGAAGAAAAGATTCCATCTGTTGATGAAGTCACTCATGGGGAAACTGTAGAGTTGGGCAGCTCTGAGCACCCTCTCATTTGCAAGCCATTGCTTATCTCAGAAATCTAGTTTTAAGATCTTATTTCCATTTCTATCTAAAATCACTCAAGGGGAAACTGAGCAGTTGGGCAGTCATCTCTGAGTAAATCCTCTTCTTTGCAGGCTTTGGCTTACTCCAGGGAAATTTTCTGCGCCATCTAAGGCATTAATGGAGTGAACTTCAGCCCAGCCACACACTTGATTAGGATGGTTTGCTCCAGGTGCCTCTTGGATATGAATACATTCCAGTGGGCACTTTGGCATTTTCACAGAACTCTGGCAAGCAGTTTTGCTAAGCACCTGGTTGAACTCTGGAACTCCTCCTATGCAAAGAATCCAGGGATCTTCTCAGTTTACTGAAGAATGCTGGGAAATAAAGTGTGAGAAAATATTCCTGGAGTGTAGAGTGACAGAGGAAATGCCTAGTGTTATCAACTAAGATATGGGGTGGGGGGGATTTGTTGATTCTGAAGAGGCTTAGAGAAAGTGATGAGTTGTAGAGAAAATGGTCTTTATCTGTGCCCCTCTTAGTCATGGATCAGACCTGGGTATTGGATGGAAACTGTGTTGGTCACTCTGGTGAATGACCTTTGTCAGGATCTAGGTGGGTGAAGAGCAGCATTCCTGGACCATTTAATCCCTACAGCAGCCTTTAAGACCATGGCACTCTTCTAGACCACAAGATTTGGGATTGGGGCACTGGGTGAAAATGGTTACATTCCTTCCTGGTGGTTCTACAGTAGTTGCTGTGATAGGGGAAGAGAGATCAGTTCTTTCCATACAGGGTGCCACGGGTTTATCTATCCCTCCCTGCTTTTCAACAATTGCATGAAGCCTCCAGGAGAGGCTTGGAATGAAGCATCATTGCTAGTCTGATAATACCTAGGTTCAGATCTTCAGCCTGGGCTGACAGGAAGACAAAGTGGTAATCTTGACCTGGTATTTAGAACCTGTGAAAGGGAATAAACAAGCTAAAGTAGAATCCAAGCAAGTTGGAGGTGCTGTTATCCCCCCCCCAAAAAAAAAAAATCCCGGCTCTCTGACAGCACTAGTTTTGATTTTAAAGCAGGTAAAGTAGGTCCATAATTATGGGGAATCCTGGACTCAGAGCTGGTGCTGGATAGAGGCTGTGGATAGGGGGCAGTTTGTTCAGCTTTGGCTGGTGTTGCCCATTGCAGCTCAGATCCTGATAACAGTAACTCACACTCTCATTGCCCCAGAAATAGACTACTTGCATTGTGCTGTATATAGGGGTGCCTTTGAAGGTTGCATGGGAAATGCAATTGGTACAAAATGCAGTAGCATTGCTTGCTGGTGGGTGAAAACTGTCCCACTGTTGTTGCAGGTGCTGCATTAGCTCTCACTAGGTTTCCAGTTACAATAAAAGGTGTTGATTTTAAACTAAAGTCCTTAATGACTTGGCTCCTGCCCCGCATGGAGGTTTGAAAAGATGGTGTTTATTCATTGTCATCCCCCTGTCTTTGAAACAGCTTTCTGTGGGATGTTTGGAGGGTAACATCCCTAGTAGTATCTAGGAAGGCCATTAAAACATAGGTCTTCTGTAAAACCTTTATCTGTAAAGTTCATTGCCATTCGTATTGGGTGCCAGGTTAGACCGTGGATTACTTGTTTTTATTTATCTGCTTCTTATGAATTTTTGTTTTAATCTGATGGAATTTATAAAGTGTTGGGAGGCATTTTGTAATCTGGTAGTACATAATCAACCACTCAGTCAATAAAAGTCATGGAACTTTGTTCTTGTATATGAGAACTGCAGTGAGATTATTATATGCACAAAGGTGATGTCAGGATACAGAGCAAAGAACCACACTGAGATCAGAAGTTTTAGCTCTAGTGTTTATTGTTCTGCTCTGCAATGCAGAATCCTGCTAAACTGAGAAGGTGCCAGCAATTCCTACTGGAAAAGCTCAGAAACCTACGGCAATTGTCTTCTGGATCTCTTGATAGGGAGGTGAAGAGAATCTGTACTGTGCGTGCATTTTTCCCCCTGGAGAGAGCCCCCCTCTCCTTCATCAGCAATGTCCATAACAGCTGGAAATATTCAGATTTAGCCAAATGGAGGAATGGATGGTGAAGACTATGGAATTTGCTGAGATGCCCAAATTGACATCTTTAATTAGAGATAAGATGTTATCTAAGTTTAATGCTGATTGGAATCTCCTTATTGACTTTTTGTGGGAAACAGAAAAAAATGAAATTATGTATGGATTTGATGATTAGAAAAAAGAAGAAAAATAGGTTATAGAAAAATGTAAGTAACAGTGTTACCATAGAGTAAGAGGTTAATTTATATTTTTACTTATAACTGCTGTAAAGGAAAGTCAGAAGTCATTTCTTTATAATCCTTTTCTTTATTTCTTTTCTCTCTTTTTTATTTTATTTTTTTTTCTGCACTTTTAGCTCTATTCTTTCCCTACTTCCTTCTTTTTGATTTTCTCTTTATTAGTTCCTGTTATAGTTTTTTAATCTTTCTTTTTAAAATTTCAATAAAGTTGTTTGGAAAAAAAAATCACTCAATCAATAAACAACACAAACAATCCAGCCACAACAATGGCAGAAGCTTGTTGAAGTCCTGCACTGAGTTGAACTTTCAGTTATAGCCCTGCTGCTTTCCAGAAGCTAAATTCAAGCCCTCTACTACCTGTTTCCTTAGTCCCCCAAAACACAGCCTTCTCAGGTCTCTGAAGCAGACCTATAGTATTTAGTTTCACATCCTCGAGGAGCCAACTCGTTTGGCCTGATCAGCTGGCTCCAGATCAGACAAAGTGGGATGCCAGTGACTACCCTCTGATGACCTGCCCTCAGTCTTCGGTTCTAGGACATCTATGACTTTGGGAAACTAAGTCCAGTGCACTGAACTGACCCAGCCAAAAATCACTGGTGAACAGCAATTGATAGGGATCCCAACCCTCCTGTCTGTAAACTTCTGGAGGCTCTGCTAATCCTCAAGAACCAGGAATGTATAATGCCTTCCTCCTCCTCCTCCGCCTCCTTTTCCATCTACTATCTGGCTTTACATACAGGCTGACTTCTCAGCCTACTTTCTCTCCCTTGTCCTTCCTCACTGTATCCCATCCATCTCTTAACATATAAACTGACTTTTCAGTCCCCTCTTTCTTTCTCCTGATGAACTTTCCATTCTTGGAGCCAAGGTGCTTATTTAAAACTCTTTTTCTTAGCTAAGAAAATGACTTCTACAACATGTTACTGTCCTATTGCTAGCTTTCAGGGACAGTACTATACTCAGTACTGATTAATCTTCAGACCTGCTTAGAAGCTACAGTGTTCCTGCACTGATTGTTAATCCCATAATAATTGCTACTTGCTTTTTCATTCCTTTATCTTGTAGACATGCTTTTATGGTGCTGTTCCTCAATAAAATCCAACCCATTTCTCTGGGGTGTCTGTGGCTCCATTTTGGGGCTGTGTAACACCTTCCTCTCAACTGATTCACTCATCCTTCATATATGTGTTTTGTGTTGCAGTCCTCAGTCATTCATACTCTCTCTAAGGGTAAACTTCAACATGTTTCTTTTCTCCTCTATATTCACTCCTCATTCATTCATCATCCATTGTCAAGCCTCATGTAGTTAGCAAGACTAAGAAAGCAAGAAAGACATAGATTTCAATAAAGCACCTTTGCTGTTAGTCTGAGGTAAATACAGCACCTTGAAAACTGTAAGTGGGATTTCCCAGTTTCAGTAACAGTGAGTTAATTAAGGTGGAGTCTCTTTGGAATGTTTTTTCCCCATCTCTCAGCAGCTAGACTGAGTTGCCTTTTCTGAAGTATACTTTCAAAAGTCTCATCCCCTGCTTTACCACAATTTCTCACACACATTCATTCCTTACCTATCTCTTCTTGTTTCATCACATACAGTTCTTGAGTAATCCATTCCCATTGCATTCAACTTCCTTTTAGATTTTTCCTGACATATACAACTCTCATTGTCATGAAGCAAACAACTACACAATTATACATCTGGCAAATAATATACTGTACAACTAAACTCTAAAAAGACAGATTAGGCTAGAAAGTAGATCTTGTAAATTAAACCCTTTCTCCCTCTTTTCTCTTTCCCTACCAGGGAATGAAAAGAGAAAATAAAAAGAGGGTGGTGTAGATGAGTACAGAGATACAGTAGCCCTGAAAAACAAATGCAAGAACCATTAATTACTGTAAATGTCAACTTAGCCCTTGGAAGGAAGAGGAGGTGAGAAAGAAACTCAAGACAACCTTGCCTTGATGCTGTTTGGTACAGTATTAGAGGTGTCAGAGGGAAACTCTGACAGATTTTCAAGATTCTATTATTATACCATATTCTACCATTATATAATAAAACGGAGTTCTGTTTGTCCTTGCATTGTCTGCTCCCTGACTGGCCTACCTCAAGGCCCTGACAGGTAGTCTTACTCAGAATATTTGTGAGCAAGATGAAGTGCAAAAATAGTTGGAAAGCTTTGGAAAATGTAAACATTTAAGTTCTTATATGTAAAAAAAATATTTGGTTGCTTCAGAATCCTGCTTCACCTTGAAGAATCACTGAATCTTTCCAAAATAAAATCATTGAAGGATTTAACAAATCTGATGCTCATTGCTGGCTGAACCTGAGCTGCATGGGTGTTAGATTCATTTGTATGTATTCGTCTTCATTCTAAAGATTTTTTTACTAATTATTTGATGGTGAAGACAAAATGAGGCATCATGCCAAAACCAAATGCTAATAATATGGTATCTCAGAAGCTCCTTTCTTTAACCTTGTCTGGCATTGTGATAAGATGGTTTCATTATGAAAATGATGGTTTTACAGGACTAGGCAGACAACATGGAATTTCTGCTTGATTAGTTCCACACCTCTCTTGTACTTTTCATTAAAACAAGAGCTGGATGATTAGACCTGTACTGTGAAGTGTAAGATTATCAGATAGAGTTAGTCTAAATCATCAGTGAGTTACAGAAATGAATGGAATAGGCTTTATATTTTTTTTACCAGATCATGAATAATAATATTTTCTGAAAATATAGCAAGCTTTTTCAGTACTTTTAGACATTTCTGTGATTCATTTTGTCTTGTCCTGACTTGTGGCAAATTAAAGTGCCATATCTCATTTCTTACAGTTTCTTGATAACGCACATGACAGTATCAGTCAATCAGTGTCTAGATCTTGGAATTCAGATATGCTAATACACTTCAAAAACCAGAGAAATATCCAAGATATTACCTGTGGTCATAACATGTTGTTGTTTTTTTTTTTTGAAAAGGTATCCAGTGGGTTGAATCAGTGAATTTACATAGTGTTATAAGTTTGTACATTGGTCAAGCCCATAAAATCCCTGATCTTTATTTCTTGAATTTAAGATAAATATGAATATACTTCACTAAGGTTGTGCAAAGTTTCAAAGGGGTATTTTGCTTTGATGAAGGCTTACATGAAGCATCCCTCTGAAGCTGCTTCACAAAGCCTCATGTCATCCCTGCTTCAGAAAAGTGAAGAGAATGAACCACATTATTTTGCTTCTCATTGCTTCAAGCATATTACTTCATTTGACTTCCAATCAATGCTGATAGCCAGAACTGACCTCTGAGCATGCATGACTAGTGGAACTGTTACCTAGCCTATGAAGTGACATGTAGTACCTTAGAGAGGATTGTGTTGCCTCCATGGTGTAAAGCATTTCATTAAAGCTTATCTGGCTCACACAGGCCAATAATTATCAGTGTATGAGAATATTTCTCTTAATACCTCATCAAAAGCAGCTGATTAGATGGTAATCTCATAATAGTATGCTTCATTTGAGTTTGAATTGTCCAAAAAGGCATTGGGAAGGGCAGAGATGAGTCATCTTTCTTTCCATCTTCGAGTTTTGAGACCCACATTTTATTACCTTTGTTAAATACAGAGTAGTTAGTATATTATAGTTTGATTTGTGGAATGTTCTTGATTCTGTGGCAAAATGAAAAATTGCTAAAGTGTGTGTTTGATTGTAGCTATTGTTTCCAGGCTGATTAGTTAATATGGGGAAGAAAGTATCGAATTTTGTATATTTGTAGATGATGCAAAGGCCTATGAGGGAATTAGATCAACAAGAACTTACCTTCATATTCAATTCATCTGAACTAATTAGTTTTTTTTTTCTTCTAGTCCCCACATTTTAAGTATCCTGTTTATGGTTATAGCAATGTGGTTCATGGATAGCTATCTTTGTACTAAGTGATTTTAGTGGCCTGAAGAATACAGGAACCAGAGCTGAGTTGATTAACTGAGTTTCCTTTAATTACTGAAGAATACAATATCACACACGTGGCTAAGACTCCTAAAGACAAATTTGTTCCAATTATATAGATTCTTAAAGAACAGTAAAGGACTATAGCTGCAGCATGTGAATTCTGCTTTGTATGGACAGTTTTGGCTGACTTTTCTGCCCAGGTATGTCTATTTAGCAAACCAAGGCAAGCTATATGACTGAAATAATTTAAAGTATTTTCTGAAATTTATACAAAACTATTCATTCAGGATTGTGAATGGAAGTTTCAGTACGTACTCTGCACTTTGACTGCCAACTAGATGCTTCAGCCAGAGCACAGCATTTAAAGTTGCTAATTGACAGGATAGCCCATGGGGACCCCATCAATAGACTCTCATATTTCCTCCAAGGTACAAAGACATGGGCATTAAGAAAGACTGCCAAGTGTATAGCTAAAGCCATTCAACTGAAAGCTTTCTATCTAGAACAGATTGGGGTCAACTGCCAAGTAGATGATCTTACCTGATCATTTCACTGAATATTTTTATAACCCAATACACTGTATTGTTTCATCTTATTTTATTTTATATGGTCATGAGACTAATCAATAAACAATAAACTAAACAGTATGTACTCTGTTGATGTGTCTTTGCCTTGTTAGTAGCAAGTTTTTTTTCCTTCCCTCTGTTAATAATTTCATTTTGTTATTTTCTGCATTTTGCAAATATAATGAGTCATTTTCTTTTTTTTTTATAAGAATTTAAAGCAAAGATAAAAACTACAAAAAAAAAACCCTACAAAAAGAAAAAAAAAGTGAGGAACACAAAGGAGAAGACTTTAGCAGTGCCTTAGAATCTATAATTGGATGCTAGTTTAGGAAAACAACTTTTTCCATTTCCCAGACACTTTGTCCAGCAACATGTTTGTTTCTTCCAAAATCGTATGTGATTTTGCATGACAACACCCTAATCTTGTAAGATTTTAGCATACTCATAAGTGTCCCAGATGATTGTACAGGTTTGTATGCAACATCACTGGAATTTTGCAAGATGTTGCGATCTTACAGTCTTTGAGGAAATAAATAAACAAACAAACAAACAAACAAATAAATAAAAGGCCTGGAACAGCTTGAAGTTTGGTGAGCACCCTTGCACCCATGGATACCGCATAGCCATTTGTGTAATAAATTTTAGGGTGGGGATTGGTTGTTCTATCATGCCATATGGTCTTTTGAACTGACTAATGGATTCCCCCCCCTTCCTCTACACTTTCTCAGTGTGTCTACCTTAAGCTACCAAAACTTATACCCTACCCCTCAGTTTTTCACCAGGCCCTATATAAGTTCCAGATCCCTATCCTTGACCCCATTCATGTATCCATGGGCAGGAATGTTTTGTGAATGAAACCTTTGCTTAACATCTCAAGTTATGTGAACATCTCAAGTTATGTGACCTAGACCTAGCTCTTAGAAACTTGCCAGTCTGTCAACCTCACTCTGTAGACCAGACCAAGAAATCAACTCCACAGGAAGGTTAAAACTACTTTTACTGAGAATCTTGCAAGTCTGATTATGTTGTACCTCCTACTACTAATTATAGTTCAGCAAATTAAGGAAATGTCTGTCTGAGCTGCTTCTGAATATTACCTGGCTGTGGTGGACTTAAAATATGTTTTACCCTTGTTGCCTTGGCAAAGGAACTGCCGTAACTTCATCAAGGTCATCTTCCTTTCTCTTTACAAAGTCTGAGCAGGGTCATCTTTCTGAAACATAGTAAACATTTGGGGATGTGGTTTTTGATGGTACCCCAAAGAAGTGGAAATGTTGGTTTTGAAGAACTTCAGTGACAATAACAGAATGTTAATAATGCTAATAAATTTCACCTTGAAAGCCACAATTTTTTCACACTGAACCCTGATCATGGAAGACGAGTGGAGCTTATTCCATCTTCAAAGAGAAACAACTACCCCACCACCACCAATTCCTAAGTTATGATAGCATTTACTTGAGGGACAGCTATCCTCTGTCAGGTTAATCATTCCATTTCAAGAGCAAAATTCAAGAGCTTTCTGTTAATGGTTTGCAGTAAGTTATTTGGAAAAGTAACTAATATGCAAACACATTTTGATTATAGAGGAATAGTTACTGTTTAAATAAATTATATTATTTTACCCCAAATAACCCCCAAAATATATTATATTATTTTACCCCAAATAAAGAGATTACATAAATAAGGCATCCTTATGAATGAGGTAGCCATTGGAGGGGAACATGCTTCTACTGTATGTTCAATTAAGCCTAGGATGAGGACTTAATTTCCTTCTAATAAAGTACAGCACATCTGAGGCCAGAAATTCATGTTATTTTATGGAAAGACAAACAGCTGTAAACAAACCAGGATGAATATATTTTAAATATATATATACATTATTTCTAAGATACATATTTTTGAAATATCAGAAGTCCGAAGAAGTACTCAATTTATGAACAAAGCACCAATGTTCTAAAACATTCAGAGAAATGTTGATAGCATTTTTCAAATTTTCTTAGATTTCCTTACTTTTGCTTGTCTTTTTCTTGAAAAAAATTAAAAAATGTCAGAAATGGATTTTGTTTTCAGCTTTAGTTATAGTAGAAATTCTCAAATTTTGTGATACCATGCTCCCCTAAAATGATAAAATGAATCTGTGTAACACCCTAACTTAATGAATGAAGCTAATGATCTCATCTAGATTAGGACTGGGCAAGAAACAAATATACCATTTCAATTTAATAATTAAACTGAATCTATGTATAAAATAAAGCAACAATACAATCCTAAAACTTATAAAATAGAACCAATTCATTGGGGAAAAAAAACAAAAAGAAACCCAACAAAAGGTTAAACTGTATTTTTAATGCTTACCTTTGTATTTGTATAATTTCTGAAATCTGGGTTTCATTTTGAAAGCAGCCACTTTCATTCAACAAAATTAGGAAAAAGAAAAAAAGTGTTTTACTGCTTTATTTATTTATTTATAACATTTGTAAGCTGCTTAATTCATAGTAACTCTGAGTGGTGTACAAAACAAAAACTTCCCAAAACAATACAAAGAAACAAACAAACAAAAACAATAACTCAGAGAGTAACATACCAAGCACATTTAAATTCCCACAGTGGCACACACTTCCCTAACCTAGCACCTAGGGAAAATGTTTTTAATGTCCATTTAAATGATGGTGGGATTGGGTAAGTTGAACCTCCTGAGAAATACTATTCCAGAGGGCAGATGACATGACACAGAAGGCAGATCTCCTAGGTCCTATCAGATGACACTATTTACAAGCAGAACTTGGAGCATATCCATTCTGTCAGATCTTACCTAATGGATGGAAACAATGGAAAAAGGTGGTTCTTCAGATACCCAGGCCTTATGCCATGAAGGGCTTTATAGACTACAACCAACAACTGCCATTTGCTCTTTGATTCTTGTGAATCTGTTTTGAGCCTATTGCTCCCCATCCAGACCCCAACAGCTTTCAAGCACTCGGACAAGACCTCGACAGCATCACTTGGTTAGCCTGTGGTTGAGGCATAAAAATGGGCATCATCACTGTATTGATGATACCTAACCTCATGCACCTTGCATAGCAGCTCCATGAAGATGTTAAACATGAGGAACAAGAGCACTGAGTCCTGAAATACTCCATGCATCAGAGGCCCTGATGTGTGGGCCCTGGAACTGGCTGCAGAGAAAGGAGGAGAACCACCCAACAGTGTCCCTCCCACTCCTAATCGATACAATTGATCCAGAAGCATATTATGATCAATAGTATCATGGATCACTGAGGGGTGAAGAAAAACAATTGCACCACCACTACCTTGCACAATTGCACCACCACTACCTTGATTCCACCAGAGGTCATCAACAAGCACAACAATGCTGTCTCCATGCTATATCCTGGCACTGCATTAAATCAACTTCTCTTAAACTGCTGCAGCTTTCACAACACTGGATGACCATAAGCTGCTTTTGATGCTTTCTCTACATGTGCAGCTGCACCAAGAGAAAAGTCACAGTCAAGCGTCTTTCCTTTCTGGTCTGATGCTTGTGAATCCTTCCCCCAGTCTTGCAGCTTCCTCTGTAGAATAAGTTAGAGCTCTGTGTAGGACTCTCATACCCTTTGGTTATGATTACCCCTTTCTTGAAAGCAAACACAGTGTGTTACAAATAAAATTAAAAAGGAAAAAAAAGAAAAAGAAAATTCACACTTCACATAGGCTTTGGAACTACTGTGTTGCTTTTGTATCAAACTGTAAGTAAGCTTGCTCAGTTAGGAGCAACACACTCACTTGTCTTGCAACCCTCCTGAGTCATGACCCATACTTTGTGAACCCTAGGCTTACAATGAAATCCATCTACAAACTAGGGAAGTTAGAATCTCCTTCAAAGTTTTTCCAGCTCTACCATGGCCTTTTTAACTTTCAGAATTCTCCAGATGCCACTGCCATTTTCCCAGTGTTGTTTGCACAATCTTGTGCTGCCTTAAGGAAGTTCAGTTGTTTAAATACTCTTTAAGTTTGAAATTGCTGATATACTGTATATGTGGAGACAGCTTGAAATATACACCTGCTGATTTCCTCTGTGTGTGTTAGGAGGGTGCTGGTTGGTTATATAGGGCTACCATTTTGGGGCTGCAAAAATTTGAATGATCATGATATGGCTACAAAATGAAACAGAAAACTCTAATAGTGTGTACACAAGCATACATGCACATATACATAAATGCAGGATTATACATTTGGAATCTGAACTCAGGCTTGGGTCAAAAGAAAGCATAGTGCTGGAAATAAACAGTGCTTGAAATAAAATCCTAAAAAAAGACTAAGGGACAGACATAAAGCAACTATTTGTTAATATTATTTAAGCCTAAAATTAGAAGAGAGCTAGAAGAAAAATGCTTAGTTGTCTGGTTGAAGAAGAACAGTTATTTTTCAGGCTAATACAGTCTTTCTCCCTCAGGAGAATTCTACCACAACTTGTTCTTTTCTTCTTTTTTTACAGCATGTTCCCTAAGGGCACAGCCAGCCACAGCCACAATACATTCTGCACATTTGTGACCAAAAATAAACTGGTTGTCAAGTCAGAGGTGCTGAGGAGTGATGCAGGATGAAGCAGGACGAAACTGGGAGCCAGAGTTGCATTGGTCTGACTGACCAGTGGTCTGACTGACAGGTTACCTGTAACTTGTTATCTGGGCAACTTGACAGATGGTTAGAACCATAATCCAAACCATTCCCCTACACTAACCCAACGCCATCACCATTTGTCCAGCTTTGTCTGCCCCATGTTATGGAGAGTGATGGGTGAATGCTCTTCCCACCAGGAGGTGATACTTACGAGAACTTTCCTTTCTTTCCTCATCAATCTGTTCACTGCTGCAGAGCTGATGGGACCTTGAGCACTGGCAAAGAGAATGGCTCCAGAGGTGTTTTACAAGATCACAATGCCTTAAAGCATTTACCTGGGTACAGAGTGTTTGAAATGTCAGATGATTAATCATCAGCCCTTCAGCCGGCAACTCGGTCTACCAAATTATAAATAAATAAATACATAAATAAACCTCAATAGCAAAGTTGGCAATTTAGTATAAAAAATATGATAGGCATGAATCCATATGCTGTTAACAGTAATTGATTAACTGTTTATGTGTCACCAAGTCAGTGTCAACCCTTAGTGACTCCACAGACCTTCTCCAGGATGAGTTACAATACCGGGGTTATTAAAATAAGTTGTGACTCCTCAATTTTCAACCACATGTTTCTCAATATATAATCAATATATATTCCCGATGATAATCTATGGAATGGTTCTGAAATTCTCTGATATAAACTTCTCCTGGATTCTAAATGAACTAATTTTGTTTCCAATATATAATTTGGAATTATAGTTTGGAATTGTAATTTGGCCTTTTCACATGTATTCCTGAATTTTGAACACGCATTAGACATGCAGCACATCTCATCTCTCAATTCCTTTGTGACTTTCCCATCCTATAACACTATTCAACACATGCATTTATAAAACAATGGAAAAATGAAAAAAAGCAAATGATATTAATATACATGTAGTGGTATTAAGTTTTTTGAATGTGATATTTTACTAATGTGTAGGCATCATAAAGAATAAAATACTGCACAGAAGTTGCTGATAAAAGCATATGCATGATTGCATTAAATTGCTTATCTGATCTTTCATCAAGGCACATGTGGACTTCATCAACGTAGGTAAGGGGAACACAAGTGAACTAGAGAAAATAAGCGTGCTCCAATCCAACATTGCTTTTAGACACTGTCTACTTTAAAGTAGAGTTCAGAAGGGGAATATTGGAAGTCAGATTGGATGAAAGACAATTCTCATCAAAAATTCAAATTGGGCCTCCACAATTAATCAGCTAAAGGTACAGTACTGCATGGACTCATTTTGCCCCACTATTTATCAGGGATATTACTCCAGCAAATACTTCAAGAATCATAGGGAAAAGTTCAACCCAAAAGTGAATCCCTGAAACAATTTTCTTTTTCTTTCTTTCTTTTCTTTCTTTCTTTCTTTCTTTCTTTCTTTCTTTCTTTCTTTCTTTCTTTCTTTCTTTCTTTTTCTTTCTTTCTTTCTTTCTTTCTTTCTTTCTTTCTTTCTTTCTTTCTTTCTTTCTTTCTTTCTTTCTTTCTTTCAGCAGGCTAGCTGTTGCACACCAGGTATTGTTGCTTGTGAAGGACACAGATGCCTTCCTGGTAGGTAATGGAGGCCTTAATTCTGCCCATCTGTTGGAGAGAGATGGGAGGGAAGGAAGCATTTTCTGTTTCTCTTCTCTCTCTCATACATCCTTGGAGAAATCTAGACTGTTCCCATTAGAATTACTGGGGGGGAAAGGGTAGACCTTTTGAGAATAGCTATTGCTTGAAGAGAGACAGAAAAAAATATCCAAAACAAAGAAACCAACAAGAAAATACACTGTAGCTCATGCTTGTGTGCTTTGCATAAACAGTCCCTTTGGCCTTTTCTTTACATTGTATGTTCTATACATTCTATACATAAAGTAGAAAATCTTCTTTATGTTTGGCTGCACTCCTGAACTTAAATGCTTTGGCAGTATACAGTAGACAAATTATTTCTAGGTAAATATAATAAAGAAGATGTATGGAAAAATGCCCAAGATTTTCTGTTAAACTTTATTTACAGGAACAAAACAAATTCTTTACAATCCTCCATCTGCTTTTCCTGCTTCCATTCTTTCTGGCTTTACCATTCTCTATAAGGGATTATTTCATTGATGAGGCTCATATTTCACTGCAAGATACAAATGGTTTTACTGGGTCCAGATACGGCAATTATTATACATAAGAATTATACTTCTTAATAACAGAAGCATTTGCTGGAAAAATATGACTACAGTGAGGGATGGTTATACAGTCCTCTTGGTCTGTAAAGGTAGTCCTCACTTAACAATCATTTGTTTAGTGATGGTTTGGACTTATGATGGTGTTTAAAATGACTTATGACTGGTCCTCACACTTATGACCATTGCAGCATCCCCACAGTCATGTCATCCCAATTTGGGCACTTGACAACCAGTTTGCATTTACGACTGTCACAGCATCCCATGGTCACATGATTTTTCACCTTCCAGCCAGCTTCTGGCAAGCAAAATCAATGGGGAACTGCATAATTTACTTAATGACCATGTGGTTCACTTAACGCTCAGAGTGATTTGCTTAACAGCCACCGCAAAAAAGATCATAAAATCAGGTCAGATTCATTTAATGCCTGCTTCACTTAGCAACTGAAATTCCAGTCCCAATTGTGGTTGTTAAGCAAGGACTACATGTTTAGCATTAGACGTAGCATAACATTATGTTGGAATTTTTTTTAATTTCCTTACCAGGTTTGTTTCTGAGCTGGGACCAAGAAATAGGCAGTTTCATGAAATTAAGTTCTTTATTTTTCACCCAAGAGCAAAAGCGATGACAGCAAGCTGTCAGGTGGGTGATTGCGCAGGACACCCACCTTACAGCACATTATATACGTTCTATTCAACTCCTCCTTTAGAATACCACTCCTTACTTAGCTACCCATACTCTACCTTAACATCAGTCCATATAAGGAACTTCCTTCCATCCTTGCTAGGGCCCTTGAACATTATTAAACAATGCCTTTCCTCTGGAGAAGCTATCTTTGGAATGTACACCTTATCTTTCTATGGGCATAGCTATCTATCAAGGTCAGTTAGAAAGGAAGAGTAAGAAGGCCAACACAACTCTTCAAGGAAATACAACATGGTTTCAGAGCCATCATAAGAGTGTACATGTTTCTAATACATTAATACTAAATATAAAATATATGAATATGAAATATATTTGTATTTCAGTTCTATGTATGTAAAATCTTCTATCAGTTAAATGTTTCAGCGAGTTTCCAGTTGTGCAGCCTGTGAAGTATACTAGGTCCAATATTAGAAATGACTCAGACACATTAGCCAGTGTTAACAGTCTGTTTACATACATACAGCTTTGTACAGAAGTCTTCTGCTAAGCAGCATACAGACGGTTTCCACAGCGCAGTTCAATGAGACAAAGTAACAGCATCCAGTGCAAGGTGAAGAGAGAAGAATACACAGACCATAGGATACTCTTATACAATCTATGTCCAATAGAATCATACAGAACATCATCTCATTACACCATGCAATCATATTCCACATTTCATCATCTTATTTCATCAGCTTCTTCCTACGTCATCAGCTTCCTACTCAGCCATAATGACACAGCCAAATTGCAGATCAAATGACTCAGCAATTTCTATCATAATAGTTTCTATTCTGTTGTATAAATTCTGATGTATATTTTTACAAACATCAACAAAATGATGTTTTAATAGTGGAAGACATGGGTATGCACATCTGTCTCTTTCAGCATGGCCACAAGTTCAAAAACTTTCATTTGTAATTAAGGTTAACTGTGGCCTGCTGAATTATTTCAATTCCACAAACTGTGGTTAAACTTAACTATAGTTATTGTTATAGTTATAACAAGCCAACTTCAAATCAAGCTGTAAAACCCAATTATCTCCATTATCCATAGCTAAACTCAGCCATAACTTCAGATTTGGGTATGCTAACTTGTGACTAATCTAAAGGAAAACCTGAACATTTCCATCTCCTCAAGAGAAAAAGGGGGAAAGTGCTTACGAGTTGCATGAAAAAACAGCTCTCCTTTTAGAAAGGGCTGCTTTCATTTCCTCTGTGGTAATGTTTAGAGCAAGTTACTAAAGACTCTCTTTGTTTCGCTATTCCCATATATGTCCTCAGCATCAATATTGAAAATAGAATCCCACTTCAATAATCTGGCTAGGAATGATGGTGTAAGGGAAAATTCAGAAATTAAATCATCATGTAATATACCTGTTCTTTCAACTCCTCTGTATCATGAACATTGTATGCATAGCACAGAAGATTGCTATTTTCAGAATTTCAGAAAAGCTCACCATTTTAGATTTTTTTTCCCATTTTTTTTCCCTCCATGTTTCAGGCTGGCCCACAATGAGCCATTTTATGACCTGTGACCAGGAAGCCTGTTAATATAATGATAATGGCTCAGAAGTTATGTTGTGATTAGCAGCGCTAATATATTTGATAGAATAGCAATAAAAGTATGCAATTAGCTGAAAAAAGGGGGCTTTCTGTGTTTCATGTTTTCTGAAAAACAAATTTTCCCTGGTAAGATCACTATGAATAAATTGACAAATGGCTGGGCAGTGGAGAGTCTTTGTTTCATACTGTCTTTGTTTAAACCCCTCATAATTCATCCAAAGAAATGCCCTTCTCAGTAATTAGTTACCTTTAATGTCTTCATTTTCATTTAAATGCTCAGTGATCAGGATAATTAGAATTAATTTGGCATTGTCATGTTATGCTAATGAAGCTTCTGCAACTTATCTCCAGCATCCTGCAGGCACAATGTTATCTGAGAAACAAGAACTCTTCCACTTTATCTGTCCATTTATACTCTTTAGTTAAAAAGTAATAACAGTAAGAATTGGCAAGGTTCCAGTTTCAATTTATGCAATGTGTGATGAAGAATTGAAACCACTTCAGCACATTCAGCTTATAAATTTCTCCACAGTGTTTGAGAACTGATTTGCATTTTCATTTATCTGCAGACCCATTTTTCCCCTACCCCTCCTACATGATGCCACCTTGTATCTATTCAAGTCAAAATCAGAAATATATGTTTCACTTAAAGGAGGGGTGGTTCAATGCCCTCCCAGGTGTTCAAAAACCTATCTCAAGTACTCATGCCTAGCACCTTGGCTACCTCTTTGTCAACATGTCTTTCTGCCATTTTCCCCAGAGATGAAAGATGGACACTTTGAAAGAGAACTGGGAAAATGATGGTGAGGGAAGTGTTCAGTATGCTCACTAATACCCAAGGCGGGGAAAATCTGAAAGCCAGATTAACTGTCTGAGGGACCTCTTAGCCTGATAAGAAATTTCCTGGGTGTTGACTGGATTAGCGGAAGATGCTTTCTCAAACACACAAGAATCAGCCTTTTGTTGTGTCACTCCCAAGCTGTGGGAACTGCACTCAGTCCTTGTTTGTCTTGTTGGCATTTCCTTGTTTTTTGCAAGGAGCAAGCCATTAAGTTACTATGGTAACAAATCACTCTGGCAGAGTCAGAAGGTCAAACTTAAGTATCTTTAGTTTTGAGTGTGAAAAGGCATGACCATATAAGGTAAAGCTCCTGATTTGCCTGGAGGGCAGCTTGCTTGGGCTTGTTAGTTTCGGTTTCCTTTCTACACAGCCTTCCTCCCAGTCCTCTCTGAGCGTGTGTGAATGCACAAGCTTGAAAATATGTTTTTGTGCTTTCTGTAAATACATTTTTTTTATAGAAATGCCTGGTGTGTGATTTTTCTGATCTCTCAGGCCAAACACTTTCCAGAACTCTGCCACATGTCTCTTCTAGAATGGAATCAAAATTTTTATCCTTAGTCAACCCTTTTGAGTTGGATTTATTCTTTTATTGGGTTTATATTCTGCCTTTTTTCTATGACCCCAACATAACTTCCATCAGAAGTCCTCTCTCATTTTCAACAACTCCTTGACATAAGTTGGGCTGAAGAAGAGAATGACTGGCTCAGATTAATCAAGCTACCTTGATTAATGTTACAACCACAGAGCATCACAAGCAGAGACATTCCAGCTCTATTGTGAAAATGTCTTGTCCAGCAGGGCTACCTACCTACTCGGTAAGGTTCTCATGTGACCCTAGAGCCTTGCCACATTTTCACAAAACTTTCTCAGGCAAGATATTTAGCCCTTTCTTTTCCCAAATGAGTTCCATACAGTTTGGTGATGTATATGAAAGCCTTGCATTTCTATGTCTCCATAGAGATTACATTGTTAACAGTGGTGTTTACTTAGGTTGTGTACAAGTTGGGACAATATGTCTGTTTTCCACCTGGGTGGCACTGTTTGGCTGCTTATACTTCCTCTCTACACTAGCTAATTTAATTTTTAACCTTGTGTAGGAGATTCCATTCCTTAGTAATCCAATCCCAGATGTGGCAATCCAATCCCAGATGTGGCAAGAGAAATAGGGTTGCTTGATCAAGAGAAATAAATGATAGGTGATGATGAAGAAACACATACTGACTTGCCTTCTGTCTTAATATAGTACTTGCCTTCTTTCTGATGTAGCACGGAGGGTGCCAATTGGTCAGGGAAAGTAGACTATATTCTTTAAAATATTTAGTGATACATTTTGAGTTTGCCATTTAATGCTACCATCTATACACACTCGCCAAAAGCAGTCTAATTGTACTCAGTGGGATGTATTGCTCTGTAGGCCTGCACAGAACTGTAAATTGGAATCTTCTGACAAACATACATATTTGGGACAGTAAATGCATACTCATTTTGATCTTAAGATGTGGAATAGTCTATTTCAAAGAGAAAATAAGTTGAGACTTATCAAGAAAGGACAAAAACAGTCAGCAAGGAGATGATCCATAGTGCCTTTTAAGCAGAAACATTATTCAGTGTTAATGGAAACCTTCAGACGTCTCCTTAAGAACAATTTGAATTCTTCAATAATTATATATTAATTCAAGCAGGTTTGGGGTTTGTTTGTTCCTTACCCTTTTTTTTTTAAACTGCAAGATGGAAGTCATCTTTCACCACAGTAGAAACAAAGTCAATCAAAATCAACTGCAGCCTACTTAAATTTGTTTGGGAGGTCTTGCCTTAACCAGGAAAGCAAACACTGGATATTTTTAAAAGCAAGTCTACTGGGACACACTAGCTGTATTCAGTAATGTCAAGAAAGATGTTTCCTTACATGGAAGACATTTCTTTTCAGTTGCCAGCCAAATATTAATGCAGTGATGTTAATGTTCCCCCGTAAGGATTTCCAATGTTTTTAGTGACTGAATTAATACAATTATTCATAATAATAGGAGAAGTACATGATGATTGGTGCAATAAATCTCCATCTCTTTACTCCTATTTACTGCAAGGCAAGTTTCAGAAATATCCACTAATGTCTTTGGCTTAGAATCTTGACTCAGAAAGTAGCAATTTTAGAGGAGCAAAAGAGCTTTATTTACCTAAGAAACTCACTTCAGTTTTGAGAATTGGGAATAATTTTCCCAATAATATTTTATAAAGTTTATAAAGTTTTTTTTCCCCAGATTGCCTTTGTATTTTCCACTTTAGCTCCATGCATTTCTTCCAGGGAACTCACAGGGAACCCAAGGGTTCTTCCGGGGAACCCTTCTTGAGTTCCTTCCAGAAAACCAAGGGCAGATGTCAAAAAAGTCAAGATGGCAGCTACAGCTGCCATCTAGTCTTTTTTATGGCATCTCATTGCTGCCCTCCTTCTTTATTTCCCTGGATACTTTCTTCTGGCTTAATCAAGCATATTTTCTCTTGTAGTGGGATATATAGTGGGATATTTCTCTTGTAGCAGGATATGCCAGTTCAACTATGTAATACCAAGCAGCAAATCAGATTTATTTATATGGTCATTTCACTGAAGACAAGAACAGTGTAAATGAAAAGGGGGAAAGAAAGCAATGCCATAAAAGGAACTTTCTCAGCACTACCAAAATAAGTAACTCGGCAAATAAATAAATAAATCAGCCAAACAAAACTAGCACAAAAACCATGAACAGTTTGGGCTTGCTCTGTTCAGTACAAATAAATTGCATAATAAGCATTTCAAGTCAAAGACTATTAGCTAATAGAAGGGATAGCATCCCTGGCATTCAAAACAGCACAATTAACTGGAAAGAAAAACTAGTATTTTCAGTGGTTTCAAAATGCTTTTCATCAGGGTAATAGTAAGCATTACTCCCTTGCCCCAAACTTTGAACTGTAACTGCTACTTCATATATGGGTTTTTTTTAAATCCCTATTCATGTTTAATGCTTGAGGCATAATCCATTTTTATTTTCTTTTTCTTGGACCTAAGCAGAGATTTCTTAAAAATAAAGAGGCAATTTAAATTATAAATACTTCTGATTGTGTGCCAGCACATTCAATGATAAGCATCGCTGCTTGAGCTACTCTGGGCTGTTGTTGTGGTGAAGCAGTATTCACTTTGGTTACTGGCATCTCATGGCCACTGCCATCCTCTTCAGCTCAGGATGTAGCAAAGTAGGAACCATTCCCTAATACTGCTTGCCTAAATCACTCTGGACTTTTAGGTCCCTTGAAAATATGCATATTTCACACTTTTTAAGGAAACACTGGAATAAAAATAATACAAGGCCAAAGTGCCATGAGGGTGTAGAGTAATATGGCACTCTGTTGTTGATTGCCCTCAAAAGTACAAGTAATAACCCTCCCAACTGTTCCTCCTCTTCTCCATCAGTGCCAGGGTAGCCCATGGAAACAAATCTGAAAGTTCACAAAGTGCCTTGCTCAGAACCTCTCAAACCTGGAAACAGCCTTTTTGGTGCAGTTCACAGGGTATACCTAGACTGGGGGTTGATGGGGCAGGAGCTGTAGTAATTGTGGAAGGGTAACCTTGATGAGGAAAAGGATGCAAAACAAGGAGGAAAGAATTTGGAATTCATTAGAAGTAAGGTAATTTTGTTAGGTACTGAACCTGTCCTCCAGGATTCCAGAGCCACATAAATCTCTCTCTCTCCCACCTTCAATTTAATCCCCGAAATAGACACTTCTAAAATCACCTGATGGGTTTCTGTGGGTAGATTTAAATCTGAGACTTCCTAAACATGCAACACCCTAACTGCAACTTGGTGCTCATTTCTGTACCTCATTAATGAAGCTGAATATGGCTGAAGCAAATCTTTCCAGGACTCTTTCGGGATGTAAAAGGCTATTTCTCGATAGGCAGTACAAGTGACTGATTTAACCTATCATTTGTCAAATGGTTCCCCAAATAATAACAAAACTCTCTTCTACTGACTCTTCAAACAGGGCAAGTGTGAGTGGAATGGGAGAGCATCTGCTTTTCTCTGAGGTTTTTCATTTTGAAAAAAGTTCTGTCAATAATGGCCATTTTTGGCACTTTCAGTCATATTTAGAAAACAGGTCATGTTCTTCTTAGAAAATATTGTCTTTCAAAGTTAGAGAAAACCTTTTGTAAAAAAACTGTGCTGGGGAAGGAGGTCAGCTGAAATCTGCAGATGAGATGGCTCTGCATACATGCACATGCACACAACATCCAATCTGGTTTGCACAACATGGCTTAAATGGAGTTGAGTGGCTTCAGCAAACTATGGATACCCAACATTGGTATTATTTATTTTATTCTATTTTATAATTTATTCACCACCCATCTCCCCCTCACGGTGGGACTCTGGGCGGTGTTATATGTTATGTGTTATGTGAACCACCATATCAAGCCATGTTATGCTTCGGTTAGGCATAGCATGTTAAATGAATAAAGCATATTAAAATGGGGTACTATGTGAATCTAGCCATGGTCTTACCCATCCCAGTTTCTGGAAGGAAATGAAGGACTTGGTGTGGGTCTAGGAAGGCTGGAAAAAGCTTCTATCTGGACTTTGCTACTTGTTCTGGACCAGAAGTGTGAGTGAATTAGACTTTAAGATTTTCAGGCCCATTAAAATAATTAAATCAAACTAATGCTACCTATTAGGAAATATAATAGTTTATGGCAGGATTGTCTGCACTTTGCTATAAAGTTCCCCTTCTGTATGAAGAAAATGAGAATATTGTATATGGTAAGAGCACCTGCTACCTCCTGGAATTCAAAGGGACTATCAAACTTAAATCTTGGAAGACAAATGACCAATGACTGAATTTGTTAAAGCACTGGACTAGGGACCTGAGTTCTCATCCTATCTTCAGCACGAAGTCAACTTTTTCTCTGCCTTAGGAAGAAGGCAAAATCTTGCCATGAAAACTTGCATGGACTTGTCCATGTAGTCACCTGAACTGAAGTATGACTTGAAGGGGGTGGGGGGAAGAAACTGCCTGTTGTAGGAATCTAAATGGCTGGACCATTTCCAGTTTAGTTTCGTTTTTTTCCCTGTTAATGGCTAGACTTCTAATCAGTCAGGAAGAGAAAATGATACACAGAAAATATTACTTAAACAATCACTATGGAAAAAGGGAAGAAAATATTGCTTACTGAATCAGTTAACTGTGTTGAACATCCATCATATATTTATTTGTATATGTATGTGTTTCCTGTGCCTTATCCATATTCAGAATGGGGCTGTCACCTCCATCCATTTGATTTCTCTGATAATCTCTTAGGAAGGTCACTGTCCCACGCCCTATGAACCACAGAATAAATCCCATGTTAGACCTTTATCCCTTTATCAACAAAGAATTAGTTCAAAATATTTGTTTTTATACCATATGCATTTCCTTTGGGGGTTGTAGGAAAGCTTGTTTTGCAATAATATTTACTATTAGGCCTTGAGGAACAAATCCTACCTGCAGAGCTATGCTAGGATGGTATTAGACAAATATCTGCACAATTAAGAACCATCGTGAGTATATAAATACACTACATATGCCCCCTAGTTGCTAGATATAGACAACAGTTTTTTGACTTGCAAGGTCAATTCTAGCCTTCACAGAATACCCATGAGCATCCTTGAGGTAAAACTGGGCTTTGGTATCCCAGGCAAAAATATACCCCACATGGTGGTATCATACCCTTAGTATTGCAGGGAATGCTACATGGGGCTTTGTGTTTGTCTGTGTGTGCCTTTGAGTCAGTGTTGACTCCTGGCAACTGCCTGGACAAGTCCTGACCATTTTCTTGTCAAGATTTCAGAATGGCTTGCCATTGCGTCCTTTCTAGGGCTGGGAGAGAATGACTGGCCCAAGGTCACCCAGCTGGTTTTGTGCCCAATGTGGGACTGGAACTCATGGTCTCCTGGCTTCTAGCCTTATCCACTACACCTAACTGGCTCTCTCAAACATAATTATGATTAAAGCTGACACTTCGTTTACTTTTCCCTTATCTTACTAAAGAATCTTATGTGAATACTCTAATTTCCTTCTTTGTTTCTCTTTCACCCTGCCTTTAATTTCCTTTACTTGCTACTTCATACTTGTTTCCTGTGCTTTGCATAATGTTGCTTCTCCCAAAAGGGAATAACATGATGACTATGTACATGCAAATGAGTGTAGTACAAACTATTACTTAGAGATATACAACCCATCAGAATATAGCTCCAGAGCCTTATGAAGGTGTCAGTGGTGGAATAAAACAGCATTCAAAGCACTGTTTAATCAAATACATATCCATTGTTATTTGTACTTTGTGTTGCTAACCCATTTTAACATTAAAGTATTCTTTTTTCTATGTACTTATAAATACCTTTCAAGAGGAAAAAAAGCATTTTGTATGAAGAGCTGGTCTGGCTTTAGATATTGCTGCTACTTCTCATGGTCAGTTACAATTCCTGTGTGACAGCAGTGGTGGAAATTATCATCAAGAAGCAGTGAATGGACATTTAGAGAGCTGGTGTGTGTGTGTGTGAGAGAGAGAAGGAGAGAGTGAAAGAGAGAGAGAGAGAGAGAGAGAGAGAGAGAGAGAGAGAGAGAGACAGCATTAAGCGTATAGATGTGCTTCCAAAAATATTTGTGGGAACACCATGAAGAGAGAGAACTAACCATGTGAGTTAGCCTATCAGATGAAAGAATGTAGTGCATTCTGGGAGTGGAATTTTTCCAATCAATCAATCAATCAATCAATTATTTCATCAACTTTCCAGCCATCTTATGATAAATAGGAGTAGTATAACATAGTCATTGAATAAGCAAGGGCTCCATCTTCTTCTACCCCAGGCTATTGGCAGAAAGCCAGAGAGGAGGAAAAAAAATGACATTGTTCTATCCATTGCTTTAAAAAAATAAATGAATTTACTAAAGTATTAAATCAAATTAATGAGGCTGCTACAAATCTGATTCCTTCATGGCCCAATTCTCTTCCTTTCTCCATGTTTTGAAGTTCAACAATACAGATGTTGTATTTTTTATCCCTTCCAAATTCTATTCAGTGATCTTAGCTTTCGAAAGGATAGTTAGAAGAGAGCAGTCTTTGATCAACGTAACCTTCAAAGTTAAAAACCTCTTTGAGAGAATCAATCTGACAGATGCATTTTTAGCTGGTTCACTATGATCTTTTTCTTTCTTTTTTTAGTGGTTCTGCAAACTGAACAAATGAGAGAAAGAAGCAAAGAAACATAGAAGATCCTGTTTTGACATTAATTACATGTGCAAGATCTAACATGTGTTGCAAACACTTCAGGCAAATTTTGACTTGTGTAACAAACTTTTGGGGCATGGTACAGCATGCATTCACAACATACTATGAAAGTCAGAATTTTACATAAGATTCCATGTAGTACTGGATATGAGTATACATATAACACATGGAGTCAATGTTATTACCAGTACAGTAATTGGCATGTTTTAGTTATGCTAGAGTTGCCATTTCAGTAAATAGCTTGCTAACTGCCCTCTCACTCCCCAACTAATCCTAAATCACCAGCATAACATGGTATTGGTGTTTCCATCCTAACTGCAGAAAGTGCTTTAAAAAATCATACCAGCCAGCTGCTACAAGAACATAAAACACACAGTGGCAAGAGATGAATCAGGCACATATTGCAGAAAACTTTTCATGTTGAGCCTACACATAAGCTTTCAAGCATTGGTCTGAACAGAAAATCTTCTTGTCTCTTGCCCTTGGGATGTTGTATCAAAGTCTCAAGTACTAATGAGACATTAGAATTGGGATTGTGAAGAAATTCCCACATCTCACTCACATCGCTGTCGCTGTTGGGAGCAAGGAACCTCACTGTGGCTCATGCTAGTATCTGAACATCATGCCTTAATATTGCCTGTTGTTGATCAGTTGCACAGACCCTGCCCCCTCCCCTTCTGCAAACTAAAAGCAGCAAGGCAAGGCATATGGGGAGAGAGGTAAGCAAGGCACTACTGGAGTAACAATTTCTGCATTAGCCAGATAGAAAGAGTATACACTTACCTCGTTAAGACATAATGAGCAAGGTTTGCTATAATGAAAATATATTGAACTGAAAATATACTTCAGTTTCTGCACTTCTTTCTTTCCTGTTTCTTTCTTTTAGGCCTGGTGCCTTGATCCTCAGCTTGAGATTTTCATGTTTTGGGATGAGGCTTTAAATTAGGAAAAAACAGTGCACAAAATTCTCGATGGTCTAGGCTCAGTGAAAGCTTCAGCATAGTTGATTAGCTATTACTCAGAACAACTCTTAATATTTGATGCAGAAACTGTTATTTGGGCTAGCTTATACCAGTTTTTTTTTTCCTGTAGTTTTCCTATGGATAATTTCTTGAAGACCGGGAGACAGCCAAGAACATGACACAGTTGGCTTCATCCAACTTATTTCTATTGCTTTCTCCTGCTTTTCTAGCCAGAAGATACTGTATAATGGAGATAATTTCCAGTATTCTCTCCTAAGTATTTCTTATAACTTCTGCTTATCTTAGTTAGCCTTCATCTTCTTCCTAGACCCTCTTTCTTCAACAGCTCTCCTCAGTGACTCACAAACTGGATGGATCCAAATAATCTCTGATAGTTTAGAACTGACCAATGACCTAAAATTCAACAGCTTCAGCTCACTGTTCTATAAGGCAATGACAACCAATAGAATGTAAATTAGCTATCACAACTTGATTTTGTAAAGCTTCCCTTCTAATATACTAACTAATGGCTAGGTATAGTATTTAATCCAGAAAACGTTGAACGTGTTTAACTCCTTTTTAAAAACATGGGATATAAATTATTAATCTTGAATCTGTTTTATTGTTTTTTATCATTTGTCTCATTAATTATGTGTGTGTGTGTGAGAGTGAGTGTCTGGATAGCATACTGTAGTTGTTAGAGTACCACCCTTTGACACAGGACATTGGAGTTTGAATCCTGGCTGGTACCTACCTTACCAGTAGGGGTCCTTGGGCAAAGATCCCCTAGTGCTTCACCTGACTACCTTGGATATGAGAGTGACATGAACGTTGCCCAGATTAACAAGGTCCATGTCAGATGTTGGGGAACTGGGACAGCTACTGGAACAGCTACTCATACATGGACGAGACAAGAGAACCTGAAATTGATAGAATGCTACAACAATAGACCTAATGAGAGGGGATGTATGAAATGTATGTGTCCTGTTCAGACTATGAGGCAGACAGGCAGGTTTACTATAACTATAACAACTATAACTATAACTATAAAACTATAACTATAAAACTATAACTATAAAACTATAACTATAACTATAACTATAACTATAACTATAACTAACTATATATATATTAACAAACAAATTCTGGACTGGACTGGAGATCCCGGGCAAGGCTGAAGCACGACTGGGCTGAACATAGTGAAAAGGAAGCTGGTCTCACAACTTGAAACAGACCAACTACACATTACATCCCAGACTCAAGAAGACCCAGAAGAACAACTGGAGGTGCAGCCAATACCTGAAGCTGCAACATCACTGCCACCCCCTCAATTACAGAGCACAGCAGCTGATGTGAGGCAAAAGAACATGGATAAACTAGCTACAATCACCCTCAAGATCGATTACTGAGGCTCAGTAGAGAAGAACCATCAGACAGTGTGCTAGAAGATGCCAGTAGAACCCTCACAACAATCCCTACTAGCACCATAATTCAAACCAATGAACTGGTATATGCTAGCTGCTGTAATCCTGGAGATGCTTGGCTACACAATCAAGAAGAACAGTACATACCCCTCCCCCCCAGAAAATGACGGTGGAGGCTAAGATCAAGGCAACTCGGAGAGGAGTTAGTCAGCTGGTGGAACTACTGTAGGGTGTGGAGATTAAGGATAAAACTTGGATACTGAAAAAATACTGACTACATCTGAAGCCCTAGAGACTGCTAAACAAAGGTTCACAGCACTGGCTACCAGGCTAAGGAGATACACTAGAGAAGCAGAGGCCAAAAAGATGAATGCCCTGATCTCCAAAGAAGCATCCAAGGTGTAGTCCGAACTGCAGTGCAACAACACAGTAACAGCAGAGCCACCAACAGCAGAAACTGAATAGTACTGGAAGAACATATGGGAGAAAGAGAAGACATATAACACCAGTGCAAAGTGCTGCAGGACCTGAGAGCAGACCACAACAATCTCCCAAAACAGGAACCAGTCACCATCACAGTATCAGACATCCAACAGCGGGTCAAGAACATGAAGAGCTGGACAGCACCTGGCCCAGACATGATCCACACCTACTGGCTAAAGAAACTAACAGCAGTGCATGAACACCTAGCAGCACACCCACCCAGACTGGCTAACACAAAGAAGTACAGTGCTGGTCATGAAAGACCCCCACAAGGAAACAGCACCATCTAACTACCAGGCAATAAACTGCCTCCCCAAAACATGGAAAGTCCTATCAGGTAACGTAGCCACCAAACTACAGAACCATATGGGCCAGTATATGAGCACAACTCAGAAGGGCATTGGGAACAGTACCAGAGGGTCAAAATACCAGTTGCTCATAGATAGAGCAGTTGCCCAAGGCTCAAGGTCTAGACAGACCAATCTGAGCACAGCCTGGATTGACTACAGGAAAGCCTACAACTCAATGCCATACACATGGATCTGTGAATGCCTGGCACTATACAGAGTCAACAGGATGCTAAGGATCTTCCTCAAGAACTCAATGGGACTAGAGAAGCAACACTGGAAGTCAACTCAAGGCAGCTTGCACAAGTGGCCATCAAGTGTGGCATACACCAAGGTGATGCACTGTCACCACTGCTATTCTTCATAGGCTTGAACCCCCTCAGCCAGATAATCACAAGGACTGAATAGAGATTCAAGTTCAAGAGTGTACTATCAGCCACCTCCTCTACATGGATGACATCAAGCTGTATGCTAAGAGTGAATGAGACATCAACTCACTGATCCACATATCATTAAGACTGGAGAAGTGTGTCTGGATGGTAGTAAAGAGAGGGAAGGTAGTTAAGACTGATGGGGTGGGCCACATAGTAGACAGACAGACCAGCTACAAGTACCTTGGTATCCCACAGTCACAACACAATGAGGAGGCAAGGAAGACAGCAATATCCAAGTACCATCAAAGGATAAGACAGGTCCTAAAGAGGCAGCTCAATGGGAAGATCCACACCATCAACATGTACACCATGCCAGTCATCAGATACCCTGCCAGTATAGTGAGTTGGTGAAAGGAGGACATGGATGCTACTGAAGTGAAGACCTGGAAGCACCTTATAATGTACAGAGGTTTCCACCCCAAGTCCAACACCCAGAGACTGTACACCACCCAGAAAGAAGGCTGGCCAGGTCTGGTGAGTATCAAAGCCATTGTGTCAGAGCACCCAGGAGTATATCAGTAAGATGGCACCTAAAGATGAGCTGCTGAGAGAATGCCCGAGGCAGCAGCAGACATGGGAGGAAGATCAAGCAGAGGACGTGCCATGGCAAGACAAGACCCTGCATGGGATGTGCCATAGACAGGTAGCTGAGGTGGCTGACGTTGGGAAATCCTACCAGTGACTGGAAAGAGCTGGACTAAAAGACAGCACTGATCATAGCAGCACAAGAACAGGCACTAAGCACCAGATCCATAGAAGCAGGGGTCTACCACACTAGGCAGGACCCGAGGGGCAGACTGTGCAGAGAGGCCTCAGAGACAATCCAACACATAGTGCCAGGGTGTAAGATGCAGGCAGTAACAGCATACACTGAACGACACAACCAAGTAACTGGCATTGTGTACAGGAACATCTGCACAGTGTATGGGCTAGACCCTCCCAAGTCCAGATGGGAGATTCCACAGAAGGTCATGGAGAATAACAGGGCTAAGATCCTGTGGGACTTCCAGATCCAGACAGACAAGCAGGTACTAGCCAATAAACCAACTAAAAGTCTTCAAAACATATTAAGCAACCCCAAAGACCCAATAGCCCAAGAAGAAAAAAAACAGGAATTATTTACAACATACAATGCAAAGACTGTAACAGCCACTATGTAGGACAGACAGGCAGAAGACTGGCAGAGCGCATCCACGAACACCAACTAGCAGTCAGAAGACACAATGAGAACTCCTTAATCTCACAACATATGGACAGATTCAACCATAGTTTCAATTGGGAAACTGTGAGCATCCTAAACCAAGCCAAATCCAAAAATGTCAGAGAATTCCTAGAAGCCTGGCACTCAGACAAAGTAGCCATCAACAGACACATAGAGGTAAACAACATTTACATACCATTCAAAAGAGACAATAGAAAAGCCAAAAGACCAGTACACTCCCTCGCCAGCAATCAACACCCAGATATGGAAAAATCAACACTAGGATTAACACCAGATGAACCATCAAACAGCACAATACACCCTAATCAAGGAACTATTAACTCAGGCAATCAACCAAGCAGCAAACAACAGCCCAATCAAAGAACTCCCAAGGAGAGAACAACACCCCCACCAACACAAGCAGGGCAAGCCACGTATATAAACTGAGAGCAAGGCCTACTCCCTCTTTGCACTGAAGATGTTGCCTAGTCTGGCAATGAAACATCTGCAAGAAAACAACAAGGCTCAGAGAGCACCAAGGACTCCACAGTTCAACCCTGAGCTACAAATATTTGCTTTGATTGGAATCAACCAGATATCATGGTAGCAGACAAGGACCAGAAGACAGAGGTGGTAATAGATGTAGCAGTGCCAAGTGACAGCAACATCAGGAAGAAGGAGTATGAGAAGCTGGAGAAGTACCAGGGCCTGAAAGAGAAACTGGAGAGGATGTGGAAAGTGAAGGCCAAAATGTTCTTAGTGGTAGTAGGAGCCCTCTGCACTGTGATCCCCAAGCTGGGAGAGTGGCTCCAACATATCCCAGGAGCAACATATCCCAGGAGCTCTCTGTCCAGAAGAGTGCAATGCTAGATACAGCTGAGATACTGCACAGAACCCTCAGACTCCCAGGCCTCTGGTAGAGGACCTGAGGTTGAGGAAGACACAAAACACCCATAGGGGTAAGAAGGGATTTTTTTTTTGAAAGGTAGAAATTTCATGACAATAAAGAATTGAATATTGGTTAAAATGGCACAGACTAGAAAGGCTTGAATAACACCTACTGTACATTTCATATACATTATGGATTGTTTCTTTGTTCAGTTTGGTCCTTGAAATGAATGACATATAACTTTCAATTTTTGAAATTTCTAGTAAAGTAGCAATATACAATTGTAAAAAGGGAAATCACTTTTTTTAAGCCACCAATTTATAATCTTAAAAAAATATATATAGAGGTGTTAATTGCAAATTTAAATTCATTAATAGAACCAGAAAGTATTACATGTCCAGGTAGAGAAAATTATGTTATTTGTCCTCTCGTATTTATTTTTTTAAATAAATCAACTGTTTCAAATACTAATACTTGCACAGATGCTCATTGTATAAAAAGGGACCTCAGTTGGTACAACAAGGAAGTGCGTGGAATGTGTTTTACTACTGGACTATTTTGGATAAGTATTGGTAAATTTAAACTTGTGCCAGTAAAATATGCATAACCAGCTGTGATTTCTTTTTATACTATAGTGCATATAAAGTGATTTTTTTTCCCTTGCAGTATAGGTGTTAATTGGGGTCTTTGTATCTTGTTAATTAACTTCTTGTAACACCTTTCTCCTTTCTTATTTCAAATTTAATGAGCTCCCTTGTTGTACAATTTTTTATATAATTAGCTAAAAAAAGTCCCTTTTTAAAAAGAGGGAAAGCTTTGAGAGAGAAAGAAAAGTTAAGAAAAATAAGCATAACAGATTTTACAGTCACAAATATGAAGTGGGCTTTAAAAATAAATGTGATCTTTAGTTTGCAGAAAGAACCTCTGTATTAACACATGCACACATTCAGATAGTAGTTTGATTATTACCCACAAACAAGTTTAGTGTGAAAGCCTGAGACATGATAAGCTGCCTAGCAAATATACAATAAAGTGTCTGATGAAATACCATACAAAGTTCTGTAGTGTTCAACGGGAGTTCTCTCTGAATTTCAATCTTCTAGCCCTTCTTTGCAGACCAATTTACTTCTGTTTTTTTCTATGCACTTAACAAATCAAATGGTAATTATTTATTAGCTTTCAACTAACTGTTAACGCTGCTCCAGTCCAGACTAAGCACTGCTGATAGGAAATCAAGCAACTTCAAGGTGTAGCTTCCTTTGCTGTTCTGGGAACCAGTGTGTAAATTGGATGTGTTACTTGGTGCGGTATACACATGTTTGCAATGTTTGCATGTTGTTTTGAGATTCTTCTAATATACAGTAAGTTGGAATAGCAATTATGAATTTTCTAAATCAGGGTGACAAGAAGCTGCCTCGGGTTAGTAGTGTTGGAATTTTAATTTAATAGGAAAAACTGGATGCAGATCTTTTGCCACTCACTGCTTTAATTTCTTATGGACAGAGGTACATCGTTCTATTCCTACTGAAATGCAAGTGATGCTTGCTAGAGATCATTCCATCCACATTACAAAGTAAAATTGCATTTGGATTTAATAACTCATGTAGAAAAAGTTGATTGATCATCTGACTAAAACAGAGAAGATATAGCACTGGATCAGAGAGTCACAGCGCTCAGGATTTTATTTCAAGTATTTATTTACTAACTTAAAAACAACAACAACTATACATGGCTTTTGTTATGTGCAGCCTCATTATCCATTGTTACCTGTATCCATGCTTTGAAAATACATGCAAGTCATCAGTATCCATAATAAACAGTTTCTTATATTTATGTGGCTTGGGTGTGTTTTGTGGTATGTTAGATGTGCAAAGTTTATATTTGAATCTGCTTTGTTACCTATTTTCAATCATATAAAAATCAGGGTTCTTTAGTGTCCAATGCAAGGATAGTATAAAAATGCAGCATTTCAACAATAAATCTTTCTTGTAATGATTTCGCAACAGTAATATTGTAATAAATAAACACTGTATTTTTATACATTATGCTTAGGTACAAATATTGTAAACAAATAGAGCATGCATTAAAGAAATATTTTTATGTGACTGGAAATGTCCAATGAAGCAAATTCAAGAAAGATTCATCAGGTGTAACAAACATTTTTTTTTATATAAGTAAAGTTCATTTTTTCACAATCTCATTATCTGCAGCTCTTGTTACCCACAATTGTTTGGCTGGAATAGAGCTGCCATTTAAACTCCGTAACAGTAAAATAGAGTAGTAAACATTCTCTTTTTCTCCTGGAACTTTCTGCTTATCTCCTGAAATGCATTGATTTCAGTTTTTCAGTGATGGTTGATGCATTTCCAAATACAGTGGCTAGAACAGGTACAGATCTGTAACATCAAAACGACTTCCTATAGTTGGCAAGCTACTTCTGAAACTGCATGAACAACTAGAACTGAACTTGAATTGGCATCTTTTAGATGTTACAAATAACATTCCTAAAGAAAAGATTGGTTGCCAGATTGTTCTATTTTTCATAACTTTGGTTACAATGGCTGAAAACCAAAGACACAATTGAAATCCAGGTTTGAATGTTAGAAGATCTAAACTATAAGATGTGAGTTATTTTAAAATGTCCAGGTGAATAAAAAGGTCTGGACAACAAAGATGGCACCAGAACACCCATAATTAGAATATACCTATTAGAAATTCTAATATGTACTTCAAGGTTTCCATTAGATTGTGAGAGGTTTGATTTGCCATTTTTTTAGAAAAATGTCTTGATAGTAAGCATTCCAACAACTAGTCAAAGAAAGAAAAAAAAAGTTGTGATTTCACCATATTTGTCTCTATTTTGCCAATTCCACCTGATACCATGGCTAACACATATACAGATTTATAGCCCATACTTCTGGGTAGACATTTGTGCTAATAAATACTCTACAGCTATTAAATTTTTGCTGTATCTCCTTACAGCTGATAACCAAAAGCACAAAATGGAACTCCGTATGCTCTATATTGCAGAATTCCCCTCGCACCAGAAGCATTTGTATAAGGGGAGAATATTAGGCCAATTCAATTTCTAGGTGGGCTTCTAAAACCCAGAAAAATGGCATATTATGTCAAGAGGTAAACCACTTAATCTGTAAAGATTTTGCTATAGTATATTAGAAGTTCAGGTTTCTGCACCCATGTGTGCACTGATCTTTCCAGTCAACCTTGAGTTCAGAAGTGATGCATCTTCAAGAGACACAGTTTTGCCAATCAACTTGATAAAGATGCCCTAAAGAAATTATGTCTAACCTATCTATACAAAGCATACTTCTTATCCCAAACACCACAACCCATTCATAGTCACTTCCAACAGATACAACTGATAGATTTCTGTCTGATGTATTCTGACATTATTGACAATATCCCAAACAATTATTCCAAGAAAAGTAATTGTGGTGACAGAAATTCAATACAAATACAATCCATTCAAAATCACATCCTAAAGATATAATGATTACATCTCCTTTGCCCTGAGCTTGTCTCCTTGTGGGTTCAAGGACATATCCGTACCATTTTCCTGGCAACAAAACAGAACTGAACACCTTGCCATCCTTTTCTTCTGGGCTTTTATTTTATTCTTTTGGCTTCTCAATATAGCCTACAACCTGGACTCCATCTAAATACTAAGCAGGTTTGCCTTTCTTTAGTTTTTCAAGATCCATCTAGCTTTGCTTGGTACTTCCGCTTAGCCAGGCTCTTAAAGATATATCCATTTGATTCTTTTTTCTGATTCTTTTCCCTTCTTTTTTTCTTTTCTGCTTGCTGATATGTACTCATAATGCATATTACTACAAAACTGAAACAATGTTCTTCATAGTGTTTGCTTCCTCATGACATTCCTACATGCTGTATACTGTATACATTTGAAAAGACTTTAAGTGTTGAGAAATATGGGATAGGGCTATAAACACGTTATGTTACCAGAGGTTTACACAGGATTTTGGGCTAACCTATCTATACAAAACATACTCTTATTCCAAACTCCATAGGGTTTTGCAGCATCTGAGCCCAATGATATCCCCACACATATAGAAAAGGAGCAGATCTTGGACTGCAATGCTGCGTAGTTGTTTTTGCCAGTCTTACCCCTATTGCTGTCTCACCTCCCCCAGAGGTGCTGCTGGTTCTTCAAGAAGTCTGAGATTTCTTGCTTCAAGTCTGTGGAAGAGAATAACCATGTAATCTCTGTTTCATAGACCTGCACGTTCTTGTACTCATCCACTATACAATCATGCCTAAACACATACCATCTATTCTTACAAATACATACACACCGTTCTCACACATGTACCCTTTGCTTGTAGAGATACATGCATACAGATCCCCCTAGAAATCACTGGTCTTTTATTTTTGTGATGGAGGTAGCCATTGCTGAAAAAAACATAATAGCAAGGGGGTGAGTTGGACGGGAGGCTATTTTATTTGGCAGTGTTACTGGAAGTGCCAGAATCCACATGTTGGTTGGCCAGTGGGAGACCCACATGGCATGAGGAATGCAAAAAAAAGCAGCAGAGAGAATAACAGAATGGCACCCTGGGAAAAAGAGACATCCTAAAGCATTTTGAAATGTTTGTCACAATGCAGAGAGTGTGTCTCAGTTCCTCTCATCTACAAGGCCTGAATAATCAGATGTTTTTGCAATGTATTTTTGATATGGTCAGTTTACACAACCAGAGGTTTTTTTTTTTTATCTGTACAGTTGTGGTGGCATGGCACCATTCTTTAATTTTTTGAGAGATGTTCAAGTGGCCCATACTAAAAATAAATACAGTTTCTCTTCCCAAAATTACTAAGAATAGAAAAGGGATTTTTTGCCAAATTTGAAAGGGTTTAGTATATTTATTAGGGTAGTGCAGGCTACCATATGTTCCACGTTTCACCAACCTAAAATACATATTTTTATGAAGAATATAATTTTGAATTGAAACATGTAGGGAAACTCCATAGCAATCTAATAACTGAGAGTTAAGCTTCTTGACTGTGCTGCAGCAATTCTCCTCGCCAAAGAACTGCATATTTAGAGAATTTCTATCATGCTACTTCAGGCAGACATATTGCAGAACTGATAACATGAAATTTAAAAGCAATGAAAATCCAATTACTGAAATTAAATAAGAGCATAAAGCAAGAGGGGATAACAGTAGAAACTTACAACCAGATAAAATTATTCGTAACATTAAAACTGATTTAGCTAAAGTCCAAATAACAAGTGTTCAACCACCATTGAAAATGCACCATGGTCAACACCAAGGAACTTACCTTGGAAGAGAGTTCCAAAGTAAAGTCATAACCACCAAAGTGACCCACTTTATTTATAAATGGAGAAAGAAGGACTCACCACTGATTGCTAAGGCAGACTGTACTATGAAGCCAAGCATATTTCAGAGCAGATGGCTTTCAATCTGTGTAGAGCATTGCCTGTGCAGTAGGAAAATAGCTACAGCTAAATCAGGAATAAAGTGCCAGGTTTTGCATTCATTCCCCTGTCTCAGATGCCTGCCCTTTCTTTAGATCTTGGATAATACAGTATCTAGGGATTACTGTATCAATGCATCTGATGAATCAAATATAGAGAAATGTTGTACAGGCTTTATCAAACATGTGAATTTTATTATAGTCAATAATTAGTGAAAAAAGATACACAAATACCGTAACTATAATCCAGTCTCACAAGCATACTTGGAACCAAACATGATTTTGCAATCATTTTCATATTTATTTTGGGAGTAAGTCCCATAAAGCTATTGGAACTCATTCCTGGGAATGAATGAACAGTCAGAAGGCATAATTGACAGTGCTTAATCTGTCCCATCTAAAGCTTTCCAATATTAAAGCATTTTAAAACACTACTGTAAAGTGAAGACCACAGAGAGGTAATGAACTTATACCAAGTATCTTAGCTTTATGTCACAGGGTAATCCAGTTTGTATTTCTCCTGTTGGGGTGCTACCTGCTTCATTTTATGTAGCAAAATCCACCAGTTTGAGAAGCTGCCAAATAGCTGCTGCTGCTTCCCCCCACCCCCTCATCTTATTTTGGAATTGTTTAATTATGCTCCTGCCAGTAATTAAGCCTATGGAGTTCACATTTATTTATTTATCAAATTTTATCACTGCCCATCTCTCCCCAAAAGGACTGTGGACAGTTTACAATAAAACAAAGTTTAATTGGTATAAGCCAATTGCCACACTTCTGGTGGCAATTGGCTTATCCTAAAATGTAAACAGAGGTACCTTCCAGTTATGGAATTCTTTCAGTATTTGGTCAGTCATTTCTTCTGACCTTCATGATCTCATGGATGATGAATGTTGTTTTGTTCCTGGACAGCCTCTGGCATAGATGAATGGGTAATCTGTGTATCGTATGCTAATTCAGCTGGATGGCAACCAATAGCATTTTCTATGCTGACACTCATCAGACTGCTACTCTATGGATTCTTCTCTTTTTTTCTCCTTGTTCTCATTCATAATCATATTCTGGAATATGTTAATTACCATGGGAAATAAACATTTGTGGCATTTTTTTTCTTTCTTTTTCTAAGGGAGATTAGTATCACTTCAGGCTATATCATCAACATCCAATATTCCCATTTAAATACTTGCTTTACAATCAGCTTTGTGCAGGACTATAAGGATGAAGAAAATGGGTTCATCTCCATAATCAAAAGATCCCATGATAAGTATGCAGTTTTTGGTTGCTGCAATCAAAAGTGGATTGTAAAGAGTAGAAATGGCAAAATACTCAGGAGGATGGAGCACCATGCCATAAGGAACAGTGACAATCCTTAGAATATATTTAGTTTCTAGGAATGATGAAATGAGATACAGTATTTAAAATTATGTATCATACAGAGAAATGATCTAGCATTTCATACTGGTAGATCATCATCCAATGAAACTGAATGGTAGGAGATTCAAGACACAAACAGAAAGGGATTCTTTGTGCATTTAGTACTACTAAACAAACCATAGTTTAGTGTAATGTGTGACTCTAAAATGTGTTTTCATGACTCATTCTACATCATAATATTATGAAGATATGGGACATACATACTACATGTCAAGATTAGGCAATGATAGTATGATAGGGGCTTTTCATTTTCATTGGTGTCAATTTGTAGCCCATGAAATATTTTGTTCCTTTCTCTGTAAGCACAAGATTAAGTTGATGAGCTGATTATCACTGAATTGCACTGAGAACATGGCTAAAGAAAAAGAAATATTTAACATGATGAAAATGTTATTATTGGGGTTATTGAGAGATTATGCTCCGAGATATTCTATCACCCTCCAAACAACACATATAGAGTGACCTAGTATCTCTCTAGATATGCCCAATTGTTTTTCTTTTTTTCCTTACCTAAAAAAATAGCAAATTGAAGATTTGTTTATTAAGCCTTCTCTCTCTCTCTCTCTCTCTCTCTTTTGACAGCTTTACATAGCTGGCACAGCTATGTTTCTTTTGATGAGTTTCAGGTTTTGCCAGCCTGATCTAATGGCTCTTGGAATTTGCAGTGTTCATAAATATGCACCAAAAGAGCCACTTAACAATATTTAGAGGTCTATATCTATAAGAACCATCATGAACCCTCTGGAAATTGATGATTCTGCTTAGATATTCCCTGTTGGTATTAAGCATGCTTAAGATCCCTAGCTCTTAATTGTTCTCAATCATACTTGCTGTGAAAAGGTTTCTAATCCTTCCTTGAATTGAACAACTTATTACTATTAGAGCATTTCCCACCTCCCTTCCATCTTTCTCTTCTGACCCAATGGATCATTATCCAGGCATCAGTCACTAACCTAAGATAAAGTGCTATGGTTACTGAAATTACAGGCCAATGCCTTAAAAACTTGCATGATGTTGCCACAATTAACACTGTATCGGTTCGAAATCATATCACAGATATTATCTGGCAGGTACTTAGCAAGTATTGGAAAGGGGCAAATAGAGAGAAGAGGTGGTTCTTTCTGTCCTATTGGGGAAGAACACACAAACATATGCCTTTAACTGAAAGAGTAATGCTTTATGTGACTGAACCTATTAATGTAAGCTGCATCCTTTCACTCAGACCAGAGACCTGCATAGTTCAGGCTTCAGTGTTGCCCAAATGTTCATCCAAGAAGCATCTAAGGGCAATTGCTGTCTTGTTGTGCCTTGGATTCAGGCAACCGTGTTTAATACTAGTATCCAATGTTTTACAGTGACTGAAGTCCTCCTAGTCCCTCAGTGCCTTGAATGTGCAAGGCTTCCATCAGGTCAGAGAAGTCTCCATCAAGCCACTCATTGCAGAAAAAACAAACTAGCCTAGAATTGCCTTTCCTTCAACAAAAAAGAAACTGTTCATGCATCTGCATCTATGAACCAATGATCCCATTTTATTACTTCAGTGCTAAAATAGGTGGCATTTCCTAAAGATTTTGATGAGTAGTTACACTATTACAGTATACCATTAAAAAAAACTAGCTATTTTGGCATCTGTTATAGAGACAATGAATCTTGTGACAGTAGTGTTCTTTTATTTTACTGCAAATTCTCATTACCATCTGTTTTAGGAGTACATGGTGATTTTTTCCCCCTATCCTTTCCTTTCCTTTCTTTTTGGCATTTTTATTTTCAGTTGTCATTATATCCCACAGACTATCAGAAGAATGGATTTGCATTGGTGGTTTCTCAGCTTGGATCCCTTTTTCCTCCCTTCCATAAACATAGATTTATTTGATTCATTTTATATTCTTATGATACTTGGCCAAAAATTAGAACATGATAATGGGCTTCAGAAATGTAATGCTTTGAAACTCATCTCAAATGTCAGTAAGAACAGAAGTGGGACTGAATGAATATCTCAGATGGGAAAAAATGAAAAGCTGAGATGAGAACAAATGGAAGGAGATATATATATATATATATATATATATATATATATATATATATATATATATCTCACTGTGTTCAGGGGTATCCACAGGATATGGTCAAAAAAGTCAAGGCATGGAAGTCATGGCAGCGTGATTGAAGCTCTGCCTGTTTGTCTGTTTGTTTTATATGTATTGCACATGGTTGTATTAATTACCCTAAGTTTTTGATTTTTTTATGATTATGTCTAATCTTTTTTAAAAAACCCACAACATTTGTGCTTAAGCTACAGAGTTTTACTGTTGTTATTGTTACTGTTATTTTGTTTAACAGCAGAACAGAAATTATATCTGCTATGAACTTTTAGCATGAAGCCTGACTAATAATTTTAATAACATTTCATTTTAATTTTACCATGCTATCCTGGTTCCAACCTTGGCTGTTTTTCATACTTAGGAATTACTTCTGGCAGAGGAAATAAACATTCTCCATCCCATCCCATCCCACTTCCTGTTCCTTATACATATGTACACGCTACAATTCATCTTAATTTTGAATGCTTCTTTAGATCTGGCAAATACAAGTGAATCAGAATTCCAACCACCAAGATTCTTCTTGAACTTCTGCTCTATCATTTCCCCATAAAAATATTTTTGGGGGCATGTATGGAAGACATGAACAGGTATTCTAATTCCATATCAGTGCCACATTCTTATATAAAATGTCCACTAACATAATACATTGACCAAATCCTAAAGTGGGGAAGCAAAGAATGATCTCTTGATAGGATATAACTTCTAGGAGACTTGAGCTGTGGAAGTGGAGCCTTATATCAAAATTTAAGCATTATATTGGAAAGAACCTAGGCATATTGAAAACTCTACATGCAACTGGCTTAAGAAGGAAATAGTTAATACAAAAGGAAAAGCAATTTTCAAGAAACCAGCAGATGTTGCAATATTCTTCTTCCACTATCTTTGAGAATATCGCTAATCCAAATAAGCTTTCCCTGCCTTTTCCCAATCCCATATTCTGGGATTATACATAGAGAAACAAGGAAAATGACCAATCTCTACCATTTTTTGTCCCTCAGGAGACAAATTAAACCATTTCTACACCACAATCCCTCACAAAGCAATACTTACTGTCTTCACTGATGTTGTTTTTGAAATGCTGAGACCAACTGAACAACCCATAAGCCAATCAGTTCTTCTTCCATCTGACCGATAAGATTATGAACTCTGTCATTCAGTCAGTGCCCCACCTGAGCTACTCTGCTTCTGGAGCATTTCAGAGGGAAAGAGAAAAAAACAGTTTTACTCTGGTTCCAAATGTATTGATGCAGAGTTAGAAATAAGAACACTTAGCTCCTCACACCTAGGTCATGAGACTGGAAAAGTCAGAGATGCTTTTGAAAAACCTTATGTATAGAGGCCCCTAGACTGCAAGGAAAGAACACAAGCATGGGAAGATATTGGAGACAACACCAGTTTGATAATTATCCACCCTCCAGCCTCCTTTTTGGGTGTGTGAAAATCTATACGATTCATGTGCTTATACATACTCAATTATTATTTTCTTCCTTAGATTTAAAAAGCTCACCAAAATATAAGTTTTGTCCCAAACTGCTTAGATAGTGTAGAAAATTGTGTCTGTACTAAGCAAATCAGGCCTGCTCAAGGATGCTTTGTTTGTATTACTCCCTTAACCATATGTTTTAAGAAAGTCTAAATTCAGGCTAAATGGCAGGTCTTTTGAAAAGCTCCTTCAATGAGTTTTATTCAGATTTCATTTATAGCTTTCTTTATGTCAGTGATTCCAGCTGCATGCAGAGAATGACACTAAACTTTTCTTGGATAATGTATGTCCTCAGGGAAGAAAAATAGCAAAGGAGAAGGTCAAGTGAACCATCGACTCCTCTGTTCTGAAATGAAATGATGCTCCCTCTTTGGCTTAAGAGACCCTCCTTGAGCTGAAACAATGGAAGACCAAGTGTAGATGAGACATACGTATAAGGGAGCCTTGTATATACCATTTGTCACCAAGCAAAAAGATCTCTGAAGCAGCAAAAACCCAGTTGGAGTCATTAAAATCTTAAGGAACAGAATTCTTTACAAGCAGTGCTCTCTGCTTGTCACCTAATTAGGTGCAGCTCTTTCTGATTGCTGACGTTTAGAAGCAAATATTCTTCTCACGACTTTAGGACTAGGCTTTGATGAAATCAGGCACGCATACCTCCCTGAATGATCCCCCCCCCTTCTGTTTTCAATTGCAGCCTGTTTCTAGTTCAGCCCAAATGCTCCCATTGTTCTACTTACTTCCCTGTAAGCTTTTAAATAGTCTCACAAGAGTAATTGGATTACAGAAATGGTTTTCACCACTATCAAGAGAATTAACGGATATCATCATGCAATGTTTTAATTCTTGGCTTCAGGCAAAACACTGAGCATAACATGCAGAATAGAAGCATCGAAACTCAGTCATTTATTTGTAAAGTTATTTCTTTATAGACTTTCAGCTCATAAAGAACCCCCAAGACAACAGATAATTCAGAAACAAAACAAACCCACCAACCAATTTACCTGCCCACTGACTCCTATGTTACTTTATTTGATCTTCAAACATTTATTCCAAACTAGTTTGCTTGAATTAGCCCTATTGTTTCTCCCTTTTCTGCTTATTAATAAAGATTCATAAACTGTGTTTGAAAAAAGGCCCATTACTGCTGGTTCAGAAGTTATAAAGCAAGAAGCTTTGCATATGGTAAAAAGCTATTATAAAAAGCCTTAATTTCAGTAGAACTACAGTCTAGTTAAGGTAATTTTAATCACTTTACCATGTGCAACAAGTTTCAAGGACAGAATTTTTTTTGCAAATGGATACACATCTATTTTGAAGCAGACCTCATTTTGGAAGACAGAACTCTCTCTGAAAGAGAAAATTTGAGGCAGGGAGGACCTCATCTAAGTATTATTTTTAGAAGATTTTATTTAAAAAGTATTAATCACAACTAGCAGATACTGTAATCCAGAAGTTGAGATGAAATGGCAAGGTCAGAAATAAAGGGCCAGTGGCAGCACTCTTATTCTTTTCTGCTTTAGAGAAGCAAAGGTTAGTCTGAATAGACTCTCATACAGAGTTGAAGCTTTGTAGCATTGTGGTAGTGTTCATCAGTTTTGGAGGTTCAGTGGCATTCTGGGGCATTTTCACTCCACATGAACTCTAGAGCAGTGGGATGATTTATTTCTAGCTCAGCTGCAGTTTATTTGAAAATGCAATTTAAAGAAAAAAGTGGCTTTGTAGAACTTGTGGCCTTTCAGCTCCTCCTCCAAGGAACTGCTGGGATTTTATTGCATGTAACCAGACAAATGCAAAGAACTTCAAAATAAGGATGTGCATGGGCAGATGGAAACAATTTATCTTTTTCCTTTTTGATGGGTGGAAGTAAGGGGATTTTTGTTACTGCAGGACTTGTGAAATCACAGTGTGGGACAATAATTTTGGCTCTCTGACTTCATTATATGAACTTCATTAACTAATATGAAGGTATGAAAGACAATCACAGACTGATTGGGGATTAGAAGTGGTGGTGGTATAGAAATGTCCTGGGTATTAAAGAGAATAACTTTTCAAAGAAATCAAAAGGTGATACAAGGATATGATAATCATATCAAGAAAAGGATCTGGACATGGAACAGCTGTGACAAGAAATCCTGGATGACGCCTCTTTTTGGGATTTAGAATGTAGGCTGGTGAAAGCTTTGAAGACTCTTTTTGAATGCCAGAGTGATGAAAGATCAAATCCTATGATGCCACTGGAATGATTTAAAGGTCAAGATTGTGCAGAACAAAAAGAAGGAATATGAAGTTGGACTATTTGGCCAGGGATAAACTATTTGTTTGCTATTTCTGGTAACTCCTAATGAATTTTTTACTGAAAAAATGACAATTTCTGGATTGCATATAGATAAAAGTTAGGCTATGGGGAGAAGAGTTTTTTTTTTTTTAATTTGTAAATTTAAAACAGGGTGAAAAGTTACTATATTAGCTTATGCTCAGTATAATGAAAATTGGAAGTCACTTCTTTATTATTGTCTTTGTTGCCTTTTTCTTTTTTTTCCCACCTTCTGACTTTTTTTTTCTTCTAGTTCAGTTTGTATTAGTTTTCTCTATGTTTATTAAAAACTTCTATAACATTATTTTTAAAAAATAATAAGATCATCAGAACATCAAGCATGACAAATGAGCGTCTATGTTTCCTAGTTTTTCTTTCCCCTTCCCTACCTTTTCCCTTTTTGTCTATGTAATTTTAGTTTATGAAGCTTAGGGCAAGGACAGCCTCATTTTTAATAGAGCCATAAAGTCAAAGCCTTTCTGGAGAAATAAGTTGATAGATAAATAAATAAGTAGTTAAACAAAAACAACACAAAAAATTCTATTATACTAAGTTCTTTACCACAGCATCACTATTTCATTCCCCAAATCCTCCACAATAGTTTCAAACAAGCCTGCAGGATCATCTTCATGACCATCAACCTTGAATTTCTAAGACCACCTCATGAGCCCACCAGTGTTCTCTTCTTAAAAAACAGTACCTAACTTATTATGTTAAAAATCGCCACAATGATCTTGATGTGGGAGAGTCTCCATGACACAATCCCTCCATTCATAATTTTTTTAAAAAAAAGAGTACATAGTAAAATCATAGGGCCTTAGAGTGAGGCCACTGTAGCTACATTTGTATGGGGAGGAGGGGAGGAACCAAGGAGACAAAATGCAGAGGCACTAAGAAAACAGCCCACCCTACAAGATTTGCAGAGGGCCAGCCTTTCAAATGGAAAATTGCCCATGCAGTTGGATGCCATGTGGCTGAACTATATACAGATTGACAAAGAAAGATGATGTCAAGGCTCAAAGAGGGGGAATGATGATTCAGGAATGTTATGTAGATTATGTGTAGAGATCATACAAACTGCACTTTGCTAGAAGAAATAGCATTTTTAAAGTTATAGATGATGAAGAAATTCATTTGATTTTCTATTTGTTAAAAAAAAAAGTTTGAGAGCTGGTTTGGTGTAGTGGTTAAGGCACCAGGCTAGAATCTAGGAGACTGTGAGTTCTAGTCCCACCTTAAGCACAAAACCAGCTGGGTGACCTTAGGTCAGTCCCTCTCCCTCAGCCCTAGGAAAGAGGCAATGGTGAACCACTTGCAAAATCTTGCCAAGTAAACTGCAGGGACTTGTCCAGGCAATCACCAGGAGTCAAAAAAGTGTATGCATGCATACACACACACACACACACAAACACAGCTACCCAAATTTGCAAATTTGTATGTAAATTGTGGAGAAAAAAGATTTACAATATTACATATGGCAGCAAACAAAAGTGACAAATTAGTCCAGACACAGAGAGAATTTTGAATACAATGTCAAGATTTTAATCCTCTGATTCAAAATTAAAGTTACTATACATTGTTTTTGTTTTTGTCTTCCCCTGTTGGCTGATTAACAACTACAGCCACACTAGGAATTAGGTGCACCAGTGTGTACCTGTATTTGTGTGAACAAAGTCAAGTTGGTGGCTTTGATTGTGTGGCTGCTATTTTGACTTTTTTGACCCCCCCTTACTCCTGCAGACATCCCTTCTGAGAATAACTCTGCTTATTCTATTTGGCTTATGTAGGTAAGTAAAACCAATTTTGTTAGGTTTATTTCTGATTTGAACTGAACAACATTTACAAAGTTTATCATCCGAGAATTAAAAAAGTAAGATTTTAAGAAGACTGAATATGGGAGAAAGCAAAACTGATAGCTTCACCCAAGCTGGTAAGCAGGTTGGAATCATTTTTTCCTAAAAGTTTCAAGAAAGGATCAGTGAAAAATCCAGAGTAACTGACTATAAAGCAAACCAATGACCAATGACCAATGACCAATAAATAAATGGACTAAAAAACATAGCTGGTAGCTATATGTTGCTGAGACAGTATTATTTCATATTAAAAAGAAAGTACATAACTTGATTAGAGCTAGATTAATTTGCTTCATTGTCCATAGGCAAGATAAATAAGGACATGAAATTTTTAACCCAGTCTGACCCAGACATATGCAGCCATGTCTTGCCTTCCAGATGTGTTGGAATCCCCAGGTAACACAGTTTATTGATTCTGATGCTCAGCAATGGCAAGAGATCAACCCAATCTTGCAAACTAAAGCTTAAACTACTACGTGTTCCTTAGCAACCAGAGTGGAGAGCCAATTACATGTATGTTCAGATTGATAGGTAACTCTAGCAGCTCCTACTAAGTAGCTCTCTACCCTGTTCTCTGTGAATACCAGCTTGCCTTTTGCAAAATTAAGGGAATGATGTGCTTAATGCTGGTTTGTTTCAAAAGTGTCCTGTGGACCTACTATGTTGGAACTGCAGTTATTGGCAGCAGGTGGCAACACCTAGCCAAATTTGGCTGGGCCTGAAAAAGTTAAGCAGGGTTGGATTTGGTGAGTAGTTGAGTGAAAAAACTACCAATAAATCCCACTGCTATAGAAGAGGCAGTTAGGTAGGAAAAGCATTCTAGAAAATACGTTGATGGCAACCATTTCCATACGGTCACCAGAAAACAACATGGATGTATCTATGTAATCACTGAGATCTCAGCTTGAGGAAGACTTTCCCTTTATCTCATTCTGCTTATCCAGAAATTGCTGCTAACAGATTCAGTGGGGTTTATCTCAGGTTACTGGCCATTTTTCAGTACTTAAGACCCAAGAAACCAGAGGTTCTGAAGTAAATATGAATAGTAGCTCTTCATGGCACTACAGTGGCACTATAACTTCCTTTTCTTCTATTGTATATTCGTATAAAATGTTCATTTCACATGAGCACAGCCTCAAAAAGTAAGTCCAAAGGTTTGAAGAGGATGAGTGCATGTGGCCCGATACAAAAATGAAGAGCTGCCCATGAAATGCAATAGAGCACTACTGATAGACCTGGAGCAGCCATATCCCATCTTGTGTCCTCTGGAGGTCTGGGATCACACCTTTGGGAATTCTGCTGGGAATTCTGGAAACTGTGGCTTTTGGAGAATATGAGATTGAGGCTGTCTTAAAATAACTAATAGGAGCCCAACAACCATGTAAATGTCCTTTGACTCAAGCATATTATTGAACATTTTCCCAGCTGGAAATAAGAAGTGGAGCTATCCAGTTCAGTAAAGGACCAGAGCATCAAAAACATCTCAAGTTGGATGTGTCACAGAAAAAATCTTCCTGGGGAGAGAGCATAAGGCAGGTGTTGCACATTTTCCTTAGCATCCAGTTCTGCCATAAATTGCTCACACATTGCCTGCTACATTGCTTAGAGATCTGCCTCTCTTTTTTGCCACTACAGTCCTTTCTGTCTATCCATTATAACAACTTGAGTGTCCAAATGATAATAATCAAAATTATCTAAATGCACCCAATATTGATTTTTTAAAAAAAATTATACTGATGAGCTTTGTCCAGCTGAGTGCCATGCACTCCAAAGTGTTTCTCACTTCATGTTCCACTTTCTATAGTAGAGGTATATAAAATATTTTGGAAAGTAAAATTACTCAGCAAGAATCCATTAATATAGTAAAATAAGAGTATCTTCCAGAATTAAAGCCATATACTATTACCATAGAAATATTAAGCATGTAAAAGCTGAGTGAAGAAACAGAAATGGAGTTTGTTGAGGTACTTTAAATCCAGTTAGTCTAGGTAATTTTTCCAGGCTGTATTCTAAAATCAGACAAAAGACACTGTTATTAGAACTGAAAGAAATAGTAATAATAATAATAATAATAATAATAATAATAATAATAATAATAATAATAAATTTATTCATTTAACTTTTTGAATAAGAAAATGTCATCAAACAGCTACTTTGGTTGATATAATCATTTTAATTATTCAGTTGTGTTTACATTCTTGTTTTCAGAAGGATATTGCAGAGCTATAGTTGAGCAAGGAAAGGTCAAAGAAAGTGTCACACAATTGTTTGATTAACATCAATTGTAAACTGCCCAGAGTCCCCTTTCTGGGAGAGATGGGCGGTGATAGAAATTTGAAAAATAAATAAATAAACAAACATAACTGATTATAGTTTATTCTAGACTGTGGTTAAAGCCCTCTCAACCATGCCAAACTGAAATAATGTTTCTGTTAGGGTACCATATTGTATACAAATCTAGTTTTTAGATTCTGGATCTATGCTCCTATCGGAATCTCAAAACAGCAGCATCAAAGCAGCCTTGTCTCTTCATCTTCTCTACCTCTCTTGCTAATTCACATGGCTACATGCTATCCTGCTGCTGTGTCCTCACTGTCCCATCTCTCCACCTTCTACTTCCATATACCTACTCTTCTCTGTCACTCTATACTTCCTCCACTTTTCCATTTTTCTCTATTTTTTCTGTCACTCCATTCTGTTTGTTCTGTCTTTGGCTATATCCAGGCAATATACTCCTCTGCAATCTTCTGTTGCCCGCTGTCCCATTTCCTGCCGCTCTCTATACTGACAGCTGCAGCCTTCAGCCCAGAATCTGCTCTTTTTTCTCTTTTCCTAAACCCCAATTGAGAATCCAGTCCACCCCAGCCCAGAATTAAAATTCTTCCATCTATAATCATTACCACCACCACTACTATCACTATATCATCTTACCCCATTGGTATCATTTCAAGAAACAGTGTTTTTCACTGATGCTGCTGCCTTATGAAACATTCTTCATCCTGAAGCCAGGCTGGAACTTTATAGTAGGATTATGAATTTATTTTACATCATAGAGCAATATACAATATACAAATCTGATTTTAAAAATTACTCAGTTCTTGACAAGTAACAGTGGCTTATCCATCCAATTGAACTGTAGTAGAATCCACAAAGCAACATGGCTCTGAAGGATCTGAGCACCTTGTTCTAACTCATTCTGGCAACTGCAGCCATGTGCAACTACTTACAGGAAATCATGCTGCAAATATATGGCCCTTCCGATTGCCAAGTGTGGTCCTGTGGCTACCATTGCAGAGTAGCTGGAATGCAATATGAAAACATAATCAAGGAAGCTGTACCTAAGAACAAAATGGAAAGACTGAGATGTTATCAATAAAATGAAAGGAATCATGGATTAGATATTAAAGGGAGATGTTTTTTGTTACTACTCAATCTATGAAATGCAACAGTATAATTTGTGGGATTTGTGGGTTTTGTTTTGTTTTTTCACCAGATCACTTTATCCTAGATATCATCAAAATGTATTTTCATCAAAATAGGCTGGTATTTACTGAGGTTTATCTCAGATTTTATCTAACTTTTTAAAAAGCACTTTGGTATATTTGCACAAGGCATGCGATTTATTGATTTATTGATTTCATTTTAAGAAAGAAGGGAAAGTGAGAAGGAAGGCAAAACTGATATCAACAGAGTTCAAGATATCAAGCAGCTGAAGAGGAAAAGGTCAGATCATGAAGTTAAAGGAGGCATCAGGCTATAGGCAACTGAGAGTGTCCTGTTACTGAAAATTGGAAATAATAGCCACATTCAAAACGAACATCAAAACAGAAAAGCAAAGTAATATGGCAGCCAGGAAATAATATTGAAGAATCGGGAAGCTCTAAACATTCAAAAGTTAATCACTTTGACTGGACCTCTAACTATTAGAGTTCAATATATCAAGAATGAATGAACTGCTAATCAGAGATGCACAGATGAGTTTGTGTTTGTTTCATGTTAGTACTATATACTATCTTATTCCTTTTGATCAAATTTTGTGCAAAGTATTTCAATAAAATCTGAGAAGTCCAATTTATTCTGTATTCTTTCCATATACTTCCCCCACCCCCACCCCAACATATGTATTTGAATGCAGATTTCATACCTATCTTAGGATAAATCTAGCAAGAGGTTAAGATTGGCAAAATAAATTTTCTTAAAGGTCCCCCAAGTTGTCACTAGCCACCTGTGCACCATCTTGACTTTTTGCCCCCCTCCCATGCAGATGCTCCTATCATGTGGAAAAGTCTTCTCCCTGGAGATATGGGTGCATCCTGTCCAATGATCTTTAGGAAAGCAGTCAAAACGGTGTTGTTTCACAGTTTCATTTAATGAGTAATTTAATGGTTATTATTGAGGATTGGTTGGCTTTTGAATTGTGCATTTGTCTTTATTTTCAGTCTTGTAAATGGCGGAGAATCCATATGGAGTCAGTGGGATACCAATATTGTAAGTAAAGAAGTATTGTAAACAGGACAGTTTCATGACAAAGTCCGTACTGATGGATCATACCTTTTATCTTTTTTTAAAAAAAAATCCAAGACAAATTTCTTTTACTTCCATACTGCTAATAACCACCTTCAGTGTATTTTAAGACAGTGCTGGCTTCCCAGCTCATTAAATCCTCCTGAAATGAACAAGTCTCAAAAGTAGCAAGGTTCATAAAAAAGTGCCTGCAGAGTACAATTTCTCATCTTAGCCCTAGTTATATTGTCCACTGACTACATAACCATCCTGCTCACTGTAGGTCTCAAGGGCAGCTGTACTGCTGTACAAAATTGGAGGGGAGCTACAAAGTTCCTTTTTTCTTCTTCATCACTGCTTTTGACTGTTCTTTTAATCTGAATACTAGCTGTGACTTCTTTTGGGTTAGATAACCATTTTAAAATTCCAGAACTCATGCATGTATTTACAAACATTACAATTGAAAGTGATCCAATTAGTAGATAGAAGGGTGGTTCTGTCTATTACTTGAATGGTAATGGTGCATTTCTGTTCTGCCTGAATAGTAAATTATCAGGAATCAGCTTCATCCCATTTGCAAAATCTATTCAGTGAATGTGTATAAATACCAATGAATAAATACATTGGTAAGTTCATGCATAAAACAGCGGTACTGGCAGGATATTATATCCACTTAAAAAAACGACACACAGAGACACAAACACACACAGACACCTATGTCCCGCTTCCAGTTCCTTAGAGTAAAAGTGCAACTCATGTAACAAATCTTGAGAAGTGACAGTCATTGTAAATATAAAGTGAGCAGAAGTGAGAAGTGTTCAGATTCAGTTTATTTATTGTTGTGCATATTTTGCTTGTTTTGCATGATAATATAGATTGAATAGAATATTTATCTGAAATAAATCAGATCCAGAGATTTGGTGATGCAGATCTATCAAAATATGAATGTGTCCTCCACTGGGTCTTCCAGATAGCCAGCTCCCAGTCCTTCTAAAATATACATACATACATACATACAATACAAACACACTTTGATTTGTGTAGTTTCAGATCTACTTGGACATCAAAATGCTATGAGTTATGTTTGAAAGGCATGGGGAACTATCAGCCAATGAGTACTTCCCTTGTGGGCCAACAGTGAGCACAGTGTTTCAGTTTACCCCATTAGATCCATGCCTGTTTATACATACCTTTCTTTTCCACAAAAATGAAAGGGATTAAATTGATAGCATTTCCCCGTCATTCTATATTTGTCCTCCATTTCGTCCCGAAGTTTTGATGTTGGTTCATTGGCAATTCTGCTCTTGTGCTTCTTTCTATCTTTCTTTTTTATATATATAAATAATAAGTTACTTCTCAGTTGGGTGGCTATACAAATCTGATAAATAAATAAATTAATTAATTTAAAAAATTACAATTAAAAAGATAAAAGCTAATACAAACTAAAAAAGAAAAGGGTAAAAAAAGAAAATAGTGCAGAAAAGAAAAAAATAGAAAGAAAAATAGAAAAGAAAAGAAAAAGAAGAATATAGTAAAGAAAAAGAAATGTATAAACAATTGACTTCCCCTTCATCACAAGTATAAACAATTTTAGTAACTTACCACCTTCTCTTAAAATACAACAAATGATCTCTTCTTCCCATATCCCATCTCTTATCTATAAACAAATCTTTATCATTTATTTCAGTCCTGATGTCAGCAAAAGTCCATTAAGGGTTACCAGAGATAACAACATATCTATTTAAACCTTGATCAAATAAACCAACTTTATATTTCTTCCTTTTACTTTTAAAAATCTTGATCTTTAATCACTTCAGATAACGTCCTACAATGTGATTTCTTTTCATTTTTTCTTTGTCTCTTCTCACAAAATCCTTCAAATCTTTAACAAGTCTCTCTTGTAAATCCAATATAGGGAAGTTAGCCAGGTCACTCTTTTGATTTGTTATTTATGTAACAGTTGCAATTATTAAGACATCAGCCGGTTACATTTGTAAAACCAATCTCTCTGTAAATCCAATCCAACTTCGGTTCCTGCAGTCTGCTTGCAAGAAGCAGCTGTCTGGAGTGCATGAGGGAGATCTCATGATCTGTCCTTTATCCGGAAAGACTGCGCTGGCCAAAATTCACAGTCTGGCTGCCGCTCTCTGCTGCAATGCCATCCCCACTCCTTCAGGGATGTCTGGTTCATCATGAATCCTCCCTGGAAGTCGGGCTTCTTTACGTAATCATATCAGGATCTGGCTATGTCAGAATCTCAAAAGGTGAATGGCAGAAATCCCCTCCAGTGGGGACACAAAGGTCTCCTCCAAACACAAGGTAGACATGGCATTGCTGATTCTGCTGTGACTCCCTTGAGATGGCAATTCACCATCCATGGATATTTTGCCCACTGGCACCAAGATCATAGTTAGGATATCACATAATCAAGAAGGGTTCTTCTTGGTCAACCAGCAGGACTGTCTCCCTTTGAAAGACTCCAGTGTTTTCCACAAATACTTGGAGGAACTAAATATTGTTTTGTATTAATAGAATAATACAATACAATATTTGTATTAATACAAATAATTGATTGATCATGTGCCATCAAGTTAGGGTCGACCCTTACTGACCACATGGATAGATTTCCTCCATGAAGATCTGTCCCTAACCTGATCTTTCAGCTCTTCCAACAGTGCACCCATCACCACTGTAACTGGATCCATCTGCCTGGCTAGCTCTCATCCTCTTTTTCTCTTTCCTTCCATTTTTCCCAGAATTAGAGCCTTTTCCAGAGAACTAGGTCTTCACATAATGTGTCTGAAGTAGGATAATTAATACAAACAATATTAATTTACATTAAACAATAATGTAATTTACATTAAGGAAATACAAATTATTATTACACTTCATAGACACTATTGATTCTTTGCAATGCATATATAACAATATTTTCATCCTACCTTTTCTCATAATACTTTAAAAGGAAGGGTTTTTTTTTGTATCAAATCAAATTAATCTTTATTAGAGTCATAGATAAGTATAACTATTTATTTATACATACATACTTTTGCATCCCTACTGTTAACTGCCCATAAGATTTCCTTGAGGACATTTCTAAAGAACTCAGAAAGCTTTGAAATAATATTTGGTAAGAAAGGTCAATAGCCAGTATACCCTACCATGCAAAAAAAAAAAAGGGGGGGGGTACCAAATCCCAGAATCTATCTCTGTATAGCTGACTTTCTCAATATGACATTAAGTTAAAATTCAAGTGGCTGAAACATTATTTATTAGCAACCCTGCAGAAAATCCATTCACCCTTGACAAACTCCAGCTCCAGTTTTGCATTGTCTGTTTGAGAAAGCACACACACTAGTCATCTGCCATTTGGTAAAGACATCCTTCAAGCATGTATATCAGCGGCACTGCCTTTCATCGTGACCCAAAATGTGTCCTCAACTCCCACAATGAAAGTTGAGATGCTTCTGCCCTTGACCTTTTCCCAAAGTTGTCCATCATTCAACTAAGTTGGTGGGAAACTTAGCTTTCCATAGTCAAGGGAGCTTGTGCTGCTAACTCAAATATAATGTTCTCTGCAAGATCAATAACTCACAGTCTCCTTCTGAATGGGTTTGGTTTGCTTTTGTATATTCAAGACAAGACTGCTCTCAACTTGTTACTGAAATAGAATAACTGAATGCTTGGGAGGAGGGGAAAGGACTAAAGTGACAGTAAATTTATAGTTTGCCCCATTTTCTCTACACACTTCCTTTCTTGAACAAAATAACCCCCTAGGAAAACTGTTTGCTATGACATCTATGCAATGTGGCATTTTTTTAAAAAAATAAGCACATGCATTATACCTGGTCAAAACTTCCTGTATAATATTTTCTATAAATTGCCTTCTTCTGTCTCTCCCCACTGTCTGCATCTTTCTCTGTGTCACAAATGCAACTGGCAAGAATTCTGCATTCTCCATCAGAATAAGCTAAGAATTAGGAATGACAGCAATAGTCCTGTGAGTGAAGAACTGATATTTTGTTGTCGAAAGATGCTGCATCATTCACACTTAGGCTATGTAAGGGTGGAAGGAGCAAATCTAGGAGAGAAAATGAGATTAAAAAACCTATAATGGATCTGAACCCTGTAGACTCATATATGCCATGTTCTTATTCCTTCTTCTTCTTCCCCTCATCCTACTTCTCTCTCTTTACAAGCCAGAAAACACAGAAGTAATGTAGGTACCACATTGCTAAGATGTAAAAGCAGATATGTACTGGATGAAATATAATATGGGGTGGTCTAGAAAGAGAAACACGAAGTCATAACTTGGTAAGGCAGAAAAAAAAGTTGACTGATGGCTTCATCTAATCCTAGAGCTTTGCTCACAAAGCCAGAAATTCTAACAAAGGTCTTGTTTGCTGCATCATGTTTTAATGAGTCATACTTGCATTTTTATAATTTGAAGAAAGATTGAACTTCTACTTTACATGCAATCATAAATCTAAAAATAATACTCGCACAGATAGAGTTTTTGCACATGAGATGTACAATTAAATATTGCAGCCTGAAGGCATGGCTGCTGCTGCTGCTTCTTTTCCTCTGCAATGGCATTGAGGTGGGATCTGTGATGATGGTGGGCCACAGGAAATATAGGTGTTGTGATGGGCTGTGGAAGGTGTAGAGGTTTTCAGATGCTGCATATATCATTAAATGGTCTGGAAGGAATTTATGGTGGTTGTTGGAGGTGATGACATTCAGAGCCTCCAGGGTGCCTTGGGCAGAGGGGGGTTTCAGCTTGACCAATGATTGAGAAGAGCCAGACAAGACCTGGGAGCCAGACAAGATGATGTGATAGACCAGGCCATTTAGGGAGATGACAGTGGACCAGTAGTAGCAACACCACCACCAGTCAGCTGCTAGGGAGCACCTCATGCAGAACTGAAGATGCCGTGAAATACAGTATCTGGTGCTATTTAGTAGCAGGGCAGCTACTAAAGAGCTGATGCAGATCTTTGATCTGCTGGAAGTGGTGGAAGTGATGTGGCTGTGACTGATCTGCTATGTTTCAAAAATCTGGGTGAGTACTAGATAGCACCAGAATATACAGAATATGATCTCTAATGACCTTCTGGAATTGCAATCCAGTTCTGGTAGCCCTCCATCAAGTAGCCTTCCCCAACATGGCACCATCTAGATCAGTGGATTTCCAGGACTCTCTGACTGGGAAAAGCTGGTACAGACTTTCCCCAGTTCTTTTCTCTTCTGTAGTGTCTCCTTGACACTTTCCCTAAAAGATAATTGAGTTGGCCAGTGCAGCTTTAACCTGAGGGTGGCCTAGAAATATGGTGCTTCTACAGAGGCTTTGATATATTTTTTAATGAAAGGCTGTAGAACCTATAAGTTACAAGTCTTGCTGGCTAATTATACCCAAATGTACCAGAGGAGAAAGGCATCCATTAAAGCAATTTCTTTGTTTTGCTACATTTATGTTGCTATTTTTGGCATCTCTATAATAAAGTATTTTACCTAATAAGAGCTTCGTCTGAAGGGCATGGGTTTGCACTGCAGTTTTACTCATACAACTCTGCAGGTTACTTCCTTGGAAACATTGTTAATGTCCTGAAGTAGATGTGATACATGAGACCTATGGAGTGTCTCCCAACAGCTTGTTTTTAAAGTAGTTGAAGGGAGGAGAGGCAGCTCTGAATTTGATTAAAGCCCAGACTGTAGGGTAATATTTATTCCCTTTTCACAGGTCATTTGACCTAGATAGAAAAAGGTAACTTGTGGGATGGGATAGGACCCTAGCAGCCTGATCAACCTTACATCACTATCTCAAACTAGTATTTGTTAGGCTCCATTCCATGGGACTCCCAAATTGTAATTTAGTTTTGCTCCTGAAGCAAATCCCAAATTCACGCATTTCCCATCACACAAAATGGCCTGTGTTAATTTGCTTGATCTTCCAGATATTATAGAAGATAATTTGTTGGTAGTAATTAACTAAAACAGATAGCAGCTCAAACTGCTGTCCCAAATTCCAGGAGATAATGTTTTTTCTCTCTCATTCTCTGGCAGAAAGCTGTACAAGGCAGTACTGTGAATCAGGAGCTTAAACAAGCAATGGGTGCTGTTAGATCCCAAAGTGGAGGGATTAGCCATTCTCTTCCTTCGTGACACCACGTTTCCTTCCCTCCTGCCTCTTCTTCTCTGCCTCTCTCCATCTCTTGCCCTTTCCACACAGGAGAATGAGCCAGATCTCTCTTGCCAGGGATTTAAATTACCAAAGGCATTCTTACAATCCCAGGATTTAGGGTTACCCACCTGTACTGTACACTAGATGCAGAAGCTTCTGAAGAAACATGCTTAGAATTGTGCTGGGTGTAGGACTTAGTATGCTGTTAAAAAAAATGTGCATGTGCTCGAATTAAAGGTAACTGAAGGGTGAAATGAAAAAGAAGTATTTGAGGAATTAGAATAATCATCACCACAGAATATCAACCAAGATACTATCTGCAACAGGTAGAATTGATAACTTAGCTCAAACAGTGCTCTGAAGTATATGGATATTCAAGCCACACAGCCATGCACACTAAAATGGAACAGGTCAAGCCAATTAGATCAACAGCTCATCCTTTGGGCCTCAGAAATGGTTTTTGGTTTAGATCCTTTAATCATGTCCCTTGAACACATTAGTTTTTTTTTTCCTTCATGTGTATGTGTGAGTGTGTAAGCTGGCAGGTATGTTTCCTTTGAAGAGTTTATATTGAGGATGGTATGAGATTTCCACATATTTTTTTTTCCTCTCCCGATCTGCAATTCAGCCCAGTTTGATGTACCCTCCTTCTCCTTCAGCTCCCAAATTTGGAACTACTCTAGGTTCAACCATGAAATGATTTACCAGTTTAAAAATGATAGTCTCCAGATTTTAGCCCAGTAAATCATTGCTTGGGCTCTTTGATTATTTGTCCTTTCTCAAGCTGGTTTAACTCTTTGCTTGATTTATGAAACATAATAGCTGGTAGATTCTGGCCAACTCCTCTCTACTTCATACTACCATATCTCCTGCCCAAATAGTATTTGTGAAAATCTTTGTGACAAAATCAGTTATGGTAAACATCATGAACTGACAGAACTGGCCTACAAATAAGATAAGAAGCAGACACATGTTAAATCATCCAACAGTAAAGGGAATACTTTATGGAAATGAACTCGCAAGATAATAATTTGAATTTGACAAGGTGATAATTAAAGTCCCTAGATAGACTCTTTCCACATCTGTATGCCTTTCAGTAAAGTTGGTTAGCATATTAACTACTGCTGGGGAATGCTAAAATATATTCATAGGATGTTAAGCTGCATATTATTATGCATTTCAATTTGTATAATAAATGTAACAAAATGCAGTGCATACAATCCTACAGAAGAGGCACTAATCTCAATTATAGACATAGTTTAAAAACTCACTGATACCATTCCAAGTTCTGAGATGCCAATTTTATTGAGAAAAAATTCAAGATTTAAATCATAATTGATCTCACTGACAAGAGGGTGGGGGAAGATGAACGTTTCGTACGTGCAAAGTACTCAAGCTGAGATAGTTTAAGAATGATAGCTGGAACTTTATGTATTGTAGTTAATGAATAATAACCATCAATGCAGTACTGAATTAGGTAATTAATAACAACTGTGAAAAACCACCATTGCTTGTGTTATTTAATGTAGTATTTTCAGTTTATTAATAGAAATAAATTTGAATGTGTATGAATCCAAAGTCAGACTTCAGTGAATAATATCTGATTTCAATATTTTATTAGAAAGTAGCATTTTTAATGCAGCCAAAAAGATGATGGGAAACATATCTAAAGAATAGTACAATTCAGCATATCATTTTCTTCTCCTTGTGGCTGCATGGTTTGAACTCAGTTTCCCCTTTTCTTTGCTTACTCAATTCATGGCCTCATTTCCCCATGTCATTACTAAACTTAAATCATGTGAGTTTCCACACCATTTTTTCACATGAGACTTTTCCTTACTGCTGAGTTAAAGTACTATCCACCAGTCCTTGGGGCTGCAGAAAAATATACCAGCATAACATTTGCTGCTTGAAGTGCTGAACCCACTCAGGTCACTGTTCTGGATTGCTCCTAATTATTTTATTTTATTTATTATTTTTTTAGTCACCCAATAATTGAAGTTCTCTGGACAGTTTACAATTAAACATACTTAAAACATATACAATAAACTCAAATAAAATACAAACTAAAGACACTGCATACACTAGGCTGCAGCAAGATGTTTGTTAAACTCTAAAGTGATACATATTACAATTTGATTAAAATATGATCAAAATACAATTAAAAAGCCTGGGAAAATATAAAGGATTTCACCAGGCATCCAAGTGATGATAATGTGGGCACTAGTCAAGATTCTCTGGGGAGGCCATTCTGTCAAGGGAGTGGCTATCTCCTTTGTAGAGACCCACTATGTCTCCTTTGGTGCAGGGACATGGAGGACAGCCTCATTAAAAGATCTTAAGGTCTGGGGAAAAGGTACTCCTTCAGGTAACCTGGTCCCAAACCATTTAGGGCTTTAACAGTCACAACCAACATTTTGAATAGAGCCCAAAAGTGATTTAGCATGTTTAGACATAGAGGCCAGGGGTGGGGTGGGGGCAAAGCAGATAATAAAATGTGCATTGCAGCATTGTAACAAACTCTATCCCCCCTGCAACATTGCCATATTGATATAAAAGAGTAAAGCTTGGGTCATAATGTCACAATGTCCATTCCTTGTGTTGTCATCATTGTGGCTAGGGACAGATGCCTATGTGTGCAAAGTCTGCTCAGGAAATGCATGGTGTATCCTACCTCCTCTCGTGACCTGACAATGCCACTAATAGAATTGCCGATCAAGACTGGGTTCACCAGAACCGCTGCCTGCCTAGGGGAGAAAATGCTGCTTAGATGGCAATGGAGCAGTTCAGAAAGACTTAAGGTTGCCTCAGACAGGGATAGGAGATGAGATGAAGGCAGTGCAACAAGGACGTGGCTGAAAAAGTGAGTTCTAAGGTCATGTTTGTACTGTGGTTAAAATGCAAGTCAGAAAAGGCCTGCAGTCCAATATAGGGCTCAGGGGTGTCCATGGGGGTGGGGGTGGGGTGTCAAAAAAAGTCAGAACTCCACAAGAACTGAGAACTCCATCAGAACTAAGCCTTACTGATACTACTACAAATACTACCTCCTTTCCCAGGGCTCAGTGATTCTTCTGACCTTTCTGTTTTTGTAAGAGCTTCTGAATATTTCCCTCAAGGCCATCTCCATGGCTTTCTACAGGTAGCCACAATGATGTCAACAAAGACTCACTTTTTTTTTTTACATGTGGTGTCACACCCATGAAAAAAATGGGCAGGCCTTTAATAGCATGGTTGTGGCTGCCATCTTGACTTTTTTGATCTCCTTTCTCTGGATACTCCTGATAGGATTAGTAACACTACAACTTTATAGAACTTTGTTAACTTTATTTACTATATTTGTTAACTGCCCCAATCATATGACTGGCGTACAATAAAGGAAAAAGTCAAAGTGAAAATAATACCAAAGGCAACTGTTGGCAGATTGCTGGGAAAGCCTTTGGCCCAGGAGAGATCAGAAAAGTCACACACCAGGCATTTCTATAAAAATAATTTATTTACAGAAAGCAAAACATATTTAAAAGGCTTGGCTCTCAGTGAGAGCAGCTTGACTCTCTACATGCCTGCACAGAAAGGAAACAGAAACTAAAACAAGTCCAGGCAAGTTGTTCCCCCCAGGTGCAAAAATTAACATTCGAAAAGGGGACAGTTGAATTTAACCTCTGCACCCAGCCAAAATGATTAGTTACCATAGTAATCTTAATCTGTAGTAGAAAACATTAACACTCCCCTTTTTATACTACAGAATAAGATGCAAACCAATTTTCTTTGACAACTCTGTCTTTCCATTCACATTATTTTAACATTATCTCCCCTTTGGTTTAACAGAAAGCTACCATCCTTCTTCCTGTGTATTTCTAAACCTAGGTTGTTATAATTCCAAGACTTTTTAATGTGAAATGGCTTTTCATGCAGGCTTCAAAATCAAGCCTTTGTTTTTCTGTTGGTGTGAACAGCAGCAAATCATCAACATAAATGCACAGATACATACAGCCTTGTTTGTCTTTCTTCATATATACACATGGATCTGCTTTTCCTTTTTCAAAACCAAAATTCTGCAGTTTTTCATCTAATTTTTGGTTCCAGGATCTAGCAGCTTGTTTTAACCCATAGATTGACTTCTGCAGTTCACAGACTAGATTCTCCCCTTTTTCATAGCCAGGGGGTTGCTGCATGTACAATTTGTGGTCTAAATCACCATAGAGAAATGCAGTTTGAATGTCATAGTGGTGAACCGACATTCCTTTCAGTGCAGCAACTTTTAACAGTAATCTAATTGATTCACCTTTAGTAACTGGTGCAAAAGTCTTGTCAAAGTCTAAATCTTTCCTTTGAGTGAACCCTTTTGCAACTAACCTTGCTTTATATTTTTGGATTTTGCCATCAGCATCCCTTTTCAGTTTGAAAACCCACCTACAACCCAGACAGCATTCATTGGGAGGTAGATTTACCAGTTTCCATGTTTTATTTTCTTTCAAGGATGCTAATTCCTGTTGCATGGCAGAATGCCAATTTTGTACAATCTCAGGTGGTAAAGCATTCACTTGTTCTAAAGACTCAGGTTCTGTGAATATGTGAAAAGCCTTTACTGTTTCACCTGAAAACGTGATGGAGGAACGCCTTTATTACTTCTCTGAGATCCTCGAGGTAATACAGGGCTTAAATTTTGACTGCTATCACTTTCCAGAGAAGCATCTGTCTCATCAGACAGATCTTCAGTTTGCTTTTCTGGTTTAATGTCCTCATCAGGCAAAAGATCACCATCAGCAAGTCCTTGCTGTTCTCTTGTGGTGGTCAGATCAACTGGAGAGCTAGAGTTTAATCTCCCCAAGTTTTGTTCAGCAAAAGGAGCGCTTTTGCTAATTATCAATTTCTCTCCCACTATGAACCTGTAGCTCCTCTGGCTTTGTTCATAACCAACAACGATGGCTTTCTTTGTTGTGGGGCCTCCTTTCCTTCTGTTGTTTTGGAATATGAACCCAAGCAGTGCTACCAAAAACTCTAAGATGGTTTACCTTTGGTTTCACATCATAAAACAAATGGAATGGAGTGTCCTGAATCATAGAGTTATACAATCTGTTTTGAACATAACAGGCAATAGATATTGCCTCTCCCCGATACTTAAAAGATAAATGTGAATCTTTAAGCATGCATTCCATCGCATTTTGCAAGGTTCTGCCCTTTCTTTTAGCAACACCATTTTGCTGAGGGGTGTACGGGTTAAAAAGAATTTGTTCTATCCCCTTTTCTGCTAGGAACCTTTTGAATTTGTGAGAAAGGTACTCTCCTCCTCTATCACATTGGAGTGCAGATACAGGCCTAGGGAATTTTCTATTTGCCCATGTCACAAAACCTTTAAATTTCTCAAATGCCTCTTTATGTTTTAAGATGTAGATGAATGTGTATCTTGAGAAATCATCAATGATGGTCATTGCATACCTTGCTTGTCCAAGACTTGGAGCAAAAGGACCAATAATGTCAGAGTGTACAATTTCCAAAGGTCTAGTTGTAACTCTGTCACTGTGCTTAGTCTCAGGAGCTTTTAGTGTTTTGCATTCTTTGCAAACTACACAGTCTAAATATTTATCACAGGGTTTTATCTTTAGGTCAGCACACAGCTGTGGCATTTGTGCTATATACTTGAAATTAGCATGACCAAATCTCCTGTGCATCAGGTGTACACATTGGTCATGATTTGGAGTGTTGCCAACTGCAGCCTTGCAGCTTGGCTTCCTTGCATTTTGCACAGTGTACAAGGAGTCTTTTAATATAGCACACAATTTTCCATTTTTATGTATCTCACAACCATTTTTCTTAAGTGTTATGATATACCCTGTTGCAGCCAATTGTGCCACAGATAAAAGGTTTGATTGTAAATTTGGCACATACAACACACCTTTTACAGTTTCTCCCAAGCAGGATAAATACAAGTCACCTTGTCCCATAATTTTGGTCACAGACCCATCAGCCAAAGATACATGTTGTCTTTCAGTTTTAGACAGTGACACAAAAGAGCTTTTATAATTACATAAATGACAATTGGCCCCAGAATCTAACACCCATACATCAGAATTACCCTTCTCAGCAACCTGTGCAATTTGGGTTGTCTGAAGAGCCTTCTTCTGTGTTGCCCTTGTGTTCTTCTTCCCTGTCTTTCTACTCTTGGGTCTCAAGGCACAGTCTTTCTGCAAATGTCCAGCTGAACCACAGGTGAAGCATCGCTGGCTGGCTAGTGCTGTGGCTTCAGCTTCCTTTCCCTTCTTTCCCCTTGTTTTCTGGTATTGCAGCTTTCCAGAAGAGATGGGGGGGGGGATCTTTCCTCTCTCTTCTCCGATTCAGTGAGTAAGCACTGTGTAACATACGATGGGGTGAGGTCTGCTTCAGGCATAGCCTCCAGGGTACAAATCAGCATGTCCCACGTTTCATTCAGTGAGGATAGGAGGATATAGGATTTTGTGAGAGGTGTAAATTCCATTCCTCTCTCCTGCAACTCAACAAACAGCTGCTGAATATAATGCAGGTGCTCAGGAAGGCTATCTCCTTCTGCAAGGTAGGCTTTGTACAGCTTTTTCATCAGGGTAACTTTACTCCCTGCTGTTGCCTTTACATACAAGTCTCTCAAAGCGTCCCAAAGTTGCTTTGCAGACTGCATACCTCGCACGTGGACTAGCTGATTGTCCTCAACTCCCAGGATAATGGTGGCTCTAGCCCACTCATCCTGTCTATGCCATTCAGCACTGGGATTTTGGGGGGTTTTGCTCACCAATTGGCAGCCAAATATTGTCTCTGCGAAGATACATCTCCATCTTCAGGGCCCAATTCAAATAGTTGGTCTCTGATCGGCGCTCCAGAGGCATCACTTAGGGCTGGGAGGTAGCCATGGCTTCTTCCTTCTTTTGCAAGTCACCTCAGCTGGCTTCTTTGTCCTGTAGACTGGCAGTTGCTGGAAAATCTCCAGGTGGCTTCAAAGAAAATCTTCACAGGTCTTTGCTACCTGCCTTTAAATTGTGCATGAGGTGTGGAGCTGATCTCTCTATTCTCTCTGGGTTTTACTGGGCTTACTGGGCTGTTTACTGGGCACATAACCTGTTGGCAGATTGCTGGGAAAGCCTTTGGCCCAGGAGAGATCAGAAAAGTCACACACCAGGCATTTCTATAAAAATAATTTATTTACAGAAAGCAAAACATATTTAAGGGACGCGGTGGCGCTGCGGGTTAAACCTCTGAGCTGTCGATCGGAAGGTCGGCGGTTCGAAACCGCGCGGCGGGGTGAGCTCCCGTTGCTCGTCCCAGCTCCTGCACACCAAGCAGTTCGAAAACATGCAAATGTGAGTAGATTAATTGGTACCGCTTCGGCAGGAAGGTAATGGCGTTCCATGAGTCATGCTGGCCACATGACCCGGAAGTGTCCCTAGGGACAACGCCGGCTCTAAGGCTTAGAAACGGAGATGAGCACCGCCCCCTAGAGTCGGACACGACTGGACTTTACATCAAGGGAAACCTTTACCTTTACCTTTAAAACATATTTAAAAGGCTTGGCTCTCAGTGAGAGCAGCTTGACTCTCTACATGCCTGCACAGAAAGGAAACAGAAACTAAAACAAGTCCAAGCAAGTTCTTTCCCCCTAGGTGCAAAAATTAACATTCGAAAAGGGGACAGTTGAATTCAACCTCTGCACCCGGCCAAAATGATTAGTTACCATAGTAACCTTAATCTGTAGTAGAAAACATTAACAACAACCACTACAATATGACAGAAATATGCAAAGAAATATGCAGATGGGTGCCCACAGTCAATCAAATGGAGATAAAAGCAATCTTTTAAAATATGAGAAGGGAGGACACAGTTCAGGCCTCTCAGGAAAGCCTATTTTGTGCTATGGGGGCCACCACAGAGAAGGCCTGCCACCCTGTCTAAGTTCCATGAACCTCATCCAAAGGAGATACTCTGTAATGGTATGTGGGAATGACCTGGGGGGACAGGGGGAAGAGCCAGAGCCAGGGCAATGGTCGAACAAGAGACAGCTTAGCCTGCAAAAGGAAAGTGGGCATGGCAAACAGCTCAGAAAGGACCCTCCCTAGTTTCTTGAGTTATAAAGGCAATGGGAGAGAAGTGTGCTTTCAGACTTGCAAGAATCTGTTCATGTAACCGTACAATAAAATAAAATTAGTCCATCTGGCCATGCTTCCTGTATGGACTACCTCACAAGGCTGACAGACTCTCAGCAGACACTTTTGAGAAGATCAGAACAAGGTGTAGAGTCAGCTTTGCCAGACTTTTCTTTGCTTCTTTCACTGCTTCTCTTCTCACTAACTATCCTTAATGGAATTCATCCCTTGCTGTGGTGATAGAAATAGCAGATGGCAAAATAGTATGTTCTACTCTCAATTGTTCTCCTCTCTCTGCTATGTTTGTCAATACAGAAAGCAATAGGAAAAGCCTGGAGAAATCATGGTCTGAGTTAGTCCTACCATATCTGGGCTCTAAGAAGCTAGGCAAGCAAGAAAACTTTACCCTTTTATTGTCATCTCCTGTTCTAGAAGCTCCTATAAGAGGCACACTATCATTAAAGGGTATGATGGTTTTATGCAAGTTATCTAATACATTACAAGATTCAGTCTCTACCCACTGCCCTAACTTTCAAAGAGACTTTATATAACCCTCCCTGTTCGTTCTTCTTTGAAATATGGCTCGTCTTGCCCATATCAGTGTTAGAGGACCACTGAATAGAAAAAACCTAAAGCATTTCAGAAGTCTAGCACAAAATTACTTTTTTCACTTGGGAAGTGCTGCTGGGCCGGCAAATTTAATGTAATATAAAAGCTAGTGATGTACTTCTCAATCCCATATAAGGCCACACAGTAATATATGAAGTCTTAGATTTTTTCAAGTTAGGCAAAGTGAGTCATGCCTGAAGCAGTTCAAATCAAACTGCCCCATATCTCCATATCTCCAGACCACCAATCAGTGTGCTTTATTTTCTGCACATCTCTGTTTTAAGCATATTTGCTAGTAAGACTGATCCACTGACTAAGCGTTATCCTGCTGGAGTGTATCTAGAGTGCAGAAAGACATTAGTGTTGAAATGCTAATGTTGCATGCACAGTACCTGAGGAAGGGGCTAAATTAATTTTCCTGCAATTTGCATCATTATATAAGTAAGATATTTAGTTCACCTGCCCCATATTGCCATCATACACAGCCACCCAATCACTCAATGGATATCACACCAGATTCTGCTCTTTTTAAAAGTAAGAACATTTCAACAACTAGTCAGATAGAATTCTTTTCACTGGAGGTGTTCAAAGAGAGGTCAGATAGCCATTTTCCAGGGATGCTTGAATTATGATTTCTGCATTCAACAAGGGATTGGACTTGATAACCTAAATGACCCTTTCCAACTCTATGATTCTCTTAGATAATGGAACTTGCACTGGTTGGATTTAATGCTGGGTACTGACTATATAGTAGATTCTTTGGTCCAAAAAAAAAAATCAATTTTATACTGAAACAAAGCAGCATCAGCTACTCTGGCACTCTCCGGATGTGTTTAACTACAACTCCATTTATGGTAGCTGAAATCCAACATGGCTGGAGAGCACCATGTTGGGGAAAGCTATAGCACAGAGCTATTCATGCTACTGTGCTCACATGCATGTACTCAGCATACAAGTAACCAACACCATGGATGTTGCTCACCTGCTGAGAACAAGAGGAAGCTAGTGCTGCCTCTTATGTCAGCTTGATTTGGAGATCCATAAGTCCAGCCTACATCCGTGTGCTCTATTTCCTGAAAAACATCACCAATGGAAATATGCCTCTTTTTTGCTGGGTTGCAGTATTTATATAACAAAAGACAGGGATAAGGCTATTGTCAGGTTTACCATTGTATTATTTAATCATGTTTCTAAATAAAAGAAGGATACTGAAGCCCTACTTAATTTGAATCTCAGCTGGGAATATTTACACTATTGTCTGTTCAACACATACAGATTAATGGGATCACTTGAAAGGTCAAAAACCAAGCCCGAGGAAACAACAGGGAAGAACCTGACAATAACAATTGCCAGGTGTTCTTTTCTGAAAATTGCCTGCTATCACTTACTGGGCAGTAGCCTGAAGATATCAGCAACAGCAAACCTTTCAGCACAATAAACAGCTTGTAGGAGAAAACAGGGACATTCAACAATGCCAGAGGTTACTCCAGTGAGTCCCTATTGCTGAATTGCTTCAAAATAACCAGCTAGATAGATTGCATATCTATATCAAAGGAAGATGAATTCCATTGGCTTGCTACTCTGTTTGATAGAGGAAGGGAGACCCAGAAATGCCTAGGGTTGTACACGATACTTTGCTGTCTCAATCATTTATAGACAGAAATTGCTGTGTTATAAACTCTTCATAACATTTGGAATAAAAGGGGATCTCAGGACAGGGCACACCATTTTTGCAGATGGGCAAAGCAGATGGGCAAATGTGACAGCCCCAAGGTCATCTAATAAACTGAGCAGCAATTTTAAAACTGGACATTGTTGATGTAACTCAAGAATTTTAGCTAATAACTCCTCTGCTCTGCAGGCTGCACGTGCAGCATTAAATGCAAATCCCACATAATATTAATGGCAGTTTCTAAGTAACTGCACCCATTGTTAACTGGATCTTATATTCAAAGTTTAAAATCAGAGTCCATGCAACGTCACAAAACAAGCATCAACAAGATTCTTACAAACCTATGTAAGAACACCTGGAGAATCTTCAGCACCTGGAGAATCTGAATGTATTCAAGTATAATATTGGCTATGGTCAATTATTTCTTTAATATGTACATACTATAAAATATATAGGTAAACTTGGAGCTGGAATATATGGGAGCTGATGAAAATCTACAGTTTCTACCAGATTATTTTCTTGTGACCAATTTCTTCTAGATACAGAACAGCAAGTCTGGATCCAAGTCAAGCTTTCAAGAGAATTAAAAAGACATGAAAGGGACATTCTTCTCAATGTTACATGAGCATTTCATTTCTCCCTTTGCCATTTTGCAGTATCTATTTATTAGAGAGAAAAATTGGGTTGGCATGAATATTATCCTCAATGATATTGCCACCATAAGAAGTGCAACTCTCTGGAAAAAATAATTACTGATCTCTGGCCCAATTTGTGCCTGCCTGAGCTTTCAGGATTGTCATATTGATTTTTCTGTGCCTTTAATTTTTTAAGACAGCCTTCTTCAACTTGACACTTCTCTCAGAATTCCTGGCCAGTTCAGCCAATTCTGTACTGTGCTGAAAGGTCCTAAGATAAAATCTCAAGTTCTGCTAATTGCAGCAGGTCAGAAAGAAATAAGCTGAATAATCAGCAAAGTGGATATAAATGCACCATGATTATGAGCTCGTTGTCACATCCTGCTTTAATTATCCTGCTGCAGCAAGAAGATAACTCATTAATCAGTTTTAGGGGACATGTCTTCACAACATTTTATCACCAGTTCACTGCCGGGGCAGCTTTAAATCTCCTTTAGGTAGTGTGAAAGTGGTGTTTTCCCTCTTATCCCAACTCAGGTCCAATGTGGACAATCTAGGTTGCCTCAGTGATGAACTGGTGAGTTCCTACTTGTTGAATTAATCTGCTGCAGAATGGCTCCTCCTGCATTTGGTTACTGTGAAATTATCACTATCTTCTACTGGCTGCAAGAGGAACTAGTCACCTAGCTGGAAGATTATACCTCACCATTTCCAGTTAATTTATTATTACTCTAACAACCCCCCCCCTTTTTTTTTGAGATACAAAGACCTACCAAGAGACAAGTCTATCAGTCACCTGGTAGATCATCATATCTCAGGCTTTAATAGTCTTCAGACAGCCAAGAGAAGGAATCCACCTGGCTGAAGACTTGGAAGCAGGACAACCAGAGAATGGGAGAAAAGGAAAAGAACTCAGATTATGGGAGATGAAGGGGAAGGGGTTACAGAGCTCAGGAGAATGCCTTGTTGAGGAATGAACAAGTGATGCTGCTATGCTAGAAGAACCTATTGTCATGATCACCATTGCAATGCTTGTGGCATCGCAACGGCTCGCATGACAATACAAGGAAATGGGTCTCTGGCGGATTAGGCAAAGGCAACTAAGAAACACAAAGAACCAGCAGCAGGTGCGAGGAAACTAAGTAACGACCGAGACCGGCAGACCGAGAAACAAAAGATACAAAGTAGCCAATGGGTAATTGACTAACAACAGGAGAGGCACGCCCGGGCTTTTGAAGAATTAAGAGCCTGATCGCCCGGCAATGGATCGTTACCGCACAGGAAGGCAATCGAGGCGATGCCCGGGGCGCAGGGGGGCTGCACGACCTCTCACCTGGCAGGGACAAAACCGTTGGGACTCGTGGGATGCACCTGGGATGATGTGGGGTGGAGCGCTGACCGGCATGGGTTATTTAAATCCCATTCCGGCGCGCTCCCCTCACTCTCAGCTTTCTAAAGGCATGCATTCTATTCCCAAATAAAACCAGAACCTAAGCCTATTCTAGCGTCTGTGTTTTTATTGGGTCTCAGGCAGAGCCTGACACCTATTCATTTGATGGGGAACAATACAAAATATAAGCTTTCAGTTTACAAGGAAGGGGGAAATTTGACTTTGATTACACAGCCCTACTAAAGGTGCTTGGGTACAGATAATAGAATTCAGGTTCTTTTGACAGATTAAACACTTATTTGGTTCTGCTCTGGAGGCAATGAAATAGCAGTAGAATAGCAGAGAACGAACTTCTTGTTTCAAGGAATAAGTTTGCAGAGCAGCGTAACAGCTGTGTTTGAAATGCTCCCCCAGATGAAATACACGTTATGGATGATTGCTCTCAAAAAGATGGAAGACTCTCTTTTAGAGTAGGGTGATCCAGCCAGGGAAGGGATAAATGAAAGAAAGGGGGAATCCTATTATATCAAGCAAAGGTGCATATCAGCACCTCTCCAGCAACTAAACCATTTGATCCATGATCTGATACAATGTGCAGGTTTCAATCTCATTCAGGATTAGTTAATTAACTGAAAGATCTGCATCGTTTCTCAATTGCTTACAAGAAATTAAGGACTTAAAAAAAAAACTTTAAAGTCTAACGTGCTTTTGACAAAAAAGGAGGATCCCCAACTCATGAGAGAAACTGACCTCCAAAGAGCTCCTGGCACTTATTTCTTTCCTCCTCCTCCTTCTCCTCCCCTTCCCCCTCCCTCTCCCCCTGTTTCTCCTGCCCCCAAATTAATGTCTAAAATGGAAGATCTGCAGGACAGAGTGCCACCAAATGTGGGTTGTTGTTGTTTGGTTTGTTTGTTTGGTTTGGGTTTTTTGCCGAAGGAAAAAAAAAATGATCTCTTGTTTTCTGGAGATCAAGAGATCAATATTCTCATGTTCTGAACTTTTGTTAAAAAATAAGCATTCCAACATGCAATAATCCATTTCATAGGATCTTCTGGAAATCTCAGAAGAAGCATGCAGTAAATAAAAATTCAGGCTACATAAATAATGTAACTTAATTTTTATTTAGTTCTCTGGCTTTTGCAACTGGTGTCCTCAGGTGAAATACTACCATACGAATCTACTTAGAAAAGGCAGTGTCAATCCAGACAGATCACACTTTGCTGTATTTATAATTCCCTTGAGATGCCCTATGTGTTCCTGGTACAGACTGGTCCATCTAGCTCAATACTGTCTACAATAACTAACAGTGACCTTTTAAGGGCTTCAGACAGGTGCATTTATCAGCCCTGTTCATTCCTTTATTACTTTGCCTGTTTGATTTATACCCTGTCTTTCAGCTTTGGCAAGCACTGAAAGTATCAACAACATTTAAAAATGAAGAAGGAATATTAAAAGTTAAAGGTAATGATCAAATAAATAGTCTTCAAATCTTCTAACAGTTAAAAGCCTATCCAAAGATATGTGTTTTATGCATTTTCTAAACACCAAGAAAGTAGGGTCCAAATGCAAGTCCAGATGGAGCATTCTATCATCTGGGATCAATGTAGACAGTCCACTATTGCATGCTTTTGATAATGGGGAGATCCTTCAAAGGGCCTCTCCTGGTGATCCCAACAATGGGACAGGTTCACAATGGGAGAGAAGGTCCTTTAGTTAGTAAGGCCCTAAGACATTTAAAGTTTTTAAAAGTTCTTAAGTCTTTGTGAAACAATACAGATCTTTTGGCTGAAGCATCATATATTCCAGTTTAGTCTAGTCTGTACATTTTGATCAGGCTGATCAATCCCAAAACCTCCAAATTCATCAACTGCATTGTAACCTAAGTAAATTCTACTGTTGTCTTCTATTAGGCAGGAAAAAAAGGAAAAAAAAAAAAGATAAACCATGCTTTACCACATTGCTCTTACTTTCCAATGATCAGCTACAAAAGAACTTTCAAAGGGCCTGGAAATATGCATTGAGATAAATATGTTGCTCAAAAAATAGTAACAGTACTTCTTCTGACCTTGCCACATTCTCATTTGTCAAAGTAACCAGGAAGCTAACTCTGGTTATAGACTAAGTGAGCACCTTTTTGAATAGACTTAGGGTACATCAGATGGCCAGTTTAATGGGCTTTCTTCTAGACCATGAGACAACATTAAAGTACACCAGCAAAATTTGCTTTGTCCCCAGAGCCAATCTCTACTTTGCTGCTTCAATGATGCAAACAAGTAGTGCTTCCCTGTCAGTTTAATGCTGACCAAGTTAAGGTGCTCCTTATTGCCACCATCTGATCTCAAATGAGTTGTTTTATGAGCCTGCATTGCTACCATGCAATCCCAGGAAAAGGAACATCTCCTTTAAGGAGTTGCTGACAGGATCAATGAGAGTGCCCATAAGGGATCCAAAGCATCCTTGCTTTATTCAGATATGGACGGTACACATCCCTAGCACTGTAAAGTTTCTGGACTCTATCATCACCTCTCAGAAAAGAGCTGGAAAAGATTCCTGTCTGAAATCCAAGAGTCTTGGATGCCAAGACCAGATATGCAATAATAAGTTAGATGAACTCATGAGATGACTTGATAAAAGGCAGCTGGAAAATTGCCTCTTATATAATTTATTGTTGAAGCAGAATCCAGAATATAGAAAGACTAAAAACAAGGTATTCTATATCTGGGTCTTCTACACTTTAGGAATTTTGCTTTCATGGTTTTACACAAAGCTTCCACTACAAGACTGATACTTGACAATTTTATTTTTGACATTTTACCCTAATAGTCATTAGATGAGCTGCCCCAAAATTCCTGCTATTCATATATATATAGTCTTTGTCTCTAAGATGTAACAGTGTAACACACTTACATTACACTGAGGAATCTGCAAGATACCTGACAATATTTACATATGGCGGTGATCTTAAACCAAGATTAAATTGGTTCCATTTAAAAGATTCCATTTACCCAGTTAATGACCCCTGTGCGACACAGTACACATGGAATGACTGTGTTTGCTTCAACCAGTGCATTACTTTAAAACAAATAAATAAATAAACAAACAAATAAATCTAGCATTGGTTGCTAGACAAGGAAATCTGAATGGCAGAACAAATCTAGCTTCTTCATACATATAAGGAGTGTTGGATATTAAAAAAAAAAGTGTGTTTGGATGGATGGATGGATGGATGGATGGATGGATGGATATATCTGATAGATTTGTATTTCTCTCAGTCATACAGACACACATACACCAGCTGGGAGGAAGCACTTTGAACTACTGAAGTCAATTTCTGTGGAAGGGTGGAATATGGAAGATGTCTTAGCTATTTCTATCCCTTTTTTCCCATTAACAGCTAGCGATTTCTTGGTAAGGGAGCAGCCAAGCACAGATCTCTTCTTCAAATGAATCTTTCCCCAAAGCTGAAAGTAACTTTTTCAATCCCCAAGTCACCCCCAGCGAGGATATTTCTTATCAGTCAAGAGCAAGGCTCATATTTCTGTCTCCATGGGCAATATTTAGATTGCCAGGCTGTTTCCTTTTCCTGCACTGTAATTTGACATGCAAGATCAGTTGTGTTAATAAAGTTTCCATCTCAGCCAACTAGAGTTGAAAGTGAGATTGTTTTAAGTTGCTAGTAGCCACCAGCCATTCACAGTGATTTGAATAAGCATTTTCTAAGCAGCAGTATCCTTCAAGCAAACATTTTTAGCCATTAATCATGCTAAGAAGTCCTCCCAGAGAAAATACCATCTCACATGACATTCTTATAATATTATTATAAAGTAATAAAATATAATATTACATAATACACAACATTCATACTGTATATCAACATAATTATACATCATTATAATGATAACATTTTGGCCTACAGGCTGAAAGGTGGAATATAACTGAAATGATAAAGAAAATAAAAAAATAATAATCAAACAACATGCTTAATTTCTAGGAAAAAAAAATCAATGGTCTTGTTTCATACATATAAAGGCACCTTCATTTTGCTCCCTAAAGTACTGGTGCTTAAGGTGACTGATACATTTCCTATTCTAAGCTCCAACACATTCATTAATTTTGCTTTCTTTTCTCGTGTTAAAAATCAGGAGCTGTCAAGCTGAAATAGCAAGCTCAGCTAATGCTTTGCTAAATACAAATAGTGCCCCAGAAGGAACATAAAGCTTTTTATAGCTGAAAGAAATGGTTTCTAAAATGGTGCCTGTTGACACCGGTCATTCTACTTGTACCGCAGCTGATTTCAAAATAGTTAACTGGTACTTGAATCCTTTACACACAGCCTTTTTTTTTCCTCTTTGAAGATCAATTATCATCAAGGCTACTTTTTTCCCCTAGCTACAAGAGCAGCACTAGATAAATAATAAAATACCATGAGTAAGCTCTGTATTTATTCCATTCGTAGTCCATTTTTCCTCCAAAAAGGTCAAGGCCATGTCTATGCAGTTACATTATTTTTCTTTCTCATTACCAACCCCTACAAAACAGGCCAGGTTAAGACCATCAGAGCTCATATACTTAAGGCCCAGGATGTAATAAGAGAACAGCAAACTGTTAAGGGCATTCTGGTAGCCCTTAGTCTCTTCAGGCTGAGAACTATATCCAAAATCTGGGACTTTCTGGAGCTAAATGGGATCCTACTGGATTCATGTCACCTAAAAACTGATGAAACAGCAGTTGCTATTTTATACCCATACGTGCAAATTCAATTGCTTCTGAAAACCTATATCATAAATGTATATCTACTCCTTGCATTTCATTTCCATGTAAGCAAAAGCCAACAAACAAAAAAGTAAGAACTAGTAAGCCAAAAAATTGGGGGCAGGAGATAAATGAAAAGATAATCTAAGTAGCTCTGCTTTATAATAACACCATTAACTCTACCTCTCTATGCATTTCTGTCCTTGAAAATCATCCTGACTTCCATCATGTCCACACATTGATTTAGGTGTTGCCCTTTTGTTCTTTGAATTTTACTCCTCTCTGTTTTTGAGGAACTCATCAACTCCTTCTCCACACGATTTTTCAATCTTTCTCTTGTTCTCCACCCTTTCACTTTTCCTTCCTGTATACAATATATTTTACAACCCAGTCCTCATTTATTCTCTTTATATGAGCAAACCATCCCAACATATGCCTTTCATACTCATTCTGCACCCATTAATTCTTGACCCCATCCATTCTTGTTTTGTCACATATACTTTTTAAGTACATTTGGTTTATGTTTATGTTTCTCCTGATATGCCAATTTTCCCTTCAATCTAACAAAATAGGTGGGTCTATACTTCTCACTGCATTACACAGTCCAAGATTTGCTGCAAATCATTCATGTTCTCAGTCAACAATATGGGATGTTCTGTATACATAAGCACATCCACATTTACTTCCCTAACATCACCATAAACATTCCCTACATGTTTAACCATAAATACATTAAACAACGAAGGGGCCATCATATATCCTAGACTTATTCCCTGCTCAGTGTTGATTTTTTAAAATTGATTATGTGTCATCAAGTTGGTGATGACTCTTAGTGATCATGTAAATAGATTTTCTCCATGATGAGGTTGAACCATTCACTAAGTATTCCAATTATTCTTAGCTATTCCTCACTTCCTTCTTATATGACTCTCAGTGGATTCCAGACCAATCTTCAACTCCGTATTTTTGCTAGACATTCCTTAATTCAAGACTATACCCTTTATCATATGCTTTTTCCAAATCAACGAACGTGCAATAAACATCCTTTCTCATATTCATGGCTCATCTATGGGTCCCTCAAAACTTTAAACTATTTATTATTACAACTCCCTAGGAAAATTCATGCTAAAACAACTTATGTTGGGGAAAGAAAACAATAGCTACTTATCCCTGATTACTGATCAATAGCCTACTGGATTATTTTAGCTCCTAAGAAGAAGGATTTTTAGCTTTCTTCACTAATTCAATCTTCTGCTGCAAAACTGAAACTGCTCAGGAACAATACAAGTTATCACAATGTCGTGGGCATCTTTGATCTTTAAGTCTGTAGTTCTTGGAGACGACTAGCAACCAATCTGCATGTGTCTGTCCAAGCCAGTTAGTGGACATAAATGTCTCAGGCAATTGATGTTCAACAACTGTTGTTCATTGGAAATTAAATGGAAACTGAGCTGTTTTCATGGTGATTGGCATAACAGGAAGCTGGAATTTGATACGTTTGCATGTGCAGAGCAATGCTGCCACTCAACTCCATAGACAGATCTGAGACTTCCTCTGGAGGTGTCTTCAGTCTGTTTGGACAGCAGAAGTCCCATCTATGGTTGTGTTGCATCTATTCTGAATTTCCATAACAGCAATACTGGCATTAAGACAAGACAGAAATAATAACAAAATTAAACCATTAATAAACATTATCATAACAACTAGTAAATAAATCAAAGTAATAACCCTCAAGATTTTTTTGTCATTTTTTGCTATTCATTTGCTATTGCTCACAGCAAGAATTCTGCCAGCCTTAAGGGGAAAAACAGAAAATATTATTTGGCATTAATAAAAGGTATTGGTCTAACTTGCTTCATAATCTGGATCCATAAATCACAGCAAGCTATTCTTCACTGAGCCTTGAGACCTCCCTAATTCCTCTGCATACCTCTTCTCTTCCTCACCTGGTGAAGACTGCAAGAACTTTCTAAGAATCACAAAAACTATTCTGAAATGCCATCTACTGAGGGAGTTGCCAGAAAAACAATAATGAAGCTGGGTGGGTAATTATTTTATCCCATGTTATTAACTGTAGGTATGCTGGATTTATTTTCTTAAGCCTCTGATTATAAACCCTGATAACAGCATGGCTTACATTGACACATACAATGATGTTGCCAGACTCTTTCATTTGTGTGTTCTGCACCTTACAGGATATGCTAATTTGTCCAAAGCCACCCAGTCAGTTTGGGACTAAAGGCTATTTGTCCCCAGGCTTCCAAATTCAGCATTCTGCCTGGAGAAATTGGAATGAAATAGAAGGATTTTAGTTTGTAATAAAGGGTCAATGAGTTAGCCAGAAGACTATTTATACTATGTTCCAAATAAGGAAATGCAACACCAAAAGATCAACAATTTGCATAAAATCTGAACCTGCTAATTTCTATTTCTAGATGCCTATTTAGAAATAATTATTTGAATTTTAATTGTAGATGGTGATCAAATAACCTCTTTGCCCATACAGCTGCTGCCAAAGTGCTTCTATTCCTTCTTTTGTTTGTTTTTTATTACTTTTTTTAATCTGACTTGAACTGAAAGACATTCAAACAGAGCAGAAGATGAGCAAAGTGTGGTCCTTCCAGAAATGTTAAATTCTGAAATAGAAATGGTAAAGTTGAGTATAAATCTAAAAGTAAACCAACACACACATAAATAAGCAGTGCCCAGAAAGAATTCAGGTTGTGCTTTTATAACAAGACTGCATTTGTTTTTGAAAAGTTTGTATAATTTAGTTATTTTTCATAACTGACAATATTAATACTACAATGGTACAGAATGAAAATGTTTTAATCTCTGAGGAAACTTAGGAAGTAACTGCTCTTTAAAAACAGAAAGGAATACTCAGCACAGGATCTCTTTCAGGCCTTTAAATGGACTCATACGTTAAAATTTAGGTACAGAGCCCAATAGAAATTAAAATTTTAACTTTGGGTTCAGCTTTAAAAAAACAAGTTTAGAAACTAGAATGGGTGGGTAGAAGACACACATTGAGACAGACATAGGATGACTCAGCTCCTGGTATTCCAGGAAAGCTCTAACTAGATCCTTTCCTTGATCTCCTTCCCATTGTACACTGTCTATTCCCTGGGTATTTGTTTTTTAAATCATTCCCAGAGACTTCAGTGACCTACATCTTCACTCTTTGGCATCTAGTATGGCCACACCTTTAAGCGACATACAACCGTATATAGAAGCATTCTTCTCTAGCCAGTTGCACCATCAATTCTGCAAAGGCTAGCCACCTACAGTATATAAAAAGCAGGATCAGCTTGTGAGAGATTCTAACAGTACAAATGTGAGGGGGAATCTCTGTGTTAGAATCCAGGGTCTGCCTAACATGCAATGAGATCAGAATCAAATTTACAACCCAGGTTTCAAAATGATGGTCTATAGCAATCATATGATTTCATGTGAACTGTTTATCTAAATTCTTCTCTCATACCTCCTCAAATATTTAAGACAGAACCCTTTTCCAGATTCTTATTGCATCTTCTGGGTCCTTCTCCAGCTCGAGATGCCTGGTCAGGGGAGAAGACCCAGATATTCCATTATGGCATGAAGACCTGAAAACTTAATGTAGGATCCACATGTAAATGTGCATCTGGAAAGGCCACCATGATTGATGGATATGTTAGTGTGAAACACTTGAGCCTCTGTAATGTGTTTACCCAAGTGAACAAGATATTCTTGCACAGCATGAATATATATTTTTTTATACAAGGCATATGTTATGACGAGCCCAAGTTTATAATTTGATTGCATGGTAACAGGCCGTTTGGGAAGGGAATATTTGTTCTAACTTGACCGGTTTCCTGAATGAATCAATGTAGCTCAGGCACACAGACAATTGCCACCTTTCGATTCTAACAGTTGGTTCAGTGCTCCATAAAGATCAAGCCACTGAACCAGTACAGGTTAATTTTACTCTTATTGCAGCCTGATTTGCCATTAAAAAGAGCTAGGAATAAAAAAAGGAAAAAGAAATGAACATTAAGAGTGACAGGTATTAGTCTTCCACAACACCATAAAGCAGTGTCGCTGCTCACTCAACAACTGCACTGTTATACAGTAGTTGTACTACTATGTTGTTGTTTATTCATTTAGTCGCTTCCGACTCTTCATGACTTCATGGACCAGCCCACGCCAGAGCTTCCTGTCGGTCATCAACACCCCCAGCTCCCCCAGGGATGAGTCCGTCACCTCTAGAATATCATCCATCCACCTTGCCCTTGGTCGTCCCCTCTTCCTTTTGCCCTCCACTCTCCCTAGCATCAGCATATTCTCCAGGGTGTCCTGTCTTCTCATTATGTGGCCAAAGTATTTCAGTTTTGCCTTTAATATCATTCCCTCAAGTGAGCAGTCTGGCTTTATTTCCTGGAGGATGGACTGGTTTGATCTTCTTGCAGTCCAAGGCACTCTCAGAATTGTCCTCCAACACCACAGTTCAAAAGCATCGATCTTCCTTCGCTCAGCCTTCCTTATGGTCCAGCTCTCACAGCCATATGTTACTATGGGGAACACCATTGCTTTAACTATGTGGACCTTTGTTGTCAGTGTGATGCCTCTGCTCTTAACTATTTTATTGAGATTTGTCATTGCTCTTCTCCCAAGGATTAAGCGTCTTCTGATTTCCTGACTGCAGTCAGCATCTGCAGTAATCTTTGCACCTAGAAATACAAAGTCTTCCACTGCTTCTACATTTTCTCCCTCTATTTGCCAGTTATCAATCAAGCTGGTTGCCATAATCTTGGTTTTTTTGAGGTTTAGCTGCAAGCCAGCTTTTGCACTTTCTTCTTTCACCTTCATCGTAAGGGTCCTCAGTTCCTCTTCACTTTCAGCCATCAAAGTGGTATCATCTGCATATCTGAGATTGTTAATGTTTCTTCCAGTGATTTTAACTCCAGCCTTGGATTCCTCAAGCCCAGCATGTCGCATGATGTGTTCTGCGTACAAGTTGAATAGGTAGGGTTAGAGGATACAGCCGTGCCGTACTCCTTTCCCAATCTTAAACCAGTCCGTTGTTCCATGGTCTGTTCTTACTGTTGCTACTTGGTTGTTATACAGATTCTTCAGGAGGCATACAAGATGACTTGGTATCCCCATACCACTAAGAACTTGCCACAATTTGTTATGGTCCACACAGTCAAAGGCTTTAGAATAGTCAATAAAACAGAAATAGATGTTTTTCTGAAACTCCTGGCTTTTTCCATTATCCATTGGATATTGGCAATTTGGTCCCTAGTTCCTTTGCCTTTTCTAAACCCAGCTTGTACATCTGGCAATTCTCGCTCCATGAATTGCTGAAGTCTACCTTGCAGGAGCTTGAGCATTACCTTACTGGGATATGAAATGAGTGCCACTGTTTGATAGTTTGAACATTCTTTAGTGTTTCCCTTTTTTGGTATGGGGATATAAGTTGATTTTTTCCTATCTGATGGCCATTCTTGTGTTTTCCAAATTTGCTGGCATATAGCATGCATTACCTTGACAGCATCATCTTGCAAGATTTTGAACAGTTCAGCTGGGATGTCATTGTCTCCTGCTGCCTTGTTATTAGCAATGCTTCTCAAGGCCCATTCAACCTCACTCTTCAGGATGTCTGGCTCTAGCTCACTGACCACACCGTCAGAGCTATCCCCAATATTGTTATCCTTCCTATACAGGTCTTCTGTATATTCTTGCCACCTTTTCTTGATCTCTTCTTCTTCTGTTAGGTCCTTGCCATCTTTGTTTTTGATCATACCCATTTTTGCCTGGAATTTACCTCCGATGTTTCTAATTTTCTGGAAGAGGTCTCTTGTCCTTCCTATTCTATTGTCTTCTTCCACTTCCACGCATTGCTTGTTTAAAAATAATTCCTTATCTCTTCTGGCTAACCTCTGGAATTTTGCATTTAATTGGGCATATCTCCCCCTATCACTGTTGCCTTTTGCTTTCCTTCTTTCTTGGGCTACTTCTAGTGTCTCAGCAGACAGCTATTTTGCCTTCTTGGTTTTCTCTTTCTTTGGGATGTATTTTGTTGCCACCTCTTGAACAATGTTGCGAACTTCTGTCCATAGTTTTCTGGCATCCTATCTACTAAGTCCAGTCCCTTAAATCAATTCTTCACCTCCACTGCATATTCCTTAGGAATATTAGTGAGCTCATATCTAGCTGATCTGTGGGTCTTCCCTAATCTCTTTAGTCTGATCCTCAATTGTGCAATAAGAAGTTCGTGATCTGAACTACAGTCAGATCCAGGTCTTGTTTTTACCGACTGTATAGATGACCGCCACCTTTGGCTGAAAAGGATGTAGTCAATCTACTATTGTATATTATATAATTGTGTTACGGAAAAGATAGAGTGATAATCAAATGATTGTGGATGCAAAAATATTGTTAGCCTCTAACCCCTGATATTTGCCATCACTTCCATGTTTTGTTTGCCTAGAATATTAAGGCATTTAATAAGTGAATACAGAAAGACAAACAGGATTAAATGGGTCTTGAGCATGACACAGAGAACTGTATGGTTTTGTGGCCTGTATTAGTATACAGAAGCAAGGTCTGATTAGTATACATGATGTACTTATGAAATAAGACTTCTCCAGATTAACAATGCCGTATGTTAGTTTCAGGATTTATCTTTGGCTTGATCTAGCAAAGCTCTTTTTATGTTTTTAAACTGGATACAATTCATATTTCCATAATATAATGTTTATCTGCATTCAAACATAGTCTTTTGATATTTTAAAGACCAAAAAGTAGAGCATATGATATATTTGCCATGTGATTGTCTTTAATAGCTTGTTTTTCCCCTACTCAAATAAATTACCTTTGCTTATGCATATGTGTTGGGTTCAGATTAGGAGCTAGAAAGATGGGCAGCCAGGTGCATCTAACTTCTTACCATAAAATGGTATCCTGCCAAAAATCAATTTCTGTGGAGTCCTTGGTGCTCTCTGAGCATCGCTGTTTTCTTGCAGATGTTTCATTGCCAGACTACGCAACATCTTCAGTGCGAAGAGGGAGTGGGCCTTGCTCTCAGTTTATATACTGTGGCTTGCCCTTCCTGTGTTGGCAGGGGTGTTGTTCTTTCCTTGGGAGTTCTTTGATTGGGCTGTTGTTTGCTGCTTGGTTGATTGCCTGAGTTAGTAGTTCCTTGAATCAATTTCTGTTATAGCAAATGATGCCTGCTGGAACAAACAGCAGTCGAGGGATTGGCATTAGCCCCAATCCCATATCAGCTCTGTGCCCACGTGATTGCACTTCATTGTCTGTTGTGGACAGCAAAGCCAATTAACTTCTGGTTTTGCTATGATGCAAGCAGAATTGTTGCAAAAACACAGCAGCATCAAGGGGAATGGTTTTATGTACTTTTATAATTGTGCTGGAAAAGGTCAGAAGCCACTAGTCCGATAGGTTTTTTGTTTATTCCTGCACCATTTTAGCTTCTCCTGTTTCTTTTTTAGACTTATATTTGGTCTTATATTCTACATTATGTGTCTTAATTATATCTTGAAAAATTAATTTAAAAAAATATTGCAAAACAACAACAACCGGGGAATGGTTTCTCACTGGTGAGCATTCTTGCCTGATCCTGATTCCTAGGCTCTTCCCCTTCCGGTGGATATTAAGTGCTTAGATGCAACATCACTCTTTCACTTTTCTTTTACACTGAGCAGAAAGCTTGTAGCTCCTCCTTGTAGCAACTGATCTGCTTTGTTAGAAATCAGCTACAAGTAGAAGTTGAACACAGCTCAATAGGTGTGACAGTTTCTGACCTCTCCCATTTATCAGCTGATTAGTGTAAGTGCTTTAAGGTGTTGAGGTCAGTGGCAGTGAGAACATTTGCATGGCAGTTTAGAACAGTTGCTATGGATATGGGATGTGGAAATGGTAGCAATGCCAAAGTATACTGGCCCATGGTACCATGAAGCTTTCTCTATCCTTCCATTTTCCTGACAAAATAGTGGATGAATTTTGCAGTACTTGACTCTATTTCTGAGTAGAGATGCCATTTAAAAATGGCAATGGAACTAAAAAATAAAGCCTGTGCAATGACTTTACTTACTGGAAATAAGGGACCCAGATTCCCTGACTTATTCCACTTAGCCTCCCAAAATTTTACCAAGTTCAAGAAAATCTTCCCAAACGAGAGGGCCAAGTGCTGTTATTGCTGTCTGGGGGAGGGATATTCCAGTCTGATATAACCTGCTGACTTCGTTATCACAAGCCACGGTGACAGCCACTCCCTTGGATGGCTTTAAAAGAGGATTGGATAAACCCACAAGAACATATCTCTTAAGAGCTACCAGTCTTTAAACTCAATGTTGAGTTTGGACAGTATACCTCCAAATGCCAGTTGCAGGGCAACTGTGGTGGAGTCAAGTATTGGCCCTTGTAAGAAACAAAACACTGACTAAAGAGAGCCTTGGCCTGATCCATCAAAGTTATTCTTATGTTCTTATGTTTAAATCCTCTCTGACTGTTCACTCATTCCAAATACCGTAACTAAGGAATTTAGTGATTCATTGAGACTTTGTCAGCTTGTGAATACTGCATTGACTTTGGAAATATGCTGAATGCTTTAAGATCATTTGAGGATCTGGGGAAGAGAAATAGTTTATTTTATTTCTCAGATCAACCCTATGTTCCATGTTGTTCAGAAGTCTTCTCACCTCTGGTGAGCTTTTCTATGATGGCCTTCAGCTATGGGGTTAAAGACGTAATTAAACCTTTCCTTCCATGAACTTCCTTAAATCTTAGGTTCCAAGCAGTTATCTTTAGGACAGCCTCGCATGGATGAGAACAAGATAATTTATGTCTGCACTTGTCTGTGCTTCTGCTCTTTAATAATGTGCCCTTGATTATGTAGTTATTTTTAATTCTGGATGTGGAACAATATAATGCTCAGGGCTTTGTTAGCACATGTGTTCTCTGATAGATTTCCCCCAAGTGGCTGCTACTTCTGGTTCCAAATCTTCTGACTGCTGGTTCTTTCCCCTTGAATGGATAGATGCCAAAGCCAGGTGTACCTTTAGTGGAGTCTCCCCTCAAGTGACCTGGGAAGGGTTTTAGTCTGCCATAGCTAGAGGCTTTCCAACACCATATTTTATCCTGAACCTGGCATGTCTCCATTGAAAATACTGCAATGACATCAAGAAGCCATCTGCAAGAAAGAACCTTAGGGTTTCCAACAAGCCCGGAATAAACTTATGGGGAAGAAAAGAAAAGAAAAAAAAACCAGGCAAATTATCAGTATGAGTTCAGAGGGAGGAATATCAAAACAAATGTAATTCCCCATCCCCATGAGATAAAATATACACTGAAGATATGCTGGCACATTTAACAACAATCAAAATTAATTCCTAGTGATACAATGGATTAGTTTTATTCCACTTGACATATCTATGCACCATAAGCTGGGAGTGAGGATAAAATCCTTATTGTAAGATTTTGCTTACACATTTCAGAGGACTTCTAAAAATACCTTAGATCTCAGAAATGTAATGCTCTGAATGCTTTTCAAGCAAACTTTACTGCTTTTAGCTGAAAAGCAATGAGGGAAAAAAGTATTGATTGATTGATTGATTGATTGCATGGATTTTTGTGTCAAAAGGAACCCCCCCTGGGAGAATTCAGTTTCCCTCCAGGGTGGGGGTAGCAGGGAAACCCTGAATGAAACAGATGCAGAACAAATGGTTAATAGTGCATATAAAAGAGGAAATCTACCCCTCTTTTATATTTTATTTTATTTTACTCTTCACGTTGCATGAGCCAGTGTTGAAGAATATCTGAACAATTTAAATGGGAGCAATCACATTTGTATAAGATGTTGTGCTGCTTTAAAAACATTCTCTTTTTTTTCTCTCTCTTTCTCTCTCTCTCTTTCTCTCTTTCATATATCTCTATCTCTATCCCTCTATCTGGCTAGCAGACATATATCTTTCTTGCAGTTCACACACATCTTCCCTATCCTATGACTAAGCAGGGCTGGCTCCTCCTATGTTCTTATGCCATTGTTCAAAATGCTTCTTTGCTGAGTGATTCAGCTGCTCTAGATCTGTGGCTTTCTCCTGCTGTGCTGCACAATAGCATTGAGGCCCATTGTTGAAAGAGAGGGTCCTAAGCCAGATGGACTTAATTAAAAAGAGCGAGGGCCTAATTTTTTTTTTAAGTAGAAACCATTAAAAAAAATCCTTGGCAGTCAATTAATATTGCAATATCAATATATTTCTGATGACAGATCATTTCATTGAAAAAGGAGGCAGAAGCAAATGAAAGCTGACTTTCCAAAGGCTGGGGTTCATATTTGAATGAGGAAAACTACTGATGGTTTGGAGTTGATTTCAGTTGCTAAGACTCATTTCCCCCACTTGGCAGAAAGTGGGAAATGGAAGGAAAACCATCTGAGTCTGAACTGTTTTCTATTCCTGTTTCCTAACTCACCTGGAATCGAGACTTTTGGAGCCTAAAATATGAGAACAATAAAGGCAACGTATGGAAGCTGATTTAGAAAGCTGCAGCACTTGCTGCTCGCTTACTTCTAACATTTGTGCAAGTAGTCTTAGATACTGTTGCAGTTATAATGTGACAGTTCCCAAAATATCTGTACTGATCCCCTGAGTATAAAAGAACAGGAGAATCTATACTGTAAGGTTTTCAAAATCAGGAATCCTAACTTGTATGTCAGAAGTTTCTGGGCAATGTTCTAGAAATGGATCAGCTCCTGGTCAGGCATGAGAATTGGTCAAACTAACTCTGCAGTAACCAAATTGGCATAGCATGCTAAGCTAGGCCTACCATATTTGGACTACATCTATTGTCTATTTGACAAAAGCATGTAAGGCAAAGACAACTTGCCCTTTTATATCTGGACTATCAGGCTTTCATTGGCAGAAGCTTTCCAGATACTTGAAATGTCATGGCTAGGACTAAATATTTATTATAATTCAAGAATGGTAGCCGTTATAAGCAGCTGAAAGTCACTGAGCAATTCAGGCTGATTCCCATTTATATCTTCTCCTGGTTCAAATCTAGCACCCTTTTCCTATGTCTCTTTTCATTTTCTACACTGGCTCATAGATGGCAGTTGCATGTTATGTTGTCTACATTCCTTCTGTGAGAATCTCTAGTGAGTAATAGAACCTTGACGTGACCAGTCAGCCTGCCATTAATCTAAATCTCATTTGAGTCATGTTTAGTCATTACACAGACATTTTCATTTTTTTTTTCTTGGCAATGTAATGGAGATGGTTTACTATGATTTTTCTGGGATTTTATTTGTTTGTTTGTTTGTTTGTTTTGGACTTCCCTATCTAGTCTACAACCCTAGGATTGACTGGCAATCTCCTGTACCAGGCCCAATCTTGTGTAGCATTTTTGAGATAATTCCAGATCAGCTAAGTACTGTCTTCTTGTGAGTTTAGGACTGATGCTGGAGAAGAGGCATGGAAGAACTGGTTATCCATCCCTTTTTCCTGTCCACCCTCAGTTGCCACAGCCTGTGCAGCTTGGTGCCATAAGTGTCTTATCATTGGGGTGGGGGGTCATTGGAAGCCCGAGAGAATTTTATTTACACCCCTATTCCTACTCCAAGTTGTTGCAAATATTTTGAAAATAAAATTATCACAGTGCCTTTATTAAGCCAGTTAAGGGTAACAAAAATATGGAAATCTTGAAGATCTTCAGATTCTTTCATATATATATATATATATATATATATTGCTGTTGTTTATTCGTTTAGTCGCTTCCGACTCTTCGTGACTTCATGGACCAGCCCACGCCAGAGCTTCCTGTCGGTCGTCAACATCCCCAGCTCCCCCAGGGATGAGTCCGTCACCTCTAGAATATCATCCATCCATCTTGCCCTTGGTCGGCCCCTCTTCCTTTTGCCTTCCACTCTCCCTAGCATCAGCATCTTCTCCAGGGTGTCCTGTCTTCTCATTATGTGGCCAAAGTATTTCAGTTTTGCGTTTAATATCATTCCCTCAAGTGAGCAGTCTGGCTTTATTTCCTGGAGGATGGACTGGTTTGATCTTCTTGCAGTCCAAGGCACTCTCAGAATTTTCCTCCAACACCACAGTTCAAAAGCATCGATCTTCCTTCGCTCAGCCTTCCTTATGGTCCAGCTCTCGCAGCCATATGTTACTACAGGGAACACCATTGCTTTAACTATGCGGGCCTTTGTTGTCAGTGTGATATCTCTGCTCTTAACTATTTTATTGAGATTTGTCATTGCTCTTCTCCCAAGGATTAAGCGTCTTCTGATTTCCTGACTGCAGTCAGCATCTGCAGTAATCTTTGCACCTAGGAATACAAAGTCTTTCACTGCTTCTACATTTTCTCCCTCTATTTGCCAGTTATCAATCAAGCTGGTTGCCATAATCTTGGTTTTTTTGAGGTTTAGCTGCAAGCCAGCTTTTGCACTTTCTTCTTTCACCTTCATCATAAGGCTCCTCAGTTCCTCTTCACTTTCAGCCATCAAAGTGGTATCATCTGCATATCTGAGATTGTTAATGTTTCTTCCAGAGATTTTAACTCCAGCCTTGGATTCCTCAAGACCAGCTTGTCGCATGATGTGTTCTGCATACAAGTTGAATAGGTAGGGTGAGAGTATACAGCCCTGCCGTACTCCTTTCCCAATCTTAAACCAGTCCGTTGTTCCGTGGTCTGTTCTTACTGTTGCTACTTGGTTGTTATACAGATTCTTCAGGAGGCATACAAGATGACTTGGTATCCCCATACCACTAAGAACTTGCCACAATTTGTTATGGTCCACACAGTCAAAGGCTTTAGAATAGTCAATAAAACAGAAATAGATGTTTTTCTGAAACTCCCTGGCTTTTTCCATTATCCAGCGGATATTGGCAATTTGGTCTCTAGTTCCTCTGCCTTTTCTAAACCCAGCCTGTACATCTGGCAATTCTCGCTCCATGAACTGCTGAAGTCTACCTTGCAGGATCTTGAGCATTACCTTACTGGCATGTGAAATGAGTGCCACTGTTCGATAGTTTGAACATTCTTTAGTGTTTCCCTTTTTTGGTATGGGGATATAAGTTGATTTTTTTCCAATCTGATGGCCATTCTTGTGTTTTCCAAATTTGCTGGCATATAGCATGCATTACCTTGACAGCATCATCTTGCAAGATTTTGAATAGTTCAGCTGGGATGCCGTCGTCTCCTGCTGCCTTGTTATTAGCAATGCTTCTTAAGGCCCACTCAACCTCACTCTTCAGGATGTCTGGCTCTAGCTCACTGACCACACCGTCAAAGCTATCCCCGATATTGTTATCCTTCCTATACAGCTCTTCTGTATATTCTTGCCACCTTTTCTTGATCTCTTCTTCTTCTGTTAGGTCCTTGCCATCTTTGTTTTTGATCATACCCATTTTGGCCTGGAATTTACCTCCAATGTTTCTAATTTTCTGGAAGAGGTCTCTTGTCCTTCCTATTCTATTGTCTTCTTCCACTTCCGTGCATTGCTTGTTTAAAAATAATTCCTTATCTCTTCTGGCTAACCTCTGGAATTTTGCATTTAATTGGGCATATCTCCCCCTATCGCTGTTGCCTTTTGCTTTCCTTCTTTCTTGGGCTACTTCTAGTGTCTCAGCAGACAGCCATTTTGCCTTCTTGGTTTTCTCTTTCTTTGGGATGTATTTTGTTGCCGCCTCCTGAACAATGCTGCAAACTTCTGTCCAGAGTTCTTCCGGGACCCTATCTACTAAGTCCAGTCCCTTAAATCTATTCTTCACCTCCACTGCATATTCCTGAGGAATATTCGTGAGCTCATATCTAGCTGATCTGTGGGTCTTCCCTAATCTCTTTAGTCTGATCCTAAATTGTGCAAGAAGAAGTTCATGGTCTGAACTACAGTCAGCTCCAGGCCTAGTTTTTACCGACTGTACAGATGTCCGCCACTTTTGGCTGCAAAGGATGTAATCAATCTGATTTTGGTGTTGTCCATCTGGTGAAGTCCATGTGTAAAGCCGTCTCTTAGGTTGTTGGAAGAGAGTGTTTGTTATGCAGAGTGAATTGTCTTGGCAAAATTCTATCAGCCTATGTCCTGCTTCGTTTTGTTCTCCCAGGCCATACTTACCTGTAATTCGAGGTGTCATTTGACTGCCCACCTTAGCATTCCAGTCTCCTGTGATGAAAATAAGTAGAGTTTGGGTTGGGAGAAGGAAGAAAATAACACCAGAAGGCTGATGATGCTGAGGTCATGAGTTGGCATCATCAGGATGTGAATGGAATGTGGGGGGAAGATGAAGACATTCAAATCAGCTTTCATTTGGGACCATGATGTTTAAGCTGCATCCCATACTGCCCTTAGGGTGCTGAGATGAAAACAAGCAAACAGTTGTTTTCATTTTTTCTTTTTTATTTTGCAAAGGTTAAGTAAATACAAAGGTTTACTGATGGTGGAAAACAAAGTGAGAGAAAAATAGATATTATACTAGCAAAGATAGATAGTATTTTGGGTGACATCTTGCTTTCTAAAACAACATTAAACAAAAGAGAGAACTGAAGCTCTTACAACTTGGATGTTTTTGTGACCTAAGATTTGGCCTAGTGAAAGCACTGACCTTAGGTAGATTTTGGAACCCATCTACTGGCTAATATGGCTTACTTTGCTTTTTTAAAAAATGTTGTGATCCACTTTATGGGACAAAGATAATCAGGCAGATAATGACTGCAGAAGGCTGCAAAATGTGACAAGCTGTGAAAATATAGATGCATTTTTAAAACCCTTAATGTAAATAGGAGTGAGGGAGACAAGATTGTGAAACAACACAAAGGGGTAGGTTAAAAAAAGAAAGATGTCTTTCAGTGAAGTGAATGGGTCTGTTTGCTTAGGGGATTACAGTTATTGACACCTCATCCTCAAGGCATTCCCTTTGTGCAAAGCCAGGCTGAGCTGTTAAATCTATGATACAACAGGATACATGATAGAAATCTAAGTAAGAGCAAATTAGACATCTGCAGTGTATTGTAGGAATCAGCAAAGCCTGAAGGATGCCATGGGCCTTTTCCTATGTAAAGCACTCTGGGCTCTCATTTCAAAGGACTTCCAGAGGGGTAAATATATAGGAATGTAATATGGCAGTGTAATGAACCATCCAGACAGCCTATTCTTATTCACCAGAGAACCCATGAGGAATTCAGAATTCTGCTCACAAATCTATCCCAAACATAAAAGACAAATATTTGGAAAAGGCTCAGAAACCTCTGCATTTAAAAACTTGGCTAGTTTAGAAGAAATAGAATCAAGACAATGGGGTCACTTGCTGGAGAGTTGTTGTTGGCGATTGTTACAAGAAAATTCATTATATTCTTTTCATGTAGCATTTTTCTCTCTTAGATTAGCCTCCTTGTGGAAATTTGACAGGGATGCTGAAACAATTTCTGGGAGGACTCCTAAAAAGGAGTGCAGTCCATATCAAATCAAATTGGATCCAGTGCTGAAGAATTTCCCTATTGAATTGAAGACGACAGTTTTCCTATTTTTAAGGGCTGTGCAGAGTTTCAAGGAAGGGGGGCAGTGGCTTCCCTTCAAAGAAGGTTTGATTGAATCACCTTCTCAGTACATCTCATTGTGAAGCATTCTATCTGGGTGGCTCTGCTGATTCACTCTCCACTCTGATTGACAAAAGGAGTTAAGATTTTGCATATGCTGAAACAAGGTTGTTTGTCAAAGCAAGGTTGCTGATTATGTTAGATCAGATCCACCTCTACATTTTATCAATGTGGAGTAAGTTATTTCTGTCTGAGTAGTGAACTGTCTCACTGAGATAGGTCGCTGCTGATCTGCACCACCCCCTACTACTTTTTTCTGTTTCTGAATGCTTGTTCACAAGCTCTCTCCTAAGAGAGTTTGTGAAGAAGCTGAGAAAGAAGTGGGAGGAGCTTTAGACATAAGCAATCAACAGATGACAGAGTTCATTAGTAGCTTATCTAGCAATTGGCACCTCAGTCCAGGTTGTTGAAAGCCTGGGAATAAGAAAATCAGTTTTCATCATGCTAACAGATATTCCTTGTATCTGAAGTAAAAGCTAGTTAAGAAATTCATGAAGTCTAGATGTATATCCAATGTGATGCTCAGAAGGGAAATAGAGAAACAAAAACGGGAGCTTAGAGCATGGCTATTAATATTCACCTTTTGGGTCAAAAGCTACTTTCCCCCATCAGGACTGATTCCATTAGTCCTGACAGACCAATTTCAATCTTCATGACAACAAGTATCAATGGATCTGAAGCAGTGTTCTTGCTATTAGATTATAGTGCATGGGATAGAGACTAAGCCGGTGTTTCTCAGCCTTGGCAACTTTAAGATGTGTGGACTTCAACTCCAAGAATTCCACACATCTTAAAGTTGCCAAGGTTAAGAAACACTGGACTAAGCTATTTCTTCATGTCATGTCATGTCATGGTGTATCATGTAGACAATAGCAATGAGACATGCACAATAATCTGAAACTTTTTTTTAGAATAGCAGTAATCTGTTAATAAAAAACCTACTGTATGTAATGTATGACAGCTGTTGTGGTAGAGATTCATACATGGGAAAGTGAGGTAGTTTTGAGAATTTCTTCAAAAAGAAAGCTCTTCTTTCTTGGTGTGACCGCTGTCAGTACAACACAAGTGGAGGCTGCCCCAGTACCTCCTACATCAGAGCAGTTGGTGGAGAAACTTGAAAACAGCCACAAGTAAGTTCCTCCTAAGCATATAGCAGCAGTCATCACTAATTGTGGCACAAATGGAGCAGTAGAAACTTTCTGTAGGGTGGGCGATACAACTGGGATGGAGAAGACAGATCATAGAAGAAGGGGGAGATCTTATCACTCAGGCCCTCTGAGCTCTCATTTTTAATAAGTGGACAACAGTGTCCCTTCTTCTTGTTGGAGGTTTAAAAAACTCTGTGTGAGAGAAAAGAAACTCTGGGACCCAAGCAAGGACTGATGAAGCAGGTTTTATACCTGTAACAGCAAGGTATATTATTTACACAAAATACATTATATGATTAGGCAAAGCCTAGCACCTAGCTAATTGCAAACTGCCAGGAAGAAAGTCCATTGGTGTGGGCTCTGTATATGTCCCTGAGAACAAAGGCAGAAGGAAGTGACCTGAGATTAGCAGTTTCTTAGACAAAGAATAGGGAGGGTGACAGAAAATCATCTCAGAAAGGTAAACTCTCTAATCTCTAATAACATAGAGTATCACCAGCAAGTCACAATCCTGGAAGATCAGCCTTGAAATTGGATGTCCTTCTGCATTGTTCTGATAAGGTGGTAAGGTGGTTTTTCATACTGAGTATGAAACAACCAGCAGACAAGAAAGCAAGTGGTCTTAAGGTGGAAGGATGGGCAACTAATATCTTTACAGTCTTAGATTTGGAGACCCTGGGAGTTATACAACACAAGATCTTCCCATTTTGCATCTTTCTGCATCTCTGTCACCAGCGGTTTCATGTCAACAAGCCGCCAGCCCAGAAAAGCAAGCAATCAGGAGATATTGGAGTCTTCAATTCTTAGTAAAAGCTTACATTTTAAACATTGTTTAGACATATTACTTTAAATGTATAGAGGGGTTAGGGTGAAGAAAGACACTTTCTGCGTAGGTTCAACACAACTTTGTCTTTTCACTGGATAATTTGGATGCTGTGGTGCTTCCCTTTTCTCATCCTTGCTAACTCTGCCTTCTAGCAGGTCCAGGGGAAATATTTTTTTAAAGTATATGGTGCTGAAACCCTTGAAGTTATCTGCCTAAAATGTTGCTGGGCTAATTTGCTTGAAAGGATCTACTATATGTCTGTAATTTTCATTCCATTCTGTCCCAGAATGAAGCAGCTGCAGGCAATTTTATGCTTCCTCATTATAGTCTATAGTGAAATATTTTATTTAATAAAATATCAGATTAGTTCAAATCTCTTCTTGCCTTTGAACATTAGATTTGAAGTGAATCTTGCCACTTTTAAATCTCAAATTCACACCAAATCTGATTTGCATATCCCTAATTTTTATATGCATTTTACTTAATATACTACTGTTCGTTTTGATTTCTGTAAGAATATACATCTTTGGGGCACACTTTCCTGCAATTGTGTGTTTGGTTTCTATTTGTTCTGAGAACTGTGTTATAAAATTCTGAGAGGTTTGAATACTGAAGGCCTGTTGTTGTTATTTAATAGTGATTCAGGAAATATAAATTTGGTGAATTCAGATTTATTAGAATTGAATGAAATTCTCTCCCATCCTTATTTATAACTTCCCCAGGGTACAATTTTTAAAAATGTTATTAAGTATGTTTGCCCATATGGTTATATCTACTGTATCTGCAACTATACTACCTAAGTATAAATAGCATCAAAGTGGATTATGAAGAATCATTAGCCACCCTCTGTACAATTGCTTTTTTTTAAAAAAAAAATACATCAGTCTCAAAGAAAGCATTATGTGAGTTGTTCCACCATTTGTGGGGAAATAAGGCAACAACTGAGTACAGGCAAGCCTTTGCTTTCTCTCCAAGGGTGGTACAAACCAGATCAGTTTTTACTATTATTTCTGTTGGAATGAAGCCCTATCCCCAGGAATCTGAAAGAGGCCAAGAAACATAGAAGGTCTTAAATCTTCAAGAGTTTACCTGAAGTGCCTTTGAAAAGAATTCAGAAGAATCACACCCATGGTATAAAAGCAGCAGAGTGTATAGAAGCAGCTACCATCCAAGAGAAATATTAAATAGAAGACATTGGCCAAGGGTGAAATATCACTTTGGTATCTCTGGTGCATTGTAATAAAATTGTCAGACAGGTAAGTTCTCAGTTTTCCCAGGAGATATGTATTCTGTAGAATTTAATGCATTTTTATTAACTATGACATATGTCCCTGCTTTTCCAAGGAGATCTATATTTTCCCCCCACACAGAGTTGCAGATTTGATATGAAAATGTTGTTCTGTGTTGTCTGTTATGCATGAAAATGATTCCTTGACTTTAATGTTGTAGCTATGAACTTACTCAGGGTTGTTGGCACTTACAATCTACCTGTTGTAATGATTGCCTATCCTAAAACACCATCATACTCATGAACAGGTTCATAAAGATATCTGATTTATTAAAGAATAGTATGCAGGATCACAAAGAAAGCTGAGAATGGAAAAAGCACGCCAAATGCAAACTAAAAAACCCTCGGTACAAATGAGATCCCTCCCCCCATAGAATCTTCTCAGGCTCACAATCCCAGGTGCTCCTAATGGCTCCTGATGGTCCGCGGGAAAAGTCCTTGAGCAGAACACATAACCCAAACACATTCCAATGAAATGAACATCGATACAGAGCTTGGCACAATGTTTCACAGCAGCTCCCTCCCAACAGAAATACACGTCAGCACCATGGCATGTGAAACGTTACAATGTACAGTGCACATTGAAACAGTGAACATGACATACTGCCCCCCCCAAAAAAAACACTAAGCGGCAGGCTTCAAAGGGTAAGCTAAGTGGAAACAGTTAACTAAATCAGGAGCATTAACGTGGCGAGCAGGCACCCATTCAGGATGAGGAAAGTGCTTCCAGCAGATCAGGTACTGGAGGGTGCCTCGAAGCTTGCGAGAATCAACGATTTCCTTGACTTCAAAGTGTTGTTGCCCATCAATCATGATCAGAGCAGGAGGAGGAGGTTGGGGATGCCAGTGGGGAGAGTGGTGGACAGGCTTGAGCAGGCTGCAATGGAAAACAGGGTGCAAGTGTCTCAAATTGTGAGGCAAGTCCAACTTAACAGTAACTGGATTGACAATACCAACAATAGGGAAAGGACCAATGAATTTGGGAGCAAGCTTTTTCAAGGGCTGTGGGGACTTTATGAATTTGGTAGAAAGATAAACCTGATCCCCAATTTTGAAATCGTGTTGCACAGAACAGCGTTTATCAGCTTGGAATTTGTAAGCAGACTGGGCATCAGCCAAAGCCTGCTGAATCACCGGCCAGGAATCAGCCAGCTGTACAGCCCAGTCAGAGGCAGAACAGGACTGGGGAGGGGTTTGTGGCAGCTCAGGGATGGGAACAAAGTCATGACCAGAAACCACATGAAAAGGGGTATGCCCAGTGCTCTGATGGACAGCATTGTTGTAAGCCACCTCAGCAAAGGGCAACAAGTCAACCCAGTTGATGGTAATTTATGTATGCCTTTAGGAATCATTCAAGGGTAGAGTTCAAAACCTCCATAGATCCGTCAGTCTCAGGATGCGACAATGTGGACAACGCCTGTTTGGTGCCAATCAATTTTAAAAATGATTTCCAAAACTGGGAAGTGAACTGTGTCCCGCGGTTGCTGACCAAACAGGAGAGGCTACTGTGGAGCCAGTAGATGTGGGTGAGAAAGAGGCGGACCAATTGCGGGGTTGACAGGATGGACGCACATGGAATGAAATGGGCTTGTTTGGAGAAAAAATCTTTTACAACCCAAATGACAGTTTTCTTCTGACTGGGAGGCAGGTCCACAATAAAATCCATAGAAATCTCCTCCCAGGGACAGGATGGGCTGGCCACTGGCTGCAGAAGCTCCTGTGGTTTACCCCCTTTCTGCTTTGACATGGCACAAACAGGACAGGAAGCAACATAGTCTTTCACGTCACGCCTTAAGGTCGGCCACCAAAGTTGACGGCAAACCAAATGCAAGGTTTTGACAAAACCAAAGTGTCCAGCAAGTTTATCTTCATGGGAACGCTGCAAAACATCAGCCCTCAAGGTTTCAGGCACATAAAGGCGGTGTTCCACCCACGCCAGACCATTTTCAAAGGAAACATTGTCTCTATTAGCTAGCAACCAAGTGTCAGATTTCAGTGCCTGGAGAAAGTCCTTTTGTAACTGACAAGGAACTTGCATTTTCTGCTTTCCAGACGGGGCTGAGGGCCGGGTTGCCTGCGCACGGGTCTGGCTCCGGGTGACGGCAACCAAGCCCAGTTGTGGTTCAGTGAGAACAGTCCCAACTATATCTGCCACGTGGTCAGAATCCTGAGGCAAACGTGACAAAGCATCAGCCTGAAAGTTTTTCTTTCCCGGAATAAATTTTAACTGGAAGTTAAAGCAACTGAAAAATTGAGCCCAGCAAATTTGTTTAGGACTGAGACGCCGGGGGGTGCGGAGGGCTTCCAAATTCCTGTGATCGGTCCAAACCTCGAAAGGGCATTTAGCACCCTCCAAGAGGTGATGCCAGGCTTCCAAAGCAGGTTTTACAGCAAAAGCCTCTTTTTCCCAAACATGCCACTGGCGTTCAGTTTCAGAAAATTTTCTGGACAAATAAGCGCAGGGTTTTAAGTGATTTTCAGAATCTTTCTGTAACAATATAGCCCCAATTGAGAAGTCAGAAGCATCAACTTGGACCACAAAGGGGCGGTCAGGATCGGGGTACTGTAAAATAGGCTCAGCAGTGAAAAGGGTTTTTAACTTTTTGAATGCTGCCTAGCAGTCAGGTGTCCAATTCAGCACTGCCCCAGGATTTTTCACTTTGCGTGTCTCTCCCAAACCCTTGGTATGTAGTAAGTCAGTAAGGGGTAAAGCAATCTCAGCAAATCCCTGGATAAACTGCTGATAGTAATTACTGAACCCCAAGAAACTTTGTAATTGCGTCCGGGTGCGGGGGCATTCCCAACTTAAAATCGCCTGAATTTTTCCAGGGTCCATCTCAATGCCTTTGTCAGATACCCTATAGCCTAAATAGTCAAGTTGGGTTTTGTGAAATTCATGTTTGGAAAGCTTGGCATAGAGTTTGGCATCTCTAAGCTTGCTTAACACCTGTTTGAGGAGGTGTTTGTGTTCCTCCTCGGTTTCAGTGTAAATGAGAACATCGTCTAAATAAACCAGGACCCCTTTAAACAAATGATCATGTAACACTTCATTAATCAATTGCATGAAGACCCTGAGCGCCCCTGCTAACCCAAAAGGGAGGACTTTGTACTGAAATGAACCCAATAGGCAATTAAAAGCAGTTTTCCATTCGTCTTCAGCTCAAATGCGGATGTGAAAATAGGCTTCACGAAGGTCGAGCTTGGAAAAAATCTTGCCCTTGGACAAATGGGCTAACATGTCTTTCATTAGTGGCAGAGGATATTTGTTGAAGATCGAGATGGAATTTAACCCCCGATAGTCCGCACAAAGTCTAAGTGTGCCATCCTTCTTTTCCCAGAAAAGCACAGGGGCCCCAACTGGGGAATTTGCAGGTTCAATAAACCCCCTTGACAGATTTTTGTCAATAAAGACCCGCAATGCTTCAAGCTCTTTCTGAGTCATTGGATAAATTTTCGGCTTGGGCAATTGAGCGTTGGGAACCAACTCTATTGCACAGTCAGTTTTTCAATGAGGGGGGTAGCTGATCTGCTTCCATTTCCCCAAAGACATCAGCAAAGTCTTGGTATCGATCTGGCAAGCCTTCTAAATGTGCCAAACTGAGATGCGGCATGGTAATTGCAGCCCTTCCAACCCCCGCATGTGAAGCTCTCTCCGCTGTAGGGGCTTGGTAAAACCCATCCTTAAAAGTCAGAGTTCTGTGTTCCCAGCTGATATATGGGCTTCGATAGATCAACCAGGGAATCCCCAGAATTACCAAGGGATTGCCAACAGGTGCCACTACAAATTTTAAAGACTCACGGTGGCTGCCCATTTGCATCGCGACAGTTCCAGTGAGATGGGTTGCCACTGCCCCCCCCCCCGCCGTTGAACCATCCAACTGTGTGAAGATCAAAGGCTGCTGGAGGGGAAAGCTAGGCAGGTCCAAAGCAGCAACCAGATCAGGGTGAATCATACACCTGGAACACCCAGAGTCAACTAAAGCCCAGACTTCCGTAGTCTTAGTGCGGGAGCCCAATTTCACTTTTACTGCTAGAGTTGGACAGTCAGCCCTCACCATAGCATCCTCGCGCCCAACCTCCTCCACCTGCCCGCAGGTGCTTTTCAAGGCAGGTGGCTGGCGTTTCCCACTGGTTCCTTAGAGTCATCTTCAACCTCTCCCGAGAAGTAGGGTACTTCTTCAGCGCCGGCCGCCCCTTTGGCTGCCGTCATCCGCCGCGATGAGGGTGGTGATTTGACTGGCAGTTTGCCCGCTCAGTCTCCAGCCTTGGCTTTTGGGCAATCAGCTGCTCAGTGTCCTTCCTTTCCGCATAGGAGACACTGACCCTTCACATAGCACCGATCTCTCTCCTCTTCCCAGGCTCTGTAGCCTGGCTGGGTAGCAGTTGCGGCACTTTGGGGTCCCCTCATGGTGGCTGGTTGCTTTTCAGGTCATTTGGTTTGCATGTAGGTATGCTGGGCATGCTCAGCCTTGCCAGCCAGACAGATCCATTCGTACAATGTCTCTGGGTCGTCTTTACACAACGCCCACCGCAGGACATCCCTGTTGAGTCCCTCTTTAAATCGTTCTATTAAGGTTGACTGAGACCAGTCGGTAATTTTCCCAGCTAAAGCCTTAAACTCCAGGGCATAATCAGCTACAGACAGTTGGCCCTGGATAAGATCCTTCAGTGCCCTTTTAGCCCTTGCTTTGGCTAGCAGATCTTCAAAATGCAGCTTTAACACCCACATAATTCCTCGAAATCCTCAAGCTCAGGGGAGCTAGCCTCGCTTAATTGAACATACCAATCAGCCGCTCGTCCCTTCAACTTGGTGGCAATGGCAGTTATTTTAGCCTCTTCAGAAGGGAAGCATGGTCCAAACTGTTTCGTATAACTTTTAGCATTAGTGAGGAAGAAAGACAACTTAGTTGGATCCCATCAAACTTGACAGAAAAGTCTTTCACCCTGCTCCTGTTGGAGCTGAATTAGCGGCTACTTGAGTGGTTGGGCCCCAGGTTACTGTAGTTCTCCTGTCTCAGGGTGGGGACACTGATGGATGGGCTCTGCGGGGTTGAGATTCATCCCAGCTTCGTCTCCAGCCCGACTCCGCCGGTGGTCCGGGTGAGGGGATGGAGGATGATTGCGTGGAGCTGGAATCTCCTTCGTGCCTCGGCTGCCCCCCCCCCCATGACAGAGACAGGGCTTTTAGCATGTACTCCATCAATTCTAATTTGGTCTCTACCACTCTTAGCCTTTCAGGGGTTTGAGATTCCTCCTTCCCTCGCGTGTTAGGCTGACTCCCTTCTGATACTGTGGTAGATTCTACGTTTGGGGCCAGTGGGAACCGATACTTCCAGGATGCCTGGGACATCCCTGGCTGGGGCTCTCCCATTTCATCCCAGGTAATCAACTCTGTGGGCAATTCACTGGGTGCCGGTTGCTTTGGTGTTCTCCCATCTTTGGATCCCTCTCCCTCTGGGCTGGAACTCAAATGCTGCCGTGAAGCTGAAGGTTCTGGGGTAAGGCTCCATTCTTCGCTCCTGACCGTTGACTCGGGCATCAAGCTAGTTGGCTCCTCGAGTCTCCTGGTCGTGGGTTTGGCTTTGGCCATCGTTAACTGTTTTCCCTCACAAGAAACTAATCTTGGCAGGAGCTAATGGTACAACTTTGGTGATTCTCAGCTTTATGTAATGATTGCCTATCCTAAAACACCATCAGACTCATGAACAGGTTCATAAAGATATCTGATTTATTAAAGAATAGTATGCAGGATCACAAAGAAAGCTGAGAATGGAAAAAGCACGCCAAATGCAAACTAAAAAACCCTCGGTACAAATGAGATCTCTCCCCCCCATAGAATCTTCTCAGGCTCACAATCCCAGGTGCTCCTAACGGCTCCTGATGATCCACGGGAAAAGTCCTTGAACAAAGCACATAACCCAAACACATTCCAATGAAATGAACATAGATACAGAGCTTGGCACAATGTTTCACAGCAGCTCCCTCCCAACAGAAATGTGCGTCAGCACCATGGCATGTAAAACGTTACAAAGTACAGTGCACATTGAAACAGTGAACATGACACCTGTTGGTAGACATCTTCCTAAGAGTTTATATCAGAGAGCCTTAAGTTCTTTTTTTATTGCTACCTCATGATGTGGAGGTCATTGTGCTTCATGTAGTGGCCCATCCCATAATCGGAACTACTTTGTGTGAGCCTTGTTCCCATACAGAAAAGTTCCCATCTTATGATCGGGGTGTCTGCAATACATGATAGCACTTAATATAAGGGTTAGGTTAGCAAAACAGGAAGCAATTTCAAGAATGCTTCACATGGTGACCCTATGGTGAGAAGTGACCTTTTTAATCACTTAGCTGTGATTTTGGGTTTTCTAGAGTTGGGTAGGCAACTGCTAGAATCCATACCAAACTGACTTATGGAAACAATAAAATATAGTCTTTGAAAGGCATTTCATTACCTAATCCCACCCTAGATCTATACTACACTAGGTAAATATTTATTCCCACAAAGGTAAAAAAAGCTTACATGTTACACTTAGTTTCAGTATTGGTTGATTTGCATCCATATTCACATTTCTTATATTGATATGCATCTTATAAAAGGAGCCAATGCTAAGCTTCAGGATGAATTGTATGACATGATAATAAATTATAGGCATCTGAGCATGTCCAAAGTGTTCCCCTTTGACAATAGTAAACAGTTCATAGAATTCCTGTTCCATAGAATCAGGAATCAAAGATCTGTGTTAATGTTGTTGGCCCTGGCACCTCCCATTCTAGAAGAATAATTATGTATAATATGTTGTATAACTAGCAAACACAATTATTCACACTTTAAAAAGTGGCAAAGAAAGATAAAATGCATATCAATTATAAAAGTACAGAATAACTCAGTAAAGTTCCTTTGATCTCCTTGTAACTACTCAAAGTACATCCCATTTATAATTTGAGGGTTGACTTTTTTCCAGAATAAAGCTATGCCTGAAAGCATGGGCTAATTGTTTTAATTAAAATTGGGTTAATGAAGCTTTTGGATTTCTGGATACACCTGGTAGCTGATCAACAGCAGAATAAATAAATCCACAATATAAAATAAACTGGCATGAATGGAATGTTCATTCATATCTCATAATCCCACATTCCAGAATACTATTGAGTCACAGCATCCCATTGATTTTTAGGGATGCCTGTGAAAGCTACAGAGAAATTTCAACCAAATCCTACATTAGATAAAATTGTAGAATGTGAGATTCAAACCTGGATGGATATAAAACCTTAGCTTTCATCTAACTTCAATTATTTTAAACATGTCATTTTTGAAAGTAATGGTTTTAGTGGAAGCTAGTCTACTGAAGTATTTCAGAATAGGAATAAAACAAACATTTTATACCAACTATGTGAACCAGGATCATTTTGGGGGGTGGGGAGTGGGGGGGTGAGATGAAATGTGGGTTGTGATATCACAACACAAACCACAAACCCCATATTTACACAGTTGCATCTGACATTATTATATGAGTATGAAAGGTCAGGTTTTATGCTGTGAAGTTGCAACACGCATCTCATTATTTTTGTCCTCTTGATTTGTAGCAGATGCTTAAGACCAGAATAGATCTACTTCCGTGATCTAATAGCTACTAATTTCATAACTGGATTACTGCAATGTATCCTACATAAAGCTACCCATGAAGATGATCCAGAAGCTGCACTGGTGCAGGCTACTGTTACTTATTACTAGATGGGGTGCTTAAAAGGGATCACACAGCACCAGTCCTGAAAGAGCTGCAGTGTTTGCCTATGAGCTAATGGGTCCAGTTTAAGGTGTTGTCATGATGAAGATTTCTTCCCACAGCCCATGCACTAAAATGAGTTGGGGAAGCCTAACTCATGGTCTCAATAATGAATTTAGCTCATGGGATGGTGATAGAAGGCTTTCTTGATAACACTGCTTCAATTATGAAACTTCCTCCTGAGGGAAAATCAGCTGGTATGGTTTTACTGACAACTAAAGACATGCCAGTTCTCCCAGGCATTCATAGATTAAGACCTGCCAGGATCAGACTGCCCTAATCTGGGATAAATATATGCATTTTTATTGTCTTTTAGGATCAGTGTGTCATGAGTGCCGTTGAGCTGAAGACATCAGCGCAATGGCACACATGACAATAGCAAGGAAACAGGGGAAGGGGCTCAAGATAAGTAGCCATCAACTCACAAAGACTGAAGGGCAAGAAACAATGGCTAAACGGATCGCGAGGCACACCCAAGCTGTTAGCGCTAACGCAACGGAGATCGCCCAGCTGACAGCAATCACCGGAGGAATAGAGAAACCGATGATGGGCGATCCCGGAATGCCAGCGGGGCCTCGCAACCCCTCACCTACCGGCAGGACAACGTGTTGGACAAAGGGGGGTGACGTAACCGCGAGTGAGGGGGCGCTGACCGGCGCGGGGTATTTAAACCCCGCACCGGCGCGCTCCTGTCACTCTCAGCTTTTTTCCTATACTGTACCTACACCGTGAATAAATCAGAGCCTGTTCCACAGAACCAGTGTCTGAGCATTATTCAGAGGTAGGCAGCGCATGACATAAAGCTGAGAGTCATAAACTCAGCCTCGCCGAGCCCCACCGGACGACAACGAGCCGCGGGAGGAGTAGACGGCGAGAAGACCAGGAAGATGAGGCCGGCGCGACGCGGACAAGGAGGGCGAGCCGCACGGCAAGAAGCAGAGGAGGACCGACCGAGGCCAGAGGCACCGCGGACTCCCGGAGCCATGGACGCCCACCCGACCCAACCCGAGCCTCAGCTCCAACCCCAAGGGGAGATGGCGATGGAGGCAACCCGACCACGGGAAGGAGCAACATACCTTCCGAAACCAGCGGAGAACCCCGCGCCCCACATCGCACCCCAGCAACGGGCGTGGAGCGACAGCCAAACGGCGGTAAGCACGGAGGAGGACGATGGAGACACCCAGCAGACGGCGGAGGAAGCGGACCAACGGCCGAGAGAGACTGAACCCCACCAGCAACCCACCCCCGCCGACACACCGACAGAACCGGCCCCAGCGGCGGCGCGGATCGTGGACGAGGAAGCACGAGCTGGTCTCGCGGCCATGCAGACCCAACTGGAGGAACTCCGGACCATGCTTCAGTCGCTCATGCCCCCCGCGCCGCCCAACGACATCCCCGCACAGGTCCACACCCCGAGCGAAGCGCCGAACCCCCACAGGCCAAATGAAGGTCAACAGACGGCCCAGGCGGACGACACCACAGGACGGAAAGCGAGAGGAAGGGCCGCACAAAACGCCCAGGCCCCAAAGGACTTCCCCATCTTCTTTGATGGGAACCCCGCGAAACTGTCGTTCTTTATCACGAACGCCAGGGAGTTCATGGGGAGGCACGGACACTCCTACGACTCCGAAGCGGACAAAATCACTGCCGTGGCGATCAAATTACAAGACCGGGCGGCGGACTGGTACGTCCAACTGTACGAGTCCAGCTCCCCCGCCCTCGCCAACTTCCCCGCCTTCATCAAGGAGATGAGAAGCTACTTCGAAGACCCACTAGCCAAAGTGAGGGCGAAGAGCGCACTCCAAAGACTTAAACAGGGCACACGCACTGTCCCAGACTACGCCCTCGAGTTCAAAGCCCTCGCGGGGAAGGTCAGCGACTGGCCCGAGACCACCCTGCTGGAAATGTTCAAAAGGGGGCTCAACCGCGACATACTGCAATGGGCCCTCTACCGCGACGACCCAGAAACACTACACGGGTGGATCCACCTCGCGGGGAAAGCCGAACACGTGCACCGCACCTTCCTCATGACAACTACGGAAGACGCAAATTACAGCTTCAAAAAGGTACCCGCACCACACGTGGGGACGGCCGGCCCCACATACCCAAAGAAGAAATTTAATCGGGAGCCCTGCGGGAGGTGTGGAAAACTTGGGCACAAGACGGCGGATTGCTTCGCCAACCGACTGCCGACCAGTGCGCCTAAACCCACCCCGAAAGCTAGCCCCAAACCACCTAACCTGGTGCCGCCCCCTCACCGCCGAATGACCGTAGCCACAGCGACACCAGAGGAAGGCTGGGACGCCTACTGGGGGGAAGAGGACAACGTAGACCCAGACCAGCTGGCGGGAAAAGCTCCCCGCCTGCCCTGAAACGCGTTGCGAGGCAGGCGGTGGGACAGCAGCACAGACCACCACGACGGAACGGCGAAAGCTCCGTGATAATGGCGGCAATTAAACTCTCTGCCGGCAACGGAGCCACCACGGCCGCGGCACTAGTGGACTCGGGGTGCTCAAAAAACCTCATCCACCCCGACTTAGTCGCCAAACTCGACCTCCGCTGCTTCCCCCTCCCCACGCCGCTGGCATTCCACCAGCTAGACAGCTCTACAGCGGGAGGGAAACCAGCTACGATGCAAACCGAGCCGGTCACCCTGCAAATGGGCACTCACACCGAACGCACATCATTCGTCGTCACCCACATCGGACGGCCCATTGCAGTCCTGGGAATGCCATGGCTCGCGACAAACAACCCGCGCATCAACTGGGAGACCCGCACCTTCACATTTGGCGACGGCAAGTATCGGGCACCAGTTCCAGCAGGCAGAACCAACCCCACTGTGGGACGAGCAGAGATGACTACACAGGACAACGCCGCTACCACAGCAGACCTACCGGAACAATACGCCGACTTCTCCGAGGTCTTCGGAGAGGTGGAAGCTGACCAACTACCCCACCACCACAAGACGGATTGCCAGATCGACCTGCTGCCCGACGTCCCCTTACCTAGACCAAAGATCTACTCGATGACCCCGAAGGAGATGGCAACCCTCCGGGAGTTCATCGATAAAAACCTAGAGAGGGGATTCATAGAGCCAGCATGCTCACCGGTCGGAGCCCCCGTCTTATTCCGGGAGAAGAAAGACGGCACCCTACGGCTCTGCACCGACTACCGGGGCCTAAACGCGGCTTCCCTGTCCAACAAATACCCCTTACCCCTGGTGAAAGACATGCTCGCCCACCTGTCCACGGGCAAAGTCTTTTCCAAATTGGACCTTCGCGAGGCGTACTACCGCATCCGAATCAGGGAGGGGGACGAATGGAAGACTGCGTTCAACTGCCCCCTAGGCGCCTTCCAGTACAAAGTGCTGCCGTTTGGACTCGCGGGGGCCCCCGGGGTGTTTATGCAGCTCATCAATGAGGTACTGCATGAACACCTGTTCAAAGGGGTCCTTGTCTACATAGACGACGTCCTTATCTACACGAAAACGCACAAAGAACATGTGACCCTAGTCAGGCAAGTCCTCGACAAGCTCAGAAGGGCACAGCTCTATGCCAAACCTACAAAGTGCGAATTTCATAAAGCGCGCCTAGATTACCTGGGGTACCGAATCTCCGGAGATGGCATAGAAATGGACCCCGCAAAAGTCGAGGCGGTGCTGAACTGGGAACGCCCCCGCAACAGACGCCAACTCCAGAGCTTCCTCGGCTTCGCGAATTTTTACAGGTCATTCGCCCGGGGGTTCGCAGAGATAGCCCTCCCCCTAACGGACCTCCTCAAAACCAAAGGGGTGGGGGACACCCGACGCGCCAAGAACCCGGGCACAGTATTGAATTGGACTCCCGTGTGCCAGACCGCATTCGACAAGCTGAAAGCGCTGTTCACCACGGAGCCAATCCTCGCGCACCCGGACCCAGAACGGCCGTGGTCCAAGCCGATGCCTCAGACTTCTCCCTGGGGGCCATCCTACTCCAAAAGGACCCCACGGGACTCCTGAAACCATGCGCCTACCTGTCGAGGAAATTTTCCGAGACAGAAAGGCGATGGCACGTCTGGGAGAAAGAAGCCTTCGCGGTAAAATCGGCGCTAGAAACATGGCGACACCTACTCGAGGGAGCCACCCAACCATTCGAGGTCTGGACCGACCACCGGAACCTCGAGGCCCTCCGAACGCCCAGACGTCTTAGCCCAAAACAGGTCCGATGGGCCCAATTCTTCAGCCGCTTTAAATTCCAGCTGAAGTTCATGCCGGGCAAAAAGAACTTCATGGCCGACGCCCTCTCCCGACTGCCCCAGGACGAAGAACCCGCCCCAGACACCATTGGGACGGTTCTATCCGCCTCGCAACTGGGGATGGCCGTGACCACCCGAAGCGGCGCTCGGAGGCAGCTCGACTCTACGGCGCAGCCGACGGCGGGACAACCCGCGACCAGACGAAGCCCACCGCAACTACCAGGGGGAATACGCACGGACCTCGCCGCCGCCCTCAAAACCGACCCCTGGTTCCTGGCAAACCCCGACAAGGTAACGATGGCACAGGACCTGGCATGGGGGGAAGGCAGAATCTATGTCCCGGACTCGCAACGCCAAGCGATCTTGCATAGGTCACACGACGCCAAGCAAGCGGGACACTTTGGGTTCCTCAAGACCCTACACCTAACAAGGCGTCAATTCTGGTGGCCCGCGCTCAGACGAGACGTGAAAGCATACGTAGCGTCCTGCCCAACGTGTGCTAGGGCCAAACGGGCACCAGGCAAACCCGCGGGGCTATTACAACAGGTGGCAGAACCCTCCCGCCCATGGGAGGAAATCTCTATGGATTTTATAGTGGACCTCCCACCCAGCCAGAAGAAAACGGCCATTTGGGTGGTGAAGGATTACTTCTCGAAACAGGCCCACTTCATCCCCTGCACGTCGGTCCCATCCGCACAACAACTAGCCAAACTCTTCCTCATCCACGTGTACAGGTTACACGGATGTCCCGCACGTGTGGTGACCGACAGGGGCACACAGTTCACCTCTAAATTCTGGTGGGCCTTCCTAAAGCTGACGGGGACCCAACAGGCCCTATCCACTGCCTGGCACCCCCAGACGGACGGAGCCACAGAGGTCCTTAATGCCACCCTAGAGCAATTAATACGCTCATACACCAACTATCATCAAGACGACTGGGCCGAACTGCTCCCGTTTGCCGAAGTCGCATACAACAACGCCGTCCACACGAGCACGGGGAAAACTCAGTTCGAGGTAGTCTCGGGGCGCGACTTTGTCCCCATACCGGAGCTACCACAACCCCCGGAACCCCAGGTGGACGCTAGCGACTGGGGACGGAAGATTGCGGAATCGTGGCCAATAATCATGGCAGCGCTGAAGGATGCACAGGCGGCCTACAAAGAGCAGGCCGACAAGCACCGGCGCCAACAACCAACGTTCCAGGCGGGGGATATGGTCTACCTATCCACCAAATTTCTAAAGTCACCCCAACCCTCGAAAAAACTGGGGCCTAAGTACATCGGGCCGTTCCGAGTCACGCAAACAGTGAACCCGGTGGCAATACGCTTGGACCTGCCACACAACCTACGGAGACTCCACCCGGTGTTCCACACCAGCCTCCTGAAACCGGCAACCACCTCTCGATGGCACCCAAGCACGCCACAGCCCTCACCGGTGATGATCGACGGGCAACATCACTTTGACGTAAGGGACATTCTCGACTCTCGCAGGCAACGGGGAACTTTACACTATTTGGTCAGGTGGAAACACTTCCCCCACCCAGAATGGGTGGCGGCGCACGTTAACGCACCTGACCTGACCCAGGCTTTTCACCGGGCATACCCCGACAAGCCAAAACCAAGGCTAGCAAGCCGTCACCTGCAAAACCCCTCCCCCGTGGGGCCCCCCCGCCTACCGTGCCCCAAGGGAAAGGGCCCCCCCAAGCCCGCGACTTGGGTGGACCTCCCCCCCCCGGGACTCACTCCTCCCGCCCCGGGCCCACGAGGCAGTAACAAGCGTTCGCCAGCACCCTCCCCCCGCCCCGGGCCTATGGGGGAGTGGCAAGCAAGCCAACAGGGCATCCTGGGGGCAACGCCCAGGAGCACACATAACAAAGGCGACGCACTTTGAATAAAAAAGAAGGGCCCTACCTGGAGCCGATAAGCACCCGACCAGCCACGCCTCTCTCCTCGCCGAACTGAGTCAAACTAACAGGGTGTGGCCGGAGCATGCGCACGCCAGGGTGTGACCTGGGCATGCGCACTAAGGACACACCCTAGGGAGGCACGTGGTAGAGGGCGGAACAAAGGGAGGGGCGAAAAATACTCTGGCGGGAATTTCAAAAAGTTTCTTTTGACAGCTCTCCTGGAAAAAAAAAAAAAACAGAAAACCGGGGGGGGGCACTATTCGGACAGGGGGCAGTATGTCATGAGTGCCGTTGAGCTGAAGACATCAGCGCAATGGCACACATGACAATAGCAAGGAAACAGGGGAAGGGGCTCAAGATAAGTAGCCATCAACTCACAAAGACTGAAGGGCAAGAAACAATGGCTAAACGGATCGCGAGGCACACCCAAGCTGTTAGCGCTAACGCAACGGAGATCGCCCAGCTGACAGCAATCACCGGAGGAATAGAGAAACCGATGATGGGCGATCCCGGAATGCCAGCGGGGCCTCGCAACCCCTCACCTACCGGCAGGACAACGTGTTGGACAAAGGGGGGTGACGTAACCGCGAGTGAGGGGGCGCTGACCGGCGCGGGGTATTTAAACCCCGCACTGGCGCGCTCCTGTCACTCTCAGCTTTTTTCCTATACTGTACCTACACCGTGAATAAATCAGAGCCTGTTCCACAGAACCAGTGTCTGAGCATTATTCAGAGGTAGGCAGCGCATGACACAGTGATTGATTGGTGATTGTTTATTGTTTTTATTCTTCTGTATATATTTCTGGGTGTCTTTGGAAGAAAGAACCCCATACAAAGGAAATAAAATAATAATTTTACCTCTTTCTGATCCTCACATACATACATACCTAAAACCTTGAACCCTTCAACTCCAAAACTGGCACCATGGAAACAAATTCAAATCATGACATATATATTCAACCCTATCTTGAAAAATATAAATCTAGAAAGCTCACCTCTTCTTTCATGGCTTTTTAACCTGTTCATAGGATATCTTGAGTTATGGCTTGTTTAAATATGATTTATGAATAAATCATAAACATGGGTTCACAAATAATGTTAAGCCAACATTGTTCTTGGCTTAACATACTGTAAGAATCCAGGCACATAAAAATATGGCAGGGCCCAATTCTAGTATGTACCCTACATTGTTTGGCAGTTAGAAAGTTGGTCAAACATCCAGAACCCCGGTTTCAAGTCTACCTTTAGCATGGAAAGTCATCAGACTGCTTTAATTACTATCTATCAGCCCAACCTACTTCACAGGATTGTTGTGGAGAAAATGGGAGGAAGGAATATTTTACCTACACCTTGAGCTCTGGGAGGCAAGCCAGGATGTAAATCTAATATTTAAGTAAATAAGCCTGTTCTATAATGAGGATAATAATTTTCAAATATCATGCACAAATTCTGAAGGGCAGAATAAAATTGTGGCTGAAGTGGTGGCTTGTTGCTTCAACAGTTGACTTGAAGACAAATATTTTAACTCATTAATTTTATTGCCCTAAATGAAAAGTATTAATCCATGGAGACTTTTAACTATGGTGCTCAGGAAATGTCCTGCCACTGTCCTACCTATAAAAAAGATCTCAGCTACACTTACGGCTATTGCTTATATCACTTTTTAATATCAAATTAGCTTTAAGGTGTGTCTTCCCTGGTGAGATAAGAGTTAATGTGCATTCAGCAGTATCTGCTCAGAACATGAGACAAATCCTTGAGGAGAATACATTTTTGATCCCTCTTTCATGAGTAGCTTAACAAGTTGTCTTTGACAAATCTGGTGTACAAATGTTAACAGGACAGATTGGAAAGTGGTCTACAGTTCTGCACTAGCAAAAAATACATTGCACAAAGTATGAGAACAGGACTGCTTTCTTTAAAAGAGAAATCATGATGCATATTTCTCTTCCCAAAAATTGGTAATAGTGGTAAGGAATCAGCAGTGGTAACAGTAACATAATGCTTCCATTTCTTACCTCATGGGACTTTTAAATAAGAAGCAATTATTGTAATCACAAATGAAATGCAGGTAACGGTATTCAGAAAACTGTGAAAGGCTAAAATTCCAGCTGATTTCCTGTCAGAATTTCAAGGCTCTACAACATTAGCTCTAAAGTTAAGCAAATTTACTCTTTGGAGAACACTCTGGGAAGTAAAAAAGAAAAATGGGCAATTTTCTGATCAAATTGTCTACAGCCTTTTGGAAGACAGAGGAGAACTTTTTCCAGAATGAAACATAGTAGCCAAATGGAACTATTGAGGGGAAAATATTATTTGTAAATAGTAAAAAAACAAGGTGTGGTCAGCCAAAGTGAAACACTTTGGAGAGGAAGAAGATACACTGGCTGGGTTCAAATAATGTACTGGACCACATCTGAGCCAACCCTGTTTTAGCCTGGAGGATTGTGAGAAACTGCTGTTTTTATGAATCATTGCATGGGATGCACCCATAACATTGGGCTAATTGATCAGGGTACAAACTTAGTCATTATAAACAGTAGGCCTTGTTCTTGCAGCATTTAACATGCAATATAGGAAGAGGGGGAGAAGAAACCAACAAGCATGAGCCAAGTTGGAGCTAAGCAAGGCTACAGCTGTGATAACGAAGAATTTGGTTTGGAATTGTGTCATTTGGCAAAGCTGGCTACAGAATCGGTAGGGCTGTTAGAGGTCCTGCCACTGTTTCAGGGAGTGCATGAGGCTCTGGTTGGGTTCCAGTAGAGAGACAAAATATTTTTCTTTCTCATGGATGTAGGATGAATGGGTCCAGTTGCTCCTCTTCTTCAGGTACCCTGTCCCATGATCAACAGAAGGAAACTATGTCAGGATTGCTTACATGAAAGAGGGTCCTTCAATCTTTTTCCTATTTCCATAGGTGAAGATGGTGTTCTTGCACCTTGCATGTTCTTGGCCTTTGGGTGGCCAAGAAGTAAATATCTTACCTTTCAATGTAGAATCATCTCTCCAGCAATCTGTAATTTGACTGGCACCTCTGCTTCAATTAAATCCAAGGAAAGGTATCAGAGGGAACTCCTCCCATTAGTCTGTTTCATTAACAGTAGCTTTTTCTCATCTATCATCATGGTTAAAAGAGAGTCCTGCCACTGACAAAAATGCTATTAGAGAACTTCTTCTTTTTCTGGAGAAATTACAAGAAACCTTCCATACTGGAAGGTTTTCATTTCCTCTGCCCGCAAACTGGCTGGAGAAAGAAAAAACCTCATTTCATCTCAACTCTTTAAATTCCATTTTTGCTAAAATTTGAGATGTCTGATGAATTTAGACTGATATGCATTATAGCAGATATGTGCAATATTCTTCAGACTGAAGGCCACATCTGGCCTTTCAGTGAATGCTCAGCAAAGTGGATCATTAGAAAGAAAAAAGGATACATGATTTCTCCACCCCAGTGGTTTCTTTATTCACTTCTGGACTGCTACTTGGCCACTTAAATATACATTTTTCTAATTGCTGCCATAGGCCATCCTGGGGATGAGTAAATGGCTCAGCAGATGATACGGTAGAGCTGGCAAAAATGATTACACCACTGTGATTGCCACCGTTTTGAGAGTTTAGCCTTTGTCTCTCAGCAAGACAGTTTAGCAGGCCATCCTACACACTGAGGTGAATATTGGCATGGAGAAAGGTGAGTGATGGCAGTAATGATACTTTTCCAACTGTGACAAGGCCTTGATACTTATTAGGGTTGCTGATTATAAAAACGTCATCCTTTCATCCAGTTTTATGTCTTTCTTTCCTTCATGCAGCTTTCTTTTGCTTTAGCCATGAGTAAAGACATGGAAAACATACACTAATCATTATTGTCAGCCAACTGCTATTCCTGGAAATGTGTTTTCCAACTCCCCCCCCCCCACCGCCATATTGGTGGCTTGTCTCCAATTCTTTTACTTAACATGTGGTCAATTTGCAGTAGGGACACCCTACCCCCTCTTTACACCCCATGTTTATGCCAAGAACCCTTAAATGGTAAAAAATTATGGTCAAAGAATCCATAACTGCTCAATGAAAGTTTTATCTTTGTCATCAAATACTGGTACATATGTTTTGCTACCTAGTAGAGAGCTGATGTGTGCAGCTCTGATAGGCCTTTTGAGAAAGTCTCCAAAGTCATCTGGCTCTTCCCACAGAAGAGGGGCTCTGTTTTTAATTATTTTTATGGGACGAAAGCTTGATGATGTCTGGTTTTAAGGACATAATTATTTTCTTTCTCATGTTTCTACCACATTTGTACAATGGAATATTTTGGTGCCCACTTGTTTAAAACCATAGAAGAGAATGGTAGGAAAAAAGGACTGAATGGAGCACAGATTTGCCACATTTTTCTTACTGATTTTTTTCTTCTGCTTTTAAATGCAGTTTAACTCATATGTTTAGCAAATGATGCTTGTTCTTATATGGAGACAAAGAGAAGATGAGGTTTCCACTTGTGACTTATTAAAGCTCTTGCCCCATATTGATGCTAGGTATGTTTTCTGAATGTCTTCCTAACTGTCTTTCAGATACAACTGCCCCCATTATTCAGCAGCTGCCTGAGGCAGAAGAATTTTGGTATCATGAGGTGACACCAAATTGTTATTATAATTGTATATTTACCTCTAGAGACAGGAAAAACTGCTTGCAGGCTTTCTGTTTCCACTGCTAAAATAATTTGGTTGGCCTTAAAGATTAGGTTATGTAAGTGGGGAAAAGATGCTTGACTTCATTTACTGCTTTAGCTAGAGGGAGCAAAATGTCTTCAGCCTTGCTTCCACAGTCTTACAACCATAGTATAAATAATACTGTACTTATTTATCCTGATCCAGGCTAAATGCTTCTTCAGTCCCATACTTCAGTCTCCTATACTAGTGAGCTTCCCAGCTAAGAAAGAGACTTCATATGTACACTTTGTTTTATGTATCTGTAAATATGATTGTTTCCCTCACCTATAACATACAGTGGGTGCCTTGTACACAGTGGTAATATGTGTCATAGTGTCATACTGTGTTTTAGTGAAGAAAGGAAAAAAAAACAGAAATGAAAATGAAATTTACTTATATTCTTCATAATTTGTTTTCTAAATGGTGGAAAAGTATTTGCTTCATGGTTTGTAAAATGTGTTAGCTGAATCTTACATCTTTGTTGTCAGCTGTGTTTCCTTCCTCTAACCAATAGTTTCTTACACTTTGGTACGGTATTTTAAAGGCATCCTATTAAAAACATGAGAAGGTTCTCTTTTTAAAAATTCCCCATAGAAGGCACAAAAGAGTAAAGCCTCTGTGTATTTTAATTTGTTGCTGAGAATGTGCTAATTGTGTTTGTGACTCAAACAATTTCCTGCCTAATGCTGAGACAGATGTGTTTAGGACATTTATATCATCGGCTGAACAATAATGTTGACAGCTTATATATGGTCAGTGTGTCAGACTGGATTGTTTAAATAAGTTTACAATTCTTGAAGCCTTATCATGTGTAAACAGCTAGCTCTTTGGATGATGAAACTGTTGTTAGTTGGGATTTAACAAGGCTGCAGAGTACACAGTATGATACTGTAGAAAAAATATACTAGATTAATCTGCCTTCAACCACTGGTGAGTACTCTATCATTAAAAAAATAGTGATATACTTGCAGTATTCTATAAAGGTTACAGAGTGATATACAGGTGTTAAATTAAGGTTTACTGAGTTGCTGTACACCAGAAGAACGATAAAGTTCCCACAGGAAATCACCAAATGGAATGAGAATCCATTCAGGAACCGATGGCTGGCAGATATGCCATCACAACGGAACTCATCTCAATGATAATGTGGGATGTCTGATGCAAGGTTAAGAAATGCCTTGTGGAACCTGACAGGCAAACCTGCTTTTTAGAAAGTGCTTCAATTCTCATTGTTTTATCTGACCTGGAGCCCTCAGAACTATGCATCTTATAAGACAAAATCATACAATATGATGGAAGAATAATGAACAATTCTCTGATTGTGAATTGTTGCTAGCCATGACTTTTGACAACTCTGAAACTTTTAATTGTTTGGTCTTTGAAGGCATTTAAAAAAAAAAAAAAGATTGGTGCTTCATATTAATCTGCACACACACAGAGGGCTCACCCACAAAACCACCTCTGCCATTCTTTCCTTCAATTCCAGAGCTGGGAGAGCTTCTTGTCTTCTTAAATGTTGCTATCTTCATAGTATGCCCTTATATTGTAGCACATCTGGAAGGAGAACCATGTTGTGCTGCTGCCAGTACTACCTAACAATGAAGAGTGTCTGGAATATACAAGATACTATCATAGAATATGTGTGTGTGTGTGTGTGTGTGTATCCCAAAGGACTGTTAATCTATAAAATGACCATCAACCAGTTGACCTATCAACCATGAGAGGCAACAAACAGAGATTTTTGTATGTCCTTTTTAGACATCCAGTTGTTGTCTAGATTAATACAGGTGAGATACAGCTACTGGTAAGAGCTTGGGTTGGAGAAAGGGATTTTGCTTTGTATGTCTAGATAGATAGATTGACCTACTGTACCTTTTGAAATACAGTGAATAAATTGATCACCGAGGCTGGATTTCTAGTCTCTGTTGCGCCCAAGCAATGATAAACACAATGGTAGGTCACTTTCCTACCCTCAGCTTACCAGATGGTATGTAGGGGCATCTTTGTTCCAGGGATGGACTAAAATGTACTAACCTGTGTAATACTGCATGTTTAGGGCTGAATCTAGAATTCTTGCTGAAACCCTTGTAAGAAATTAGTCATCCTAGATAAATGAAGCACTATTGATTTCAGTGGGAACTAATCAGCTTGGACCAAACTTTGAAAAATACTGTTGTATTATGCATAATAATAATGTCAATCATTCAGAACTATGAATCCAGAATTACTGTTTTTCCTGTTGCAGATCTACTGGGGTATCAAGATGTGATGACTGTGGTCAGGTTTATATGTTTGAAAGTCTAATGCTCACAGAGAACTATCAGCCAATCAATGCTTGCTTGCTCTCCTTTCAAGCTGAGCATAACTTGTCCTGCCACCTTCCATTTTATCATCCATAAATGGACTCCAAGAGTCCATTGGAGTTGGGTGGCTAATGAATCCAAATAAATAAATAAATAAATAAAAATTATGTTCATGCTTACAAACAATTCCTTCCCTAGCATTATTCCCCTATGTTCCATGTGTTTCTGTGCAAGTATCTGTGAACATTTTTCCTTTGTCTTGCAATAACACCCAGAGACATTTTAAGGGAAACCTGTCTGATGGGTGGTGAATTGTTAAAAATTAAAAGAAATAGAAATTTGAAATCTCTCAAAAGCTTCCCACTTGTCATGACAGCACACTCCTCCCCAACTCTTAATGTTAATGTACTGGCAATTCATAGGAGTTCTGTAGAAACCACAGTGATAGCACTGGTATTTCCCCATCCATGGATATAGTGCCAGAAATACAGTATATCCAAACTTCATGCAATTTACAAGCCCCTAATTATCATGTCATCCTAATTTTATATTTTGAATCAGTATGTAAACCAAAATGCAGTAACATTTGTACTTTCACATTTGTTTTTCAATGCAATTCTCCAATCTATAAAATGCATATACAGTATTATGAAAAATGCACAGAGCAGTCATATATTAGTGAAAATAGCATATAAAAGCTTTCTCTTAGACAAACATATTTGCAGAATGGTTGTATTAATGAAAATTGCATACAGAAATGGGTATATGAGGAGAAACATGTACAAAAAGGTATAGATGTTTTCTTAGGAACCTTTAAAAAAACTTAAAACTTAAGCATAAAACAGATAAAAGCAAAATGAGGATTCAAGACAAACTGAAATAGACAGCACTATCAGTTCATCCATCCCTCGTCCTGAAATCCCAACTGTCTTTAAAAAAATCCATAATAAACAAAACCTTCAGTTTAAGATGATAGCATTAAGCTCATTCCAATTTCCTCTTGTGCTGCGAAAAGTCAGCAAATTAGAAATTAAGCACTTAAGAACCACACAAAGCTGTAAAGACTTTGCTGAACCTTGTATGCTATTACAAATTAATGAGTGATGCACCCTTCACCCACACTTTGGTCAAGCTTCGTCTGGGAAACCATCTGTCCAATATGATGCTGAAAAGGTGCAAGCACATTCATGAAGATATCCTTGAAGAAAGTGTAATGGGAAAATTCCATTTACAAGAGTAATTCTGGAAAAAAGGAAGCCTTAGAAATAGACTTGATGGACTTCTGCCTGATTTATATTAACCTAATACTCATTATTCTAAACAGTTCTTGCTACTATACTATTTGTGTAGCCCAAAGTTAGAGTGATACCATCCATTTATAAGAATAATAATTAGAACATGCAGGCAGACATGTACTGTACATACTAGAGGAGAGCACACAATAAGGGGATTATAGGGAAGAAAACAGAAAAACTTTGTCAGGAAGGAAAATAGGAGTAGCTGGGAAATAGAAGGCTGTATATAAAAATGAGGGTTGTGGCAGCAGAGGCAGCTTTTGCTCTCACCCATTTTCTCCGCTTGGCAGGAATGGGCCCAAAAGGTGAAGGAAAAGAATCAGGTAAGTCTTCTGCACCAGTTCAAAGTAGGAGTTGGTAAGCCTTGGGACATGTCCTTTCCCATAAGCACTTTCCCACACTTTCCCTTTTGCTCTGTACTATACCCCTGAAGTTACAAATGTGAAGCAGAAGTCTTGGCTCGTCCTTTGGAGTCTAGGATGCCCAGAGGGATGATCCAGCTGAAGCCAAAGGTATGTACCCTCCCATCTGTCCATCCTGCTGTGAATAGCATGGAGCATCCATCTCATTTTCAGAATGAGAAATTCTGAGGTTTGCAAAATCACATGACTTGAGAAGGGATTATTCAATTAATAGCAAACACCTTAAACATGTCAGTTTCTGACTGTTACAGTGGCAACTCATGACTAAAAGGTATCTTGAAGATTTGGAAAAAATTAAATGGACCAAAGTATAAGTCAGTGCCTCTTCCCCCTTTCCAAATTTGGTTGCAAACCAGAGTGGGGGGAAAATAATTGTACAGTTTATGCTTAATAAGAGTTGGTATGTTTGTCCCTTCAAAGTATCTTTAGGGAGCAGGGATGAGCATTTTGATATCTTTTTTCACTGAGAAAGATGTAAGCAAGTAATTAACCAGAAATCAAGGCAGTTTTGGACCCTGTTATACCCTTTGTCTGAATACTAAATACATACATGTATACAATCAATATAATATATATAATTTGTTCCTTCTCTGTGATTAAAGATAGCACACAGATAATGGCTTGGTTCTGACCATCAAAAAAACTGATGGGCATTATAAAAACTCTTCTTGATCAAACATCCTCCTAATTTAATATCTTGATTTCCATGGTATTCAACTACCTGCCCCTTGGAAACCCACCCACAGAAATTAGAGACACTTGCTATTGCCTGCTTTGGACTGTTGTAACTGATATTCTCTGACATAGTCCTTATGAATATGGACATTCCTTTTGGCCACAATGACAAATAGCTATAGATAGTTCCATCCCCATGGATTTGATTAATCCCCCTTTAAATCCCTCTGAACTGGTAGCTGCCACTACATCTTGTGGCAACACATTTCCGGAATTAATTGTGTGCTCCAGAAATAAGTGCTTCTCCACAGAAGGCTAAGCAGTAATTTGAAACAAAGACTGCATTTTCAATGATGATGATATGAAATAATATCATTTGTTTTTATTCTAGATAGCCAATATAGAGCACTTCCTCTATAAAAACTCATCCTATTCAAGGCATTGCATTGCTGGCTTAATCAGTGGTGATGCACTGATTTGTGTTAACTTCTTTTTTAAGAAATAGTGTAGAAATACAGGAAAAATGAAGTTTAATGAGATAAATCACCAACATAGATGCATTGGCATTTTCTCATAATTTTTAAACTACTGTTTATATGCCTGCCAAATGCACTGATATATTCTGGCTCCTAAGGACAACACAGTCCACCCTTTCCTGTATGGACCCTATCTGGATGCTTTTTTAGTTGTCATTATCTCCTAGGAAAAATAATGAAGTTGATGACAGCATTGATATGCTGGGACATGTTTTAGTCTCCACTCTGTTGCCTTAAGGCTGAACAAATGGCTTTATTCTTGTCATTTTCTTTTCCCTGCTGAGTGACATTTGACTGTGACTTTAGTCTATTTTTATTGATGTTTTTCTTTCAACACGTGCAGGGGGAGAAAGTTGGAAAAAAGGGACTTCTGCTCCTTTTTTTATATATGTAATTTTTCTTTCCATGCCAGGTGATCAGTGTAAAAGGTAACCTATTTCATTTCTTTACTCAGCTTAACACCAGGTGTTAGTGCACTGCACTGATCAGTTTTCAAAGCCCTTGCATGTTTAACACAGCAGAAATCTTCCCTTCAAATAGCTGCAGTGTCACATGTATATATGCCCATAGAGTAACTCTCTCCCTCCCTTCCTCTCTCTCTCACACACACACTAAAAATGGCATGGAGATATTCCATATTTATTATCTATTCTACAGCATATGCAGCTGCATCTAATTTTTTTTTTTTTTTCAACTCAGTTCTCCAAGGAATAAATAGTTTCTTAAATTGAAGATGTCTGCAGAACCCTAATAAGGGAGACTTTTGTGATGATGTGGGTCTCAGAAACTTCTTACCATTCCTTGGGTCTGGGTAGTAGATCCAGAATTATTTTCAATAATTCTCCTGGTAGTAGAATCTCAAACTCCTGGTTGTATATGTTAATGCCCAACATGGTGAGACACTGATATGGAATCTTCTGGGCAGTTAAGTTTTGCCAGACTCTGGCTCTGGGGTTCTCCCATCCCCTTTACCCTGGAATGAAGATTTCCTGTGTAGTGACAGCCTGCTTCCTGGACTCTGGGTTCTTTCAATTCACTTTCTCCTTCAGCAATGGTTTTTGAATCCGTTCTCTAGCTTCATTCCCCAAAAGTAGAGTTCCTTGCTAGCTGTGATAGCTACAGCTGCACTTCAACCATGACTGATTCCATTTCATATAATAGGAGGGCCCCAGTCATGCTACAGCTACAACTACTGATGCAGAAGATAAGAGAATTCTGAGAGAGAAAAGGCTGGTTGTCCCATTATCTCAGTTGGGAGATCTGGAAGAGCAGTGCAGTAGCTTCTGTTTCTCTGGTACCAGAGATCCCCATGAAGTGCCCTTGAAAGCTATTTTCCAGAATACAGAAGCCAACTATCCATGACTGCAGCAAAGCTACTGGCTTTGTTTTCACAGAAGCATACCTGTTTTTACAATTCTGAGAGGTCTGGATATAAACTGGGTATTTTCTTTTGAGCGCATGCTACGACAATGTCCTTTTGTTCTTGGCTTGAAAAAAGACTGCTATTTTTCAAAGCTGTCTATTTTAACATTAAAATTGTAACTTTGTTAATTGTTGCAGTTTTCAGCGAGTGACAGCATCTGATTGACCTTATCTGGATTCAAAGAGTTAAGCAGAGTTGGGCCTGGCTAATATGTGGATGGGAGATCTCCAGGGAATACCAGAACTATACTCTAGAGTAGGAAATCAAATTCTGGAAAAAATAATATATTGCTGCTGAGAAAACAGATAGTTCTGTTGTGTCCATGAAATCACCAGGACTTGAGCTCAGCTTGAAGAAGACTTTATCTTAGGATGTTGTTAATAAAGACAAGGATAAATCACAGTCTGGATTCAGCATTGTGCAAAACATCCCCAATTTGAAATGTTTCAAGTTCAAAGTGGGTTCTTCCAATTTACTGGAAGTTTTCCTATGCCATTCTCACCATTCTGGAAATGGATTGTATTTGAAACAATTGTTTCAAGTTTGGGAAATGTGTTTTTAGCTTGAAACAGAATTGTTTCAGATTCAGAACACTTCGAGCAAGATAAACGTTTTGTGATGTAGAAAAGACCAATTCAAACTCTAAGAGCAGCTTCTCAAGCACAAAAACATTTTTAATTTGAATCATTTGGCACACCATTAGTTGCACTTACAAAGCACGCTACTCTTGAAAATGAGGTCCTTTTTTCCATGTTTTGTATAGTAATTCAAATAAATGCAAAATTTAGACTATTTTTAAGCCACAGGCATCATGAATGGCACATGCAAACTTCTTTTACACTAATGGGCAGCCCTCCACTATAGCAATCATAGAACCCACAGCATAGAACCCACAACATTCTTAAAATTTGAATGGGCCCACCAGCCCCTACAATTGGGCATCTTGGAGGTAAGATACAAGTCTTTCCAGATTTCCAGAAGAACCAGAGAAGAAAGCCACCACTTTGGTTCTGGTTTGTTTAATTCTTAAATAAATCAGGTTTTTTTTTTCAAAATATTCAAATTATTATCTTCATTAACAAAGAAAAGCATTCCATTGTGCAGAGGTGAGCAATTATTAGGCTTGTAGTTCAATTATGTCAAGAGGTAATTGCATTTCCAAAACATGAAGTCCAGTTGCGATGAATGTAACAGCAAGCAACAATTCTCTTTCTTGTGTGTGTTTAAATTACTTAGTTCATGGGATAATGGCATATGTGCTCATAACAGGGAGAGAATGTGGTGATCTTTATCAGCATTTAATAGTTTTTGAACATAATATGTGAGATTTTGAAAGGGGAAAAAAAGCAGTTGGCCATATTGCTTGTCAAGAAGTTTAGAGCAGTCAGAGGTTGACTAACAGTAAAGGTGGCAACTAAGTAGGAAATAGGCCTATGTCATGATCTGGATTCAAAGAGAAAAGATTCTTTGCAGTACATGTGAGAACCATGCAGCACCTATCAACAACTCCTTAAACCAAATTCTTCCACTCCCAGGAATTCTGTAGCTAAAGTTATGTAATCCAGAAAAAAGACTCATCTGCTTTAAGGAATTAGCTGAACTCCTGGTGACTTCAGGGCAGTCAAGCAAGTACTATCACTTAGCCAGATTGGGAGATGTATGTGAGATTTATTGATTAAAATCTATGTACAGAGTAGTGTAAAACAAAAAGAAGACAGCTGCTGTTGTTAGGTCAAACTTTTATTGTCAGTTCTCTTGCTTTCTTACACTTACAAAATCTGGACTTGATTATTTCCTAAACCTGCCCAGTTACAACCATTTCGGACTGGACTTCCAAACATTATAAGCTCCTTCCTTTCTTAATACATCTACTCAGGTTACTTAAAGAATGTTTTATAGTTCTGTGGATAAAATACTAATATTTTACTCCCTCTCCCAACCTTGTATTACAGATATGCTGAGTCACATGTTTGTCTTGCGATGGTTGAACAACTCTAAAATCAATCTTGGAAACCAGAACAGCCATGATCTGTTCTATATGATATTTCCTGAAAAGAATGCTGTCATATCTCCTCCAAACAGAGATGGGCAAATTCTAAAATTTGGCAGTCTTTTCAAGGACTGGAGGAATGCACATTAAAGTGGCCATGAGGAAGACTCCATAATAATGCTAAACCAGTGATGTGTGAGTCATGAATCTAACTGAAATCAAAGAGTATCAGAATGAAAAGGCACCTCTGTGATGTATTCCTTAATGTAGATCGATGAAATATTGGGTGTTCCATGATTAATGTTGTAATATTTTATCTCCCAGGCCAATAAACACCAATTTGAATGCTCTGAAGCTTCTCTTTTGTCTAGCGTACCTTGATTATTTAGTCATTGGTGTTTCATAAATAATGTGTCATAGCAGCCATTTGCCTCTGCAATGCTGAAATTTATCAAGCAGATGCTCAGTCTGTTCCCTATGCAGAAGAAGAGCTGAATGGTTCCAACATAATACATACAGCTATATGTATTCACAGAGATATGAATGTTGGTAACATTCCCTCAATACCGTTGATCTTGGCATTCCTCAAAAGATGACTTATCCTGTTTCTGGTGCATCTTTCCATAGAAGGCAGTATATTGCTTTTTAGAGGAAATTAAGGCAGCTTCAGTTCAATTCATCTCAAGGTATTCTGTGCATGTTGGCTTCCCCTTCCTTCCTTCCTTCCTTCCTTCCTTCCTTCCTTCCTTCCTTCCTTCCCTTTGTACAAAAGTGGGGATGTTTTTCTTATCTCAAGTGAAATGCAGCCTATTTTAAAGGAACTTTCATGTAGTATGTCCAATATTATGAGCAAACAGGAGAGTAAACTTTGTTGTCTCAAAGAGATTGTCTAAGATGATATAGCTTTTTTCTATGTGGGAATAAGGGACCATCTGGATCAGACTTTCCAACACAGTTTGCTCTACACACAAGCATAGGAAACCTGAGTAGATCAGGAGGGAGTGGGTTTCAACACTGTCAGGGACCAGGCGAAGAACCATGCTGAGCCGAAATCTCCAACTCTAGTCTTTATTGTTCTCACCATATAGACAGAGTCTTGCCAGACTAAAGCCACTCTAACTGACCTAAGCACAAATAACCTGGGAGACTCTAGGGCAGGGCAACCCTGAACCTCTTAGCTTTCCCACAAATACTTTCGGGATTGTGAATCCTCTTATCTCTCTGGAATGGGCCTCCCTCTTCCTGAGAACTAGCAGCAGCGCCAGAATCCACCACAAATAGCTACATAAAAAAAAAACATTTTTACACTTCCTCCATCATGATTCCAAAGCATTTATCTTATTGGTACATCAGAGGAAACAATCCTGTGTAGTGGTTCTTCTGCTGAAGATCTCTTGTGTGATTGTCCAGTAAGTTCATTTCTTTTGAAAAACTTATTTAAAATATGCATTTATTTTCCCTAAATATTCAGTATTCAAGAAAACCATTTATGCTGGTAATATCAGACTTGGATTTGAATTTTCTGGGGACTAAGACCTTCTGAACTCCCTTGAGTAAACATGCATCAAGTCTGTACTGCATATTAGGTCAGTTTCTTCCTATTGAATAATTCAGTCCTATCCTATTTAGAAGTTAACTCCTACTGACTTCAAAGGGAGTTATTTCCAGGTAAGTTCTATATGATGGCAATTAAATAAAATGTATTAATATTAACAATAAATGAATTATGTTGTTTATTGTAAAATAATATGTTTATTTAGTTTTATAATAAATAAATATGTAAACTTATTAAAAGTAAATTCACACAGGCCACTCCTCTGTGCTTTCATCTCATGCTGTAAACTTCTGTATAACATGCAGCTGTCACATTTGGCTGCCCACACAATGAGGCCATAGTGGGCATTTGAAACAGGTTGGCGTGGCACTGGTTTACCTAAGCTCAGTTAGCATTAGTGCAAGGGCAGTGATTAGTCACTGTTGTTGTTTCCTTTTAATACACATTAATACTTCATCAAATACTTGGTCTGAGAGGGAGGTCTTCCCAGCAATGATGGACCACCTAACCCCCTGATGTGCCAACTCCAAGTGAGTGATCTGAATGCCACCCTTAATTTTTAGAATATACAGACAGGTGTAGGCAAGGCTTAAAATGGACTACACTAAGCAATGCAAATACTGGATTAAGCAGTTTCCCTTTGTATTAAACCTCTGGTATGTTCAAGTAGTCAAGGGTTGTGTGTTGTGTGCAATAACCACTCAAACTATTTTAAAAAAGGAATCCACACCAGTTATCCAGTCATTGTGATAAACAAAAGAAGGCTCTGAGATTAGCAAAGAGCTCAGAGACTGGGTTGAAGGGGGTAGTCCCAAAGGAAACTGTCAGAACCAACTGAAGGTATAGGATTGTTGGTGTAAAGGACTGTATTTCAGCACACCTCTCTGGTGTGCATCAACATGCCCCATATTGTCCCCCACATAGCATTTTAAATTGGGACATTAGAGAAAACATCACTTCTAGAGATTCATTTGGTCCCATCCTGGCTGTACTTAAAAGAGCCCTGGAAACTGGATTCTTCCTCCAGGCCATGGGTTGGATTGAGTGATGGCGCCTGTGTATTTTATTATTTTAGGGTGGTTATTTTTCTTCTGGATATCTGGGGGTTTTATTTGTATTTTAACATAGATTTTATTGTATGCTGCCCAGAGTCTCTGTAAAGACGAGTAGTCTTATTAATTTAAATAAATAAATAAAATAGATTACTTTAACCTATCATCATGATGGCTCAGCTACCTGAAGATACTGAGGGAGTGGCTGTGGCATGCAGATGTGTCCTCTGGAATGGTTATTGGACCATCTTTGTGTGGGGCAAGGAAGATATACAAATATAGCCAAAGATTTGACTATTTGTCCCATTATTTTGATGGTTTCTAAATCCAACTAATCATATCTACATGAACTGTAACATTCAGAGCCACTAATTATTAAATGTTATCATCTTCTCAAAATAAAGTATTCAGCAGCTGCATAAAAGCCATTCTTGATAACAGAATCTATCTCCACAGGGTTCCATCCAGAAGTTTGCAGTTTCATACTTTTGGAATTTTTAGATTAAATTTTGATGAAATAGTGTTTGATTGGATCAAGGAGAACATTGAACAATTTTAAAGGAAGAATTTAATGTCTCTTTATTTATTGAATTATTGATTCCTTTATTTACTTAAGCAGCATTTTTCAACAATTTTAGCTTTCTCCCTGCCATTTATTTATTTATTTATTTATTTATTTATTTATTTTTAAATGGTTTGCGATACTGGCAATCAAGCAATGGGATCTTGTATAGACTTTTAAACACTAACAGATGGTTTACAACATAAGGTTCATGGCCCAGAGCTCATTTCATATTTAAGGAACAAGAAGATTGCATTGGTTTTGCAAAGAGAGTCTAAAGTTGATTTCCCTCTGGAAATCAAATAATGATGATAACTTCAACAATAAGAATTAGCAGTTACTACCAACTTGTAGAAACAGCTATTAGTAGCAATGAATAATCAACAGAAGTGGGGAAAAAACCTATTGCTTTCTTTCTCTTTATATAACTTTTAATAAGAAGCCAAACATTGTTCTCTCTTCCTTCAGAAGGACAAAGATGACATTGAAAAACAGCAACTATCTCTTTATTTTGATCTTACATAAATGAGATGCAAATAATACCTAAATTATTAATTCATCATGGAAGTAACTTAGTAGCTAACTTAGTAGCTAAGTGATTCATCCAGCATGGAAGTAATGGGCTATCAGTGTTTCCAGACAATTACTGAATGATGAGCTTTACTCTGCTCATCCCCACTAAAACATTTATATGGTGAAGGCTTCCACACAGATGCTGAAAAGTTTCAGAGACAAGCTTAAATTTTTGTTCAATCCGTGAGCCAAAGGACACACAGTAATAGAGCGATCTTCACCACTTTTTAGGCTGACCCTCTGACCATGACTGGGACAACTGAAAAACAGACTTCTCAATGCCTTTCTAGAAAACAGTAAGGAAGAAAAGAAAGGGAACTTTCAGCGACAGCAGGGAAAAGAAGAGTGGAAGGTGAAGCCATGCGTAAAAGAGATCTGGTGGAAGAGAGTATGCAGCTTGAATTGATATTGCAATATTGGAGAGCACTGCCCTCATCCTCCTTTCTGTCTGGGGTACGGGAGGGAGGAAGATGGTTACAGAGAAGATTTCTTGGTCAGGAAATGTGGGAAGCATGAGAATGACTCAGAGAAACTCTGTCTTAATTACGTTAGATATAAATTGATATGGAGAATTGCTTTGGCAGGCTTTCATGATTCTGTTACATTACCCTACTAGCAATCAAGATAATTCCAGAAATCCAGCTGGTTCTTGTTTCATGTGTTTTTCAGCCTCAGAGGACTTGACACCACCTTAAAAATCCCAGCTTCCAAAAATGTTTTAAAATCCAAACATTTATTACTATTTTTTAAAGGCTCTTACTATACCCTTTCATTCACTTTTCTCAGGTGCCACTGCTTGTGTTTCGCTGTCTCTGATTCCTACTTTATTCACATTGCCAAGGGGGCTGATGTAGCTCTTTGGCAAGCTTGGCACCTTCTTCTAGGAAGGACCCACTCATCATCATTTTCAGTGAGGTGTCGTTGCTGGGCAGGGCACTTTGGTAATATTTCAGCTCTCCTGGGAAGGACTCAGAAGATTGAAAATTGACCTGCCCTGGTGCAGTGGCATAACTTTCCTGCCAGTGGTCTTTCAGGGTGTCATAGGGATGGTATGGCTGCTTAGCAAGCTTGACTGAACCACGAAGGGCCCTTCCAACACTGTCAGAACTCAGATGCATTGACATTTCCAATATCTATTACTTACTTAGCACAGGTAACACAACCAGGCTGTCAAAGTAAGATACAATGGCTTCAGGACAGGCTTGCCCAGAATAACTAGGCTTCCTAGCTCTATCCTTTTCATTCCTAAAATGAGTACTTCTAATTTTTATTTTTATTTTAGTGTACATCACTAGTAGTAACATGGAGAAGACTCAACGTGCTCCAGTCATGGAAAAGTAAGTTTATCCAACTTGGATAAGAGCCTGAAGCCCATGTTCAGAGAGCTGAGCTGAGTCTTCACTTGTGTTGGAACACAGACGTTTAAGATTCTATCAGCACAGAACAGAGTAAAGTCAAGGCTGTTAGCTGGCCATGTTAAAAAAACTGAGAGATGAGTGAAGTAAATGAAGTCTAAATAATGCCCCTTCTTGCTGGGGCTCCAGACGTCTGTGTGCGGCACCTTCTGCTCTCATGTTTCAATCCAGAAAAGGCAGGGATGAACTTGGGAGGTGGTTTCTTCTCTCTTTGGGCAATACCTTTCCTTCCTAAGTCATGCCTTAATGTGAGTTTGTGAGTGGAGAATGGCCTCCCTTTGCCTTTGGTGTTGGTTGCTGAGCACCTTGTGAGCATTCAGAAAGGTACCCTGCTTCACCAGCCAAAAATCTACTTTGAGGAAAGCAGTGGTGTGGGTAATACTGAGGCTGACATAGGAAGCTCAGGAGCAGGTACAGCTATTTATAAAAACAGACAATGCTCCCAGGCCCCAATAATAATCTTAGGCCTATCTTCCAACACTGGCATCATCTCCATGGCTGCTGCCCATTCAGTGGGGGACCAAGCTGAGCAACTTCTCTCCTGTTTCAAGCTGGTGCTGTGCTGTGCTGCCTCCCTCCAGCAAGGCTCACTTCCATATGTGGTGCTCTGATCCCTTCCTGGGCCCTGAAGAAAGTAGCACCATCAGAACCTACTCAAGGCTTTGCTCCTGCTTTGCTTGGCAAGCTAGCTCTCCCAGGCAAAGGTGGAGTGAGTAAACACTTGCAATCCCCTTCATAGATGCTCAGGGTCATTGTCATGAGTAAGGATGGCGAGCAGGGGGCTCCCATCCAGGCTGTAAAGCACATGCGTAGTACTGAGGAATTAGGTAGCCATTCAAAGAGAGCAGATCGGGCCCGCCTTAGCCTTTGGGGTTTATATGTCTGGGTTTTTCCCACGCTTCTTCAGTTTGTTAGGATTTTCTGTTATGTAGCAGTAATAAAACACTAGAGACCTATTCTGTCCTAACAACCAGGAAACACACTGAGACAATGAACTGGTCTCTAATATTTATTACAAGTACTTAACAAGAATCCTAACAAACTGAAGAAGCGTGGGAAAAACCCAGACATATAACCCCCAAGGGTTAAGGCGGTCCCGATCTGTGTCTCTTTGAATGGCTGAACAGTTCCTCAGTGCTACGCATGCGCTTGACAGTCTGGATGGGAGCCCCCTGTTCGCCATCCTTACTCATGACATATTCCTTGTCTCAGTGTGGTTCCTGGCTGTTAGGACAGTCATGATCCACAATTAACCGTTCCTTTACATTTTATGGCCCAAGAGAAACTGCATTAAGAAATAGTTGGAATTAGAAAGCAAGGACAAAAAAAAAAAGGATGCAGCAATCAATAACCCTAACAATTCTGAGCATTCAACATCAATTGAAGTAAAAACTCGATCAATCAGTCAATCAACTCAATCGTGCTTTCAGATCTGCAGTAGTCTATCTTGCTGCCAGATATCCCTACATGAGTTAAACCATCATCATTATCATCATGTTTGTGCAAATTAACTGAGGAGAAAAGGCAAAAAGAAAAGAAAAGAATGCAATTATTGACCTACACATCTGTAGCAAAGACAGACAAGAGAAAAGAGAAAGAGAGGTAGCTCAGGAGGGGAAGCAAATCCCAGCTGCAGAGGAGACTATGGTTTATAATCTTCTCCTTGTAGCTCCAAGGACAAACATGTGGAATAAGCAAATGCCTAATTAAAAGCTCCAGATTAAAAATAAAATAAATGAAATGAAAAGAGTTAAAAGCAGGAAGAGCAGCAAAATAAGGACAATTTTGTTTGCTGAAGGAATTTCAATGGAAGAGTTTAGAAAAGTAAAATATGTTATTCCTTCAACATGAATAGGAACATCTCTGGATGCCATCAGGTGATCTGATATCAAATATGGACAGAAATCTGATAAAACACTGAACATTATTTTCATAGGCCATATACTTTACCATATATAAAATTAAAATTTCTATCCCCTAATTAAAAGTCTTGCAAAAACTTTGTGTGCTAAGGGTTTGCCAAGCTAGACAATTTGTGTTCTGCAACTTGAACTGGTCAGGCTGGAACCCTCTCCGAATGCACTGAAGATGTTGCAGGCCATCTCAAAGCTCCCCTGCATTTCAACGAGTGCTGGGAAAGCAAAGACATTTCTCATACTGTTTATGTGAAACAGCAGTACTTTGAAGGACATTACATTTGCCTAAAAGGTCTTCTTGGTTCTCAGTAACCCAATTATGGATGAATCAGTGGGCTTCCCACAATCTTTCAACTGAATTATTTTATTAACAACCACATCCAATAACTTCCTACATAGTTCACAGTTTCTTTAATAATGTTATGTTCCCCACATCTCAGTGAGATGAGTTATAACTGCTACTTCTTTCATTGTGGAAGAAGGGAGCAGCTGAGCATTCCTGGATGCCAGTCAAACAGTTGTCAATTCTGATAATCAAAACAGAAGACAATCTAATAGTCTGAGTCAGTTATCAGGAAACTAATGCTGCAGGTGGCACTGATAGTTAAGTACTACCTCATCCAGAAGACTCAGCTACATTTCTGGGTCAGAAGTGTTCAGAAACAGTTAATATTAAAAAAAAAAAAAATGAAATTCAGCTGGGTTTAAATGTTATACAAAGTCTTAATGCATTTTGTTTAGCTTTGAATTAGAGGAATAGCTATTGCTATGCATTATTCAATAATAAGAATATTCTGGTTTGAAGACTGGCATAGAAATGTAATAAATAGATATTAAATAAATCATAGCATGAGGCCAGTCTGTATCTTTGGGGATGGAGCAATCCCAGGGTGAAAACTTTAAATTGGCTAATCATTATCATCACTGATCTCAACAGAAGTCCTTCAAATGATTCCTACACATTGTTGTATAGTTGAATCACAGGTCAAGTTAGCCTTAGACATACAAATATGGAGACTTCAGCCTGTTCTTTGTTTAGAAACATATTCCAGTGAAGTGGGGGAAGGCTGGATCATGCCAGCTAAACTAAAGCAAAAATAAAATAATTCTTTCATCACTGTGTTTTGTATCTGTTAATTTGACTTCTTTTGGCTTGTTTGCTTGGAAAATAAGGATAGTGAGGTAGCACTAATATATATAATGACTTTTTAAGAACAGGACAAAAATAGTTGTCTTTGCTACTTTCTCATTGTAGTTCCTGTAAACAGGTGGAATAACTTCTGTTCTATTGCCATCTTTTGGTAATGCCTTTCTAAAGTTCATGTATGTGAAAGTAAACGTACTTCATCCAAAAGCAATCTACAAAGAAAAGGATTGACTTTATGTTAGCTCTGAAACCCAAGGACCTGACTAACATCTTCTAATGACTGTGAATCAGTCTTTAAGTGAGATGTTTGCACACACACAAAAAACATGCTTCTTCAATGTGCTTGAGCAAATACTGTACTGCTATAATATCTGAGTAGAGGTCTGAGCTGCATGTCATCTCGCAATGACATTGCTTTCAAAAGCACTGAGGAGTTAAGAGGAGAAGCTCTGAAGGGTTTTCAGAAAGCTCACTTTAGAGTATGAAGGATCCATTACAGGCTGGTATCAAGCACTGGAGCTGATATCATTACATGTATTTTGAGGCAGCTCCACTGGATTTTAAACTCTTTCTTAGTTCACTTTAAAGAGCTGTCTTAAAATCAAAAATAATCTAAGGCAAGGGTAAAGGATAATGTCATTGAACTCTCAGTTTTCCTTTCTACTGAGTTCAAAGGCTTACTCCTGAGTAAACTGGATTGCTAGATTGACTTATGTGCCATCAAGTCATTTTCAACTCCTAGTTACGAGATACAGATAATTCTCTGTGACAATCTATCCCTAATCTGAACTTTCTGGTCTTCCAACGGTGCCCTCATCAACACTGTAACTGAGTCCATCCACTTTGCTGCTGGTTGTCCTCTTCTTCCCCTTCTTTCCACCTTTCCCAGAATTAGAGCTTTAAATTGGATCACAGCCCCATTTTTTGTGGATCATATTGTAAATCCACTTGAGGCAGAATGCTGGCCTAGTACATTTGAAAAACAAACAGCTAAATCAGTGTATGGGCATAAAAATATTTATTTATTTAGTACTCTTCATCTTTATAGGATCTGGCTTTCTGAACTTACTAAATTTAGAACTCAGAAACATGTAAGGCTTTTACACAGATTAAAATAAAGAAGTGGGATTAATGATCTGTCAGTTGCTGTAACCACCCATGTACAATTTGTTTGAGCAAATGTTGGCTACTCAGCTCAAACCTTCTTTGACTATTGTAGGAGGTGGTTTAATTTTTATTACACACTCACATACATATTCAATGACACTTGACATAAACAGATACTCCTCTGAGTGCAGAAAGCTGTGACCTCTCTGCAGAGCAGTCATGTTTTACAAGGGATTGAAAATTCCTGATTACTTTTTACAACGTTTCCTTTGCAACTAAATGGTGAAATTATAGTTAATTGTCACTAACTGGACAAAGCACCCAGTGTGTTTATTGCTTTAGAGTTGTTTTTATAACACTTGACCTGGGGTGGGTGGAGCAGGGGAGGGGGAAGCTTGTAAAATACCTTCAATTTCTATAGAATTTCTTGTCAGATGAACCATGGAAAAGGATCACTTCTTTTCCAAGTATTAGGAAACCTAATTTTCCAGTAGCAAGGATCTCCAGATTTATTTTTTTTCCAAAAGAAACAGGAATCAAACTGGCTTTGACTGTTTTTTTAAGTGAAAGAGCCTGGAAGAGAGAATAATTAAATGTTCAGTGCAATTTTATGGAAGATTCTCATACAAAGAATTCACGTGCTTTTGCTCATACTTCAACAGTCCCCATTCAGCCTTGGCAGACATCATTTTTAAAAATGTGTCATGAAGACTTTCTCTCAAAAGCAACCATATTTTCAATTGTTTTGAATTTTTTATGCAGGATAGCACACAAATATATGTATTGCATCTGAATGAATCTTTTGGCAAAACATGAAACCAGATTATAACACGTAAAAAACCAAGTTGCTGATAAACCACTGGATTTTAAAAGTGCTTGTCAGCTTTAAGAAATCAACAGGAATTGTTCATCAGCTAACTGCATGTTCCCAGTAGGTCAAATGAACATAATGGGCTAAATGCATCTTCCTTAAAATGCAGTGATTGCTTTCTGTTCCCCTATTCTACAGTGATAAATTATGATGGAAGAGCTTGTGATTTCTTTGCTGAAGGTCACAGATTCTCTCTCTGGAGTCTCTAAAAGGGTCAGGTTCCAACTGACATGTCCTCTCCAGAGGCTGCTCAACAATGCCAACAGCCCCAACAAACACAGCCAATACTGAGGGATGCTGGGAATTGTAGTTCAGCTAGACCTAGAATGTAGAGGAAAACAGCAATAAAGCTGGAGAAGGCATGCAAGAGCCATTAGTACACAAAAGAAACAATGAACAACATCTTGGTCCTGGGAAATGAGGGAACGTGAGAAAGAGACCCAAGAAAACCCCTCCTAGATTTTATATGGTATAAGAGGGTGTGGAGGGAAAGTCTGGCAAATTTTCAAGATTCTTTTATTATATCCTACAATTATAAAGTGGAGTTCCAGTGATTCTTGTGATGACTGTTTTCTGACCTGGCCTATTTCAAAGGGCTGACATAGATGGCCACAGGTTCCTCATCCCTACTGTAGAACTTCTCTGATCAGAGCAGGCAGTTGACATGAGGTAGGTTCTAGAGCTGTGGAAAGCATTTGAATGTGATGCTTTAGAAAGCTTATTGGTGAAAGCAAGCCACACCTCCTTGAAGCATTAAAGCAGCTGCATCTTTTGTAACTGTTGTGGGGCTGCTTCAAGGCTACCCCTGGTTGTCTGCACATACACAGATAACACTTCTGCTGGGACTACTGATGAAGTGGCCATGGTTGTACACAAACAACTGGGGAAGGATTTTGAAGTGAATCCGTCAAAGGATATAGCTGTTTTAACACTTCAAATAGAAATGCTTTGCTAATGCTAACACTTAGCAAAGAACCCCTATCAAGTGCTTTGCATGGCTCGAACAGCTTCATTTATAATGCTTTGTAGAGGAAAATGAGTTGTGCTTATTTAGAATATGAAGTATGGTGGCACCAAGGCTCTGCAGCTTAGTTGTTAGAAAAGAAACTCTACATCTGTTGAAGGGTACATTCTTTGCTAAATACCAGGGCAGGTATCAATCATTTTTCAAGCTTGTATTTTCTGATGCAATATAAACAAATTATTAAGACTTACATTTAAGATAAAAAGAAGTTTGTTTTAGCTCATATTTGCATTAAGAGAAAAATCAGGACATACTATGCATATTAAACTGTTATTTTGATGCATATATCTTTTTTAAATGGTCTTATTTAAAATCACACTTCTTATTACATTATGAGAATGTATGATGATCATTTTTAAATGATAGCATAGGGTGTTTGAAGATGCTACATGATTGCATTTTACAGTATAATTTGGATTTATTTATGGTGGATTCATCTGATTTCTAGTCATAGTATACTCATCCTAACATTAAAACTGATTTTTATTTATTTAAATACTTTTCTGTTCAGTGGCTGCAAATTCATCAGTATTCCCACCAGAAAATCCAGCTTTAGGAGTTTTTAAAGTCCTCTACTGTTGTTTTGAAACTCCCTGTTTAATACTCCTAAAATACCATAACTATTTACAACTCCACACATTTCATGAACTCTGTTGATCAATTAAGTAATCTATGCAGATCTATACATCCATGTTACTTTCTCCATGGAGAATGTAGAGCACGTACTTTGCATGTAGAAGCATCAGGTTTAATCTGTACCTCCATATAAAATTGGAGAAGACCCCTGAATACACTGTAGGAGTAAGGCTACTCCTGTATACCCTCTAGTAGTAAGGCTGGGTAGACAGTGTCAACAGAGAAAAACCAGAGCTCTGTTTTGGTACTATAAGGCAGGATCTTATAAACTCTAGGGCCACACATGGTTGGAAATGATTCAGAAGAAGTGCTTTGGATCTTGTATGAACACAAGTGCCTCTCTCCTATTCATTAAGTAGCTTTCCTTAGTTCAGACTTCTGTGAGACCATGAAAAATAAGTGCTGCTGCTTTGAGGGTCACACTGACTTAAGTGAGAGGATTATTTAGGTTCATCTGGAAGACTGGGGAACAAAAAGGTTGACTGGCTTTAATGAACAGCAGAGGGGTCTTGCAGTTGTGCAAGCTCCAAAACAGCTTCTGAGAATCTTTGAAGTCCACACAGCCTTGATGGGCGTCATTGCGTAGGAATTCTGTGGCCTTCACTGTCCCTCTCTCAATATAGAGATATGAGCAATATAGAGATATAACCTTGTTCTTTTGAATGCAGCCAATCCTTAATGTGGTCAGTGACCTTGCTCAGGCAGGGCTCCAGATTACCACATTCATCTTAATGCAGTTTTAAAGCCTGCCCAGAGCTTTCAGTGCATTGCAGGAAGGTTTGGTTTGGAACCAATGATTTGAGCCTCCCTCCCGATCTCAATGAAAATTATTGTGTGCATGCTTGAAGACAGCTTCATTCTTAAAGGGATTCAGAATAGAATTGACTGATTCTTGTTCATTTCTTTTCTGCCCCTGAAAATATGTTTACTTAAATGCTTTATCATGAATGACAATTTTTCTATTTTGTATTGTTGTTATAGTGTTGCTCATTGTAATGTAATAAATTGCTAACACTTTAGAGTATTCCATTGGCTCTAGCAGTTATTCTTCTGTGATTATGTTGCTGTAGACTGCTTATTCACTGCCAATGAATTTTGATGCTTTAGGAATAGTTTTGTATTTACCTCTATAGCGAACCCAATTTCAATGCGGTAACCTCAAGAAATGAATATATAGCTGACAAAGAGTTATATGAAAAAGAGTGTACCAAAGATAAAATATCCAATAATCAAAATAACAATGCTACTGTATATAAACTAAAAAAAAAAAAGTATTCAGAACATGGAAGGCTAGCTTATACTGAATCAGCTTATATGCCCTTCTTGTACCTTGACTGGCATGCAAGATTCACAGAGGAGTCATTCTGCACTCTACCAAGACATATAAAGAACTAGGCAGTTGTAGTGTATTTTTAAAAAAAAAGATACTATCTGTGAATATAGAGTGAGGAAGAAGAGGAGGAGGTGGTGATGGTGCTGCTGCTGGGCTGTTCAGCTCTTCTGCCTTCAAAACATGTGATATAGGACTGGGCTAGAGAAATATTAGGTACATTCATCCTCCTCAGGAATGAGGGCATGTATAAAAGCCCTATAGACCAGGACTTAGGGATCATGCTACAGTCAGTCCAGGGATTAGCTAAGAGCAAGCCACAAGAGAGTCAGTATATGACAGCGATTAAGGTGGTGAAATAGAAGCAGGGATACACAGGTTCTAGTCTGCACTCAGCCATGGAAGCTCACTGGGTAACATATTTACTCCTTCTCTCTTTGCTCAAACTACCTATGCGACCTTGAGCTCATGAATGAAAGGCGGGATGTAAACCTAATAGATTAATTAAATAGGTATGTTTGTTTGGGGATGGGGAGAAGCAGAACAGAGATCTAATAAGCTTTTAGTTGCTCCCTTTCTGCCCTTCATTAAACAGTGTGATACCATTACCTTACTGCCTATGCAGGATGGGCTGCTGAATGGGCACTTTTTCTTCTCTGGTAGATTTGTTGTTGCTCAGCTTAGCACCTCACCCCTCTAAAGGGTCAAACATAATAGCAACTGTGCCCTCCTGATACCCCAAATACCCTTAAAAACTTGAAGAGATTGATAGTCTACAATCTCTGTAGTAAGATTCCATTGTTCAGAACATACGATCATGAAGTTTTTTCCTTAAACAAAATCTAGGTTGTTGGAAGTGTTATTTCTGGTTCTCATTTCTCTGGCAAAGGAAAATAGTTGCTGACCATCTTCCCTGTGGTACCCTTTTATATATCTGAACAGTGATCTATTGTCTCTCCCTAGTCTTCTTTTGTCCAGACTGAATATCCCAAGTTCCTTCAACCTATCTTCAAGTTCTTTTATCATCTTTGTTCTAAACTGTCAATATCTTTCTGGAAATGTGGTGCCTAGAATTGTAAGTTTTCTCTTTGTCATCTCTTAAGATTTCTTCATTTGGTATATGCAGTAAGCCTACTGCCTCCTTTTGTATTCCTTTTGTTGTTGACCTATTTAAAGAAATGGTTCTTGGTGGATTTTGCTTCCCTTGCCAGCCTTAGCTGATTTTCCACCTTTCCCTTTCTGACCTCATTCCTACATCTCTGAGATGGAGCTTTGTAGATTTGCTTGTAATTTAGGCCTTCCTTCCATTTCTAATAAGTCAAGTCAACCACGTTGGCTTCTTTAGATATTTCCACTAGTATTGTTTTATACTATGCTATCTTTAATATCTTTTTCAAGAAGTTCTAGCTGGCTACCCTATCTCTGCTTTTAAGGTTTTCTTCCAATGGCACTTTCTTCTTATTTTTTCTTAATTTATTTAATTTGGCCTTTCTAAAAAAAATAGTTTGTTTTGATTGTTTTTTACCAAGCTAAAATCAAGACTTCTAACAATTAATGGTCACTTGCACTCAAGTGGACACCACTTTAATATCTTCAATCAAACCTCCCTATTAGCAAAAATCCAAGGTAGCAGACCCTTTAATGCCCACATGAAGCTTTTGAAAGAGAAAATTACCACCAGCATGTTAGGAATTTTTTTGTGATGCCTTGTGTTGGCAGAATTAACCTTCCAACAGATTTCTAGGTAGTTAAAATCTCTCATCACATCCACGTCATGGGTTGTTGTTTCTGTGGTTTCAGTTATCTGCTTTAATACATTTTCATCTACTTTTTTCTGACATTGGTCTGTAGCAGACTTCTGGTAAAGATTTTTGTTAGCTTACCCTTTGATCTTGCCTTCAGTACTCAAGTTATTCTCAGTCCAGTGGATCTCTGCACCAGTAAATGCATTCTCTATATGCAAGTCTAATCTTGTGTTGCCTGTTCCTCTGAAACAAGGTATACCCATCAAACCTAATGTTCCATGATAGGATTTATCCCATCATATTTATGTGATACCAATTATATAGTACTTGTCTTTGTGCTTCATGACATTGTTAATTTTCCTTGTTATCCATACTTTATTTATTAAAATAATGGGTTAGATTCCCTGTGTTCAGTTTCCATTTTCCTTTATGCCTATATTTCTTTTTCTTTCTTTCTTTCTTTCTTTCTTTCTTTCTTTCTTTTCTTTCAGCTAGCAATTTGCAAAACACTTTGTTTTACTGCTACAGTAATTAAGTCAATTACTTGCCAATTCATTACTCAATGATCTTATTTCTCCCATTCCCTTATATTCTAGTTTAAACACTACTGGCTAAGTTACCAGTTGTTATCCCACTTTGAATTTTCCATCCCTAAGTAGATGAATTCTGCCTTTGCAAAGCCAACTCTCCTTCCTATGGTTTCTACCATCGTTGAAAAATGCAAACCTCTGTGGTTGCATTTTCCAATGCTACAATCAGGAATTCCCTTGAAAAATTCCATTCTTCTGCTGGACTTTTGCTTTCAATGGGAAATATTGCTGAGAATTCCCTGTAGGCTCCAAGATCCTCACCCTCTTCCCCAAAGTCATGAAGTCACACATGATATGCTGGAGGTCATGACTTGCAGGGTCATTTGTACTCACATGGATAAGTAGGAAGGATCTGAAATCAGCATGTCTGGTAAGCCTTCTCAGACATTCCATCAAGTGTTTTGGAATTTAGGCATTTGGAAGAGATCATACATGTTAATATGAAAGATCTGGACAACAAATGAAAGTTTCTAAACAGTACCTCTCAAGAGGGTAGAATCACCTTTTCTTCTTAGTGAGAGATTACTTCCACTTGGATGAGGTGGCAGAACTTCAGCTGTGGGGTGGGTGGGTTGGTAGTCTACTCATGTTTGTAGAAGTTTCCTTGGAGGCTAGAAATGGGAATTGGTTGCAAAGGTCTGGGGTAGGGTTTCTCAAGCAGGGTTCCATGAGAGGTCACAAGAGGTTCCTGGGAGATCACAATTAATTAAAAAAATATATTTCAAATTCAGGCAACTTAAATTTCATCCTTTATTTTTAGTTTAAAAACACTCTTAATGAATATATACAAGCCAACACATGAAACAAATATAAAAAATTCATAACTTCTGTCCTATATTTGACCCTGTATGTGCAGGGGTTCCCCAAGGCCTGAAAAATATTTCAAGGGTTCCTCCAGGGTCAAAAGGTTGAGAAAGGCTGGTCTAGGGGAACAGTCTACTTTGTGTGTGTGTGTGTGTGTTTGCTTCTGATGGTGACATCTTGCCAGATGCCTTCATTCTCATCTTTTGGTGAAGTTGTAAGTTTCATGTTATTCTCCTACTTGTGGCAAGTACTCCACACTACTATTTAAGATGTGTTCAACTTGATGAGTGAGATATGATACTCTGGCTTTCCTTTCAGAACTTCCACAAACTGATAGTTTACACAGATGAATTCAACTCTGTGTTCTAGAAAACATAGCATGTCTGAAAGCAGGAAATTGCCAGAACCCATCTATGGCCATGTTGTTTCCTATATTTTATGGCAGGAGGACATACAGGTTGCTGGCTAGAATTTGTCAGTGAAAATTCATCTCCTGTCCTGCTCCCAGTAAGCTTTCCTCTCTTCCCAAAATATACCAAGAATATAAAGTGATTCCTTGTTTTGTTTTGTTTTTTTTAAATCGTATGGCATAGCAGTTCGGTGCTCATGCTGCTTTTTCTTGCTGGGAAATCCTTGTGAGGTCCAGCAGCCAGATGTGTAGACTATTTAGCCATGGCAAGTCACATTGCCCAGGGTGCACCACGAGGAGGCTAGTCTACATTGCACCAAGTTGGGCTGAGAGAGAGAGACCAGCCCAAGGTCACCCAGCTGGCTTGTTGGCAGATGCTGGGAAAGCCTTTAGCCCAGGAGAGGTCAAAAAAGTCACACACCAAGCATTTCTATAAAAATAATTTATTTACAGAAAGCAAAACAAAACATATTTAAAGGACTTAGCTCCCTTGGAGCAAGCCTTGCTTGGCTACATATTGGCAGAGAGAGAAAAAAAAAGGAAGAAAGAACAAGTCTGGGCAGGTTTTCTCCCCCCCCCCCCAGGTGATTTGCATGAAGCACGTGAGAGGAGACAATCACTTGCAACCTTTTTACCCGGCCAAAATGACTAGGTACAATAGCAGCTTAATCTGTTAGTAGGAAAAAAAACTCAACACTCCCCTTTTTACACTATAGATTAAGTTGCAAACCAATCTTCTCTGACAACTCTTTGTGTCTTGGTACAGGAAGAGGTTTGGTTAAAATATCAGCAATCATGTCTTTTGATTCACAATATTTTAACATTATTTCTCCTTTGCTTATCATATCTTTGATATATTGATATCTAATATCGATATGTTTTGTTCTATTTCTGCAGGCTTCAGATTTTGCCATAGCAATGCAAGCTTGATTATCCTCATAAACAGTTATAGGCTGGTTCACTTCCATGCCTATGTCTTTTAACAAATGTTTAAACCATGTAACCTCATTACAGGTTTGTGTTAAAGAATAAAACTCTGCTTCTGCAGTGGAAAGAGCAACAAGTGTTTGTTTTCTAGAATGCCAGCCTAAGCTAGATCCAGCAAATTGAATTAAAATCCCAGAAGTGTATTTTCTGTCACTGACATCTGCTCCCCAGTCAGAATCGGCAAAAGCCTGCAATTTCTCAGTTCCAGAGGCATTTAGCTTCAGGCAATAATTCTTTGTTCCTTGCAAATACCTCATTAACCTCTTCAATGCTGCTTTTCCAGTAGATGTAGGCTTCTCTACCTGTCTACTTAAAATGGCCACAGAATTTGAGATATCTGGGCGAGAATGATTTGCAATGTACAGTAAACTTCCAATTGCAGATCTATAGTTCTCTGCCTCAGTTAATTGAGTTTCTCCTATATCTTTCTGAAAATCTATTATCATCGGAGTAGAGACTGGTTTACAGTCTTGCATATTAAAATCTTCTAGGAGCTTTTGAATTTTACTGCATTGGTTTAACAGAAAGCTACCATCCTTGTCTCTGTGTACTTCCAAACCTAGGTAATTGGTCACAACTCCAAGGCTTTTTAATATGAAATGGCTTTTCATGCAGGCTTCAAAATCAAGCCTTTGTTTTTCTGTTGATGTGAACAGCAGCAAATCATCAACATAAATGCACAGATACATACAGCCTTGTTTGTCCTTCTTCATATATACACAGGGATCTGCTTTTCCTTTTTCAAAACCAAAATTCTGCAGTTTTTCATCTACTTTTTGGTTCCAGGATCTAGCAGCTTGTTTTAACCCATAGATTGACTTCTGCAGTTCACAGACTAGATTCTCCTTTTTCATAGCCAGGGGGTTGCTGCATGTATAATCTGTGGTCTAAATCACCATAGAGAAATGCAGTTTGAATGTCATAGTGGTTAACTGACATTCCCTTGAGTGCAGCAACTTTTAACAGTAATCTAATTGATTCACCTTTAGTAACTGGTGCAAAAGTCTTGTCAAAGTCTAAATCTTTCCTTTGAGTGAACCCTTTTGCAACCAACCTTGCTTTATATTTTTGGATTTTGCCATCAGCATCCCTTTTCAGTTTGAAAACCCACCTACAACCCAGACAGCGTTCATTGGGAGGTAGATTTACCAGTTTCCATGTTTTATTTTCTTTCAAGGATGCTAATTCCTGTTGCATGGCAGAATGCCAATTTTGTGCAATCTCAGGTGGTAAAGCATTCACTCGTTCTAAAGACTCAGGTTCTGTGAATATGTGAAAAGCCTTTACTGTTTCAGCCTGAAAACGTGGTGGAGGAACGCCTTTATTACTCCTCTGAGATCTGTGAAGTAATACAGGGCTTAAATTTCGACTCCTATCACTTTCCTGAGAAGCATCTGTCTCATCAGACAGATCTTCAGTTTGCTTTTCTGGTTTAATGTCCTCATCAGGCAAAAGATCACCATCAGCAAGTCCTTGCTGTTCTCTTGTGGTGGTCAGATCAACTGGAGAGCTAGAATTTAATCTCCCCCAGTTTTGTTCAGCAAAAGAAGCGCTTTTGCTAATTATTAATGTCTCTCCCATTATGAACCTGTAGCTCCTCTGGCTTTGTTCATAGCCAACAAAGATGGCTTTCTTTGTTGTGGGGCCTCCTTTCCTTCTCTGCTGTTTTGGAATGTGAACCCATGCAGTGCTACCAAACACTCTAAGATGGCTTACCTTTGATTTCACACCATAAAACAAATGGAATGGAGTGTCCTGAATCACAGAGTTATACAACCTGTTCTGTACATAAGTGGCAGTAGATATGGCCTCTCCCCAGTACTTAAAACATAATCGTGAATCTTTAATCATGCATTCCATCGCATTTTGCAAGGTTCTGCCCTTTCTTTCAGCAACACCATTTTGCTGAGGGGTGTACAGGTTAGAAAGAATTTGTTCTATCCCCTTTTCCACTAGGAACCTTCTGAATTTGTGAGAAAGGTATTCTCCTCCTCTATCACATTGGAGTGCAGATACAGGCCTAGGGAATTTTCCATTTGCCCATGTCACAAAACTTTTAAATTTCTCAAATGCCTCATCTTTATGTTTTAAGATGTAGATAAATGTGTATCTTGAGAAATCATCAATGATGGTCATTGCATACCTTGCTTGTCCAAGACTTGGAGCAAAAGGACCAATAATGTCAGAGTGTACAATTTCCAAAGGTCTAGTTGTAACTCTGTCACTGTGCTTACTCACAGGAGCTTTTAGTGTTTTGCATTCTTTGCAAACTACACAGTCTAAATATTTATCACAGGGTTTTATCTTTAGGTCAGCACACAGCTGTGGCATTTGTGCTATATACTTGAAATTAGCATGACCAAATCTCCTGTGCATCAGGTGTACACATTGGTCATGATATGGTGTGTTGCCAACTGCAGCCTTGCAGCTTGGCTTCCTTGCATTTTGCACAATGTACAAGGAGTCTTTTAACATACCAATAGCACACAATTTCCCATTTTTTCGTATCTCACAACCATTTTTCTTAAATGTTATGATATACCCTGTTGCAGCCAATTGTGCCACAGATAAAAGGTTTGATTGCAAATTTGGCACATACAACACACCTTTTACAGTTTCTCCCAAGCAGGATAAATACAAGTCACCTTGTCCCATAATTTTGGTCACAGACCCATCAGCCAAAGATACACTTTGTCTTTCAGTTTTAGACAGTGACACAAAAGAGCTTTTACAATTACATAAATGACAATTGGCCCAGAATCTAACACCCATACATCAGAATTACCCTTCTCAGCAACCTGTGCAATTTGGGTTGTCTGAAGAGCCTTCTTCTGTGTTGCCCTTGTGTTCTTCTTCTCTGTCTTTCTAGTCTTGGGTCTCATGGCACAGTCTTTCTGCAAATGTCCAGCTGAACCACAAGTGAAGCATCGCTGTCTGGCTAGTGCTGTGGCCTCAGGTTCCTTTCCCTTCTTTTCTCTCATTTTCTGGTCTTGCAGCTTTCCAGAAGAGATGGGGGGGATCTTTCCTCTCTCTTCTCCCATTCAGCGAGTAAGCACTGTGTAACATATGATGGGGTGAGGTCTGCTTCAGGCATAGCCTCCAGGGTACAAATCAGCATGTCCCACGTTTCATTTAGTGAGGACAGGAGGATACATGATTTTGTGAGAGGTGTAAATTCCATTCCTCTCTCCTGCAACTCAACAAACAGCTGCTGAATATAATGCAGGTGCTCAGGAAGGCTTTCTCCTTCTGCAAGGTAGGCTTTGTACAGCTTTTTTGTCAGAGTAACTTTACTCCCTGCTGTTGCCTTTACATATAAGTCTTTCAAAGCGTCCCAAAGTTGCTTTGCAGACTGCATGCCTCACACGTGGACTAGCTGATTGTCCTCAACTCCCAAGATAATGGTGGCTCTAGCCCACTCATCCTGTCTCAGCCATTCAGCACTGGGATTTGGGGGGTTTTGCTCACCAATTGGCAGCCAAAGATTCTCTCTGCGAAGATACATCTCCATCTTCAGGGCCCAATTCAAATAGTTGGTCTCTGATAGGCGCTCCAGAGGCATCGCTGAGGGCTGGGAGGTAGCCATGGCTTCTTCCTTCTTTTGCAAGTCACCTCAGCTAGCTTCTTTGTCCTGTAGACCGGCAGTTGCTGGAAAATCTCCAGGTGGCTCCAAAGAAAATCTTCACAGGTCTTTGCTACCTGCCTTTAAATTGTGCATGAGGTGTGGAGCTGATCTCTCTTTTCTCTCTGGATTTTTTACTGGGCTTACTGGGCACATAACCTGTTGGCAGATGCTGGGAAAGCCTTTAGCCCAGGAGAGGTCAAAAAAGTCACACACCAAGCATTTCTATAAAAATAATTTATTTACAGAAAGAAAAACAAAACATATTTAAAGGACTTAGCTCCCTTGGAGCAAGCCTTGCTTGGCTACATATCGGCAGAGAGAAAAAAAAAAAAGGAAGTAAGAACAAGTCCGGGCAGGTTTTCTCCCCCCACAGGTGATTTGCATGAAGCACGTGAGAGGAGACAATCACTTGCAACCTTTTCACCCGGCCAAAATGATTAGGTACAATAGCAGCTTAATCTGTTAGTAGGAAAAAAAAACTCAACATGGCTGTCATGCCTAAGGGAGGACTAGAACTCTTAGACTCCTGGTTTTTAGCCCAGCACCTTAACTACTAGACCAAACTGGCTTTCTGATCCCTTGGTGCATAAGTTTGAATCAAACCAATTGCCCATAACCACAAATCCAAATTAAGTCATGACCTCTTAGATACCCAAACTTAATAGAATCAGTGCTGTTTTACATAATTTTATATTTGCCTTGGAGGTTGTTTTGTTTTGTTTATAATATACATGGTGGGGCTGTGCAAACCTTTTGAAAGAAGTGTTTTGCAATGAATGGGAACATGGAGGAAGCCTTTCTCTTCAATCGTTAAAACAGTTGTATCATCTACCAGGCTTGTGTGTCTGCTTTATAACTTGCTCCTGGTTGACTCTACATGCATGCCCATGCCTAGCCAAATCACTTCCCTGGATGTGACTCCTTTATTGATTCAAAGACATGCACACAGTACATGCTCATGCATTGTAATGCTCTTCTTTCGAAGCACTTGCACAGCCTTGATACAGCATACTGAAAGAAATGGCACCTCAAACTGTAGTGAAGTGGTACAGTCATATCGCTTCAAATCTTTTCATTTCAACGATCTTCAGTCCGTCCATATGTTCCCTTTGTTTCTGATGTAGCTGAAATAATGGTTATTTTGTAATGAAAATGCCCCCTGAAAATTTAGCTAGACATCATCAAACATCTAAACATCTTCTTCCTCTTTTCTTCAGAAAGATTAGTAAAAAAAGAAAAAAAGTACAAACTACAAAGCCTTTGTCTTCAACATAGACAATCCTGGTAGAAAGTCTGCAAAGACTCTACAGACTTCCTGTTAAAAACCTGTTGCCCTCAAATACATTATTTTGTTAAGATTGTACTGCTAACCCTGGAGGGTATTGACAACCTATTATTTTTCATATATGTCATCTCTATCCAGAAAAATGCAAGAGTGACAAATTACATCCTTGCAAATAAGGCTAGTAGAAGGGCTTTTGTTCACCAACATTCTCAAATGTAGATGATGAGGCACACAGAACTCACTATGGATTTTTTTCCTCTTCCTTTTCCTAATGTACATCTACTTGCCTTATGTATGAAATTTGGCATTTGTAGTTAGTTATATACAGTGCTCTGGCTGCTGTGCTTTCAGCCAGTTTGCTGTTGCATGGCTGTGTAGTGCATTTGTATGTAGGGCGTACTAGATTGTCTTGCAGAGGGGTCCGTGTATAGTTTTTGTGTGACTGGCACAAGCATTATTATTTTGAAAGTCTGCATTAACACTGTTGGAAAAGGCCATGGGGGTAAGCAATTAAATGAAGGTCATTCAAATAAATCTATTAAGAAATGGACAATGTTTCTATTGATTGTTGCATACCTATAGCTCTGACCTATGAACTTATGGGGTTCTTGTATTCTGATATCACACACTGAACAACTGCTGATATGAGTGCATACCTACATACAGGTTCTTGTTAAATCACAGCATCAACAATTCTGCCTTATATGCACACATACATACATGCATGCACACACACTAGGGTGATATATTGAATTCATCTGCATTCCAGACTGAACTGAAGCATGTTTTTCTGAATTAAATTAAATCCAAAGCCCTCATCAGTTGATAACCCAACCATGTCCTCATATCAAAAAGAAAAAAAAAAGTTGATTTCCATTGGTAAACAATGCAAGAAATGAGTTCTAAGTGCTGTTGGGGTTTCAGGTCAATTGGAGATAAATTGCCAAAGCTGAATACAAAGTATGCATTTTCAATCTCATTGTTCAAAAGTTTCCAGAAAAATTCCTAGACACATTATGTTTTATGAACCATCATGATGATAACTATTCATGGAGTGAAACATCTTTTCTACTCTGATTCACTCAAAACAAGGCTAAAAATAAAGCAGGGAGAGTTTTCCTAGGGTCAGGCTCAACTTCTGGTAACTTTATAAACACATCCACATAGTTTCCTTATAACAATATAGAAGTGGTTTGTCATTGCCTTCTTTGGGTTTTTTTTAAAATGCCTCAGTCTAGCCTACAGCCCTATGATTCCTAATAAACTCCCATCCAAATACTAACTAGTGTGGCCCTGCTTAGCTTTTCAAGATTAGCCAAGGTCAACTGGATGTTGCCATTTGTGGAACCCTGAAATAGCCAAATTACTTTGGAGCAAGAAGCAAAGCAGAAGATTTGAATATCACAGCCAGTCACCATTTTCTGATTTTTTTACCTATTTCATTTGTTATGATCTTACTTTTACTACCACTAAGGGTAATTAGATAGTTTATTATCTTTCTTTAACCCAGGGTAGAGCTGGCCTTGCATTTTCAAAGCAGGTCAAAAGCCCTGTTTGAAATCCAGCAACAATCTAACTGCACAGAAGTATGAACAGATTTTAGTTGCCCTTCATGTGGTTGTCTGCACTGGAGAGCCTTCTCTGTGCAGGGTGGCTTCAGTGAGATACTCATGATTCTATAAAGTCCTGCCTCATGTAGTGAGGCTTCATGGACAGAGTCTTCACTTCAGACACTACATGTGATAAGCAATAAGAAAAGGACACTCATCCCTGTTCCCCCACATAAGACTCAACTGTTGCTGAATTTTATAGTGACTGAAGAGGGATACAGAGAAAGCTGTATCTATGATAACTCATTCACAGAAGCAAATGATCACTTGATACAAACCAACGCCAGGCTGGTGCATGCATGTGTAAAGAAGCAGACTCGAATGAAACAAGCATTCCCTGAACTGGTGTCTTAGAATGTGGAGAAATAGCCAGTGTATTTCAAGGTGTGCATGATTAATTTTTAAAGGACATGGATGAAAATATCTTGCTTTTTTTTAAAGAATGGCAGTCCTATACTATGAAGAGGAGAAAAAAAGATGTCATTGCTAGACATACGGATCGTACTTCTTCCAAAGAATTATTTTCACTCAGGTTAGTACTGTCAAGCAAACTGAACATTAAGAGACACAAGTTCATTGTTGTAAATAATTGTAAAACATCAGGCCATAATTGTAGTTTTCTTTTCTCTCTGCAGGCTATTTTTCCATGAACCAAAGTTATTTCGCCAGTGTTTGTATCATTTATCTATCAAAGATGCAAGATTAAACTTTGTCTCCTGAAAACTATAAATATATGCTTTTATTACAGGCCTTGTAAGGTACTGTAGGTTGACATGTTGACAGGTTACTTTCCTACAAGTGGCTAAAAATATTGCTCACAATGCTTTTCTTGGCTTTTGGTGCCTTTACATGTCTTTATCTTGTTAAAATGTTGCTTATCCTCTCTTTCTTTTAAGTTGAAGTGATGGATTGGGAAAGCAACCTAAAGAGATGCATCAGCAATTAATTTGGCATCTGCTGTAGTGGCACAAGGGAATGTGAAATAATTAACCACACAATGTCGTCATAACATTGAGTAAATTGTTGGGTGTAGATAGCAAATCATGATTTCAAATGGCCACTGATGCTCAAACTTTAGAAGGATTTTCTACCTTTAAAAAAATAATCAAGGTATATCAACTGCAAGGGAATATGCTTGTTAAACATTTTCTTTTCTTGGTTCTAATCATATGCAATCTTTGTCCTCAAAAAGAGTGCATATTCAATTCTTATAGCTAAACTTATTTGCTTTTGCCCTTTTTTCCTTAAAGTTTTATATCAACAGAATGCCCTTCCATTACCCAAAATGCAATGACAAGAACCTTCATTCAAAGAATTTGAGAAATGCCACATGCACAAATTGCCTGCCAGCACACGTGTTTTTAAATTTTAAATTAACTTAATTTATCTTCAGTGACCTTCCTTCTGGTTTAAGCTGAAGTACCTTGACAGTACAATTGTGCTCAGGTACAGTTAATCACTACACACACACACAAACCATTCATTTCTTTCATTTGAGAAAGCACAACTGCATATAAGATGCACATGTTGAGGTTTTCCTACTAATAGATTATTGTGCCTAGTCATTTTGGCTGAGTGAAAAAGGTTGCAAGTGATTGTCTCCTCTCACGTGCTTCATGCAAAATAGCCTGGGGGGAGGACCTGCCCGGACTTGTTCTTCTCACTTCTTCTTTTTCTCTCTGCTGGAAATGTAGCTCAGCAAGGCTTGCTCCAAAAAGGGAGCTAGGTCCTTTAAATGTTTTGCTTTTGTTTTTGTTTTCTGTAAATAAATTATTTGTATAGAAATGCTTGGTGTGTGACTTTTTTGACCTCTCCTGGGCTAAAGGCTTTCCCAGCATTCTGCAACAGGTTATGTGCCCAGTAAACAACGCAGTAAAACCCAGAGAGAAAAGAGAGATCAACTCCACACCTCATGCACAATTTAAAGGCAGGTAGCAAAGACCTGTGAAGATTTTCTTTGGAGCCACCTGGAGATTTTCCAGCAACTGCCGGTCTGCAGGACTTAGAAGCTAGCTGAGGTGACTTGCAAAAGAAGGAAGAAGCCATGGCTACCTCCCAGTCCTCAGCGATGCCTCTGGAGCGCCTATCAGAGACCAACTATTTGAATTGGGCCCTGAAGATGGAGATGTATCTTCGCAGAGAGAATCTTTGGCTGCCAATTGGTGAGCAAACCCCCCAAAATCCCAATGCTGAATGGCTGAGACAGGATGAGCGGGCTAGAGCCACCATTATCCTGGGAGTTGAGGACAATCAGCTAGTCCACGTGCGAGGCATGCAGTCTGCAAAGCAACTTTGGGACGCTTTGAGAGACTTATATGTAAAGGCAACAGCAGGGAGTAAAGTTACTCTGACGAAAAAGCTGTACAGAGCCTATCTTGCAGAAGGAGAAAGCCTTCCTGAGCACCTGCATTATATTCAGCAGCTGTTTGTTGAGTTGCAGGAGAGAGGAATGGAATTTACACCTCTCACAAAATCATGTATCCTCCTGTCCTCACTGAATGCAACGTGGGACATGCTGATTTGTACCCTGGAGGCTATGCCTGAAGCAGACCTCACCCCATCGTATGTTACACAGCGCTTACTCGCTGAATGGGAGAAGAGAGAGGAAAGATCCCCCCCCATCTCTTCTGGAAAGCTGCAATACCAGAAAATGAGGGAAAAGAAGGGAAAGGAACCTGAGGCCACAGCACTAGCCAGCCAGCGATGCTTCACTTGTGGTTCAGCTGGACATTTGCAAAGAGACTGTGCCATGAGACCCAAGAGTAGAAAGACAGAGCAGAAGAACACAAGGGCAACACAGAAGAAGGCTCTTCAGACAACCCAAATTGCACAGGTTGCTGAGAAGGGTAATTCTGATGTATGGGTGTTAGATTCTGGGGCCAGTTGTCATTTATGTAATTGTAAAAGCTCTTTTGTGTCACTGTCTAAAACTGAAAGACAAAGTGTATCTTTGGCTGATGGGTCTGTGACCAAAATTATGGGACAAGGTGACTTGTATTTATCCTGCTTAGGAGAAACTGTAAAAGGTGTGTTGTATGTGCCAAATTTACAATCAAACCTTTTATCTGTGGCACAATTGGCTGCAACAGGGTATATCATAACATTTAAGAAAAATGGTTGTGAGATACGTAAAAATGGGAAATTGTGTGCTACTGGTATGTTAAAAGACTCCTTGTACATTGTGCAAAATGCAAGGAAGCCAAGCTGCAAGGCTGCAGTTGGCAACACACCATATCATGACCAATGTGTACACCTGATGCACAGGAGATTTGGTCATGCTAATATCAAGTATATAGCACAAATGCCACAGCTGTGTGCTGACCTAAAGATAAAACCCTGTGATAAATACTTAGATTGTGTAGTTTGCAAAGAATGCAAAACACTAAAAGCTCCTGTGAGTAAGCACAGTGACAGAGTTACAACTAGACCTTTGGAAATTGTACACTCTGACATTATTGGTCCTTTTGCTCCAAGTCTTGGACAAGCAAGGTATGCAATGACCATCATTGATGATTTCTCAAGATACACATTTATCTACATCTTAAAACATAAAGATGAGGCATTTGAGAAATTTAAAAGTTTTGTGACATGGGCAAATGGAAAATTCCCTAGGCCTGTATCTGCACTCCAATGTGATAGAGGAGGAGAATACCTTTCTCACAAATTCAGAAGGTTCCTAGTGAAAAAAGGGATAGAACAAATTCTTTCTAACCCGTACACCCCTCAGCAAAATGGTGTTGCTGAAAGAAAGGGCAGGACCTTGCAAAATGCGATGGAATGCATGTTAAAAGATTCACGATTATGTTTTAAGTACTGGGGAGAAGCTTTATCGACTGCTTGTTATGTTCAGAACAGGTTGTATAACTCTATGATTCAGGACACTCCATTCCATTTGTTTTATGGTGTGAAACCAAAGGTAAGCCATCTTAGAGTGTTTGGTAGCACTGCATGGGTTCACATTCCAAAACAGCAGAGAAGGAAAGGAGGCCCCACAACAAAGAAAGCCATCTTTGTTGGCTATGAACAAAGCCAGAGGAGCTACAGGTTCATAATGGGAGAGACATTAATAATTAGCAAAAGCGCTTCTTTTGCTGAACAAAACTGGGGGAGATTAAATTCTAGCTCTCCAGTTGAACTGACCACCACAAGAGAACAGCAAGGACTTGCTGATGGTGATCTTTTGCCTGATGAGGACATTAAACCAGAAAAGCAAACTGAAGATCTGTCTGATGAGACAGATGCTTCTCAGGAAAGTGATAGGAGTCAAAATTTAAGCCCTGTATTACCTCGCAGATCTCAGAGGAGTAATAAAGGCGTTCCTCCATCACGTTTTCAGGCTGAAACAGTAAAGGCTTTTCACATATTCACAGAACCTGAGTCTTTAGAACAAGTGAATGCTTTACCACCTGAGATTGCACAAAATTGGCATTCTGCCATGCAACAGGAGTTAGCATCCTTGAAAGAAAATAAAACATGGAAACTGGTAAATCTACCTCCCAATGAACGCTGTCTGGGTTGTAGGTGGGTTTTCAAACTGAAAAGGGATGCTGATGGCAAAATCCAAAAATATAAAGCAAGGTTGGTTGCAAAAGGGTTCACTCAAAGGAAAGATTTAGACTTTGACAAGACTTTTGCACCAGTTACTAAAGGTGAATCAATTAGATTACTGTTAAAAGTTGCTGCACTCAAGGGAATGTCAGTTAACCACTATGACATTCAAACTGCATTTCTCTATGGTGATTTAGACCACAGATTATACATGCAGCAACCCCCTGGCTATGAAAAAGGGGAGAATCTAGTCTGTGAACTGCAGAAGTCAATCTATGGGTTAAAACAAGCTGCTAGATCCTGGAACCAAAAAGTAGATGAAAAACTGCAGAATTTTGGTTTTGAAAAGGGAAAAGCAGATCCCTGTGTATATATGAAGAAGGACAAACAAGGCTGTATGTATCTGTGCATTTATGTTGATGATTTGCTGCTGTTCACATCAACAGAAAAACAAAGGCTTGATTTTGAAGCCTGCATGAAAAGCCATTTCATATTAAAAAGCCTTGGAGTTGTGACCAATTACCTAGGTTTGGAAGTACACAGAGACAAGGATGGTAGCTTTCTGTTAAACCAACGTAGTAAAATTCAAAAGCTCCTAGAAGACTTTAATATGCAAGACTGTAAACCAGTCTCTACTCCGATGATAATAGATTTTCAGAAAGATACAGGAGAAACTCAATTAACTGAGGCAGAGAACTATAGATCTGCAATTGGAAGTTTACTGTACATTGCAAATCATTCTCGCCCAGATATCTCAAATTCTGTGGCCATTTTAAGTAGACAGGTAGAGAAGCCTACATCTACTGGAAAAGCAGCATTGAAGAGGTTAATGAGGTATTTGCAAGGAACAAAGAATTATTGCCTGATGCTAAATGCCTCTGGAACTGAGAAATTGCAGGCTTTTGCCGATTCTGATTGGGGAGCAGATGTCAGTGACAGAAAATCCACTTCTGGGATTTTAATTCAATTTGCTGGATCTAGCTTAGGCTGGCATTCTAGAAAACAAACACTTGTTGCTCTTTCCACTGCAGAAGCAGAGTTTTATTCTCTAACACAAACCTGTAATGAGGTTACATGGTTTAAACATTTGTTAAAAGACATAGGCATGGAAGTGAACCAGCCTATAACTGTTTATGAGGATAATCAAGCTTGCATTGCTATGGCAAAATCTGAAGCCTGCAGAAGTAGAACAAAACATATCGATATTAGATATCAATATATCAAAGATATGATAAGCAAAGGAGAAATAATGTTAAAATATTGTGAATCAAAAGACATGATTGCTGATATTTTAACCAAACCTCTTCCTGTACCAAGACACAAAGAGTTGTCAGAGAAGATTGGTTTGCAACTTAATCTATAGTGTAAAAAGGGGAGTGTTGAGGTTTTCCTACTAATAGATTATTGTGCCTAGTCATTTTGGCTGAGTGAAAAAGGTTGTAAGTGATTGTCTCCTCTCACGTGCTTCATGCAAAATAGCCTGGGGGGAGGACCTGCCCGGACTTGTTCTTCTCACTTCTTCTTTTTCTCTCTGCTGGAAATGTAGCTCAGCAAGGCTTGCTCCAAAAAGGGAGCTAGGTCCTTTAAATGTTTTGCTTTTGTTTTTGTTTTCTGTAAATAAATTATTTGTATAGAAATGCTTGGTGTGTGACTTTTTTGACCTCTCCTGGGCTAAAGGCTTTCCCAGCATTCTGCAACAGCACATTCCATTCATGTTTGGGAAAGGAAAATAATCCCAATTCTGTCTATACTAAAGGTGTAAGAGACACCTGGGCTTTTCACAACTGCAGTGGCTTCTGAATTTTGTAAATCTTGAAAAAAATTTTTTTTTCTAATTTATAGCATCTATTGATAAACAGCCCCATTTTCTTTCTGTTTTTATTCCCTATGTTTCCCTTCCCCTTACAGATTGCCATCGTTTAGATATAAAGATAAAATATAAAAACTCATTTAAATAACTAAACTTGTAAAAATATATATACATCATAGAAAATGTTTATGAGTTATAGCAAAGATCCATACATTTGATTTCCTCCATCTAACTGCAGTTTGAGCCAAGTAGACTCTAATATATATTGCTCCAAGATCCACCTAACATTTTATTCCCCCCCTGCCACATTTTCTTGCTTTCATATGCCATTACTTTGGAGACTGATCATGACCAGCATTCTTTCCACACATGTCCACAGGGACAGACACTTCCAGTACCTGAGAATCATACAACCAACTATCCTGTCTTGAGCTATATGTTCTAGACATCCACATGGAATTAACAATCAAGAGCCCAAGTAAATAGGTTGACTTCCAATGAGCACCATGGCAAACTGATGTCCCTAGAATAGAGGGACAACATTGAGGCCGAAATGGCACCAAAATGTTGGATTCAGGCTGCCGAAACCTCTCCAGAGAAAGATTACCAACATGTACTCCAGACAGCTGTTGGGGGGTGTTTTTATTTTTGCTAGCAGACAGCAGGAACTGTGTTTTTGCAGTTGGCTTACGATCAGCCACTAATGTAGCCAGTCACAGGATTTCATCGAGCTTATGGCCACTAATGTAGCCTATATGGACTATTGAGGTTTGACTGAGGTTCTCCTCTCAATCACTTTGGATTTAATTTTTTTTTTTGGAGGGGGCTGCTTTTTAAATATTGAAAACCTTCAGAATGGCAAGTCTTATTGGAATCACTGGGTGAGTTTTCTTCAAACCTTTAAAAAAGAAGTTTTAACTACAGGTTTAAAGATTTGTAAAAAACAACAACAACAACAACAATTGGAATATATAGTAAAAGGATGATTAGTGTTGGCTTTAGAAAGTTTTAAATGGATTTAAGGCTCAGGTGGACTTGATTTAAGACTTTGAAGTTAATTGAAAGGATTCTTTCCCATGGGAAAACTCACCTCACAGGTTTGTGGTTGTCAGGAAAAGAGGAGGAGGAAGGAGTATTAGGTATGTTCCCCACCTTGAGTTATTTATAAAAATAATAAAGACACAAAATAAATAAATAAATAAATGTATTTGGAGACAGCTAATAAGATGACTTTGAAGGTTGGATACGAGAGGACACCAGATGGCTACTTTAAGAGAGATCTACAATGAAAGGGCTCAGGAAGTTTTAAAGTTATTGACTATTACAGAAGAATTAGAGTGGTAATACTGAAGAGGACCAAGTCCCACTGGATAAAACTGAAATTGATTTGAGGGTGGATTTAAAAACGATAGCCTATAAGAAAGAGATAGAGATAATGGATTTACACATGAGACTGAATGATGATTTAATAATTAAAAAGACGTACGAATATGAAATCACAAGAGTGACATGGATAATCTCTCTACGTTGGATTAACAAAAGGGACTAGTCGAAGGTGCCAAAGGTTTTCCGAGAAGTGACAGTGAGAATATGAACGGTGACTTGGATAACTTCTTTCTACTGGAATCACAACAGGAGTTTGATAAAGACACTGAGGGTTTTGAGAGAAGAGACAAAGAGGGTATGAGAAAGCAGGTGTCAGAACTTTGTTTGAGGAATCTAAAGGTTGTTGAGAGAAAAAAGAAAGAATATAAAATTGGTTTATTCAATCAGGGGTTAAAATAAATGGGTTGCTATTTCTGTAATGTTTAGTGGTTTGTTGACTGGGACTAGATGACGATGTTCTAAAGATTTTGTTTATTTGAAGAGTGGAAATCGGGGAGATATGTTTAGACAGAAGTGGAGATATAACTATAAAGGAAGGATTCGAGCTGGATATAGTTTGTGTTAATAGATATAGTTTGTGTTAAGTAAGTTGTTATTTCTGATAACCTTTAATGGACTTTTGCTGATTGATATGGAGAGATGAGGTTTTGGAGATTGGTCTCTAGAGATTGGGGTGAGGTACGGGAGGATGAGTTGCTTGGTTTTATTTTAAGAGATAGTGATAAGTCGTTAGTGTTGATCGCACTTGCTGGGGATGAAGGGGGAGGTTCCTTCTTCTCTTTTTTTTTTTCTTTTTCTGCACTTTTCCTTTTTTTCCTTCTTTATATATTTTTATACTCTGTAGATTGTGTTAGTTGTATCTGCATAATATAAACTTCAATAAAATTATTATTAAAAAAGAGTCCAGTTAAGTATTTCATGGTCCCCTGAGTATTTTGCACTGTGGCCCTTAAAGTTGAGGCGGGGGTAGGGAATCACAGATCTGATCTGGATATCTAAGCTAGCCCATCTGGGCTGTGACATCTTTTGCTTGACTACTAGTTGATCCTCTGGTGCTCTTTTAGGAGCACACATGGGATCAATTGGCAGTGTCATGATCCATGACTGTGATTCATGAACAGCTGGATGTGAGCTTCTTAACCATCTGGTCTCCTTGGAGCAGAGTGTGAGACTCTTCAAAAGTCAGCCTTGCCCAGATAAGTATTTGAAGCCCAAGAGTTAAGATTGAGAGCTTCCAGTCTAACAATGGATGCATTGCTAGTTGTTCTGTTTAAGAAACTTAGCTATAGCATATCAGAGATGCAGCATAATTGTTTTCAAAGCCTCATAACTCTCTACTTTTTTATTTCTGCAAAGTGCACCCCTTATGTTGTGGATTATATTTTTTTAGGTTTCTAACTAATGAGCAATGTCTAGCTAGGACGTCTGGCTATCTTTGCCCTCATCCCCCCTTCTCCTCTGGTTCATGTCTTCCTGGACAGGTGAAGGTACGTTCTGGATGTACTGCTTTTAATTTTTGTCTTAGCCCACTGGGAAAGTACAGGACTGGATTTGGCTCCCAGATAAAATACAGTTTCCTGTCCATAATCAAAGACAGCCAGTGTATGAGCTAACAGTCTTTGCAATACTAAATGCCTCTGCGCTTCTTATGGACAAAAGGTTGTGTGGATGACTACTTTTGCCTTGGGACTGAATGGCTTGTACTAGTCTTTGCCAATCTCTCCCCTTCCCAATATGTAGGCTACTGTTCCCAGCCTCCACAGCCATTGTGGGAAAAGTGACATATGCCATGAACTGTGGGCAAAATTATACTAACTTGCATTAAAGAGACAACTACCACTCTAGCAACTACAACTTTTTTTCCCCTAGTTTTATTCTCAAGCAAGAACATGCAAAGTTTTGAGTTCACAACCCCACCTGGTTTTTGAGCGGAATGACAGAGGCAGGCAGTCTTCAAAAACTATGAGGCTAAGGCAGAGAAACCTGGGAGACAAAACAAAAACTAGAATTCATTTAACTGAAAAGTGATAAAAAATATATTAGTTAAATGCACAGTGTGTACATAATATTAAAAAGTAGAGTTTGCAGGCAATTTTTGGAGGGCTTTGAAGACCTTCCCCAAAGAACTATAGTATATGCAGTGGGCTTTTGGTTTTGCACTTCCATTTCATAGATGTGAAGGGGATCCAAAGTCAGGGCAATTGAGGTACTGCTGAGACTTATTTTCCCTGCTTCAGTATTGATTCAAGCTGGACTTCTTACTTATATACAGTATATATTACATCCTTTGTACAAGAGCTCAAGATGGAGTATGTAGTTCTCTCCCTTCTTAGTTTTCCCTTCAACAACAATTCTGTGAGGTAGGTTGGGCTGAGAGAATTGCCCCAGAGTCACCCAGTGAGCTTATGTGGCTGAGGGTAGACTACAATCTTGGTCTTCCTGTTCCTATTCCAACATCTTAACCACTACACCATCCTGGCTCTCTTATTTTTTTGCAGGGGGTGGGGAGGGGGAATGAATACAAAAATATTCATATTGTTAGAAAGGGTTCCACTGGTGTGATCACAGAGCATTTCTTTAAAGAAGGGATGGGCCGGTTTCACTTTTAATTTATTTTATAAGTTGGAGGTGGTGAGTTGAAAGGAAGTTCAATGTGAAATATGTATGTAAAATGTAAAACAGGTTTAATGTGTCCATTTTCATTGGTATTCCTAGGAGGGGGGAAAAATGGTTTTTGACATTGAATTTAGGTGGCATCTGGCAGGGACCTGGATTCTTTGGACGTTGCAAAATTATGGCTGGGAGGCCATTGCTCACTTCAAGCCACAGGTTAGCTATCCTTGCTTTAAACCTACATGAAGTTTGGCTCAGTTTTTCATTCCTGGACTGCATAAACTTAAACCTGAACCAAATCCACTTGAATTTTTTATAAAATAAAATAACAATATTTATAGTAGATTCCTGTTCAAGCACTTTCTTTATTTTACAGCATATATGCTACTCCAACAATTTCAGAAGCAGCTGGTGTTTGTGGTGTATAATTCCTTCCTTCTGGTATATTTTTCAGTTAAAGGGCAACAGGAAATTACTGCATATTCTGAATAAAAAGTAAAAGGGAAAAAGGCTGATATATCTATCTTTCGTATATCTATCCAAATAAGATAAATATCTGTTCTTTTTCAAATCACTCTTAAGTTGTCATCTGCATGCTTATTATGAGAGACAGTTCCTTCAAAGTATTCTTTTTATCTCCAGACCTTTTCCTGACCAGACAGAGAAATCTCTAGAAGTTGAAGTGCTGTTTATTTTACAGAAGATTGTTCTGGTTATAAAGAATTCATTTGTTCAGTAAGCAAAGAATGAACATGTGTCCACATTGAATATGTTAGTATTATGAATATTTACTCATACTGTATGTGCAATAGAGGAAGGACCAACATTTGCTTATCTCACATTGGAAAAGCAAATGGCTTATATTGCTGTAATTGCTGCTTCTCCTATCTTGATTTCAACTTTTTAAAAATGCTCTTGATCAAGTTGAATGAAGTGGCATGTGGGAAAGCTTGTCTGATCTTTCTAGCTGGTGACAGGTTAGACACTGGTAGGTGACCAGAAATGAATGCGTCAAGTGGCTAAGGAGCTGAAAAGACTAGGATACAAGCAGGGTGATGAAAAAGGCCAGGGAGATTAGAATTTAAAAATGCCAAAGGGAACATTTACTTTCTGTGTCAGGGTCAGGGGCAAAAAAAAAACAGAAAAAGCAGTGATGGAGATTAAGAAGAGGGAGGAAAAATAGCTTTGTCTTTTCTTTCTAGGGGAAGCATGGAAAAAAAAATTACAACTTAGCTCTCTTTCCCTTGGTGAAAGATTGACTTTCCTGCTTTATTTTGGTTGATGGAACAATGCTATTCCATTGAGAGCCTATCAGCTCTGCTCTGTCTTTTGACCTTAAAGGTGTGTGTTTAAATTGAGTTTCTTCATCCTTTGCAGAAGTCAGAGAGGACCTGACGGATCAACTTGAATCCTTACCAATGGAGGAATTGTATGACCCAGGGCTTCTACCCCTTTGTTCTTGTTTTAAATCCAACCGTTTGAAGGGACATTTTTTTTATTATTAATGCAGTGATATGACTCAGTGGTGAGTGTGGCTATTACACAAAAAAAATATGATCAAGCCATGAGCTTTGGGTTTTGTATGTTTCAACATTTCCTTTATAGCTAGAGGAGACCCACATCAAAGTGAGTAAATGATGGCTCATTAATAAGCTAGGATCTACCTGCTAGAATTCTGTAATAGATTAACTGTTCTGTCTTGCTCTGTCAAGAACTGCCTCATCAGCTTCTTTTCTGATTCAGTTCTGTACTGTAAGAAATAATTGACTTCATGGTTTTTACTCAAGGACTTCTGCTATTAAATAGCTTGTTATACAGCCACACCTTGGCCTTCACTTCATGATACGCGATATATCCTAATCTCTCCACTTCCAATGCAGCAGACCTACAGGACCTCTCATAAGTTACACCCACTTTCCTAGTGCCTACTCTCTGCTTTCACAGCTCACAGAACAAGCCAGTTTATTTCTGAACTGCTTATTTAGGAAGAGATTCCTCCATTAAAACTCACTCAGTGTCTTCACAGCTTGAGTGGAGGAAAAGGAGAAATGAGGAAGGAAGAAAAAGGGGATATATATTAATCTTGTGTCAGTTGGATGAGGTTTGTCTCAACAAAATCCTTTATGTAGCAAAGATGACATCTTGCTCTCCAGTGGCTGGTGAAGTTTGTTGAGTGCAATGCTTTCCCAAAGAAGACAGTTGAAGCAAAGTGGAGGAATGAGACAGTTAGAAATGGATGATCTTTGCAAGCAGATAATACCAAGAGAGAGATCGAGAGAGAAATGGGGGAGAAAGCAGTTGATACAGTAGGACCAAGGAGACAAAGAAGGAAGAAAGAGAAACAAATGGCAAGCTGGGGATAGAGTCAGCCAGTGAAGAAATGAGAGAAAGGAATGTTGGTCGTATCTAGATTACTAGCCTCTCAATTTTCTAAACCTTCTCAATCCATTTTAAAAGCAGTTTGTCTTGATGGTTTTGTAATCTTTTCCAGTTGGCTGAGTATGAAGGAACAGTAGGCAAAAGACAAGAGCTTGGGAACCAGGCAGAGCTGGTCAAAGGTGGAAGGATGTATCTTTACAAATAGAAGGATAGGGTGTCATTATTTTCCTCTCTGCCATAAGCAAAAGAAATAATGCCAGGGTAGGAGTAGAAAGGGGAAGATGTGCCCTTTATTCTTTTTGTCTCTGCCCCCACTCCAGGACAATCCTGGTTTTATCCAGACTCCACTTTAACTTGCTAGAGGTCTGAGTATCTTTCATCCCCATTTGTAGCCTTGAAAAGGCAAGTCCCCACTCAAGAAAGCAATGGAAGTATCTCAGAATTGCTCACAATAGTAAGCCTCTGGAGATGACATCATTTGATCACAAGAGGGCTTATTTTGCACCAAAACTGCCCCTTCATGTTATTGATGTAGTCATGATCCATTAAGTCACATCTTACTATGGAGGATTACCGAGACAAACCCTTGCAGTTTTCTTGGCGACATTTCCAGAAGTGGCTTGCCATTAGATTCCTCCTAGGGCTGAGAGACACTAGCCCAAAGTCACCTAGCTGGCTTCCCTGTCTAAGGCAGGATTAGAACTTACAGTTCCCCAGCTTCTTAACCACTAGATCAAACTAAGTCTTGTAAAGGGACTAAAATGATAAAGAAAATAAAAGACAAACTGGGGCAACAAAGGTAAAGGATGTGATGTGAAAGAATGGGGGATAGGGAGAGATAAAGGAGAAAAAGAGAGTACACTAAGAATGAGTGACACAGAGAAAGATGGAGAAGGTATTTGAGCCTATCCACATTCTATCCACTGCTCATCAGCATTAATTTGGGATTTGTAAGGTCCCACAAACTTGAATAGTTGTTTATCTTAGTCTAGAAAGACACAAAATAGTCTCTTAAGCAGTAGGCTCCAGGACATTTCCTTGGAGTACGCCCACTGAAAATAACATAACTTACTTCCAAGTAAACCACCCAATTTGTATTACCAGGTTTCGTTTAAAGTTGACTTTTAAAAAAAATGAATGGGCTTATCCTTTTTGTTAATTTCTCAACTGTAGTTCCTTTGAGAATCAGAACAAGGAACCATTTTCTAAGAATGGATGTGCCATCTACTCATTATGGAATAATTATTTAGCTTTATTTTCCTTTCCTCCTTAGTGGCAGATGCAGTGATACTTGATTTCAAAATGCAAAGTAGATTAATGTGTTGGATTTTGATAGTGATATATATTCAAACTGTGAGAATATAGTCAGCTGCTCTGTTGCTCACTTAAAAAAAAAAGACACATACAGTTTCCTTCCACTTGAGCTTCTTCTTCAAAGAAGCATCTTTATTACATGTGGCATTTTAACAAAACTTCTCAAAATGAATTTCCTTGCCTCATTTGTATATTTACTTGTCTTTATTATGATCAATGGTTCAGTTTTTTTAAAAAAAAATACAACTTATAAAAAGATAACAATCAGCAGTAATACAATACACAAACACAGTATTTGATGGGGCATTTTGACTGCAGCAACACAAAATTAGCCACAATACTGGTAATGCATTAGAATTAGAAAGTAAAATCTTTGTGTTAAGAGTTTATTTGCCCAAGATACAGTTACAGAAGAGAGGAAATAGAAGAATTCCTTATGTCCCTGTAGAAATTACAGTACAGCAGTAAAGGAGCAATGGTTTCAATGTCCTTTGAACCACAAGGACAAACTCATTCAGATAAAGAGATTTTGGAGTATTCAGTAAGAGTGTGGGTGGTAACACATTATGACATCCCTGGGAAGATCCTTCCACAGCCTGGGGAAGGTGAGAGATGTTAGACTTTTGGCCAGCAGCCCTTGAAACCTAGGTTCTGCTATTACATGTTGTTGTTTATTCATTTAGTCGCTTCCAACTCTTTGTGACTTCATGGACCAGCCCACGCCAGAGCTTCCTGTTGGTTGTCAACACCCACGTCTTTCACTGCTTCTACATTTTCTCTCTCTATTTGCCAGTTATCAATCAAGCTGGTTGCCATAATCTTGGTTTTTTTCAGGTTTAGCTGCAAGCCAGCTTTTGCACTTCCTTCTTTCACCTTCATCATAAGGCTCCTCAGTTCCTCTTCGCTTTCAGCCATCAAAGTGGTATCATCTGCATATCTGAGATTGTTAATGTTTCTTCCAGCAATTTTAACTCCAGCCTTGGATTCCTCAAGCCCAGCTTGTCGCATGATGTGTTCTGCGTACAAGTTGAATAGGTAGGGTGAGAGTATACAGCCCTGCCGTACTCCTTTCCCAATCTTAAACCAGTCCGTTGTTCCGTGGTCTGTTCTTCCTGTTGCTACTTGGTTGTTATACAGGTTCTTCAGGAGGCACATAAGATGACTTGGTATCCCCATACCACTAAGAACTTGCCACAATTTGTTATGGTCCACACAGTCAAAGGCTTTAGAATAGTCAATAAAACAGAAATAGATGTTTTTCTGAAACTCCCTGGCTTTTTCCATTATCCAGCGGATATTGGCAATTTGGTCCCTAGTTCCTCTGCCTTTTCTAAACCCAGCTTGTACATCTGGCAATTCTCGCTCCATGAATTGCTGAAGTCTACCTTGCAGGATCTTGAGCATTACCTTACTGGCATGTGAAATGAGTGCCACTCATTTTGAGTTTGAACATTCTTTAGCTTTTCCCTTTTTTGGTATGGGGATATAAGTTGATTTTTTCCAGTCTGATGGCCATTCTTGTGTTTTCCAAATTTGCTGGCATATAGCATGCATTACTTTGACAGCATCATCTTGCAAGATTTTGAACAGTTCAGCTGGGATGCCGTCATCTCCTGCTGCCTTGTTAATAGCAATGCTTCTTAAGGCCCATTCAACCTCACTCTTCAGCATGTCTGGCTCTAGCTCGCTGACCACACCATCAAAGCTATCCCCAATATTGTTATCCTTCCTATACAGGTCTTCTGTATATTCTTGCCACCTTTTCTTGATCTCTTCTTCTTCTGTTAGGTCCTTGCCATCTTTGTTTTTGATCATACACATTTTGGCCTGGAATTTACCTCCAATGTTTCTAATTTTCTGGAAGAGGTCTCTTGTCCTTCCTATTCTATTGTCTTCTTCCACTTCCACACATTGTTTCTTTAAAAATAATTCCTTATCTCTTCTGGCTAACCTCTGGAATTTTGCATTTAATTGGGCATATCTCCCCCTATCACTGTTGCCTTTTGCTTTCCTTCTTTCTTGGGCTACTTCTAGTGTCTCAGCAGACAGCCACTTTGCCTTCTTGGTTTTCTCTTTCTTTGGGATATATTTTGTTGCCGCCTCTTGAACAATGTTGCGGACTTCTGTCCATAGTTCCTCCGGGACCCTATCTACTATGTCCAGTCCCTTAAATCTATTCTTCACCTCCACTGCATATTCCTTAGGAATATTTGTGAGCTCATATCTAGCTGATCTGTGGGTCTTCCCTAATCTCTTTAGTCTGATCCTAAATTGTGCAAGAAGAAGTTCGTGATCGGAACTACAGTCAGCTCCAGGTCTTGTTTTTACCAACTGTATAGATGTCCGCCACCTTTGGCTGCAAAGAATGTAGTCAATCTGATTTCAGGGTTGTCCATCTGGTGTAGTCCATTGTTGGAAGAGAGTGTTTGTTATGCACATTGAGTTGTCTTGGCAAAATTCTATCAGCCTGTGTCCTGCTTCGCTTTGTTCTCCCAGGCCATGCTTACCTGTAATTCCAGGTGTCATTTGACTGCCCACCTTAGCATTCCAGTCTCCTGTGATGAAAATAACATCTCTTTTAGGCGTGTTGTCCAGTAGGTGCTGCAGATCCTCATAGAACTGCTCTACTTCAGCTTCTTCAGCATTTGTGGTTGGGGCGTATATTTGGATCACTGTGATGTTAGATGGCTTGCCCTGAATTTGAATTGAGATCATTCTATCATGTTTCGGATTGTATCCAAGCACTGCTTTAGCCACTTTACTATTAATTATGAAGGCTACTCCATTTCTTCTGTGGTCTTCTTGTCCACAGTAGTAGATCTGGTGGTCATTTGATGTGAAGTGGCCCATTTCAGTCCACTGACACCCAAAATGTCTATCTTTAATCTTGACATCTCACCAATAACCACATCCAATTTGCCCTGACTCATAGATCTTACATTCCCGGTTCCAATGGTGTGCTGATCCTTAGAACATCGGATTCGCCGTTCACCACCAGCACCATCGGCCACTAGCCGTCCTTTCGGCTTTGAGCTAGCTGCGTCATCACGTCTAGGGCTAGTTGAACTCATCCTCTGTTCCTCCCCAGTAGCATTTTGACCATCTTCTGGCCTGGGGGTCTCATCTTCCGATGGTATACCAACATATCTCTGGTTGTACTAGTTTAGTTTTCATGGCAAGAATACTGGCGTGGGTTGCCATTCCCATTACCAGGGATCGCATTTAATCTGACCTCTCTGTCATGACCTTCCCGTCTTGGGTGGCCCTTCATGGTTTATCTCATGGCATCATTGAGGTGCTCAAGCTCCAGCACCTCGACAAGGTAACAATCCTTTGCTGAAGCTGCTATTACATATCATCCTGTTAATCTCCAATCTGGTATTCCATATCATATATAACACTTTGAAAGAGTGTGGACCTGACCTTTTCATAGCCCAAGGTAAGAAGGAACCAAGCTGAAAGACCATAAGATGCTAGCTTGCAATCCTTACCTCTTCAAACAGGAATCTTGGCATTTATTCTATTTCCAGTGATATGCCCATTGACTTATGGCTGTGAAAAAGAAGTAGAGGTGGATCCTGAAAGTGCCCTTTATGAAAGATTCCCTGGGAACATCTTTGGACACATCAATAGAGTCCTGCAACCATTGGATTTTCACTGTTTCTTAGCACATCTTATTCAAAGTCCTTTCAGGATTAAAGATGAGCCAAACTACAGAAAACGAGGTGAGTGTTGGGACAGGAGGGCTCTTTCAAAACAAACATTTCACAAATCTGTTCTTTAGTATAAAAAATAAAGTGCTTCCAAATACGATTTTTAAGCTGAATTCTGCCTCACTTGTGGAATATTATTTGAGGGAAGAAAATGTAGGGGTTTTTTTATGTCTCCACTGTTTTCACACATTTCTCCCATCTTTTCTCCTACTGTGCACACAAAAATGTCAAGGTAAGAGTAAGAGAATAGTTCTCCAGCTTTTGTTTTGTGGAGTTAGGATTGGTCATCCTGGAAACACTCTAAAGTCAGATCTTTTTTCTCATCTAAACAACTGAAAGAGCTGAATTCTTTTAAAGGGGTGGTTTTATGCAGAGAGCCCAGACTGTTGGATCAGCCTGAAAAATCAGCACTTGTTTGCATATGTGATTAACTTCTAGTGACCAGAACATACATGAAGACACACTCATATTTATAAATTAATGCCACCCATTCTGATACTGGCAACTGTACATTGGCTTGCAAGTGATCTCTAGATTAGAGCTCCTGGCTTGCATAGAATGGCATGAACCTAGAGTTTTGGTTGCATTTGTGGTGTAAAATGGAGTTTTGGTTGCATTTGTGGTGTAATGCCCAAAATATGCCACAACTGTCTTACTGTCTTACCATTAGCAAAGAATGGTGCATCTGGCATGGGTATGACATAGACTAGTAACACAGACTACATGTTTTCCATGTTACCAACAAATGTTAGGTGAAAGCCTCAAATGACCAAAGCCAAAATGGATAACAGAAGTCAATATTTATGCACCATCTGCAGATTATCGTAACTGTTGTGAATGTACCACATGTCATCATGCAGGCTTATATGCACACAGTACATATCCCCACATAGTTAACACCCCTTTGAATGAGACATGGATGTTGGTCATGTACAGCCAGATTATTCCAGCCATTCCCTCTGCTGAATATATACTGTGTGTGTGTGTGTGCTTTCAAGTCAATGTTGATTGCTGGAGATTACCTGGAGAAGTCCCTGCAGTTTTCTTGGCAAGTTTTTGGAAGTTGTTTGCCATTGCCTCCTTCCCAGGGCTGAGAGAGAGTGATTGGGCCAAAGTCACCCAGCTGGCTTTGTGCCTAAGATGGGACTAGAACTCACTGTCTCCCAGTTTCTAGCCTGATGCTTTAACCACTATACCAAACTGGCTTGCTTTCTCTTTCTGTGTATGTGTATCTACAGTATGTTTGTGTATGTATGTGTATGTATAGAGAGAGAGAGAGAGAGAGAGAGAGATTCCCTTTAAAACAAGAAAAGTTGAGAGAATTCCATGGATCATGGTTTGGCAAAAGTGGGGTTTTCCATAACCCCAGCAGCCTCTGATGTAATAGTTAGACTGTTCTAGGAAACTGAAGGAATATCATGTAGGTGAAGCAGGGGAAGTAGATAAAATGTCTAGGCAGGAATTTGAAGTAAGTTTTTTTGTTTCTGTTTTCTGTGTTGAGGTAAAGTTTCATGACCTCTATGTCTTTGTCTCATGAAATTGAGTATTTCAGGCATATCTCAAGTTATGTGTATGAAGCTATAGGTTTTCCTTTAGAATCATCTTGTCACCTCTACTCTCTTCCAATATCATTCTGAAGGTTCTGTCAGAGAAAACTTCATTTGTAGCAGACCAGCACCACCTTGTGGTCCTCCCAAGCATTTTTTTTATTTCTTTTTTAATAGATTTACCAATTGTTTTCCTGTGATCAGGACAAGTCTGTAATTTATCTTCTTCTTCTTTGCATTGTAATATTTAATGTTAAGAAGGGGGTCTTATATTCAATCTTTTTTCTCTTGCTTTCTCTCCCTCTCTCTTTTAAGTTATATTATGTTTGTCTCTTCTGAAAGTGACTTATCTCCCAAAAGAGGGGCAAGAGGGGCTGAATCCTCTAGCCACACATTTCAATGCTACATGGCCAGTAGGTGACACTATCATTATTATTTTATTTTTTGCATTTTTAGCTTTTGGTCACTAGAAAGGCAGCACAGAATGTGAGAACCTTATCAGTCACACACACACAAGGGCTATGGGGAAGATGCTAGGTACCCTGGAAGACCCTGGAAGATAGAGGGTGGCAGCAAGAATTATCAAGCTGCTACTCCAAAGCAGGAGGTGAGACCAGAATATGAAGAACCAAGGGTCTTTTGGGACAGGAGGTTTTGACTTCCAGACTCTTTCCAGGAGACTCAGCTGTCTGCAGCATTTCATGTGGAATGAAAAAACTGTAATGGGAAATGGAAAAAAAAAATGTGAAAAAGAAAAATAGATATTCACAGCAATTGTGATGGAAGTTATATATAAATATATATAAAAAAAACTTTTGGAAGACGGCTAAGTAAGGAGCCTCTACAGGAATTAATATCATTAATATTAAATTTATAAAATGATTTGGGATGAAACTGAAGTAAAGGAATGCCAGGAGTATTTAGAGATTTGTAATGGGAATAATCTCCTGCCAACCTAGCAGTTCGAAAACATGCAAATGTGAGTAGATTAATAGGTACCACTTCGGCGGGCAGGTAACGGTGTTACGTTTAGTCATGCCAGCCACATGACCACGGAAGTGTCTATGGACAAACACCGGCTCTTCGGCTTTGAAACGGAGATGAGCACCGCCCCCTAGAGTCAGACACGACTGGACTTAATGTCAAGGGTAACCTTTACCTTTATCTAATGGGAATAATAGTGATATCAAATATTGGAATGCTATAAATTGCAGTTTATAAGAGAAATGGATGAAAAGGAAATTGTGTGTTTGTGCGTGGGCATGTGAACCCATGCATTCATTTATTTATGATGTTTCTATATCGCCAAATTCATACAGATGCTTTGAAGTTTACAAATAACGTAAATCCACAAATATCATAAAAACGATACCACCCTAAAAACAAACCTGGTGTCTTCTCTCCTTCAAGAACAACCTCTTAATTCTTCAACAATCAAAAGCTCTTTGAAAGAGCTCAGTCTTGACTGTCTTCCAAAAAAATTGTAGCAGAGGGTACCATCCAGATCTTCAGGGCTATGTTCCAAAAAGCAGGGGCACAACCAGAGAAAGTGTACTCTGCCTCCTGTACTTTCACTTGGGGGAGGAACTCTCAACACCCCCCACCTGAATGAAATTGATGGGTCGGTTCTGCCTGAGTAGGTGGCTTTGCAGATACTGGAAGCCAAGCTCTAAAGAGCTTCATGGGTTAAAACCAGTTTTATGATTTGTACAGTATTTGAAAGTCTATTGGAAGCCAGTTTGGACCTACAAACCCAGTGTTATATTGCACTGGTGCTTCTCACCCACCAATATGTGGGTTAATGCATTTTGGATTACTGGATTCATTTGTTAACTTTTCCAGTAAAAAAAGGTTAAAACGATATGATTTCCTTATGCAGTAGCTGTGCAACTTGTTTAACATTTGTGGGAAGACCACATTTATGCCTGACAGTTGGAAGAATGCTGTTAATGTTCCTCTGCACACAGGGAAGGGTAACAAAAGCTACCGGATTAATTTGTTAACTATGCCTGGCAGAGTTTTGCTTAAGAATATGAGAGGCGGCAATCCAAACAATTTGGGAAGAACAGTATGATTTTATGCTAGATTTTATGCATCTGTAGACTTATTTTTACACTTCAGTTATATATGAATGGGTGAAAAAAAAGTATTGCATGTTTGGATTTAGAGAAAGCATCTGATAATGTACAAATGGGTGTGCCATTGGACGAACTGAAAGATCAGGTTAGGGGTAGATCGTCATGGAGGAATCTATCTATGTGGTCACATTTGCAGCAAGACACAGTAGCAGACCAAAGACTTAAATATTTTTCCATTCAAAATCTCCAGCGCAAATGTTTCTGTTGTTGGTTGTCGATCCATTTTTCCCCCCCTCACCTGGACTGTAGAGAAGAAAGGCTAAGCATTATTATTACAAAAGAGAAGGAAGAACTGCAGGAAGATTCAGTCACTTTGCCCATTAGTTCAGGAATAGAGTAAATATTCCTTGCTCCTGTATTTCTTTGGCAAGTTTGTTTAGAACACACACATATAGGAAATTCTTTGCAATATGAAAACTTTCTTCCACAATGAGCCTTTTTCATCTGAAAATATGCCACAACCTAGCAACTCTTTGTAGAAATTCCTGGATTCCATCAGTGTCCCTGTACAGTTGAAAAAGACCCATTCTAAAATCCTGATGTGAGTCAGTACAGACAATAGTGACCTTAGTTACTAAAGCAGTGGCCCCAATCAGTGGTCTACACAAGGTGAGGGGAAATAATGTAACCTTATAATTTCATATACCTTTTCTTATAATGGACACTACATTTTTATTTGAAATATGATTTGTAACACAAACACCCTTGTGTCATGTAAGGTTTGCTGAATGCAAATAGTGGCCCTTTTGCATCATGACAACACAAACAGACATACTTTGCAGATTCGACAGTCAGACCATGGAAATCCAAAAATGGATCAGTAGCTTTTACCGGGCATGCTGGAGAGAAAATGTGCTGAAAGCAGCTTGTTTAGATGATAGTCCTCGAAGCTTTGAGTGATGTTGCGGTGGTCTACATTTTTTTTCAAAACAGGTTGAGAAACGCTGAGCTAAAGTGTTTCCAGCATATGTATTCCATTTGTGATGCTTGCATGCAGTGAACCAAATCACGTGCTATTGTTACAAGTAATGAACAATATTGGTTTAATAGCTTCATCTTACATTATAGTTGATTCTGGTCCACTCAAATGATTATTTTCTTTCATTATATTTATTAAGTGTATGAATCATTTTACATCCCACTAGCAAACACATACTCCTCATATTACAAGTGTGCTATGGTTTGAGCGAGGGGCGGGTGGGAAAGGTCTATGATCTAGAAGACCAAGGCATAGAAATCTTTATATTCTTCCATTTTTTAAATCACCTTTCTGATTTGGCAGCCTGCCTCTCCCGCTGCACTAAATTGTGGGAATGAACTTCTTGAGCTCAAAAGATACTTTGGCCGGGAATGGGTAAGGGTAGGGCAGCTAGACTGGAAAGGAAACAAAAATCCCAAGTGTGATCACATGCAATAAGTATGTACATGTTTGCATGTGAAAGGCCAATTTCTATATACATCCATCCATTCACTTATACAAATTCCATAGGCCGGGCTGGATTACAGACATGAGTGCTGAACCAAGCCTTTTACATCTATAGCATATGCCTTTCTACTAAAAATATTTCTCAAGGCATCTAATAAAAAACATTGACAGTAAGAAGCTAAAAGCACCACAAATGTAAAATTAGTAACATCACCCACCAGAGTAAAAACAACTTTAGCAACTAGTTGATTCATACACCACATTTTTATTGTTTGAATAAAAAAGTATCCTTGCTTTCTGGTAGGATGACAATAACAGTGATGGTCTATTCTGGTGTACCTCATCAGGTAGTTCCAAGTATTATGAGTAGTGACCAAGAGGGCCCCCACACTAATTGTTATTGTTGAAATACACTGGATAATTGAGAAAGCCAAATAATACCAAAAAAAAAAAAAAGTGTCAAATTTTGATTGTGTCAACCATGTCAAGCTGTGGAATATATTTAGGAAAATTGGAATCCCAAAACATCTCACTGTCATGCAGAACCTACACAGAGGACAGGAAGTCATAGTACAGACAGAGTACTATGGCAAAGGAAACTAGCTCCAGGTTGGCAAAACAGGGCAACAAGGTCATAATCTCTCTCTTTATTCCTTCAGTCTACATACTGAATGTATTTTGAGAAAAGCTTGTTTAGAAGAAGATCAGTGTGGTTTCAAAACTGAAGGAAGAAACATCAGTAACTGTAGGGAGCCATGGACATGATCATGGAGAAAGCAACCAGAAGCCATCAGAAAAAAAACAGCAGGGGTAGAATAAGCATGCATTAAGCCCAGGCAGTCAGGAGAATGTGAGAAAGAGGCTCAACCTAATTCCTCCTTGACTCCCTGAGGTATAAGAAGGAATGAAGGAAAAACACAGGCAGATTTGCAAGATGCTGTTACCAAACTATCTCAGTAAAGTATAGCTGTAGTCTTCCAGCAGAATCAGTTTCCTGATCTGGTCTACCTCATCAGGTAGTATTAGTCTGCACAATGCTGATGACACTACTCTGATAGCAGCTGAAAATGCAAATAAGCTGCAAGTTCTAGTAATGAAAATCAAGGAGCACAATGAAAAAGCAGGACTAAGATAAAACATAAAGGACCCCAAACTAATGACAACAGGTACAACAACCAGCCTTAGAACTGACAATGAAGATACTGAAGTGCAGATAGCTTCTGCCTTCTAGGATAGACTATCAACAGTGAAGGAAGAAGCTATCAAGAAATAAGTTGCAGACTAATACCTGTCACAACAGCAATTACATTTTGGAAAATATATTCAGATTGTGTGATATGTCCATATCTATAACAGTCAAAATTGTGCAGACAATGGTTTTCCCTATGCTATTCTATAGAAGCAAAAGTTGGACTTTGAAGAAATAGATTTGATGCTTTTGAACTTTTGTGTGGATAAGACTTTTGGGAATACCATGGATAAACAGGAAAACAAACAAATGGCTCATAGAACAAATCAGTCAAGTATTCCCACATGAGGTATAAATGACCATAATGTGGACATACTGTGTGAAGATCTAGCTTCCTTGAGAAGTCTATAATGCTTGGAAGGGTGAAAAGGAAAAGAACTACCAGCAGCAAAGGCTAGATTGGAGACAGATCAAACTGGAGAAGATCTATCTACAGTAGTATGTGGTCATTAAGAGTTACTACCGACTTGATGGCGCACAATCAATCAATCAATAAAAATATGAACATTTTAAATAGGATGAGAGTTGAAGGAAATTTTAAGGAACCAGATGAACCAATTATTTACTTAACAAGCAAGTTTATCCACATGGCTTTCAGCTAGCTTGGATAAGAAAGTTTACGTTTCTAGAGTAAGACAGAATCCTCTTCATTCCAGCTTGGATACCTATTCATGTTTGTCTGTAAAATTAGAGATATTAAATTTCAGTACATTGTGATTACCTCTTTATTTTAGCTATTATAAGAGCATAGCACTAAACTCAGTTTACAATCTAGTTTCATGATCCCTTACTAGGCATAACTAACTCAGCCTGCCTTTAATAATCATTTTTTTCATACATTGGGGGCCGAAGCTCTTTTAAAAATTATAATTTAGGAAAGTGAAAGAAGTATGTTTGATTTTCTTTTTAAAAGTGGGCTTATTTTCCATATTTAAATAAGCAGTACTAAAAGATTGGGGGAGAAAGAGGGCGGTTTTTCATTTATGAGGCTTTCCAATGGTGCTCAGAGGAGCCACTTAAAATCATACCTCAGTGGTTTAATTGCTCTGCATCTTTGTACAGCATATATCTGGGTTAATTCACATTGAAGTACTTATTTTATAAATTACATTTTAGGGTCAGAAGAAAAATTATCCCATATCTTTACTGTAATTTTTTAAAAATAAAATCTATGCAAGCTTATATCTGGAGTCCAATAGGGTTGTCTCTGTCTTCATCATTCTTACATATAGACTTCCATAACACTGGAAAGAATTATAATCACCTAATTATAAATTCATTGTTAATATAGCCTCAGAACTGTGAACATTTCACTCCAGTAGTTAATTTAGTCTGTGGTAAATTCTCACTGTTATTTAATGTCATTTATCACCTGCTGTTTTGTCTTTCTGTGAACATCCTGCCTGCCCTATAATGCTTACTGTACGCAGACCTTCTGTGACTTTAATGTACTCAGAACAAAGGCTCCTAAGTGCTTGTGTCAGGAGAATGTTGGCAAGTTGCCTCAGATATATTCAAGCCATTTTGCTGCCTGTCACTCAGTGCTTTACAAATTGAACGTGGAGGAGAGGTAAAAACGCTCTATGAAGCTTTTTTTTTCTGGGAAGAATATGCTAATAAAGCACCATCAGCAGGAAGGAGCAGGTTGTGTCTGAAAGAGTTTTGTCAACTCTGAATTAATTTGGTGTGCTAAGAAGCATGGGGCTACGTCTAGAGCTAGGTTGCTGTAATTAATCCTTCCTGTTCCTGGAAGGACAGGACATCACAAAAGATAGGCCAGAGCCTATACATTGTACAGTGTCCACTTTATGAGATAAACACCACAAGGGCTACAGAACAAACAAACGAGAAATTAGAACATTTTGGAAGCACCTCAGTAATGAATCTCTTCTGCTTACCTAAACACTTTCACTTCTTTTGACGATTTGGGAGGCAAAGAGAGGGGGAAAAGCACACTTTGGAAAACATCTGTCTGTATGGTAAAATGCTGTAAAGAGAACTGAAAGGCACAGATGTGACTTTTGCCTGGTGTTTCAGAAGTCAATGACTGAGATTTTGCATACAGTTGACTTGAAAGGGATCAGCGTTTGTTTGGAGGAAATAGGTATTGAAAGCTGGGTGACAACTGGTTCCACTCTTCTATGTAACAAGCTCTTTTTCAAGGGCTGCTAATAACATTCTTTTGTTCTTCTCAGTCGGCTTAGAGAGATTTCAGTTGGGTTTGTATTCTTCCAAATCTGTGTCGTGCTCAAGCAAACATACCTCAATTCTCTATACATATTTTCAGATATCAAATCAATCACTTTCCAGAAGGGCAAGAACAAAGGCCCAATTCTTATCAATCTCAGAGGAACCAATATTTGCCCAATACCAACAAAGCCATCATTCAGATTCAGGAGGTAATTTAAGTGCCATCTTGCTAACTGAATGGTGTCTTTAAAACAGAAGCTTAAATTTATTTTTAAGAGCATGCACACACATACACAATCCAGTTCCATCTAATTTATTTATTTATTAATTTATCACATTTCTATGGCTGCCCAACTCCATAACTGTCTTGGGAGTGTTCAAGATTTTAAATGGTTCAAAACAACGTAGCAGATGAAAAGAACTATAAATATCCAGACAGAGCAATAAAAAACACAACCTGGACATAAAACATTTCCATAAAGGGCTGGCCACACGATCTAGACCAAAAACAGCCAGGTTTTAAAGACCTTTCAGGGTAAGGACCACATGGATCTCTGGGGCGAAGCTGTGCAAAAGGTAGGTGCTGCAACAGAGAAGAAAGGCCCACTTCCTGTTTCCCATCAGATGACACTGTTTAATCAGCACCTGAAGTATGCCAACTCTGTCCAATTATACAGATCCAAATAGCCATGAAATCTGACACATGTTCACTCCCCAAAAAGATCAAGATAGGAGAACAATCTTCATTTGTTTTCCTAACAAAGTCCATACTGATAATCTATTTGGAAAAGATTTCAGGATAAGTCTCCTCTTGACTACTCCTTTTGTCTTCTCTCTTCTACTGAGCCAGCTACAGCTTCTAGATGCGAACAAAACTAACATCATTAGGAAAAATATGAAACTGGTAATTTTTTCTTTGCACTCTTTCAGCTTTTTAATCAGTTAATAAAGGATTTATCTTCCTTTATCTTTTGAAATTTAGTTTTGTCACAATTAACAGAATCCATTCATCCACTCCTACAATGACATCTTTCAAAAATTAGTTTAAAAATCAACAAGATCTCACTTGATCTATGAGAAGTCTCACAAATTGAAATCACAGTCTTTAAAGAGTACAATTGCTCATTTCCTCCACTAACAGTCTACCTGCCCAATATAGCACCATGGTTTTCAACAAGTACAAAAGTAGGTGAATAGGAAATCAATGGTCCAGCTGAAAATCTTGTGTCTAGAATAGGCATTAAGTATGATTTTATATTACCCAAACAGCATATTAGGTTATGCTCTTACATTCTTATGTTCATATTTCAAGAGAACTCTACTGAATATTGGGTCCTTATGTAAATGTTAGTGCTGTCATCTGATTAAGGAATCAGCACAAGTTTCACATGTAGGATTGATATATAAACGCATCTGTTTTAGTAATGCATATATGAAGCATTAACTCTCTTAAAACACCTCTTTTAAGATGATACACCTCATCTGTAATGAAATATTCATAAGGTAAGTCTTCTCTGAGTTAAACTCAATTCCTAGTGATTTCAAGATTCCTAGTTGTTTTCTTGGCAACACTATGGAAGCAAGCTTTAAACTTATTTCCAGTTTTTTTCCCCAATATCCCAAGTCCTTTTTTTTCCAATGGTTTCCCATCCAGGTACTAATTCTACTTAGCTTTTTGATATTGGTCAAGGTCAGCTAGGATTAGCAATTAACTATTTACAGTTGTAATCAAAATTAGTCAACCCCCATTGCAAATCAGGTTGATTGTCAAAATGTACAGACTTTCAGCTGTTTGCAATGAACAAATCAAACAAAAACAACTGAAATACTGTAGCTCAACACAATGAATGCTTCAAGTGGTGTCCCCAAAGTCAACTGAAAATGCAACTTATCATGCAGTCTCAAAATTATTCAACTCCTTCATGGCAAGCATCTTCAGTACTTAATAGAGCACCCTTTTGCTGCTATGACCTGCTGCAAACAAGATGCGTAGCCAGACACCAACTTCTGGCAGCCTTCCTGTGGAATTTTAGCCCATTCCTCATGAGCAATGGCCTCCAGGTCAGTAATATTCTTGGGTTTGTGTGCTCCATCCACCTTCTTCAAATCCCACCAGAGATTTTCTATGGGGTTCAAGTCAGGTGACTGTGATGGCCACTGCAGAATCTTTCAGTACTTCTTCTGCATCCAGGCCTTAGTGGAATTTGAGGTATGCTTGGAATCATTGTCCTGATGGAAGGTCCAATGATGCCCAAGCTTCAGCTTCCTTATAGACGGCATGATGTTTTCTCCTAGGATTTCCTGAAACTTCAGTGAATCCATCTTGCCGTCCACACGCTGCAGGTTTCCAGTGCCAGAGGATGCAAAGCAGCCCCAGAGCATCACCACCATGCTTAACTGTAGGCAGAGTGTTCTTTTCAGCATGTGCTTCATTCTTCTTCCTCCAGATATACCGCTGATCCATCGGGCCAAAAAGTTCGTGTTTCGTTTCATCGCTCCACAGAACGAAATCCCAAAACTTCTGTGGCTTATTGATATGATTTTGAGCATATTGGAGCCGACTTTTCTTGCGCTTTTGGGTCAGTAGTGGTGTATGTCTTGGAGTTCTGGCATGGAAACCTTCTGTGTTTAGTACGCGCCTTACTGTGCTCACTGAAACCTCAGTGCCTGTTGCCACCAAGTCTTGCTGCAGGTCTTTTGCAGTCACTTGAGGGTTTCTCTCCACCTGCCTTCTCAGAAATCTGGTTGCAGCCATTGACAACTTCCTTTTTCTGCCCCGTCCAGGTAGTTCCCTGAACTTTTAACTTGCGAACTGTGCTTCCAACGGTGTCTCTAAGAACATTCAGTGCCTTTGCTATCTCTTTGTATCCTGTTCCTTGTTTGTGTAGTGATGATCTCTTCTCTTACCTTTTTGGACCATTCTTTTGACTTAGCCATACTCTATTTCTAACATGCAGTCAAACGTGACACTCAACAACCCCCTAGCCACTTCAGGTATTTCATGTGTTCCAGCTCAAGCACACCTGGTGCAACTAATGAAGCCCTTGATAAGTTGCCTCAGGTGTGCTTGAGACAACACCTGTTTTGCATACTGTGTGTGTGCTGTTGTGACGGATTCTATTCAGGGGGTTGAATAATTTTGAGACTGGAGAAGTCATAAGTTGCATTTTCAGTTGTCTTTGGGGACACCACTTGAAGCATTTGTTTTGTTGAGCTATTTCAATTGCTTTTGATTTGTTCATTGCAAACAGCTGAAAGTCTGTACATTTTGACAATCAACCTGATTTGCAATGGGGGTTGAATAATTTCGATTACAACTGTATATTGCAGATATTACTCTAATTATTGCATGATTTCACTTTTTAAGTTAATTAATGAATTGTAGAAAATGAAACCCTAATGTCATGAGAAATACATTGTACTTAATCTAAATATCACAAGAAATCTTAATATCAGAATCCCTCTTTTGAGGGAGATGGGCGGTAATTAAATTTGAATAATTAACAAACAAACAAACAAATAAATAAATAAATTTGGGATTTGGTTCTTCTGCATTAAACAAAACTCAAATTATTCCTAGCTGTGTGTTTTATACATGCACTTTCAGCAAACCATTAAAAAAGAATGTAAGTTTTGCTAGAAGTAGTAGTAAAATGAGACTTCTGATGTGTTGAAGCTCCCAAATAAATAAAGTTCCAATAGCAAGTTTGTTTGCTTATCAGTTTACCATTTTAAGAAATGGAATACTCTAAGGATTTATGGTTGTCTGTTTTGTATACAGAAGGATTAAAGAGAGATAGAAAGAAAGAAAAAATAAAGGATTCTACACACACCTGCATTTCTAAGAACAATGCAAAAGATTCCATGGTAAATTGGAAAGGTAGGGATGTGTAAATTCCAAAGGAAAAGCCAAAAGCAATTTAGTCGTGCCATTTAGTTCAGCAGGTTGTGGGAAAGCCTTGTCACTTATAGCGTTATCGCAATGAATGAAATGCAAATTGCAAGAATATAAACTGGTTATTATAAGAACACAGAAATGTGATCTTGGATGCTGGTTTTTTTTTTTTTTAAATTGACAGTAACCATTTTAGACAAATTAAATAGCTTTTAGACTAAACTGTTAAAGGTTTTGATGGAAGCATGGAGTTATACAGACTCTGGTTTATGTAAGAAACAATCTAGACAAAACTTTGGGATCTTATTATGTAAGTTTAAAATTGAAATCTGTAAGAAATACTTCAAGAGAAACAGGAGTCTATGAATAGGACATTCCATCACAGACCTCTGGCCAACTTGCCTTGTTTGACCTCATTCTGTCTTCTTTGGACCAGTTTTAAATAACTAAACCTGCTAGTGGCAATTATTTCAATAGTGTCTGTGTTCCTAATTAGATTTTTGTGGTGTGGAGGTGATTCAATGCTTAAATTGCTTTTGCTTCTATTTTATATTGTTTTGTAACAGGCTGCCTTAACAGCTATTTTAATGGAAGTACATCTCATGTGGCATATAACTTCAAAAGATGAGTAAAGTACCTTGACGTCAAGTGATATAAGATTCAGGATGATCAAAAAACCTCAGAGAATATTCATACAATACAGCTAGCTGGAATATTACACATCTTAAGAGCAGCCTATCCCAAACTAGGGCCTTACAAAACTGTTGATCACAACTGCCATATATCCTGGGCAATCTGTTTTAGGGGATCCACGGCCTGATTCCGGTCAGTCACAAGGTTAATACTGATGATGTGCTGATGACTGACTTGAGGGGGGAAAAAAAATCAGACATGTGACTTACTGATGTCAGCAGTCTATGGGCAAAATTGCAAAATCATGCAAGATCATGATTCCATAAATATACTTAAAGCATAGTTTTCTTTTAACTCATCTATCCTCAGTGTATTATCAAACCCACTGAGAATTTCTGACAGTTGTTTTAAATGTAGCTGAGATGTGATGGGCAAGATCAAACAGCAAAATGACTTGGAAGTAAGGAAATAAAGGCAAAGATTATAGAGAAATTGTTTAGGTAAAGTCAGGATTCTCTGAATAGACTAATACTGAACTATATGGGAGAATAAGTCCTGTCATTTTTTTTTTCTTTTTCATATACAGAGTCTGTAGACATGAAACATGTTGAGAATAGAAGTGAACAAAATCTGGGGGACAGTACCAAAAAGAATGTAGAATGAACACTCATGACTCTTTTTAATAATGAAAGTTGAGCTGGACATTTTAATAACAAGAAGAAATGTGCCTGCAACCTCTACCTACTCCCAGGATCCTGGGAGTAAGAAATGATGGAGATTTTTGTGACTAACCACACATCAAGAGAAGCCTAAGAAGCTGCCCTAAAAAGATCTCAAAATTTTACTCCTCTATGTAGATTGAGATCCCTGCTTCAAGTTATTGTAATTTTTCATATATTTTATTCCACCAGATCTTGTAACATGACCATGAAAGACTCCTTTGGCTTTCCCCACAGTGCAGATAGGTAACCAGTGACATTTGGTCCCATGCCCAGGTCTAAATCCTGATTGGAAGGGATCCAGATAGTTTGCTTTATCTAGCATTCTCTGTAGCTCAAGATATTCTCCTATTCCTACATCATCCTCAAAAAGTGAAGATTGGAGACTAGATGGAAGCAATACCTCTGTATTGTGTGCAATACCTCTGTATTTGAGATCAACCAGGTACATGATGGAAGTACCTTCTAATTCCCTCAGAAAGTCTGGTGCTGTCAAAAAACCATCATGATCCATCAAGCATCTGGGGCAAGATCAATATGAGACTGTTCATGAGTTGGGACTGAGATGACCTGTGCAAGCCTATGATTGCTTTGGAGGCCATGAATTCCTGAGCATACCTGGATCCAACCCCCAGGGCATGGAAGATGAAATCTTCCAGCACTAATAGCTTTGGGGATCTACCATCATCTCCATTATGAGATCCAGGAAACCAGGAGGGGCAGTACCCCTAACTTCAGCCTACATCCATACAGCTCTGATTCATATAAACCATTCAAAGCCTGGAATCTGAGGAACAGTCAATTACAAGATCATTGTAAGGTTCCTCTAAAAATTATTTCCCACCCTGCCCCCACCCCTGTCCTGGTGCCTGGTGTTGGAGGACCTGAAACCTGGGGGGGGGGGGGGGAAGGCATATTTCATACAGAGTCTCTTCCCCCGCTTTGCCCAACCAGGTCTCAGTGATACATAACAAGCCCACCCTCTCATTCACCATCCTACTGTATATGTCTTATATATACAGTATAATATAACTGGCATTAACTAACAGACCAGCAATCCAGCCTCTAGGCCTAGGTCAGGTGCTCACCTAGGTGGTATGTGTGAGATTGCCATTCTCTTTTGTCCTATTATAGCCAGCTCAGCAGCTTCCAACATACCTGTACCTCCCCGTGCCTGTCATCATCACTTACCAGTTTGCCCAATATCTCCTTCCTCTTAACTACCTGTAATCACTCAAACTAGTTTTACACCTCTTCCAAACACCCAGAGGAAGGGGTGCTTCAAGCATTCTAGCTAGCTTCCACACAGCAAGGTAGCAGACTGCAACCTCACTTTAGCTGACCCCCAATTCCTATACTTAATAATATCAAGAGACAGGGCTTGAATGACATCATGGAATAACAACAGTTAAACTCCCTTCTGGCATCTTATAGCCTCCTGGATCTGCTCCTTCAACTAATCCAATTCTTTATGCTGGTATTGCCACATACTGTATCATTTGATAAGCCAATTCATGTTGTCCATTGATATGAGCAGTCATTTACCTTAATGATCAAAAACCTAGAAAGTGTTACACTTGCTTAATCTTGTAGCAAAATTGTTGGATACATCATCCCCATCCACCAAAGTGTTTCCATTATGGTGCACAATAGTGGAAGGAGGTAATGGGCTGTGGGAATAACCTTGGGAGACAGGGTGGAAGAGCCGCAGCCCAGACAATGGTCTGACAAGAAGTATCTCAGCCCCCAGAACGAAGGGGGGTGGAGGAAACATCTCAGAAGGGACCCTTTCTCTGGAAAGGAACTGCAGGGGAGGGGAGAAGTGCTTTCAGACTTGCAAGATTCTGTTACTGTAACCTTACAATAAATGCACTATTAGTATTTATGGTTTTGGTTTCCTGTCTGGAGTACCTTGAAGGTCTGATAAGGGATCACCTGGTATCTCACTTTCAACTCTATTCTGCTGATGTTATGCACATAAACGGGTTAAAGCTGGAACAACCAAAAGCCCCTCCTTTGGGGATTGTCCATGCTAATTACCCACAGTATGGTTTCCAATGATTCTGGAAAGTTCTGTGTCCTTTTGATACAGATGTGCAGATAATGTTCATTCTTACCTAGTCATGTCTCTCTCTCCCTGCTTCTCTCTGCTTTTTATCCTGTTCTGCCAGTTAACTTTGTTGATGTTTCATAAATAAACATCAAGCTATATTTTGCCAGATGAACTGAATGGCAATTGTGCTAGCTTTGAACTGGATATGAGGATTGCCCTGGAGTTGGTTGGGAGCAAGCTAAACTGGAAATCACCCCCAGTACTTTTCCAACAAGTACAAGACATGTAAACAGAAGTCCATACACACATAAGGAGATGTACTGTAACTGTCCTGAAGGGACAGTAAAGCCACAGGTCTTACTGCCCCATTACAAAAAAGCATGACAACATTGTAAAAAAAGTCTTACTGGTCAGGTGACAACAAAGCCACGGAGCCACAGGATGAACGATTTGAAGGAACAGGCTACCCATGGATTCCTGTCCCCTCCTTTCCTTCCCATTACAAAACAGTAGGGGCTCTAAGCTATGCCAATTATGTGCATAGCACTAAGTATAATCTTTGGAAAGCACATCTTTCAGGCTCTTACCCAAAATTAGTCAACACAGAGAACCGAGCGGGGTGCTGGCTCAGCTTTGACGCAATTGTCTCAGCACAAGGCCCCTACAACTAAAAGTTCAAGTGTGTGCCATGCCAGAGAGAATTGTGAAAGTGGATCATTGGCAAATAACCAGTGCGATAGTACAAGGAAATAAGTGGCCTTCCTAACTGCTGCGTGTCTATTTTTTAATTTTTTTTATTTAAATGGTTCTAGTTTTCAAGCTCATATAAATGGGGTAAACTTGCATTTTTTTTTACCACATCTGGCCTCTGTACTGAAACAATAGCATAGTTTGAGCAGTAATATCATGTAATTTCTGCTGAATAGTATGGTACATTTAAACAGTTCCAAGGGGGTGAATAATACTATTTTAAAGGGGCTTTGATCATTACTTATCTTTCAGCTGATTATAGGAATCTTGTTGGAAGCTTTCAAAGGGTTTTTAATTTTGACTCTCTTTATGTCTTCAGCCTTGTGCTGACATTAATTTCCCCAATTCCCTGTGAAAAGAAGCACAGTTTTGTCTCAGATGCTTTTTGTTCCTTATGTCATGCCTTTTGTGCATGCAGATGGGATTGATTAATTCCAAGACCTTAACTCGCATTGCCACCTCCCCCTCCACCATCTTAGGCTTCTTAATACATCCATCCATCCATAGACAGATAAATGGGAGTGCAGATTCTTTTGCTTGACAAATTGCGTATAATGTTGTTTAGTTGGTTGTACTAAGTACTAAGGCTACTTGAAACTCACTGGTGCTCTGAAAAAATTGTGAAGTGCATCCTTTTAAAGATGATTAGTGCGAGGGCTGGGCAACTCTCAAGGACCCCTGGTAAGCATTCAAAACATGGATTAAGTAGAACTTAATTGATACAGAAGCCTCTAATAGCCCAAGGGGTTAATGTTAGCTTGTCTCAGTTATATGTCTGCTGCTTCACACCTGCTAAAATTGGGAGAACGTTATGATCAGAAATTGTTTAAGCAGGAAATGAGGTGGGTCAAATGTTTGTAGATTCTATGTATATTATAAATATTTTTTTTAAAAAAAGCAGGAGGAACATGATAACAATAGTTGGTCGTTGAAGTTACTGATTGCAAAAGTTAGTGGGGGCTGCTGGCAGAGTTCAAAAATACCAATAATACACTCTGAAAGAAATATATAAAGACTCACATATGAATATGTAATGCAAATTCTAAAGTTAATAGATTCTGTTATAACTTGAGCAGAATGGCAGCATCAGGAAAATTGTCTTTAGGTTGAGCATAAATTCTAGCTCTAACAAATGTTAAAACTTCCCTAGGACTTTTACACATGTTGTACGTTTACTGAAAAACAAATCCACTATGTTCCTCCCCACCCCAGCCCCAGTTTATGTTTTGGATCACAGCTCAATATTTTGTAAACAAATGAGTAAAAACAAAGCCTAATATTTAGAATTTAGGCATACACATTTCTAGTACCAATTCATTTCTAAGAAAGGAAGTAGATATTCATCAGAATATTAATTCCAAAGAGATATGTAAAGTTGAAAGGTGAAAATGCTTCCAGGAAGGAGTTGTAAGTCAAATAAAGCACAGGAACTGCAAGTCATAAATAAAATCACCCCTCCTTTGAAAATCAGTATGTACAACAGTGGCTATTGAAAAATGAAAGGCTATTTTAGTGCTTGGAAAGCTGGACAAGCAATGGCAATTTTCCAGTCCTTGTAGCTTACACTTTGTTGCTTAGTGCTTGTAAATGTAAATCTGTTCTAAAATATGAATACAGTTAAGCACCAAACTGTGATTCTGTGTATACTGTGATGTCCAACTGCTTGCTTGGACAGAGGAGATAAGAAGCTCTGCTTAGTTAAAAGTCTATTTCTGAAGTTGTAATTGCTATTTTGCATGACAAAAAGCAACAAATGGTGTTTAATTTATTTTGAAATCATGAAATGTGCTGTGAAAAACTCCACAACAGAGTGAAGGAGATGGAGAACATCCCTAGAGCAGTCATGACAAAGAAGTATGCATGACAAGTGTTCCTATGGTGAGATGACAACTGTCAAGAGCGGCAAACAGATGTGATATGCGCACTGTGAGTTATTCATAATGGTCAGCTTATAGCACACAATGGAAATGCAAAGAGCCAGAGACAAACACAACCACAAAAGTTTTCTCACCCTTTCTTCTTTCTCCTGGCATCAGTCATGACACATACTAGCATGAGAAGATGTAATCCATCTTCAGCATATAGTGCTTCATGATCAGAGAGAGCAAGAACAAAACATAAAATGGCACATTTTTATATTTCAACATTTTTTCACTTATTACTCAGTGGAGACAGCTGCTGGATATAATGACCAAATCAAGGGAAAATCACGAGTATGGTGCCAAACAGTATTTATAAAAGTATCTATATACCCTCTTGATGGGGAAATGTCCGTGAAGAAATGATTTTTATGCAGATGTTATTTTGGCATAGAAATTTCAGAGTCCAGCAGGGACCTTTGCTATCCCCCACCCCCACCCCACACACACATTATTCCATATCTCGATAAAAATGTCGAGCAAAATCATCCTGGAATTCAACACACAACTTCTTGGATGTCACAGTGGGGATGCTGAATCAATGACTAACTAACAAGGACGTGGCCTGAATGAAGGCTAACAAACTAAAGCTTAGTTCAAAGTAGAAAAAGGCAGCATTAATGAAGGATTCTTCGGACCAGAGGGAAAGGAATTCAGCTGTTCTGGAAAGGGTTGTGCTAGGTTTGAAGCTGTCACTAAAGATTCAGGTAGTTTCAGTGGCAGAGAACATTTTTTTTATTATTGGGTGTACTTCCAGCCAGGTCCTTCTCTGGAGATATATAATGTGGCCTCCTAATCCATATTTCAGTAACCCTCTGTTTGGATCACTGTAATTCACTGTATGCAGAAATATTTTCTGAAAATGATCCAGAAATTTCAGCCAGTGCAAAATAAAACAATAAGAGTTTTAAATTGGACTAGGCATTAACCATTATGTTGATCTAACTTCTCCTTCACTAACTTCCTTTTTATTTCTGGGATTAAATCTCCTTCAATAACTTCTGTTTTATTTCTGGGGTGAAATCAAAGTGCTGTGTCTAACAAATGTAGTTCTACAACATTTAGGACCTGAAGTAAACCTTCCTTCCTTTACTACTTTTGGAGTTAGGCAGAAAATAAAATTAAAATAAAGTAAAATAAAACAGAACAAAACAAAACAAAACTATCACAGTGCCCATTTTTATAAACTTTTTTTTTTCATGTTCCACATGAAACAAAAGTTTGGAAAATGATTATCTAATTAAGTAGTATGCAGCTGATCTTGTGCTGTGTTAAAAAAAATCTAAAATAAGCAAATGCTGTCTCGATCTCTACTGGAATGTCCACAGGTAGAGAAAGATAATATCAATATCCCCTAAACTGTTTTGTGCATGTATTCAATTCTCATTATGCAATTATGCAAAATAAAGGAGGCAGAAGCCTCTACTGACACTGATTCCAATCAGGGCACAATAGAAGAAGACCAGTTACTCATGTGTAATTAACATAAGGACAGTCTTTCACTGATACCATTATTTCCATCTTTCTCTTGAGGAAAATCCTCCATGCACTTATTTAAAGTAGGTAATTGAAAGTTCTCTAAGGATTAAAGAATATGTTTTATAAGATCTGTAGTTACACCAGAATTACAGTATATGGAACTAGGGCCTAAAACCAAAGGCAGGGTTTGATTGGTTCTATGTGTCCTATGCATTGGCTATAGTTCTTAAGGGCCTACATATTTTTATATACACCTATGCTCCATTGTGGCATCTGCAGTAGCTCAGTGGACAATGACACTACTTCAGAGAATTGTTGACCTTGCAAGCTGCGGTACATGACAACAAGAGGTGCTTAGTTCAGCCAAACCAAGAAGGCACGTATTTTGTTGGAACAAGTTACACAATCAAATTTCTAACTGATTGCAGCAAAATACAAGTCTACTTCTTCAGAAGTCCTTAAGTGTCCTTGAAAAAATATTTCAATCTGACTTTTAATGTCAGAGGGAAAAAAAAATCTGTGCTTATACTGAATCCCATTTTGTTCTGCAACTCTTTTGTCCGTTAGATAAATTATACACTAATGTTTTTCTATTGATTTCTATTGAAATGCATCTTTTCGCATCTCTTCTCTTCTTTCGGATGTCATAATCTCTTCAGGGAGAAGAACTGAGGCCTTTAAAAACTGCTAGAAAATTTAGTGCTATACCTCGTTGATTGTTTTCATCCCTTGACACTTTCCAGTTGGACTAATCTGTGCCCTGTTTTTTTTTTCCTTGAGCAGCATAAGCACATATCCCAAGAAACACTAATAAAAGAAATGTGATTGTGAAACTGGCTCCAGCAAAAATGAGACCATTTATAAAATTGTCCACACACACACACACACACACACACAGTGTGTATGTATGTATGTGTGTGTGTGTGTGTGTATACTGTATGTATATGTATATATATGCTTTATATATATATATATATAGTGTGTGTATGTGTGTGTGTATATATATATATATATATATATATATATATGTATGTGTGTGTGTGTGTGTATGTGTTGCAGTCACATCAACAATGACTTTGATTTAACAAAACTTTAACTCCTGCTTTTCAAGGATGCTCATTCATAGCATTGCAATATAATTACAGTATGCTGGCACAATATTTGAATTCTGGATGGATAATTTAATGACATAATCACTGAAATGTATTCTCACTAGTAGGCAGTAGATTAAGCAGTGCATGGATAAAGATGCTCTGTTTTTTTTTTAAGATAGAACACAGAAATTTAGTTCAGTTTCCTAGCTTGTTGATCTTATAAATGGCTTACAGCCTATCTAATGGGTGACCTTTCTGTTATAACCCTATTTGGTGGTTAAGGTCTGTAAGTGAGAAGTCCATATTTCTGAGATGCAGGAGAAGACATTCTCCTGTGGTGCTTCCAGCCATAGAATACACCCTTATTTTTGGTCCTCACTTTCTCAGCATGTAGAAAATCAGCTACATTTGTTTCACCAGCATTTTAAATCAGCGGTGTGCAAAACTCTGCATTTCAGGCATAGAACTCACTGTTTTTCTTCTGAACCATGCTGCTTCAGAGCCAGATCACAACTAGAACACCATTAATCATTTTCTCTTCTGGAAGATTTACTTCTGGAAAATTATCAACCACTCCCAAAATGATGAAATCAACGCTTTCTGGAAGAAAAACAGAATATTCCAAGAAAATTGGAATGTTCGATGCCTAGAACCCAAAGTTTTGCACATAATATTTATTTTATTTATTATCTATTTATTATCTGTCTATTCATTTACTTATTTATTTAAACAGCTACCGATCTCACAACAGTAACTCTAAGTGGCAAACAGAGGGTTAGAACCCAAAGCAGAGCACAATATAGAATTAAACATACAGTATGTTCAAGGTCTAAAAATAATTAGTGTCAGACTCCCCCATCAAATGTTCCCAGAACATCTTATCAAACTTGCATCCATCTTCAGACAACCTATGTCAGCAGACTGTGAGCCGCCAGCAGGGAAGGGGAGTTGGACTGGAGTGTGAATCTAGTTTGGGCTAGATACTCCTTGCCCCAAGGTCAACAGGCGGAAAACTGTTCAAGCCATCTACTGGCATGAGGAGGAGGGGCACATACCTATGGGGGTAGTGGGGGGAATTAGCAGTTTTTGTGATTTTAAACTGCAGAATGTGCGGGAAATGCCATTCACAACTTTTACCTTGTATCAAAGGCTATGCTTCATTAAAGCAGATAAATAAGCAAAGGCTTATGGACTGTCGCTGAATGAATGCTCGAGTGTTCTGGTCATTACAATTAGACTAGAACTAACAGATCAGGCTCCCTTAACCTCCTCTTCCAAAAGCCTGGGGAAACAACAATAATACTATGTCAATGGAAGACCTTCCCCAGCAGCTTTTGTTTTAAAAAGGAGTGTGAGAGATAGGGTCCTGAGGAACTCTACAGGGGCCTCGGGGTCTATCTCCCTCCCTTCTACATTGACTGGTACTGGCCTGAGATAAAGGAGGACTACCACAACATTATGCCTCCCATTTGCAATCCCCTGAACTAGTCCAGAAGAGTACCATGTTCAAAGGTAGGGAAACCCACTGAGATATCAAGGAGGACCAGAATGGAATGTATCACCCCTACCCCAAGGCCTTGACAAATATGCTCAATGCTGCCTCAGTGCTATAAGGAGTTCTGAATCCTAACTGAAAAGGGTTCCAATAATTCACTTCCTCCAGGGTCCTCTGGAGCTGCAGGCCAACCACCTTCTTAACAACTTTCCCTAAAAAAATCAAACTTTGAAAATGGCAGTGACAAATTGTTTCTGTATTTTCATCAAGGAAGCATGTATGGACTTGGCTGTATACTTTAGATGAGTTTGGGTACCAGATGATGGAATCCACAGGTTAGAAGATGGTCTTCCGGTTACTTAGGAATAATGTTAAACTTTCACTAGTAGATCTGGAGACCATGAAATGACCAGATAAAGCTGGGATTACAGGAAAATTTGGATTAGGCAAAGCAATAGACTAATAGAGTTTTATGAAGACAATTCTTTGTTTACAGTCAACACCTGATTCAAACAGTATAGCACAGACTGTTGGATATCACTGGATGGACAAATCAACTACATAATAGGAAACAAGATGCAGAAATGCAATCCAGTCAGCTTCCAGGGGGAGATAGTTGAGTAGATCATGAATTATTGGTATCATATATACTAGTTATACTAAGTCAGTTCAACACTATAGGTGTTTCAATAAAATTTGACCTGGAGAACATTCTGTCAGAATCAATGTAAATACAGATTCAGTACACTTGACTTATATGAAAGAGAAGGAACTATGTGAAGAGAGAAGGGATATTGTGAAAACCAAAGTGGATATATATATTTCAAACACGGATATACATTTCAAAAAGGAAAACATCTGTCTTGCTTCAAAACAAGCTATGATAATAGCTACGTAAAAACAGAGGTAAAGCGCTTGGGCAGCAAAAGAGCTGTATGAAAACTGAGTGCAGATTTTCAGTGTCAGGCAAAATCTGCCAAAGAAAAATAAGAACACCAACAAATACCAGGGGGAGGGGGGGACAAGAGAAGGGAAATGAGGGTTTTTAAGAAGATCAGAGAAATCATAGGAAAATTACTATTAAGGTAGGACTGCTAAAGAATTATCATGGAGAAGACATTATACAGACAAATGAGGTTAGAGGAAGGTGGAAAGACTATATAGAAACTTTTCACAAATATAACATAGAATTACAGGAACCTTTGTACAGATTGGATTTATTCAGCAGAAATTGAGGCATGATAGTGAGTTTGGGGAACGAAGAAATGCAGAATAATAAAGAGGGTGAGACAAGAATGATTGTCCCTGTATCTATTTAACTATTATAAGAATGGCAATATTAAAAGAGATGAAGGTGGGAATCAAAATGCAACTGAAACACTAAGAATTTGAAATGAGCAGACAATATCACTTCGTTTTCAGAAAATAAAGAAATCTTGGAAGAGCAGATCATTATGAAAATAAAAAAAATGGAAAGTGACCAAACTATCAATTTTAAATAATCAAAAGACAAATGTAATGATTACTAGAATTTCCAGTGAACTTATGAAGGTTCTTAGTGAATAAATGAAGGTTACTGATAGCTTGGTCTTCTTGGTTTCAAGTACATATAAAGATGAATATATGCTTGAAATGTAAAAAAGAAATTAACCTTTGGAGGAAGACAGTGACAAACTTAGACAAGTTAATGAATGATAAATATATTCCTATGCAAGAAAGATCAGAATTGATAAAGCAGTGGTCCCTCCCATTGTAATGATAGATGTGAAAGCTGAGCACTGAGAAAGAGTGAAGTAATAAGGTAAGCAACTTCAAATTATGGATTTGGAGATGGTTACTAAGAAGTAACCTGCAAGAAGAGCCTATCAGGTAGTCCTGGACTGAATAATAATAATAAAAATATTGCTTCCTTGAGTACAAACAGAATTTCACATGCTCTGGATAGGTAAAGTGAGCAGATGAGAAACTAGGAAAGAACAACAACAACAGCAACAACAACAACAACTATACTTGGCAAATTTGAAGAAAGTAGAAGGGAAAGAAAACGGATAGGGTAGAAAGATGGGATCAAGGTGATCATTGGAATATCCTTGGAAGAGTTATGGATTATCACCATAGATAGGATGAGATGGTGAGCATTTCTCCTCAGAGTCACCAGTGGTCAGAGTGATTTGGTGACATATCACTAATTCTTCAAATAATTTGTAAGTGTCCTAAAGATGGGCAATTGTGGTAGAACAAATGATAGAGATAAATAATATGCTTAGATTTTGTTGGATGGATGGATGGATGGATGGATGGATGGATGGATGGATATCTGTTCAGTGAGGGATCTCTGCACCAAGACAGGTCCTTCCCCAGAATCTTCTGTTAGATTGGTGGTTTTGCAAAAAGATTAGTTTAAATTTGTGGGGAGTGGTAGATGAGAGGAAATCTGAGGAATGGCACCACTTGTGAGAAGCCCCCTGAAAGAATACTGTATGTGATTAAAATAAAGTAGCTCCTTTGGTTCTGAATTTCTCATTTCATCCATGCAAAATATTATGAAAGTCTGTTGCTAATTTTCCTTTTACTAGCCTTATATGCGACGCCCCAAACAGAAGGCACCATGTAGCTTTGTATCCAACCATTAAATGACAGCAAAACCATTATCACAATGCACATTTTTATGCATTCAGAATGGGCTCCATTCTACATTTGCCAAGCTTGTCATTATATGGCTAAATAATGAATTTTGACTCTTGTTTCTAGCACTAATGTGAAGAAGGTATGTGCATTACTGCTGGAGCTGCTCTTTTTAGGGTTTTCCCTCCAGGCTGGTTTTATCAATTAAACTTGTGATCTTATTAACACCTTACATTCCCCCCCCCTTGGGATTTGAGTGAGAATATTCTTGCCAAAGCTCACAGCTGTTCTGTGAACAAAAATAACACTCACTTGGTTCATTATTATTACAGCGGGAATGGGGAAGGGGTCCTTTGCAATTCAGCATGTGGAACTCGGTTTTGGTTCAAAGAAATAGGTCTAATCATAAATGAATACTTTATAACTAATTGTTGTTTCTACCTTTATAGTAGCAGTTAAGAGGGCTACTTATCTGAATTATAAAGCCCTAAATTAAAGAGAATTAGAACATAACGTATAGGTGAAAACAAGCTTGTTACTTTTTGTGTGCTGCAGATTGTTTGCTGCCAAAGAGATAAATGGGCTGCCTTTTGGACAGTGGGAATTAGAATTAATTCCCAATATTATCACGGGAAGTTCCTTTTTTTTTTTTTGTAGAGGTGAGATTGTCTCCTATATCTGAATAGTATTTATGCTTAACCTCTCCCTAGTTCTTAAGAAGTAGTTAAAAGTATCTAATAATCAGTGGCTTCTTCCATGCCAGGTTTTATAACAGAGTTTGTTTCTCACTTTGAGAAGATATCTTCTAAGGCAACCCACAGCAGTTGAAAGAGAAGCTGGAAGACACAGGATATTGGGGAGAAGATGGGAACTGCACAATTAGTGCAGGATTACTCCTTGGCCAATTACTGCAGGACTGGCCAAGGAGTCCCTCCTTGTGAGGGGAGATGGGCAGTGATAAAAATTTGATAAATAAAATAAATAAATAAATAAAATTACCTGCACATGGAGATGAAACTTTAAAGTCTCTAACAAATTTGGCCTTTTAAGCACACCATCAGAGCCTCTGCTGCACCAGATCCCATCAGGAGATTAATGAGCAGTTCTGGGAAATTTCAAAGGTATGATAGTGAACAAGTGAAAATTATTGCATAACAGTGTGGGATATAAAAATGAATGGAAGATTAAAAATGGTGGCCTCTGTTATCTTTGCAATGTGGGAGATACAGCAATGCATCTCCTTTTAGCACTGTGAAGATAGTATCAAAGGCACTTGGGAAGGGCACATTAAGTGAGTCTTTCCTATTACTACACTAGCTTAGGTTCCTTATCTCTAGCCAGATCAGGAAACTGTTCTGCCTTTAGGTCCCAATTGCTTCAGGGTTTGTTAATTCCTGAGGACAACTTGTTCACAAATGCTAGTGTACAAGAGGGCAACTTTTTGAGAGGTGGGCTTCATTTTTTGGTCCTTTAATGGTTCCAGGACACATAGCTATGATGGGATTTTTACCCTTTCATGGTGGTGGTGGAAGTGTTGTTTACAGGACATCTACCTGAAGCTTATTTCATTAATTATTTGTCTTCAAGTTGCACAACAATGGAGAAATACTGAAATACAATGGAAGAATGGGTTGTAAAGATGGCAGAATTAGCAGAAATGGCAAGGCTGGCCTGTCTGGTCAGAGATAAAACAATAAGTACTTTTATAAAAGACTAGAAACAGAAAAAAAAAAAGTGAAATGGTGATTTCTGGATTTGCTGATTGAAAAAAAGGGTTGAATATGGGATAGAAGGAATTTCCGTAATGTAATCTTAAAGAGGGAAGAAGGATAATTGGCTTGTTTGTAACTGCTGCAAAGAAGATCAGAAGTCACTTCTTTAATTATCCTTCTCTGTTTTTCTTTCTCTAATTGTACTGCTTTTTGCACTTTCTTTTATCTTTTTCCTTCTTTCTAACTTTTATTTATATATTTTCACATTTATAAGATGATAGATAGATGATAGATAGATAGATAGATAGATAGATAGATAATTTGCCTTCAACTCAGTGTTGACTTTTAGTGACCACATAAATAGACCTTCTTCAGGATGAACCGGAAGCATAACACAGCAATTTTAAGCTTTTTCCCCCCCAGTAAAAATGGCACCATCAAAACTCAGCAACTTGCCATTGAATATGCAGCATGATCTCTGCAGTTCCAGGCCTACCTAAAATGAATTTAGAGGTCTACTTGCAGCTTGCAGGGTTGGCCACGTTGCTCTCAACAGAAACTAGCACTCTAATCAAAATAGCAAGAAACAAACATGAGTTCCTTTAGACTGTTCAGTCTAGACAGAACGTTGTTCAAATGACAAGTGGAATAGATTTTGTTTAATAAATATTATACTGCACTAGGAACATTAAGTGTAATTACTGAATATTAAGTCACAAGAGGGCAAGAAAAAGTCTTATGCAGACCTTTGATCTTCACTGCAGTTGCTCATAATAATCAATATGTGTACTACTTGACAGGTTAAGAGATTTCTGATAGGAGACTGACTTACAGAAGTAATGCATTTGATCATACTAACTGAAGCATGCCCACCCTTCAGAAAACCAGCCCTGGAAAATCAGCTGTCATTCTAACAATTTCATATACTAAACATACTGAAGATACTTCCTCACATCACTGTTTAGTAGTTTATGGATAATTTGTTTTTACCTCTTTTCTGTATCCTAATGTGAGAAATGATACCTCTGCTGTCATCTATCATGCCATTGAAATGGAAATGTGAAAGTAATAATATGTTACCCAGTGCCAGCTCTATATATCAGCATCCCACCCCATTTTTTTTTTCAGTTTTTGAAGCCCAGTTGGTCACACTGGGCACCCCTCCAAATCAAAATTAAAGCAGGGAAAATAAAAGGGAGATATACTGACTCTGGAATAAGCAGGTCAAAAACAATGTAAGGAAAAGTTTGACAAAAGGCTGAAAGCCTCAGAATAATTCCCTGATGTCTATATCTAGCAAAGCCTACATGGATAAGTAAAATCAGATTCATTAAGAAACTGATGATTAAAAGAATTAGTTGACTAGTTCACAACTGATGTGAAAAGAACTAGTAGAATTTGTTAAGGAAATCACATGTGGAAAGCCTGCATCTTTGAATTATCTGCCCTCATGTTTGAGGTGGGAGAGAAGGATATTCTTTCTATAGGAAGCACATTGAAGGAGAGAACCTAAGAGTACTAACCTATCAGAGCAAAGACTAAGAGAGGAATAAGAGATGGAGCAGCTTGTTTGCTCTTTTCTATTAAATCCTTAGCATTCGAAACGTGAAAAGAATGTATGCTTCTGGATCAAAGATCTGTACTAAATCATTTTGAAAACTGGCAGCCTGCTATCATTCTTACTCAGGGTGAACGTACTCTCATCCATGGACATATGAAAGGATAAAGAGAGATCCATTGACATGGGCATAAACTAGGTCATTGTAGACATATCATCATTTTGGCACTGAGGAAACCACTCCTCCCCCTCTTCAAATTAGATAGTTGGTAGTCCTAATCTCAACTGCATACATGATTTGTAAGCATTTATTTTATTACACGCAATATCCTGGTCTTAGGGTAACACCCTTAGCATAGATAACTACAGCAAACAGCATCTGTTGGCATTACTTGTTCTTTGCAGGAAGCATATATAAAAATGGCAACAGCAACAGAGTTTCAAAAAACATATATCTGGAAAGTTGCATAATTAATTAATGGCTTAATTAAATATGGCTAAATTTGAGTAGTGTTATACAGTGCATGCAATCTACATATATATGGAGGAAATATGTACCTGAAATCCAAATCAGTAACTAGTAATTTTTAGCAATTTTCTTTTTAAAAATACATAAACTGAAGTGGGAAAAAACCTGACTGTCAGAATGAATACAATGTGAGTCCATATGGGTGAGTCCCTGTGGCCCAGACAAAATGTAGAAATATTTATACTTCCCTAAGTATTTATCTTTCTCATACATGTCAGAAGCCCTTCCTAGCTCTTTTCATATCAAACAATAGTCTGTTCAAATTATGATGATATATGTTTGTGTTTGTGGGGGTATTAATTAATTTTACAAGCTGAATTCAATAGATGACAATAGAAGTGAACTGAAAACATTACTTAGTTAATGAAAGCAGAAGTGGAATGAGACCCATTTGACTGGGTTCATCAACTTCATGAAGATCAAATTATTGTCAAAGTTATCATCTTCAGTTAAAGCTATTGTTTAATCAGCAAGGTCTTGGAAATGCATTGTGCCTAAGTGTACATGATGTACTAGAGTTTAACAATCAGAAACAACTAACAAGAGTTTCTGGGGGAGAAATGGCAGACTGAAGACATCTCTGCAAAAGTGGAGCTGATGACCATGGTGAAAAATGAAGAGCCAGTGAGTAGATTATCTCTTTGGAACCTCTCTGGACAAGGAGAAGACAGGAGAGGGAACAGGAGATTGCCCACATGTGCTCTGGACAGCTGCTCCTCATGAGGAGACTGCTGGACAGTGGTCTCTTATGGGTTTGCACACTGGGAGATGATAGGAATAGCCACCTTGCTTGCAACCATGGTTGGCGCCTTGTAAAGGACACTAAGTTTGCTAATTTCACTTGCTAAATGCTTTCAGAAATTGCTCATTAACTACTTTTAAGCTATTAGAGACCTTCAGAATGGCAGGTTTGAAAATGCTGGGTGAGTTTGCCTTCAATCCTGAATGAAAGAAATTTTTAATCATAAGCTTAAGAATTTAGAATTGAGAATATGAAATAAACGCTAAATAAGATTTTGATTTTAGAAAGTTATAAACGGACTAAGGGTCCAGATGAATTTAGAATATTGAAACTTTTTGTAAAAACCGACACCATCAGCCCCAATATTGACCCGACTCATGCACAATTGGAATATGCAGAAATTAGGTTTATTGAAACTAGTGTACAGATCAGAAGAAAAGCTGTGATTAAGAGATCCCTGCATAAACTCACTAACTAAAACTTTCCAGCAGCCTATTCCCCCCTCCTGCTCCTTTCTCATCCAACCTCTAATGGTCAGCCATACCAGCCACAGCTACCTCTGGCAGTATGACCTTGACTGCCCCCAGCAGCCCAAACAATGGTGATTCACACTCCTTGCAATTCCCCTCTCCCATCTTCCTCCTTGACATGCATTGGCTCATCTGTGCAGACAAATCAGACGATTCAGAACTCATTTGATTATAGAATCTGACACTTTTACAATAAGATTTTACAATTAATTATAAAGAATAAACAGCTTCTTGTGGGAAATATATAGATTTGTTTTGTTTTTTGTAAGACATAACACAAATAACTAATTTCACTAATTTTAAAAACTGGGATGCTAGAGGGGACTAAAAATTTTAGGTAGAAGAAAAGCTACAAATCTACAAAATGATGCAAAATGTTACAACAGTGAAAATACTGAAGGAGACTTTTGAAGAATAGAGTCAGAGAATAGTAGCCACAATTTCAACAATGTTAGTAATGATGACTGCTTCTATGGATAGACTATGTTGAAAGCATGCTATTGAAGAAATGACAGGTGTGGAACAAATTTTATCCAACAAGATAGAGATGGTATTGAAAGTAGATTTACAACTGACAGGCCAAGAAAATGGCCTAGAAAAGGATTTTCACTGGATCTACAAAAAAAACTGGCTGAGGTTTTAAAATTTAAAAGGAAAATACAAACAACAAACCAAGAGTGTAACCTGGACAATTTTTTCTTGTTGGATTTACAAAAGGGGCTTGTTAAAGCCTTGGATAACTCTGTGTGATAGGACAAAGAAGAAATGAAGAGAAATCAAATGCTACGGCAATATTTGAACGAACTAAAGATTGAGACTGTATAAGTAAAAGGAAGAAATATAAAGTTAGCTTATTTGATCAAGGTTAAAACAAGATATGTTGTTTTGGCAAACCTTTATGGACTTTCTGCTGACACCAGGACTGAAAAGATGATGCTTTATGGATTTGTCTATAGATAAGAGATTGGATATGGGAAGAAGAGATAATTGTAACATTCGAGGGGATGAAGAGTCACTCAATTTGTTTATAACGCAAGTTGTTGTGATGAAGGTTGGAATTCACATCTTTATATATTTCTTTTCTTTTTTAAATTGTATTCTTACTTTTCTCTTTCTTCTCTCTTTTTTCTGTTTCCTTGTACTTCTTACTTCTTTTTTCTATTCTATTATCTTTAAGTTTAGTTTGTATTAGATTTTACTACTATAATAACAATTCTTAATAAAAATACATATATGTATGTATGTGTGTGTATGTATGTGTGTGTATGTTTGTGTGTGTGTATAAACAACTAACAATGCTGTGGCATTACTTTAATACAGTACATACAGTCAGGTAGTCCTCAGTTAATGACAGCAGTTGGGACTGGAATTTCCATTGCTAAGTGACACAGTCATAAAATCTGACATCACATGACCACACTGCTTAGCAACAGAAATTCCGGCACTTCCAGTTGCCATCATTAATCAAATCACTGCAGGTTGTTAAGCAAGGACCTCATGTGGTTGCCCAACCTCCTGCTGGTTTTCTCATTGACTTTGCTTGTAGGAAGCTGGCAAAGAAGGTTGCAAATGGCGATCACATGACCATGGGATGCTGCAGCATTGTAATTGGGGGCCAGGCACCAAGCACCGGGATCACAATCACATGACCATGGGGATGCTGTGATCAACATAAGTATGAGGACCAGTCGTAATTACTACTCATTCAGCACCATTGTAAGTTTGAATGGTCATTAAACAAATGGTTGTTAAATGGGGAGCATCTACAGCTACATTCCAGCTCTTATTCTGATACATTCAGTAGATGATAGGATATAGAGATTGGTTATTATTCCTACTTTTCAAGACCAAATAAAATACAAGAGATTCTTATTATTGTTGGCTTTACTAGCTTCACTCTTATGGACTTATTTTTCTGGGAGGTTGTTTTTGTTATTTTAGAGGGCTAAACCAAGGCTACAAAACATTGACATCAGGGGTATTTACTAATGAATAAGCATCTCCATGATTATATTCCAAGGATATTATTGGAATGCAGACCAATCAGGGCATATCTTTCATCAAAACCTCAAAATGAAGCTTTTCCTTTTCTGGAACAGTACAAAAACTGCTTAGTTTTAGTATCAGATTTTATTCTTTAGTAATCATCTGGTGTGGTGAAAAGCACATCCCAGGAAAGGATACTTTAGCTCAACAATGACTACTGCCTAACCATATCTGTAACAGAATCCGGAGTGTCATTTCTTTGAAAAAGAAGGTAATGGAAAGAATTGGAGGCGACTAAATATCTCTACTTTCTATCTCCCAGGCAGAAGTTCTTAAGATTTTCTCAATATCTGAATTTGACCTAAAGTAATTTGGCAGAGATTTCTCCTCTTTTGTGTCTGTCCAATCATGTTTATATACAGTATGCAGATGACTGATAATTTAATTTCTTTTTTAAGCAAAAGAATCTGAATTCCCAAGCAGACACAAAGTGGACCCTTTGTTTTACCACCCGATACATCTGTTTGTGTGGTTTCAATTCGGTTACTTGACTGCAGTGATTAAAGCTGCTCAGAAGTAACATAGTATAAGAGGGAAAATGATCTGACCTTAAGCTGCAATGCATGACTTTGTCACTTAATTAGACCTGAATGTACATATCAATTTGTCTAACTTTGGGCTTCTCTGAATCAAACTACCATCCTACTCTTTATTGCTACTGTTGAGGGAAATTAGCAGATTTGTGTCTCAGAATGTTTTTTTTTTTTTTAAATACCTCTAGAGAATCTGTATTTTAATTACATAATGTCATGGTATTTCCCTTACATGGAAGCAATTCCATGTAAAAACCAGAAACCACCAGAATATTAGTGTAATCTTATTTATGTGGGAAATGATCACAAATGGATGGATTTGATTATTCTTGCTTTCTTTTTTTTAAAGCTACCTGTGAAATCCTAGTTGACTCAAGATTAAAGTGGAGGCAATCATATCTTTATCCGGCATTCTATTTTTTTTTAATTAATTTATCTCTGTCCCATAAATTTAAAAAATGCAAATTATGGTAAGGTGTTATATTATTAAAAATGAATGAAATTAAATCTTTCCCTGTCTATGCTGGGTGAATGTTGTAAGCATGCCAAATCTCAATGTGGGAGGGAAACACTGCTGTTAAATATCAGAAAATAGTCAGGAAAGAAGAGCTATGTCTTAGCTGGAAATTTCAAAATTTGATTTTCATCCAAACATGTGATATTTTTTTTCTAATAGTTTCTACCATTTTGTTTCCTCTACCCCTGAGTTTTGGACCCCCACAATTAAGTGTGTATAGACACTTCAAAATGGGTTTGAAAAAAAAAATCCTTAAAATTGTGACATTCATTTATATCCAGTTGAAAGTTTTGTACTCATTTTGTACCATTTAGCTCAATCCTTCTTGATGTGTATACTTGTAGAGAGTAAGGAAGATGAACTTGATGGACATACGCAGGCTCCATGTGTGTGTGTGTGTGTGTGTGTGTGTGTGAGAGAGAGAGAGAGAGAGAAAGAGGGTTTGACACCTGGTGACTGCCTGGACAAGTTCCTGCAGTTTTCTGGGCAAGGTTTTTCTGAAGTGGTTTGCCCTTCCCTCCTTCCTAGGGCTGAAAGAGAATGACTGGCTCAATGTCACCCAGCTGGTTTCGTGCCTAAAGGAGGACTAGAACTCACCGACTCCCAGTTTCTAGCCTGGTGCTTTAACTACTACACCAAACTGGCTCTCTGCAGGCTCCTTTCCCATATCTTAAGTCCATAACAGACAAAAAATATGTTGAAAAGGCTCAGACAGACACCTCCCTAATTCACAGGAGTATTAGAAGGGAGAGGAGGCATAGCACAATCAGACTTGCAAGATTCTATTATGATAGCCTCTCTCCATAAAAGTAGCCTTTTAGCCTTCCTGTGCAGTGGTTTTTCTGCTCTGTTCTACCTGACAGGGCTGACAATACCTCTGCCCAGTGGGTAACTGATGTGCCACTTACCCAGCACTACCTGGGCTTCCAAACCACATGACTTTAGTACCAAAATTATGAATCACTTTTCTCCATTTATTATTCCATAAAGCTGCTGGTTTGTGCTGATTCATCTCCATAGACACAAACTTTGTCAAGTAAACAGAAATTATTTCTTGTTTGTTTTTGGCAACTCATGATGTGTGAGTTAGTGAAAGTATCCAATAGTTTGCAGTTCAAATTACTGTCAGTTATAGAGAAATTAGATGGTTGTGAATGTATTAATAGAAGAAATAAGGAAGTGATTGTTAAGTATGAGAATACAAAACATGGTTTTCCTGTTTTGGAAATGGCATGTGAAGGGGCCACATTTTCAAAATCCTGGTTGTATTTGATTTCATTTCCAGAAAAAATGAATTACAATTAAATCAGTTCAATCTAATTATTCTTCATTTGTATTTAATTGCTTCTTCCTATTATTTCATTAATAAATACCATTGGTAACTTTTTTTTTAGCTTTCTGAGGCTGACCCTGAAGATTTTTGGGATCTTTCTGGTATAAAGGCTCAGGCTTTGTCTCGGGTAACAGAATACTCCCCAAATATTTCAAATTATTCAGTTTACTAACTATACTGCTGCAAATCCAAGATAATAGTAGCAAATAGTTACCAGATTTAAGGTCTAGCACTCATAAATGAAAATTTGTACATTCCAGATTAATCCCTTTATGCTACATTAAAACATGAATTTAGTTTTTCCCTCTTAAATGATTTGGTTATTTTTACTTTTGTTTTTATTCTTAATTATTTTATTTTATTTTATTTTATTAATTTTCAATATTGTTTTTGTATACTATATCTGACTGGGCAATAATTATAAATCAACTTTTCTAGTTCTCCTATAAAGGCTGTAATGGCTCAAAGTGGTGAAGCTGGATCCAGTGGTTCTCAGGTTGGACAAAGCTGTTATTTAAACCCTGAGTAGATGTCTCCCAGTCAGAAGGCTTGGAAGAGAGTTGACAGATTTCCATTAACTCAAAAATGCAAAAAGCTTAGAACTTTTATATCTATGGCCTGATTTCATGTAGAGTTTCTGCTTTGTCTGCAGTAAAGCAGTTTATCTGTGTTGTGTCTGTGAGCTTCTTCGTAATCAAATTCCTGAATATAGACTTAATGACCCAGTCACCATATATATTGCATGAAGTCCAAGACCTGCAGCCCAGGGACTCAGCTCAGGCATTTTTGTACTAAATGTTCAAAGTTTTCTGCCACAATAGACAAGTCTGATTTGTTTTACTTTCTCACATTTTAAAAAATATTACTATTTTTTTAATCTCAACTTTTCCCACATTTTTTATGAAGAAAGTTCTGAGTTTTAGTAAAAGCTGACAAAATAAAAAATAAAAAGCCAAATAAAAGTTTCACCCATTTCTACTCATATTCTGTATAAATGTACCCCAGGTTAGATATGTACTGTAGAATAACTTTTTATATTATTTGTAAGTATATAAAGTTAAGCAGAAATTACGGTGGGACAAATCTGTTCACCTAATTAATCAGTATTAATTTTATGTACCCAATTTTTTTATGGACTGCTCATTTACTGCAATAAAAATGTTGCTCTGTTCTGGTGGGAATTTTTGTGGAATTCCCTGTGATCTTGGTTTAACAATTATTCTTCATAGGAATACACTATTAAAACATGATAGGCTGATTTCTTTTCAGCTAAAATCCATGCAATTAATATATTAAAGTGGAAGGTGGAATTAGATTTATGTTAGGGGCAACAGACTTTCCTTCTAGTTCAGTTAGAGACAACTCATAAATGAAATTAAATAACTTGTGTTTGTTGTTTATATATTCGTGGAAGATTCTGAGTGTTGGAGGGAAAGGAAAGGAAGAAAGATATAATTTTGATAGTTTTTCTTTATCTTTAGGCATTGGTGATAACAACATAAATGACAGTTTGTGTTATCTTGCTTGCTAAATTGTTCATGCCTTTCTCCTAGACCTCATAGATCTGTTTAGCTGACTATGGCTATTAGTTTTATTCATGTCTTTAATGTACAGTACTGTATTAAACGGTGATTTTTGCCTGTTTGGTTTTTTTTTCCCCCTCTGGCCTCTTCAACTTTCCTCTCTTGGTCATTTTCTGAGTGTTGCACTCTGCATATCACACAAGACTGATGAGGTTCTAGGACCAGAGAAAGTTCATTTGCATTGAATGTGTGGTCCTAAGAAATTGCTGGTCACAATATTTTATACCAAGCTTTCTGCCCATCTCTGAATCTTGCAGCTCAGTTCTCAGTAGCTTAAAGGTACAATTAAAAAAAAGATATGGAAAGGAAAACACACACTGAGGTGTATCATTAACAAGAGTATCTTGAATGATTGTTTTCAATTATAGAGTAGTGCCAAAAGAGCAGAATGGAAGTATGGGAATGTGCATTTACATTTGCATTTCTGAGACAAAGTGCATCTAAGAAGGATGGTTGAAGAATTTAATCTCTACAGTTTTTATGAGAATTGGCTTGATCCTCCATTCCTGGACTTATCAAAATTTAATCAATTATCCAATGCATTTCTCACTGCATTTTTTCTTGGTTAAGTGTATATTAAAAAAGAACAAGGAGGAGGAGGAGGAATACATTTACAAGTAAACACTTAAATGTGGGTATTCGGAAGTCTTAACTGTAGATTACTATGGATCAGAAGGCTGATATCCCCCTATCAAATACATACATTTTTAACTTAAAGTACAAACTAGCTGACCAGGAAGTGAGCATACCAGCAATTCTCGCTGAAAACCTGAACAATTGTTCCAAGACAGACCCTTTCATAAAGTATAGAAACCAACATTTTGCCAGTGAGTTATAAAGATCATCCATACTTTTTTCTTAATGGAATTGTATAAGCAGGTTCAAAGAAGTATATGAAAGTGATGCCCACTGGTGCTTTGCAAAAACATGATGGGTGTTTTATCATGTTTTGTTTTTCTTTGTTTCAACCAGTAGCTCTTTTATTTGTTTGAAGTGTGCAGTGAGAGTGCTGTCAGGTACATTGTATGCACTCTCTGAAGCTGACATTAAAGGAGAAAGTTTCTGGACTGTGCAGGTGGTAATTCTCTGTCAGTCAAGTTCTCTTTTCAACCAGAAGCTAACCACCAATACAGGGAGTGAAATATGAAGGTGTGTTCAGATAGAAATGTGGCTTTTCATACACCTGAGAGCAAGCACAGCACTTCTCAGCTAGAAAATGGTTTGGAAACTTTGTAGGTATAGTTGCAATTGACCAGCTTCTTTTGAAGCCATGGAGAAAGTTGTGTTATACAATTAGCACTATTCTGTACCTGTCTACTCAGAAAGTAAGTGCAGCTATTTGGCATTTATTTATTACATTTAAATCCCATCTCTGCTGCCAGGTGAAGAGGGAATGGGAACCAGAACAAAGAGCCAAGAGTTGGATACCCTGTCATGACAAGCTCACTAGCAGCACGCCAACATCTCTGGAAGGAATTTAAAGCTCTGTCTGAATTTATCCATTCTCAAACAAGCCTAAGCCTCCTTTCCCAATATTATTTCCCACTCTTATGGCTGTCTGCAAGGAGGCAAGTGATGACATATGCACTGTGACATCATTGCTCAAGTAACCCAAATTATTTGCAAATGATGCAAATTTCACAATTGCAACTTTTGCACAATGCTGTTATGATGTCCATCAAAATTGTCACTTTGGCATCCTCATGATTTGAAACAACACCCATTGCAAGCCTATCAGAGTAACTTAGACTGAGTGACAGCCTGGTTCCAGAACAAACAAGAAGTTTGTGGCCATTTAGAAATTTGAACCTTGGACTTTGCATTTCACTTGAATACTACAACTGCTACATGAACTGCATGTTCCCTGATAGCTACTTGTTGTCCTTGTGTCCCTGTATCAGTGACCCTAGGAAAAGGATGAGTTGGTTGCTTTACATTTCCATCATAGGGTGAAGTTTAACATAAAACATTCAACTTTCCTTTTACAAACAGAACATTCCATTGCTTTGATTAAGAAACCTTTTCCCCTTTATTTTGCAAGACAAATCTAGTAAAAATTGTTGATTCAGAGCACTGCTCTAGAAACATTATAATTGCACGGGAGTAGGAGAAGTCATTTGCTTTTGCTGAGAAGACCAGAAGTGGTAGATGGACATAGTTGTATATGTTGCTACTTAGAAGTGAAGGTGCTTTGATTACAGCCACTGCTTGGAAGGGGGCTGCTTTCTGATGAACTTAACTCTTTGTACCACCTAAACAATGTTTTCAGCTCTTATTTCCTTCCTGTCCACTTACTTTGCCCACTCATTTTGTCTCCATTGAGTTCTGGTTTAAACTTCTCAACTTCAGTCTTGCACCTTTATTGGAAGGAGAAAGAGGAATGTTTGTACTTGTACATCTTTGTGTTCAAGAGTGGTTTGAGTGAGTAAGAGAAAGATTGATTGATATATGCAAATGGGAGATCAATTAATGTTATAAATGAGGTAACTTAATTTATAGGCAATTAGTTTTAATTGGTAGTCATTAATTCAAATGGCTTATGAATACTTATACACACATATACTAGTCAAGAAAATTTCTAGGTTTGGTTTCAACTACAGTTTGCAACCTAGATTGATAAGTGGGAAACTGATAGGGAAACTGACCTTTGCAACAGATTTTGGTCTGGGCTTACAACATTTCTATGTCTATTCTTCTTTTTTAGAATAATAATTTTAAATCCAGGATAATCTTCCTTTCAGTAAATTTGACAGTGTGTGCAAACATAAAGGTCTTTGTAATCAAGCTGGACTCCTCAGCCTGCAGGTTATGACAGGCCTTCAGCACCCTATTTGTACTTCCCCTTGGTCATACTACCAAGATTTGAGGGCAAAATGCATATTATCCAGAAGCATCGTTTTTCAATATTCCTTTTAATAAATCAAAACACTATGGGAACCTGAAGCCTTTGAAAGGTAGGTGCACCCATTTTTACATCACCAAGGTTTCAGCATTTTATGGCATGATTTCAGGCCATTCAAATGGATGTGTATGTGAATTGAAATGGGTCTTTCATTCCCATATCTACCCTTAAACCCCTATTTTGCAGTAGGTTATTTTTCTTTAATTGGTAGGCTAGGATTCTTACAACCTGACCTAAGCAGGTCACAGCAATAGCACTATCTCCATACACATAGATGTTAAACTATTAAGAAGTGGCAATTTTTAATTTATTCTTTTAAATTTAGTTATCAAAGGCAGTTTGGAATGCATGGTAGTTCCAAAATAGAGATGTAAAAGAAAACCTCTGTAATTTTTTTTTTTTTAATGGGAAGAAAGTTGTAAAAGAAGCAAGCAAAGAAGCAAATACTACTCTGGCATAGACACTGAATGTATTGTTGAAAAGTGTCTTTTAGCTTGCTTGCTTGCTTATTTATTTGTGTATTTATGTATTTATTCAATTTGTATGGCCACGCTTCTTGACAAGCAACTCTGGGCAGCAAACAATCTTAGAATAAATTAAAAGCATTTCCCATCACAAATATAAAAATTAAAAGACATGGCAGCCAAGGAAGATATCATAAATGACAGTCGCTAACACAGCCAGGAGATGGGCCCTTCACACACTTGGAGCCCCAGGCCCGGGCACCAAACCAGGTCTTTAGGACCTTACAAAAGGCCAGCAGTGTTGGGGCCATCCTCATCTTTCTGATTAGAGTGCAATTAGATGCACACAAAACAGAATTATTACATAAGAAAAGACAGTTTATGTTGCAGAAAATTCACACACTGATATAGGTTTACATTTGGCAATTTCCTTAACATAGAGACATCTGTACATACATAAATGCATACACACTCACACAAACAAACATGCAGAACCAAACCAAAGACAGAAGTACTGTTTTTCTAACATGAAAAATAAAATGCATCACATTTTTATTACTCACAAAGCAACTTCTTGGTTGCATTTTCATGTCACAACTGATCCAGTCTGCTGCTATTCCAGATGAATGATTTAGCCAGCAATGCAACAACAGACTATGAAATAGTGAAAGGAATTATAAACTGCCCTGGTTATATCAGGAGCAGCCATCGTGGCTGGTATTTATGTGACCTTTGTGGAGGCTGGTGAAGAGTCTTCCCCCCCCCCTTTTTAGTCAATTGTAGAAAGGATAACAAAAACACCCTTTCTTTTCTTTTTTTCTTGAACCCTTCTTGAAGATTATAACTCACATACACACAGGGGAACTGGGTGCCTATAGAAACCCCTGTCTACAGAGCTGTTCTGATTTCCCTTCTCTGTACTGGCAGCCAGAAGAGAGAGTTACTTCTATATTAACCTTTGTCTTTTGGGTTCACAGGACACAAAATGGCTAGTTTAAGTAAATAAGCAAGCTAGTGTTCTTCAGATTTACTTGGATGGGCCTCCAAAGGATCTTGCTGCTTTTATCAAATTAACAGAAAAAAACAAAAAGTGCCATAAGCTCTGTCCCTTTTGTAGATACATGCAACATCACAACACGTGTACAAAAGTGGTGGGGCTTGCATAACAAAAGTGCAATGCTGTTCCCATGTTCCCCCCCTCCCCCTGCTTGCCATCCTATGGTTGCTGCTAGTGATCTGATCCTGGCTATGAAATCACCAGGTTTTGGTTTCATGTAAGGTGCTGGGCCTTTAAATGACCTGGTTAAGCATACAGGGAGAAACCAGCACTCTAGATGCGTATGTTATCACAAATCCTTAGTGGAAATTAAGAAAAAAAAAACAGGTAGTAGATGCAAGGATAGCTAGGTGTTTAATTGGGTTTTAATGATACATCTGTGCTTTCCCTTAGTCCAGTTAATTGGAAAAAAAGCGAGTCAATTTCCATTTTGGCTTTTGTTTGATGAAATTTAACCACACACTTTAAGAAGTTATTTTACTTTTTAAGTACATCATTAAAATGAAGTCAGTGTGGTGTAGTGGTTAAGATGTTGGGTTGGAAGCAGGGAGGCCCGGGTTCTAGTCCACCTTTTGCCATGGACATTTACTGGTTAACTTTGAGACCAGTCATTCTTTCTCAGCCAATCTAACTCACAGAATTGATGCTGTGGGGGGAAACGGGGTATACAGTATGCCGCCTTGAGCTCCTGAATGAAAATGCAGGTTGTAAATAAAATAAATTGGGAGAGTGATTATGCATAGCACTTCTGACACTCAGAAATATTGGAACTGAAATTACTGATGTTTGAATTGTAAGGATGAAAACAATTTTCTGGTCTCTAAGCACTCAGTGAGCTGAAATTTCATTACCATTTAATTCAGGTTTTGCCACCGGTCACTGTTATCTTGTAATGTTCATGTAGAGCGAGTAACATCTTCAACTACAATTCTATAGAAAATTTACAGATATAGACTCTTTTTAAATAAGTAATGTTACAATGCACTATTGACTTACACCCAAGGGTGTCTTGTTGCCCATCATGTACTCTGTTATTTTTCTAGCATTGGTTAGTCACCCTCTGTTTCATGGGTGAACAAGTTTCTTTTCTTTTGTTAGCACTCTTATAATTATTCTGCTTTTCTTTCTCTTCATTATCTTAGGGAGGATGAAATAGTGCCAGATATCTAAATTCCTTCTGCAGTCCTTGGGTACAGTCCAAGCCCTTTAAAATGAAGGGAGGTTTTGCTGTCGTTTTCAGTGGGAAAGGAGTTACATCATTTGAGTGGCATTTCCCTCTGCTTTCCCCACAGTATGATAATCCAGGGTCTGTTTTCCTGGGAATAAACCTATTAAGCACATTGGTATTATTTCCAAGAACAGACATGCTTGAAAATCAAATCAAATCTTTATTACAGTCATAGACCAGCATAAGGATAATGGGGTACAGTCATTAAAAAAGCATAAAGAATTCATCAAGGGTAAAAATAATATAGATAGATGACAGATTAAAAACTAAAAGTATATCTAAAAAGCAAGAATCTAAAAGAAGGGATAGAAGTATTAGATGGGTGTAGGGGAGCATAAAATGTTAATGTGTGGAAGACTATATCAAGTTATAAGCACTCTAATATGTTGAGCAACAGTAAGTGCTAATTAAATCTAGTTTATAAAGTTGAGCCCCAAGCACAGGCCATCATCCGACAAATTTTGAGTGCTGCAGCACAGAAGCTGGCAACCCTGTATGTTGTAGCAGGGTTGGTATCTGAAAGCAACAGGGTGGTATACAGTTGTCCTTTGCGTCCTGGGTATTTATGCAGTAATGGTGAGATGAGGCTAGTATGAATGTCTCTGTAGTACAGGCACTGGAGGAGCACGTGCTCTGTGGTTTCTGTGTGTTCCAGAGTCAGAGGGATGTTGTCTGAGTAGGGAATCTTCCTGTGTTGGCCTACAACGACAGCTGAGGGGAAGACATGATATTGTGCCACAATGTCATGTCTTGCTTGCGTTTTTAAGACTGCATTTCTAAAGTAGCTTCAAAATATATTGTGAATACTGTGGAAGAATGTGGGATATTAACTGTGCTACCTTCTGGAGTTTGGGAGATATTTCTATTTCCATTTCTGTCTTTAAAAATTTCTAAATGCTTGGGGAGCAAGGTGTAGTGTCCAAAGCAAAGGACATTGCCTACATCTGCAGTAGGAGGTAGACTTTTTTCCTCTAACTATATAAACCATGAAGGACATATTTCAGATTTCTGAGGCTTTTCTGTATTATAAGGGATAAAGTTTTAGCACAGAAACTTAGATAAATATTTGAATGAATATGTCCTGTTTCAATTATTGTCTGAATTTACTCAATTTGCATTTCCCAAACCTCTGATTTGGCTGTAACATGCCTGCATATCAATATTTGTACTTCCTTAGAAATATATTTCATAACTCAAAGGAAAGTACAAATATGTACCCCAAAATGAGTATATCAGGAGAAAGAGCACACAGACATGCTTTGCATCAGTGAAACGATTCTTTCAAACAGAGCACACATAAAATCATTGCAAATAAAGCTATTGGAAAAAATGTCCTCAAGAAACTACATCAATTTTCACAAGGATTTTTATTAGAACAGTTTATCAGTCATAAACTGATGCAGAAATGGCCTGATGGGAACCTGAGGTCAGGAAAATGAAGCAAAATAAAATGGGCAGATTTATTCTTCCCTAAAAACCAACACTATGTTATGGGAAATAGGTGCCGTTGATAAAGAAGAGCAGCAGAAGACATTGATTTGATTTAGATTCGAAAACAAGATACACCTGTTTTTCCACTGTGCAACTTAAAAACTTATATATTGCTTTAGAATGTTCAAAGGTTTCAACACTTATTGTTCTGTAATCCTTACAGTCCTGAAAAATAGATTGGGATGATTAATAGGAATGATTTGATGCTTACAAGCAAAGATTTCCAGTTTGTAGGAGGTGTGGGGTTTTGAGAAGTCTAACATTGCTCTTTTGAATTGCTCTGAAAAATATTTACAATCTTACTTGCGAACTTCACCCCATCCTGCTTCAGAGCCACTTCTTCCCTTTTATTCTGTCAACCTCAAATGATGCCAGCTAATTAGGAAACACATAATGAACATCAGGATGCACCACCATGTACTGCTCTGCAACAATATCAAGGTGAGTTGAATGAAGCCTGCTGAGAATCGCATTAGAGCTTCCTGCTTTGAATTACTGATTCTTAAAGGATATCAGTGAAGATGGGATGGAGCACAGAAGGAGAACTGAAGGGTGGAATTGCAACTCTTAATATGAACTAAGAGAATGAGTTAGATTTCAGGAAATTTGAAAAAAAGAGTGGGGTTTGCAATCCAAAAGAAGATTGCAACTAAATTACATTCTTTCTACAGAACTTATTCCACCCCTGGTTACACACACACACACATACACACACACTTGCTTACATTGAGAAGAAGTTCAAGATGTCTGAACTATAGAAAAATCATATAAATATGATTTTATAACCATCAAGGTTTTTATTATATTTATTTTATTATAAATAGTGTTTTATAGTTTTATAGTTTTATTTATGTTTTATTGTAAACTGCCCAGAGTCCCTTTTGGGAGATGGGTGGTGATAAATTTGATTAACAAATAAATAAATAAATAAATAAATATAAATATAATAGATACATAGCACTTTCCATTTCTAATCAGAAAAATATTACAATTACAACAATAAACATATTAAAACCAGGAAGATAACTCATGTAGTATTAGCTATAAAATCAACTGATAAAATGTTAAGCCAAAGGACTTTTTAAATTAACTTGTTTCTGCCATCTGCTTAAAAACATTGCACAGCATCAGATCTGATTTTGACCACCTGATTCATGTATTATTATTCCAGTGTATTCATCTGACACTTATCTTGCTTTTCTAAGCCCAGAACTAAGAAGGTTGGACTAAGTTAGTACTTGGATATGAGGAACTGCCTGAGGTTCAAAGGCTTTGGTTAGACTGGGAAGTCAAAATGGATCCTGGAAGATGGCAAGGGCAAAATCACATCTATCTTGTTGCCAAGATAACTATCTGGATGGGTCCATATGATGACCAGGAGCTGAGCTGAGCTCACCTTGGGATATTTTAAACTTTATTGTTGCCAGTTTGGTGTAATGGTTAAGGCATTAGGCTAGAAACCAGGAGATCCATGAGTTCTAGTCCTGCCTTAGGCACGAAGCCAGCTGGGTGACCTTGGCCAGCCACTCTCTCTATCTCAGCCCTAAGAATAAGAAGGCAGTGGCAAATTATTTCCAAACTTTTGCCAAGAAAACTGCTGGGACTTGTCCAGGCAGTTGCCAGGAGTCAATGCTGACTTGAAGGCCCACAAAAAAAAAAAAAAATGTTGCCAGGGCAGTTCATTGGGTCAAAGGCATGCTTTGTTTCAGTGAAGTTTCAAAATGCTCCCTCCCTTGAAGCAGCAGGACAGACGCAGCCAGAAACAAAGCAGTCACTCGAGGTAGACCGGCTCCATCTGAGCTTCGAAATGAAGTTTCCTTGCAGAGTGCACCATCTCTGTGGACACAAAGCACTTTCTCAAGGCCTGGTGTATCACCACTTGGGTGCAAAGAACAATGTTGAGGCTGAGCAGGCTCACTTTCACACAGTGCCTTCTATTTTTCTCTGTTACTAAATTGTATTGAACAATGAATCAAAACGACACACAAACGTCTTTCTTTCTATCTCAGCAAGTTCAGCAGCTTTCTACTTTGGCGAAGAGAATATATTTACATAAATAACATTTTGTTTGTTGAGCTAGATTTATTCTTTGAGGTAAATGGTTGAATATATATGGGTGTATATGTGTGTGTTTATGTGCATATGTAATACATGCACACTTACACACACACACAGACGTGGTATATATTCATCACCCTTCAATTTTTAGCTGCTAGATAAGAGCAAAGGCAAAGTTCAGGTAACTTAAGCTGAGGGCCCACTATTAACGGCAGCCTATATTGCATGGGGGAAATTGGAAAATGCTGCCACCTGCTACCACCCATCATGGTAGGTGGGAAGAGATTTGTCGGTCCCAAGATCATCTTGCATCTTTCACATTGAGTGTATTGTGCGTTTTCCTACCCAGACGACGCCAAACCCACACACCCGAAGAGACTGATAATATCCTCTCAGATTAAAAGGGAGGGAAAGGTCTTAAATGCTTTTATTTTTTTCCCCTCATTCCCTTTTCCTGTCAATAAGCCATTTTCCAAAGAACAGGTCCTGATCAGTAAGTTGTGTCAGCAGGCTTAATAGAAAAGAGTTAGTGTATCAAACATTGATGACAGAAAGGCAGCATTTCTCCTGCATCAGAGTCAGGATTCTTGAGATATGAGGCATCTTATCAGCAGGTCTATTTCAATTAGTCTGCTTCCTAAACCAGTACACTTCTCCATATGTTAAGGCTTTTTCCTCCTTTTCCTTTCTCTTAATAATTTCCCATAGGCCCAACTGATGGCTGGTTTGTGTCATTTAACCAAGAACCACAACTGTAGCATGGTGTTCTGTCTCCATAGATTTTGGGTGGTTTTCACAAGCTGATAACAACTGCTTGAGCAATACAGACTCAGCATGTTTTGGTTCTGACTTATTTTTGTAACCTAGAAGCTGAGATAAAACAGGAATAAACAAAGCTCTAACAACAACCATAAGCTGGGGTCATAGACAGCACAATAACTGGTGCTGTGTAAAAGTGCAAGATGTTAATTACATCATACTATTTGGGGAAAATTCAGCGTATCAGGTCTGTTTCCCACATATTAAAGAAAAAAGTCCTAAAAGCATTAGGTGTGAATGTAGGAAATGTGTAGACTGCAGGACTGACTGCAGTTTTATGTTTCAAATGTGTGATTTCATGACCCATGTGTCTCATGTCACATGAAAAGGACTCATAAAGAAAGCAGCAAGGCTGGGACTATCAGGGATCCTGCTCAAAGGGAGGAACTGGATGCACATGCCTCTCTATGTCTGCATGGCATCTTCGAACATAATTTGAACATATGGCCAACATAGAGGAATGCATCTAGCAGGGGGTAAGGCCAGCATATGTGTAAGCACCATTCGACTTCCTCAGGAAGTTGTCAATATATGGAGGGGTTATATAAACCTACCTTTGTACAGAGCACACACTTGGTGGCTGTATAGAACAAATTTATTTTGAATAGATTACCTCTCTATTTAGAATGTCCTTTGTACACAGGCACTATCATGGGAAATGGGCAAATATCATTCCTATCTGGCATAAGTAGATGGGGATCAAGTAGGATTTCATACACATATAACAACAGCGCACAAAGGACCACCTGAAAATGGGTAATAAGTATAAACTCACATGTATATAGAAAATACAGTCTGGCTAAAAGCAGGCCACCATACATAGCAAGTACTTTCTCCACTCTCTGAAGCTGGTATAGCAACTTTCTTGAATATTTGTTATTTTCAAGGGATGGAAAACTTCTGAGATGAAAAGGCTCTACCAGATTTATTTAAAAATGAATAAATAAATAATAATAGAAATAGTGCTGTCTAAGAAAGAAGTCCCATAATAGATCTGATAATAATAAACCACCCAGAGTCCTTCCAGTGGGAGGAGATGAGCAGTGAGAAATTTGATAAAGAAATAAATAAAATAAAATAATACCATTCATCTTTGGATTCAGAAAAGTATTGCCAGAAACAGATTTGAGTGTGAGTGTGTGTGTGTGTGTATAATAAATTTGGATATTAATTATCTTAAATGGATAATTAAATTTGGATCTTAAGAACTTAAATCACAAGATCTTCTTGAGTTGATTCTATTTTGGCATAGTAGCAAGAAAAAAATCAATATGCCATTATATTTTATTTCTTTATAAAATTTGAAACAGTTTTCTCATTAAAAAAAAAAACACCACCATGGTGTTAACTTGTGTTTTAATAAAGCATATGTATATATTAGAAACAGTTATCCAGGCAAATGTGTAAAATCCATAGCAATGTAAGTAGCATTGAGAGAATATAGGAATGTGTGTGTGTGTGTGTGTGAGCGAGAGAGAGAGAGAGTTTATATATCCAAACTACATAATTTCAATTTTAATTTTGCTTCTTATGACCATTAGCCAGCAAGTAAAAGAAAGGGAAAGGGAGAGAACAGAGTCTGTTGGAAGAAATTAAGATCTCTCTCCTGCCTGCCATGTTGTCTCTCCCAGAACACTGTCTTCCTGCAATATTGCCTTCTCCTTGAGTAAGGTAAAAGGTTAAAAGTTACAAAATAGAATGGGTTCAATGCAAAAGGTGATGCCAGAGATTAAAATGTAAAAAGAAACTCCAACTGTTTAGGCAAAAGATTCCCTTCAGACTTAATCAAAGACATTGTAAGACAAAAGGTCACTCATTCACAGAATTTAGCAGAGCCCGTTCAGGTGAACAGCCAAACAGATCTCCATAATCATAACAAAAGATCCCTAGACAAAGCCACAGCCCTTCAGGAACCTGGGCTATCAGAACAGGAAACACAAACAGCAGTGGGCCTGACCACAGAGTGCCTCCTATCTAAACTCTGGTAAATTGCACTTTTCTCAAGTTCCTAGAGGGCGGGAAGACATTTACATAACAACAGCCCAGCTCTCCTATATTGTGGGGGAAATACAAGTGTGGCCACCTCCAACCAGCAATGTCCTAACAGTCAGGAATCACACTGAGATGAGGAGTAGGTCTCTAGTGTTTATTACTGCTACATAAGACAGAATCCTAACAAACTGAAGAAGCATGGGAAAACCCAGACAGATAAACCCCAAGAGTTAAGGCAGATCTGATCTGTGTCTCTTTGAATGGCTGCTTAATTCCTCAGTACTACGCATGCATTTTCCTCCCTGGATAGAGGCCCCCTCCTGCTTGCCATCAGTACTCATGACAAGCAGACTCTGTACATGCTCTTGGAAAATAAAATCACCTCTGTTCAAGCAACCGCCTGAGTATCTTCATTCCCTGCTCAGAACGGACCCTGGTAAGATTTCCTTCCAACAAGTCAAATTAAATACAAATAAGTACAGTATATATGGCAATCCATCTTAAATCTTACTATGGATCCCCTGGTGAAGCTTTGATGCTAAATAACAAAACTTTGCAACATTGCAGGTTGTATAAAATACCTTATCAGCAAGCATAAAATCGACATGGAAATGGTCTGATTGTGGACTGCTGCTAGAAGGGGAGAAATAAGATTTTGACGCAATGTCGTATAAAACCTTCAATGTAAAGGAACATGCATTATTGATTCTACCTCTTGTGTGCCACAATGCTGAGATGAGGAGCCATACAGAGTCTGCAATAGCTATAACAGCGCTGAAGGAAGGCTGTTACAGCAAGTCCTGGTAAAAGCCCAACCATAGTTTGAGTAGATCAAGAATGAATATAGGGAGCCATGCCTCTTTGATTAATCCAAAACCCATAGGAAACCAACTGCATTATATATGATTTGCTGAGAAATTACAGAGAAATAAATAGTCTACTGTATTAATACATACATTACTAAAACAGACTGGATTTCCACTGGGTTATTCCCTGCTCACAATTAGTTCTTTGATTGTGGTAGTACTTAAACATGAGTAATAAAACAAATAAATGATTTCCAGTGAACAACAAAAAACAGGAGACAATAATATATCCCACATGTCAAAGTAATATAAATCTATATTATAAATGGATTGATATTACCAATAGCACAGCAGTTAGGACAGTTAAGAGAAAGACTGTCCTGATCACAAACTTTTGGTGCTTCATAATGCAGCTATAATTGTCTAAAGAGCAGAAACTACTGCTGTTATTTTGAGAGCTAAGTAGGCACTGGGGACAGCCAATAGGACAAACACAAAGTGCATGAAGACTGGGAAAACATGTGATTATTTATTTATTTATTTATTTATTTATTTATATTTTCTGGGACTCAAGCAAACTGTACAATATGTGGTAGGGCTGGGAATCTCATAGAAAACAGTCTTCTTATAATACTTGAATTTTTAGCTTCCTCCATATTTTCATAAATTTCCCTCACCTGAATGTAATAAAGCGTTGTCATCGCCTTTGAACAAATGAAGAAGCTGGAGTCTTCTCCCAGGCTTTTGGTCAATCAAGAAAATGGCCCATTATCACCCAAATTTGGAGGAAATGAACCTAGATAATCTCCAGGTTAATTGGGGAGGGCAATGCTGGGGAAAACCCGTTTATCTCCATTAGGTTTTGCTTACAGTCTCTTGCATGTGGTGCCCCATTCTTGCATAAACAAGAACGTAAGAAGGAGCCGGTAGGACATCGTTCCCACACTCCTGCTGGTAGATCTGAATCAGATGTATTTCTGTTATTCAAGAACAATCAATATGAATACATACAGAGCAGGTATTATGGTGCAAAAGAATTAGCAGAATGTTTTGCTGTGACACTGAGTCTGAATCAAACCAACAGGAGAAAGAAAAGGTCCTTTCTTATTTTTATTTTTTATTTTTTTCAAAATCAAGTCTGAAGTTGAAGCCTGATGCTGACTTTTTATTTTTTTTAATTGGATGCATCAACCCTCATAATGTTCAGCTTCAGTTACCTCCTGTTTCCCACATTTCTATAAATCAATGACGGCATGTAAAGGGATTCTGTTAAGCTGGTCTGTGCAGGCCATATTCTGCCTTTGTGGTGTAACTCTCATTTGCATGACAATGAACCTCTTTACACTGTCTCTTTTACTTCTGACTTCTGTTTCAACTGTACAAGGTTCAGGTTTGTTGTTTGTGAAAAGGTAATGGCTCATTTGGGGAAAAAAATGTGTTGTGTCTTTCATTTAGAAACTGCCTGAAGGCCCTATGGGGTATATTAAATCTGTCTCATTGCCATATATCTTGATGTACATTTTACTTGAAACCAGGTGTTTTGTATATTGAACTTTTTAACACGGCAGGGAGGTAAGTATTCACAGCTGGAGTTTTATGCTTCACACATTTTCATGTTTCAGAACAAGAAGCTACCCCATGGAAAGGTGGGGGGAGGACTCTTCCAGCATGAAAAGAGCCAGAACAAAGGGCTTCTGTCTCTGGTGGCAGGACATGGATATGATGAAGTCACAGATAGAGGCCTTGCATATAAAATAGTTGCCGGTGGAAAAGGAGAGACAAAAATGGCAAGCAATCAAAATGTGTAGGCTTGCAGATCAATCACAACCTATGTGGTTGTCACTGCAGGGAGGGACTGTAAAACAGAATTAAAAACTCCCATGGAATGGGTGTCTGGATGGGTATTGTACTGGAGACTCAGCTTTTGTTTGTTGGAAAATATACATAGAGAGAAGGCTCACACACAGTAGCTCTGAATAAGTGGCTTCATACATCTTGTAATGCAATTTGCATTGAGTCCCAACAATGTTTGAAATAGCCTTCTCCACCCTAGTCCCCTCCCAATATAGTCACCTGCAACTCCCATCATGTGGCTGGGAACAAGAGGATCTATAGCCTAGCACATCTGCAGACACCAGCCTGGGGAAGGCTGGCTTCAAAGAATGAACTGAGATGGAACATTAAGTTTGACTCATTTGAAGGAATCTCCCATAAATTACCCTTCAAAATGGGCAATTGTTCTTCAAAACAGCATTGTTTCACAGTACCACATCATTTCTTTTGTATGTCTTGTTTTCTGAACATAAACAAAATATTCATGATAGATAGACAGACAGACAGACAGACAGACCATATATGCCATGTATTCAGCTTACATAGTTGAAATATATTTTTGTTGGAAAATGTTTTTATCCAGTGGCTAATTTTTTCTTCTTTTTAGTGATGATGAGATGGTACTTCCTGAGGGAGGAAAAACATCCACAACAATCAAACACTTAAGAACTATCAAACACTTGTTGCAATTATGATGCAGTCTTATGCCTGTCTACTCAACAATAAATTAAGACAGGACTGCTATCTTAAAAATCTTGTGTTCAATCTCAATTTAATCCCAGGAAATTTTCCAGGAACTATAGGGTGCATCTATTTTTTCCTTCTTAGTTACAGTAAAAAGTTTCAGTGAGATATGGAAATTAAGCATCAGTAACCTATTCTAGTATCCTATCATTCCAAAGCCAGCTTTTTCCAACACCAAAAAGTATTAAAAGGGTCATACCAGAGAAGAGACCATAGATCCAAAGCTAACTCCCTCCCCCAAGCCTGTGCCCAAAGTGGCCTAAAGCTACAACAGATTTGGAGCTTTAAAGGTAATTTACTTGTAATAAAGGGAAATCCTGTAAAAAACAGACAACGGAAATAATGGTTTGGATCAAGGAAAGAGATACAAATTACTCTCTTCCTCATTGTACCTTGGGGTCCTGTTACATCAAGGCTTTGAGAAGATGGGGCCTTCAACATTGGAGTACTCCAATTTTGAATATAAGGTTTTTTTGCCTCTTCTACTTAAGTTGTTTCTAACTGACTTCCTCTTGATTAAAGTGAGTTACTCTAAACCTGAATAATTTTCTCTAAAACATTCTTGAGGTTCAAAATATTAGCAATTGTCATGTCACATTTACAAAGAAACTAACTAATAGCTTTTCTGATTTTTTTTCCTTTTACATGTAAGTTATTTCTCTTTTGTTGTAGCTGTTTCTCAGGAGGAGAAAGGAATCAGCAGCATGCCATCCTTTGCTTTGATTTCAACCAACCACATCTTTTTCTCACCATTAAAATAAAAGGCTTAGGGATGAAGAAACAAAGATTATTGCCACTACGTATAGTCCAGTTTGGATGCTAGCTTAGAAAATTGCCTGGATAACCAATGAATTGCTCATTTAAGTTAACTGTAGCAATGTAATATAAATTATTTTTTTAAAAAATGACTCTGAGGTAAGTGATATAACGACTAAGTTCACTTTCCATGATGGACTCTTAAAATGAGACAATTGAAATTTTGTTGGTTGTTTAATGTGGGAAGCAAGTATTTCTTCAGAGTCATGAAGTTTCTTCTGTAATCATCTAAAGATAATAGAAGTTGAAATTCCATTCTGATGCCAAGTACACACTTGGCATATTAAGCTATCCTTTCCTTTTTGGACATCCACACAGTTAAGATAAAGTATCATTCTTGAATCTTCATAACCCTGGGATCCTACAAAACAGTATGACAAGCTGCAGAATTTAAGCCTTATTCAAAGTCTTTAACAGGACATGGGTTCTTCAGACTGCTGCTTGAAAAAGTGTGTCAGACAGAAAATAGATATTCTCACTCACTTTATGATCTGGCTTGACTCCTCACTACATGTTTTTGGCTATGGTCCCCATACCAGCCCAAACAGATGATGATGGTGGTGATGATGATGATATCATTGTTCAAACCTGAAAGAAAGAAATTAAGAGGATTTAGCCAGATACAGGCTGGACAAGGAATGGTCCAGGTTTGTGAGGCCTCTGCCAGTTTTATCAAGATTCTTCATAATATTTATTACAGTAATATGTAATTAATATTACATAATATTTATACAGTACTGGTATTCTTTAATATATTTAATTCTGTTTGAATAAAACATAATTGATTTATAGCCCTAATCAATTATTCTGTTTATAATCTGAGTGCTTCACTTGTGTGCTCAAAAGGCTTTTCAAAAGCTGAGAGAAAATTCTTCCATACTTTACCAATGTCACCTTCTTGTGCCTGTATGTAAAATGTAATAATTACTGACGCCCAATAGCTGCTTTATTCTTACTTCTGGATGGGAACCATTAACAGTGTATTGCTTGATCGTCTTCAAAAAGATGAGTTTATTGGCAAAATATTGATCTGGAAAATAAAGTGTTCCACAGGAATGCTGAGGTAAGCCTGTGAATGTGCACATTAGACGAGTATAAGTCAAGGCTGTGGATTCTTCTAAAAGGTGTATATAAGGAGAAAGAGCAAACAACTTGTGTCCCTGAATGAACAGATATATCAGCACCAAAGCATGAACTGGCATAGTCTTCCATCCTGTTTGTAGGATAATGTGAGCTCCAGGTAATAGTGCAGTCTTTTGCAGATTGACTTCAGAGTTTACTCTGAATTCAGTGTAAATGTGTTTAGGATTACAGCCTCAATTTGGGCCAGAGTTCAGCTCAAGATTCTATCTCAAAAACCTCAACTGGAAAATGACAGAGGAGACTCCAATCAACCTGAAGAATCATAGATGCCTTTCTGGTGTGAAGCTGATAAAGCCTCCATTATATATTTTTATTTATTTATTTGTTTATTTATTTTTGTCCCCACCCATCTCCTCCCACTGGGGGATTCTGGATGGTGTACAATAAAAATAATCAATTAAAATAGCAATATATAAATATAAAATTACTCTTAATAAATAATTATACAATAAAAGTAAAAAAGTTAAAAAAGTCCAAGTGGTAAAAGAATCTGACACAGTCCATATGTGGGAGGAGTGGTCTAGGATAGCAGCCATCCTCATGTAGAACTATTCCCCTCTCCACCCCAAGAGAGGTGGCAGAGCCAGACTCCTCCAGAAAGCCAGGAGTGATGGGGCCAATCTCACCTCTGGGGGCAGCATGTTCCACAGGGCAGGAGCTACTGCACAGAAGGCCCGCTTCCTGAACCCCGCCAAATGGAGTTCTCTTACAGATGGGGTCCGTAACATGCCCTCTCTGTATGATCAGGTGGGACGGGCTGATGTAATGGGGAAGAGACGGTTCCTCAGGTAACCTGGTCCCATGCCATGTAGGGCTTTAAAGGTGATAACCAACACCTTGAATTGGACCCAGAAGCAAACTGGTACCCAATGTAGCTTGCACAGCAGTGGTGTTACATGTGCCCTTCTAGGGGCACCAAAAACAGTCTGCATGGCTACATTCTGGACCAGCTGGAGCTTCCAGATACTTTTCAAGGGTAGCCCCATGTACAGCACACTGCAATAGTCTATATGAGAGATAACAAGCACATGAGTGACTGTTCGAAGGGCCTCCCGATACAGGAAGGGGTGTGGTGCACCTCACGTAGCTGCACAAAGGCTCTCCTGGCCACGGCTGCCACCTGCTCTTTGAGCAGGAGCTGTGAGTCCAGGAGGACCCCCAAGTTACACACCGGGTCTGTCTGGGGCAGTGCAACCCCATCCAGAACCAGAGATGACAACGTCCCAGATACGGATGAGCCATTAACCCACAGCCACTCGGTCTTACCAGGGTTCAGTTGAAGCCTGTTGTTCCCCGCCTACAGTATATATACTGTATGTATGTATATATATGCATATATACACACAATGTGTATGTGTGTATATATACTGTATACACACAAACAAACACATACATACAGTCTATGTGTGTGTGTGTCTGTGTGTATTCTTTTCAAGTAATGATTCCCTGCAAACATTCAGATCTTCCACTAGTTATTCTCTTAAATGCCTTGTTGTATATGATTAAGAGAATACAAGATGATTCTTTTTGGATGGGGCCTAGGGTTTATCTAATCTATCACTCTGTGTGATAGGTCCAGCCAGGTGTACCTGGGAAGCTCACAAGCATCAACAGAAGACTGATGTCTCTAACAAGATCCATGTTACAAAGGCCCACCTATCAATTTTCTCCCAAAAGAGGTGTAATAGCTATGTTTTTTCCATAAACAACAAAAAAATGATCTTGCCTTGTACAGTTCTTTCACAAATCTGTGGTTGCTCCTACAGAGGAGGCAATAAAGTAAATGATTACATGGTCAGCACTGTTTGGGTTATGATCCTTTACTTTTGATAGCTTTGAATTGTTTAAAAAAGGGAAGGTAACTCTTGGTGGGCAGGATACACTTTGGGATGGGGAATTTCTTTTGTCACCAGAGTCTACAGTGGGTAGAGTGAGAATATCATGGCAGAATACAGACAGGCAGAGATGGAACTTGCAGCTCATGGGGGGTTCTGTTTTCCAGAAGGGACAGTCTGGTATTTTCATTGTAGTAAGTAACTTTTCCATCATGTTGCCTGCAAAACTCTGAGAAATCGCATCTCCATTGTTAAATGATTTGTCATCAAATTCAGTGGTATGATTTCAGGCAGATCTAGAAGCTGCCTGCAAACCATGAGTTCTAGCTAACTATCTCCCTTGTAACTTTGGGGGGTTTAACTGTACACGCATGTGTGTGTGTGTGTGTGTGTGTATTCTTTTTAATTGGACTTATGAAAATGACATTAATGTTATATAAAATTAATTTCATATACAGTTAGGGGATTATCTCATCCTTGAGAAGATATCACTAGTATAAAATTGGCAGATCAATTGATCTCTTTCCTGAGAGCACAAATAGTATCACATTTTTAGGGTTGCCCATTCCCATTTGCTTTTTTTTATAGAACTAAATAGCTCTCTGTTGACACCCTGGGACCATAAAACATGCTGAGGATTATAACAGAAGTGTGTGAATTGAAAGGAAATGTTTATAATGAGCTCAAGTGAAGGACTGCTAGGGTAGCCTTGTACTTCAGCCTCTCTTAAAAGATCACTGTCTTGGAGCAAAAGCAAATACCAATGGGCACTTAGCAAAATCCATAACAGGAGAATCAAATGGTTTTCTTTGAGGGTTTCAGCTCATTAAAACACCCACAGCCCTGTTTCTGTGGCAAGTATGATATTTTATGTAACAATTACTATCTTGCCTCCAGTAAATATTGCATCTCTGTACAAAATGGAGACCTCCTTGACAACAAACAATGGAATATCTTTACGACTCCTGACCCTGGGAGGCCTTCATGCGGTTTCTGAACAAATAAATGACTGGATTGTCTAAGGGAAACCTTTTATGAGACACTGAATGGCCTCTTCGAAATCTTCAAATATAGCACATCTGTCAGTTGCTTTCTCACAGTCAAGCAAGATTCCTCTCCAAAAGAAAATTACGAAGTTTAAAAAATAAAGGTCCTTCTTTTTACTCTCTCGCTTTCTCTCCCTCTCATTCTTTCACTGTCCAACTATTCCAATATTTAATGATATTGCCTAAGTATCCCTGGACATTTAAAAAAGAAAAATAGTAATTGTTTTGGCATTGCCATCCATACAGATTTTTCTCCTTTTTAACTCCTTCTTTTGACTTCAATACCTACATGAATAACTTTAGCAAAAAAAAAAAAAAAGGTATAGTTGTGTGCATGCTATTGCTTAAAACTAGCTTATCTTTTTAATTGTTTTATCCATAGATAAATGTAGCTTGGCTGCATTTTTATGCTAACCAACTTTCTGGAAACTCAAGTATGTTATATGCACCCAATACTGGGTAAAAGGTGCTGATTCTTTCAAGTCATTTGTGTCCTAGGAATTAAAATTTCCACTTCTAACCAGAGACCATTTCTGTTTGTTGAAATCAATACAACTGAATGCAAGTTCCTGATAAAACAGAAGAGAGAAAGGATAAGAATACTCGTTTGAAGAAATCTTGGGTTTCCCAACTCCCCACAAATCTCAGTGCTTATTTGAAAAGTCTTGACATTTCTGAAGCAGTGACATCACTTCCAGACCTTTTCAAAATAATCCATTATTTGGAGTCTAGAAAACTAGAGCATCTTGAAAAATGGCAGATTTGCTCTTCTATTTGTTCGATTTTAATACTTCCATGTATTTATCCAGCATTTATATAAATGAACAATTCTTCTCAGTAACTTGACTTACATGAAATCTCATATTTTGAATAGAGTTCATTAGGAGTGGGGTGGGAGACAAAGCACATTTAAAACGAACTGTACCTCTTTATTATTGGATGAAAGTAAGCATGGAATTAGGAATAAGATACTTCTTACAAATGCACACTCATTCATTCAGAAAAGCAGACACTGTTTCCAATACAGAAAGATATAATTGCAAAGACATACTGACTCTTATACACATGAATATTTCATCATCTTAGCTTTCTGAATTGGCCCTGTCCCATTCCATGTCATCCTGAAGGCCCAATTATGTCATGGCCCTTTCTACTCCCATTACCTTGTCAAGGGATGGTTTCACATTTGCCTGCCAATTACTAAATAAACTTTCACTCAGTGCAGTGGTCCTCTTCACATGTAGCCATAAGGTAGCTGCTTTCTCATGGTGTGAAATTAAGATGCTCAGGTTGGTGAGGAATATAGCTGCATAGATAACACCAATAATCTAGGCCTTTCCCATACAAGCTATTGTTCCTTTCTGACTCATATGCTGTTTAATGCTGCTGCTCAGGTCTATATCTGTTTCATGTTTTGTTTTGTTTTGTTTTGTTTTTTGCCATAGATTAACTCGCTGGCTAGCATCCAATTCTGCTGCTTTATATCTATCTGAAATTATGTGCTACAATATGACAATATGAAGTCTGTAAGCTGTATTCAAGTCAGCATGAAGGCTGAACTGACTCATTTGTCATCCTCTCTGCATGCCCTCTGTCTTCTTTTTTATGATTCTGGGAAGCAGTCTGTGTTGTATTTTGTTGGCCTGGGATAGCCAGATATGATGTGCAAATAGTCTTGCTTAATGGCAGAGCACATGCAAGCTTATGTAATAGCTATTGGGGTGGGCAGACTTTGGATGCATGGAATCTATGTTTCCCAAGGATCCAGGAACATAATGTTTGCATAGTGGCTGAGTGAAGCAGATACCCATTTAGAATTAAAGACAGCAAATAGCAGCTGTACTTGCTTAGCCGGAAATTTATCATTATTATCAGAAATTAGTTTTCTAGCATGTAAATCCACCCTTCAGATCTTCACTCCCCAAAAAATGTTCCTCATTTTAGCAGCCAGAAAGAAAAAGAGCCCTTTCCACCTAAAGTATAGGTGAAGAGATTAGACAGTAGTCTGGTACAAGTACATAGCAACCCACTTTTCAAAAGATCATTGTTAAAACTTTTTAAACATTGTTTCATCATTATCCCATTTCTGCAAATTTCTCTCTTTATCCTCTGCAGCTGCAGATAATAAGTTTCATGAAAATTGATTCATTTCATCCAGTCTTTCACTCATTCTGTTCCCTATTTCAGAATCATCACTTGGCTCCCATATCTGGTTTGGGGTTATGTTTGAAATGATTATTGGAAAAAAGTCTATCTTTAATATTTGCTACTTTGTTAATTACCTAGTGTCCCTGGAACCAATTAATTTACCCTAGAACCCCAATTAATTTACAGTGACAATGCAGAGAATTTGATCTGTTTGGAACTGTCCCCACATGATCTGGTTGATAGAATATGCTGATTAATATATTAAAACCTATATTTCTACTAGCTTTAATACCTACTTAAAGAATATTTTTATTATTGAAGAAGTATTAAAAACATGCCTCTGTTCATAATAATACTATTGAACTTTCCTGCGCATGAATTGTGCTCTTATTATTGAAACCTCCTCCCTTTACTGTTTCTGTGCTTTAACTGAGGACCATGGCTTTCATTTTTAAAAGCCTCTTGTAGCTACTGCTGATTTAACAATTGTTTAGTTAATAATAAGAAAATAATTAGACTGAAAATGTGATTCAGTTCTGGAACCCAAGGGTAACCTCTTGAAACTAGCCAAAACACTATACTTCAACATGTTCAATTAAAAGCTGAGAGGGTGTAATAAAGACTTTTGGAGATATGAGAAAACTTGAAAGCTTATCCTTAATATTATTTAATCATCTTTTCTCCCTCACCATCAGTACATCTCAGCCAATATAAAGCATAGTGATCATCCATCCTGGTGTTATGGGCATCCATGATATCCATGCATTGTTTATATTAAGGGATATGCACATTTAATTAAGTTTGCATTTAAAAAAAAAACTATAGAATGCAATTGGAAATTGTTCTTGTTCTTAGTCTTAAATTATATTAGTCTTAAACTAGTCTTTTTTCATCAATTAAGATTCTCTTTAAAAAAAACACCTAATAACCAATATACCCAAAGCCATGATTCAAAGACTTTCAGTGTGGGCTCATATTTGCTTGCAAGTGTCACAATATATATTTCAGATAATCGGATCTACCTTGATTGGCCTGAGTCTCTTCTGACATCTTCCAGGAGACATTTGATAAACTTGGATTCCACAACCATTTGACCATTGGTTGACTACTAAACTAAAGGTTTATTATTATTCAAATTATTATTCAAATTTAATTACCGCCCATCTCCCCCAAAAGAGGGACTCTGGGCAGTTTACAATAAAATCAAACTATGACCATAAATGTTAAAATCTCATAAAAATCAATTACAATTATAAAATGCAATAAATAAATATAAAATCCAAGAGGCTATAAAATTCCAGCTGGTGGGACGGACTCTAGGGTGCAAGCCACCCCCAAGAATGGTTACCCACTTTCCCGTCCCAGGTAAGACGGCAGAACCAAGTCTTCAGGGCCTTCCGGAAGGTTAGGAGTGAAGGGGCCTGCCTCACCTCCAGGGGCAAGATGTTCCAAAGGGCAGGGGCCACTGCAGAGAAGGCCCGTTTCCTGGACCCCACCAGATGAAATTCTCTTACAGATGGGGTCTGTAACATGGCCTCTCTGGAAGATCGGGTGGGGCGGGCCGATGTGATGGGGATGAGATGGTCCCTCAGGTAACCTGGCCCCATGCCATGTAGGGCTTTAAAGGTGATAACCAACACCTTGAATTGGACCCGGAAGCAAATTGGCACCCAGTGCAGCTTGCACAGCAAAGGTGTTATATGTGCCGACCTAGGGGCACCAAAAATGGCCTGTGAGGCTGTATTCTGGACCAGCTGAAGCTTCCGGATACTCTTCAAGGGTAGCCCCATGTAGAGCGTATTGCAGTAGTCTATATGAGAGATAACCAGGGCATGGGTGACTGTTCGGAGGGCTTCTCGTTCCAGGAATGGGCATAACTGGTGCACAACCCAAAGTTGTGCAAAGGCCCTCCTGGCCATGACTGCCACCTGCTCTTCAAGCAGGGGTCGTGAGTCCAGGAGAATCCCCAGATTACTCACTGAGTCTGTTTGGGGCAGTGTAACCCCATCTAGCACTAAAGATGACAATTTTCTGGAAGCCGAGGAGCTGTCAATCCACAGCCACTCCATCTTACCAGGGTTTAGTAGTGCCATAACCTTTTAATTCTGCTATGGCATCAGGATTTGGAAACCAGCAGCTAGGACTAATAACTCTAATATTTATCTCCCTTTCCCCACTGCTGCTTAAACTGTAAGAAGTAATTCATGTGAAAGCTCTAATACTAATTTTGGCTTTCTTGGATACTATGAGATGCTTGGCTGTTTATAATCATGGGTTCCCCAAATGCTTGACCTTGACATAACAAAACATGGATTATTGTAAGAAGGGATTATTTTACTTATCCAAGAGTTTTTTGTAACTTCTGGATTTACATAAAAAGCAAAACAGTAGTTTGTAAATTAAAGATAATACAATAATATATTAGAAAGTACAACCACTCCCTCTTCATTGCTTTTAGTTCTAACTAGCCTGTATAAATATTATGTTTCTGTGCAAAAAGAGAGAAGGAATCCTCATCTTGTGGCAGATGAGTTCATCAGCTCTTCATCACCTCTAGATACTTCTTTGAGCCTTTAAAAGGAAAAAAAGAATGTAATATACCTGGACAGCGCTATAGAGGAATATAGGTCTGGAGCTGATTTTTATTTTTTGTACTGGCAGAGCTCCCTGAAAGAATTGGCAATTGCAGAAGCTCTTCATCTTAGTAAACCTAAGTTGAATCCATGTGCGCATTAAACCACATTGATTGACCTGCTCAACATACAAAGTTTCAATCCCAGTTGATTAAAATGGTGATCCAAGGTGAAAAGTGTACAAAGAAAAGAGCTTTTGACAAGCATCATCCATCACCTTGATGACAGAAAGCCATATTTTGAACAAGAAGCTTTTTTTCTGGAAGAAAAAGATCTGATGAGGTGGATATGTATCTTTTATAATAAGAAGGAATAAATCAGTTTCTTTTTCTTTCAGTTTCTCATTTTCCACTGAGAAAAAAATCCACACCTTTTTGCCCATTTTTCCTAATATGCATTTTCCTTGATATACACACTTTTCAATGCAATGCAATTATCTACATGATTGTGATAGATAGATAGATAGATAGATAGATAGATAGATAGATAGATAGATAGATCAGTGCCCACTTTCTGTTAATATGAAAAGTGCATATATATTAGTGCCCATATTCTGTTAATATGCCCTTTGGAACATCCTTCCCCCAGAGTCAAGACAGGCCACCTCTCTCCTGGACTTTCGAAAAAGATTAAAGACCTGGTTTTGTCAACAGGCTAGGAATGGAAGGGGGAATAGCCGTACTTGGGTATGGCTAGCATCCTAGAGTGACTTCTGATGGACCTACTATACTCACGGTCTGATAAAGAACTCTTGCCTATCTTGATTCTAATACATTCTTACTTTTACTGTATTTATTGTATTTATAACTGTTTTGGCTTTTTAATTCTATTTTATTGTAAACTGCTCAGAGTCCCTCCTCGGGAGGGAGATTGGCAGTGATAAAATTTGATAAATAAATAAATAAAAATATGTATCTTATAGGCATTGTAATTAAAAAAGCTTGTTCCTAGAATACTTAAAAGCTTATACCTAAAATACAAAAGGGTTAAGGCTTCTGTAGCACTCAGGATAATGTATGTAAGTGTCCTAGTTATAGACCAACTTGAGACCTGATGAGCACTCTGCCCTAAATCCTTGCCTGTGTCTGTTTTGCTGAATAGGCCCTTTTTCTGAATGTGAATCCCACTGCACTTTTTGAATTTCTTCAGCCTACATTGTCACTGTATCCCTGACTGCAGCAGTTGAAGACCCTTGATAGATATCTCACACTGTTTAACTTTCTACTCAAGAGTGGAATATACAAGTCACCTTTAATTTGAAAACTGTCAACAATGACCTGTTTGGCTAGAGGAAAATGGGGAAATTAACATCATTTGCTAATAAATAACTAAATTTTGATGTAGTCTACACTTGGGTTAGTGGGGCTGCATAAATTATTTAAGGAGTTTGGAGTTCCTTAGGAGACAAAACAAGTTCTCAATGTACCCATTTCATCCTTCATAGTCTTAATTCCACCAATGGGTTCTTACCTTGCCAACTTAAAGCTATATGGAACTCTATATACAGTAAATGTAGTAGAATAATAAAATGGAGAGACTCTAAAGATCTAATTTTATTGGACTGCCATTTAATCCATAGATGTTCCCAGTCTCGTCCCTTGGTCCAATCCTGAATCCTAGACATCTGTCTCAAAAAGATCTGGCCCTGCCGAGACTGGGACAGATCTCACTGCATTCATACTGAGAGAACCTGAACTTAGATAGGAGGATAAATTCTTTCAGGACAGATCTAGTTAAGTATGTTAAGCTGAATTAATGATGGATAATAGCCTCCATTCCATGCTAGGCAAATTGTGCAATTAAGAGAGACACACTGTTGTTTGCATCACTTGATGGACATAAAACAGATGGAACTAAGTCAAACATATTCAAGTTCCCTATGTCAATTTGAATAATGGCTGGCAACTCAAAAATCAGCCATGCTATCTGCTCCCGCTGTGTGCCCTGCCAAACAACCCATTTTAAATAAACTTCCTGGTCACAGATGGATCATTTGATTCGATTTGTTCTGTTTTGTTGCTTTTCATATTATAGATCTTTCATATTATTATAGTGATTTGCAACATTTGGTTTGTTCATTCCAGCAACAAACCTTTTGAGTAGTTCAAGAATGTTGCTAGTTAAGAGATGCAATGAATTGCCTAAAGTCATTAGGCAAATTTAATAACCTGAATGGAGATGAAACCCTATTAAGGGAAATTTTAGAGAGAATGCGTTTGCTAAGGCATCAAGATACTGAATCACAATAATTGGTGAATAATTGGTGAATGAAAATAAAGGTAATGCTTTTCTGGCTGCTCTTATAAGATGTATGCAGTAACTATTACTACTTATTATTATTATTATTATTCTATTACGACAGCTGACTAGCTTGATTCAGATCTATTTATAAAATAACCAGATCTATTGAAAGATTCAATGTAATACATGTTCCAAAATAGGCAATTGTTATGGTCAGTTGGCTAATAAAAAAAGCAAGAACAAATCAAACAAACATCACAATATGAATAAAGAAAGGACATTAAAAATATAGAATCTGAAAATAGATAATCTGAAAAAGGACTAAGACTTAGTTTTTATATACATTATTATACAAATTATACAACAAAAAGTATGTTACAAATAGGGAAATCTGCAGATAAAAAGGTTCAGGACTTCGATCAGGTGGTTGCAGCTTCCACCTTCACTTTTTTAGCAGACACACACACACACAGCTACAAACTTAACTGAACAGTTCACAGAATTAGTAAATTGTGGCCTGATACATTTTAACATGCTTTTTTTTTCCCTCAGTGGCAACTTGACACTGCCTAATTGATTCATTTAAGTCAATTTCAGCATCTTCAGAGTAAATTCTGGAAGCAGATGTTTTAACATTCTGGTCAAGATCATAATCCAATCAAATGGAAATGAAGCAAAGGGCAAACAAATGCTTTAGTAGGAAACACAACTTTCACAATATTCAGTTCTTTCATAAAGTCTTAAACATGGCAAAGATATATTTTGCACTGTTGGATGGTATTTATTTACACTTCATTTTCTACTGAACAGTTAAATAAAATAGCAGTCCTCAAGCATACCAGCATCTATATCAGCCTAGTCTGGACAAGTTATAAGGCGAGCATGAACGCCTCCCAGTCCAGATGTTTTCTTCACTGATCCCCACTGTCAAGTGTTGACCTGGATTGTGATGTTCTTGAGATCATATTGCTCTCTAACTGAGATGGCAACAACTTGGGCAGCTGCAGCCAGTATGAGATTACACAGTGATGCACTTGGAGTATGACTTCTAAACTGTGTCAGCAAGCCCCAAGATATTTGCAAATTTGAATAATATTATTTGGAAGTTTGAATTTATCTCTGTTGTTGTTTAAAACTCCTCTCCTAGCTTTACGTCCAAATTACAGTTCTCCTGAATGCTTGTTTCTACCTTTTCAAAGCCACTTGAGAAAAATGAGTGTAAATCTACATGGAAGAATTGAATCAAGAATTTCAGCTCTGTGAGTAAACTGAAGGAAGATATGGAAGAGAGTTGGTATTTTAAGACACTATAATTATAATTGTGAGCAGTCTGAGGTCAATTGCATATCCCTCTGAAGTTCTCTCTTATCTTGGGTACCATAATGTCACAGATGGATATACTGAATTCTGCTCATTATCAAATGGTACTGCAGTCTCTGTATCAGTCAGTTGACCCTGATAGTCTGTGTACATAATCTTTTGTTTCTAATATCTCCTTAGATTGTCTAGAATTCAACTCTAACTATGATCAGTCAAAATTCAGCATATTTTCCTGTCCAAAAGTACAGAATACATGCCAAATATCCAAGAAAATGCATACACAGAAGTCTTTTTAAAAAGCGTACGCAAGATCCTGCAACCTTAGCAGTAGGAAAATATGAATATGAACTTTTTTATAAAAGATTTCTAAGCATTAACTTTTAAAATGGATGGGCAACATTCTGGGGGCAGCAAAGGCAGTGTGGGGTAGTAAGACTAATTATGTTAAGCCTATTTTAGTATTCTAATATATTTTTCATGCAAAGTGGTGGGAAATTGTGTGCCACCTTTCAGTAATTGTAGTCACAAAAATGGGTGCTGAGGCCTTAGGCCTAAAATCTAGAACCTGTACTACTTGTGCTAATCTCTTAGTTTATCATTTTTAAAGTTTTGAAAAATATCTCTGGAAGGCATGATTCAGCTGAAATTCAGTATGCTTCTCTGTCAAAGACACTCGATTTATTAAAGATGTGTGCAACTCTCTCAATGAAATTAATGGGGCTTAAAATTGCTTTGGGTGAATTGCACTTTGTGGATTTAATAATTGTTGTGAGCTGCCTCAAAGCTGGGACTGGTACATGAGAAAACAAAATAGTCAAGGGAATGCAAACAAAAGTTAATAGGAAAAGGTGAAGATTTTGTTGAAGTTCCATTTAGGAAGAACTGAATCAAAACTCATAGATGTCATTGAAAATAAGACAGAAGGAACTTAAGGGCCATAGTTTGCCTTCTGAATCAACCAACAGAAAACTAGCCTTACATTTCATTTCTTCTTCTTGGAAAATATATTAATAAATACATCAAAGGTCTTGAAGGATAACTATTTATCTTAAGCAATTTTAGATTTGCATTTCCCGATATGGTTTATGAAACCTTGCTCTGACATTAAAAATATTCTGTATCACTTCCATCTAGAAAATTATAAAAACTAATTGTTTGAGGAATACAGCCAAAGTGTCTCTAATTCTTCTAACAGGGATGAGGAATTCTCAAATAAATAAGGGGAGCTGTCAAAAATGAGATTGCTTCCAATTTTACTGCAGTTTAATGGTTTGAATGAAAACATAAGTACCTGTCTGAATGAGTGGATTTTCTTTAGTCACTGAAGACTGAGAGCTATTTTCTGATCATCCAAATGTAATTGGCCATCAATTTAAACTTTCATGGGAACTTTATCAACCAATTCAGGATCTTTAAAGAAGGTGATATTTTTGATGACAGCACATAACTCTTTTACCAAAGTTCACATGAGATATTCTATGCCCATTCTTGACATAAATGTGAGTATGATTTCACATGATTTCCAACACCGATTTCATATGTGATGCTTTTAACTAACCAATTGTCCCTAGCTATGTCAGGCAAGAGAAAGTGGAGGAAAGGAACTAAGAACTATATTCAAACTTGTTGGAAGTTTTGGCAAATCCAGCATGCCTCATTAACATGTAAGTTGCCCCACAATGCAACTCAGAGGAAGCTTTTTGTTGCCACTCCCACTTCCTCTTTCCCTCTCTCTCTCTCTTTCCATTTTTGCCACCCAGGGGGAGGTAGCATGGATGCTGCTCTCTTCATCAGGGCCATGTGCTTGGGCCTTGATGAGGGATTCTGCCCCTTTCTTTCACACACCTCTTGGCAGCTGTAGGGCTGAGAGTTTAGGGCAAACTATGTAATTAGTAAGAAAAGAAGAACAAAGGAACTTCATCTTTTTCCACCAAGATGCATGTAGCAGAAGCAACAATGACTAAAGTCAGTAAGCATCGTTTTACTTCTTAACCTAATGTGTCTAAGCGTGTGATTCTTTATGCTTGGGAGGGCTGAATGTGTAAGAGCAATAACCTGTATTTCTCTGGCATGCTCATTGAAGCTACCTAAGATAATTTTCTTTTTCTGTCCCAGCTTCTAAGCTGTGTTAAGCTCTGCTCCATTTCAGTGGTTCTAGCAGGCCGCTGAATATGGCTTCAAAACTGAAGCTGTAACTCAGTGTTTCAGTATAGACTGAAGCACACAGAAGACCTTCATGAAGGGGAATATAATATTTTATGGGGCAGCCTGTTTCACTTGTTGGAAGCTCTAGCCTGGGTGGAAGAGAGAATCACACTATGAAGGAAGAAAAATTCAAGTCAAGCCAAGAACTAAAATAGATTCTTTTGGAAATGACCACCAAAGGAAAGAAGCCCAGACAGTATTCAACAGTGCAAAAAAAAAACAAAAAAAAAACAGGTGGGAAGCAATAAACAAGGTAGGGAAACAACAAATAATTCTCTATCACATCACGATTCTCACAGAGTTGTAAGTACTCCTTTACTTAAGAACAAGCTTGCTGCCTTGAGAAAGGAGGATGTTACTTCCTCTCTGAAGGAGGTTGAGGAAAGACAACACTTGCCCAGCTCTATATAACAAACAAGATTTGTTATAGTCCTAGTTGCCACCAGCCACAAACTATTGGAGGAAATAGAAAGGAAAGGTCACACACTAATCACTCTTCAGAGACCAACCCAAAGGCTCTAGCAGAGCTTTGTTTACTTACAGGTTCCATAGTTGTGGCTATTTTTGTTTCCCTAAACAACATCCAATATAAACTTAATAAACTTATTCAAGCTCTAACAATGCCTGGTGCTAGTAGTTGCCATGTTACAATATATGTTTTCTGTGCAGCAGTTCCAGCTCCTAAATTAAATTCCATGTATCTGTAGTAAAAAGACATGAGGGAGGGTGTGCCTCTTTCTCAGTAGTTTTCATTTCACTTTTTAAACTTTATTTTATAATATTCTACTCATATATTTTTTTACTTTTCTATAGGGAAAAAAAGAAAACTGGGTGAATTTTTGGAATGTATTAAAACTTTAGTTATTTATTTATTTATCAAATTTGTCACCACCCATCTCGTCCCACCAGAGGGACTCTGGGTGGTTTACAATAAAGGTGTTGCGTTATGACAGCCAAGAAAACAAACCAATAGGTCATCAAACAAATCAACCCAGAGTTCACGCAAGGCATAAAGAGCCAGGCTCAAATTATCCTACTTTGGAAACAGCTCTCTAATGCTGGGAATGTGTCAGTCCTTCAAGGCAGTCTAGAAAACCAATGCTGTGGATTTCAATACAACTTTTATTGTAAAGTTATAGTAACAAGCTGGCAAGTCTGAATGTGCTTTCCTCTTCCGTCCCTTTGTGTGAACTAGGGAGGGACTTGTCTGAGATGTTTACTAACCTTACTTTCTAGGCCTGGGCTCAGACACCTTTCATCTGACTGTTGCCTTGGTAGCAGCCTTTCCTTCTGTCCTTCAAGGCCATTACCTCTTCCCTGTACAAAAAGGTGGAAGGAAAGAGAAGAGAACAGCCAGCAGCAAGGTGGATGGACTCAGTTACAGTGGTGATGACTGCACCTTTGGAAGACCTGAAAGTCCAAGTTGATTGTCATAGAGAAAGTCTATCTACAGTATGTGTTCACTAAGGGTCAACACCAACTTGATGGCACATAATCTATCAGTCAAAGCTTTGCTTAGATTTTCCCAAACTTGGATATAGGTGGCTTTGTCTCATTCATTTAGGAAATTAAAGAAGTTTTCCATAACAAGACAATGACAAACCACCTTTCTAATACTTTCAAAAAAGACCCTGCATTCCAGTTTGGAACTGGAAGTTGAGTTCAGTTTGAGGACATCCTTGTTTTTGTTTTTAATTGTGTCACATGTTACACAATTAACAAGTTAATTTACTTAGTCCCTGAGCATTCAGTGCTGAATTGAGGAAACTGCAAGTTGCATGCTGCCCCTTTCCCATTTCTGCAGCTCTCCTGCCTCTCGTGATCTAACCTTCAATCTTTAGTGACCATTGGCCAAATGGCAGTGGAGTGAATCTTTGCTACATTTTAGCAGGAAAAGCCTCATATATGCATAGAAAAAGTGTGTGGGTGTGAGAGTGAGAGTGAGTACATGCACCATTAAAATCAAAGCAACCCTGAAAAATCCCCCCCTGCCCCTTTCAGCAGTGTTACTGTCCAGATCAGTTGGATCCTTGCTCACCAAAGACCACACAAATCAATAAACAAGTTCATCTCCAGATGCCAAACATCTGACTTAACGGTAGTTGTTGAATTATGACCACTTACACCTGCACAGACCCCACCCTTAGATGGCTGAAGCATAATGGAGAGAGAGAATTTCAGAGTTGGCTTTGGGATACATCACAATCATAACATGCCATCTGCTTGATAATACTGTGAGATAGGTACCTGATTTCTATCTTTCATAAGAAATTAGCTTCCCCAAGTCCACTTAGAGAGGAGGATGTGAACACTGTTAACAATACTATTTTGATGACCATATTAGTGGTGCAATATTGTTGTCTGATAGTTTCTGGTAGCAGCATTTATTAAAAAAAAATCCCTTCTGCCGAATATGTATGCATTGTAAATTATCAACAGACTGTGAGTGTGCACAATTTTTACAATTTTTACATAACTTTTTAAACAACTCCAACTTCCACAAAAGTTAAAAATAGAAGCTAAGCAGAAGTTGGAGTTGTTTAAAAAGTTATGAAACATTGTAAAAATTGTGCAAACTCACAATCTGTTGATAATTTACAATGCATACATATTTACATACATTACCGATGCAAACATGCCAGCAAGGGAACAGAGAATGTTGTTTTATGCAATTGTATACTAGATGTCATGTAGCTAGGAATTTGTGTATCCAGTTAAATGATTTCTTGGGGTGGATACGCAGATTCATAATCTAAAATGTTGGCAGTCAACAGTCTGGGATAGTATCTGGCTGCTAATGCATTGATATGAGTCTGCCAATGGGTGTAAACATCCTGACCTTTTAATGTTCTATGCAAAATTATTTTGTATCTGAGATTATTATTGAGATCTAAGATTATTATTGTTGTCCATTTTTATCCCATCTTTCCTTCCTATTTTATCTTTCTTTCAGACAGATGAAGGGAACACTGAACCATTTTACTTCAACAATACTTATTTAATAGGCTGAACTATGAAAAAGTTATAAGCAAAAGTCATGCGGTGAGCTTCAGAGAAGACCTGGAATGGTAGGTTTGTCAAGGAATGGCTGTTGGAAATGTGTGATTTATCTGTTATCTTTTCCAAAAGGCAATATTCTCTACTAATAAAAAGATGCACCAATATTTGTTACCCTGGCAGAGATTCTGTGATATTTTGCAATAATATATTGTATTGTTTATATTATAGTAGTGAATTCTTTGGTAAACAGTGACTATTGATAAGTATAAAATATAAGATAGAGGGTTTTTTTCCCTTTTATTTCCTCTTCTTGGTTTGTATTTTTAGTTTGTTCTTTTATGTTTTTTCCAGTTTTTTTTCTTTAAGATTGATGAATGTTTTGTTTAAAAAAACAATAAAGATTATATTTTTAAAAAAGCCATGATGGGTTTGGCACTCCATCCACTGGCACAAGGTTTGTTGGTTTCTTTCTACTATAGGAAAATAACAAGTATTGTGAACTTGTGCACAATGTCATGACATCTCCTGGGGCTATGAATAAGATTGGATTAGAGCTGAAGAAGGCCTTTCCCCACATTTGAAGTTCAGTCTGCTATGAGCTGCTGCCAAGTTAGCTATTCCAACAGTTGGATTACCCAGTTAAGTGGTGGACAATTTGCATGGAGGTAGTGGTGGAGCCCAGGATCTATCAAGTACCTTACAACAGCTGATAAATTGATGTCTTGAGTGGGCTGTACTAAAAAACAGAATTCTCCATGTTTCTAGGTAGCAACAGATCTAAGAAGAGCTGCCACTAGAGTTGGGGGAAAAAAAGAGTTCTTGTCATATAAAGACACTATGGCTAGAATGACTACAGAAGCCAGTTGTGACGCTGCAGGACAAATCTCCTTGATTTTGCTTACAGTATTCTTGCTCACAGTAGATTCTCTCAAGGAATTTAGATCTTGATCTAACCTTCCAGAATGCCCTATTACTTTCAGCTGTGGCAAATACTATATCCAAAAGACATTAGGTAAAAAGGAAGCATTGTTTGAGTTTACTTCCAGGTAGCTTCTGTGATGGTCAGGATATAAGGGCAGTGGCATCTAAGTGAGACCTTTTCCCCATCCACTCCTTGACAAAGCAAATTCATGCTGTTATGAAAGAGAGAGAGAGAAAAAATAGAAAATTAGATCTCCTAGATTTTTAAACTAGATCTCTTCCTATTGGTTTTATGTGTGAAAGAAGAGTTTGCCTTCTGAAGTCCAGTGTAATACAACTGAGATAAAAACTTACCATCTCAGTTGTAAAGTCAAAATATCATTGGGGAAAATTTGCATCTTCAGTTGCAGAAATCAATTTTCCTACAAAGGATATTTTTAATTAGTTCCTAATTTAGAAATGACATTTTAAATGTGATTTTTTTTATGTGTCCTCTGCTAGGAATGCATTCTTGAAATGAATAATTCCTTACAGTGAAAAGAAGGAAGCTGGTGCACAAGGAGTCACATCTGCCCATTCAGGAATGGAGAACAAGCTCTTATTAGCTGGTGCAATAAAGTCATCTCAGAGCATAACACATATTTTATTCTTCATGGAAGTACATACAAGAACTTCTTACTGATGAATGATATTAGAATTTCTTAGGTGTGTTAGATTTGTTTTCAGCAAAACTTTTGAAAGCAGGAGTAATTTTCAGTAGATGTATGGACTGGAAGAAATGAGAGGAGAAATAAAACAGAGAGAGTAAACAAGGTGAAAGCAAGAGATGGATAGGAAAAAGAGGGGATTGCTAATATCCTACAACATATGAGCAAGCTGTCCAGGGCCATGAGCGTCCACAGGGCAGGGAGGTGGGAGAGTCAAAAAGTCAAGATGCAACTATGCAATCAAAGCCCTGCCCCCTTTTAAAGTGCACCATGCATGTGATTCACATAAAAAAGGGTTGGGGTTGTGTTCCCCTGTTGATGTTTTTTTGGCCTCCCATGGATGCCCTACCCAGGGTCCCTTCAGTCTTTACAACTACCTTGTGAATTCCTCTGAATGGAAAGGGCTAATCATATCCTCAATAAACTGAAAATTTCAGATGTTGCACCTTCCAGACTTTTTCCCCTTTGTAGTAGTAGAAAACTGCTTTCATCTAAGTACTGAGCCTGATTAGTTCTTTGAGATCACCCAAGGACCGGTAGATGAAGAAGCATGGATAAATAAAAGATGAAAGCAGAGTTGTTTTGGGTGGTCTAGTTCTGCTCATGGAGTTGTACAGGGATGATCATAGAGTCTACATTTTTTATATAGAGAGAGATGGATAATTTTCCCAGGAAGATTGGATTGGATTGGACTGGATTGGATTTTAATTTTATTTTGAGGAAAGGCATCTGGCCAAGATATACTGATATCATTGGAGGGGAGTGGTCAAAAATGTCAGCCTTTGGGAGATTTTTTGTGATTTGAATTTGTTTCCATTCAAAGGTGTATACTAAGCCTACTAAAAGCTTCACTACCTGATCTGAAGCTTGTTTCATTAAAAACAGTGCCATTTAATGGCCATCTTGGTGGCTTGCCTTCTTTGCTACTCTCTGGAACACTATTATTAAATATTACTGTCAACGGTAAGCAATATAAAACACATCAACAATGACTGAATAAAACAGAAGCAAGGAAACACTCATATAAAACCAAATAAATTGTGAATTTAAAAAAAAAGTCCCACAAAAAAAGATTAGGACATCTTATGCCTTCTTATAGTAATGGCTGCAGTGAAAACTTAGCAACTCTATTAATGATGGTAGGATTAGAAAGGAATTCTGTCTCCCGAACAGATTTGACTTTTGTTGGGAGAAAGCAAACACATACCTGTATGTATATTATGGCAGAAGGGACATGAGTTATGTCTCAGGCTCATTCTGACCATGGAGGAAGACTGTTGAGCTGCTTTTTAATTCATTCAGACCACAAGGGCAGCTGATCTTAGTTAAAGGAATCCCATCTAATACTGCAGAAGTAATGCATTGGAACAAGCCAAAGGAAAGATTCTACAGTGTGCTGAGCAAACAAGATTGAATAAATCATTTGCAGCTATAAAGGGTTTTCCAGTTGGACCCACCACTGGTGATTGGCTATAGCACCCAAGTCTCTCTGCTGTGTCAATCTGAAAACTCTTTGGCTGATTTTGGCTGTAACCCTCTCTAAAAGTAGAAGCAGTGGAGAAAAGGGAAAGAGGCTGGGATAGCACAAGTCAGCCAAATGTTGAACTTTCCACCTTGATAAAAAGGCATCAAGGAGAATTGATGGTCCCAATGAACCATTAGGGGTCAAAAATTAGAGCCACTAAGAGAGTCAGCAAACACGGGCTCTCACCTCCAAAGGGATCGTTCTGGTTTTCATGCAAAGGAAAGCATTTGAGATTTGAGCAGCATGGGACCCGGAAGGGTGCCCATAAAAACCTGGATTAAATATTGTGTACAAGCTTTATATCAGTGTTTCTCAACCTTGGGAACTTTAAGATGTGTAGACTTCAACTCTCAGAATTCATGCTGGCCAGGGGATTCTGGGAGTTGAACTCCACACATCTTAGAGTTCTCAAGGTTGAGAAACACTGTTTTAGATCATTGTAGGCACATACCTGAGCATGATACAACTGGCAGGGATACCTTTACTCCCTTTAGAATGAGAAAAAGCTCAGAATCGCCACAGCACTAGTGATAGGTTTGACAAGGATGGATCTGATTTCAAAAATTACATCAAGGAATTTAAAAGCTGGAACTGTTTCAATTTTATTATTTCCAATTTGCCATAGGTATTTCTGGTGACTTGATCTTCCAAAGAAGACCATATTTTGGGATTTGGAGTAATTGATTGTAAACCCTTCTGTTTTACAGTGTTTCATTAAAGCTTGCAGACTTCACATAAGGTCTACCTTAGATTCTCCTGCTTTTCAGGTAGATAATTTGTTTGAGAATTTCTGAATGGGAAACTGGAGTCTGGAGGAGGGGGGAAGGGCGATCTTATATGACATCTCATATAATGACTGGCAGATACAGTAGAAGGAGAGGAATTCTAGAATGTACAATAGAACTCTTGCCATCTAGCAGCTGGTATCCTTGCCTTCAAATATTGTTTCCCTTTGTACAATGAGCAGACAAATTAGATTCCCAAACAGGGAGATAAATCTTTTGCAGCCTGAAAAAATCAAAAATTTGCTTGGGCAACGGCTTGTTTTTATAAAGCATTTTCTGAGCAAGTCACTGCTTTCTGATACCCAGCCAATTATTCCATCTATACATTTGAAAACCTGTCACTTACTCTGCCCTAGCAGACACACAGTCCTGGTTAAATCAGGGTGCCAAGGATTGTGAGGCTTCTCTTAGCATGTTGAAAAGGTGTTAATAGTGGCTCAATGGCTCTTATATGCATCTAGGGCCTCTGCAGGGTTTAAAGTTGATAGGAGGTGTTCCCAAGACCAACAGAATTCATCGGTGATAATGAAAGTTGTATTGACTGTGCCCGTTTTGCCCTCCATTGAACTCTGTGACTGATTCTAGTTCCACGCACAACCTCATTACTCTGAATGTTGACTTGGCTGAGTGGGCAGAAGCTAGAGGCTGGAAAGAGTAATCAAATGGTTGCTGTCTGGTCAAAGCTCAATTTTGAATGCAACTGCCATATTAAATAATCTCTGCAAAGTCAGCACAAAATAAACCATGCTTGATCCTTAGTCCCCTGGCACATGAGGGCACCATTGGATTCGCCTTTTGTCATGTCATTAATAGGCAGAGATGGAAACTCCTGACCTGCTGTGCTTGACTGTCATATTGTTTTCTGGTTCCCTGCAATGTCACAGTTCCCTGCAATGTCACTATCAGGATATGCTTTAGAGTGGGAGATAACTGTGGGAAAAGGGATCAATTCTGGCATTAAAAACACCAGCTCCATTTGGACGATGCTTGATGAGTTTAGATGGATACTTTTCCAGTTTATCCCAGTGGGCACAAATCGAGTATATCAGCCTGCATGAACAAAGGTAAACATTAACAATTAAAAACTCTTGACCGGACAAATTTATCATGGATGAGAAAGCTAACTCCTTGCAAACTCCAAGCTGGATATCTGTGGCTCCAATAGTTGTTTGATATCAGTGTGCAAAGGCCCCTCAGGCATGACCCCTGGGAGTTCCCACTGTGGCTTTTATGGAGGGCACAATGAAGATCTACAGAGTCAAAGGATGGTTTGAGTGGCCCCATCCTTTAAATGGGCCTTGAAGACCTGTTTCTTTTCCCATTGCTACATTATGGAGTATGTGGTTCCGTGAGAATTTTATTAATGTGTTAGTGTAGTGGTTCTCAGCCTTGGTGGCTGGGGAATTCTGGGAGTTGAAGTCCACACATCTTCAAGCCACCAAGGCTGAGAAACACTGTGTTAGTGCGTCAGTGCCCAGGTTATCTCCTACTTCATTTGTATTGTATGAGATGTGTTTTTAACTTGCATGCCTCCAAGAGCTATTATGAGTTGGGTGGCTTATAAATGTGATTTATAAATAAATATAAATTCTGCAGAGAAAACCAAATTGCCTCATTGTGCAGAAGTGCCATTTAGCTGCAGGGACCCAGATCTGGAGCATATTCTGCAAGTTATAAGCATCCACCTGCAGATATTTTGTCATTTGCAATGATCAGCACTGGCACAGGAAAACAATGGTTATGCTTAAAAACCATGCATAAGCATATCTGGTATTTCTCTTAGAATTCTACAAAATAACATGTTTGAAAATAAATCTTACATATGTGTGCTGGGGTGGAGGAGAGAGGAATGGTTTTCTTCTGCTTTTAAGAGCTGTTAGAGCTGCGCTGCAATTGGTTTTCATGTTAAAGGAATTTATTTCAGCCATATACAGTATAGGTGGAGAGAATTTCACACAGGACCTTTAGGTCAACAATATATATATATATATATATTGCAAAAAAAACACCTTTTCTTCACAAGCTAAACTGTGATGTGCTCTTTTTAAAAACAAAGACCCTATGATCAAACAGATTCAATATAAAGTATTAATGAATAAATCAAGTACAGCTCTCTCTAGTGTCTACTTTGGTGGTGCCCCTTGCATTCCAAAAGGCAGGGTAGGAGGAAGGAAAAATAGAGACATTTTGCATAGTATAATTGGAAACAAAGAAATCATTCAGACAGTTTGAGGGGTGGGTAAAATACATTCCAGAAGAAAGGTTAAGACCCCAGTTGGGTAATGAATGCCTCTATAATAAACACCCAAACCTCATGATCCAACTGGAGTTGCCATTGTACTCTTGTACTAGATTTTGGAAAAAAGGACAGAAAAATAAATAAGTCATTCTAATCCTATTTGTCATCATAGGTAAGCTTCTCCTTAGTTCTGGCACAGCCAACGTTTCACAATAGTCAGTGACCTAATGCACTCGGGTATGTGAACTCATACCAGCCTTCTTATTCATTGCGGAGAACAGAAACAGAGGCAGAGAAGTGAAAGAGGCGTCATGGGTTGGTACACTTTTTTCATCAATTTTATGCTGATCTGGATCCATTTTTTCAAAGGTGAAATCAAATTGATTTCTACCTAGAGGTGACAGTCAGTCAATTTTGAGGGGCTTAGATTTCAAGTTGAATTATGGCACTTGAGGAAACTGAACCTTTTGCTGAAATGCCTAGGCAACCAAATGAAATGTCATCAATTTGTCCATTTAAGGAGAGAAAAACCCCACCATGCTTTACTAGAACCCCAGGGTGCACAGCTTGTCGCCATGAAAGCCCAAATGCAGAATGTACCATGCCTGAGAGGTGCTTCAAAGAACCATCTTTGCTTTTGTCCTCTCTGGTGCAGCACAGCATGGCTCTCCCAAATGACATCATCTTGATATCACACAACTAACTCTCTTCAACCCTAGCCGAATTATATGCTTTCAGGCTAATGCTGCAATGTCTCGGGTGCAATCATATGGAGGATGCCATATTGGAGAAGTCTGCTTTGATTCATTTCATGATTGCTTCAGAGAGCCTTTTCTGATAAAGACCAATGGGAAGTGTTCTCTTGGGATGCTTTAGTCTTGGGATCTACACAAAGCCAGGAAGGCAGCAGATCACTGGAAAGTTGGGACTGATGAAACATGGGACACTCACTTTTAAATTTTGGCTAACTATGAAAATTTCATCAAAATAGTCTTCTTCCTGGCAAAAAAGACTGGAAGTATTTTCTTTTCCATCAAACTGAAATTAAAAATAAATTAAAGTAAAATAGTTTTCCAGCACAGCTACATTCAGTAGGCTCCTTTGCATTCAGCTTGAAGACACCAAGGATTATCCTTTGGACATTCTGCATCTGAAGCCCAGTGCTCTACCACTGATCTCAGGTCCTCTTTCCGGTTGTTGAAACAGAGCATGGAGGATTTGATGGAGAAAGCAGACCTGAAATTGGTGGCTTCTTTCCATGGCAATCACAAAATTTTCTTCCCTGACTCAAAGAGGCTTTGTATGACATCTCCAATCTCAACTAGCCCTTATAAATGCCAGTTGAGGCAGGCAAAGTAAAGCCACCAGGCTGCTTCACTCTCAGAGGTGGGGGGGGGGATGTTGCTTTGCAAAGCAGTTTTGAAGGGGGCTTTCCACCAGACTCCATTAAAGCAAAGCAACCCTTCCAGCAGCCCCAGGAGAGAGCAGTAGGCTAAGCCAACTTCTACTGCAGCCTCTCTCCCAGATAAGGTGAATGGTCACACCTGGATGTCCAGATCTCCTGCACAAGTCCCCAGGGGAGACTGCAAAAAGTCTAGGTGGCATCTGCAAAGGTACGATCAAAACTGTGTCTGCTTTTTATGTGTGATTCATAAGCTTCAACGGCACAGTTGCAGCCACCATCTTGACTTTTTTGACCATGTACTGTAGATGCCCCTGCAAGTCCTTGTTCCACTCACTGGGGAGACAAATGCCGACCCTTTCACAATATGGGAGGTAGACCTAGCATGCAATATTAAAAGGCTACTGGTGGATGTCAATTCACCAGATACAGTACCTTTTCAATAAAATATTCAAAAATGCTCACCAAAGAGTGTATATCATTTTCGTTCCATTGTAGTATTTTGGTAAATTTATTATGGGGTGCAAGCTCTAATTTCATCGTGGACAGCACTATATAACCTTTTTCTTAATACACATTTCACCATGGAAACATTAACTGCCAGAGGCTAGGGCCATGTTCTTATATTAATTTTTGCTTGCTCACCCCATTCTCTCTAACCTTACGTATTTATTTTAAAACTATAGCCTAGCTGTCTCTTTATCTGCTTAGTGATGATGGCAGTGTGGGAGGTGTGTGTGAGTGTTTTGTTCCATCATGCTTTTCTGTGGCTGGAAAGGAACAAAATATGAGTGATTTGAAATTTTGTTTTTTCGACATATGTTCTAAACTAGGCTTTCCTACCCTTAGGACCAAAAGGCTGGGCTACAGTTGCCTTCATCCCCAACTGGCATAGTCAATAGCTGTAGTTCACAAGTGGGCAGTGAGATACTCCAGACCTCTTGTTTGTGCTTGTTTGCAGCCCCTGGCCCAGAGTCCCCTGGAAACTCAGATATTGAAAATTGATGCTATTAGTTTGAGACAGGAATCCTACAAACTCTGTTCTAGAATGGGCTTAACAAAGTTAAACAAAAAACCACATACATCAAAACCCCAGATTGTCTCAAATCCAGTGGGAGGAGTAGCAAACACCAGCCCCCACTCTGTATCATTGTCTGTTCATTAAGAATTTTGCCCTGATGCTTCAGCACAAATTATTTAAAAGTGGCCAAATTCTGCTGTAGGTGATAGGTAATGAGGACATAACAACAACTGGAAATCCAGACCTGGGGCAGGCTGTTCAACAGTTTACAGGAAAGCAAGTCAATTGATTCTGCAGAATAAGCATCTCTGAATGTACAATTTATTCAAAACTGATCTTCTTTTACAATGTCTAGGTAAAGGATATGTTCTGGGGCAGCACCTGGTACATCTGAACTGTATTATTTTGTTTGTTTGTCAAATGTATATGGCTGCCCATCTCACAAAAAGTGACTCTGACTGGCATACAACAGTTAAATAAAGCAATACATACATTAAAATAATCATTATTAAAATATAAAAAAGGCACAGGAGAGAGTGAATATTAACCACAGTGATGAAGCCATCTTAGAATGTCACCAGTTCCCTGGGATCCCCAGGCCTGATAACATAGCCAAGTCTGGAGGGACTTTGAGAACATTAACAGGGTCCAAGGCCTCCCAAGACCTTGGGACAACTGTAAAGAGTTCTGCAGCAATCACAGAGGGTTTGATAGGCAATCCAATATAGAAAGCATTCCATGCAGGCAGAAATTCTTTAAAATTCTAGTTAAACATGTCCAACTAGATGGCAGCAGCTTGGTGGGTCTTGAAAAGCTAAGCAGTGGTTAATATATGGATGAGAGACCACCAGAAATGTCTTGGCTATCAGCTACACTAGGAAATTGGGAAGAGGAGAAGAGAAAACATGCTAAAATAACAAACCCTCACCATACTGATCTCAAAAACCTACATGTGTGTGTCCTTGAAGTTGCCTGAAATATCTTTATACCCAAAAATAAGACCAATGTTTTATTAATTTACTAATAAATTGTGCTAACTACCTAGAGCACATTTGACAAAGTTGAATTTTGCTTAGTTTCCTTTTTTCTGCAAGCTTAAATTCTGTTTATTCCATTTTTGCATTATGCTTATATGTATTATTTTTATTAATATATTTGCAGTATATATATAAACTGGGAGACTGTGTCCCACCTTAGGCACAAAGCCAGCTGGGTGACCCTGGGCCAGTCACTTTCTCTCAGCCCTAGGAAGTAGGCAATGGCAAACCACTTCTGAAAATCTTGCCAAGAAAACTGCAGGGACTAATCCAGGCAGTTGCCAGGAGTCAACAATTTATATATTGTTTGTATTTTTGTTTCCTTTCCTAATAAATACATTATTATGATTTATTTATTTTTGTTCTGAGTATTCTATGCCTACATTTGGAAATGCCTAAAGACTGAATAATAATTACATTTTGATTTGTATATTTGTTTAGCATTCACTTGATAAGCTTGCATTACATTGATCTATGCTCTTTTATTATTATTTCTCAATTTTAAAGTAGTAAGCCTCCTAGAGTCTTGTGGAGTCAGGTGACCTCTAAATTATAAAAATGAAATAAAATAAAATTCTGAATCCAACAAATTTCTTCACCATCCTTGTTTCTAACTTTCCTTGTCTGTTGGCAAATCAAGCATTTGAAGAGCAATAGCTTAGCTCATTTCCAAACCAGAATGTAACACTGAAATAATGGTTTTGGGGGGGAAAAAAACAACTATCTGACTTCCTATCCTTTGCTAAATATTAAACTTTTGATTTTGCAGAACTCAAACATGCAATAACATATTATTTAAGGAAAGCAGATGGAAAAGTGTGTTTGGTTATATCTCAGACTACATGGAATGTGTTTCTTGCTTGAATGAATGTTTCTGACCAGACCTATATCAAAGGTGGCCAATTTCTCTTGGCGTGAAGGCCACATCAAGTGTTGAGTGACACATCCAGGGCCACACTCCACAAATGAATGGCAACAGGGCCCATTCTGAGGGAAGCTTTCAAGAATGTTAAGGGATGAAAGGGATAGATGAAGCATTTGCCATACCTAAAGCACCCATTTTTTCCCCTTAACTGCCCCCAATGAAATAAAAGGCCATCTACTCTGGATGACGCTTTGTAATTGCAAAAAAGATGGGTATGAACTGCACCAGAGCTGCACTTTTGGCATCCTTAACTTATGAACTACTATAAGACTTGCTACCGCATTGCATTAAGTACCTTGGGCTTACTACAGACCAAGCTTTTACCTGCATGAGGAAAAGGATTAAAAAGCTTTATCCCATTCAATTTACAGGTGCTAACTGAAATGCCTGTTGGATTTTTTTTTCCAATTCTGGCAAGGGGAGAAGAACAGGCTATCTTATAAAACAGATTAAGGTTTCCCAACTTCTTCCCACCATCCACCAATCACTTCCAACTTTAGACATTCCAGTCTGCCTACAGTTTGACTGGCCCTAGATATCCAAAGAAGGAATGAATTGCAATTCACACAGACACATGGTTCCTTGGTAACCTGGCTATACTCATTTATTTACTTCCATCAGGAGCATCTGGAGCTCATCCTACAAACAGTATGAAAATAATGGCTTTTTTGTTTGAGCTCAACTCCTGGTGAGTTCATGGTCTTTTGTTGGTAACTACTATAGACCAGTTCCTCAGTCTAAACATTAAGATTTCCTGATGGTTTTCCATCCAATTGCTAGCTGTAAGTATTGTGATGCATCTAAAACCAGCAATCCACAACCTGGTATGGTCCAGGTTTTTTTAGGCAACTCAACTTTCTTTCATCCTCATTCATATTGACAGTGTGCATAACCAGGAATATGCTGTGATCACCTATGAGTTCTTTGGACATTGCAAAACTTGATATAGATTCAGTGCACCACTTTCTGCGGGGAAATGGCTTATTTTTTGTTCTACAGTTCATGCTGCAATGTTGTCTTTGCTTCTTCTCAAGAGTGATTGTGACTCATAAACAGAAGGCACCCAGTGGATAGGCAAAAGATGAGACTATTGACTTGCCTCCCTTCCAATGTCCTACCCTGAGCGTTAAGCTGCTAAGCTATTTTTTAAAAAGTCTTCTGAACATGGAGCTGTTCTTCTCAGGAGGCATTTATGAACAGGTTATTTTTTCCCCTTTTAAAAAGGCACCACTGATAAATGTTTATTTAGTATTTTGTGTTTGATCTCTCCTCCCCTCTCCCCTCTCCAATACAATCTTTATACCAAAGCTGGAATCTATTTTCTGTGACTACATATAAATGCAGCACACGCTCAGCGGCCTAACAGATGCCATCTGTAAAAGCATTTACTTTAAATTAGTGGAATAAGTAATCAAAAGGGCTTTGTACTTAATGCAGAACTTTTGGTGACTATTAAATGCTCATTAGAGGGTGTTTTTGCTGTATGACTGTCAGAATCAGCAGGACATTTATGATAGATTTTTTCCTGAGTAGGTCAAGATTGAATATGATTTTACAACTTAAAAAACATAAATGAATGCAGGTTATTTCAGCATCTCCAGATGTTCCAGAAACTCCCAAGCTGCAACAACACAAAACAGCTAACAGCCAATTTAAATTTTGCAACAATATTACAGTGCAGATTTCTGTTTCAGACATCCAGCAATCTCCCTTCCCTGTTACAGAGATAAAGCATTTCAAAAATGATTTTCAAATGATTTTCAAGAAGAGACAAAGACCCAACTATGCCTGGAATTTGGGGGAAAATGACACTTCTGATCCAGAGATGTGCAAGGGACACAATTTCTTTTTCAATACAATTTATGCCACTTTCAAACAGTACAGATTCTGCACCAGGGCATAAGTGGTTTATTTTTAAAACTCAGGGAAGTTCTTAAAAAGAAAGAAACCATTTATAGGAAGGCCCAGGGCCTTAGGCTATATAACCAATTTATTCCTCCCTCGCTAATGTGAATAGACTTGGTGCTATGGAATAAAGGAGCTGTGAACTGAAAAAAATATATAAAATAAAAGTTACCGATTGAATCATTACCATTGTCTTCTTTCCCTCCTCCTCCTTGTTTTTTGACGGATTCTTGATGTTCTGAAATTTCCTATGCATTTATTTTAAATGGCTATAATTGTATCAATCAGTCAGTCTTGAACTCACAAAGAAGCAAGTCTGGAAGATAAGAAAGTGGAAAAGGATTGTGTGCAGTTGGAGTTTAGTAATGACTCGTTAAGGTCGGAGGCAAAACTCAAAGAACTGGCCAACAAGGCATGAGAAAAGAACTAAACAACAACAACTTCATTCAAACAAAGAGAAATTAAATAACAGATAATTTCTGTTTGGAGTAGGGAAAAGCAACCTTGAACTCCCATCACTGGTTGTTATGGCTGAAGCTGCTGGGAGCTTCTGGTCTGCTCATTCAAGGCTATTCTTCTAAAACAACACTTTTATATCAAAGGAAGATTGCTGGAAGTAAAGCAGAGCACTGCAATATAAACAATCTCATTTTCTATGAACTATAGCACTACATAGGGACTTTCTATATGTGATTCAGCCATTCCGGGGAGTCCATTTGAATGTTGCTGTGTGTTCAGGAGAAAGCAGTGATTACACACATTACTAATTTCAAGAGAACAGTGCAGCTTTATTATTACACTTTAATTTTGAATTCACCTGTTTGAGTCAGCGTTCTCCTTTGGTCACTTTGGTAGAATTCCTAGATGGTGTGTAGACAGTTGTCTCCATTGTTTTACATTATTATCCAGGAATGAAGAAGGAAAGGGAATCGTATGGTTTGTACCACCTGGAAAAAGTCATGTCAGAATGAGGATGTGAACCAGAAGGTGTGGTTCCCTGTCAACATCATTATCTCCTTTCTCCATGTGACCTACTGTATCTATTACTACATGGGGAACAGGCCAAAAGGAAGAGGGACTGTGTCATTCCTGTTATCCTAAACATCAGACTTCTTTTTTTTACATTTTGCAATGTCCTATAAACATCCATACTGCTTCATCACAAGCCAGTTGTAGCATGCTTCTGCTGCTAGAAGGGATATATCAGTTTTAAACATGCAGTGATTTTTTTTTAACCAATGTGAAGTCTTTATAGACATTAACGCAGTTGCCTAGTTCCATTGTGATTATGGAAGAATTCCCAGTAGAATCTGGGCACATTTAATAATCGTGTGTGAATGTAGCAAAATGACATGGTACAAAAGGAAGTCTGTGATTCTTTAAATTCATGTGTAAAACAAAGCTGGGAAAAATTTACTTTCCATTCATTAAAAATAGAGCGTCTTCTAGGAAGGTGGAAAAGATGAGGAAACACGCACTGTAATTTGCTTAACATCTATCTATGGAAATGAAGCTTTTATAACAGAATCTCAGCATGCTGTTTTTTAAGCATTTAGCTGTATTTTAACTATATTAAAGCATTTAGCAACAGCAAGCCCTCCTGGGCTCAAGTCACTTTATTTCATGGAACTTTTTGCAGAGTTTCCTAGAAGTTGACTTGGGTCAAACAACAAAGGGCAAGTGTCAACCTTTTCAGTTCTCCTGCAGGGTATGGATGCTATAGCAATGGCATCTCAAGGGAAAATACGGCGTTTTGTTCCTCATCCACTCTTCAGTGTCAAGAGAGATCTTCAGTTGGGGCAATTACAGACACAACACATATTCCTAACACTGACATCCTTCGCATGGAAGAAAGTGACAGAGATATCCCTACATGTGACAAGGCACATATTTCTATTTTGTGCCTTGGTGTCCTGACGGGGTGGACCAACTGTATGTGTAAAGAAACAAATACATTAATAAAATACTTTCCCCCCAATTTTCTTAAAATTTAACTGAACCTTAGATGATTGCTCTCCCTTTATCACACACGGTATCTTTCAATGCCCCCCAAAACACAAGCAGTACTAAGAAGCTTAGATTTGGTCATCTATTTCCATTTCCGTTGATATTTTTACACATTTGTCCTGACAGATGCATGCTTATAGACATTTTTTGGCAAGTATAATCAAAGAAAAAATAATCAAGAAAAGAATTTAAAAAAAAAAAACCAGGAAATAGATAAAAAAAGATTTATAAACATTGTAAACTGACTTTAAAAAAAGAAGACAATATAGATGTGCAGGCTGGCATAAATTAATCTGAAATTTTATGTCAGTACTAAAATAAGTCAATATTAAAATTGGGTCATTATGCAGTAATTAACAACTCTAATCAGTATAGCTCAGATTATAAATTATAAACTGAGATAAAGGGATTGCAATAAATTCTGCCTAGTGAAAGAAATTTGAAAACTATCACAAATTATAATAAAATTATGATCTTATATTAAAGAAAACCCCAAACCAAGTTTATTTGATTCCTTTATTTTGGCAATAGCCCCACCCAAACAAGTATTCCCCTCCTTTCAAAGCAGTTTAAAATCAGCACTTGCTATCACCTCCAGATCCCAAGAACCAATTGGAATTCCACCTCAACTCATCTAGCTGCTCATTAGGACTATGGGAAAGCATAATCCAAACAGTGTCTCGCCCCCACCCATCACTTCTAGAGTAATGAAAATCCTATCCCAAAAGCAAATACAGGTAGTCTTTGCTTAACAACCACAACTGGGACAGGAATTTTGGTTACTAAGCAAAGCAGTCATTAAGCAAATTCTACTCAATTTTATGACCTTTTTTGCAGCAGTTGTTAAATGAAACACCATGGGCGTTAAGCGAACCATGTAATCATTAAGCAAATCACACAGTTCCCCACTGATTTTGCTTGCCAGAAGCTGGCCAGAAAGGTAAAAAATGGCAATCAAGTGACCACGGGATGCTGTGACGGTCATAAATTTGAACCGGTTTCCAAGCGCCCAAATCATGATCACATGGGCGTAGTGATGCTGCGACAGTCATGTGAGTTCCTGTCATAAGTCATTCTTCTCAGCACCGCTGTAAGTCCTGAACTGTCACTAAATGAATGGTTGTTAAGTGAGGACTTCCTGTAGAGTCAATTAAAACCCAGCCCCCAACGTCATGTTTTTCAATGGGTATTTGTCTGATGACTTGCAAAAAATATGAAAGACTGCTATAAAGAGGATCTATGTAAAGGAAAACTGAGTCTACAAAAATGTAAATGATCCACACACACCCTCCAGATTCTCCAAAAACTCTCAGCTGCCTTGTGCTCTTTTACTGTTGCATTAAAAAAGGCAGTCTGATAACCGGTGAAGATAAACCAATAGCATTTAGACAGATTTGCAACTGGATATTTTCCCCAATAGCTGTGACTATGGATGCATTTTGCTACAGTACCTGGAGGGAGGGAGGGGGAAAATAATTTCTGAGCAATGAAAGAACCGAATGCTGAATCTCTGTGGGATGGAAAATAATGGCTGGTATGAACCCAAAAGCCGGAAGGCAGCAATTTCTGCCAGTAGGAAAACTGGCTGCCCACAAGTTCTGCAGAACCATAGCAATTAAAAAGAACATGCCAGCTTTGCTGCAGTTTCCAATAAACTGGGAAAGAGTGAGAAATAAATCAAACTCACCTCCCAAAACGGACACGTTCGTGAGAACTGGAATTGATCAGAAGTGGTGGAACACATTGGAGTGGGTATGTCCTGAGACCTAGCTCGTGCATTCTAGTGAGCAGGCAAAACCCAATTAGCTAGCAATAATCCATATCTCATCAGAAGAGAAGACCTATATAAATCCATCTGTGATTCCAAAAACTAACTGTTGCTTGTTTCTTTCTGCTAGCCATCCTATTTCATGGTGTCATTTTCTCCACGAACATCACAGGAGGGGAAAAAACAACAAACCTCAATCTGAGCAAAGCATAGTAAATTTAGAATATTGCAAAGGGCTACTAGGATATTACCATGGTTACAAACAAGTAATTAGGAGCCGCTCCCAGTACGAAGCTCATGAGGTGTACTAAAAGCCCAGAAATGTAACTCTCCACTTAAAATTCAAACAAGCATACATTGAGAGAACATTGAGATAAGCTGGTGACTATAAAACAGATTTAAGTAATATCCAAGTATATAAAAGTTTGAAAATAAAGAAATAATAATAATTTTAAAATAAATACAAGAGCCAGTTTGGTGTAGTGGTTAAGGCATCAGGCAAGAAACCAGGAGACCATGAGTTCTAGTCCCACATTAGGCACAAAACCAGTTAGGTGGCCTTGGGCCAGTCACTTTCTCTCAGCCCTAGGAAGGAGGTAGTGTCAACTACCTCTGAAAAACCTTGTCAAGAAAACTGCAGGGACTTGTCCAGGCAGTCTCCAAGAATTGGACACGATTGAACGGAAGATAGATAGAGATGGATAGATAGATATGTTTGATGGCGGTATGAAATCAGTGAATAGAAAGGGGAGATGCTACAACAGCAGTTTGTTCTATAAGGGCTGAGCGACTTATCTGGAGACCACAGCTCTTCATTTTTTATTTACCTCTGAGGGATGCAGAAAAGATAGCAGTAATGTGGCCTCATCCCTGGAGTGAGAAAAGCTGGATCCTTTTTTTGTTTTTATCTTTAAAGGAGATTCCCTTGAATGATTTTGCATCTTAAATTATTTTTAAAAATATGATTGGGTCACCATTCTGCCATGACAAGTGGCACAAAATATAGTTGGAGCATGTTCTTGGTTAGGTTTGGGTCCTCCTCCTCCTCCCCCTCCTCCTCTCCTTTGCCTACTTTATTTGAAACATTCCATTTTAATCCACTGCAATTTTTTTTTAGTTCAGGTATAGACAACTTCAGTTTGCACTAATTAGAACTTTTCTATTTTGATTAGGCTTAACAAAAGAATGTTCTTTAAACAAGCAAAAAATACTTAAGAATACAGAATACAAAAGGATGTTTTTGCTGAATCTGTGCAACTACAGTAAAAGGCATACATTTAGATTTGCTAGAGCAACCCTTGATTTTACAGTCTATAGAACATTAAATGTATAACTTTTATTGGCTCTTACTTACAAATTCTAATTAGTTATCACAATGTATGTAATCTAATTGTCACTTTTCTCATATGACTAATATTTGAAGTAGGGAAAGGCTATTCTGTTAAGTATGTTTCATACATTTTTCCTAATTGCATTTCAAGCAAAGCCATAGTAGGAGATCTAATCTGTCAGTCTTACGTTCTCCTTATCCTCCTATTTCACATCAGATTCCAACTATGGAAACCAGCTTGATTCAGAAAACAGAATCAGTTTGAGTTGAATCATTGTGAAGGGCCAAACTGCCCCAAACCTGTTAAGGATACAGAACTGTTAGACAAAAAGATCTAACTCTTTCCACACAACCAGTTTGGTTGGATATACCAACAGTTTTTTAAAAGCAAAGCACTCAGGGTCCTATGCTTATATGATTAAAAAGAAGTTTTTCAGGTTTGTTTTCTCCTATACTCATTAATAAAGTCAACTGTTTTCCATCCAAGTGGCTTGGTCTTAGAGATAGAATCCAGTCTCTCTGGGTAAAATTGCTAGTAATAGATGAGTCTCTTCAGAAGATACATTTTCCGCCACTGCTAACTTCTCCTGAAAGTGATTAGCAGAAAATGTCCTTGGTTTCTAGAGCATAGTCCTTATTCATCAAAAATAATTAGGTGGTCTCAGGGTTTGTCAGCTTCCTAGGTCCCTTCTCAACTACTAAAATAGACCTCACATTATGAGGGCTGGAAACATCTGGATGAAGACCAGATGGGAGAAAACAAATGCAGTAAACTCTAATTCTTTGTTGTCCTCTAGTGGTTCTGCAGAATGTCTGTGCAACCAGGTATGGTCCAGACATGGTCATCCTAGTAATCATTCCTCATTTCATTTGCTTTACAGTACTGATACATACACTGATGAGCTATACACAGGAATTACTCTACTTCACTGTTGCTAATATGATAAGATAGAAAGTACCTCAGGCTGAGGGAAAGGAGTATTTTAGAAGTATTCACTTTCCCCAGTCAACAGGTATGAGTTGGAGAGCAGGCAAAAACATGTACATAAAGTGATCCCATAATTGCCTGCTCCACTGTAGTGAAATGTATTGTAAAAATAATTTCTGTTTAAAGTATTGCCATTAAGCCACTTAAAGACCTCAGAAACCTGTATTTCTCACTTGCAAGTCTGGAAAAACTGGAGAAGATTCAGGAAAAATTGGGTGTTTTCTGCAATGGAAAAGAAGGCTACTCTCATAGCTGTATGGATGTGGCCTCCCCATTTAGGCTACATTGTTCAGTCCTTTGTTAGGCCCATATGGCAGGGTGGTATAATATGTCATTGCTAATAATATCCAGGATAAAGTATATCTGCCTGAAAAAAATAATTTCATTTCTAACTTACATGCTGTATATGTTGATCATTTGATATAGAAAGCATAACTCATTTTCCTCATACAGCAGGTTGTTATTGTTGTTGTTTTTTACCTAGTACTTGTTAGTAAGAGAGCCAGTTTGGTGTAGTGGTTAAGACTCCAGTCTAGAAACCCAGAGGCCATGAGTTCTAGTCATGTCTTAGGGACAAAGCCAGCTGGGTGACCTTGGGCCAGTCCCGTTGTCTCAGCCATAGGAAGCAGGGAATGGCAAACCACTTCTGAAATCTTGCCACGAATAAACTGCAGGGACTTGTCCAGGCAGTCACCAGCAGTCAATAATGACTTGAAGGCACAAAAAAAAAAAAAAAGAGTACTTGTTAGCCACCTCTTAATCCAAATACAACCCTTTTTAGGGTGGGCAGTTGTGTTACCCCAGAAACAGATGCAATTCTTTTAAGGAGTTGCCAGCAAGGGGTACTGAACACCCTTCCATACCTTGATACTTGTTTTTTTTTTAACCTCAAACACTGCATAGCCCAAGTACTTACTGGATTTTTGTCATAGCAGTGGCAATGTGAACTGTAATTGGGGGAGTTCTTGGTGTCTCCCCTGTCATGGTCAAATCATGCCCTGGTGACCATAAGATTCTCTGGTGCTGCCCCCTGCCACATTCCACCCCCAATGACTGATGGACCCTGATGGGATCCAGAGGGAGCTGGAGGTTATTCCTGATGGTCTGCCGCACAGTCTGACTGAAGCTTAGCCATCACTTGGCATGAGAGGGCGGCTGAGGCCTTGGATCAGGTTGCACCCATGTGACCTTTCTCCCTCATGGATCCTGCCACTCCCCATGGTTCACGGAGGAGCTGAGAGAGATAAGAGAAGAGATGTGTGGAGTGCTGCTGGCGGACAACAAGGGATGAACTTGACTGAACACAGGTAAGAGCCGCTATTAAGGCCTTCCTTGTGGTGGTAAGGGAGGTGAAGTGGCAATACTTGTCCACCTTTATTGTGTCCACAGATAGCCAACCAGTAGCCATGTTTAGGGTGACCTGAGTCCTCCTGCGGAAGGGAGACTTGGAGGTCTACTTATAAGGCTGTGCAGAGGAATTTGCAGAGCATCTTTCAGACAAAATCACTTGCATTCATTCCAAGTTGGATGCCAGCTTTGGTATAGGTCCAGGGGAGATGGCTGGGGTACAGTCTTGCCTGATTATCTGGGAACAGTTTGACCCTGTTGGGCCTGAGGAAGCAGACAGGATCCTTATGACTGTGAGCTCCTTAGATCCATGTCCCTCCTGGCTAGTTAAGGCTGCCCAGGGAGTGTTGTGTGGTGGATCCCAGAGGTGGTTAATTCTTCTTTGAGAGAGGGGGTTGTGCTGGCCCCCGCTTAAGGAGGTGTTGGTTCATCCCCTCCTCAAGAAGCCATCGCTGGATCCTACCATACTAGACAAATTTTGTCCAGTGCTGGACCTCCCTTTTTTAGGGAAGGCTATGGAGAAGGTGGTTATGCAGCAGCTTCAGTGGGCCCTTGATGGCGGATTATCTAAACCCCTTTCAGTCAGCATTCAGGCCTGGACATGGGATGGAGATGTCACTGGCCACACTCTCAGATGATCTCTGGCAGGAGTGGGTGGGGTAGGGCATCTGTCGTTGTTCTACTTGACCTCTCAGCAGCCTTCAATACCATCAAGCATGGTATCCTTCTGGAGTGGCTCCATGGACTGGGAGTGGGTGGCACAGTATTGCATTGGTTCACTTCCTTTCTGCAGGGCCGGTACTAGTCAGTGTTGATTGGGAGAGGGAGGTTCCACCTTTGACCCTTATTATATGGGATTCCGCAGGGTTCAGTATTCTCTCCTTTCCTATTTAACATCTACATGAAGCTGTTGGGTGAGATCATCCATCGCCATGGGGTGACGTGTCTTCAGTATGAGATTAAGTGATGTTTGTTCTCCTGCTTTCTTGGATTTTATCTGTTTATGTTATGTTTGTTTGTTTTATTTATTTTTTATTGTTTGTAGACTGTTATGGAGTGTTTAACTGTTGTGTTATACACTGCCCAGAGTCACGTGTTTCTGAGATGGGCAGCTATATAGAGATGCTAAATAAAATAAATAAATAAATAAAAGTTAAAAAAAACTAAAAAAAAATCACTATATTGCCACCATGACCTTTGTTTCAAAAGCCAAAAGGCAGAGAAATAAAGGAAGTTTAGTTATGTGGAGGCATGGTTTAGGCAGGCTGTTCTGTTTGGAAGTAGATTGGCATTCTTAAGCAAGCAGGCTCTTAGCGTTGACTGAAAAGTTATCAGAGCGCAGGGCAAGTCTGGAGCAGCTCCGAGAACCCAACATCCTCTAGCTTTTCTGACCTAGCCTGGCCTTGCCAACGTTTTTTGCTTTGTCCTTTGAGAAAGGTAAGCACCTTATCTGAGCTCAGGCTGGACTGATTGCTTTGGGCAGCTTACATTCTCAAACAGCTAACAATCTTTCTAAAATTATATGGCGCTGGATCAGTAAGCTTTTCAAGCTCATGTCGACATTTCTCCCATGGGTTGTTCTTTTATTTAAAAAAAAAAAGTGGATGGGGTAAGCTATGTAGGAGTAAGGAAAATTTTGTGGAAAAAAACATATTTCTTACACACACACACACACACACATGCATGTTACATCTTGGAACTGTATATATTTAAGCAGTAACATGTATTTGCCTAGATTGGGAGATGCTTCCCGTTGTCACTCATGCCTTTGTTCCCTATTATCTAGATTATTCCAATTCCCTCTATTTAGGACTGCCTTGGAGACAGCTCAGAAGCTGATGATAATGATGCAGAGTGAAGCAGTCTGAGAAGTAATGGGTGCCACTTGTTTTGCCCTTATGACATCTCTGCTTTACAAGCTGCACTAGCTCCTGTTGGCTCCTGGGTCCAACTCAAGGTGCTGGTTGCCATGTGTAAACTCAAAGGCTGCATATTTATGGGATCCCCTTTCTCCAATCATCTCTATCCATCCTATAAGATCTGGCAGGGATGATATGCTCCAGGTCACCTTGTTTTTTTTAAAAAAGCCATCTTATGGGACCTCAGAGATGGGTCTTCTCCATGGCTACTCCTGCTTTCCGGAACAGCATTCTCCACAAGGTCTAAATGGCTCCATCCTGCCTGACTTTCAAGAGGTCCTGGGGCCAAGTCATTTGTGACCCCGTTCTTGAGTGTGATCGATGTTTGGCATTTGTGGCTCTTGTAGTTTCCCCAGTATGAACTTTTAAAGTTGATATTGTTGTTGTTGATGATTTTTCTTTTTCTGTTTTTAAAATGTATTCATCATATGGTTGAATGCCACCTAGAGTTACCACAGCAACTGAGGAGGTTCCTAATCAATCAATCAATCAATCAGTCAGTCAGTAGGTCCAGGATTGCAAAGATACTCTAGGGGAGTCCACATGGCTTGAAGGCAGCTTATTTTCTGCTGGATAGTCTTTATCCCACCCTCTCCTGAGAACAGCTACAATTCTATCCTGTCATTTCACTGTGATATGATGAACAAAATATCTATCTCTTCAAATCTCTTTCAGAAGAATTCTTTACTATCACTCTGTAAAGGGCAACATCTGCAAAGCTGCCATTGGGCTCAGATGATCATACGCAATAGGGCTGTGCCAGTCCTGGATTCACCATGAAGCAAAATAAGCATGTGTTTAGGGCATCAGGGGAAGGGGGGCATCACAGAGTTTTTTCCCCTAGTTATCATACCCTTAACTCTTTCACTACCACACCCCACTTTAGTTTTCATTAACACTTAATGAGTGTTAATGCCTTTTCAGTTAAGCAATGGAAGGGCTGGGGGTGGGGGCATCATTGTTGGCTGTGCTTAGGGTATCAGTTGGCCTTAATCCAGCCCTGAGCTGTGCAAAATTCCAAAATGATTCAGAAGTACATCAGGATTTCTTCAAGCACAGCATCTAACTGTCATTCATTAAGACAGCCTGAATTTTTCAGACTCCGAACTAAATCTGGAAAAAAGGGGCTGCTCCTTGAAGTGATGCACTAAGTTAAATAAGTAGATTCCTTAAAGGAGCAGCATCTTTATGCTTGTACAACATGAACAACAACAACAACAACAACAAACCCCTTGGGGAAGATACCCTTATAATCAGCAAGGTTGCATGGGGCCAGGCTACCTGAGGGACTGCCTTGTCCCCATTACATCAACCCGTCCCACCTGATCATGCAGAGAGGGCATGTTGTGGACCCTGTTGGTAAGGGAATTCCACCTGGCAGGGTCCAGGAGGCGGGCCTTCTCTGCAGTGGCTCCTACCCTCTGGAACATCCTATCCCCAGAAGTGAAGTTGGCCCCTTTGCTCCTGGCCTTCCAGAGGAATTTGAAGACCTGGCTCTGCCGCCTGGCCTAAGGCAGGGAGGGGAATAGTCATGCTTGGGGATGGCTAGTGCCTTAAGTCACTCATCACACACAAGGACTGAATTAGGTCATTTACCATCTGGATTTTATTTTTACCTATATTTATTGTTTATTTATATACTGTGTTTTATATATTGTAATTATATTGTATGTTTAGTGTTTTATTGATTATTTTATTGTAAACTGCCCAGAGTCCCTCTGGTGGGAGTAGATGGGTGGGGAGAAATTTGATAAATAAATAAATAAATACTAAGAGGGCAAACTCTGCTATTATGAACTGCCACATATACAGCCTCTGATAATCTCTTTCTCTCTGTCTTTCTCTTTCATAGCCAATAGCCCCTTGGTCCATGTTTTTCTCTTCTTTGTTTAGGGTTTTTTTTTTAAAGACATAATAATGAGATTGATGCCTCTACACATCCAGTCAGATGTCCCATCATGACAAACACATTAATCCATATTAGTTACCACAAATGGAAATGTATTGCTTTCTATCATTCTGTTGTTTATGAACAGAAGCAATATGGCTTCTCTTTGTTTTCTGTAGTGTTCAAAAGATGAAGGGGCAGGAAGTAAAATCTATTACCTATTGGCAAACAGACATAACACTCTATTTGCCTCAGAAGTTTGTAGAAACAGTAAAAATCATGGGATACTGAAAGGATTGAGGGTGGGTGAAGGAGTTACTTATCAAGCTTGACCAAGCATGGTCTTCTTGTCTGAGGATATCATCATCATCATCATCATCATATGCATTTTAATAATAATAATAATAATAATAATAATAATAATACAGTGAAACTGCAGCCATTAAAATATTATGATAATGCAATTAAAACCATTAACCAATTAATATTTCCACTGGGAAATAATATAAATTGTACAAGTTTATGTAGTCTTCCCTTCCTCCAAGCCAACAGCCCAGAGCAGAGGTATCTGCATGGGCAAAGGGACAAGCAAATTATGATCCTGCTTCTATACTACAGATTTAGGAAGAAGTAGCAGATGTCAAAAGCACAACACCAACTATTAGCTCCTTGCAGGGTGGTTGGTTTAGCAGATGGATTCAGGCTGATCAGAACATCCAAGGTTATTCCTGCCAGTTTAGGAACCTTGCTTCCATGTGAAACTCCTTTTCAGTTTAGAATATTACTGGTTGCATTCCTTGCACATTTGGCACCTGGAGCAGATCAGGGGATTCAGCAACAGCTGCAGTATCCAGTCTGGCCTAACCACACTGCCAGTCTGCCCTCCACCTCCATCTCTGTGCCACGCTGCCAAACAGCTGCTCAGCAGGAACCAGACCCACTGTCAGCTCTCTGGAAAGCCTGTTTTTAACCTCCTTATTATCTGTCCCTGAGTGGACAGGGGCACCACCACCCAACCCTTGATACCCCACTGGGTATTACTGCCATGTAATTGTCTTTATAAAACTCCTCAGACCCAGTGCAGCACCTTTTAATACCAAAACCTTTGTTTTTTAACAGCTCTTTCTAAAAAATTGTGTGTGCTTTTAAAATTGGAGAATGAGGGGACATTTGGGTGTTTCACTGGTTAATAAAACTACCAAGAAAGCAAAACTGTCAGATTTTAATTTTCTTTTTCAGCTTTTCCAATCTGGTGCCATCCAAATCTATCGGAACTATACTTTGCTGTACATAAGATTACATCTTAGTAGCACTCTTAAAACCCATGGAGATGAATGAGAAGCATTAATCAGGATTTAAGTCCAATTAAATACAAGAATTAATACATCTAATTTGATTTAACCACCCATCTTTTTTTTTAATTAAGGGCACACATTTCATTTGCCCTTCATTTGAAGATTCCAACATGAAATTAAGACCTTGGATACATGAACAAGATCAAGTCTCACAGATATAATTTCCATATTGTCTTCCATATGCTTTTCAGTGTGATTAGCTCATTTCTTATAATGAAATCATCAAGTGATATATGCTCACATGTAAAGCCTTCATGACCCAAATGGGACTTGGCAATAAAAGTCTCTTTAGATGCTTAGATTAGGTAAATTGGGAACAAACAGTTAGAAGTCTTTCAGATTTTATGAGATATACCAGAGACTTCAAAAGAGGATCAGAAGGCAAACTAGAGCTGAGTCTGTTTAAAAAAGGAAAGGGGAAAGGTTGTGTTGATGGTGTTGAACTTTGCCCTCTTGTGAAGTTCTGAAAAGCCATATTTGGACAGAGTCCCTGAAGTAGTCTGGGTCAGGTCTGGGTTGGTCAAAGCATTTAAAGGAGCACTTCCTTTCCTCTGGAAGAGGGCCTTTCAAAGTATGTCCTGATGGCAACAAAGTAATTCCTCTCCAGAGGGAAACAGGCTTCAATTACCTTTCATGATACACCAAATTGGTCCTTCAGGGCAAGATTAAGGCAAAGGCTCAGAGAGTTGGTGGTGGGTAGGTGGAGATGATGAAGTTCGATCTGCAGTAATGATAGGCTTTTCTTAATCTCTTTGAGGTCATCTGATAGAGAGAGATCACCTCTGTCTGAAATGGAGCGGAAAGGAAAGGAAGTCATTGATTTTTTTTTAGCAAACTTCATAGATCATTTTAATGAGGAGACATAAGGTGCACTTGTGACTCTTATATGAGTGTGTGTCAGCCTTTCTTTCTTTCTTTCTTTCTTTCTTTCTTTCTTTCTTTCTTTCCCATAGTATCAATAAAATTGAAGTTTCAACAGGAAGAGACTTGTACACTTGTAAAATTTGGGGCAGTTCACTTTCACATAGACAAATCATATTGTATGGTTATGTTTATACACAAATACACATTTAATCAAGTTACTGAATTAGCCTATGTTTGGAGTCATAAAATATATGGAACTATTAACTAACCAAACTGGCCTGAGTTTGTATAATACACATAGCTGCACCCACTAGCCAAGATTAGTACTAACCAAGCTTAGCATCATGTGCAAAGATTGCTGTTAGGTCTTTATCTGACCTGTGTAAATGCGTTGCATGAACACAGCCAGGAAATCCATTAAGTTCACTGACACTAACTCTCAGATGACTGTGTTACTTTAGACACTTTGTAAAGCTGACATGTTAAAAAGAACATTGATGCGTCAACAAAAAAAAGCAAGGCATGTAGCATGATGCTATGTCTACCTTGCCTATTTTGAACCCCTCTTTCCTGCCTGGAGATGCTGCTGGGAATAGCTAACTGTACCCCTGCCAAAGGAGGCCAAAATAAGGATTGAAATCTTTCCGAATTTCATGGAATCATAGGGTTGGAAGGGACCTTTGAGGTCTTCTGATCCAACACAGTGCAGGAATCTTCATACCATTCTGGACAAATGACTGTCCAGTCTTTTCTTGGAGTTTAAACTTCTCCTGAAGTTTAAACTTCTCTTGAAGTTTAAATTTCTTTTGTTCAGTTTAATTTTGAACAGTCTGAGTATAAAACTCAGGGTTTTTTTTTAAATTTATAATTTAGTAAAGAACAAACTACACATACTCTAAATATAATATTCTGCTTGTATTACTGTGTTTGAGTTATATCACCAAGGCTCCAGAGATGTGGCTGCAATTCCTCCCATCCTGCATAAAATGAATTGAGGCTTAAAAGAGCTAGAACCACTTGGAATTTTGTTCTAAACAAGAAGCAATTCTAACAGCTGGGTTGAGAGGTTTCCAGGAAGAGAGAGAGAGAGGGAGAGAAAATAAAGTTACTATATTTATTCCAAGTCTGTTCAGTGACTGATCTTCCAGGAGAGTTAATTTTATTTCCTGTTTATTAGGAAAAAGGCTTATCAGAGATGTCATATGTAAGCAATTATGAGGGGTGAGCACTGAGATGGCAGATCATAGCAAATCACTGCACAAAATAATTTCTTCCTTTTCACAAGTAAAGAGAAACAGCACAAGACTCCCCCCCACCCCCCATAAGCAGAACAGGAGGCCTGACAACAGATCAGGGCTGCTTCTACTTTCTTAAAGCAGGAATGCCTTGTGCAGATAATCAAATCCTGCAGTGCACTTTCTTCAACTATTTCCAAACCTCCAAATTACTGGTCTTTCATAGCAGTATCTCAAGTTGTGGAAAAAAGTCACCCAGCCATCATGAGACAAATATCCTTTTTTTTTCCCCTTTTTTTCTCTCCTCTCCTCTCCCCTCCTCTCCTATCACATTTAGGTCACTCTTAAATTTATTCGTTTATTCCTATGGATTTTCAATTTTCAGCCCCTTTTCCAGCACCAATTTCTCATTATTCATGTGGATGTCAACACATTTGTAAAAGATATTCAGTATTGTGTGATATTTGTTTTACCTGTTGTTTGAATATATGCATAAAGATGAACCTTATATCTCTATTATGAAGCAGTTGAAACCCAGCAGAAAGATGGTAGATGTCTGTCTAAGGTAATTATGAACATGCTCCCAATTATGGATACTAACTTATTAAGAAAGATGTACATCTACCATCAATACAATTTTCCTAATCTAAATTTAGATTCATGAATCAGGAATTGACAGTGTTAATGGGACAAAATGTACATACAACACTATGAAAAACTATAGCTATTTGCTCCATGAAGGCTGCAGTTCTATTCATATTTACCTGGGTATTAGTCTTCATAAGCAATCTTACGGAATGTTTATGGAATGTAAGATGCATGTAATGGTCTATTGCTATCACTGAAATGCCCATGTCTTAAGGGAGGTATGGAGACCCAAAGGAGGTATGAACATGTGTACTTTGAGATAAGAAAAGCAAAAGAAAGCCTGTGTTTTCCTGATGCTGATCCCATTAAAATTCCAAATTAGGAAGTACAATTAGCATCTTGGTTGTATAAATGTGGACCAAAGGTATTCTATATTCTGCTCTTTCAGATCACGGCTAGATTATATCACACACTACTCAGCTTGGGGTCTGGGTTGTGCAATATGCCCATCAAGTTTAATTTCTTGTGTCACAATATATTTTTCCTATTGTCCCTTTTCACATGTTTTATTTATAAACAGGTTGGAATGGAACTAGGAACGCAGCAGCTGTGAAGGGCCAAGTGGCAAACACAACACCAACATCCCCTGTGTTAAATTTCACTTTTATCATAAACATATTGCACTGTACAATATGGGCATCCTAGAGTCAAGAGTGGTTAGCATATTTAACAAAAAATTACTTTGCATGACATTCTAGATAACTGCTCTAAAAAGCAACTTACTATGACAAATTAAAATAGAAATAAATCAAATCAGAAATAGATACCCCAAAACTGCATGGTAAAGCAGTTACCCCCAAACAACACTGTTAGATGTCTTTGTGTATAGCCACATCACTCCATCCAGTATAGCATGAGGAGGAAGAGGAGGAGGAGGATGGCGCAGGAGGGCATTCTTTTGAGGAAAGAAGAAGAAGGGATTATATCTAGACATTTTTCCTGTGGACATTGATACATTTTACTCTGAACAGATAGAATGATGAAGACATTCCATTTTAGGTCTTAAAGCAATGTTCTCTACAATTATATATATATAATTGTGGGGGGAAGCTTTTCCTTAGAGTGATGAAGCAACTGCTCACGACTCACCAGAGTCCAGAAGGGGATCCTGGTTAGGGACCTTGAAATGCTTTCAAATGCTTGCTTGCCATACACAGAAAATAAGGTGAAAGGAAGGGATTTGAAAAAGACATCAGTGGTGATAATGCTCTGCTTTACAGTTTTTGATGCCCCTTTTCAATGACACAGAGCAATTGGAGAATCAATAGGACACCTGAGCACCTTCTAGACAAGCCAGAGTCCTGCACTTACGGCAAGTTTTTAATGGATATAAATGAGTGTATCTTACAAACATCCCATTGACTGTTTTAATACACAGTTCCAGGGATTTATTGTTTCAGTTACAGAAGGTAGCTTGGTAGGGCAGGCGGCTGTTTTACCTACCCAAATGTGATATTGTTTTCACAATAAAATCAATATATCAAGCAGTTTATCTTTCACATCTCAATAAAAAAAGAAAAATCTAGCTTTAAACAGAAAATATTTTGCAGTGGGGAAAGAGTATCAGTCTGTCAGCATGAGGATGCCTTCAATGTATCACAATACACAGTTCTTTGGAGAAGGATGTCCAATCTCCTTGAACACATTAAGGATCAAATGTTATGTAGTAGGAATGGTAGATAGGAATGAAGAACATGTCATTTTCCAGAAAGTCCCCATTTTCCAGCAGTAGTTGCTCAGTAGTTTGTTTCAATCATATTCCTGGGGAGTGGAGGGGAAACACTGAAAGTGAATAAGATAGGCAGATTAGTTATACTAGGTATGCAGAAAAACAATTGTTTAATGTGCACCTGAAACTGGGTTGGGGAAATGGGCTTAATACCAGCCCCATCGGTGAACAAACACCCTATGAGAGAATGCAGTTCTATAATCATTTTGTTTTATTTTTCATCAGCTTTCCTAAATTCCTCATGGATTGGTCAGATGTATGCAAATTACAGAAAAAAAGTCAGTATTGCCAACTGAGGCTGACTTTCATTTTTCGATGTACATTATCCTTCACTAAAAGGGTCAATTGGATTTAATCTGAGGAGGCCTCCTGAAACAGGTGGCATAAGTCAGAAAGAATCAGCTCTCACGCTGATTTCTGTGGATTTACTCTCAGCGTGACAAAGTTTTGATCAGACCCATTGTTTGCAATTCTCATGTTCTTGTCATGAAACAGGTGAGCCCTCTTTCAGAATAAACCTTGCAACTGCAGTCAGTATTTTTCTCCCAAAACATAAAAGGCTTTTTTTAGCAGAAGAATAAAATGCATAATACCTAACTAATGATGCTTCAAGTAACAGTTATGATTATTGCTAAAATGAAAAGCAAAGCTGGGTATAACTAAAATGATTAAAAGAATTGGCAGGCTTCCTTGTTTGTTTTTCTATCAGTTCTGCATTGCCCACCATACTACCTATCCTGAATGCTACCTTAATTAGCATTAGCATAAATTCCCAAAATGAAAAAATGCCTTGCAAAAGCCTTGAGTTAATTTACATATGTCTACAGTTGTTACTGATGTCCATTTTGCACTGAGAGAGGTTATACATATAATCTTTTGTGGACACTTTTACCAATGCACATACTTGGTTCTCTATATTGTTAAAATACTATAGCTTTTTCTTCCATCCTCATACAATTCATGTGTTTGTTCTTCATACAATTATTTTATGAGTTCTTTTTTCTTTAATCAGTATGCACACTGCACATGGATAATTCCACTCAGATAATGGTAACACAGTGCAATAAATAATCTTGTTCAAATATGTATGATAATATCTAGATTGTCCTTTAGTACAGTGTATTAGCAGTATGTTAGTCATATTAGCTAATGAAAGAAAGATGCCTATCCAGACTTTCAATGTTCAGTTGAATAAGATTTATATTTGCAATGCAACTGAGTAATTATTTGAGTTACATTTAATTCACTAAGCAGGTGCTCCTAATCTATCAGACTTTGTAGATGTAATCTTTTTCTGCATTGTGCCCAAGTTACTAAACTATAGAGATATTTCTAGTGGAGATCATTTAAAGAACTGTCTGCAGAAAATAACAGAGCAAAAAAACACATGAGAACAGAAGTTGCTTGCATTTTTCCAACAATTAAGGGAAATCGTTTTCTTGTTGGGAGAGGTGTTTAACAATGTGTTCTTCAGATTTTTAATTATCTCAAAATACAGAGAAATAATACGCATAAAAAGATGGAAGTGGAAAAAAAAAAACCTGTGCACATTGAATGACCATGGAAAACGTGGAACAGAACTCAGATTTAAATGGTTTAGAAGCCTAGAAATAAGTCAGTGGTAGCCAGAGGGATCCATGGAGGAGTCAGAATGGCACAGCAGGGCAATTGAAGCCCCTTCCTATCTTCTAGCATGTGCTGTGCATGACATGTATTAAAAATGGGTGGGGCTTTGGTTACCTGGTCAATCCCACAATTTTGATGGCCCCCATGGACGCCCCTGCTTATAGCTTATCCTATATAAACCAGATATTTAAATCAGATAGTTGGAAAGGCAAAGGGAGGTGAATAAGATTGTATATTAATTTGCAGACAAGAACTATAAGAACTAGTTTCAGGGCTCAAGAAATAAACCTTATATACCTGGATTATTCCAGGGATCATTCAATTTCTCTTAGCTCTGAAGCATAATATGGAAAAACAGATTCCATTCTGGTTGTGGGGTTTATCTCTGTAGCATTAAAAACTCTATCACCTTCAAAGGTGTGCATCTCTCTTTCTTTTCCTTAACTTAGAAAGTTATAACAATGCAGCTGTTATTATGCAGGCAGGATTCTTATTTTTCTTAACAATGTCCATATTGTAGGTCTTCTGAATACAATCTCCAAGGGTGCTTACCACAGAAACAGAAAAAAAATATTTATTTACAGTTTGTGTTTATTTATTGGATTTGTCCATACCTCAGTCAATATGACTTTTGGTGGTTTAGAACAAAATATAATACAATAAAATATCCACAGTAAGAAAATAGACCTTTCTTAAAATATATACCAATATAAAACTACAAGTATGAAATGCCAAACACAAAAAAATTACCCATCTGTCCTACTCTGATGTCCTCTCAGTCACCATAGGCCCTCTGGGATAATTCAGTCATTAGCAAAGTCTAGAAGGCCAATACTGTGGGGGCCAACCTGATATCAATGGAGAGATAGCTCCATAGTACAGGCACAGCCACCACTAAGCAACAGAAGTGTGCCTCATCTCCCTTTATAATATGTTAGTGGAGAATTTCTCCTGACCCAAATTCTCCTGGGTCATTCAAGTTGGACAGGTTGATTGTGGCTGAAGAAAGCATTCCTGAAGATACTTGGCACCAAGACATGTAGGGCTTTATAAGTTAAGACCATCACTTTGAATTGCACCTAGAGGTGACTGGGAAAGCACTGCAGGCCTTTGAATGCTGGTGTAATGTATTGTGATGGCAGACACTAGCCAAGAACAGGACTACTGCATCCAGGACTAACTAAAGCTTCAGAGAAGATTTATTTACTTATTTATTTGTCAAGGCTTATAAGTTGCTCTAGCTGCATGGGTCTGTGTGGCATTCAATCCCACTTTCATAGCTCAGGTTGAAAATAAGCCTGGCAATCCATAATACAGAACAATATATAAACTGGAACTATACAACAAGCAATAACCCCAACTGAGAACAACATTCCTTTCAAGAAAGAACAATCATATCATTCTAATTCCTGAGGCCTACTGGAATAGCCATAATTTTACAGACTTTGTAGAGGAGTACAGAGTTAACTTTGATGAATGATTTTGACAATTACATAAACACCAGCTTAGCCCTGAAAGGGAGGAGTGAGTGAGAAAGAAAGAATGTCCTGTCTTGATTCTCTTTGGTCTGGCAGCAGGGGAGAGAATCTCTGTCAGAATTTCAAGGTTCTGTTATTAAATCTTTTAATAATAAAATAGATGTCCAGTGGCTGTTTTGGGTGTCTCTTTCCTTACCTGTCCTACCTCTGAGGACTGACATCAATCTTGACAGTGTAACTACTCTTATTCAGAGAGGCATCAAGTGTTGCCTTTGATTGTAGAGATGGCATCAAATCTTCAAAGGACCCCACTGCCTGCAGAACAACTTGTTGAAGCACTATTGCAACATCAACATCAAGTGGATATACAAATAACAAACCGGCATAATACCATGGTACAATTAACACAGATTTGGAACAAAGCTAGAAGTACAGCAACTGGAAGCCCAACCGATATTTCCATGGGAATCTGTTGATGAACTAAGAACTGTGTTAGTAAGATGAGGGGCAGCAGAAAATTTGGAACAACTGTTTCAACATTATGGGTCAGTTGATGGAAGGTTGGAAGAATTGAGGCACAGAGGAAATCCCCCTTCCCCCTTGTCCTCCTCAGGTACCAGCACCAGAGAACATGCAAATAGGCATGGTAAAAATATCCCTGTCCTCATTTGGGAATTCAAAGAAACATCACCTTATGGTTCTATTTAAAACCCAAGAAACCCAGTCAAGATTTGCACTATAAAGTACACACCTCTGAGTCAGCTGCAAAGGGCTACACCTGTAGAACTTGCAGTCCAGCAAGCAAGTGCCCAGATCACTTGGGAAACTTCACTGCCTCCCCTCCCAAGAACCAATTGCATAGATGATGAGACCACAATTTTCAGCAGTTTAAATTGCCCACAGTTATCAGAAAAATTATTGTCTTTTAGATGGAATATGTGATGGAGTTTTTAAAGGTTAATAAAAGAACTCCAAGCAGCTAACAGGACTCTTGCAGAGTAGAAGTGTGAACCAAAAAAGGAACTTGCACGTTAAGCTTAATTACTTTCAGAAACAAATTCAGTCTTCACACTGTAGTTAGATGAAGAAAATAGAGATAGCTTACTTTTATTCAGTAGATCTGGATACAGGTAGGTTCATAGTAGAAAGCACTTAATCATCACTGGCTCTTTGTAGACACTTCCTGTGTGAAATAGAAAGTGTTCAGGCAAGCGAGATGGTAGGGGGAGGAGCTGCATGCAGCACCTCCTGCTTGCAGGTTTGCCAGAAAGGTAAAATGGGGATTATTAATCCCCAAGCCTAAGAAGAAGGAGGAAGTAGAAATCAGGTGACCCATGTGACAACCCACAAGCAGAAAAGAGATATGTTTGCTAGAGAGACCCCCTTATGCTTATGAGCAATGCTGAGTTGACCCCTGATAATTCCAACAATACGGGCTCCAAATTGATGGTACAATTACACACTCAGTGAAGAAACAATGCAGTTGCTTCCTCCTCCCCCCAAATATCAGCAGACTATATATTTTTTTCAGGCAAGGGAAGGGATTTAGAAACCTGAGTTGGAAAGACAGAAAGGAGGCTGGAGATGATGCTGTTGACGTAATTGAGATGGAAAAGAAATTGTTCCATGCTCCCAGTGAGCATCTGGATTATGAGTTTGCAGCCAATCAATACCCAGCACAATGGGAACATGTAAGGAATTCATAACATAGAGTGGCAAAAAGTCTGTGTGATCATTTATTGTCAGTTGCAAAGGTGTTGTGTGTTGCAAAACAGGACCAGCTGTTGGAATGCCTACCTGTCAATCATTTCCACAAATCTCTAATAACTCTGTGGGCAATCTAAACAGCTGCACTGTAGACTCACTATTGAAATTTGCTGTGGCACCTGAGTGTTTAAGAGCTGAGAGTCATATTTCTAAACATGAGGTTGAATGAGAGTAAGAGGGAGAATAAAATGCACTTGCCTGCTGTCCATTGTCTGAAATCTTCTTAATTGTCTGAGGCCTTCCTGCTAAGCTCTTGGTAGTGGGGGAACTGCAAAATTTCCTGAAAATGAGGCTTTGGGGTGATTCAGACACTTACTTGTTATGTATCCTGCAGTTACACAGTTGACTCAAAGTTTTGTACTTTAGTGGTGAAAGTTTTGGTTCGATGTCCAGGAGCTCCACAATAAAAACATAAACAAAGCTTATCCTCTGTGTCTGCTGGGGGGGGGGGACTTTTTATGGCTTCTATTTGTTTGGGTTCTTGAGCACTAATATCTGAAGAGGCCATATAATTTAAAATCAAATAAGTATTCATGAACTGTATGGTTGTCTTGCTTTAGCTTTGAATCTCTTGATTTGCCATTACCTTATTGGTGTAGGGTATAATAGCAGAACCTTGAAAGCTTGACAGAATTTCCCTGTGCTCCCTCTTATGCCAAAGAGAATCAAGGCATGGTAATGTTGAGTTTCTTTCTCACAGCCTCCTCTTTCTCAGGCCTGAACTAAAGTTTACTTAACCCCTCTTGTATTCCTGCTTCAAGGTTATTTTTGTACTACTTGATATTTGGGTGGCAGAGAATGGTTTGATCATTGATGTCTCTCTGAGTTGATCATTGAATCCAATTCTGGCATTTTATGTAGCCCTGGGAGAAAATACATACAATGTACCAGAGCTTCAGAGCAAAATATTGGAACCAAAACTTTGCATACGATTGTGAATCATGGTAATGCAGATTAGGATCATTTGTTCCATCTCAAGTATATGGTAATTTCTTCAAATTACTCAAATTTATCTAAATTTCTGGGATTTATTTTATCTCTGCTGCAACTGCACTCCTTAGGGTAATCCCTCTCTAAAGGACACAGAACTTCAGTCAGTCTCCAGAACTTCCTTTGTGCAGAAAGATCCACTACTTCTTGTCTCTCCAACCTGTTATATGCAGAGAGGCATCAGACAATTAACTTTTCTCTCTGCTGAGAATAGATTTTTATTATTATTTTGAGAAACATAACACTGCATTTTTTCTTAATCTACCTCTTTTCTTAAACATACTTTATCAGTAATTATACTCAAGGATGAACTTTCCATTCTATTTTTATGAAGAATAATCTGTTCACTTAGCTACTGTAGACTAGTTTGATGATCCTCAGTAGTTAGTAATGTCATTGTTGCTGGCTCACTATGATGTGTATTACTCATGACACATACACTTACACACAGACACATTTTCCATGTAATTGCCTTTTGATGTTAAATATAGTTGAAACCAATATACATGCCCTAATTAAATGGCAAAATGCAATTAGGATGCTTGCAAATGTAAGCTCTTACTTGAGAACTTTTTGAAGCTTGTATAATTTCCCAGGTGTCACACTGTAATTCTACATTCCTGACAAATCCTGCACTAGGGTTTAGCATTGTCATCATCAGAATAATGATTTATTTGAATTTATTTATTTATTTAATTTCTATAGCCGCCCATCTCAATAAGTGACTCTGGGCAGCTTACAATCATAAAAACCACAAAACAGTTAAAATATATATATTTTTTTTAATTAAAAGTACAAAATAAATATATATGGTTGCCAAGTAAACAATCCAGGGATGTTAATATAGCCAAGAAATGGGGCCCTTAACACACTCGGGGCCCCAGGCCCAGGCAATAACTAGGTTTTCATGGCCTTACGGAAGGTCAATAGGGTCAGGAACATCCTGATCTCTGAAGGGAGAATATTCCAGAGGGTAGGTGCTATGGCAGAGAAGGCACACCTTCTAGTCCCTGCCAACTGACATTCTCTGTCTGATGGGACCTGTAACATGCCCAACCTACCAGACTGAATTGGCTGGGTACAAACAACTGGGAGAAGACGGTCCCTTGGGTAATCTGGTCCCAAGCCATAAAGGGCTTTAAAGGTGACAACCAGCACCTTGAATTGCACGTGGGGACTTCTGGTGAGAATATGGCAGTCTGAACAGCTATGCCTGTGACCTCCATGGGCAGAACTGACAACACAGCTTTTTTTTTGGGGGGGGGGGCTCAGACAGGCTTTTCCTGAAGCCCTAGAGCATTTTCATGGACAGATAATGCTCGGAATCATCCCACTTATACTCCAGAATGGTGCCTTGCAGCCAGAGGATCACAAACAGCATTGGCACTAATCTGGTAAGAGATGCCAGGAGGCTGGAATGTCACCATTTCCAAACCATGCTGTAGCCTTAAAGGGATGCTAAGACTGGCCACTCATTTCTAAACCATCTAATTTATACTTTCTTTTTTTAGTTTAAGTACCCTAAGAGAGGCTTTCTACAGCAAGGAGAAGTGAACTCCCTTGGTGCCTATCATTATTTCTGGATTAATTTTTAAAAATATTTTAATATTAAGGAGGACTGAGAATAAGTAATTGTCTCCCTGTTACTATTTTTGTATTGAATTTGAAGGATTTAATATTTTCCTACACATTGAATCTGCTGTTTTGAATCTTCAGCTTTCTGTTGCCACTTTCCCTGGGAGCTGCTTGTTAGCATATTTTCTCTTATGTCAACAACTTTCAGAAATTCTCCATTAACTCATTAACTCCATGCTAGTCAAGTATCTAGGAGGCCCCATAATCTACTGCCTGAAACATGGAGGATTTCAAGGAGACTTTCTCAGAGTTCCATTATGAGCTTCTTTGTAAGTTTAAACAGATCTTTTATGATGCCTATCAAGGTATTCTGCAAGATATTAAGGACATTGCAGAAAATATCAGCTTTAAAATGTGTCATCTAGCTGAGGATGTCATGGAAGAAGATGACAATTTTAACAAAGATAGAGATGTGTCTACTGACAGCGAGACTGAAGCCTTTGTTGAAATGCCAGGCAATGATTACATTTTGGTGTTGAAGGGGTTAAAGGGACAGTCTGAGTTGCAAATTACAAATGGGGTTGTTTTTTTGTTTTTGTTTTTGATGGAACATTATGGGAAAGAAGAGGCTCTATTCTGTGGGAGGTTTTTTGCTGAGAAGTCTGAGTTTCTAAGTGGGGCAGCTGGGGTGTTTGATTTCTGTATGAAAAATGCCTTGTGTGTAATATGGAGATATGTAAATGCTATGGTTTATTTTGAGGTGGGGTAAAGAATTAAGAATGTTTATTTGGATTGATATTAAGGCTTGTATGATTCCATTTGTCTTTAATGATTTGGATTAAGACTTACTGGCTTGCTTTTAAGGTTTGTTTGATTTTTAATTATAATAATAATTCCTTGGTTTTAGGTTTAATAGGGTTAAAATTGTTATAGTATTATTAATTATAAAAGTAGACAATTTAAATGTTTTTATAATCTGATTTTTATTATAGTGGACAGAAATATATAGAATAGTGGAAGGAAGGAAATACTTAAATAATTGTTTTTGGGGGGGAAAGTTGATTTGGAGGTTTACTGTGTATATTTCTTTTTCTTTTAATATCAGGGGAAGGAGCAATTGTGTTTAGTGTTTTTTTCTAATGTGCTAATGGAAGGATTTATAGAAATAATGTGATCTTGGTTTGATATAGAGTAAGAAATTATGGAAATTGCAGTATATTCTTGTTGAAAGTCAGAAGTCACCTCTTTATGTAATCTTCAAAAATTCTTTTTTTTTCTTGTGTTTCCTACTCTTTTGGGGTTTTTTTCTTTTTGTACGTTTTTTTTTTTTTTTTGCATTTTTGTAGTTTTTATCTTTGTTTGAAACTTAATAAAATTCTTATAAAAAAAAAAGAATTGCATTCAGAAGCACACCAGCAACCAATGCAGCTCACATAGTAGTGGTGTTACATGAAAACATTGCATTCAGCACTATCAGAGCTGGGATCTTTCCTTTGTGAGTTAATCTCTGTGCATATGTGTATCAATGCAAAGAAATGTGTAGAACCCAGAAATGGTTAACTATGAATTGCAGCCAATAGAACATCTGCAGGTGGAACAATCTATCCATTGGCTTAGTTTGATACACAAAAACACCATTTCTTAAACTGAATCAATATTCTGATATTTTAAATAGAAATGGTGTTTTAATATTCTCTTCAGATAAGGAGTGATATGCATGCCACTAATGAAAAACTACAGTGAGAAAGCTGTGATGGACTGAAATTCCCTACCAGGTCATTTATGTTGAGTGAGAAGCCCTTTCTACAGTTTAGGGAAGCCCTTTCTTCCTGCTTTTAGATAAGGAGGGTCATTTATGTGGCCAATAATTTAAAGAAGCAGAATACTTTTGAAGCAGGACTACAAAAACTCCATAAAAATTCCCAACCATTTCTATCAAAAACAACAGATTTAAATGGCCACTGATTTGCAAAGGGCTGGTATTACTTTTGTGACTTCTGAAATTTGTGTCTGCTTGAATTCAGGATGCATAAATAAACTAAAGTAAGATTGTAAGCCAAAGATCTATATCATTCTCAGTTAGTGTAGCCCAAATTGCAGAATCTGCATCTTTTTGGTCAGGAAAAAATAATTATGACTTTTTAAAAAAGAAGCCGTATATGGACCTTTTGCTGAAAGAAGACAGAACTGATGATTTATGGATTTGGGGATTAGAAAGGGTTAAAAAGGGAGGGAAAAGAGTAAGATGGCAATTACTCCATAGAAAGAAGGGCAGAAGTCAAAATTTTATTGTATTGTAAAATTTTAATAAAATATACATGAAAGAAAGGAAGAGAGAGAGAGAGAGAGAGAGAGAAAGGAATCAGAATCTGCATCTTTTCTAACCACTGTGTTTTGGTAAGCAAAAAGTAGCTTAGGTTAGTACTGTAAAGCTAGGCTGAACCATTTTTCCAACTTTTTAGCTTTTTTTTTTTTTTTAAAAGGGAAGCAACTCTAAAAATACATGCTTTTTTAGAGACCTATTATTTCTATGCAGCCCTGTTCCACCTGCATAACTCCTAAGGCTGTGTCATATTCTCATTTGGTAGATGTAAATTGGAAATGGTTAATTACTTGCAAATAGGCATTAAATGGGCACTTAATCAAGCCATATGAAAGTGTTTATTAAATATTAATTCATTTAAAATACTGAGATTCTTTCGTTTGTCAAATGAAGAGCTACATATGATTTAGCAATTTAAATATTCTTAATTACAGACTGCATATGTAATGTATGTGAGCATGCAGCAGCTTTCTTAAAGAATGTTATCTGCCATAGTGGAATGAGTTTGTTATGTTCTCATGCTGAAGTAAGGCAAAAGAAAGCAAAAGTTTCCCAAACTCACACCACATCTCTGTGTGATGGACATGATCAAGCCCCTGATGGACATAATGTCCATTGGAAGAATCAATTCTTTCTTTAGAGAATTACAAGCACCCTTCAGAGCAGATTTGGGACATGTGTAGGGGATGCAGGGTGGGGAAAACTCCATTGTTTGACCAAAAGTCCTCTCAATCTAGTATTGCATATAGCTTTCTCTGATTTCATGTGTCTTGGGAGTCCTTGGACTCATATTAAATTCTATCACCACTAACATCTGTGGCTTTTGTTCTTGTTACACTGGAGAGTGGGTCTGGTGGTCTAGCCTTGAATCTTCAACACAATGTTCTTTATGCCCAAGGAATCAAGGACCCTTTAACACAGACTGAGCTGTATTTCTGTATATGGGCCTGTCTAGGTTATTTCTTGCTGAAGCACCATTCTAATTTTGATGCAGCCCAAGCTATGCTGAAAGTTGTCCTGGCTACTTAGCATTCCAAGATGGGCCTATGTGTATGAAAAAGAGTCCCATCTTCTCAACTGTTTCTGTAGTGTAAGAATAGTGAGCAGCTGCTTAGCTTAGAATAAAAGAAAAAGGTTCTTTTTCCAGAGTGGAAGACCCATGCATAACATAATGCAATATGTAAAATATATATTGTTCAGCGGTCCTACTTTTTATCCTGTCCAGTATAAATGCAGGGTGGCCGGATCTGGATTGAGACACAAGGAGGTGAAGCATAATCCTTCCTCAGAAAAAAATGGTTTAAACAATGACCTGTCTCTCTCTCTCTCTCTCAATCTCTCTTTCCCTCCACCAAGCATTAACTACTTGTTAACTCCAATATATGTATTCTCATTCTTTCTCTCTCACACTCTCTGAATGAATCTTTTCAATTTGTTCTGGTAAGGCTGTAGGATGATTTTGCTGTCCTAAGATGTATTGGGCTTTTATGTACTGTATATCCCTAGGAACAAACAGAATCCAGAAGAGCTGGTGACATTTCCTATTTTATGTATCATGTTTTAATTTCTCCCTCAGTTGGCAACATACCTATTTTTGATGACCAATCTATATTACCAATTATCTACGACATGAGCAAATAGTAATACTTCTAAGAGATGACGTAATAGTTTATCCCAGCTTTTTAAAAGTGTCTTGGGAATGGTGATTTTGTTAGCGTACTGCTTATGTTTTGGCTGAAAACTCCTCTCTCACAAGACTACGTTTCCTAGGAGAGAATAAATTATTTTAATTCAGGTTAAGTTTGTCGTATAGATATGACCTTTGCTTCTCACCCTATTAACCCAGCTGGCCTAATGAATTACACTGTATGAAATTTTAAATTCCTTACTTGTATCTTATTTATGCTTCAAATGTTTACTAATATGTATGTCCTTATAGTATTATATCAAAAAGTGGTATACAACAGATGGTCATATTTAAATTAAATATAACATGTATAAATAATACACATAATTAATAATAGCCAAATCAATTCTAGTGGATATATCAATCTGTACAGCAGAAGGCCCTTGATTTTAAGATGGAACAAACAAACAAACAAAAAACCCAATGTAATCTTGAGAATATGGACAAAGATTAAGGACCTACCCCCTTGAAAAACATTTTTTTTGTAATACAAATCAAAAATCACTAAAGCTGGTACTGAGTGGAATTGACAGGCTCATGTTGCTTAGTGTGAGCAATGAGAAGAGAAAGCTTTGGATTCTACCATCACCTATTTCTCATTCATAATATTCTATAATCTTACTCCTTATTAAAGAGAAGTGTAAGAAATGAAAGGACTATGACTATTGTATCAATACATTTTGGCTATATGAGTGCATACTCTTTCATAAAAGTTGATCATCCAAGGCCCAATAACCTCTTTAGGTGTCAAGTCCCCTCAAAAACCAAACAGTCTGAATCTCATACAATAACCATCTATAGTAAGATTTGGATAATTTTACCTCAAAGAACTTTCAGAACTTCATGTGAGTTATTGGTGTTTTCATCTGAAGTTCTGATGGATTCTGACCTTCTCATCCAAAATCTCATAAAAGACTATTTGGTTTCACAAAATCTCACAGGTTTGGGTGATCTCATGGAGATTTTTAATTTGTTTTTCTTTTTAAAAAGATTTGAAAGTATTAACATTTTAAATGTTTTTTTTTAATATATTTAATTTTTAGTCTGTATTTCTTCTGAGATGTCAGGGGGACATCATGTTGCCAATCTCTGCTGTAGCAGATATTAGACTGCTTGCATAAGAACATAGGCAGTGCCCTGCTGGAACAAATCCCTGGCCCATCTGGTCCAGCAGTCTGTTCTCACAGTGGCCAACCAACCATGGCCATCAAGGCTAAGAGCCAGGGATCCCTATGACTTCCCTGAATGGACTAGATGTTAGATTTACAATCTGGACTGGAAATAGTTAATTCAAAGAATGAGAATTCAAGAGTTAATAGTATTAGAAGGAAGGTAAAAGTTATAACAAAAGAATTCCAAAAGTATTCTACTTTCAGATAAGATAGCTATATATGTGGGTACGCAGGGGTGGAGTAGCAATACACATGACAAAATATACATTGCAGTGTGATGACACAAATGCCATCTCTTTTCTACTTGCAATGTGATGTTACATACAAGTATACACTCTTCACAAAGAGTGGGTGCCTGTCAAGAGGTAGAGCTGTGTTGTGATATCATGACCCCCATTGCATCATTTGGACAAAACGTCCAGGTGCCCGTACCAATATATATGCCATTAAGTTGGCAGCATTCTTGTCCTTTTTCTCCTTCATTTTCTTCACAAAGAGTGGGTGCCTGTCTCTTTTGTGAAGGAGGGGCAGTTTGCAACTGTTCGCTGTTTTGATAACTATCAACTGTGACAGAAGTAACTCTCACACCAGGAAAATAACCCTATGGAATAAAAGTTGCACCTAGATTTCTGGGCTGTCCTGATTACAGGGTTAGGAAAACCATGATCAACAGTCAGGAACAGAGTAATAATGTCCTCAGCATCATCTGAAAGCAGCCAACTGTGCTCAGGAGGAAAGGGGCTGGTGCTAATCAGTGGAGTTCATGCTTTGCATACAGAACTTCTGAGACTGAATCCAAGGCATCTCCAGGTAAGTGCTGGAGAACTCCCTGCCTAATAGCATTGACAGTCATTCTTGACAATGTAAGACTATGAGCATAGTCTGACTCAATGTTTCTCAACCTTGGGAACTTTAAGTTGTGTGGACTTCAACTCATGCTGGCTGGGGAATTCTGGGAGTTGAAGTCCACACATCTTAAAGTTCCCAAGGCTGAGAAATGTCTGACTCAAGGTAAGATAAGAAAGCCTTTGTAGTATCTTCTTGTGAGATGGTTCCAGACCTAATTATGAGACATATAAATATAGCCATGTAAGAATATCACACTAACTAAACTGAACTCATCTTACCTAAACCGCAGGTAATAAGATCTGAAAAGATTTGTGTTTTGTGTTTATTCATTTTTTTGCCATATTTGTTTGTTGCCCCAATAATCTGACTCTGCACAATGTATAACAAAGATAAGACAAAAATATTCCCAAAGAAAACCAGTACAGCATAGCTATATACAGTACACACACACACGAATATCCCCAGTAAATCAAATAGAACTAAAACCTGATGAAACAGAAGGTTGTAACAGACTAAAAGCTGCAGTGTAAAGAAATTTATAAGCCATAACTAGCCCTTTGATTTGGGGTCAGAAGCTAATGGGAAGACAGTGCAATGATCTCAAAGCATCTTAACATCTCAAAAACAACCTTCCAAAACATCTTTAGTAAACCAAAAGACCCAATATCCCAAGAAGAAAAAACAGGAGCCATCTACAACATACAGTGCAAAGACTGTAATAGCCACTATGTAGGACAGACAGGCAGAAGACTAGCAGAGCGTATCCACGAACACCAACTAGCAGTCAGAAGACATGGTGAAAACTCTTTAATCTCACAACACATCAACAGACTCAACCACAGTTTCAGCTGGGAATCTGTGAGCCTCCTAGACCAAGCCAAATCCAGAAATGCTAGGGAATTCCCGGACGCTTGAAATTCAGACAAATCAGCCATCAATAGACATGTAGAAATAAACCATATTTACATACCATTCAAAAGAGACAATAAAAAAACTAAGAAGGAAACAAAAAGGTCAGAAAACATCCTCTCCAGCAGCCAACACCCAGATAAGCAGGGATTAACACCAGGCAAACAATCAAGCAGAAAACTAGACCCTAATCAAGGAATTACCAAGGAGAAAACCACACCCCCACCAACACTGACAGGGCAAGCCACTATATATAAACAGGGAGCAAACCCCACACTCACTAGCACTGATGATGTTACCTAGTGGGATAATGAAGTGTCTGCAATCAAACAACCAAGCTCAGAGAGCACCAAGGATTCCACAGGGATCTCAAAATCAGTGTTACTATGCAGTGGTGGGATTGCCCCATTAGCAGCCAGGCCTCTGCATTCTGGACCAATGGAAGCTTCCAGGTCAAAGATCCCTGCCCCAAGTAATGCATGTTGCAGTAGTTTGTTTTTATGTCATTTTGTTTTGAATTTTCCTTTCTTGTTTATTTCTGTACAGCATATTACAGCAATATGTTTTAAAGATCAGTGTGAAAAAATTGGGTTCAGAAAGAACAGAAAACCCTTTTTGTTGCCATGTAGTGATCCTCTAGATTTTTGCAGTGCAAATCTGGCAGCAACAACCTAAACTGGTTTTAATTTGGAGAACTCTGCTGTCCACACAGAATTCTGTATAATTTCAGGACCACCAAATCAATAAAAAATAAAGCTACACAGAAATGTATTTATTAAGGCAATTATGATTTGAGTATCTTCTTCTTAGGATTGTTTGGGTCTGTCTACCATGAGAACTCTTCCAAAGGTTATGTCCATTCCTTTTTTTACCCCTTTCTCCTTTATTTGGTGCCTTCCTTTTCCTCTGGGGAAGATTTCCACAAGAAGTATCTGGATAGCCAAACAAACATTGGGAGCCCCCTGACTTTGTTGACTGGCTTTGGCATAGTCTGCTGGACTGGTGCAATGGAATGCTTTGGTGTCATGATGTGACACAGAAAGACAGTTTAGTAGAATGAGCACACTCACTTGCTTTGAACAGGACGTTCTCATGCAGCTATGTCAACAAACGCCATCAAAGCTATGCATAGATTTGCATTTGGAGACTGTGTGTAAAAAGCAGGATATAGCGGTCTTTGATAAATGCACAAACCATACGGAAACAGCAAGAGTATGAAAGCTTGGTGCTACCTACAGAATACACAGTTTATGTCCCTATATCATTGACTTGGTTATTCCCCCAAGTTTCAGACAGAAGACAGCCTCTTTTTTTGCTTATATTTCCCCTTAATAACTGCCATTAATTTACTGATACGCTGTCTATCAGGCATACATCATCTTGATTAGAGCTGTTATCCTAATCAAAAGGCTGATAATTAAGACTATCCATCTGTAGAGTTCCAAGTGCTAAGATGAGCTGAGGATCCTAATTAAGATTATTTAGGTGTTAGTTAAATGCCATCATTTGATTCAGCTAATCATACCAGCAGGTACATTAGATTTGCATTAATGTGCGGCTGCTGAAGCCAACAGGTTTTTAAACAGATACAGATCTGTTTACTATCTCTTTATAATCTGATGAGGTCAGATTGGTGGGAAAAATGTGATGCAGTCTACAGCTTTCTCCATTTATGTTGCAATAAAACACTTGCTATTCTATGCTTATTTATTTGGAATTAAGTTCCACTGCAAACAATATCTATTATGGCTATTCTTAGACTTGTGAAGAAGCCCAAACATGATATGGACTGGGACATTTTTTACTCACTCAGATAGGATGGATCACTCTAATTTGTCCTGCTCTTGATTTTAAATACTGTATATTGTCTGGGAACTCTGGCATATTTCATGGAGGGTGGTGTCACTTGCCAAAAAATATTTAAAAATGCTTAGCACTTGCTTGTATAAAATACTTAGTTGGACAGGAAAGGAAAAAAAAAAGAATTGTTTAATTCAGTGATTGACAGATCTATCCTCAAATCAGAGGATCTTTTTACTCAGATTACCATCAGAGTCACAGTATCTGGGCAGAAAGAAAACTCTTATCAATGAAACTTTTTCCTCCTCATTGTTTCTTATCTCCCATTCTTAGAAATTCCAAAGAATTTAAAGGTCATGTCATCTACCTGATGGTCAGACTAGCTGGCAATGTCTGACCAACTTTGATTTAATAAGCCTAAGCAGAGTTACAATTGGTCCATGCTTGGGGCACAATGACTAGGACTACACGTTAGATTGGAAGGTGCTGTTGATTAGATTGTTTAGTCAAAAGACTGTACTAGAAGGCAGTTCTAAACCCCTTCTATATGGTTGTCAAAAAATTACATGAAATACCCATGAAGTTGCTAGATTATTTTGATTGATTATGTGCTATCAAGTGGTTTTTGACTTCTAGTGACCACATAGAGAGATTTTCTCCATGATGATCTATCCCTACCTGTTCTTTTAAGTCTCCCAATGGCACAATCATTGCCACTGTAACTGAGTCCCTCCATCTTGCTGCTGATCATCCTCTTCTTCTCTTTCCTTCTACCTTTCCCAGCATTAGAGCTTCTTCCAGAGAGCTGGGTCTTCACATAATGTGTCCTGAATAGGATAATTTGAGCCTGGTCATTTGTGCCTCAAGTGAGAACTCTGGGTTGATTTGTTCAATCATCCATCAGTTCTTGGCTGTCCACAGTATTCTCAGGAGTCTTCTCCAACACCAAAGTTCAAAGGCATCAATACTGTTCCTATCCTGCTTCTTTAAAGTCCAAGTCTTGCTTCCATAGAGTGTCACAGAGCATACCATAGCTTGCACTATTCTGATCTTTGTAGGTATAGACACATCATGCCATTTGAATATCTTTTCCAAGACTTTCATGGTTGCTGTACCAAGTGCTGGTCTGCAGCATATTTTTTGACTGCTTGTTCCTTTTCTGTTGATGGTTGATCCTAAAAGGCAGAAGCTATCCACCACTTCGATATCTTTGTTGTCAATTAAGGCTGGTTGTTCAACCTGTTGTCATTAGATTATAGCTCAACTCAAAAAAAGTATTTCCTTACTTTTTTTGTCCATGTAGGCTTAATGGCTTTTCTTTCTGATAAGATTGAATTTATCCCTTTTTTTTCTTCCCCATCCAAAACCCTTCAAATTCAAATATTAAGTCACAGAACAAGTATAAGTCACTGAAAAAGTGAGGATTATAATAATAAAATACCAGTAGAAGCTGTTTACTATAAATTACATACCATAAAACACCCTCTAGTAGATTTAGATATAATGACAATGGTGATAAGGCCAATAGTCATATTGCTAGATATAGTAATTTTTCTCAAGTAGAACAAAATAAAATACAGAATAAGATGTCATAACAGCATCAAACAACAGTTTGATTAAGCAGAAATAATATAAAATAATGGCATTGTAATAGATCCTCTAAACGATTGGTTTTTATTTTCAGTCTGCTCTTGATTAATTGTAAAGGCTGCACAAACAAATGAGGCAACCTTCCATGTTGCAGAAGAATTGTGATCCAATAGTAACATGAAGATAGACTTCATAAGTATGAGCTGGGAACCTTATACTGTAGGAGGATCTCTATAGAAAGAACATTGGAAGAGGACATACCCAGCAGATTCAATTTGTTTAGACCTGCACAGGCATGGACTTCCAGATATGGAATATCTCATTTACAAAACCATCAGGGAGAAGTGTTAACATGCATTAATAAAACGTTCACCTCCCAAACTTTGACAACGAACTCCAATGAATTTACAAAGGGGGCCCTACAATTCTTGCCACCACTCTTTCTCTTTACCCAACCCTCCTGAATATATCTGCTGGAAATCTGCCACACAACTTTCTTTACTCTAAAGCACTTTTCCCTGCAAATTCCATCACATTTTGTCTTAAAACAAAGTTTGTCAAAAATCATCATTTAGTATGTTCCAATAAGGTGAAAAGCAAAAACTAAATTATGAGCATTTGAATGAATATGTGTAGCTCAAACATCCACAAACCAGTTTCAGTAAAAGGGTGTCAGGAATTATTCCTTGTTCCCGAAGGATGATAATTGATGGTCCATCAGCCCCAATCTCTGCTAGTATCTTAAACAATGCTCATAAAATTCAGCAGCAGAATGGCCATTTTGGAGGGGTTGAATGTTTTGCCTCTTTAACCTCCCAAATCATAATAAGGTGAAATATTTTCAGCCACCCCATGCTCCTTCCTGCACCACTTCAGAAAGTTAGGAGGCTGAATTGTGCCACCCAACCCTTTCCATATTGTCCAATCCTACCTTATAATGTCCTGGCCAGTTTTACCCAGTTCTAATATATATAACAATCATAGCTGTTTTTATTTATTTATTTTATTTATTTTATAAATTTATTCACCACCCATCTCTCCCCTACAGGGGGACTCTGGGCGGCTTACAATAAAACAGGATTAAAATTCGAAACCATTACAATACAAAATACAGTAAAAATACAAATATAATAAAATCTACATGGCAAAAAGATCTTAATCAGTCCTTGAGTGTAATAGGCCCCTCAGAATCACTTTATGGTGCTAGCCATCCCCAGGTATAATTATTCCCCCTCCCATTCCAAGCCTGCAGACAAAACCAGGTCTTTAATCTTTTGCGAAAGTCCAGGAGCGAGGGGGCTTGTCTCACCTCTGGGGGAAGGATGTTCCAAAGGGTGGGAGCTACAGCAGAGAAGGCATGCGTCCGAGACCTCGCTAGATGGAATTCTTTTATAGATGGGGTCCGTAACATGCCCTCCCTGCATGAGCGGATGGGGCGGGTTGATGTAATAGGAATGAGACGGTCCCTGAGATATCCTGGTCCCATGCCATGTAGGGCTTTAAAAGTGATGACCAACACCTTGAATAGGACCTGGAAGCAAACTGGGACCCAGTGCAGTTCACTCAACAAAGGTGTTACATGTGCAAATCTTGGGACACCCAAGATTGTCTGTGAGGATGCATTCTGGACCAGCTGTAGCTTCTGGATACTCTTCAAGGGTAACCTCATGTAGAGTGCATTACAGTAGCCTATATGGGAGATGACCAGGGCATGAATGACCATTTGGAGGGCCTCTCGGTCCAGGAAAGGGCATAACTGGCACACAACACGAAGTTGCGCAAAGGCCCTCCTGGCCACGACTGCCACCTGCTCTTCAAGCAGGAGTTGTGAGTCCAAGAGGACCCCCAAGTTACTCACTGGGTCTGTCTGGGGCAGTGCAACCCCATCCAGCACTAAAGATGACAAGTTCCTGGTGTGCGAGGTGCAGTTAATCTACAGCCATTCCGTCTTACTGGGATTCAGTTGAATCCTTACTAGGATTCAGTTGTCGTTCCCCATCCAGGCCCCCACAGCCCCCAGACACTTGGAAAGGGTGGTCACTTACTTCATCTGGGATGGAGATATACAATTCAGTATCATCAGCATACTGATGATACCTCATCCCATGGTGATGGATGATCTTGCCCAGTGGTTTCATGTAAATGTTAAAAAGAAGAAGGGATAGTACTGATCCCTGAGGCATCCCACAAAGAAGGGGCCATGGGGCTGATCTCCCCTCCCCAAAACATTGTTTGGGACCAGCCCTGGAGGAAGGAGGTGAACCAGCCCAAAACTATGCTGCCCACCCTCCCTGAGCCGACCCAAAAGGATACCATGGTCGATGGTATTGAAAGCCACTGAGAGGTCAAGAAGACAAGGATGGATGCACTGCCTCCATCCTGCTCCCACCAGAGATCATCCATAAGTGCGACCAATGTCGTTTCCATCCCATAACCAGGCCTGAAACCTGACTGGAAGGGGTCTAGATAATCCATTTCATCCAGGATCCTCTGGAGCTGCAACACCACCACTTTCTCAACCACTTTCCCCAAAAAGGGAGGGTGGGAGATGTCATGGTTGTTAGGACAGGAGACGGGCAAAAGTTGTCCAGTATGCTGGGATCCAGTGATGGTTTCTTGAGGAGGGGGTGCACCAGCACCTCTTTGAAGGCTGCTGTCATGTTCACTGTTCCAATGTTACTGTTACATTGTAAATGTTACATTTGACAGAGGCTTAGCTTGGAAGCAAAACCGCCTCTATGTCCCTGACAGTTTGCGAAGGGAAATTTTGATTAGGTCTCATGATGTTAAAGTGGCTGGTCATTTTGGGTTTGTCAAAATCTTGCATCTGGTATGCCACCAATTTTGGTGGCCCACATTGAGATGTGATGTAAAAAGTTATGTTGCTTCTTGTCCTGTCTGTGCCATGTCAAAATGGAAGGGGGGTAAGCCTCACGGGCTGCTGCAGCTGGTGGCCAGCTCCTCCCATCCTTGGGAGGAGGTTTCTATGGACTTCATTGTGGATTTGCCTCCTAGTCAGAGAAAGACTGTGATTTGGGTGGTAAAGGACTACATTTCCAAGCAAGCCCATTTCATTCCATGTGCTTCTATTCCATCTGCTCAGCAATTGGCCCACCTTTTTCTAATCTACATCTACCGGATTCACGGTAGCCCCTCCCACTTGGTCATGGACTGCGGGACACAGTTCACTTCCCAATTTTGGAAGGCATTTTTGAAGCTAGTGGGCACCAAGCAGGCGTTGTCCACTGAGTCGCATCCAGAGACTGACGGATCTACGGAGGTCCTTAATTCCACCCTGGAATAATTTTTGAGGGCATTTGTCAACTATCAGCAGGATAATTGGGTTGATCTGTTAGCTTTTGCTGAGGTGGCTTATAACAATGCCGTCCATCAGAGCACAGGGCACACCCCTTTCCATATTGTTTTTGGACAGGATTTTGTTCCCATTCCTGAGTTGCCTCAACCCTCTGCACAGCCCTGCTCTGCTTCTGATTGGGCTGCTCAACTAGCAGATTCATGGCCAGTGATTCAGCAGGCGTTGGCTGATGCCCAATCTGCCTATAAACTACACGCTGATAAGCGACGAGCCCTTCAACCTGCTTTTAAAGTTGGTGATAAGGTCTACCTTTCCACCAAGTTCATTAAGTCCTCTCAGCCCTCGAAGAAGTTGGCTCCTAAGTTTGTTGGTCCTTTTCCCATTGTGGGAGTTGTGAACCCTGTCACATTTAAACTGGATTTGCCACACAATCTGAAATGTTTACATCCTGTTTTTCATTGCAGTTTGCTCAAGCCTGTCAACCACTCCAATCATTGGCATCTGCAACCCCCACCTGCTGCTCCGATCATGATTGATGGACAGCAACATTTTGAGGTGAAGGAGGTCCTTGATTCTCGCCAACTTCGTGGCACCCTGCAGTACCTCATTCGGTGGAAACACTTTCCCCACCCTGAGTGGGTGTCTGCCCGTGATGTTCACTCTCCTGTTTTAGTTAGATGCTTTCATTTAGCTTATCCTCTGAAACCTGCTCCTTAGTGTTTTTGGGGGGGTGGTATGTCATGTTCACCATTCCAATGTTACTGTTACATCGTAACGTTTCGCATGTCATTTGGCTGATGCGTGTTTCGTCTGGGAGGGGAGGAGGATTCCATCTCGTGGGATTGTTATATGTTAGCAGCTGGATTGGAATGTGTTTGGGTTATCTTGTGTGTTTAAGGTTCCTTTCCCAGGACATCAGCAGAAACGGTTACCAGCACCTGGGGGGGGGTGGAGTTTGCAATGGCAGGGCTAGGGGAGGGATTACGTTTGAGCTGAGGGTTTTTAGTTTGTATTTGGCGTGCTTTTGCTCATTCTCAGCTTTCTCTGTATTTGCATACTATTCTTTAATAAATCATATATCATTAAGTTCTTGCTTGTGAGTCTGAGTCTATTAGGGTAGGCAGTCCTTACAGCTGCTGGAAATACCCCCTCTCTCAAGGATGCATTTACCATTGCCTGGACCCAACCACATGTCCCCTCCCAAGCTGCCTTCACCAGCCAGGAGGGGCATGGATTTAATTGGCAAGTAGTGGTGTTTACAGTCCGGAGGATCCTGTCCACTTCCTTGGGCTCAACAGGATCAAACCGTTCCCAGATAACAGAATAAGAACATTCCCCGAGCATCTCCATAGATACTGCCTCACACTCAGATGCCCAGAAAACTCCTCAGCTCAGCCCTGTAGATGGATATCTAGGTCCCCTTTCCCCAAGAGAGATCAGGTAATCTTAAACAGGGCCACTGGGCGGCATTCTGCGGATGCAATAAGAGTGGAGAAATACTGACGTTTCACCACTCTTATTGCCACAAGGTAGGCCTTAATAGCATCTCTAGCTTGTGTTCGGTCAGATTCGGTCTTTGTCTTTCTCCAGAGGTGCTCTAGGCATCTCTTAATCCTCTTCAGAACCCTCAGCTCCTCCATAAACCACAGGGAGTGTCAGGTTTGATGGGATAAGAGAGGCCACACAGGCACAATCCTGTCCAAGGCTCCAGCCGCTTCCCTATTCCAGGTGGCAGCCAGGGCCTCTGCTGGACTGTGCAGCAGATCCTTGGGTATAACCCCCAGCTCCCTCTGAAACCCTGCTGGGGTCCATTAGTCACCAGGGGTGGACCAATTGAATAGGTCCTGCCTCCTTGCAGAGGGGGGCAGCACAGGAGAATCTCAGGCTCACCAGGGCATGATCTGACCATGACAAAGGGGAGAGATGTACTTCTCACCTCAGATCACGTTGCCATTGCTCCGACAAGAAAACTAAGTCTGGGGTGACGCCACTGTCCCGAGTTGGGTCTCGAATAATCTGATCAGGTCCATGGCCACCATGGTGGTCATGAACTCCCAAGCTGTCTCCAAGGCACACCCCAGGAAAAGCAGATTCAAATCCCCCAGAACCATAAGTCTGGGGAGCTCTACCACCAACCCTGAGATGGCCTCCAGCAGCTCAGGCAGGGAGGTTGCTACACAGCAGGGAGGCTGGTACACTAGCAACATCCCCAACTGTTCCCGAGAACCCAACATGAAAAACAGGATCTCATAGCCGGTCACTTGTGGAGCATAGCCCCTGAAGGCCACAAGAGATTCCTGGATGACAACAGCCACCGCTCCTCCCCTGCCCTGAGATCTCGGCTGGTGCCATACTTGAAACCCAGCCGGGCACATCTCTGAAAGAGGAACACCTCCTTCTGGGCCCAGCCAGGTTTCAGTAATGCACACCAGGTCAGCCCCCTCATCCACAATCAAATCGCAAACGAGGGGGGCCTTGTTAACAGACCTGGCATTACAAAGCAGCAGCCACAGATCAGGGCCTCCATGAGTCTGCTGACCAAGGTCTGGGTTTGAGCGCGGAGGACCGGAACATGCCACCAGTAATAACACCAGGGGCATCTTCCTGGTAGATGGCACGCCCTTCAGCTCCCGTCATAACATCCTTGACCCATCATCACATCAATCGTCTGTCCCGCCTGCAATCCCCAGAGTCTTGCAATCCATTAGCCCCCAATCCTGGACTCCAAAGACCCCTGATTAAAAATATGTTAATATGTTAAAAATGTTAATTTCTATTTTTCTATATCAATAACGTGAAGATAGAGATTCCATTCTAGGGCCTGACTTGGAATAGGTCAGAGCAGGCTAGGTTATTTTATTTGGATTGGACCCTTGGGTGGTCTTGACACAGTCCTAATAATTAACTACTTCATTAAACGAAGTGGTCTACTTTGTAATCATTAGATGTAGTATGAAATGATTACCATTTTACAAATAAATTATCTGGTTGAAAATGCATTCAGAGCAGACTTGATCCTTGATTGGCATTGACTGGCAAACCACATGCTCCCTCCAACTATTTTGTAGACTAGACAGAGTAATCTTTGGACACAATCTCCTTGCAGGCCATGCCCCCCCCCACCTGTGTGTCTGTGTGTGTGTGTGTGCGCGCTTCAGCAAAATGTCCTGGTATTTTGTAACTGGAAACTAATGAAAATTAGTTTTGCCTACGTCTTGCCCATTCATAGTACTTATGTCTCCTGCTTTCCATCATAACCTTCATTGTACCCAGAAGAGAGAAAGTGCATGTCATGGTCCCTGTTCCAATGTTCCTGGAAAACATCGTAACGTGTTCCCATGCCATGGTGCTGACACAGACTGCTGTACGGGAGGGGTCTGTTCCTGTTCCTCGTACCAGGCTGTGATGCAAGAAGTGAAGAATGCATGTTTGGGTTATCTTGCCTGATCAAGGACATTTCCAGCAGACCGGCAGGAACCGTTAGGGGCACCTGCAGGGCATGGAATTGTGTTGACTTTCGGGGGAGGACTGGAAGCTGCTTGGAGTTTTATTGGGATACATTTATTTATTAATTAATGTATTATTCACATTTCTATCACCGCTCATCTCCCCCCCAAAAGGGAGACATCCTGCGCTTTTACTATTCTCAGCTTTGCTTGTGATCCTGCATACTATTCATTATTAAATCAGATATCCATGAAAGCCTTGTGTGAGTCTGATAGCGATTTTGAATAGGCAATCATTACATAGTGTGTGTGTTCCATTCTCTGGCCTACCAAAAAGTTTTCCTGCTGTATTGTAGGCAGACACTCAAAAGTTATTTAATGTTAACTGTGTGTACTGATGGCTATTTTGATGGCTGCTTTATAGCTTAGGGCTTCAAAGGCAACTATTTGGTAGGTTCCTACTCAGAACATTATACTTAATGTTCTTAACAGCTTTGTCTTGATGCAACTCTCATTGATCACTGTAAACTACATAATGAAGCTTCCCAACTGAATTGTTTTTGAGTGGTTGAGCATCAAAGCTGTTTGGGTTAATTGGTTCTTTTAATTGCTACTTTCAAATATTAAATGTCCTTCATGCAAATCTAATGGGAATCTATTTCTTCCCTTGTCCAACTGCCAGTTTATAGCTTTTTGGAAACTGGTGCAAATACCAGTCAGGTTTTTCAGATTCCAAGTGATCCATTAATTTGCAAGTGTTGGCAATAACTAATTATCGTAATTGCAACTTGTTTAATAGATTTAATATTGGGTGCACAGAGTCCTGGCTGCTGAATAAGTAATAGTTGGATGGGGGAAGCTCAATGCACACTACCCACCTAAACTTTACTCATGGTTCTGCCTGATTATTACTCCCTTGTAGGATGAGCTAATGAATTATTAGGAAGCGGCCCTTCTCTGCAGTGGCCCCATTTGGAACATCTTGCCCCCAGAGGTGAGGTAGGCCCCTTCACTCCTGACCTCCCAGAAGGCCCTGAAGACTTGGTTCTGCCGTCTTGCTTGTGGCGGGAAGGGGGGTAGCCATATTGTGGGTGGCTCGCTCCTCAGAGCCCCTCCCATCGGATCAGAATTTTTATAGCTTCTTGGATTTTATATTTATTTATATTGTATTTTATATCTGTAACTTGTTATTTTTATAGGATTTTAATAGTTTATTATTATAGTATTAATTTTATTGTAAACCACCCAGAGTACCTCTTTTGGTGGAGATGGGCGATAACAACATTTGAATAATAAAATAAAAAGTAAAAAGTAAAAATTATACCAATTTGGAAGTACCACTGGATTTTTTTCTGCTTATAGTTTGTTCTTGGAAAGTGTTACCTATGAAATGGAACATTAAAAACAAGACTGTACTGGATGGAATATTGGCTAAAACACTGGTAATCTACAGGGGACAGGCAAGTAGAGATGAGATATCAGGAACTTTAATATTCCTAGTGTGTGTGCAAGTACATATATGTATGTTCTTGCCTACAGTGAGTAGTGTGCATTTTTATCTACATAGAGACAGCCCCAATCCATCATCTGACCCATCCCCCCAACACCACTATGACATTGTTAGAAACGGCTTCTTCATTCACAGTTGTTCTGTTTCTAGCTTTAAGGTCCATAAATACACAAAATGCCCATCCTATGGCTTGTTTCATTTCATACTGGCCAATTTTTATTTATTTATTTATCATATTTCTATACCACCCATCTTGACAAACGACTAGGCGGTTTATGCCATGAAACTGTTTGGCTGATGATATTAAAGCTAGGACTGGACAGCTAATCACAGGGAAGCTACCTTTGGCAGCAGTGGAGTGATGAGGATAATTTTATGTACTGTACATATGCATGAATATATGTGAGCTGCAAAATTTTGGGGCTTTACATTTTTATTATGCATTGACTCAGTGTCTATCCTATTGCTGCTGATGAGTTAGACACTGTGCTGTATCTGTTCTGATCTTAGTCATGTAGTTTGCTGACAGCTTATGTGTTTCACTGAAAATTCCCTGGTTCAAGTACAAAGACATATTGAAATGGGTAAACAACTTTCTGTTGTGATTGGTTTCATCCACAATATGCAATAGATTATTACTCTTATCACTTGGAATTCATTGCACATCAAACAAATAGATTGGGAACAATTAAGATTTGTTTCCCTGGGATGCAGACGTTTTCAGTTATTGTCCATTGGGATGTTTATTTGCAGAACACAGACCATCTGTGTTTGGGAATCTCTAGGAAATATGTTCTGCTTGGCTATGAAGTTGTTTTGTGTGAATGCCTGAACTAGGAGTGGAACTGCTCCAGTGACTTAGAAATAAGATGAGTGTCTACTAGGACAAAATGTACTGCAGGCATACTTTACTTTGCCAGTATTAAAGAGCTGTAGATTCTCAAGGAAGTGGATTTTTGATAACTGTCATCTATATGTCAAATAACCTTTTAGATAACTGTAATCTATATAATGTCAAATAACATTTCTAAGTTTCATTCATTTCTATTTACAATTAACTTTCAGGCTGCAGAAAGTGATTGAGATAATTCACTCCCTATCTCCAATTCAACAGATAAGTGCATTCTGGGTAATGGTATTTTTATTTCATTTGTTATTTGCTTATATCTAAGAACAGTATAAGCAAAATGAAAATCACATCAGTAGGAAGTTTGACAATATAATGATCAATTTAAATGCATAATCTAATCTTAGTATTGCCATGATTTAAACTGGTATTGAATACTGTCACTGAAAAGAGAAGTTCTTCCAGTTCCACAAAGAATCTGGGAAAAAAGGTAAGTATTTTAAAGCCCTTCCAAAACCTCAGGAGATTGGATTCCAAATGGCATTCAAAGGGAGGTCAGTTCAAAACAGTCAGTGTTAAATGGGAGAAAGTTCAAAAACACAAGGTAGCCATTCTCAATTGAAGGAAAACTGAGCAGCCCACATCAAGTTGAGTACATAGGAACATGGATTGTAATCTAATCAAGTAATTCCAATAACTGGCTGTTTCTGATTGCATGCCCTGATAGTCAGCAGCACTGACCTTTCTGACCTATCTGAACTGATAACAATCCTGAAGACCCGGCCAAGGTAGGGCTGGAGATAGAAGAAATAGAGATGAATCAAGAAAGGTCTGGATCACAAGAACCACATAATTCTGGATCTGAGAGCAGAGTCTGAAAGACCTGCCAACAAACTCCTACAAGTCCAAGGGACATACATTGAGGCATGAACTAACTGCTTACCCATCTCAATAAGAAGAAATGGACAAATTTTACAGATATTCATACTGTAAAAGCTATACTTTTTTGAAAAAAAAAAGTATTTAAAGACAGTTTCTCATTGATAAGAACTCCAAAATCTTGCTCTACTTGAGACACTGGCAGTTCTCAGTCCTGAAAAGTAAAAGAAACAGGAAGAGGAAAGAAAGGATCAGAATGAAAGACAATACAGGCCATATACAAATGTAAAGTGGTGGGAATACATCCAGTTGAAAATCCCAGGGAGACATGATTTAAGATGCAGGGTAGAGGAATTCACCAGGATGTCACCAGTATAGATACAGTAGTTAAACTAAAAAGAAGAACTTATTGAATCCAACAACAAAGCATAAAAATGAACCAAAGTAATTCAAGGACTTTGCTCTGAGAAATACCCACAGATAAAGGGAAGGGCTGTAAGCAAAGATTCTTCCATAGGACTGGAAAAGTATAATATAGGATGAAACCAAGAAGAACCTATATCATCCATGCCTAATTAATGAGCTCACAGAAGATAGTAAAAATTTGTGATCAAGGGTGTCAGATGCTACAGACCAACCCAGCAGCATCAACACTGATAAATAATGGCTTGCCTTAGCCATCATCAAATCATGACCATCTGAACCAGTGGAATGATCCGCACAAACCATTCAGTGGAATGATCCGCACAAACTTCTGATTGAAATAGGACAATGCTAAGAAATGGGAGGGGACTTGATGAAATAATTTAGACAAAAATGAAGACACTGGATGAAAACTAGAAAATGGAGATGGTTGTTTTGGAGAAGGAGAAGGAGAAGAAAGTAAAGATAGGCATATTTTAGAAAGTCTGAAAAAAATAGTTGCAATACGAGAAAGAGTAAACAGCATAGTTAAGAATATTTGAAAAGAAAGAAGAAATGCATAAAGAGAAGAAATGGTATAGGCAACCTCTGAAATTATTCTGGCAACCTTTTCTTCAATTACTAGAGAAAAAAAAAGTAGATGAGAAACAACTTGGAGTAATAGAAATGGTACATGAGCTCTGCATTGGAATAGAAGCCCGGAGCGTTTCAATTTTAGCCAAAAAAAAAAAAAATCTTCCAGAATCATCAGATGTAAGTGAAGAGGGCCTTTCAATATCAGCCTGTGGCAAAGATGAAGATAAAAGAGATTGATACACAGCAAAAAGCTGTCTAGGGGACTTGGTCTGAACAGAAATTAAATTTTAGAAATAACTTGGCTTGCCTTGTTCCAGGATTGCAGAGAAACCAGTAGCATCTTTATGAAAGAAATCCTATTGTCAGCAGATGGGTCCTTTCTACATTTCTGATCTAGTTTATGAGCATGAACTAGAATGTTTCTAAGAATGAAGACACCCATGGATGGGGATTCTTTTTTAAGTCTAATCAAAGGGCAAAATTAAGGTCGATTGTCAAGGCCTCTAGGGATTCAATTTCAGATGAAATCAACTGAGAGGAAAGAAGACCCAGAACTAAATCAGAAAATGATTTAATAGACGTAAAACAGATTGGTATGATCAAAAGTTTTTGATGAGTTACTGGTGGAAGGGGGTACGCTAGAGAGAAAAAAGTATAATAAAATGGTCAGGTTAGGTTTCTTTGATTAAATCACAAAATGTGAGCTGCATTATCTTTACTTCAAATTAAATCAAAGATGTTATCATGTGAATGAGTGTCTGTGGGAAGGTGGTATCTCTAACAACTGTAGATTAAAGGAAGTCATCAATGAGTGAACATTCTTACCAAAATTTAATGTCAGAGATATTAAAATCCCCAAGCAAAAACATATCCAGGGAAGCAGATAAATTTCCATTTCCCCCTTTAAAAAATGTAAAATCTGAACCAGGAACAAACATTCTTCAGAGAACCATCCTTATTTTTGCCTTGGGGTAGATTTCATTTTTATCCTGGCCAGTTTAAAAATATTATGTTAAATAAGGTCAAATAAAAATTAATCTACAGAAACAGGCTTAAATATATGTATTCTGATATTGCTCCCAAGGCTTTGGGGGAACTTTTTTGTACTACATCATACAATGGAATGTGGGTTTAGATAATACAATATCCTTCCTAACCCCCTCCCCAACTATCCATGTACAATTTATTTTTAAGCGACAGTATCACAGACATCCTGGTGACACTTCATTAACCAGATATTATAATGATTTTTTTGTCCTGTTGAGCAGTCAGAATTAATTGGATTTTTTTTTTTTACTTCCTTCCTCTGTCTAACATATTTCACATGCTCAGTTCCCCATATTTCTGGTACTGGACTATATTTAGCCCTTCAAGACTCAGCATTATGAATGTGCTATTACATTAAAAAAAACTGAATGTATATATAACTGCTGGTAATACACAATGCTGGATACACACACACACACATGCAAAGTGTGGGTGTCTATATATTACACTGGGCTATAGAAACAAGTTTAGGATCCTGCTGGTATTCTGACCATTATACTGTCTGGCAGGATCCCTCCTTGGGCTCTTAGAGCTGGTCTACAGGGTGGTGGTGAAGAACCCAATTTTTTGGTCCTGGGGGATTTTAATCTTCCTGACTTGCTGGCCAACTCCAGCAAGGCTCAGGAGATTCTGTCTTCTGTGGTGACCATGGGCTTGTCTCAAGTCATCCCAGGCCTGTCTCAGGTTGGCAATCACATTTTTTTAAGTCTCTGAGCCATTGATTGGTGACCTGAAGAGAAAGGGGACTTCTATTACCCTGTTGCTATGGTCAGATCACACCCTGATCCAGTTGCAATTGAGAGCCACCTGTGGCTCCTCCTTGTCCTGTTCAGACCTTGAGGCGGCCAGACAGAATTATTATCAAAACTCTTTATTTAAAACAACTATTTACAATAATAAAGTCCTGGTGAATAATAGGGCAAGGCCGTTCCAATGAAGACCACTCAGGCAATGATGGAAGTACAGGCAAGGCTGCCGGATCAGACTGTGGCAGAACAGCAGGGCAGAATTCAGCTAACTTGCTGATTGAAGCTGTTGGGCTTGATGAAGCTAGAGTGCGTGGCACAGCAGGAACTGGAGGCAAGGATCTGTGAGCTGGCATGCAGATGGGACCGAGCTGACACATGGAGGCTAGGCAAGACTGAACTGGAACCACTGGACCAGATGTGGCTCTGGAGGCTAGGCTGGGCTGGGCTGGACTGGATATTCTAGGCAAGGCTGAGAACTGGAATCAAGGCTGAACTGGACTGAAGACTTGAGGCAAGGCTGTGGGCTTGAAGCAAGACTGGACTGGACTGGACTGGACTGGACTGGGGTTCCTAGGCAAGGCTGAGAACTTGGAGCAAGACTGGACTGGACTGGAGATCCTGGGCGAGGCCGAGAGCTTGAAGCACAACTGGACTGGACTGAAGATTCTAGGCAAGGCTGTGGGCTTGGAGCAAGACTGGACCAGACTGGAGATCCTAGGCATGGCTGGGAGCTAGGAGCGAGGCTGGGTGCATACCTGGATCATGCTGGAATGCAGTGACAAGGTCCGGAGCTTGATGCAAGTCTGGGCTTGGCAGGAATAGCAGGAGGAGGGTCCTCTGAAGTAGCTTGTGCAGAAGACAATTCTTTGGAGGTAGAAGACCCTGGCGCTGATTCCACTCTGGCTAAAGCTGAGGCTTCTGATGCAGGTAAGGACTCTTCTGCAAGGGCTGTGAGCTTGAAAGATTGTTGTCTCCAGCAGCATCTGCCTTTTATGCCGATCCCTTCCGCGCCTTTTCTCTCCAGCAGCCAATCGGGCTGCTTTCTGATTTGCATGCTTCTCAGCTCTCCTGTCTCATGCACTGATTGGAGAATTCAAATCCCCCACCAGAGCTTGTTCAATCCCATTTGCCATTTCTCCTACTCTGCTGAGTCACTTCCTGGTTCTGCTTTTTCAAGCCTCTCCTGATCAGTTTCGGTTTCCCCCTCTGACTCCGGATAAATTTCATTTTCAGAGTCAGACGCTGGCTGAAACCTCACACTCCTTTGGGGGGATGGAAGCTATTCAGATGGTGTGCCCCAGATGTGTAATGGATCAAATTGGATTCCAAAGAGGGCTTGGAGAACTTCTATGGCAGGCAGTTCTGTCAAGTTCCTGGTGAGCAGCTGGCAATGGGAAGCACACTGGGTGCCAAAGAGAATTGCCTCTAAGTGGCCTCTTCCTAGCATCTAAACCTGGTTGAAGCCATAGTTTTATGAGATCTTCTGGGAAAAAATGCCAGAATTGATGCCTGGGGCACTCATGGAGAAAGATGAGAAGTGAATCTAACTGAACTCAAGTACATGTCCATGTCCAGGCCTATACCATGGCAAAAAGGGATAAGGGCTTACTTCTCCTTTATTTTACTGATAGGGCATTGTCCAGCAGCCTTGTTTAAGGTGACTAACTCCACAGAATAGATATCTCCAACCTGGCTCTTGTGACCAATTTGCATAGTATGTCACTGAAAAAGTCACTGAGATTCTGCACAACAGAGTCTTTAGCAGTGACTGGGGCATTGTCTTACAAATTTAACTGGGACTCCTTTTAGCCTATGACCTATGAATAGAGTGCTGCCTTGGTTTGTTATCTGCTACCTGTTCCTTGAGCCCCTGCCCATCCTGCTGCTGAAAGGACCAGGTAGAGAGGTAACTACTTGGAACCAGGAGATTGTAAATTATAGGAGAGGGAGTCTCCAACAGTCTTGAAGGAGTCTGAGGTGCACACATTTCTGAAAGGTTGTCACTGGATCCAAGAGTTTTGAATAATTATCATCCAGTCTCCAACCTTCCCTTTTTGGGGGAAGATTGTTAAGACAATGGAAGCAAAACAATTTCACAGTAACAATTTCACAGTACATTATTTAGACCCTTTTCAGTCAGGGTTCAGGTATGGGACAGGGACAGCACTGGAGGGCAGGAAAATGTGGTGTGATTCTCTCTTCATTAGGAATGTGTGAGGCAACTCAGCTTTGCTTTAAGAAGGTTCTTTGTGCTACAGAAATTGTGCTGTTCTCTTCAATGATGCGATTTCCCTTTTCAAGATGCTTTGCCTTGCCCCAAGGCTTCCATTTGGCAGTCCAAATACCTACAAGAGGCTTCTTCACATGTGTAGAAGTCTCTTCTGGCTGGTGGAATTGGCAAACAAGAGGCTTAGAGTGATGTCAAGCAAAGCAATGCAGTATGCCATTCTGTAATGCAGTGGCTTCAAAATGATGATTCATCTAAATCTTCAGCAAAGTACCCCCTTGAAGCTTTGCCTAGCCTCACTCTGCATTTGCTCCCATTCATACACACATAATCAGATATCCTTGCTGCTAAGGTCACCCACCATCCAGCAGTCCATTATGAACTTATCTCTATGCCTTCCTTGTTAGTCACATGGCCCATGGTAATCAAAAAGAAGGTATTTTTTCCATTGTAGCACCCTGTTTGTAGAAAGTATTTCCTGCATTATAGTCTCTTAGGTTCCAGGCAAAGAAATTAAAGTTAATTAAAATACTTAGTTTATAGAAACTAAGTATTTTAATTAGCTTTTATTTTTTTTAAAAAAAAAGAATTCCATTCCAGCTGTTATTTCTTTTTCTAGTTTTACACTGGCTTATAGTATAAAACAATTAGGTGTTATAACCTACACCCTGGTAGAACTTTCCCTAGTTAAAGTTGGAAAAAATAGATGGGGAAATGTTAAGATGTACAGATGCTGGTAGAAAAGGTGGTGATATGTTCTGTGTTGCAAAGAATTAAAGTTTGTTAAAAGAAACAAAAATGGCTGTGTATAAGATCATGCTTCTGCCCAAGTCATCAGATGAAAGTAAGGGCTGGGTATCTCAGGATAAACATAAAAGTAAGTAAATACAGTGGGGAGGGGTTCTTAAGATGCATGCAAAAACAAGAAGTGATTCAGGTCAAGAATAAATGGGTTCTGAAATGTGGATTCAGTAGAAAAGTGAATGACTAGTGTGAAAGAAGTACACTGAGATGGCTTAGTCATGAAGATAGAATGAATGAGGATTAAATTTCAGAATAAATATATGAAGAATGAATGGTTTGAAAGGGAAGATCAAGAAAGTTGTGGTTGGAAGGATCTGATAAGATCATCAGAAAGAGAGAGGTGAGAAGTTTAATGAAGAGAATGCAATGCATGAATTTGCATGTGGATGTGTTAGAAGTAAAAATGGTTTGCAAAGAGAAAAAAGTATAGAGAAAAACACAGTGAATGCTGCTGCTGTAAAGCAGTTTTAGTTAGATTGCCTTTCTTTCTTCTAATCATCTTGCTTGACTTTCTTTTGCTGATTACTTCTCTCTCTTTGCACTTTGCATAATGCTACCTCAGAAGGGTGAATGATGGGCATGTATGTATCTATCTTGCAAATCATTTCTTGACATTAAAACATTGATCACATGCCTTATCATAGAATGAGAGAGGGAGAGAGAAACTGTCAAACTTCCAGAGCTTTTGAAAATTGGAGGATTGACTTTCTATAAATATCCCGAGAGATACTTCATTACATACTGCATTGGTTCATTGTGGAAAGCTATTGTCACTTGTTGCTCTCTTAATAGACTAAGGCAAATATTATTCATATGAATTGCTGTACTTATTGATGGAAAAATCCCCTAGAAAGGGAATCATAGGATAATGGCCAGCCAAAACTTCAGGAACTTCTTTTTTCTCATGCTCAACAGGCAATGTGTCCAGGGAGAACAAGCAATCTGTTGAAACCTTACCAGCATTGATCATCCACTGAGGGACTTCAACTTGGCAGAACCACCAAATGCCACTCTGTGGTGACTATAAGGAACAGGAATTCCTGCTCATATTTTTGCAGTCCAGAAGATGGCAATGAAGGCAAGGAGCAGCATCACACAACCAGAATTGCTATTGATTAGAAGGTTTTCCATGCTTACCTCAGCAGCCCACACCTATACCAGGGACAGTTGTCCAGTTACTGATTCCATCTTTGCAAGGAGTTGGCTGTAGTGATCTTATGAATCACATCAATGGTTACCACTGGAGACTTCAAATAAAGATGCAGAAGTGAACCAGCCCTGTGTCACAGGCTGTTTCTGTTTTTAAAACTACTGTATACAGAATCTATTTTACTGAATTTGGGTAACAAAGCTATTATCTCAAATGCAGATGACAATGACAACAACCCTCGTATAAGAATGGCAATAAAATTAAAAGAAGGATACCTATGTAAGAAATGTGTTTGGCAGGGGTAGAACAGGAGACTGTTCTAGCATTTAAAAAAATAAAGTAAAACAATACACCTTGCTTCACTTCCCAATAAAGCTGAAGGTAGTGTATTTCTCTTTGAAAACTCCATATTTTTCTGTGCCACATAAAAGGATCTGTTCACAAAACACTTTTGCTTCCTAACCACTTATTATGCAGACAAGGTTATGTATTTATTTATTTAGGTGGAGGAACACTAATTCTCATAGATGATAGTGGAGGTAATTTTAAAACTAACTGGTACTGAAAGCTCCTTTGTTTTCTGATAGAATATGTGGCCAGATATCAGTAAAATTCCATCTGCTACCATGTAGTTTAAATCTGTATATCTATATCTGTATATTTGCTTTCATAAGATATCCCCTCCCCTCCAATTAATGGCTTATTTGTTTGAACTGTCTGTAATTTGAACTGATAGTTAAAATGTAAAAATGAGAATATTTTTCCCCAGCTATGCTTCTTTTTTTCCTCACACAGAGAACATCTGTAATGTAAGCCAATAAAGTTTAGGAACGAGTTTAGAGAGAATCAAATCCCAAACAGTGGAATATTATAGTATTTTTTAATGGGGCAAAATTATTACATAAATATTCTTATATAGAAGACTGATCCATCTAAAAATGTGATCAGCAATGCAATCCTTTACGCCTACACAGAGTGAAATAAGTTTCTATAGAATTGCATAAATCCTCAGATACTTGTTAGATCACTATTTTTTTCATGCCATCCATACATTCCAAACTGTCTCTCCTTTCTGTGCAGTAAAATAGCTGTTTCTCTTAGCACCCTATCAGCATTGCTTGCTTGACCTGCCTGTCAAATTATTCTATATGTTTATTACCTTTTCTGTGAAATATGACACTTTGGGTTCATTGCTGACTTTTCATTTCCTGTTTAGGCTGTAACCCTCTTTGGAAGTGTAATAGTTGGTTGCTATGAGTAGCATTTCATTGAAATGTTTGGATTGAATACACCCCTCTTTTTTTTCAGTTCTGCCTCCCTGTTCAGATTTATTTATTTATTTATTTATTTATTTTGTATAGCCCCCCCCCCATCTCATCAAGTGATTCTGGGCAGCGAACAAAATTAAAAAGAAAACAATTAAAATAATGCAAACATTAAAATACATCTCAGCTGAGAATAAAGCATCCATCATAATGATTAATTAACTACAAAACAGGTCCCTGCACACACTTGGGGCCCCAGGCCTGGGCACAGACCCAGGTCTTTAAGGACTTACCAAAACCCAGGACGGTCGGCTGATCTCCAGAGGGAAAATGTTGTATAGGCTGGGTGCTATGGCAGAAAAGGCACGTCCTCTAGGCCTCGCCAACCAGCATTCCATAGCTGGCATGATCCAAAGCATGCCCATCCTGTCTGACAGGATTGGGTGGGTAGAAACAGCTGGGGAGAGATAGTCCCTCCAGTAACCCAGCCCCAAGCCACAAAAGGCTTTAACGGTGACACCCAAGACATTGAATTGCACCCAGAAGCACACTGGCAGCCAATGCAGCTCATGGAATAGAGGTGTTACATGCGTCAAATAACCGGCACCATTTACTACCCATGCTGCCTCATTCTGCACCAGTTGAAGCTTCCAAATGCTCTTCAAGGGCAGCCCCATGTACAGCGCATTGCAGTCGTCCAGACAGGAGGCCACGAGGGCAATAAGTGATATTGAGCAGAGCTTCCTAGTCCAGGAATGGGTGCAACTGGTGCACAACCGGATGTGCAAAGGCCCTCCTAGCCATGGCTGCCATCTGCTCTTTGAGTCTCCTACAGTGGATGAGGGCTGCCTTTTTCTTTGAGCAGGAGCCATGAGTCCAAGAGGACCACCAGACTACACACTTGGTCTGTCTAAGGCAGTGCCACCTCATCCAAGACCAACGATGGAAAGTCCCCAGCACCAAGGAGTCCAAACACCCAAAGCCACTCAGTTTTGCTTGGTTGAGCAACCTCCCTGACCAGGCCCTGCCTGTGCCACAACAAAATCCCCCACATCCACATCCACAATGAAAGAAAATGGCAGCCCACATACAGTGCCTTCATTCTCATTCCAGAGCCCATGTGCCCTCTGTAAGCTGATAGGGGGCCTTCTCTATCATCATCGGCTTTGCTGGCCTCCTTCCCACCACTGTGCCACTTAATCTTGCAAAACACTCAAAGCATACCCAGTGTGGGGCAGCTGATCTGCACACTTGGTGATTGAACAATCCAGCTGCCATTGCTAGCTCCAATCCAAAACAATGGTCCTCCAAATCATGACCCAGGTAAGGGAGTAAACACTGGGTGACATGCGCGATTCTGTCCCAAGCTGCCAGAAGGCCCAGCTAGGGATACAAACCACATGGGCCAGATAGAAGGCCAGTCCAGTCCAGTCCAGTAGAGAAATGACCCCAGAAGACTCCTCCAACAACCCACAACATGAAGATGGAAATTGGGGAAGACGGATTATCTTTTATTTGTGTGAAAGCCCCAGCCGTGGAACCATTTCACTGCAAAACAGCTAGGCCTTGATGGAGATTGGTCTTCTGAGAGAAGGACCTTGGAATGAACCTTAAAGGCATCTTAGGGTGATAAATGGAAAGCTGGGCTGGCCTTGTACTTTACCATTGCCTTAATCCATGTAATTGTTTCTTCTAACATATTTGAAAAGTGTACAGATTAGATGAGAGAGAGAGAGAGAGAGACAGGCAGGCAGGCAGGCAGACACAGACAGACGGATAGGCATTCAGACAGACAGATAGAGGAATTTGCTTAACAAATGTAGGACTAAACTATCCAGGCTGCCAAAATCTGAACTATCACTAGATGACAGCATAATCAGATATTTTGTATCTCGTTATGCTATACAATGATCATCAGGATTTTTGAAGCCCAGATCTTGTAGCCTAAGTGAAAGATTGTTCTGCTAACTCCTTGTGCCAAGGCAGTATGAATGTAGGGATGGATTGGAGGTTAAATGGTATGTTTGGAATTCTACCAGTTTTCCTGCAAATCTTCCTATGTAAACAGTATGTACAAACACACGTCTGGATTTATTTTTGTCCTTAGAACCTGACAGTTGAAAGAACTGATTTACAGTAACCTGAGGGATGCATCTACAGATGAGAATCCTTGGACAGGTAAACAACAATAACAACAATATTTCTCTGTTATGTGCAAGTTCTGCACTGATGTTATCAAGCAAATACAGAGCTGAGAACCTCATAAGCACCTTATAACATATAATTCCACACAAAGTAGTGTTTTTGCAAATAAAGTCTATAAGTGGTAAGTAGTACGTGTGAATAGGGTATAAGAGTGATTTGTGTATACCATATTTATATGTCAGCTGTCATGCAATACCTTTCATTACACACAGAAATATATTTGAAGATCATAACATACAATAATAAAATACTAAGTACAGGTAGTTGTAGACTTTCGATCACAATAGAGACCAGAAAATTCACCATTAAGCAATGCAGTCATTAAATGAGGCATCACATGACCCCACCCAATCTTAAGACCTTTTTTTGCCACAGTTGTTAAGTGAATCATGCAGTTCCCCACTGATTTTGCTTGTCGGAAGCTGGTTGGGAAGTTGGCAAATGGTGATCACATGACCCTGGGATGTTGCAACCATTGCAAATGCATGCTGGTTGCCAAGCACCCACATTTTGATCATGGGACCATGGGGATGCTGCAACAGTTGTAAGTGCAAGGACCAGTTGCAAGTCACCTTTTCCAGTGCTGTCATAACTTCGAATGGTTGCTAAACAGGACTACCTGTACAGCAACAGAGTTTGGCAAAGCCATCATTGGTTCTCAGATACCAAGGTGAATTAGAAACTTTTTAGCAACTGCCTGTACCATAGCAAGTTGCACATGAATATTGTTTGTGTGTGTAAAGATGAGCTGTAGAATCTATTAATAAATAAAGCACAGTTGATTCACAAATGCCTCTCAAGTCAAATTTTACAAATGGACTTTTGTCTAGTGACTTTTGAGTCTTTGTGACTTGATCAACATAATTTAACAGAATTGTCTGTCAATAACTACTTTACCTTAAGGAATTATTTTTAAACAAGCAATGCGTGGAAGTGGAAGAAGACAATAGAATAGGAAGGACAAGAGACCTCTTCCAGAAAATTAGAAACATTGGAGGTAAATTCCAGGCCAAAATGGGTATGATCAAAAACAAAGATGGCAAGGACCTAACAGAAGAAGAAGAGATCAAGAAAAGGTAGCAAGAATATACAGAAGACCTGTATAGGAAAGATAACAATATTGGGGATAGCTTTCACAGTGAGCTAGAGCCAGACATCCTGAAGAGTGAGGTTGAGTGGGCCTTAAGAAGCATTGCTAATAACAAGGCAGCAGGAGACGACGGCATCCCAGCTGAACTGTTCAAATCTTGCAAGATGATGCTGTCAAGGTAATGCATGCTATATGCCAGCAAATTTGGAAAAAACAAGAATGGCCATCAGACTGGAAAAAATCAACTTATATCCCTATCCCAAAAAATGGAAACACTAAAGAATGTTCCAACTAGCGAACAGTGGCACTCATTTCACATGCCAGTAAGGTAATGCTCAAGATCCTGCAAGGTAGACTTCAGCAATTCATGGAGCGAGAATTGCCAGATGTACAAGCTGGGTTTAGAAAAGGCAGAGGAACTACGGACCAAATTGCCAATATCCGCTGGATAATGGAAAAAGCCAGGGAGTTTCAGAAAAACATCTATTTCTGTTTTATTGACTATTCTAAAGCCTTTGACTGTGTGGACCATAACAAATTGTGGCAAGTTCTTAGTGGTATGGGGATACCAAATCATCTTGTATGCCTCCTGAAGAATCTGTATAACGACCAAGTAGCAACAGTAAGAACAGACCACGGAACAACGGACTGGTTTAAGATTGGGAAAGGAGTACGGCAGGGCTGTATACTCTCACCCTACCCATTCAACTTGTACGCAGAACACATCATGCGACATGCTGGGCTTGAGGAATCCAAGGCTGGAGTTAAAATCTCTGGAAGAAACATTAACAATCTCCAATATGCAGATGATACCAATTTGATGGCTGAAAGCGAAGAGGAACTGAGGAGCCTTATGATGAAGGTGAAAGAAGAAAGTGCAAAAGCTGGCTTGCAGCTAAACCTCAAAAAAACCAAGATTATGGCAACCAGCTTGATTGATAACTGGCAAATAGAGGGAGAAAACGTAGAGGCAGTGAAAGACTTTGTATTTCTGGGTGCGAAGATTACTGCAGATGCTGACTGCAGTCAGGAAATCAGAAGATGCTTAATCCTTGGGAGAAGAGCAATGGCAAATCTTGATAAAATAGTTAAGAGTAGACACATCACACTGACAACAAAGGTCCGCATAGTTAAAGCAATGGTGTTCCCCGTAGTAGCATATGGCTGTGAGAGCTGGACCATAAGGAAGGCTGAGAGAAGGAAGATAGTTGCTTTTGAACTGTGGTGTTGGAGGAAAATTCTGAGAGTGCCTTGGACTGCAAGAAGATCAAACCAGTCCATCCTCCAGGAAATAAAGCCAGACTGCTCACTTGAGGGAATGATGTTAAAGGCAAAACTGAAATACTTTGGCCACATAATGAGAAGACAGGACACCCTGGAGAAGATGCTGATGCTAGGGAGAGTGGAAGGCAAAAGGAAGAGGGGCCGACCAAGGGCAAGGTGGATGGATGATATTCTAGAGGTGACGGACTCGTCCCTGGGGGAGCTGGGGGTGTTGACGACTGACAGGAAGCTTTGGTGTGGGCTGGTCCATGAAGTCACGAAGAGTCGGAAGCGACTAAACGAATAAACAACAAGAACTACTACTACTTCTCAAGTACCTGTAAGTTCATACTTGTGTTTTTAGTGAATGTATCTAAACAAGGTAGCCTCCTTTTTATTGCTTTTTATTTTCCTCAGCATCAGGATCTTCTCCAGTGATTCCTCCCTTTGCAGTATGCGTCCAAAATATTTGAGCTGTAGTTTCATTATTAGTGCTTTCAGTGATAGTCTAGTTTTATTTCATCTAATACTGAAAGTTTTGTTCTTCATGCTGCCATAGGTATTCCCAATTTTCTCCAACACTGCAATTCAAAGGCATCATTTTAATTGATTTACCTTTTCTGATTATTCATTTTTCACAGTTGTATATTACAATTGGGAAAACCACAGTGTCAACAGTTGTTGTCGGTGTGGTGTCTCTGCATTTTATTTTATCTAGATTTCACATTGTCATTCTCCCAAATGTCAGTTATTTCTTTATTTCATGCTAGAAATCTTTCCAGCCATCAGAGTAGCATCATCAGCATATTTTAGGTTGTTGGTGTTTCTCCCATTTTTTTTAAATTGCAGTTTCTTCTCTCTCTCTCTCTCTTTTTTTCTAGATAGCATTTCTCATGATATGGTCCACATATAAGTTAAATAAGGTGACAGTAGAGCCAGGTTGTTGTAGTGGTTAAGGCATCAGCCTACAAACCGGGAGACTGTGAGTTCTATTCCACCTTAGGCACAAAGCCAGCTAGGTGACCTTGGGCCAATGACTCTGTCCAAGCTTCTCAGTCACTCTGTCTCTAGGAGAAAGCAAAGGCAAACCATTTCTAAAATCTTGCCAAGAAAACTGCAGGGACTTGTCCAGGTAGTCTCCAGGAGTCAACTCTGATTGAAGGCACATATGCACATACAGTACATGTGCACACACATGCGCACACACACACAAACATACATATTCAGCAGAGGGAATGACTGGAATAATCTGACTGTACATGACCAACAACCAGGCACCAAAAAAACAAAACAAAACAAAACAAAAAAGAGTGTGCCCATCCAGTGATGGCCATGTGTGCTGTTGTTGCTATTTTCTTGGCAGAACTATATCTGTCTGTCCACTGCTTTTTGTTTGTTTTGTATACCTGGGTCAATTATTCCCATTATTACAGATGCTATTTGATTTCCATCTTGAAGCCTTTAGTGTCCTGCTAGAACCACCTAATGGAGCAAAGCTTAACACAGCTCAGGAGCTCCACACAGAAAAAGAATAGTATCTTAAATAGGTTATCATAAATAGGAACACAGGTTATTGATCTTACACATTCAGCCCTCCCAAGCAAAAAGAATCACACGCTTAGACAAAGTAGGTTTAAGATAAGTAAAAAGAATCTTACAGAGTTTATTTATTTATTTAATTTTTTATCCTGCCTTTATTATTTTTATAAATAACTCAAGCGAACATACCTAATACTTGGTTGAGTTACATTCATCTTCGGTGGAAAAATGAAGTTCCTTTTTAGTTCTGTTCTTTCCCTACACTTAATTCACCCTTAGCCCTATAGCTGCTAAGGGCTGCATGGAAGAAAGTGGCAGCCTCACGGCTGTAGGCCCAAGATGGAGACAGAAGCAAAGCTTCTTCTCTGATGGTGAAGGAGGAAGACAGAGAGAGAGAGGAAGTGGGACTGGCAAACAGCTTCCTCAGAAGCATGGAGAGTTTGCATCCTAGAGCAACCGTCCATATGCTAATGAGGCATGCTGGATTTGCCAGCATCTCCAACATATCTGTAGCATTTGAGTTTCCCAAAATGAGAATATCTTTTTTTTTTTAACGTTGTGCCAACAAGATGTTGTAGGTTGCTAAGAACTGCTCAACTTACACTTCTGCATTTTTTTATTGGAGCATACACATGGAGCATACATAGTGGCTTGCTTTGGATTGAAGTTATTCTATCATTGGGGAGCTGTATTCAAGGACTGATTTGATACACCTTTGTTGGTAAAGATGACTTCTCCATCTTTTCTATATATATTTTTCTTATCCTTAATAGAAGCTGTAAGGCTTCTCTTATTGATTGATAGATAGATTGGCTGGCTGGCTAGAGGGACTGGCCAACTCCTGGCATCTAATATCTCGGAGGTAAGAAACAATAAAATGAAAATACAAAAGTGGTCAGTTCCAATTCATTTCATTTCACTGATTCCCAGAATGTCAACATTCAGTCTTGGCATTTCTGCTCTGACACCATCAGGTCTGCCTTGGTTCATGGTTCTGACATTACACATACAAATAATACACATATCTTTGCAGCATCTAAATTTTCTTTCTCATCTCGGCACAGGAGCATCTGGACATCCCTTTGGCTTTATTCCAGCCACATGATAGGCACTAGCACTACTCATATTTGTCCTGCTTTTCCCCAGTAGCTTGTTGGATAGTATCTTGTTGACATTGCCCTTGTTCTGAATGGTCATTCAGTTTTCTTGGCAGAATGCTGGAGTGGGTTGCCATTTCCTTTTCCAGTGGATTGTATTTCTTTTAATCCCTCATCTATGACCTACCTTTATCTTAAAGGGTCCCACTGTGTTTCTTATATATATAGGATATAAAAGTCCTTTTCGTCCGTGTCTTACAATGGGAGAAAACCCTGGGTTTGTTTGCCTGGAAGCCATTAAACAGTGTCTGCACTGCCACTTAAGAAGAAAAAAGTCAAATTCTTCCTAAGTCCAGAATTGCAAGAGGACTGCAGAATGGGGAGGTTTAAGGCTTTGGTAAGAGTGACATCTTTAGCAACCACACCTTTATTAACAAAAGAAATGTAAAAAAAATGAGAAAAGAGGAATGTTTTCTAGAAAGAAAAAAAATCCTTCCAACTGAACACAGTGTTCAAATGTTTGCAATTTTTTGAAGTCTATGTTTATCTAAATGTGAATTAACTTATAATGTAGTTTATACAAGGTAGCATCACACTGCTAAAATTGAGGGACTTATTCATATCTGAAAATGCATTAACCCTTCTTTTAATTGAGGTTCCACAGGGTAAGATTAATACCCATCTAGCATAGATATTTTTCATTCACTAGTGAGTGTTCAGTGTGTGTGTGTGTGTGTGTACATGCCGCATGTGCACATGTGCACGCACACACACACACACACAGAGTTTGGTGTAGTGGTTTAAGGCACCAGGCTAGAAACTGGGAGATGTGAGTACTTAGTCCTGCCTTAGGCAAAAAGGTAGTTGGGTGCCCTTGGGCCAGTCACTCCCTCTCAGCCCTAGGATGAAGGAGGCAATGGCAAACCACTTCTGAAAATCTTGGCAAGAAAACTGCAGGGACTTGCCCAGGTAGTCACCAAGAATGACTCAAAGGTGTAGAGATATAGAGATATAGAGATGAGATAGCTAGAGCTAGAGCTAGAGCTAGAGCTAGAGCTAGAGATGAGATAGAGATAATATTGGCACTTCAGTTATTATGCACCATCACAAGTTAGCTAATCCCATAGAAAAACCATTTCTCCTAATACTACATACTCTCATGGTCTGTGCTGAGGGATTCAAAATTCTAATGGGAAGAAATAACCTTCACATTAGGAGAGATTGGCTCCCATTCTCCTCCTAGATGTAATTCAAGGTGCTGGTTATCACCTTTAAAGCCCTACATGGCACAGAACTAGGTTATATGTGGAAGCACCTGCCTCTGAGGGTATCCGCCCATCCCACTAAATTGAATAGGGTGGGCACAGTCCAGGTCCCTTCCCTAAAATATTGCCATCTGGTGGGCCTTAGGAAGCATGTCTTTTCCATGGCTCCCCCTACCTAATAGAATACCCCCCCCCCAGGGTGATCCAGCAAGCCCACACCCTTCTAGCCTTTAGGAAGGCCATAATGATCTGGCTCTTCAACCAGGCACTGGGGTAGAGTGAGGGTAGCCTGATGATGGTTGCTGGAATGCTGAGAGGATGATTCAGGTGCTGGGTTTTTAGTTTCTGTTTTTATGGTTATGGTTATGATTATGATTTTTGTAGTTTTATGGTGGTTGTGAGCCACCTAGAGTTGTGCTTTCAGATGGCTGGCTATACAAATCTTTTAAATAAATAAATAAATAAAATCAAGACCTTGTATCAGTTATCAAGGCCCTTGTGAGCTGCTTTCGGTTTATTGCAATGCAACATGCTTTGAAAATGGTTCAGAAATTGCAATGAATTCAAGAGTCTGACTCTTGAAGTTTAACCAGGGCTGATTGATGGAATGCTAATTATTTGCCATTTTCTGTGATTTCTTGTCTATAACTGAGCCTAATTTAAAATGCTGTTTTGGGTCTTTGGAGATAGGTTGCTTAAATCAGTATTTCCTCCCTTATTTGCATGCATGAATCTTAAGGTTATCATCAATGGACTTCTCTTGGTGCCCAGGAAGTGATACCGAAGGAGAGGGCTGTTTCAGTTCTAGACTCCAATTTGAAAAATAGCCTCCCCTGAGACACAGAGGTTAAGACCCTTGAATGCCCCAAGGCATTTAAGAAGGAACACATTTTTATGGCTGTCATATCTTTGCACTGTTTGTTCTGTGGCTGACTGCACTGTGATTCTGCATGCTGCATTTTTATTATTATTCTTGCCACTTATTCCCATCTTTGTTTTATTGTACTATTTTTCACTGGAGTTTTACTTTAAAGTGTATTGATTTCCACACCATCCAGATCACCTTGGTTATTGAGGAATTTAAAAGATGTAATAAGACCTGAGGGTTGAAGCATTTCCTTTTAGGTGGCTTTAAAACGTGGTCTGTTAATATAATAATTTTAAGAGTCGGGTTTTGTAAAGTGCTTGAGTGTGTGTCCCACTCCCTCTCTCTATATATACTGTATGAATTTTTCAATACAGTAAAAGTATACAAAACAAAACAAATAGAAAAGGGGAAAAAAAGGAATGAAAAGGAAAAAAAAAAACAAAGTAACATACAGTTATGCCTTCCACCCTGCTTTCTATTGAGTCATTATCATCTTATTCTTTTCCTCATCCTCTTCAGCCCTTTTTAATCCCCAAATCCAGAAATCATCAATTTGATTTTTTTTATTCTTTCAACAAAAACTCCATGTGTGTCTCAATTAAATAGAGGTCACTAGGTCTTTGGAATATGAGTGGATTTCTTTTTAGAAGCAATGTAATTGCCCCATCCCCACCCACACACCCCTACAATATACAGTATATAGTAAAAGTTAGCATAATTTTATTTAAAGAACCAAATGTTTGTATTAAAAAAATGCCAAGCAGTTGAACACTGTGGCTCCTTAAATTTCTTTATTGTTGTTGCTGCTGCTGTTGTTCCTCAACTCTATTTTCTTACAATTCCTTTATAAAATTGTGGCTGTTATAGAGGTCACTGATCTGTTTCTGGGTGTCTGTGTGTGTGTTTTCTGCACTTACTCTCTTGATGAGTTTTCCTGAACTACTAACATAATAAACCCTTAAACCATATTATTCTCTGTAGTGCTCTCCAACAAATCTGAGGCATACAGTACTCGCCAAGAAACATGCTTTTTTTTTAAAAAAGGGGGAGGGAATAAACATCCCTCTTTCAAATCTAGCTACAGTCATTTCAACTATCAAAGGAAGTGGGAATTATCAAAGGTATTGACTTTACTGTCTGATTTAAAAAAAAAAGAAAATCGGAGGAGCATTCTGATTTTAAAGCTCCAGCTCTTTGTTTTCTACTTCTTTCCCTTCCTGCCAAACACACACTGTCAGTTTAAGCCACATCTAATTGAACCACAATGAAATTATCCCAAACTTATATGCAAAGATGTCTTTTTAGATGCCTTCTTAAGCTAATATGAGAGGCATATCTAGAAATCTCCCTGTATGGCTGCTGAACTCCAGCCAGCAGTATAATGCTTACTGTTCACTGAGTAATCATTGGTAACATCATTGCTTATATTCATTTGCTGACCTTGACTTGAGAACATTGAATTTGACAGAAATATCCTGATACAGGGTTTATATTTTATGACTGTGACAGGGTTTTGGGGATGTTTTTCCCCTCAGTGTGCCACTGGATAGCATTGCTTATTCTTATTTTTCTTAAGTGTTGTTTTTAATCTTAAAATATAAGCCATTTAGAGATGCCTTCACAACTGAGGTGGGATGCAACTTGACAATGGCATAAAATAAAATTATTAAAAATTATTAAAAAATAAGAATTAAAAATAATTAAAAATTGAAACAACTTTTTAAATACATTTGGTCTCTTTTAAATGGATACTTTTTGCATCTACTGTATCTAGAAACTGTGATTAACAGCTGTATAACTATTGCAAATGAATTAAATATCCAGACCATCTAATTTATTCATATTGTTTTTGATAGTTGTTACAACAGTATTTTTAAAATATATAATTATATGTCATTTTAGAGATATACATTCTGCTATTATGCTATTATATGGCAGCACTGGTTTACTGTGTTTATAAAGTAGGGCTGGGATAAAAAATAGTTGAAAATAGCCAGGTCTGAACCTTAACTTATTTACACAGAAGCAAGTATTATTTTAATACACTGCTGTTCTTCAAACTAATCCAAAGAACTGCAACAATAAAGTTGTACCAATACTACTACTACTACTAATAATAATAATAATAATATCGGAACATGTTATAATCATTATTGCTGACATCAGAACTTGGTAGTCATCCAAGGAAGACTATGGCCAGTTTGCAAATAGTCTGTCCAAAAGAGGTCTCAGCCTACAACAGAGGCTGAAAAGAACATGTTTACTTAATATCACAGGATAGTCCATGTTGGACCTAGGCAGAGCTCTGAAAAGAGCATATACAAGGCTGTTGCTAGAAACAACCAAGAAGAATGTGTTTCTGATGGAAACATTTTGGCTGTTCTATAAATCTAAAGCATAGCTTCAGGTGACATGTGCAGCATTGAACATACAGAGTAGGGGAAGTATGTGCACAGTACTTAAATTTGGGGCTCTAGTAACTGAATCACAAGATTTATTGCATAGTTTAGACCTCTAAACTGTGTAATAAGGTTCAGCAATCTGTAACCTTCTGAGGTTGCTGAAAAGATCTACAGGCTAAGGTACCAATATCTGAAATATTGTATTTATTGTGGATAACTATTGGTCCTCATTCATCTGAAGTGAGGTGCAGCTTTTAAAAGCTTATGACTTTTAATAAAGTGTATTAATAAAAAAAAGGTTCTATCAGACTCCTTCTGATTTTTGATTACCATAAACTAACATTGCTATCCTGCTATCCTGGTATTTACAACCTGGGAATAGGACAAACTAATTTCCTTGTGCTTCAGGAAATTTTGTCTTCTAATTCTTCATATTTCAATACATCTAGATGATACCAGGTTGAGGAAGGCTTGTTCTTGAGTTGACTCCTGTCAGGTTGAGACTGATCATGATAGCAACAGAACTGTTCTCTACCTCAAACAGGAAGCATCTCACTTCAGTCAGGAAGCTCTTATTAGGGAAGAAATCTCATGTTAGCATAGAAAGCAGCCTCTGGATTCAGATAAACATGTCCATGTTTTGAGGGCTATAGTTTTCACATTACATTTGTAAGCCATACATTTGTTACCTTTTTCCTTCCCAGGTTAAGCATTTTGTTCTGAACTTCATGATATGCTTCCCCAAGGAAGGAAGGAAAAAAATTATAAGGAAAAAAATATTTTGGCAGTATTTCAACTGCAATTTTCACTGATTACTAAAATATTATTATTACTACAGTTGTTGTTGCTGTTATGGCTTTTCAACAGTAGTAGGCCAGCTTGGGAGCAGCATCTAACCAAACTTGATCTCAGAAAACTAAGTAGAGTCAAAATTCTGTTTAGTACTTGGATGTAAGAGTCACAGAAATATCAGATCTGTGGGCTTGGCTGAGAAGTTGAAAACAAAAGACCATCTTGGAATACAGTAAGGACAAGCTGCTTTCCATGAAGTCACCAGGAGCTGAGCTCCATTTGAAGATTTTGTTTTTGTGTATGCTTTCCAGTCAGTGTTGACTTCTGGTGACTGTGTGGACTAGTCCCTGCAACTTTTATGAAAAGATTTTTGGAAGTGCTTTGCCCTTGCCTTCTTCCTACGGCTGAGAGAGAGAGTGACTGGCCCAAGGTCACCCAGCTGGCTTCATGCCTAAGAACTCACAGTCTCCTGGTTTCTAGCCCAGTGCCTTAAACACTCCACCAAACTGGCTCTCCCAAAGGAGATTTTACCTTTGCCCTTAACTGAAGAAATGATGTCTCTTACAGTTTAAGTGTTGAAAAGGAACAGCAGAGAAAGGCCATTTAAGCTAAAGTACTTACTTATAGCTAGAGGATTCTACTCCAGAGGTTACACATTTTTCTTTGCTTGTTGTATATTTGATCATTCTGCTGAACTAGACGTTTGGTAGCTGAGACACAAAGTGAAAGGAATTGGGCTGGGGATGCTGATTCATTGCACATGGGCCATTCTATTGAGATAAAATAGTGAAATAATTAGTTTATACTACTAATAGTTGAACATTTGAGTTACAATTGACCTTGGCCAAATCTGACATGGTGACCTCAAGTTGCAGAGCTCCCATATCCCATTACAAATGCCCTGAGCTATTAAGAACCCCATGACAATAATATCATTAAAGCCCTCTAAGTTTGCTGAAGCATGAGTTTCCTTTCCTGAATCTTTATTTATGCTCTCTAATCAAATTAGGTGTTCATGGTGTAAATTCAAAACATTTTAAAATTCCCTTTCTTCTTATTTACTCACTAACCTGATGTTGAACCAAAAGATTACTACTTGGAAGGGATTTTCCCTCCCCTAACTCTGTGGATTGATTATACTCTTTCCTTCTTACATTTGAGAATTTCTATCAGTATTTTTCTCTCTCTCACACACACATTGTTTTGAAGCTATCTTATCAATGGCTTAGATATCAGGATATTTGAAATTCTTATTTTATTGCTGTTTAAACTGTTGCTTGCTTTGAATGAATTAAGAGATATGCATGGATTGGAGGTGTAGGTGTAGTAAAAGAAAAAGAGAGAGAGAGATTAATAAATTACTACAAAAGAAACATTTTAAATAGTGTAGCATGGGATACCACACTTTCACTTAAAAATAACTCTTGTGCATGCATCATTTTTGGCTATTATGGAGGCAGAAGAAAAAATCTGAAATGGGGTGGACCTTTTTGAGATTATGGCGGTAAGCAAACTTTGTTTGGCCAGCTCATTTTGTATTAAAGCTAGCTCCAGATTGGGAAACAATGTGTCCTAACAGTCAGGAACCACGCTGAGATGAGGAATAAGTCTCTAGTATTTTATTACTGCTACGTTAGACAGAAAATCCTAACAAACTGAAGAAGCATTGGGAAAACCCAGACAGATAAACCCCAAAAGTCAAGGCAGGTCTGTTCTGTGTCTCTTTGAATGACTGCTCAACTCCTCACTACTATGCATGTGTTTTCCCCACTGGATAGGGCCCCCCTCCTGCTCACCATTGGTGCTCATGACACAATGATGGGTATGAGATACATCCTTTGCTTAGGTTCTTTTGTGGGCTTACCCTACATGTACACCTAAGTACATACATGGATTTCCCAGTTGAGAAGGAACAGCATTTCTCTCAGGTCTACTCTGGGCCTTGTGGTATTATTAAAATGTTTTTCTTTTCCAGGGGTAGGAAACCAGATTATTTTTAAAGAGGAAGCAAGAGTAGAGCAAATCAATATTTCCTTCTATATAACTTGGATGGTTCAGGATGTCAGAGATAGTGGGACCCCTATTTTCATTGTTTGTGTCTAGGGCTGCCCTATGTGGGCAGCAAAAATCCAGACAAGAGATTTACAACAAAAAGAGACAGAGAATGGTCCAGTGGTCACCTGGAGTTTTGCAACCTAGATATTCAATAAGAGTAGACCTACTCTTATTGACCCAGCAGGCCAGCACAAATGTTGCCTAACAGCTGTTCCTGGCTGGGTCTGGCAGTGCACCCATCATAGTCTTTCCTTTAATCCATGGTCTTGGAGCCCTGCCTCCCACATAGATGCCTTTTACTTAAGAACAACAAATTGTCTTCATTTTCAGTAATGAATTGTTATTGTTAAATTTGTGCTTAACTGGAATATTATAGTTTCACTGAGATGGATAATAATTGCTCTGGAGAACCAAGTAGGAGGGACAGACAGGGATAAACAATGAAGCTGCGTTTAAACAATAAATATCTTGGCCTGTTAACAACAGCAAAGGAGCAAAGGAAATTCTCTCTCTCTCTTTCTCTGAATATGCTCCCTCATTTAAATAACTCTATATCTTTTAAAGACAAATTACAGTTATTCTTTTCCCACATAATTCTTAGACAGCAGAAGTAGCAGGCTTGTCTATCTTTCTCCTGGGACTTTTTTTTTTTATCTTCAGCAGGATGCGAGTATCAGAGAAAAACAGGTGTTTTCATTTGCTCATTGCCACTTGGATGCTTCTCTTCTGAAAGAAAAATGCCTCTTCTTAAATGCTTTTTTTAAAAAGGGGGGGGGGCTGAAATTTCACCTGTCAACTACACATAAGCAGAAACAAATATTTCCCTCTTCCAAACTTCTGTTAGGACTTTCTATTCTGTCCTTATTTCTCCTTACTCTATCTCCAATGTGTCTCACCAGATATCTTTGAGATTGATAGGCATAATTTATAGTCTTTCTCATAATACTTCTGACTATGCCTATATCATTATGCTCCTTTCCTGAAATATAGGAATAACAAAGAAAAGATTTAGGGTAGCAACCATACTGTCACATAAGTACACAGGTTTCTCCTGAACAATTTGAAAAAATTACAGGGAAGACTAGGGGGTCTTGCCCATCAGGAGAACTGTGTATCTCAGTTGGGTATAACATGCTAAGATACAGTCCTTGGCATTACCAATTAAACTGGGAAGAAGAAGAGAATAACATCAATTATTTTCCTGGAGTTCTGAAAACTTGCTTCCAGTTGAATTAGATGATGTTGGGCTGGTGGATCAGTGGGATCATCTTCACTTGGGTCCTTTAGAATCTTTGTTTTCCTGTTTGACTAAGCCAAACTGATTTCAAATGGGGGGGGGGCATGAACACCTAAAATAAGTGAATTTCTGTGAACTCCCTCCATGAACAAAATTATTAGGGCTTCTGCTTTCAGACAGAATAGTTCACACTCATTACTTGCTTCTGAAGCCACAGCCTTCCTACAATGGCCTTTGTGCTCACAGCAATAGCTCTTGTAACAGCCCATACCTATTCCTGAGCATCACCCTAGGTGATCTAGCTAGGATCAAAGGATTCTTGCCTAAGCTCACCTTCCACCTTTTCCAAAGATGGTAATAAGAAATTCAGATGGAGACAATTTCATACTTCTTCCTGTTTGTTCATAAATCCACTCTTTCCCTCATTTTCCATCTTTCTTTTTGTAATTTCTCCAATGAAATGTTGGCTTTTGTTGCTTTTATTACACTAAATCTGCTTTCTCAAATGTGTCTTCCCCTCCTTCTCCTCTTTCTTCTATTATTTTTCTTTCCTTTTAATTTTCAAGAAAAAGAAGTATAATATTAATACAAATGCAAGTTTAAATGAATATAGAATTTGTTTTCAAATATTTCAAGAACATTGCACTGTGGAATATGTAGTTGCAAATTCAGAAAGGGACATTTTGCTCCCTTTTGTAACCACAGCCAGTCCAATATATTTTATTGTTTGTTTCATGGAAAAAATTAGCAGCTTGGCAAAAGAAAGTCAGTTTGTTGTAGTGTTTAAGGCATCAGGCTAGAAACTGGGAGACCCTGAGTTCTAGTCCTGCCTTAGGCACAAAGTCAGCTGGGTGACCCTGGGCCAGTCACTCTCTCTCAGCCCTAGGAAGGAGGCAATGGCAAACCACTTCAGAAAAACCTTGCCAAGAAAACTGCAGGGACTAGTCCAGGCAGTCACCAGGGGTCAAGACTGATTTGAAGGCAATTGCAGCTGCTGGCAAGCTTCCAGGTGTCTGTGTTTTGTACCAGCTGAAGTTTTGAGATTTTATTTAAGGCAGCCCAATGTACAGCATGCTGTAGGGGTTTCGATGAGTGGTGAGCAAGGTCTTCTTGCTCTTGATAAGGCTGCAATTGGTGCATCCTGGCCATAGCCTCCATCTGCTGCTTGGACAGGAGCTGCAAATCCAGAAAAAGCTCCTCTTTCAAAAGTAAGTCCTCCCTATCTAGAATCCTCATTGCAGCTGAACAAGAACCTGGATGCACAAACAACGACTCCATCTTACTGGAGTTCAATTTTAGCCTGTTCTCTCCCATCCAATCTCTGTCTCCGGGCACAGAGGCAAAACTGTGAGAGCATCTCCAGGGTACCCTTGCAGTGTAAAGCTGGGTGTCATCTCATACTAATAACACCAAACTGCCAAATGCTTCATAAGAAAACTACCACCAAGTTGTTTTTTCATCCTCTACCACCATTAACAGACACGACCAGCTGAGCAAGGAGAAGAACCAATGTAAAACAGAAGTTCCAATCCCTAACCTATGCAGAGGTCCCTACTGATACCATGGTCAAAGGTAAAAAAAGGCCACTCCAACAAGACCAGGACAGGCACACCACCACATCCATATCTTAAATAAAAATCATCAACAAGAATGACCAACGTAGTCCCTGTCCCATGCCTATACCTGAACCTTGCCTGATAGGGGACCAGATAATCCATTTTCTCTGAAGGTGAAGGAAAAGATCTCCCCCAGAAAGTAACAGAATCAGGGATACAATTTCTGCATTGGTGAAATTGCATTCTCCACAAGTTCCAAGAAGATTAGGTCAGCTTAGAGACTTCACTGGGGGCTATATGGCACACCCAGCTTTCCCCTCCAATACTTTTCTGTCTCTTTCCACTGTATTGTCTACCTAAGAAAGTGATATACTCTAATTAATGCCTGTGTCCTCAATAAACTAACTATTAATTGGCTACTCAGTTTCATTATTTAATTAGAATTCATTCTGCCTAATTAGATGCAATATTGATGCAATTGGCCATATTGTTCTACTCTGGAAAATTTATACTCAGTAATACTTAAACTACCATACATATTAGTCGTATTTAGGGATTTGGGTGATATTTGAATGAGTAATAGACACATCATGTTAAAGCAAAATGAAGTATATGCAAATGAGACATTGCATATACCTTGCTGCGTTAACAAGCTAATGAGAGTTAATCTCAAGCCATCTTTTAAGTGAAATATTCTACATGTAAATTTACATTCCAGGACTCATAATAAGGATATTAATACAAATGAGAGGTTAGTTATTCCCCAAGAACATTTTAGTCTTGACATTTATACCTTACTGTTATTATTCTATAACATTGTAGTCAATTACTGGACAGAATAATTTGAGTACAAATACAGTATATTGCATATTTTTATCAGCATCAAGATTGGAATACAACATCTACGCATTAATCAAACCAGAATCATTTGATGTCTCCCTTGGTTATTGAAAGTTTTAATTGGAAACATGCTTTTTGAAAGCAATAAACTGATTATGGGGAGAATACGTGCTGTTTAAAACCCAATACAATACAATTTACAGATCTCTATTGTTTTCCATCTGCTCCACTGTATAGAAAACAAAACTGAAGGAAAATTGCAGTAATCGCATGTTGCAATACTAATTCTCTTTTCAGAATTCACCATTATTCATCCTTCAAGATTGCTGAAAGGATTTTTATCATTCTTTAACCTGTTACACACATATAGATGTTGAATAAACAATGAAATGATTTTAAAAGATTTGTTATTATTTCTCCTAAAACTCTTAATATATTGATTTATAGGCCAAATATGTTTAGTACATAATCCTGAGAAGACTTTGATCCACAAATGGAAGCAATACTGTAATTCAAATTTTACCTTCTTTAATTTTGCTTAGACTTGTATATGACCTATGTCCATACATCAGGCATTGAGTGGTATAAGCAGCCTGCTGGATTTAGGATTAGTGCTGTGCTGGAAAAAGATATATCCTGTATCTTTTCCTGTACATTTTCATTCAGTTGGATAAAACAGAATGCCCTTTTAAAGTTTCTTTCAAAAGTTTGCACAATTCTTATGAGAGCTGTAGAATTTTCTTGCCCAGAATACATGTAAATGTACTGCCTTTCATTGTGCCAAGATATTATAATAACAACTACTACTACCACCACTACTACGACGCCGATACATTATGACATCCTAGGTTCCTGGGAATAACTCAATGCAAATGAAGGCCAATAACAGCTAAAGAACTGGGAATTGTGATTTCACTTTGTTGTGTATACAACAACAACAACAACATATTCAATTTATATGCTGCCCGACTCCCAGTGACTCCCATTTCTTAAATGGACTGCAGCCTCCCTGACTTTTCACATTTGAATAAAACCATGAAGGAATTTCCTTTTTTTTTTTTTCCTGGCTAAGAAGGGTAAGCAGCCAAGGAGGTTTCAGAGTGATAAAAAGACCACTCAACAACAGCAGACTTTACTACTTCCCTCAAAATTAAGTAAGGACAAAATTCATACCAAGAGAAATATTAAAATAAACTCTTTTAAGCATAATGACAATAAGGGGGGGGGGGTTGTCGATAAACCTTTTTGCCAAAAGAAAGAAACTACATAGAACAATTAAGAATTCAGAATTTGTTATAGAGGTACGGCATGATCTGGTGGGACATGTTACAGCCACCTTTCTGAAGCTAAGCAATTCTGAATTTGGCCAGTGCTTGAATAATAGATCATATGCCTAGAATTTTATAATGAAAAGAAGGCAGTCTATATATTGCTGAATAGATAACGCAAATAGACTCAATCAACTCTCCATGAATACTTTGTTAACATAAACCACCGCTCAACACATTATGCCCCAGGACTTAACAAATTCATGCTTGATAGATTTGTATAGTGAAAATTAATAACATCTTATAATAGCAAGAACTATTGTGAGCATAGATTTTTCATGCATATTTATAGTCTTCCCCCTTAACAAACTTGAAAATGAATACCCTGGATATGATCATTGCTGCATACAAAAGCACACTTCAAATCCAGTATCAAAATAGGCTGCAGTGTCAGGTTAACTGACGATCGGAAATAAGGGTACTGCATTGTAAGCAGAAAATGCCTTCATTAACACATATCAAAGCTCTTTAAAAGGATTAGATCAATCAATGCTTCTCAGATAAATCTTTTGTGCCTGGCTCAGTGAAATATAATAAGAACACAAGCCATCCAGTAATGCATGGTTATGCAGTGTATACTGTAAAGAATACTGCATGTATACTGATTTCTAGTATGTGTCTCACTGACTACATGACATCCTGATCCTATGGCTGCATATCAATTATTATTTAGTCATAGGAAATCCTTAACAACATCTGCAGTTCTTATGAAGCACATAGTAAAACTATCCTTTGACTGCTTTTCTCCAAAGTCTTAATTAAATGCTTCTGCATAAAATACCTGCTGCATGAGATAGAGCAGATTCAAGTTCCTCCAGTTAACTTAATCCTTTGATTCCTGGATGTTATAAAAATTAGAAAGTAGAATTCAAAGTGGTTTGCCATTACCTCCTTGTGGATTTTTTATTTGTTTGATTGACTTCCCAGCTAGCCTAAGACTCTGTCATTAGGGTGAGATTTCCTATCCAAGTACTAGCCAGATCCAGTCCTGCTTAGCAGGTTAACTAGATGCTACATAATATGCTACAGTATAATGTGAAGAGCTTTATATTTTTTTAATTACTTAGAAAGTGTACTTTACACTTTTCTATCTACTTCTACAACCAGACGTAATTGTAATAAAATCCTCTTCTCTGGTTCATCTTAACGCTGGAGTCCTTGAAACAGGGTAGAAATGGGACACCTTGATCTCGGTACATTCAGCCAGAAATCTGAAGGGAAAGTATACTCACATTTGCATGAGCCTGAAAAAAGTTCTCTGTGTGATCTGGAGCCTTGCTTTCTTATTTATTTCTTAGATTTATATCCTACATTTCATTCAGAAGCTCAGGGTGATATACAGAGCCCCTCCTCTTTTTCCCTGTAACCACCCTTTGAAATAGATTTGGGGGAAAGAGAATGACAGGCTGAGAGTGGCTGAGGAACGACTAAAAGCTGGGTCTCTTAGTCCTAGTTCATCACCCTAACCATTACATTACTAGATCTCAATGGGACTCATTATTATTATATTGTTATGATTTGTATAGAGTACTGTCCTTAGGTTCAAGTAAATCTGAATACAGCTCTCAGAATGCTTATAGGACTGCCCTACCCGGTTTGGCAGAAGGAGCATATTCTGGGTCCCATTGGCTATGGAGTGATGGCTGGTGGGATCCAAAAGGAGAGCTTTTTCTACTGTGGCACTTGCCCTTTGGATCTTTTTTTCCCTCTGAGATTAGGTTAGCCCCAACCCTGCTGGCCTTCCACAAGACCTTGAGAACTTGAGCAGCAATATAAATCAATTAAATACACAAATAAATAATTAAATAAATGCTGGCTGAATCACAGAATAAGAATAAATTAATGGATGAATCATGGAATAAGATAATCATCAGGGAGTAAGTTATGTTCTCCCAGCCTTTTCCCCCTCTTCCTTTATATCGAATGAGCAATTTGTGTTCAGCCTGTGACTTGGGATAATAACATTACTTTCAGTCTTCGGTGTCCTCCCTGGGTATCAGTTTTCTGTATTCTGCATTGATCGTGTTGATAAATTCTGTGAAGAGGCAAATATTGATGTGATCATACAAATGTCTGCATAAATATTCTTATAGTGTATTGTTTTATTAACATGTTCATGTTGTTTCTCATGTGAATGAGATTCCATTTAAAAATCATTTCATGTCAGTTGATTAATGGCTATGCAAACTTTTGATTTAAAGGTGATTTAATTGACTCACTCCTTAAAAAAGATTCAGCAGATTGAAATGCCAAATCAATTTGAATCATTGAATCATTGCAGGTTTCTTGGAATTAATTTGGAAATTTAATTGATTTTTGCGCTTCTGCCTGAACATTTGAAAACAAATTAATCTGTTAAATATCTTACTAGTCAGGTATAAATTCTAATGTTCCATACTCCTAATACTTACAGTATATTAGTAATTCGCTAGGCACTTTACAAAATTTAAAATGTGAAAAAATAGAAAAAAAAAACTTCAAATAGATGAAAACTTTGCTCCCAATATAAATTAAATAGATAACATAAAACATGATTGGGCACAATGGTTTTGCATGTTCTATCTAGTTAAGATTGATTTTACATGCATGCTGCTTATCAGAGTACACAGGTTCACAACTTATATATTAATAAAACTCTGCAAAGACTAGAGAAAAAAATGTTTGTTGGCACACCAGGATTTATTTTTTGCAGTATTTTATCAGTTTACAGATGTGATCTGTAATATAGGGAATGAAAAAGATATAAAAGAAGTATAAGAACTGTGGCAATATTGCATATACACAAAGTTCTGTATAAAATTCAGAAATTAAATACATACACACAGAGGTGCATTACAACATTATGTGTGTTTTAATGCATAATCCAGTACTCTAAAATATAGGGGACCATCTGAAAACAATTTCAGAGGCACCTCTAATCAGGAAGTAGATTTGCATCAGATCTAAGATGTTCCAGTGTAATTCTGTTGTGCCCCACACAGTTAAATCCTAATTATCAAACTATTCAGATTCCATATTTACATTAACATTTACATGGATGTACATGCACAGCTATTTATAGAACTTCTGTTGAGTAACTGCAAAGACATAGTAGCTAATGGAATGTGGTAGGACCCCGGGGCATTTAAGATTCTATAACTCAGGAGTCCAACCAAACTAAGAATGCAGATGTTAATCTGCTACAAATAAAGCAAACATTAATGTTCATCTGAAGCAGTAAAGAAGTCAGCAATATATTGGGCCCTGGGCATCATCTTGCATGATGGTTTGGCTGTCTTCCCCTATGTGAAAATCTCCAGAGATTGTATAGTCACAATACCCAACACAAAACCACCTTCCATGATTTCTGCTTAAAAAATAAAATTGCAGGTTACTTCATAATAGCCCAGGTGGCAAATCTTGTGACTGGTACATTAATTCTGGGACTTAGTCCTTAGTGCAAGATGAAACTGTCATCATCCACAGCAACACATGGCTGATAAAAGAAGGGGTTGGTGTGGGGAGTGTAGATTAAATGGGAACACAAAATAAAACTAAAATATTTGAAAGCTGGCACGTGGTGCAAGTTCTCAGGAACTCAGCAGTTAGTAGACTGCTAGAATGGTCCCATATGGATTGAAAAATTCATTTAAAGGGCTGAGTAATATACAGGTGGATTTTAAAAACTAGTAGCAGCTGGTGATTGCAAATAGAATATCTGAGAAAGAGATTATTAGTCCATTTCCACTTAGCTGAGAGTAAAAACCATTTAGGCATTCCCCTCCTATGAATGTCTCTCTCAGAAAGAAGTTTATATCTAGTAACGTTCATCAGACTTTGATGAACACCAACATAACGGCCACAAAATGGACCTGAAGAATATCAGTATACTGGCATGATGTAATGATATTTTAAAAATGTATAAGCATCCATACACTGCTTATCAACTGATGTGGGCATTCCATTCTCCATGGAATTCAGGTATTATAAAAGGACACGACATAGTTCATTGGGTTGACTTTCAGATCTTTTCCGAAGAAGTTAGCAAACCTTTAAAAACATATTCAGGTTCTCACATAGCATTCTCTGGAATCATTTCAGCAATCATTTCTTAAAAAGAAAAGAAAGAAAATAAAGGTTTCCTGGAAGGACTGAGATATGAAATTGCATTCAACCTTTATTATTCAGTCCTTGGAAAGTCAATGAAATTATGTTCCCAAAACAAGTTCCATTTAGCCAAAACAAAAGACTGAACAACACATCAGCCAATCCTATCACTTAAATGTTATTCTTTTCTCTCTGTCTCTCTCTCAATCTTCATGAAAAAAGAATTGTTATAATGATTCAATTGATTTCACATTTTCTGACTTACAGAAGGAGAATGCAGAATAATTAAATAATCTAGCCTTACAGAAGAAAGACAACTAAAGTTAAGGAAGACTAAATATCTACTAAACAGAGGCTGTATTTTCAAATAGCAATAGTGCATAGGAGTTATACTTAGTAATATGGAGCAAGGCTTAGCCTTACCTCCCTAACCATAATGTCTGGATTCAAATACTGCACTAAGTGAAATTGTGATATGCTTGGTTTTGGCATACCATCTGTGACCCCAGATAATTATGGTTTGCAAACTTGGGTTTCTACTTGTGAAGTAAAGTAGATCTGCCTCAGAGAAGGAGGAGGAAAATACCAAGTTATTACAGAACAGATATTTGCATCTTGGAAAAGTAGAAAGCTTGAGAAAGAAACTCAAAATAATTTCACCTTGATTGTGTTAGGTATACATTGAGATTGAGGCACTTCGGCAGGTTTTCAAAATTCTGTTACAATACCTTAACCACATTAAGGTCAATTCCAAGACTTCTAGCAACTCCTGTTTCTACACCTTGACTACCTTGAAGTGCTGACACTAGTTTACCAAGCTGTGTGAACTCAGTAGTAGTTATTCAATCAATTATTATTATGAGGCAAACTGTGTCTTTGCCTGATGTATGAACTAGGCCCCAGTTGAGAATATTCAGTGTGTGGACTTTTGGTGGGAATGGTGGACTGAAAGGATGCACCTGCTGGATCAGCAGGCGGAGCAGACAACATGGTGGCTTTTTTCTGGCTCAGGAAGGCTTTCCTGAAGCCAAAAAATATTCTCTGGATTAAGGAGAATACTTGGAATCATCCCATTTGACCTCTGGATGGCTGTTTGTAGCTAGAAGATCACAACATTTCATGGTCGACGGGTAAGAGCAGACCAGAGTCGGGGATTTTATCACTTTCCAAGCCATGCTGTAGCCTTAAAGGGACACTAAGACTTGTCACCCCATTTCTAAATCACAAATTTGCATTTTTTTTAAAGTATATGTACCCCAAGAGAGGCTTTTTACAGTGAGGAGAAGCCAGCTCTCTTGGTGCTTAATGTTATTTTGGGGACTAAAATTCTTTTTAAGTTTTGGATTTTCATTTTCCTTCCAAAGGAAATTCTAAACTTGAGAGTAAACAATTGTCTTCCTGTTGTTATTTTTGTGTTAAATTTGAAGGTATTAGCATTTTCCTACATGTTGAATCGGTTGATTTGAACCTTCAGCCTTCTGTTCACTTTCCCTTAAGAACAGTCTGCTATTTACTCTCACTTTAAGTAAACAACTTTCAAATATCTTCAACTTTTGCTGATTGAACTCTTAGGGGGCGCCATAATCTACTGTGTGAGACATGACGGAATTCAAACAGATACTTTCTGACCTTCAACAGGATCTTAAACAGATTTCTTCCGACTTCTATCAAACTTTTATGCAAGACATCCAGGACATTGTGGAAAATATTCCAAAATGTGCCATCAGGTCTAGGATGTGGAGGATGAAACTGAGGAATTTGGGAGTGATGAGAATGGTGTTTTTCTTTTCTTTTTTTTAAGACTGAGATTGGGATTTTTATCAAGATGCTGGGTAAAGATTGGAGTTGGAGAAATCCAAGGAAGAGAGTGATCTGCAAGATATAAGTCTTGATCTCCTGGTGGAATGCCATGAAAAGAATCTGGAAGTTTTGAGGGGGGCAGTTGGGCTGTTTTATTTTTTTAAGAGGAAAACTCTGTATACATTGTGGGGATATGTAACTGCTCTGGTTTATTTTGAAGTGGGATAAGGGTCAAAGAATGTTTATCTGGATTGCTTTAAGGGTTTGACTGATGCTCTTTGTCTTTAAAGATTTGGATGTACTCTTTTGAATATTGAGATTATTATAAGTGTTGTATTATTAAGTATGATAGCAGACAATTTATGTGCTTTTTAATCTGCTTCTTTTTATAGTAGACAGAAATGTATAGAATAGTGATAGGAAGGGGATAATTAAAGATGCTTTATCTTTTGGAGGGGAGAAAGATGTTCAAGAGGTTTATGTGGATCTTCTTTTTTCTTCATTTTAATACAAGGGGGAGGAGTAGCTGTACTCAGTGATTTTTATTATGTGTTAAAGTGGAATGACTTATAGAGATAATGTGGTGTTTTGGTTTAATATGGAGTAAGAGATTGATTATGGAAATTTTGTATAACCTTGCTGTTAAAAGTCAGAAGCCACACTTTTCTGTAAATTAATAAAAAAAAATCTTTTGTGATTCTGCACTTTTTCAGTTTTTTTTCCTCACTTTGTAGTTTTTTGTTTTTTGTAGTTTTTTTCTTGAAATTTAATAAAATGTATTAAAAAAAGAGAGAGAGAGAGAGAGAGAATATTCAGTGTGGACTGAGTCCATACCTACAGTATGTTTGTACGTATGCTAAGTATAGAGGAACCTCCATTTATACAAGACCTTGAAGCAATGGGCTTAGCTTGCAAGAAACCAAACTTCTGCTAAGATTTACAACATGTCTGTAATGAGATGCAATTACAAATGGTGCAATGAAGTACAATTGCAAATGGTGCAATTACATCGTTTACATGATGAGGTCATTGCACAAATGACAGAAATGGCCTGGTCTTTGATTCAAAGAAAATTCCTGAATAACGGTCACCTCCTTCCATAAGTAGCTCATTAAAATAAGGCTTCCCTGTATGTGCGTATGGATGTACATCCTTGTAAGCTCTACATATAGCTGGGGAGTATTTTCTTCAGTCAGTGGGGAAGGATTTTCACTCTGTTTACTACACTGAGGGTTTTCCTTGAGGAATGCATAGGAATATACAGTATGTATGAACATAATCACTGGATAGAAAAAGGAATATAAATGTTTTGATAAGACTACAGCAACCTGTTTTGGGGTCCAGGATGTAAAAGCTCATTCCATTCTCTCTCTTATATGGGCTTACACACTGTGAAAGCCTACTTTAACACTGGAAATGAAATCCATTATCTCTGTTGATGAAAATTACCAACCTGTAAATCAGGAACCACAGCCTGAAACCCAGGACTATAAGCAAGACCCTAAGCATTGGCTGGATCTTCAGAGGCTCTCAAAAAGTTATTCAGAAATTGCAATATTCAAACATGGTTAAATCCCTAAGGAATACACTGTACCTACAAAATGCATGTAATGCATTTTCACTTGAATATAAATGGAATATTTGTTTGTCTGGTCCCTCTCAGTTTTTGGGAGTAAGAACCCAGCCCTACAGCTACAGCTCTCCTTTAAACCTGAAAGAGACTGTGTGCCCCAGAGTTAAACAATTGTGTTGACAATAAGGAAAGAAGACCGTCTGAACCTTTTCCATAGAAGAAATGATGCATTTTAACCAATTAATCATTAGTCATTCATATGACTAAAGGGTTGTAAATAATTCCTTCAACTGTAATAGCAAACTCTTGATTTAAAAAAGAAAAAGAAACACAGAGCCAGAAAGTGGTTATCTAGATAAAGTACATCCAGCTTTATTGAAAACTGATGAGAAATTTTTCAAGCGAAACATTTGCTTCTGTGTTTGTTTGTTTGTGTAAAATGAGCTTTACTATCTCTCCAGTGGCACAGATACATCTCACTGCAAGAGGCTAAGGAAAAAGAATAATGCACTAGTTTGATAAAATAAGACAAACTGTTATGTAAATCTCATTAAAAATAATGCAACCATTAAGGAGATAATCCTAATCTTTTCAATTCCTTGGTTGTCCTTGTTTAATTAAACTCATTATGAAATATATCTTTGAAGGAAAACAATAGTACTCCAGATTAAAGAATTCCAATTTACTGCAAAAAGTTTTCAAGGAAAAGAGCAAGTATAAGCAAAATTTGACATGATCTTTTGCAACTGACCAATTTGGCCTTAATTAGTAGTTTAATATAGAACTGTTCTTTTCAATGTAGGGAAAAGAAACTTCTTAAGTACTAAAAACAAACAAAACAAATTCCTTAGTCTGTTTCTGGTCATAGTGCTGAAAGAACAGTATAGGTGGCAATGGAAGGATGGTTAGAGAGTAAAACACAATATATTATACTAATAGAAGATAGGTGGGGAGGGATGAGAAATTCTAAAACTGTGTTTGTTTTGTTTTGATACATAAACTTAGTAAATTGAGTTTCAGTAGCTAAGAGTAGGTGTTAGCATCTAGCCAATCCTAGCTAATCTTGAAAACTAAGCTGTGTTGTCTCTGTTTTGAATTTGGATGAGAGACCACTAGAAAAGAGTCTAGACTAGAAAATAATAATAATTAAAAAAAAACCCTGTTAAAAGGTATTGGCAAACCAGTTTTGCACTGATGCCAAGAAAACTATATGGATCTATCCAGGTAGTCACTGGATTCACACTTTATGCTGAAGGCATGAATCTAAGCAACCTGCTTGTTTCCCCTTCTATGAATGCTTTCAAGGTGAACACTTGTGATATGTTGCTGCTCCAGGATAAGGAGAACAACCTACACATATGCCTTCCATTTATGAATATAGTTCAGTCCAGTTGTAATGTGTGGCTAAGTATATCCAACCAAGTGAAAATAGTGATAAAACATAATTGACTTCACCCTATTTACATCAGTGTAAGTGTAGATTGGCCTCTCCAGGCTGCTTGTCCCCAGATGTTGGAATTCACCAGTGGGCATCAGATTGGAGAGAAGCTTGATCTTGACTGTAGTGCATTGATATTTTAAGGCTGTATTATTTGCTAAACACTTCACACAAAAGCCTTAACACTCTGCAGCAAACCATGGGGACTGCTGTTATACTGCAAATATCTGGTATGAAATGGTGCCTGCATGCCATAGCCCTACTCTTCCTAATTGTGTTTGTTTTCCAGACTGCATAACTTTGCAAAAATGCATTTACTCTGATAAATAGAGCTGTTGCTGTTGCCACCCCTGAAGGTTCATTATTCCTCTTGGGTCTTTTCCTACTTCATGTCAATGGGACTCTCTTTTCTAAAAGCAGCATCAAGCAGGACCCCGAACCTTGTTGTTGTTGATTCGTTTAGTCACTTCCGACTCTTCGTGACTTCATGGACCAGCCCACGCCAGAGCTTCCTGTCGGTCGTCAACACCCCCAGCTCCCCCAGGGATGAGTCCGTCACCTCTAGAATATCATCAATTTACCTTGCCCTTGGTTGGCCCCTCTTCCTTTTGCCCTCCACTCTCCCTAGCATCAGCATCTTCTCCAGGGTGTCCTGTCTTCTCATTATGTGGTCAAAGTATTTCAGTTTTGCCTTTAATATCATTCCCTCAAGTGAGCAGTCTGGCTTGATTTCCTGGAGGATGGACTGGTTTGATCTTCTTGCAGTTCAAGGCACTCTCAGAATTTTCCTCCAACACCACAGTTCAAAAGCATCGATCTTCCTTCGCTCAGTCTTCCTTATGGTCCAGCTCTCACAGCCATATGTTACTACAGGGAATACCATTGCTTTAACTATGCGGACCTTTGTTGTCAGTGTGATGTCTCTGCTCTTAACTATTTTATCGAGATTGGTCATTGCTCTTCTTCCAAGGATTAAGCGTCTTCTGATTTCCTGACTGCAGTCAGCATCTGCAGTAATCTTTGCACCTAGGAATACAAAGTCTTTCACTGCTTCTACATATTCTCCCTCTATTTGCCAGTTATCAAACAAGCTGGTTGCCATAATCTTGGTTTTTTTGAGGTTTAGCTGCAAGCCAGCTTTTGCACTTTCTTCTTTCACCTTCATCATAAGGCTCTTCAGTTCCTCTTCACTTTCAGCCATCAAATTGGTATCATCTGCATATCTGAGATTGTTAATGTTTCTTCCAGAGATTTTAACCCCAGTCTTGGATTCCTCAAGCCCAGCATGTCGCATGATGTGTTCTGCATACAAGTTGAATAGGTAGGGTGAGAGTATACAGCCCTGCCGTACTCCTTTCCCAATCTTAAACCAGTCTGTTGTTCCGTGGTCTGTTCTTACTGTTGCTACTTGGTCGTTATACAGATTCTTCAGGAGGCAGACAAGATGACTTGGTATCCCCATACCGCTAAGAACTTGCCACAAGTTTGTTATGGTCCACACAGTCAAAGGCTTTAGAATAGTCAATAAAACAGAAATAGATGTTTTTCTGAAACTCCCTGGCTTTTTCCATTATCCAGCGGATATTGGCAATTTGGTCTCTAGTTCCTCTGCCTTTTCTAAACCCAGCTTGTACATCTGGCAATTCTTGCTCCATGAACTGCTGAAGTCTACCTTGCAGGATCTTGAGCATTACCTTACTGGCATGTGAAATGAGTGCCACTGTTCGATAGTTGAACATTCTTTAGTGTTTCCCTTTTTTGGTATGGGGATATAAATTGATATTTTCCAATCTGATGGCCATTCTTGTGTTTTCCAAATTTGCTGGCATATAGCATGCATTACCTTGACAGCATCATCTTGCAAGATTTTGAACAGTTCAGCTGGGATGCCGTCATCTCCTGTTGCCTTGTTATTAGCAATGCTTCTTAAGGCCCATTCAACCACACTCTTCAGGATGTCTGGCTCTAGCTCACTGACCGCACTGTCAAAGCTATCCCCGATACTGTTATCCTTCCTATACAGGTCTTCCGTATATTCTTGCCACCTTTTCTTGATCTCTTCTTCTTCTGTTAGGTCCCTGCCATCTTTGTTTTTGATCATACCCATTTTGGCCTGGAATTTACCTCCAATATTTCTAATTTTCTGGAAGAGGTCTCTTGTCCTTCCTATTCTATTGTCTTCCACTTCTGCGCATTGCTTGTTTAAAAATAATTCCTTATCTCTTCTGGCTAACCTCTGGAATTTTGCATTTAATTGGGCATATCTCTCCCTATCACTGTTGCCTTTTGCTTTCCTTCTTTCTTGGGCTACTTCTAGTGTCTCAGCAGACAGCCATTTTGCCTTCTTGGTTTTCTCTTTCTTTGGGATGTATTTTGTTGCCGCCTCCTGAACAATGTTGTGAACATCTGTCCAGAGTTCTTCCAGGACCCTATCTACTAAGTCCAGTCCCTTAAAACTATTCTTCACCTCCACTGCATATTTCTTAGGGATATTAGTGAGCTCATATCTAGCTGATCTGTGGGTCTTCCCTAATCTCTTTAGTCTGATCTTAAATTGTGCAAGAAGAAGTTCGAGATCGGAACTACAGTCAGCTCCAGGTCTTATTTTTACCGACTGTACAGATGTCCACCACCTTTGGCTGCAAAGGATGTAGTCAATCTGATTTCGGTGTTGTCCATCTGGTGAAGTCCATGTATAAAGCCATCTCTTAGGTTGTTGGAAGAGAGTGTTTGTTATGCAGAGTGAATTGTCTTGGCAAAATTCTATCAGCCTATGTCCTGCTTCATTTTGTTCTCCCAGGCCATACTTACCTGTAATTCCAGGTGTCATTTGACTGCCCACCTTAGCATTCCAGTCTCCTGTGATGAAAATAACATCTCTTTTAGGCGTGTTGTCCAGTAGGTGCTGCAGATTCTCATAGAACCACTCTACTTCAGCTTCCTCAGTATTTGTGGTTGGGACGTATATTTGGATCACTGTGATGTTAGATGGCTTGCCCTGAATTCGAATTGAGATCATTCTGTCATTTTTTGGATTGTATCCAAGCACTGCTTTAGCCACTTTACTATTAATTATGAAGGCTACTCCATTTCTTCTGTGGTCCTCTTGTCCACAGTAGTAGATCTGGTGGTCATTTGATGTGAAGTGGCCCAATCCACTCCATTTCAGTTCACTGACGTCCAAAATGTCTATCTTTAATCTTGACATCTCCCCAATAAGCACATCCAATTTGCCCTGGCTCATAGAACTTACATTCCAGGTTCCAATGGTGTGTTGATCCTTAGAACATCGGATTCGCCGTTCACCACCAGCACCGTCAGCTGCTAGCCGTCCTTTCGGCTTTGAGCTAGCTGCGTCATCACGTCTGGGGCTAGTTGAACTCATCCTCTGTTCCTCCCCAGTAGCATTTTGACCATCTTCCAACCTGGGGGTCTCATCTTCCGATGGTATACCGACATATCTCTTGTTGTAGTGATCCATTTAGTTTTCACAGCAAGAATACTGTGGTGGGTTGCCATTACCTTCCCCAGGGATTGCATTTAGTCTGACCTCTCTGTCATGACCTTCCCATCTTGGGTGGCCCTTCACGGTTTAGCTCATGGCATCATTGAGGTGCCAAGCTCCAGCACCACGACAAGGTAACGATCCTTTGCTGAAGACCCCGGACCTTACCAGGAGTAATTCATTTAGCCCAGTGCAGGTGGCCAAGGACTTAGGTCAAAAATAGTCTCATGATGCTGGCTGGGTAAGGGAAAGATGTTTCTCTTATGTGTCAGAAGAATCTAACTGCCAAACAATAATTAAGAAGGAAGGAAGGACTGGTGGCAAACATGTCACCAGGTTGCCCTTGGATTCAATTCCCTGGCTCATTTAAAAAAGAGCCACCTATGTGAGGAAGCCTTTTTCCTGCTCTGCTGCTACACTATACCTGACCTCAGAGAGCACTGCCCCATGCATCAGCTGATCTCAGTGCGGGCTGGCAGCCCTGCTGCCTATGCAGTAGTCATCAAGAGATCAAGGGTTTGAGTTGCAACAGTTGTGTAGCCATCTCCTCCCCATAATTTATCTATCAACCAGACATCTGATTGTGTGAGGTCAGGAATCACCAAGAGCAAGCATGGAACTGGGGATCAATATGGAGAGTAAAGTGGGATATTCCCTAGGTACCCCGTACGTCTTTCTGGTTTTAAGAGTATAAATGCAAAGAGAGATTTTGCTTGTGCATGCATATACAAGATTGTGATTTAATGGAGCTTCCTTTTGAGTAAACAGCATATAGTCACACTTCAATGGCTTTAATTCAAGTTTTAAACCTACAGTCTTTATAGTTTATAGCTGGAGTATATTTGATTTTGTCTTGCTGTGGCAGCAAAATCTACAAGATTGCCAGGGGAAAGCTCCATAAATCTGAACTGAGCACTTTTTCCTAGCATATTCTGGAGGAACTGCTAGATAGTTTTGCAATGGAAAACTTGATTGTGAACAGTTATTTTCATTTACTTGGAAGGAGCAGTCTTCCCAGTGGATGGCCATAATCTTCTTCAGGAGATGATATGGAATGCCTAAGAGATCTTGGGAATACAGAGGCAGTAGCAGGACAGTTAAGGGAGGAAACAGGACCACTACAGAGGAGATTCTTGGATCCAGGGCAGAGGGGAAGAATGAGAAATAGACTCAGAGTATAACTCTGCCTTAATTATATTAGGCATGTTATGCAAGAGAACTACTTTGGTGGGGTTTCAGGGTTCTGTTACATTATCTTACTAGCAATAAATATTTTTTTTCCCAAAAATTCAAGTGGTTCTTGTTTCCTGAGCTTATCAGTCTTGCAGCACCTGGCATTAATCTTGAAAATCTACCAAAGTAATTCTCCAATACAACTTATACCTTGTATAATTACATATTCTATCACAGTAGGGCATGTGGGGTGGAGATCCACGTAATGCATTCCACACCAAAAGATGATACTTGTAAATTTAGATATATATTGTATGGGGGCCTCCATGAGTCCACAAACAGATTTTGCACATCACAATTCAATGCTGCCCTCATTTTTGCTAGCCTTCTCTGGGAATCTTCAAGTAGTAGGATTTGTAACACCACGTAAACACAAGAATTTAGACAGACCACTTGAGATGTGTGGCATATGTATAAGCAGGGATGGCTAGAAACTTAAGGTTAAAACAGTTGGACCAATTAACTCGGGCAGCCTGTAATCATTATGTTAGCTTCATCCTCAGGGAAGGTCTACAGTCAGGACCAGAAATATTGGGACAAGGATAACTGTTTTGGCACTTGGCCTCTGTATACCACCACATTGAAGTTGAAAGGAAACACACCCAGATGCGAGCGAAGTCAGGACTTTCAGCTGTCATTCAAGGGGTTTGACAAAAGTGGGGTGCTAACCATTCAGGAAGTACAGCCAGTGGCATACACACACTCCCATCATTGTACACAAGTGATTGGGGGATTGGGAGACAGAGACCTGTACAGATCCATGGATCTAATAGGTTGAAAATTATTGATTTTTTTCCTATACACACAGAATAACACTAAGCAAGTTTCACACTGAAATATAGATATGCTATCATTGAATTGTCAATTGGATGCTGTAAGAATCACATCTTGCATTAGAGATCTACCTCACATGGTTAGGTTGGCATGGCATATAGTGGGATGAAATGCAGCCCTGTGGGTGAAAGAAATTCTGTTGAATGGTCCCTCAGCATTACTGTCCACCCAACTGAACAATAAGGACCTAGGGAAGGCTAAGATGTCTTCCCCACCCAACCTACCACTGTTCCTGCACTATGTCTGACCCACAGAATTGCCCTAGACTACATGGCATATAATGGCCATGTAATGAATAAGACCGAGAAAGTCATTAAGGTGATAGCCTGGTCTGCTGTGATCAACTGAGGCCAAACTAGTCAGCATCCAATAGGCTGTATTATAGAAATAGGTTTTGGGAAGGAACAAGTACATTTCTTTAGCATAAAGCAAGAATTATGACTCTGGATATACAAATGGCCCTAATAAGTTGAGTGCAGGAGTAGTAAATTTTACACGGCCAACTCATTTGGCATTGGGAGTATTTCCCTGATCCATAGTGAGGGTCCATAGATGAACACAGAGAACTTGAAGCCCTGGAAGGAAAATCTGGCAAAGAGCCAATATGGGGGAAGTGCTAATGGCTCACCTAATAGAAAAGGTTCAAGGGCTTCTCTGCCTGATCCATCAATGGCAGGTGAGCACTTGATCAATGCATGTTGACAACTGTCATACACCTGCCATAGCTGACAGTTTTGTAGCTGGCTGGCTGGGACAGGTTTGTAACCAGCAGGAAGACTGAAGATGCATCATGTTTGGATACTGGCCCTATCTTGCACCAAAATGCTATGTTCACTAAGCCAGTAAAGGTGTGGCAAATATTTTTCCATTCTCTGAAATGAATCACTTAGTATTTTATTTGCTCCTTCCTTCCATTCTGGGTGAAATGGGCCTCTCTTTTAAGCTTTGAGCAGGCAAGGCAAACCGTAATGATCATTGCAGAGAATGGAGGAGCCATAAACTTTTCCTTTTCCTCTGAGTGAACAAGTTTAAATTGCTGTGTTCTGCTGCCCTTAGCAACAGGACCATAGCAATTTTGAGCCTTTCTCTAGGAGCAACAGGGAAGCCAATAGACAGAGTTCCCATCCCTCTTCCTGTTCTTGGCTGCATGCTATCATTTGGTTCACCAATAAACGTATGCTCCATTCTCATGAGTCACTCGCTGACTGTTTACTTTCCCACTGTTTTTCATCCAGTGGCAATATTGTATTTTATTTTGAGAAGAGTCTTGCTTCCTTTTGCTCAAACTGTCATTAAAATTGACCTGCTATTCTCTCCCAGTTGTGGCTAGATATTGTAAAGAATCAATGATGTTCTTAAAAGATAATTTTCCAAGGACCTAAGAAATGCTGTTTCTATCTATCTATCTATCTATCTATCTATCTATCTATCTATCTATCTATCTATCTATCTATCTATCTGATTGCTTGATGTGGAATTGCAACCTTGATTTCCCATCATTATATATATACATATATATAAATATAATGATGGGAATATATATATATATATATGTGTGTGTGTGTGGATATATATATATATATATATATATTTGTGTGTGTGTGTGTATATAGATATATTTGTGTGTGTCCGTGTGCACATGTATGCGTGCCACTGCTGCCTCTGGTTTACTTATGATAGTCATAAAAAGAGGGGGAAAGAGAAAAGAACAAAATTTCAAGCTGTGTTTTGGGGCAGGTAGGATTATTGTGTAAAACAGGCAGTAGACCAAAGCTAAAGGACTGTTTTGTCACAAGTCAAAGAGAATAGAAAATCTGGCTAAACATACAGAAAAAACAAACAAACAAACATAAAATATGGTGAGGCATGGATGTCCACAGACAGTGGGGAGCAAGCCACAAAATGCATTACATTGTCACAGTGCAAATTCAACCCTATTTTTATTTCCATCATGACATCGCATATAATTACACAAGGGGCAGAGTTTGCCTCGTGATGTCATGATGCACATTCCATTATTTTAACATCATCATGGTTACTTGTGGGAGTGGTCAGGGAGCTCAGTGAAATGTTTCACCCTGAATTACATTTTTCTCCACAGTATTTTTTCCATATCATCAAAGTATGCAACTTTTCATATTTTGGGGTGATTTAGTTTATCAATTCATCCCACTTAGGTTGCTTCTGATGCATTATATAGGTCTGTGCTGCTTTTTAAAAAAAAAATTACAGAGCTATGTAACATGGTGTGCCACAAACTTAATTGCTGCAATCTAAACTGCATTATTGGTTCCCTTACCTCTTGTCAGATATAAACCTTTAATAGTGAGCCTTTAATGATCATCCCTATGGCAATTTTGTAAAGAACTGCCTATCCTTTAACTACAGCAAACTCCTTGCTAATTCTCTACAGTGGAGTAAAACTTTTGCCATGATAAAATGAACACACAGAATACTGGTGGGCATTTATTGTGCTGCACAACATTGTAATGTTCCTGAAATTCATTGACAATGTTAACAAGTAAGGAGCAGTGCTCACTTGAATTCACTGGTTCTTCCTCAGCTCGTTCTTTGTGATCTACGGTCTCTTGGAGAACTCCTAATGTCTCTACAGAATTAGGGCTTGTAGGTTTGGCAGAGAATTTGGGAAGAAAAACAGAACATATCCCAGACAAAAGCATTGGTAAGCAAATGTTCCAAAGAAATACCATGGCCCTGCCCATGAGACCACCAAAACTCAAATCTAACTTGAGAGATGCTACCCTTTTAGGAATCATGTGAGATTGGCATCTCATGAACTATTGTTGTCATTGTTGACAAGTGCATGACAAGGGTTCAAAGGCAGATTCCTTTGACTCTTAATGTAATTATAGAATAAGGTTTACCTTCAAGAAAGAAAACTGAACAGCTGAGAGGTCTACAAGTGCAAGAGATATTTATTCACTGAAGTATTTTTTTTAAATTTATGTTTAAGGAATGGTCAAGGAAGTCTTGTGTTATTAGCAATCACCCTGAAAGTGAAAGCAAAGCAAACCTTAGATCTTCTCACATAAGCCAAACTAACTGAAATGGTCGATGTAGACTTCAGGGCCTTTGAAACCCAAATCATTTTCAGGAAAGGAGATAAACCAGTGATGCAGAGAAAGGAATAGCAAGCTGGCAAGGTGAAAGGACACAGAAAGATTGCTGTGGGTCAAGGAATATGGTCAGATATATGTATTAGTCTTTATAATATTACAGAAATCTGGACTGTTTTTGCAATAAGCAAAATGTCATTTTTAATCCCCATGCATGCACCAGTTTATAAATGATCAGAAACTAAGTAGGATAGCTAAATGTTTGTTTGTTTAATTGAGAGAATATATCCTTTCTATTTAGACAGCACTCAAATTACATTTAAAATAGTAAACACAATATAAACTAGCTTAAAAATATAAAAAAATGGAGTCAGGGAACTACAATGGGGAAAACCCAACAACTGGTTATTTCCTGTCTTCCTTCCTCTGCAAGAGAAACCATGAGCCAGACCTCCATCAAAGATCTTGTCATTATTTTTTGTGGGAGATGGCAATTCTCCAGATACTTGGAGCCATTGATTCTATATACATGATTGTACTGTTAAACCCTGAGCTGAGCCTGGAAATGGAATGAATGACAATGCAAATGTTTAAGAAAGGATCCCTGAGTCACCAGAAGACCCACCCGCTCCACTAGCTAGAATGACACCCTGGCTTCTTCTCCAGTGGTACATTTAAAACTTCAGATGCTATATCATTGGACTGACCAGAAGGTGACCAGACAGATCCTCTGGTTTCTACAGCACCAAAATCAATGCAAACAAGTTTTGTTTTCCTCTCAGTAAGCTGCTATTCACAGCTTGTCACTTCCCTGAACAACCTCCTATATTTTGTCTCCCACCATATACTGTGACTGGACAGCCAGTTTGGTGTAGTGGTTAAGGTGCAGGCCTAGAAATCAGGAGGTTGTGAGTTCTAGGTCTTCCTTAGGCATGAAAGTGTGGCTGGATGACTTTGGGCCAGTCACTCTCTATCAGCCCAACCCACCTCACAGGGTTGTTGGTTGTGGGGAAAATAGGAGGAGGAAGGAGTATTAGGTATGTTCACCACCTTGAGTGGACTCTATACACAGACACACACATATACAAGGTAGGATAAAATTATTATTATTATTATTATTATTATTATTATTATTATTATTATTATTATTATTTTGTGTTATCCCTCAAGTATGGTACTCAACACTCAATCATGGTTTACAGGACTGGAAAGGTGAATGGGGATTGCTTTTACTTTTAGCATTATAGCAGAATCTTGAAGGCCTGGCAGTGTTTCTCCTTCCCTGTCTCTTATACCAAAGACAGTCAAAATGGGGGAATCTTGAGTTTCTTTCTCATGCTTTCCTGTTTTCCTGGGCTAAGCTCATGTTTCCCCACTGCATATTTTCTTCAAGGCCACCTCTGATCTCTTCTGCAATAAAGGATGAGCTTAGGTGTCCATTCCTAAACCAGGAATGATGACACCAAAGTGATGAAATGCCCTTTCATAGTAGTGTTCCAATGTTATACATACATTCATAAGGGAAGCAGTTTGTATTATGATGTGCTGGCAAGCATTCTATCATTTGTGAAAAAAAGACAAAGAAGAAAAAAAATCTAGATAAACTAGGGTGAAAATGGTGGACTAATTTTGAATAGCATTAAATATTTCAATGAAGATCAACAAAATTGCTAGTTCTGGGAATTATCCAAATCCATCACATCTAGGACCTCTTACTCCTTTGTCACCATATCTCCTACTAATTTTCATTAAAGTTGTTGGCAGCATCAGTTCTTCTGCTGAAGCACTAAAATAAAGGCCAGCCTGCACTGTGCTGAATTTCACGATATGAGATTATTCTCACAAATTTTACTGAAGAATGGTCAGTTTTTATCTTCTCATTTTGAGAAAGAGTAAGCAGTTATGTGTCCATATATTTGCCAATAGAAAGTGGATTAATAAAATTGCAGTGGTACAAAGAGCAAGAAGCAATAAATCACTTCCCTGGAGAGGATCACAAAAACTAGTCACAATGTACTTGTTGGCACTCTTGAAAGAAATTAAGTTACCAGAACATTGGATGCCAACACAATTTATTACTAATCTTTTGTTCACTTATCAAACATCACTAAAAATCCAATACTACTGCCTTTTTAGAATAAGCATTTTTCTTCCCCAAAATAGGATTACTGGATTGTATGACTTATGAAGGGACAGTGTCCTGGAGAGTTCTAGTGGAATCAATGTATTTATTAATCTTATTCCAGCAACTTATTTACTATGAAGACTTCTATTTCTTTACTTGTTTTTGCAACTTGGGTATAGCAAGCCAAGTCCATCTCTTAACCATATATTCTGCTCCATAAAATACTTGACAAGTTATGTTATGTTAATCTGCCCAGGGCAAGCATCATGGTCACCTTAAGTCAATTTATTATTTTTGTCTCCAGTGGGCAGACCAATCATGGAACACAACAGGATGTATTTCAAGAACAGGTGCATAGGTTTATTGATTCCATATACAGTAAAAAAGCTGGTCCCAGTCTTTCCTACAAGGTTAAAATGTGCATTTCTATGTTTGCATCTATCCATATAAAAATTAATATCTGCAACTTTGTTTCTACTATGTACACTTTCTATTGTGCACAGTTCAGTTCCCAAACTGAAGTGTTGGATTCCCCAAAAGGAAATAAGAAAGCAAAGGTTAATCTACTCACAACCTTTATACATACAGTATATCTTCTGTTATAATTATGTTTAAAAGCAATAATCTTACTAGATACAAACTAGGAGGCTTCAATGTAAGTATTGAATATATTGGATGCTAAAGTTCTTTTTTTAAAGAACTTTATTTTCAAAATATAATTAAAGTATAAAATATAGAATATAGAACAGATAGAAAACAGAACTAAAGAAAAAAGAAAAAAAAACTATAAGAGTGCAGAACAGAGAGAGAACAGAAACAGAAAGTGACTTCTAATATTCTCCAATACAGATATAAATACAGTTGCAAATATAATCTCTTACCATTAGTTAAACTTAAGTATCATTATTTCTATCAGATCAAACCGTTTAATCATTAAAACCCAAAATCAAAACTTCATTTTTTTCTGACACAAGCAAGTAGTTTAAAGTGGTTGCCAAGTAGAAACAAGTCCAGAAATAGCATTTTCTCTTATCAGCACTGTTAACTTGGCCATTTGGGCCAGCTCCATCAGTTTGATAATCCAGTCCTGCACTATTTGGATGCTAAAGTTCTAATAATAAAGATATCATTAGAGTGAGTCCCCCGTATGAGGGAGATGGGCGGTGATAAAAATATGATAAATAAATAAAATAAGTAAATAAATATTCTCTGATTCAACTTTTTCCTTGATCCCTAAAGGATCTTAGTCCATTCTATCATCAGTAAGGTTTTGTCCTACAATACCCTCAACTGCCAATCATTGTTGTAAGTGGGACATCTAAGGGTTTAAACTTAGGCTCAGTCTTGATGATGATAAGAAATGGACAGGCAACAAGAACTGTAACAAGGAATACAAGAAAAGATTGCAGGTGTCATCCATTCATTTCTAAGGACAGATGAAGGGACTGATGTGAGAATGAGAATTATGTTGTGATTTTCTGTTATATAAATTCAAGCCTAATTTGTTTTCTCAACAAATTAAATGTAGCTGGACAAATAAAGGTAATGAATTCAGGATGTTCCCAAGCCAAAGGCTAAGCTTTATCATTGCCATTGCTTTATTTTGCTCCTGAACTTAATGAATTCTTTTTTTTTCCCCTTGCTTTCCCTGCTGCAGTATTGATTTGTCTTATCTGGAACAAATTAATGAGGAAAAAAAAAGAAGAGAAAAAAATAAGATAAAGATTTAGCAAGTCTAAGTCCAAAAGTAGGATCTGGATGTTTGGGGACATTTTGAAGCAAAGCCATATTTGTGTGTTTGTGTACACAGAACCCACACATAGAGACATATTTGTCTAAATTTTGCAGTTTGCATCCAAAACTGAAATATTGCAGAAAGTGGGATGACAAGTAGGGAAATGCTGTTTCCCTCATTATACCAAAGTATGAAAGTTGTGAGCAAATTGGACTTTTCTTTCTTATCTCCTTCTTGGCAGTCCACAGAACAAAATATTAGTGTTCCACTAATACCTGTAGTGCTATGTTGGCTTTAAAACTTGGACAATGCACCTAAGGGAAAATATTCTGTGCCAATATTGGTACCAAAATGCAGATTTACCATAAGAGTACTGCTTCTGAAGTCAAAGATCCAGTGAAAAAATGCAACTAAAATTCAATATAAAGAAGACTAAACTAATGACAACAGGTACAACAACCAGCCTTAGAATTGTCAATGAAGATATTGAAGTGGTAGATATCTTCTGCCTTTTAGGATCAACAGCAAAGGAACAAGCAGTCAAGAAATATGCCACAGACTGGCACTGAGCAGAGCAACCATGAAGGTATTGAAAAGATATTCAGATGCTGTGATATGTCTATACCTACGGAGATCAGAATTGTGCAAGGCATGGATGGCCTATGACACCCTATGGAAGCAAAGTTGTACTTTAAAGAAGCAGGACAGGGACAGTATTGATGCCTTTGAACTTTGGTGTTGGAGAAGACTGCCAAAAAACCAAACCAATGGGTGATTGAACAAATCAACCCAGAGTTTTCACTCAAGACACAAATGACCAGGCTCAAATTATCCTATTCTGGATACAGTATGTGAAGACCCAGCTCTCTGGAAGAAGCTCTAATGCTGGGAAAGGTGGAAGGAAAGAGAAGTAAAGGGTGACCAGCAGGCCCGCAACTAGGGTCTGTGTCACCTGCGGCAAACACGGATTCTGCGTCCATTTTGGCACCCCCCCCCAGTTCTCATTTTGGTGCCCCCCAGTGCAGTGCCCGGGGCACATGCCCAGCTTCCCCCCCCCCAGTTGCAGCCCTGATGACCAGCAGCAAGGTGGATGGACTCAGTTACAGTGGCAATGACTGTGACATTGGGAGACTTGAAAGAACAAGTTAGGGATAGATCATCATGGAGAAAATCTATCTATGTGGTTGCTAGGAGTAAAAAATGACTTGATGGCACATAATCAATCAATCAATCAATCAATCAATCAATCAATCAGGCAATCAACTACTTCTGAAATCCAAGTAAGATAAATGCTTAGCTCAAAGAGAAATTTGTTCTAGAGTTGTTTTCTGTATCTCAAAGAGTTTGTGCTTGACACAAACACTTGTAAGTTGGCTAGTGAATTTATTAAAATCTTCTGAATAATGCATAGATGTTTGCAGACAAATTACAAGCTCAGGAGGTTGTATTATGTGAAGAGATGCATTTCAAATCTTTCCAGCTCAAAAAACCCTTTGATTATCATATTGCTCGACTCATAAAATATGTATGCATTTAGGATGAGTAATCGGTTTTTGCACAGGAAATAATGACCATTTTGTTTATTACCAACCCCCCCCCAACACACACACATACCCCACACATTCCATCTGGACCTCAGTATGCATTACAGATGATAGTCACTCTGTCAGCAAAATCTTTCTGTGATTCAGAGGGTCTAATATTTCTTGCTACTCCTTATGGAAGCCTGTTAAAATACATAAACAGTGGGGCATTTGTACCTTTTCCTCCTCATGGAAAATATCACGGGGCAGCAGTTTCCACGAAATCTGGCTTTCATCCATGCTTGTCTGGTGTGTGTGGGTGTGTGGATGTATGTGTTCCATTTACAAAATGTGAAAATATCTAAAGCCAACGCTAGACTACATTGTCACAACCTGAATTCCTCAGTTTTATTTTTATCCAGGATGTCTTTAGCACCAAGTAGCTTGTTTACTGTGCAGCTCTACCACAACACTATCCTTTTTATCACTGATCCTTTGGATTTGTCGTCCTCAGCTTAATGTGCTAGAAAATCCCAGCAAAATAGATAAAAGCCAGCTTTCCTAAGAATCTAAAGCAAGAGCTTCTACAAAAAATGCCTGCTACTTTCCTCCTAGTTAGTGACAGATGGTTTCATTCTTCCCCAGTTCAAAAATGGAGATTTTCTAATAAGATTATTACAAAGGGATGAGAAATTTCGTCTGAGATATAATTAATTGTTTATGAAATATCTATTGAAGCGTAATGCTTGCCTTTAAAGAAAATCTGATGAATTAGATGACCTGTTTGATAAGTTGTGGTCCTAAGCACATCTATTTGCAATGAGTTTGTGGAGCAATATCTTTAGGATCAATCTATCAGTGGTTGTACTAACCCTTAAACAAACCTCATTTGGAAATAGTTCTTTTATGAAATCTGCCAATAGCAAAGTTGGGAAAGCCATGCCTGAGATAACTGAATGCATTTAAAATTCAATCTTACTCAAGCATCTATAACTGATCAGCAAATAAAAGAAGCCAAATGGGATGAGAAGGATTCTATCTTTTATTCTTTTTATTTTTGGAAAAGTATCCTTCTTGACAGAGACAATATATCCACCAGCACTGCACAATTATAGCACAGAAAAAACGATTTGATCAACACCAATTGATGGCACACAATCAATCTATATTATATTATATTATATTATATTATATTATATTATATTATATTATATTATATTATATTATATTATATTATATTATAATTAATATTTTAGATACAGAAGTATGCATGTACTATATAAGCAACAGTGAAGTCATTTTAACTCTGTTAAGTGTCTGCCTTTCTCTAATGAATGTCAGAAAGTTATATCCTCACACTAGGAAAACTTTGTATATTGAAAACTTCCATTGGTAACATTAATTTTTAAGATCCTACATGATTAATTTATTGGTTATGTGCCATTGAGTCATTTTCAACTCCTAGCAACCACATAGATTTTCTCGATGATGATCTGCCCCTAACCTGGTCTTTCAGGTCTTCCAACATTGCACCCATTGCCACTGTAACTCGGTCCATCTACCTGCTGCTGGTCATCCTCTTCCCTTTCTTTCCACCTTTCCCAGCATTAGAGCTTTTCTATATATTCCATCTGGTGATATCCATGTATAGAGAAGTTAGTTTAGTTGTTTGAAGACAGTTATGTCTATGAAGAATTTACTGAAGTAGCAGAAATTGATAAGCCAGTTTCCTGCTTCATTTAGGTTTCCTAAGGCATACATTCCAATTACATTTTCCTCTTTCAAGTTTCCAACTTTGGCATACCAGACTCCAATCCCAAGCAGCACATCTTGCTTGCATGTTACGTTGATTTCACATTGAACTTGATCATAGAAGTCGTCAACTTCTTCTGTATCAGTGGTTTAGCATAAACTTGATTGATTGTCATATTAAAGGGTTGTCCACTCCTAGGTCCCCAGAACATAAATAATAAAGAAAAAGAAACATGGTATTAAGAATACGCTACAGAAATTACATTGGTGAACTCCTGTACAAAATGATCTGACCCTTACTTATCCTTCTAATTAAAGTATTAATTAGAATGTAGCTATCCACCAGATTTTGGACTCCTCCCAATATTTTAATATAGTTCCCCAAAATTTAAACCTAGCAAAGTATGCATTGAATATGTAATGGAGAGAATGATAATTTAGAACAGAAAATATAAGTTAAATGTATACTTCAACATTATTTTAATAAACCAGCAACTTATTTGTAATTGATTAATCATAATATATAAAACAGTGTTAAAAAATAGTTTAAGTACAACTTAGAGATGCATACAGGAAGCCTTTAAACTAAACCAGAATGGTGAAGAAGGCAGGTAGAAAAACAAGAGGCACTAGGAAAAAGTCTGCATATGATAATGGAGAAGGTGTGCAGGAAAAAATACTCAGAAACCTTGATATGGAAGTCTTGTTGAAGCATCTGATTAAAATTAAAAGAATTAAGAAACCAAAGTGATATTATTGTGGGAGTTTGCTGCCAGCCCACTCAGCAGGTAAAGAATATGAACAGTACCTATTTAAATCACCTCACCAAGCTCTCAAGAGGAGAGGTTATAGTGGTAATGGGGCCCTTCAACTAACCTGATATCTGCTGGAAAACTAGCAGGGATAATCCAAAAATTTCTTACCTTTTTTGCTGACCATTGCATTTTTCAAAAGATGGAACAAGGAACAAGAGGGTCAGTTGTCTTGAATCTAATCCGAAAAATAAAAAAAAATAATTGCTTGATTGACTGAAGATGTCAGAAACCTTGGGGAAAAGTAACCATGAGATGTTGAAGCTCAAGATAACTAGACCAGCAAATGTTGAGAGCTGTCAGTCATGTACTTGGACTTTAGGAAGGCAGATTCTGATGAACTCAGATGAAAGATGAACACCATGTCATGGCTCAGACTCCTGAAGGATAAACAAATTCTAATGGATAAACAACTGAGAAGAGGCCAGAAAAACTAGATATTGAAAACTTCAGCACAAACACTCCACATGAGAAAGAAAAAAAAGAAGGGGAAAAAAAATAAGTGGCCTATATAGACGAATGGAGATCTCATTTTTGAAGACGGGAAAGCTAAAGGGGACATACAGTACATTTGTTTTGTTGGGTTGTCTTTCTGTAGAGCTCTGAAGCACTAGATTGTGCATGGAACTTCCAAATGCTTTAAAGGTCTCACCCTTCGATTCATAGAGGCACAAAAACAATCCAATCAAGCTATTTCAAATCAGGATCTAATCTAATTCAGTGCCACAAGGGTAAGATGTTTATATCTGAAGTTTTTAGAGATTTTCATGTGATGTGCTAATTTTGTGTTAATTTTGAACATAACAAACCATACTCTGTGGAACAAGGATAATCTGAGTTCCATGTCTTAATAAGTACAAATTTACAGAATTTAGTATGGATAAGAAGCAGGGACCAACAAATGACATTAAAAATGAAACATCAAAACAGATTTGGAAGCTTGGGTAACTGTCTGCAGAATTTCAGATAAGCAGAACAGCTATAATATTTCTCAGGATTTTGCAACCCCTCATACATATTTTTTGCTATTATTTGAAGGTACATGAGACAGGCATGTACTGGGGTGATTGTTTACACTGTTCCAACTGCTTCCTAACTGTTAAGAAGACTTTTCTAACATTCATCTGGGATCTGTAAAGGTGGATCAATGTACAAAATACCTTAACTCTTTTAAAGATAAAAGCTCACATTTTGTCTTATTTATTTATTCATTCATTCATTCATTTAACAAATGTATATAGCTGCCCAATTCACACAGAGTGATTCCGGGTAGCTTACAGAATTAAGAACCATAAAAACACAATATACACCCCATGGTGCCAGCAAACACATTCAAATCAACCACTTGATTGGCTCGGAAGTGACCTGGGGTCCCCAGGCCTGCTGACAAAACCCCGTCTTCAGAGCCTTCCAGAAAAGAAGCAAGGAGGGGACCAATCTTATCTCTGGGGGGATGATGTTCCAAAAGGAGGGAGCCACCGCAGAGAAGGCCCTTTTCCTTGGTCCCACTAAATGTCCTTCCCTGACTGAAGGGACCTGCAACATACCCTGCCTTCCTGCTTTGGTGGGCTGGGTGGATGTGACTGGGGAAAGGTGGTCCTGCAAATAACCTGGCCTCAAGCCATGAAGGGCTTTAAAGGTGATAACCAGCACCTTGAATTGGACCTGGAAGCAAATTGGCAACCAATGCTTCTCCTGCAGAAGAGGTGACACATACGCAAATCTAGGATTACGCAGAACTATGCGGACTGCTGCATTTTATCAAAGTAGGAAATGTTTACACCAACGCAAAAAAAGGTACATAAACCTGTTGGCCTTGCCTTACATCCTTTATGTAGCAAATTGTTAGCAATAAAATTCTTTCATAGAAACTTTCCTTGTACTTGTACATTGAGCTTTTCAGGTGTTCAACAGAGGTGCATGCAGATGCAAATGCAGGTCATCTCATGAAGTGCTTCTCTTACCAATATGGGTGCTAATGGAGAAGGCTCTTGAGACTCTTTAAAGACAGAAAAGCAGCCACTGGCTCAACACTGCTCTCACAAGGGCCCTGGTCACAAGTGGGCATACCCAGGAAGCACTACCAGTGAATCTGGTAGAACAAAGCACATTGTCAAAGCAAATCCTTAATATGTACCAGCCTTTTCCAACTTCACACAATCCATAGGGAATGGGACTGAGGTCCCAAAAATTCCAAGTCAGCTGGTATGAGCTTAGGCAATAATTATATATTTATTTTCAGCATTTACACTGTTGTTGTTGTTGTTTTCTCTTCCCCAGCCATTCAGGGATTATTTCAATGCTCGGACCTAGTTTATTCTCCCGTAACCCTCTCAAGAACGGCAGGGTCTTTGTGTTATGTAAACTATGTGAGAAGTCACATCTCCAAGGAAAGGTGGGCTGGGGAGTTTGAGGAGGCACTTGAATACACATGGCTCTGCATATTCAAAAAATCAAGATCAAATGCAAGAAAAACAATGAGAGTTAACAGGGGCGAATGTGAACAGCTTTAAATATGATATTAATAAAATGGATTTTTTTTAAGTGTGACTAACTACCATGAACAGCTTTTCTGGAAAAAATATTTCACACACATTGAGAAATGTTCTTTGTGTATGTGAGACACACACACACACACACATGTTTTTTCAGTAATAGTTTGGAGTAAGGGAAAGAATATAATCTGTTTAAAATAAAACCTTCCACATGTCACAGAATTTTCAAGCCGTATTTGATTTTGTCTAGTTATTCCTTGCCCTCTTCTCACCTTGCATATTTTGTTCACCTTTTGCCCAAATATTTATGCAGCTGGCTTGATTTGTCTGAATGTCAAGGGAAGAACCTGCGAAAGTGGATATTTGTGCTTTGAGGAACAATTTAGAAGTGTGAACACATAAGAGAAACACTTTCTTAGCTGTCTGATCAGAAAAGCCAAGGCCCCTCTCTTTTTTAGCTATGGGAATTTGTGAGGTTGTGAAACTACATCTCTCAGGACCTCCAGGCAGTATGCGACAGTAGTAAAAAATATTGGGAGTTGTAGTTCAGTAGTATGAGGCCAACCACATGCTTCCCATCTCTGACTGATATTTTCTTTCCAATATGGCTGCTAATACAACAGTGAGTGCTTCATGTTCATAAGAACTGTCTAAATGTTTCTGCCCATCTTGATTGCTGAAATATCATGATTACTCATCACACTGGCCTACTCTCCTCAAAGATCTGTGTGACATGAAGGGCCAGGCTAGGGGGAAATCATCCTGAAGAAGCCCTATCTATGCAGTCACTAAGGACTGACACTGACTTGAGGATACATAATAATAAAAAAAACATGATTGTACAGGTATAAACATATATTTTCTCTATATTATATGGGTGTTTATTATTTATATTTTGCTAACATTTCTATGCCACTCCATTTCACCCAGTTCAGAGTGGCATATAACGTAAACAGAAAATTTAAAATGATAATAACACTACAATGTCACAATAGTAGCACTATCCATCAGGGTAGGCCCATCAATCAATCAACCAGTCAATCAATCAATCAATCACGCAATGTTAGGAACAGCTAGGATACTGCACAGAACCTTCAAACTCCCAGGCCTCTGGTAGAGGACCCAAGGTTGAGGAAGACACATACCACCCATAGCGGTGAGAAGGGAATTTTATATACAGTGTGTGTGTGTGTGTGTGTCATGTGTCTGTGTGTCTGTGTCTATATTGGGGTGTGTTTGTGTTGGTGTGTGTATGTATTTGAGAAAAGTGTGAACTTTGGAAAAGCTGCATTAACAAAATGATTTATAGTTCTGTAAGGGAAAAAACAGTATACTTTATTTTTTAATCATATGGCATAGCAGTTCGGTGTTCATGCTGCTTTTTAATTGCTGGGAAATCCTTGTGAGGTCCAGCAGTCGTTGCCAGGGCGCACCATGATGAGGCTGGTATACATTGCACCAAGTTGGGTTGAGAGAAAGTGACTGGCCCAAGGTCACCCAGCCGGCTTTCATGCCTAAGGCGGGACTAGAACTCACGGACTCCTGGTCTCTAGCCCAGAACCTTAACCACTAGACCAAACTGGCAGTCTACAGTATACTGGAAATACTTAAGTCAGTTATGTAGAAAAACACATCATTGTAGAAATAAATATCCAAAATCTGTACAAAACTTCTAGGTTGCTGGGTTGAACAAGAAGAACTTGAACAAGATTCAAGAGACGGTATCTTGAAATCTTCCCTAAGCTTGTAGTACAGGGTCCAGATCTAAATCTCTAGGGTGAACAAAGAAGACAAGGGAAATAGGAAGGCTTTAAGTCCTTGTGTTCCCTTTTAGTTCCACAGTTCTATGATAGTCAGAAGACTTTTTCTCCCTAATAAATATCATTGTCCAATTTCTCTTCCCCAGCCTCTCAATATTAGGCAATACAGGAAGTCCTCATTTAGCAACCACAATTGGGACCTGCAAATCAGTTGTGAAGCAAAGTGGTCACTAAGTGAAACCATGACTGTGCTTATGATCTTACTTCAGCTTTCCTTTGCTTTACAGACCTGCAAAGGCTGTAAAAGTGAGGATTGGTTGTAAAGTTACTTTTTCATCACCATCATAACTGTGAACAGTCACTAAATGAGGCAGTTGCTAAACAAGGACTACCTGTAGAGAATATCAGACAATTCTCTTCCAGATGTTTGTTTATTCCTCTTCCAATTGTCCACTTATTCTGCCATAGTCTTACCTGTACTGCTTCTGAAAAAGGGCATGTTGATAACTTACCAAAACACTATCCTTTTCAATGTTTTTGGGAGAGAGAGAGAGAGGGAGAGACTGTAGACAGACAGACAGACAGACAGACAGATAGATAGATAGATAGGAAGGTGTTTAATGTCACTTGATATAACTGTAAATCATTTTTATATTCATTATTCCAATATTCTTCCTTTATGTTTATTTTTACTGCTAGATGTCTGCAGGGACCTTTGTTAGTGAGAAGGAGGTTGTATAGCAGATGATGATGATGATTACGTGCCATCAAGTTGTTGACTCTTAGCAACCACATAGATAAATTTCCTCCATGATGATCCATCTCTAACCTGGTCCTTCAGCTCTTCCAACAGTGTACTTATCACCACTGTAACCCAGTCTATCCCCCTTGCTGCTGCTCGTCCTCTTCTTCTCTTTCCTTCCACCTTTCCCAGCATTAGACCCTTCTCCAGAGAGCTAGGTCTTTGCATAATGTGTCCGAAGTAGGATAATTTGAGCTTGGTCATTTGTGCCTCAAGTGAGAAGATTGGGTTGATTTGTACGATGATCCATTTGCTTGTTTTCTTGGCTGTCCACGGTATTCTCAGTAGTCTTTTCCAACACCAAAATAAGTAAGTAAATATGCTCAAGACTGCATAGCTTGCTCCATGCCAACCTCTGTTTTTATCTACAGTAACTCTGAGACAGATATGGGTTACTGAGAGAAAAAGTGGCTGGCCAAAAGTTTTCATCACTAAGTGAAAAGGTGAAACCGGAGTTTTTCTCAACTTCATAGCCAGAGTCTCTCACCACTTGATTACAGAGTAACTACAACAATCTTCACTACTGTTGGACACATCACCTCCATCCACCAAATGGTTTCTTTCATCGTGCAAAATAAAGAAGATACCACCTGGTATCCTAATTTCCATCTCTATTCTGCTACTGCTATTAATGTGAAACGGTTAAAACTGGAATAACAAACATCAGTGTCTTTGTGATTGTCCATGCTAATTATTTATTGTAAGCCGCCCAGAGTCCCCCCATTGGGGAGAGATGGGTGGTGAATAAATTTATTAAATAAATAAATAAATAAAATTATCCACAATAAAGTTTCCAGTAGTTCTGGGAAGTTCTGTCATTTCTGATAGATAGATGATAGATAGATAATGTGGATGCTTGTTATCTTATAAAAGATGCCCTTTTATCTAATGGCTGTAATTGCATTTAAGTCTGCATGTGCCACAGAGTAAACCAAAAAACAAACAAGCAAACAACTTGATGATGGTGTGCCAATCCCATTCTCCATCCTCTTCCTTTTCTCACCTGGATGTTTCATTTTATTTTATTTTCAAAGAGCTAGCCAGGAGTTAAGAAAGTATTTTAAGCCAGTTAAGCTCTCTTTGATTGACATTAGGCCCTAAAGTAAATAAAACCATGTTTTGAAGAGGCAGGCAGGCATCTGGGGAAAACTTGGCTATCTACTGAAATCTGTTTTCAGTCAAAAACCAGTCAGTGTGTTTGTTTATTAGTTATCTCTGCAAATGCCACTGTAGAGGAATTTAGGCTACTTGTAAGTCTGTGTGCCAGAAAATGGATGCAAATACATCAAGAGCAAATAGGAAGCAGCTTACCTGAGAAACACTGAAGCAATATCTGTGGAAATCTGAGGCAAATATATTACTTAATGTGTTAATGATATGGCTTTCTAAATGTGTTTTCCTTTGTTTTAACAACATGAAGAATAAGAATATAAGGATTTTTTAAGCTATCTGAATGACTCAGAATAAGACTTTTTATTTATTTCCAGCAGTTTGGTTTCACAAGCAGGTTGGAAAAATCTGTTACATCCCATTTTCACAGTGTATGATTTACTTTACCCAATACTACATTAATATTGGTATTTAAGTATAGATTTAACTATCTCAAAAATAGGTATTTAAATCTTAAAATTCTGGTTTTTAATATATATTGGTTCACTGTTTAAACCAAAAGTGGCATCATAAGATATGAATAAGTGTGAAATCTGAATTTTAATTATGTTCTAATCTGCACACTAGTCTAGCAGTTCCTGACTGAGACAGTTTTAGGCCTTAGTTTTAATATTAATACATTAAACAAGATGTTTACAGTGTGTGTGTGTGTGTGGAAGAGAGAGACAGAGAGTGAATACACACACGAACACACAAAGAACAGCCTTCTTCCAACCTAAACACTGCCAAATACTGAAGCTGGAAAGAGACCTTTATATGAAACAATCTGTAAAGGTAAACTGTTTGTTCACCTTCTAAACAAGTTTGTGGCCTCATTTACAAGGTCATGTCATACATCACTGATTGCTTCCCCACTGTCACTTCTGTCTTTTATTTTTGACTACAGGAATCCAGGTAGGCAGAAGCCAGTTTTATTTGCTGCACCAAGAACTATGATTTCACTGAGATCAAATCCAGGATGTGTTTACACCATGGCATTCTTTCTCTAAACAAGACACTAGCTCATAGGAAATAGTTTCAGGAATACTGTTAGTTTCCTAGAAGTTTCTTCAGTGATAACTACTTCTGTTCCATATGCAAAAAATACATGCCACCTCATCTTATAGAATAAAATCCTGTTTGTGTGTTTGTTTGTGTGTTTGTTTGTGTGTTTGTTTGTAGCACTTCTGCAAATAGAGCAGTTCCCTAACCCCTCATTAGGAATAGCAAATAAAGTTTTGAGGACAATGTTTGGTAACTGTGAACAGTTCCCAGAGGAACTATTGAGTAAAGGATGCATGCAAAGGAATAACTGCTTGCACAGAATTATCCCCAACCATGCTACCTATCTTCTGTTTAAGTGGATGATGCCAGGGATTTAATCCTGAACTTACTTTCTGTAAAAATGTTTTAGTCTTGAGTTGTGGCTCCCACTTCCTTAATCAACATTTCTATAAATACTTCAGTCCCTCTAACCAGGAATGGCCTTTCAGATGTTAGAAATAAGAAGGCTGCCCAGCTGGATCAGGCCATAGCTCCATCTAGTCCAGAATTCGGTATCACCCTGTGTCCAGCTGGATGCATTGAAGACTAAAGGTCACACCTGAATTGATGGGTGATAGTCTCCACCCACTGCTGCTTCCTAGTAACCAGTACTTAAGGCATGATTCTTATGAGTCTGACTGTGTAAAACAGTATTTTCTTCCATCAGTTCTGAACTATTGCTAATTATAACTTAGCTTGTTGGATCTGGTTGTTAGAAGTATAGTTTCATCCAGAGGACGACAGATTCCCTACCCTACATTATCCAGGTCAATTTTTTAATAAGTTTTAGCTCACATTTCAAGATATCTTTAGGTCTGTGGTCATGTGGTGTCCACAAGGGGCAGGAGGGAGAGGCAAATGATGATTTAGGTGATTTAGATGATTTAGAAGATTTAGATGATCATGATGATGATGATGATGATGATGATATCCACAGCTTATTCAGACATTAGGACACAAGTAGTATATAATTTTACCATTTATGTAATGACTTTCCCAACTCTGTCAACATTTTGTGTCCTTGTAGTTTGCTGCAGATGAGGCTGCTTATAATACTTGTAACTTAAGTATGTACCATTGCTCAACATATATCATTAGCTATAATGTGCTATGGAAACTTGCTAAAAGCCACCCACTTGATAATTCTTGGCAGACAGCAAAAATATTTAATGATTTACCTACACTGTTTTTCACTGATCTGTGCCCCCCTACCAAGTCATCTCTATCTGCAGTTTGTGGTACTTGTCTTATTCTGCAAAAAGTAAAGACCTTCTGCTAATGAATAATTGGCCAGTTTGAAGCTGGCAGAATTTGGTTCTTTCTAATTTTCTTACTTCTGGTCCCTCTTAGTCCTTTACACTTGGGGCACTGAAAATACTTGCTCAATTCATTTAGCAGTTCTCTCTCCAGGCGCTTTTTGCTCATCCTAAATTTTATCAAACTGAACAATTAGTGTATATTGGCAAATCATTCCATTTCACTCCTGAATGACATTCATTTGCTGTAAAGGATTAAACAAACAAACAAATAAAAAACTACTTTTGCTAAAGTCTCTGGCAAGGCCTCTCTTATTATCAAAGACCTTGGATATCAAAACCACATTTCTGCCAGATGTCCACTCTTTTTAAACACAGCTCTCTACTCATTTCTGAAACCACAAAGGTTACTTGCAGTATACAATATATGAACATGTGTAGATTCTACCTTGTTCCAAAAATGTGAACTTTAAAAGATTTGAACCTCCCTGCAAAAGATGTCTTGAATTCAAACTATAAATAATAACTAATTAACTAATTTGCTCAGGTAGGTTTGTTTTTCTCTCTTTTAATGCCTGCACTGTAATTCTTTTAATTCAACCTCATAAAACCTGTTGATGAGGTTCAGCTTCAGAAGAACATTTTCTGAATCATAATATTTCAAAAAGCACATTTCTGGAAACATTGCAATCTTAAATCTTATTAATATAGAAGTCTGGAGCAATCATTATTGAGTTGTCATCATGGTCTACAGGATATAAATCTCGAGTAATGCCTCCAGTATAAATAGATTTCTTTATTAAAACCACCTTCCCTGAAGGTCCTGTTACCTCAGTGTGTGCTTTTTGTATGTTAGAGCTGGGTTGCTCCTTCTGTCACTGTAGCCAGTCAACCATACGCTTGCCCTGCATCAAAACCAGATCTGTTTGAAGGCTAAGGAAAGCAGACTGGCAAGAAACAGTGCCTTTTGAAGAAATGTTTATCAAATTGGCGATCCATGGGAGACCTTATTAAAAGTCAATGGAGCTTTTGTCAGTTCTGTTAAGCAGCAAACATCTAAACCCCGAAACAAATTAAGCTGAAGAGGCTAGATTGACAACCACTTGGGGAGGACAACCATTCAATTCTGTAGGACAAAATTAGCCCACATCCCTCTCTTTCTGTAGACTTGGGTTTTCAGTTAGAGACTGCAAGGATTGTGTAGAATACATAGGGTTTATGTTTCACCCCCAACTTTGGGGGAAGCCAGCCTAGAGAGGCAGCAGCAGCAGGATCCAGCATGAAATGGGCAGGGATGACGAGAGGTAGTAAAACTGTTTGTGGGTATTAGTCCCTTCAAAACTGGGCACTAAAGCAGGAGAAGCGTTGGGAGCCATCTGACTCTCCAGACCACAGGTTGTCCATCAATGTTTCAAGGGAAGGACATTGACATTTGACAATTGGCTGAGCATCTGAGTCACTGATGCACTCTTAGGCTTATCTGGACCATTCCTAAGAAGCCGGAGTGGTTTGGGACAAGTTTAGTTTAATTCAAGCCCCCAAAGCTAATAAAGGCAGAAACTGCCACCCACTTCCTCCAGCATATTAATCACTAATGAGGATTGTAAGAGAAATGAGATACAGTATTATGACATTAATGTAAGTTATATCTCTAGTTTCATAAAGAACCTTGTTTTTTTTTTCCTTGCAGTGGCTAATTGGACATTGTGCTAAACCGTTTTCTGCAAATGAAATCTCTCTCTTTTTTATGATATTTTAAATATCAATAGATTATAATGATTGAATTCTGTGAGAGCTGAGAGCTTCAATGATCTATACACATTAAGTGTTCCTCTTGCATATATGAAGATGGATTGTCTAATAGCTGTTAGACAGGTATTGATGTAATCCTTGCATATTCTTATGAAATGAACCATGTACTGAATTATCTCTTATGTCAAGGCAGCTTCTGCAGTTCTTTTTAGAAGCTGAAAAACTCAAAGAAGAGTCGTTCACAATGAATCAAGCTGTTGCTTTATTCCTCAAATCTTCTAATGCAGATAGAATGATGCACATAGGAAATGAATTTAATTCCACCTGTTGCCTTCATTGGATCAGCAGTGTTTAAAAGTATGGGGAATTATCCATTTTTATAATTTAATCAATTAATAAATCAAAATAGGAACAGGTTGTGCAAGGAAGTAATGCAATGATCACTATATGTCCTGCAGTATGAAGTACAAAATTCACATTTGGCTACATGCACACACCTTGTAATCAAATTGCCAGAAACTCTAGTAAATGGAAATTGTAAAAATGAAGCATAGATCCCAAACTGGTTCCAAGTTTCTAAAGTAGGCAGTTACAGATTTCTCCCTTGCAAATATATGATTCCCTCCTTTTCTTTTCCTCTTTCCTCTGTATATCCTGCCTAGGGGTAGGCCAAAAGTATAATCACATACACCAGTGGTCCAGTGTGCAATTTCAGACAAGCTGTCCTGTTCTTTCTACTTCCTGGGATACTGCATATACAGTGGCCTAATCCAGTAGGTATCTCTTATGTTCATATGCAAAATTGTACAGGAAGAATCACTTAACTCTGTAGGAAGAGAACCACGTTAGTCTATGATAGCAAAAATCAGGAGCAGTCTGGTAGCACCTTTTCTGGCTAACAAATTTTATTAAAAGGCATAAGCAGCTCATGATACCTTATGCCTTTTAATAGCATTTGCTAGCCAGAAAAGATGCAATTTTGAACATCATGATTATTGATTCTTTTAAAAGATCTGTCTACAGGTTTGTAGTACATAAATTGAATGCAGTGAAGGCCATGGCATGCCAGTGTGTTATCTGAAAGGTAGACAGTATTTTTGGCTGTTTTCTAGATCACAACTGTTTGTTTAAAGAAAGTTTCACTTTTTTCAAATCTTTGAATGCTTAGGTTGATTATCAGTTTTAGCCTGGGAGTGAAAAATACATTTGACATACCTTTGTTGGAAAAGCATTGCAGAGGAATGAGGGAGAAAGGGGAAAGATTTGCTGACAAGTGGGAAATGGGAAGAAAAAAGTGTACAAAGTGTACCTTACAAATCTTCCTATTTTGAATGTAGCTTAAAAAGTAGCTTAAAAGACTGTGCTCAATAACAGTTAAGCAAGACATTGTATTACTCCTGTGAGACTATTACTACCTAAAGTGATACCATTTTAATAGTGTAATAATATTGGAAGGTTCTCACAAGGAACTCATTAAAGTTGATTGGAAGGCTCTTACTAACTGATTTTGAACTATAGGAAAGAAATATAATTATTGCCCATTTTATCATTTTTAATTAACAATCTAATTTCAATAGCATTTTCTGCTGCAACAATAAGCTTTTGGGGAACAACAGTAGATGTAGCTCACTCTGTGGATGAGAACCAGAATAATAAGTGATAAAGAATTTTATGAAATATGTTTACAGTTGATTACAACTTTGGGAGTTGGAAGAAACCTTTGATTCTCACTCATCAACAAGTTACTATGAAAAATATTGAACCAAAGTTAACAATTAAGTGGTTTCTGGCAAGTTCTCCATTTCTTGCATACGTTTCCCAAATAATTAATTTCCTAGACAAATCCAATAAACCTATCTGATGTAAATTGCCATTTTGCATGGATGACCATATCTCAAATTGATGGTAAAACTTTTGTTAACTCCTGAAAGTGACTGAAAATATTAAAGCATACATGTTAAAGCTCTGAATAAATAGTAGAAGCAGAAACAACTGAAGCTTGTTTTAAAGCACACATTGATCCATTCATAAGCTACATTCTGAACTTCAAAAGACAAAAGATCCTTTTTATTAATGTATAGTATATCTTTACATTTGCCATCCCATTGCTGATATGATCATAACAATGTGTGCTGAACATTGATGGCAATCCATATTAGTTGCTTTGGGAAATAGCTTTCTTCAAGGTGAATCAAATCTGCTCTTTTCAAGCTGGAGCCCAGTCTGAAACAATATACAAACTTCTCATTGACTATTATTGGAACAATACAGTTAGCTGTATTTTTCTAACTTTTTGATAGACTAAAATTATTCGTAGATACAACAGGATCTTCTGAGGGGTGAAAAGTACCTAATTCAATGATTTAGGTGCAGGGGGATTGGGACTATGATCCATTATAGTATGATCATTTAAAAAACGTGAAAGAAAAGTACTTCCAACTTCACTGTATTTAGAAATAATTGCATTGAATTTAAATTAATTTAGTTTATTCAATTTAGGCAGTGTGCAGAGTACAATAAAACCAACAGAATAAAAATAGAATATGGTAATTATGAAAAATATATAAAGAATAAGGATAAACCAGAATTGATGGCAAAGCCAGCTAACTACACCCTCATACAATCCAGCAGGGACCTCAACTTCCCTAAACAAGGCCTGGAGAACAGCCAGATCTTCAGGAGGAATCTCATTCCAGACAGCAGGTGCCAAACAGAGAAGGTACACTTCTGGTGTCCTGATAGATGGCATTGTTTAACTGGAGGGACCTGGAGCAGTCCACCTGGAATCAAACTGGCCAGGCTGATACCATGGGAGATAGGCAGTCCCTCAAGTAGCCAAGTTCTATGCCATGTAGGGTTTTATAGGTCAAAACCAGCACCTTGAATAACACCTAGCAGCAAACCAGTTATCAGTGCAGTTCGCAAAGCACAGGTGTCACATGGGCATACCAAGGCATGCCCATCATTGCCCATGCTGCTGCATTCTGAACCATTTGAAGCTTCCAAGTGGTCTTCAAGGACAGCTCGATGTACAGTTCATTCAAGCAACGAGGTGACAAGGGTTTGAAAGACTATCTGAAGAGTTTCCCAATCTGGGAAAGGGCCTGACTGACTCACCAGATGAAGCTCTGCAAACTTCTTCCAGGCCACAGCTGACATCTGCTCCTCAAGTAGGAGCTGTTAGTCCAGGAATACCCCCAGATTATGCACTGCCCTTGAATGGGGAAGTGTGACCACATGCAAGGTCAAGGATGGAATCTCTAGGTGGTCCTAACAACCATAGCCAGTCAGTCTTGGTAGGACTGAGTAGGAGACATTTCCTCCCCATCCAAATTTAAAGTAGTATTTGCCTTTCCTGATAAGACAGACTTCACCAAATTTCAGATAGTGAACTAATGAAGTGTAGCGTGAAGGGAGGCAAATAAGAGTTTTTACAAATTTGTTGAGGTCATTAAAAAAACCCTAATATTTGGATGGCAGTGTCAATGCAAACTGTAGAAACATTAGTACCTCTGCTAAATTACAGAACAATAAGGGAGGGGAAGGATGGTTTCTAAGAATTAAATGACATTTGTTGGGAAACGTACAACATGATCACAGAAATATCTTGAGATATATACCAGTTTGGACTTACTTAACATTCTAAAGCTGTTTGTACTTATTTGGGAATATACACCGCTGAAATCAATGGACCTTTCTTTTGAGAATAAGGATTAGATTTTCCCACCAAGAATACCCCCTTTACAAACTTGTTCTCACAAAGGATTATCTAGTACTAAGCCTGGCACAAGTAAATATGGTTGCTTCATGCAGTGCCAGGAAACTGTTAAGTAGAACCATCAGCTAAAGAATGGATTTCATGCAGGGAGTGAAGAAAAGGGCTAGGGAGAAGTCAGAGTCAAAATAAGGTTATCTGGATTTATTTTTCTAATACAGTGTGTCAACAATGTCTGTTTATTCATAAGACAAACAAACCCAAACTAAATTTTGCCCCTGTATACTGGTGTGCAGACCATAAGTACAAATGGAAGCACAAACAAATTCCTTGTAGGTCAATCTGCAAGCAAATTAACGTTCTATACTTCGGCTTCATGCAAAGAACTGACCTTTTCTCTAGAAAGGGATCTGTGCATAGGGCTACGGTGGATTTGCTTTCCAAGAAGGCCCCCAATTTGCCTTGGGGAATAGCAGTCTGGAACCTTTCTCCATCAGTGCATCTACTCCTTCTAATTCTAATCTCAACTGACACTGGAATTTGGCTTAAAGTAAAACCTGAAGGGCCTCCTCAGTCTCTCTATTGCAATCTGATTTATTTCAAGAAAAGCTATTTGGGCTTTTGATAAGATGAGTGACATATCTTAAGTAGGGTGTCCTGGATTGTCACCACATAAAAAGAAGATAAAATATCTAAGGAATGCTGCAAATGTTACAGAGCCACTAACTCTGTTTCTTTAACCTTCAGGATTGTCTGGCATGATCCACCTGAGCCCCTGCTTATGGGAAATGTGGGCTAGAATATTTTACTAAGCCAGCAAAAGCAGCTGTAAAAATGAGTGGTTTAGTCTGTTACCCAAGACTCCCACAGAGGCTAATGAGGTCAGTGCAGAAGTAAACTGTCATGGAGAATTAAGGTTCATCATCTTCAAACTTGGCAATGAACACAGGAAGGGGAAATAAAAATGAAAGTGCCTATTATAGAGAAAATCCATTCTGACATAATATAAGAACATGAACTTCAGGATCTATAGCAACCTTCCTGAGAGCCTGAACCCTGGCTTGAAATTCCCAGCATTTCTTACAGAATTTCTTACAGAATTTCCTACAGAATTTTCTACAGAATTTCCTACAGACATTGCCTGAAACAGAATGGTTAAATCAAGGTGTAATATAATTCCCAGAAGTGGTATAGCAATACCTATTAGTGTCATAATAAAAACTGAATAAACAATCCCACAACTCCACTGGAAAATTCAGAAATTCCACAGTAAACATTAACTCAGTCTTTAGAGTGGAGAGAGGATTCTTCGCTGATTCATAGAAGAAGTAAATATTTCAACCCAGCATTAATGAAAATTACTTTTAAAATGTGTTTGTATATGGGGAAGGGTGATTGTCTTAAACTTCCTATTAATGTCATTTAGAATAATAGTACCCAGCCTATCGTTAAGGTGCCATTACTGATCTACAAAAGTACTGAAGATGATGCCTGTCTGATGACAATTTATTTCTGCACTAACCTCATAGCCTGTGTGGGAGTCTTGGCTAAACCACACATTTTTACAGCTGCTTTTGCTGGCTTAGTAAACTATTTTATCTATATCATTATATCTATCGTTATATCTATACCTATGTTTGTTGTTTATTCATTTAGTCATTTCCAACTCTTCGTGACGTCATGGACAAGCCCATGGCAGAGCTTTCTGTCAGTCGTCAACACCCCCAGCTCCCCCAGGGACGGGTCCGTCACCTCTAGAACATCATCCACCCACCTTGCCCTTGGTCGGCCCCTCTTCCTTTTGCCTTCCACTCTCCCTAGCATCAACATCTTCTCCAGGCTGTCCTGTCTTCTCATTATGTGGCCAAAGTATTTCAGTTTTGCCTTTAATATCATTCCCTCAAGTGAGCAGTCTGGCTTTATTTCCTGGAGGATGGACTGGTTTGATCTTCTTGCAGTCCAAGGCACTCTCAGAACTTTCCTCCAACACCACAGTTCAAAAGCATCGATCTTCCTTCTCTCAGCCTTCCTTATGGTCCAGCTCTCGCAGCCATATGCTACTACGGGGAACACCATTGCTTTAACTATGCGGGCCTTTGTTGTCAGTGTGATGTCTCTGCTCTTAACTATTTGATCGAGATTTGTCATTGCTCTTCTCCCAAGGATTAAGTGTCTTTTGATTGCCTAACTGCAGTCAGCATCTGCAGTAATCTTCGCACCCAAAAATACAAAGTCTTTCACTGCCTCTACATTTTCTCCCTCTATTTGCCAGTTATCAATCAAGCTGGTTGCCATAATCTTGGTTTTTTTTGAGGTTTAGCTGCAAGCCAGCTTTTGCACTTTCTTCCTTTCACCTTCATCATAAGGCTCCTCAGTTTCTCTTCGCTTTCAGCCATAAAAGTGGTATCATCTGCATATCTGAGATTGTTAATGTTTCTTCCAGCAATTTTAACTCCAGCCTTGGATTCCTCAAGCCCAGCATGTTGCATGATGTGTTCTGCATACAAGTTGAATAGGTAGGGTGAGAGTATACAGCCCTGCCGTACTCCTTTCCCAATCTTAAACCAGTCCGTTGTTCCGTGGTCTGTTCTTACTGTTGCTACTTGGTCATTATACAGATCCTTCAGGAGGCATACAAGATGATTTGGTATCCCCATACCACTAAGAACTTGCCACAATTTGTTATGGTCCACACAGTCAAAGGCTTTAGAATAGTCAATAAAACAGAAATAAATGTTTTTCTGAAACTCCCTGGCTTTTTCCATTATCCAGCGGATACTGGCAATTTGGTCCCTAGTTCCTCTGCCTTTTCTAAACCCAGCTTGTACATCTGGCAATTCTCGCTCCATGAAGTGCTGAAGTCTACCTTGCAGGATCTTGAGCATTACCTTACTGGCATGTGAAATGAGTTCCACTGTTCGATAGTTTGAACATTCTTTAGTGTTTCCCTTTTTGGTATGGGGATATAAGTTGATTTTTACCAATCTGATGGCCATTCCTCTGTTTTCCAAATTTGCTGGCATATAGCATGCATTACCTTGACAGCATCATCTTGCAAGATTTTGAACAGTTCAGCTGGGATGCCATCATCTCCTGCTGCCTTGTTATTAGCAATGCTTCTTAAGGCCCATTCAACCACACTCTTCAGGATGTCTGGCTCTAGCTCACTGACCACACCGTCAAAGCTATCCCCGATATTGTTATCTTTCCTATACAGGTCTTCCGTATATTCTTGCCACCTTTTCTTGATCTCTTCTTCTTCTGTTAGGTCCTTGCCATCTTTGTTTTTGATCATACCCATTTTGGCCCGGAATTTACCTCCCATGTTTCTAATTTTCTGGAAGAGGTCTCTTGTCCTTCCTATTCTATTGTCTTCTTCCACTTCCACGCATTGCTTGTTTAAAAATAACTCCTTATCTCTTCTGGCTAACCTCTGGAATTTTGCATTTAATTGGGCATATCTCCCCCTATCGCTGTTGCCTTTTGCTTTCCTTCTTTCTTGGGCTACTTCTAGTGTCTCAGCAGACAGCCATTTTGCCTTCTTGGTTTTCTCTTTCTTTGGGATGTATTTTGTTGCCACCTCCTGAACAATGTTGCGAACCTCTGTCCATAGTTCTTCCGGGACCCTATCTACTAAGTCCAGTCCCTTAAATCTATTCTTCACCTCCACTGCATATTCCTTAGGGATATTAGTGAGCTCATATCTAGCTGATCTGTGGGTCTTCCCTAATCTCTGATCCTAAATTGTGCAAGAAGAAGTTCGTGATCGGAACTACAGTCAGCTCCAGGTCTTGTTCTTATCGACTGTATAGAAATGTGCCACCTTTGGCTGCAAAGGATGTAGTCAATCTGATTTCGGTGTTGTCCATCTGGTGAAGTCCACGTATAAAGCCATCTCTTAGGTTGTTGGAAGAGAGTGTTTGTTATGCAGAGTGAATTGTCTTGGCAAAATTCTATCAGCCTATGTCCTGCTTCGTTTTGTTCTCCCAGGCCATGCTTACCTGTAATTCGAGGTGTCATTTGACTGCCCACCTTAGCATTCCAGTCTCCCGTGATGAAAATAACATCTCTTTTAGGCGTGTTGTCCAGTAGGTGCTGCAGATCCTCATAGAACTGCTCTACTTCAGCTTCTTCAGCATCTGTGGTTGGGGCGTATATTTGGATCACTTTGACATTAGATGGCTTGCCCTGAATTCAAATTGAGATCATTCTATCATTTTTTGGATTGTATTGAAGCACTGCTTTAGCCACTTTACTATTAATTATGAAGGCTACTCCATTTCTTCTGTGGTCACAGTAGTAGATCTGGTGGTCATTTGATGTGAAGCGGCCCAATCCACTCCATTTCAGTTCACTGATGCCCAAAATGTCTATCTTTAATCTTGACATCTCCCCAATAGCCACATCCAATTTGCCCTGGCTCATAGAACTTACATTCCAGGTACCAATGGTGTGTTGATCTTAGAACATCGGATTTGCCGTTCACCACCCGCACCGTCGGCCGCTAGCCGTCCTTTTGGCTTTGAGCTAGCTGCATCATCACATCTGGGGCTAGTTGAACTCATCCTCTGTTCCTCCCCAGTAGCATTTTGACCATCTTCCGACCTGTGGGTCTCATCTTCCAATGGTATACCAACATATCTCTGGTTGTACTGAACCATTGAGTTTTCACGGCAAGAATACTGGGGTGGGTTGCTATTACCTTCCCCAGGGATCGTATTTAGTCTGACCTCTCTGTCATGACCTTCCCATCTTGGGTGGCCCTTCATGTTTTAGCTCATGGCATCATTGAGGTGCTCAAGCTCCAGCACCATGACAAGGTAATAATCCTTTGATGAAGATCTATACATATACCTACACCTATACCTATACCTATACCATCTAGATCTAGATCTAGATCTAGATCTAGATCATCTAGATATAGATCTATCTATATATCAAACTCCAACATCTCATAAACTTTTCAAGACTTGGCATTCTCACATGAAATTTTATGAGATTTTAGTGATTCAAGTGAGATGGCCAAAATCTTAGGAGAAGTTGTGATCTCATGAGAATGTGAACCCTAAAACTGTTTCAAAAATTAAAATAAGCAATACTTGATTTGGGTGTTCCAACTATATTATCTGGTGTAGTCACATAGGTCATAACACTTACAGACACTGCATTACCAACCTTCTGGCTTAACTGATGCTTCTCAAAAGTTTTTGATGATACTATAATGTTTTCCATATAAGTTACAAACATATCAATTGTTTGGAACAATTTATCTAGAGAAAGTATTTGCCCTTGCTCCATACCTGACCATATCATTGATATCATAACATGGGGACAGGCTGTTGACTCTCCTTTATTGTGAAATCTATGAGAATTATAAACATTCTACATAAGTGTTTAATAAAATCAAATTAAAGGTGATGAGAATTGCTTGGATTCCTTTTTCTTTTTTCATTTTTGTCTTCCCTCCCTCCCTCCCTCCTCCCCCTCCTCCTCCTCTTCTTCTCTTCCTTGTTGTTGTTGTTGTTGTTGTTGTCATTTATATGATTGATATGATGGTGATCATTCCATAAATCTGGGATTCTTGTAGATTCTGAAACTGTGTGTAGCTTGTATGATAAAACATGAATATGAGGGTGATTAATGCTTGAATAACTTGTGTGAAAGGAGAACACATATATTTAATTTGTAGAAATATCTGAATTCCATAAATATTTAGAAATATATTTTGCCCTTGTGCATATTATATTAGAAGAATAAAAAGTGAAAGAAAATGTTGTTAGTGCTCTGCTTTTCACAGGTCTTCATAACTACAGAACTGGCTTTAAATTTGACTTATATTCATCCAATGCGGGGAAAAATGTGATCCACTGTTGTCTTTATGAATACATACTTGGATTCTCAACGGTGTAACAGGCTGCAATGTAGTCTTAAAATTAAAAAAAAAATAGAATGATTTAATTTTATACACGACATAGATTGATATGATGGGATTAATGTAAAAAATAAAATCAGAACACTATAGGGTTCAAGAGCTGCAATGAGAATTATGATCACATAAACATGTCATTGATGTAGGCAATCAAAACCACACCATAAAATGTTTTACATTTTCTAGTTTGCCAAGGATAACTACACATATGTAGACATGAAGATTGCAGCACTTCTATTTTGAAATTAATATAATTGTCTCCATATGGAGAGCCATATGACTCATCTTATGAAATTGACAAAGTTCATGAAAGTCCTCTCCCTGCCCCCAAGATTGCCCATAGAATCCTGATTATACAGAACCATGTACCCTCTTTATGGCTTTTTCTCCTTGATATGGTTCTGAAATTAGAAGAAAAAATACTTTCTTTGAAAATAATGTACTGCTTGACGTGAAAATAACAACTAGTTGTAAGAATTCCCATGTTGGTGCTTTGCAGCTTTAATAGTCTTTCAGAGTTATATTTGCCATACTCTGTATGCCATATTGAATAGAACATGGAAAAATAACCTGCGTCTGCCCTATGAGGTAATGATGACTGAAGCCAATTACTCAAACTTCTTTCTGAACTTTTCATGGTGTTCCACCGTCTGCTGTGAGAAAACATCTACACTGTTCTTGTGTCCATTCATTTCATAGCTTTCAACCACTTTAAGCCATCATCAGATGAGTAATAACTCAATGAAAGATATGGTGACAGGAAGAAAAATCTTTCACAGTGGCTTAAAGATCAGGACAGGTGGGAGGAACTACAGTATGTGACCATGTAATGGAACAGATTTTAGCACAAAATAGGGATGTTCACAAAGTTCTATTACTGAATGTTTCCAAATTCTCCGTGCAGACTATGCCAACTTCAGAACAAGTCAATGTGGATGTCCCAGAAGAGATCCAAACTTAGAGTACTTGGAAAGGGCCAAATTTGAGGGCAGACCATTTCAGGACCATTCAGAATGGCCCATTTGAGGTCAATGTAAAAAGTGATTTTATGTTTAAAACCTTTATGTTACCAGCATTATGTTACCAGGAAGCTCACAACCATATTTATCCAGCTCATCAACCATTGGAGGGACTAATTAAATGAATGAGAATTCTGTTCATGCCCTGCCCTCTAGTCTGGCTTCTGTGCTTATTTTAATTATTTTGTGATTAGCTAGGGCAAGTAGAATAGTTTGAACTGAGTTCCAAGTCCTGATGTTCCTGTATGAATTATTTAGAACTGTTCTAATCTATCCTTAACTTTCATACCCTATTAGTTTAGTAATACCCTATTATACCTAGTAATACCCTATAATACCCTAGTAATACCCTATTAGTTTAGTGATACCCTATTATACCTAGTAATACCCTATAATACCCTAGTAATACCCTATTAGTTTAGTAATATGCCATACTCCATGAAGTACATAGGATATGCCTAGGCATCAGGCCTTCTCTGTGGTAGTCTCCACCGCCCAATTTATGGAATACTTTTTGGCAGTCCCATACTTTCTTGCTTTTAGGATGCAAATTAAAGTGGTACCATCAGGATCTCAGCCATGTAGAAAGTTGTTAAATTCATCATCTATTGTCAGAATATTTTCATATTCTTTCACCACCCCATGGAGTCTTTTATTGGTTATTGTTGTTGCTAATCACAAAACAGCTGGAGGTGGGGAGGGGCTAGCATTTTCCCCCATAGAGGTGAATGAAGGGATTTCTGTTCATGATTCTGTGCTCAAGATGCAGAACATTCAGCTATTGATAGCAAATATATATATATATCAATATATATATCTATATATATATCTATATATCTATATATCTGGTTAACATTTCTCAGTAAACTCTAGCATTATAAAAAACTTGAATATTAAGCACAGATCTGGAAACTGAGAACATCTCAGAAGTAGTCTGATTTGGTTTTAACATGTTCCATGAAAACTTGGAAAAATAAAAGGCTAATTAACTGAAAGGACTGTTAACGAACTCTTTATAATCATGGCAGACTGTAGGCCATCAATGTAGGTTTCAACAAAACTCCTCACTTCACTTTGTTGGGGGATTTAAAAAGTTGTGCTTTGAAAGTTTAAAGGAGAGTTGTTACTAAGATTGTTATTGTTCAAGTAGAACCCATACAGCAGAGTTGGGAGCTTGCATCCCTACAGATGTTACTGAATCACAGGTACAACAATGAGCATGACTAATGTTGAAAGACATTGGAAGTTGTTATTCCATAACATCTAGAGGGTCACCCCGTCATATAGGTTTATCACACATGGTGAATATTCATGCTACTGGCTATAATCCAGCTGTGGTTCATCAGAATTAAGGGGGTGGGAAAGGTACAGAAAATGCCACCCCCCAAAAAAGTTTCCATTTCCATGCTTCTGCTTTGAAAGTAGCATACATGTGAACAGGAGTATTCTATATTTTGCAGAGGTTGAGTCCTTGCAATACTTCCTAGTCCATGGACTGCAAGCTGCATTGGCTAAGAGCAGTGTGAAGGAAATGTAGGCTGGGTTTACTATCACTGGAAAGAAAAATGCAACTCAGGAAAAAGACTTTTGGAACAACCAAAGGGTGAGAGCTCCCTGGATCTCTTCAGGAGATCTGCCTTGTTGCAGAAGGCAGGCACCACAACAGAGAAGGTGTGCTTCCTGGGTCCAGATAAACTACGTGGTTTAATTGAGGGGATGCAGAGCATGCCCACTTAACCCAATCTTATCAGGTGGGCAGAAACTATTGGATATAGATGGTCCCTCAAATGACCAGCTCCATGCCATGAAGGGCTTGATATGTGATAACCAGCACCTTGAGTTGAACTTCTTTTCTCCCCTGATTGTTTCCAACAATCCACTCATCACACCAGAAATGATTTCTCTCATCCTAAGAACCTCTCATTACTCTTGTATTCTTCACTACTTTTTTCTGTCCTTTGATGAAACAATGAAAGCAATCATGTTGGGGTTTTTGTCCATGTTTGTGTGTTTAAGATTTACATTCATTCCTTTGCCCATGACTTCATATGAATAGACTTATGCTTAACTATATATCTGAAACATACAGTGTGCCATTCATGTCTCTGGCACTATACAATGGAAGTGTGCCTGCACAGATTTCCAGCCACACTATGCCTTTATTTATTTATTTGATTTATTTGATATATATATATAGTTGCCCATCTTGGTACATGACTCAGAGCAGCTCACAACATTAAAACAAATAACTATATATACAAATATAAAATATAAAATAAAATGAGAAATAAAATACAACAGCCAGAGAATCATAAACAGCCCTCAGCATAGCCAGAAAACAGGCTTCATCACACACCCAGGGCCCCAGGATCAAGCCCATAACCAGATCTTCAAGGCCCTGCAGAAGGCCAGCAAGGTTTGGAGAGATTAATGTTCCAGAGGGCAGGTGCCATGGCAGGAAAGATTCCTGCAAATTTCAGGAGGGTATAATTATTATCTTCAGCAAAGGATCGTTACCTTGTCATGGTGCTGGAGCTTGAGCACCTCAATGATGCCATGAGCTGAACCGTGAAGGGCCACCCAAGACGGGAAGGTCATGACAGAGAGGTCAGACTAAATGCGATCCCTGGGGAAGGTAATGGCAACCCACCCCAGTATTCTTGCCGTGAAAACTAAATGGATCAGTACAACCAGAGATATGTCGGTATACCATCGGAAGATGAGACCCCCAGGTCAGAAGATGGTCAAAATGCTACTGGGGAGGAACAGAGGATGAGTTCAACTAGCCCCAGATGTGATGACGCAGCTAGCTCAAAGCTGAAAGGACGGCTAGTGGCCGATGGTGCTGGTGGTGAACGGCGAATCCGATGTTCTAAGATCAACACACCATTGGAACCTGGAATGTAAGATCTATGAGCCAGGGCAAATTGGATGTGGTTATTGGGGAGATGTCAAGATTAAAGATAGACATTCTGGGCATCAGTGAACTGAAATGGACTGGAATGGGCCACTTCACATCAGATGACCACCAGATCTACTACTGTGGACAAGAGGACCACAGAAGAAATGGAGTAGCCTTCATAATTAATAGTAAAGTGGCTAAAGCAGTGCTTAGATACAATCCAAAAAATGATAGAATGATCTCAATTCAAATTCAGGGCAAGCCATCTAACATCAAAGTGATTCAAATATATGCCCCAACCACAGATGCTGAAGAAGCTGAAGTAGAACAGTTCTATGAGGATCTGCAGCACCTACTGGACAACACGCCTAAAAGAGATGTTATTTGCATCACGGGAGACTGGAATGCTAAGGTGGGCAGTCAAATGACACCTGGAATTACAGGTAAGCATGGCCTGGGTGAACAAAATGAAGCAGGACATAGGCTGATAGAATTTTGCCAAGACAACTCAATGTGCATAACAAACACTCTCTTCCAGCAACCTACGAGACGGCTTTATACATGGACTTCACCAGATGGACAACACCAAAATCAGATTGACTACATCCTTTGCAGACAAAGGTGACGGACATCTATACAGTCGATAAAAACAAGACCTGGAGCTGACTGTAGTTCCGATCATGAACTTCTTCTTGCACAATTTAGGATCAGACTAAAGAGATTAGGGAAGACCCATAGATCAGCTAGATATGAGCTCACTAATATCCCTAAGAAATATGCAGTGGAGGTGAAGAATAGATTTAAGGGACTGGACTTAGTAGATAGGGTCCCGGAAGAACTATGGACAGAAGTCCGCAACATTGTTCAGGAGGTGGCAACAAAATACATCCCAAAGAAAGAGAAAACCAAGAAGGCAAAATGGCTGTCTGCTGAGCCACTAGAAGTAGCCCAAGAAAGAAGGAAAGCAAAAGGCAACAGTAATAGGGGGAGATATGCCCAATTAAATGCAAAATTCCAGAGGTTAGCCAGAAGAGAGAAGGAATGATTTTTAAACAAGCAATGCGTGGAAGGGGAAGAAGACAATAGAATAGGAAGGACAAGAGACCTCTTCCAGAAAATTAGAAACATTGGAGGTAAATTCCAGGCCAAAATGGGTATGATCAAAAACAAAGATGGCAAGGACCTAACAGAAGAAGAAGAGATCAAGAAAAGGTGGCAAGAATATACAGAAGACCTGTATAGGAAGGATAAGAATATCGGGGATAGCTTTGACGGTGTGGTCAGTGAGCTAGAGCCAGACATCCTGAAGAGTGAGGTTGAGTGGGCCTTAAGAAGCATTGCTAATAACAAGGCAGCAGGAGACGACGGCATCTCAGCTGAACTGTTCAAAATCTTGCAAGATGATGCTGTCAAGGTAATGCATGCTATATGCCAGCAAATTTGGAAAAAACAAGAATGGCCATCAGACTGGAAAAAATGAACTTATATCCCCATACCAAAAAAGGGAAACACTAAAGAATGTTCAAACTATCAAACTGTGGCACTCATTTCACATGCCAGTAAGGTAATGCTCAAGATCCTGCAAGGTAGACTTCAGCAATTCATGGAGTGAGAATTGCCAGATGTACAAGCTGGGTTTAGAAAAGGCAGAGGAACTAGAGACCAAATTGCCAATATCCGCTGGATAATGGAAAAAGCCAGGGAGTTTCAGAAAAACATCTATTTCTGTTTTATTGACTATTCTAAAGCCTTTGACTGTGTGGACCATAACAAATTGTGGCAAGTTCTTAGTGGTATGGGGATACCAAGTCATCTTGTCTGCCTCCTGAAGAATCTGTATAACAACCAAGTAGCAACAGTAAGAACAGACCATGGAACAACGGACTGGTTTAAGATTGGGAAAGGAGTACGGCAGAGCTGTATACTCTCACCCTACCTATTCAACTTGTATGCAGAACACATCATGCGACAAGCTGGGCTTGAGGAATCCAAGGCTGGAATTAAAATCACTGGAAGAAACATTAACAATCTCAGATATGCAGATGATACCACTTTGATGGCTGAAAGCGAAGAGGAACTGAGGAGCCTTATGATGAAGGTGAAAGAAGAAAGTGCAAAAGCTGGCTTGCAGCTAAACCTCAAAAAAAACCAAGATTATGGCAACCAGCTTGTTTGATAACTGGCAAATAGAGGGAGAAAATGTAGAAGCAGTGAAAGACTTTGTATTTCTAGGTGCAAAGATTACTGCAGATGCTGACTGCAGTCAGGAAATCAGAAGATGCTTAATCCTTGGGAGAAGAGCAATGACCAATCTCGATAAAATAGTTAAGAGCAGGGACATCACACTGACAACAAAGGTCCGCATAGTTAAAGCAATGGTGTTCCCCGTAGTAACATATGGCTGCGAGAGCTGGACCATAAGGAAGGCTGAGAGAAGGAAGATCGATACTTTTGAACTGTGGTGTTGGAGGAAAATTCTGAGTGCCTTGGACTGCAAGAAGATCAAACCAGTCCATCCTCCAGGAAATAAAGCCAGACTGCTCAGTTGGGTGAATGATATTAAAGGCAAAACTGAAATACTTTGGCCACATAATGAGAAGACAGGACACCCTGGAGAAGATGCTGATGCTAGGGAGAGTGGAAGGCAAAAGAAAGAGGGGCCGACCAAGGGCAAGGTGGATGGATGATGTTCTAGAGGTGACGGACTCATCCCTGGGGGAGCTGGGGTTGTTGACAACCGACAGGAAGCTCTGGCATGGGCTGGTCCATGAAGTCACAAACAGTCGGAAGCAACTGAACGAATAAACAACAACACATCATTATTATGCACACAAGATGAATGAAATCATCATTATCACCAAGAAGAAAAAAGAGAAAGAGAAAGAGAAAGAGAAAGAGAAAGAGAAAGAAAGAAATCCCAAGTTTCTGAATATGAAAATTCCATTTGCAATGGAGTTTTTATGTTTAAATTTCTTTGGAAAGGGTTTCCAGATTATGTGTGTATGTATGTATTTAATAATTCCTTGGTGTCAACTGGTTCCTTTCAAAATTATGTAATGCTCCTTTTAGAAGCCTGCATTAAACTGAACATCTGAAATCGCTATTGAAGGTTTTCCCTTCTCCACCCTGCCTTCTTCCATTGAACCTTAACGTTCATAGCTGTGGAGTCATCCTCTAGTAAACACAATAAATTATACAGTCATGCTCTCTTGGGAAAATACAACATTTCTCATCTGATGAATAAAGCACACATTTTACTTCCAAGCCTATGCAGAACTACCATTTTTTATGCATTACAGAATGTTTATACTAGTAAACGTGAGACAAACAGGCTTGGTTGGTGTCAAAATGCACTCCATGCAGCTTTCAAGGTGCTCTCTTTTAAGATTAATCATGTGGTAAAATTGCAGCATTTTTATTGCACCTTCAGGGTAGTCATGAGGTTAAGCAAAATACAAATGAATGAACAAGGACCTTATAATTTAATTTTACAAGAGACTCAATCTGGAACAGCGGGATAGGAGATACTGGGCTCTTTGATAACCAAGCACTGCACGTGGTATTTCACAGGGTAGTTCAATATTCAATCTTTAACCATTTTTTTAAAAGTATATTCCTGTTGGGTGTTGTTCTTTACCAACAAAAACAGTAAGTCAAGACATTCAATAGATACTGCTTTTAAAATTATTTGCCGCCAGTTTGGTTGGGGAAAACTGATTTCAGAAAGTCTGGGGAGGTAAGATTCATGTAGCTTAGCTATGAGGTGAAGGGATATGAGTGACATGCTGAGAGTTACATAGTGATTTCATAATAAAATAAAATAAAATGAAATAAAAATCTCCCTGGTGATCCAGGGATTTCCTGGCTGCTCACCCTTCAAAGCTATCCCATGGGAAGACATCCTGAAAGAACTCTTTCCTCCCTCCCACCCCTACCCCAAAGCAAGAAGCAAGATGCTGTCCCATAGGATAGATCTGAAGGTGAGATAGGAAGATCACAGAGGGATGGAAAGAGGAGAGCCAGCACAGCAGGACATTAAAAATACAGAAATGCTAAAACACTCTCAGAATACATAAAGACAGAGACAGAGACAGGGAGAGAAGGGGAAAATGCCACACAGGTATTGGCATATTAATTGTTTTAATTATTTTCATTAAGTCGTTATTTTGCCATTCTTAAAATATTTGCATGCATAAGGAAATTAAGCATTATCCATGGTTTGTGATTTGCAGTGATAGTAGGGAAAGCCTGAGAGAGGTTCTACAGACTCCATTGGACATATTTCCCAGTTATGAGAATGGCAGCCACTTGAACTCAATGCACTAGGAAAAAGAGAGAGCAACGGCCCTTCCATGCATGCCAAGGTCATTCAGAATCATTAATTAACATAGCCCTGACCTTGCTTGGACAGTTGGCCCCATAGAACATGCCTTTGGCCCCCTTGCCACATATAACATTTTAGGTTACTGTATATCCTTTCAATGTATGGATATTGCTTGGGAGAAACAGTGATTCAAATCTCTCTTTTATTCCAATTTGAAAAAAAATATATGAAAGATCACATATGTAACCCCTGAAAGTTGCTATATGACTGCAGATGACATTTCACACTTTTTGATACTTTTGAGGTTTAATTCAGACCCTCCATACATCCACCAGTCCTTGGCTTTTTTGACTCTTATTAATCCAGATATCCTCCGCAAAGGATCGTTACCTTGTTGTGGTGCTGGAGCTTGAGCACCTCAATGATGCCATGAGCTAAACCGTGAAGGGCCACCCAAGACGGGAAGGTCATGACAGAGAGGTCAGACTAAATGCGATCCCTGGGGAAGGTAATGGCAACCCACCCCAGTATTCTTGCCGTGAAAACTAAATGGATCAGTACAACCAGAGATATGTCGGTATACCATCGGAAGATGAGACCCCCAGGTCGGAAGATGGTCAAAATGCTACTGGGGAGGAACAGAGGATGAGCTCAACTAGCCCCAGTTGTGATGACGCAGCTAGCTCAAAGCCGAAAGGACGGTTAGCGGCCGACAGTGCTGGTGGTGAACGGCGAATCCGATGTTCTAAGGATCAACACACCATTGGAACCTGGAATGTAAGATCTATGAGCCAGGGCAAATTGGATGTAGTTATTGGTGAGATGTCAAGATTAAAGATAGACATTCTGGGCGTCAGTGAACTGAAATGGACTGGAATGGGCCACTTCACATCAAATGACCACCAGATCTACTACTGTGGACAAGAGGACCACAGAAGAAATGGAGTAGCCTTCATAATTAATAGTAAAGTGGCTAAAGCAGTGCTTGGATACAACCCCAAAAACGACAGAAAGATCTCAATTCGAATTCAGGGCAAGCCATCTAACATCACAGTGATCCAAATATACGCCCCAACCACAAATGCTGAAGAAGCTGAAGTAGAGCAGTTCTATGAGGATCTGCAGCACCTACTGGACAACACGCCTAAAAGAGATGTTATTTTCATCACAGGAGACTGGAATGCTAAGGTGGGCAGTCAAATGACACCTCGAATTACAGGTAAGTATGGCCTGGGAGAACAAAACGAAGCAGGACATAGGCTGATAGAATTTTGCCAAGACAATTCACTCTGCATAACAAACACTCTCTTCCAACAACCTAAGAGACGGCTTTACACATGGACTTCACCAGATGGACAACACCGAAATCAGATTGATTACATCCTTTGCAGCCAAAGGTGGCGGACATCTGTACAGTCGGTAAAAACTAGGCCTGGAGCTGACTGTAGTTCAGACCATGAACTTCTTCTTGCACAATTTAGGATCAGACTAAAGAGATTAGGGAAGACCCACAGATCAGCTAGATATGAGCTCACTAATATTCCTCAGGAATATGCAGTGGAGGTGAAGAATAGATTTAAGGGACTGGACTTAGTAGATAGGGTCCCGGAAGAACTCTGGACAGAAGTTGGCAGCATTGTTCAGGAGGCGGCAACAAAATACATCCCAAAGAAAGAGAAAACCAAGAAGGCAAAATGGCTGTCTGCTGAGACACTAGAAGTAGCCCAAGAAAGAAGGAAAGCAAAAGGCAACAGCGATAGGGGGAGATATGCCCAATTAAATGCAAAATTCCAGAGGTTAGCCAGAAGAGATAAGGAATTATTTTTAAACAAGCAATGCGCGGAAGTGGAAGAAGACAATAGAATAGAAAGGACAAGAGACCTCTTCCAGAAAATTAGAAACATTGGAGGTAAATTCCAGGCAAAAATGGGTATGATCAAAAACAAAGATGGCAAGGACCTAACAGAAGAAGAAGAGATCAAGAAAAGGTGGCAAGAATATACAGAAGACCTGTATAGGAAGGATAACAATATCGGGGATAGCTTTGACGGTGTGGTCAGTGAGCTAGAGCCAGACATCCTGAAGAGTGAGGTTGAGTGGGCCTTAAGAAGCATTGCTAATAACAAGGCAGCAGGAGAAGACGGCATCCCAGCTGAACTGTTCAAAATCTTGCAAGATGATGCTGTCAAGGTAATGCATGCTATATGCCAGCAAATTTGGAAAACACAAGAATGGCCATCAGATTGGAAAAAATCAACTTATATCCCCATACCAAAAAAGGGGAACACTAAAGAATGTTCAAACTATCGAACAGTGGCACTCATTTCACATGCCAGTAAGGTAATGCTCAAGATCCTGCAAGGTAGACTTCAGCAGTTCATGGAGCGAGAATTGCCAGATGTACAGGCTGGGTTTAGAAAAGGCAGAGGAACTAGAGACCAAATTGCCAATATCTGCTGGATAATGGAAAAAGCCAGGGAGTTTCAGAAAAACATCTATTTCTGTTTTATTGACTATTCTAAAGCCTTTGACTGTGTGGACCATAACAAATTGTGGCAAGTTCTTAGTGGTATGGGGATACCAAGTGATCTTGTATGCCTCCTGAAGAATCTGTATAACGACCAAGTAGCAACAGTAAGAACAGACCACGGAACAACGGACTGGTTTAAGATTGGGAAAGGAGTATGGCAGGGCTGTATACTCTCACCCTACCTATTCAACTTGTATGCAGAACACATCATGCGACAAGCTGGTCTTGAGGAATCCAAGGCTGGAGTTAAAATCTCTGGAAGAAACATTAACAATCTCAGATATGCAGATGATACCACTTTGATGGCTGAAAGTGAAGAGGAACTGAGGAGCCTTATGATGAAGGTGAAAGAAGAAAGTGCAAAAGCTGGCTTGCAGCTAAACCTCAAAAAAACCAAGATTATGGCAACCAGCTTGATTGATAACTGGCAAATAGAGGGAGAAAATGTAGAAGCAGTGAAAGACTTTGTATTCCTAGGTGCAAAGATTACTGCAGATGCTGACTGCAGTCAGGAAATCAGAAAACGCTTAATCCTTGGGAGAAGAGCAATGACAAATCTCGATAAAATAGTTAAGAGCAGAGACATCACACTGACAACAAAGGCCCGCATAGTTAAAGCAATGGTGTTCCCTGTAGTAACATATGGCTGCGAGAGCTGGACCATAAGGAAGGCTGAGCGAAGGAAGATCGATGCTTTTGAACTGTGGTGTTGGAGGAAAATTCTGAGAGTGCCTTGGACTGCAAGAAGATCAAACCAGTCCATCCTCCAGGAAATAAAGCCAGACTGCTCACTTGAGGGAATGATATTAAAGGCAAAACTGAAATACTTTGGCCACATAATGAGAAGACAGGACAGCCTGGAGAAGATGCTGATGCTAGGGAGAGTGGAAGGCAAAAGGAAGAGGGGCCGACCAAGGGCAAGATGGATGGATGATATTCTAGAGGTGACGGACTCGTCCCTGGGGGAGCTGGGGATGTTGACGACCGACAGGAAGCTCTGGCGTGGGCTGGTCCATGAAGTCACGAAGAGTCGGAAGCGACTAAACGAATAAACAACAACAATCCAGATATCAAGCCCATGTCTTGCCATCATTCAAGAGACTCAGAGAAATCCCAGTTTGTGTGTTGTGTAACTGCATTTCACTATAAGAATAAAAGAGCTAAAATTCATCACTTGCTAGTAATGATAGGAGCCAGACACTGAGAACTCTAGGCTTAGCCCACCTCTGTAATGATAATGTCTCCACTCTTTTGTATGGTTAAGTATACTATTGTCAATGGCCTTTATTCCAAAAGATGTATGTATACATCTATGTATGTACGTATATACCGTATGTATGTATGAATGTGTGTGTCTGTGTGTACGTATATGTGTGTGTGTGTGTGTATTGTATATATTTCAAACTAAACTAACTTTTAAGTAGGTACTATAGGTAGATATTTGCTAACCAAGGATCACATTTATCTTTTTATATTTATTCTTAACAGATTTCCTTTATTATAATAGGCCATTCTCTTCTAAAGCAAATGGTTGAATTATCCACCTCCTCCCCTCCTGAGGTCACAAATTGATGTTTCATTTCTTTCATTTGTAGTTCATGCCATCACAGAGCAAACACACCTGACATTTTGCAAATACCCTGTTCTAATCCACTAGTTCCCTAACTAATATCAGTTGTTGAACGGAGTTGATTAGCAGCTTGGCAGAGAAACCTTTAGCTGTTTGCTGATCTTGTTGGCTGCTGCCCACTCTTGTGTATCATACAATGAAGGAAAAGTCAACAGAACTGTCAATTTGAAAGCGGAGCAGTATGTTTGGACTAGGGAGCAAGATTTAACTTGAAAGTAGAGCAAAGCAGCAACCTCTCAAAGATGACATGGCTGCTTCCTGTTGTATTTCTCTTTCTCTTTATGGGAGGAAGGAAGGGAGGGAGGACCTAATGCTGGCTTATTAACCTTGGTCTGGTGATACTGAACAAAAGTTGAAATCATCTATTGCTGACATGTGCATGAATTCACTTCCCCACATCAGAATGTCTGCTGATAATAGAATAATTAACAGCCACAAATAAAGGCATCCTCTTCCTAATATTATATTTTCAAGAAAAAAGAAAACATATGTTTAGAAACATGGCAATACTGATTTACAATTTCAGCATTATTCTATGATGTATTACATCACTTTGTAGCATGAAATGTTCTACATAAATTGTTTTAAAATGAGGTAATGCACCATAAAATGCAAGGAGAAGCGTAACAATTGGTTCTTTTGTTGCTGTTTTCTTCATGGTTTTCTATTCCACAGATTGGAATATTTCAATGGGGTTGATATAAAGGTGTAGTTGAAAACAATTCCGTACTGCTGGTTCTTTCCGTTTCTTAAGCTAACTTCAGAAATTCCAGTTTGGCTTTAGTGGGTGGGCAATGGAGAGGGGCTAGTGCTCTGTCTGGCCACCTTTCAAAGTAGTCTAGTTTAGGAAACTAATGCTATGTAAGTCAGTACTACTATAATTGTAAAGCTATAGTAACAGAATCTTGCAAGTCTCAATGCCCCCCCCACCCCTTTATCTTCATGTGAAGTAGGAGGGTATCGTCTGAGGCTTTTACTCATGCTACTTCCTAGGCCTGGGCTCAGACCCCTTTTATCTGACTGTTGCCTTAGTATCAGCTCTTCTTCCTGTCCTTCAAGGCCATTGCCTCTTCTTTCTACATCGGGGGGGGGGGGGGATGCCAGGCACTGCAGCCAGTCAGAATTGGGGCTGCTGTTGAAATGGAGCTGTGCTGGAGATAATCTGTTTTGAGGGGTTTAAGATAATTCAGGTCAGAAAACAGCAAGTTTGAATTTAAGTTGGAAAACCTGGGCACTTGGAGCATTTGAATCAGCTGGGAGTGGGAGGAAGATAATGTCATCCATTCCTGCCTCAAGAACTGGCAGGGACTTTTATTGGTGACAGGACAAGGAGAAAATGCAAATCTGTCCATATTTCATTCACTGACAAAGGACCTTTCCAAATCAGTAGTTTATTCCAATGCAGTTGCACTTTTATTGCATGTCTTATTTCCTCTCTTAGAACCTGATTAAAGAAAATTAGAATAGGTCATAAATGGCCTTTGAAAGTTCTCTACCAAATTTGGTAGCAGAGAAAGCAAGAGGGTGAAGAAGGTATTAGTCATTTCTCATGGATATGCTTCTCCCTTACTGGAAACTGTAGCATTTCTATGGAAAAAGCCAACTGGGAGAAGTTCCCTCATGGTATTTTCCCTTGGGATTAAGTGTGGAAGAGAGGATTAACAGATGAAAGATAGGACATTCACATTCATGTTCCATAAGAAATCAGCACAGGTATACCACACTTTTTCCAAGGCAACTTCACACAGATCCTATCCTCCTTTGACAGGAATTTCCAAACAAATCTCCTTCATCAAATCTGACAGTAAGGAAAAAATAATGTGTGAGACCTTCCCTGTCATCTGGCACTAATGAAAGCATGCGAGTGTGAAACTAGGTACCCCCCCCTAGTGTAAAGTTAGGAAGACACTTAACACAAGCAGAAAACACACGCTTGTTTGTAATTTACATAAAACTGTAATGAGTAGCAATTTTTATTAGGGCCTTCCTCCACAGACAGGAGTTTCATGCTTCCGGACTGCAATTTTATTATTAATCGCTGCCCAACCATTTGATTAGGAAAAAAAATGTCTTTTCTAAGCACTTTGGCATCAAGAAATGGGTGACAATAACTGGGGAAACAATGAACCATCTACTCCAAAACTGAAAAAAGAGACATTTCTGACATCTATCTCATTAATGTAACATGGAATTTTGCTTTCAATTAATTGTAATTAAGGGTATTTCCCTCTGTCTTTGAGACAGGTCTTCCAAGCAATTCCCATGTTTTAACCACTTCATTGATTCTTGATGGAATCAGTGTCTCTGAATATGAGGTCCTAATTATATCAGCTTCCATTTTACGAACATCTTAAAATTGTCCGGCTGGCTGGTTTTAGAAGCTGAATGCTGGATTAGGGGAAAAGAAAAACTTCTTATAGTTTCTTAATGTCCATTAAATCCCTATTTATTTCATTAGCTAACAATATTATGTACTCTTCTGCAAATCCTAAATTTAATCCCAAAGCAGGTTTCGGTACTGGAAGTCATTCTAATTAGAGCAGGAATTGAAAACTCACATGAACCTGCATATAAGTGGAAGTAATTCTCAGTAATACTAGTACAGTACTCAAACATTAATTTTGAGACAGGGCCAAACATACTTCGTTGGTTCTACAAAGGTGCTTCCTCTCTGGAATATTTTTGCATATTTGTCGTTGCAAATATTACAAGTCCTGCTTGGTATCCCCAGTCACATACTGACCACTGCTCTAAGATATTCTAGCAACAGGAATTTTCCTGCAAGAATATACTCTTGAACTCAGCCAGTGTTCTTGAACAAAAAGGACCAGATTTCAGTTTCCAAAGTCTGTGAAAGAAACATGGCAACCAGAATAGTTCTCAGAATAGCGTTTGCTCTAGGTAACTGTACACAGGAAAGAAAGGAAGGAAGGAAGGAAGGAAGGAAGGAAGGAAGGAAGGAAGGGAGGGAGGGAGGGAGGGAGGGAGGGAGGGAGGGAGGGAGGGAGAGAGGGAGAGAGGGAGAGAGATGTTTGGCTATTCAATTGCAGGAACAACTGAGAATGGGCAATCTTCAACCTAAAGACATGTTCACCATTCCAAGAAAAACATGCAGTTTTCATTTATTTTTGTCCTCTGAAGAGTAATCATTATGTACAACATCCAGCTGAAATGGCATCAAGCCTCTTTATTGGCACTATCATCTTGTTCCAAAAATATTAATTATTGAATAGAGCTACAGGATATTTCATAACATCTTGGTTCCCTTTTAATCCTGCCAAAACTTGATTCTTCTCAGCATCTTCTTAAACAGTACCCTCCATGGGTAAAATAAACACTCTTAGCCATCTGAATACAGTTTCACCACAAATCTTCAGTCTAGAAATAATATTCATAAGCATCTCTCTTCATCCAGAATGGATAATAGCTTTGAGATACTGTATTCCTTAATGTGATACAGATGATAATCTAATAAATTTATAATTCATTTATATTATAATAGTTTGTTCTCTTGTTTGTAATGATGTTTATTACAATATTTCTATCTTCACGCAGAAAAAAAACACTATGTTTGGCAATTGTGAAGATAAAATATATTCAGATTTGTTTTAGTGGTTCTGAAATCTCACCTCCATGTAGTTGCTGGTGAAAATCAGTTAAAATCCCAGTAATTAGTAAATCCTTAATTTTGTGAAAGATTATAACTTCTCAAAAATGTGTTATCCCTGGAGTTCAAAAGGCTCCAGTGACATTAACACAGACAATCATTTACTAATTTGATATATTTTGGATATCATTGTTTTTTTTTAATTACTTGCTTCCAGAATCCTTTCCTGCTGATTTGGTAAGACACTCACCATACTTTGGGAATGTATGATTGTGTACACGTGTGTATTTATGTATATTCAAACATGTGTGTGTGACTGCGTATAATGCTAATTTTAAATAGGGAAGGGTACTTTTTTCCTTGTGCTTGTGTGTAACTTTGTTTTAAGGAAGTAACTTTTTTGACCCCCACCATGTGGACCCCCTTATTTCCAAGTGTGGGTAGAAGGAAAAATCCCTTTATCTTCTCATTGGCTTGTCATCAGCATTTTCTTCCTTGTTGGTTTAAGTCTCCTGCAATATCAAGTCACCATGTGTGGAAGGATGACACAGAGAAATGTTATGTGCGACTGTCAAGGTCAAAGTCCCCCCCCCCTCTCTGCAGTGAACTGACTGCCCAGCTTAGGCATCTAGGCCCTTGCAGAGAAAGAAAAACAAACAAACAAACACATAAATAAATAAATAAATAAATAAAGGTTCCAAATACCTTGGCATCACCTGCAAGCTGAGGCATATAGGTTTCAAAAGAAAGAACCATGCCAGAAGCCACAGTGGGTAGACAGAAGGGATGAATGTGAGGCAACTGGACAAAGTGTGCAGCAAGGGAGGCGGCAGCTGGAAGAACTAGAAGCCAGAGGATCCACGGTCAGGGAGAAGATCCCCCAAGCTCCTGAGGAAGCTAAAATCAAAGCAGAGCCTGCAAAAAGAACCAGCAGAAAGAAAAGGCAGCACTGGGGGCCCCAGCAAACTCTATATGGTTCAGGGGCTGGATAACTGAGCAAGAGACCATTAAGAGGAGAAGCTCTTAGCATTCCTAAGCCTGTGAATAAATAAGTGTAGGAGGAAGAAGAAACAGGCAGTGAAGCCTTTTTGCATTGTAAGTAAAGCAGTAGAAATTTAAGCCATTTAATTAAGTTCTAAGTATTAAGTTATGTATTAGAGTTCATATTTCCTCCTGTACCAGATATACTATATATAGTGATAAAGAGCACTGACTTCGCCTGTTAGCTGCATGTCTATCTCTGGTTTCCTTCCTGTCCATTCCCACCCTCTGACACCATATAGGTATATATCATGGGTCATTGTTAATGGAAGGAGATGATGACAAGCTATGGAGATGGAAAGATAACCTTCCCTTCTGCCAGAATTCACAGCCCATTCCATTAAAAAACACTGCTTCAATTTGCCCCATTCCTCCATAAAGAAGCAGGGTGATCTTTCATCATATCTCCCAATGATAGCATTACTAAGTGCATTGTTGCATCTCCCAACTAATTAAATAGCTCTGATAAAACAAAGCTAGACCAGGATGAAAATCACACTACAGTGAAATACAAAGATAAATACACTTTGATGGCTCCATAATGCTGCTTTGAAGATGAGTTAAGTATGGTTCCTTATTCGCCGGCAGTCCGAATTGTTGTTGTTATTATTTTGTGTGTGTGTGTGTGTGCTTTCGAGTTGGTTTTTGACTCCTGGCAACTGCCTGGACTAGTCCCTGCAGTTTTCTTGGCAAGAATTTCAGAAGTGGCTTGCCATTGCCTTCTTCCTCCTACGGCTGAAAGAGAATGACTGGCCCAGGGTCACCCAGCCGGCTTTGTGCCTAAGGTAGGACTAGAACCCACAGTCTCCTAGTTTCTAGCCTGGTGCCTTAATCACTAGACCAAACTGGCTTTTCTTTTGCTATTATTTTATTCTGAGTTAAAAAGAAACTCAGCGCAATGTAACCATGGATCAGCAGAGATGCCGTCATGGATGATACTGATAATAAATTTGAGAAACCTCTGATATCACTTCACTAGGGCACCTTTTGTGCTGAACAAAGAATCTCAGAAAAATGTCAATAGGGAATGAGGATCTAGATTATAAGTAAAATATTTAATGTATAGATCCTTTCCTTAATAGTATACTGTAGTCTTATAATGTCTGCTCAGAAGTAAATTGTACGAGTTCAGTCTAAATTGCTTAGTAAATAATCATTTCTTTTAAAATATCCTCTTTACTAGAGGTTTAAGAAGAATTAGCCAGATAAACATATAGATATTTTTCCTAGAATTATAAAAACTTTTGTTTTTATTTTGAAAATTTCAGGTAGCATGGTATTTCCCATAATACAGTATGTAGAGAAAGATAGTAATATATTTCAGTTTGTGGAGTCCTTGGTGCTCTCTGAGCATGGTTGTTCACTTGCAGAAGTTTCATTACCCATCTAGGTAACATCATCAGTGCCAGTGAGCGTGAAGTTGGCTCCCTGTTTAAATACAGCAGCTTCCCTGGCCAGTGTTGGTGGGGGTGTGGTTTTCTCCTTGGTAGTTCCTTGATATTTCAGTTTATTGACCACTGACTCTTTCCTAAAACAAACAAGGGAAACGTCTCATAATATCAGCTTGGAACCGAAAACAAGTTATAGTTTAGATAAGACAACTACTCTGGTTAGATCTAGCCAACTGGTGATAAAATCTGAGAGTGAAGATCAGGGGACTTACATTTATCTGATACTTGAGATGAAAATGTTCATAGTTTATGTGGATTCGCCTTCCACATACATACACTCCACCATCTGGTCCTGAGTTTCCTGTTACATCTATTATTGAATCATTAAAGTAAATGAGGTGAATAACACAATTAAGCTTGTTTACTTGTCATGTAACAGCCAGTTAACAATGAAATGTAACTTCTACTTTTTTGCTCTGCAGTGCAATAAACATATCTCAATGCAAGAAAAAGCAATTTCTTAAAATTAATGCCAGATAAATATATTTAATTTATAATATAATAATCCAAAAATGCATTAGTTCTTCCAGTTACATTCTACCTATGATAATTGTATCAGCAACCATATGAATAGAACCAAGTATAATTAAAACCATAAAACACAAATAAGTAGCATGGAGGAAAAAAAAAAAGCCTGCAAGCAAAATTTAATGCTACTAATCATACACACTTGGGTTTTTACAAAGACCTTTGTGCAGAACTGCATAAACACAGAGAGAGGGAGAGAGAGAGAGAGAGAGAGAAAGCAAGGATCTGTCATTATCCATATGTTAATACAATCCTATTCCCAGAATGCCACATCCCTGGCCATGCTGGCTGGAATCTTCCACAAGTGATAACTGAGCTATCAAAACTGGAAGCCTGCTATTTGGGGAGAGAAAGACAGAGAGGGTGGAAGTTAGAAAGAAAGAGAAGGATTGATTTTGTTTTGGTTCTGGTGGCATTAACCAATTGCTTCAACCATGCTGACCACTACCATACAACCTCCATTAAAGTCAAATGGATTCAAGTGGGACAACAGTTGCATAAATAAATAACATTAAAAAAGCACAAACCCAGGCTTAATCTAGAACATGTCACACACTGAAAAAACAAAGTGAAGCTGTTTTGTTCTGATCCAGACTGCCTGAGCTGATTGCCAGAATCCCTTGGTTCTTCAGAGGTACCCAGTTGTTGCCAGTCTGTTGAGGTTTTCCTACTAACGATTAAGACTGCTATTGTACCTAATCATTTTGGCCGGGTGAAGAGGTTGTATTTGATTGTCTCCTTTCACGTGCTTCATGCAAATCGCCTGGGGGGAGGATCCTGCCCAGACTTGTTTCTTACTTCCTCTTTTTTCTCTCTGCCAGCATGTAGCAAGCCAGGAGAGCTAAGTCCTTTAAATATGTTTTCTTTTTGTTTTGCTTTCTGTAAATAAATTATTTTTATAGATATGCCTGGTGTATGTGACTTTTCTGATCTCTCCTGGGCCAGTATTCTGCCAACAGGTTATGTGCCCAGTAAACAGCCCAGTAAAACCCAGAGAGAAAAGAGAGATCAGCTCCACATGTCATGCACAATTTAAAGGCAGGTAGCAAAGACCTGTGAAGATTTTCTTTGGAGCCGCCTGGAGATTTTCCAGCAACTGCTGGTCTACAGGACAAAGAAGCTAGCTGAGGTGACTTGCAAAAGAAGGAAGAAGCCATGGCTACCTCCCAGCCCTCAGCGATGCCTCTGGAGCGCCTATCAGAGACCAACTATTTGAATTGGGCCCTGAAGATGGAGATGTATCTTCGCAGAGAGAATCTTTGGCTGCCAATTGGTGAGCAAACCCCCCAAAATCCCAGTGCTGAATGGCTGAGACAGGATGAGTGGGCTAGAGCCACCATTATCTTGGGAGTTGAGGACAATCAGCTAGTCCACGTGCGAGGCATGCAGTCTGCAAAGCAACTTTGGGATGCTTTGAGAGACTTATATGTAAAGGCAACAGCAAGGAGTAAAGTCACCCTGATGAAAAAGCTGTACAAAGCCTGCCTTGCAGAAGGAGATAGCCTTCCTGAGCACCTGCATTATATTCAGCAGCTGTTTGTTGAGTTGCAGGAGAGAGGAATGGAATTTACACTTCTCACAAAATCCTATATCCTCCTGTCCTCACTAAATGCAACGTGGGACACACTGATTTGTACCCTGGAGGCTATGCCTGAAGCAGACCTCACCCCATCATATGTTACACATCGCTTACTCGCTGAATGGGAGAAGAGAGAGGAAAGATCCCCCCCCATCTCTTCTGGAAAGCTGCAATACCAGAAAATGAGGGAAAAGAAGGGAAAGGAACCTGAGGCCACAGCGCTAGCCAGCCAGCGATGCTTCACTTGTGGTTCAGCTGGACATTTGCAAAGAGACTGTGCCATGAGACCCAAGACTAGAAAGACAGAGAAGAAGAACACAAGGGCAACACAGAAGAAGGCTCTTCAGACAACCCAAATTGCACAGGTTGCTGAGAAGGGTAATTCTGATGTATGGGTGTTAGATTCTGGGGCCAGTTGTCATTTATGTAATTGTAAAAGCTCTTTTGTGTCACTGTCTAAAACTGAAAGACAAAGTGTATCTTTGGCTGATGGGTCTGTGACCAAAATTATGGGACAAGGTGACTTGTATTTATCCTGCTTAGGAGAAACTGTAAAAGGTGTGTTGTATGTGCCAGATTTACAATCAAACCTTTTATCTGTGGCACAATTGGCTGCAACAGGGTATATCATAACATTTAAGAAAAATGGTTGTGAGATACGAAAAAATGGGAGATTGTGTGCTACTGGTATGTTAAAAGACTCCTTGTACATTGTGCAAAATGCAAGGAAGCCAAGCTGCAAGGCTGCAGTTGGCAACACTCCATATCATGACCAATGTGTACACCTGATGCACAGGAGATTTGGTCATGCTAATTTCAAGTATATAGCACAAATGCCACAGCTGTGTGCTGACCTAAAGATAAAACCCTCTGACAAATACTTAGACTGTGTAGTTTGCAAAGAATGCAAAACACTAAAAGCTCCTGTGAGTAAGCACAGTGACAGAGTTACAACTAGACCTTTGGAAATTGTACACTCTAACATTATTGGTCCTTTTGCTCCAAGTCTTGGACAAGCAAGGTATGCAATGACCATCATTGATGATTTCTCAAGATACACATTTATCTACATCTTAAAACATAAAGATGAGGCATTTGAGAAATTTAAAAGTTTTGTGACATGGGCAAATGGAAAATTCCCTAGGCCTGTATCTGCACTCCAATGTGATAGAGGAGGAGAATACCTTCCTGACAAATTCAGAAGGTTCCTAGTGGAAAAAGGGATAGAACAAATTCTTTCTAACCCTTACACCCCTCAGCAAAATGGTGTTGCTGAAAGAAAGGGCAGAACCTTGCAAAATGCAATGGAATGCATGATTAAAGATTCACAATTATCTTTTAAGTACTGGGGAGAGGCCATATCTACTGCCACTTATGTACAAAACATATTGTATAACTCTGTGATTCAGGACACTCCATTCCATTTGTTTTATGGTGTGAAACCAAAGGTAAACCATCTTAGAGTGTTTGGTAGCACTGCATGGGTTCACATCCCAAAACAGCAGAGAAGGAAAGGAGGCCCCCAACAAAGAAAGCCATCTTTGTTGGCTATGAACAAAGCCAAAGGAGCTACAGGTTCATAATGGGAGAGAAATTAATAATTAGCAAAAGCGCTTCTTTTGCTGAACAAAACTGGGGGAGATTAAATTCTAGCTCTCCAGTTGATCTGACCACCACAAGAGAACAGCAAGGACTTGCTGATGGTGATCTTTTGCCTGATGACATTAAACCAGAAAAGCAAACTGAAGATCTGTCTGATGAGACAGATGCTTCTCAGGAAAGTGATAGGAGTCGAAATTTAAGCCTTGTATTACCTCGCAGATCTCAGAGGAGTAATAAAGGCATTCCTCAATCACGTTTTCAGGCTGAAACAGTAAAGGCTTTTCACATATTCACAGAACCTGAGTCTTTAGAACAAGTGAATGCTTTACCACCAGAGATTGCACAAAATTGGCATTCTGCCATGCAACAGGAATTAGCATCCTTGAAAGAAAATAAAACATGGAAAATGGTAAATCTACCTCCCAATGAACGCTGTCTGGGTTGTAGGTGGGTTTTCAAACTGAAAAGGGATGCTGATGGCAAAATCCAAAAATATAAAGCAAGGTTGGTTGCAAAAGGGTTCACTCAAAGGAAAGATTTAGACTTTGACAAGACTTTTGCACCAGTTACTAAAGGTGAATCAATTAGATTACTGTTAAAAGTTGCTGCACTAAAAGGAATGTCATTTAACCACTATGACATTCAGACTGCATTTCTCTATGGTGATTTAGATCACAAATTATACATGCAGCAACCCCCTGGCTATGAAAAAGGGGAGAATCTAGTCTGCAGAAGTCTGCAGAAGTCAATCTATGGGTTAAAACAAGCTGCTAGATCCTGGAACCAAAAATTAGATGAAAAACTGCAGAGTTTTGGTTTTGAAAAAGAAAAAGCAGATCCCTGTGTATATATGAAGAAGGACAAACAAGGCTGTATGTATCTGTGCATTTATGTTGATGATTTGCTGCTGTTCACACCAACAGAAAAACAAAGGCTTGATTTTGAAGCCTGCATGAAAAGCCATTTCACATTAAAAAGCCTTGGAATTATAACAACCTAGGTTTGGAAAAACACAGGAAGAAGGATGGTAACTTTCTGTTAAACCAAAGGGGAGATAATGGTAAAGTAATGTGAATGGAAAGACATATAAAGTTGTCAGAGTTTGCATCTTAATCTATAGTGTAAAAAGGGGAGTGTTGAGGTTTTCCTACTAACAATTAAGACTGCTATTGTATCTAATCATTTTGGCCCGGTGAAGAGGTTGTATTTGATTGTCTCCTCTCATGTGCTTCATGCAAATTGCCTGGGGGGAGGAAACCTGCCCGGACTTGTTCTTACTTCTTTTTTTTCTCTCTGCCGATATGTAGCAAGCCAGGCTTGCTCTCAATGAGAGCTAAGTCCTTTAAATATGTTTTGCTTTTGTTTTGCTTTCTGTAAATTATTTTTATAGATATGCCTGGTGTGTGTGACTTTTCTGATCTCTCCTGGGCTAAAGGCTTTCCCAGCATTCTGCCAACACAGTCTGCTCTTCCATTTTATCCTTGTGCCTCTACAAAGCTGTCTGAAGGACACACTGCACTGTAAGTCAACCATGACCAAGACTCAAGAAATCAAAGCATGATGGATTACCAAACACACACACACACACACACACAGAATAAGCTAACATGGACACTCCAAGATGCTGTTACTGCACTTCAGGCATCCCTTGCCTATGATTCAAGGCTATCTATCTTTACACTTTTATACACGTAATTGTTCAATAATAAGGGCAGGAGGGGAATTTTAATATTATATGGCTTTGAGATCTCTCTCTCTTTTTCTCTCTCTCCTCTGTAATATGTAATATATTCACAATTCACACCACTTTCTTCTTTGAGTAGTTCCATACTACTACTGTTTTCACTCCTCAGTCTTTCCAAAGAAGCTGCAATTATGTTTCCTGTTGCCATTCATGCAAAGAACATGATGAGATCACCAGGAGCCAATCCGTGTTCTGGCCAGAGGGCCAATAGGAGAGCAAAACATTTTAATTCAATCAGCGCTGTTGTCCTCCCTTAACCAACGCACGTCCTGGAGAAATACAAATCCCCACCTTGCTCCCGCCCTAAACGAAACAAACAAACAAGGACATAAAATAAGTTGCTACTAGTGGTATGGTGGAAAGTTGTGAGAGGGATGGTGGAACATACAAGTTGGTTTGTCTCCATCCCTAGTGGAAGATGGAGGTTTTCAAGCAGAGAATGATTCTTGGATAATGAGCTGTTATGGCAGGTGCAAATGCTGAAATGGAATTGCACTTTGACTTTGCTAATAACCAAGCCAATATTTTGGAACCACATCAGCAAACCCTGTTAGACTACTGTTCCTGCATTCTGTTATATATATTTTTTTCCTTAGAACTGAATCAGTCTTCCAGAGACTGGCATACAGATTTCTTTTATGGATGCTACTTTAATAATTAACTGGACAAATTGGTCTTTCTGTCTCTCTCTCTCTCTCTCTGATAGGAATAGTGTGAAAATTCATCATTGTGTAAGATGGCCAAGCAAGTAGCCTGCTTCCTTTGTCAGCAACACTCACAAAGTTGGTCTCAATTTCTCACCACAAAATCAGTGACATAAATTTGATTCAGAATTAGTGACATAAATTTCATTCACCTACAAAACTGCTGTTGAAATGCTTTGCATTTCAAATCTAAACAGTATTGAAAATGAAGGTGGAAAATAAGCTTATACACCAATTTCCATCTCTCTCTCTCTCTCTCTCTCTCTCCAGTTGAGAAGTAACCAGTGTGTGTCATAGACCACCCTGTTCTCTGCTACACTCTTTAAACAAACATGCTTAGTTCTTCTTTATTTATCTAGAAACAAATTCAAGGGATAAGAATTATAATGTCATGGCCATATTTTGTCTCTCTTGATGGGGTGAAAAGTTAGATATAAATATGACCCCAACATTGAAATAGTTTTGAGCAACTAATGCCATGCAAATCCTACAGTTTCTTTATCACCAGCCTGAGCAACTTTGAATATTTAGAATACTGGCCTGTATCATATATCATCAAGGGGGTTATAAGTGGATTTTTTCCCTCCTGAAGATTATGGAAGTATCCTGGAATTAATTATTTAAGCATAGGAATTCACACAACTCTGTGAGTATGCACTGTCTGTCCAAAAGTTTGAGATGACTCAGAAACTATAATAGCAACACATTTTCATATACTTGCAACAAAACTAGGCCAGGTTGGTCAAATATTCACATACTCTTAGAGAAGTATATATTATTGTCCATTAATCATCAGGTCATCAGGTGTTATGGTTGGGTGGATTTCCACTGAATGTTGAAGAGCAGCAAGGGAAGAGCTTTCAGATCCTAGGTGTAGATCTCCTGGAGGCCATACAAATGGAGGAACCAGACGGTTGCAGAAGAAGAGAGAACAGCTTAATTCTTAAAAAAAGATTATTTGGAGATTTTGACTTCTGTTCCTTCTTCCTGGCCTATTACTGAAACATTTGTGAATCATGCCTTTGAAAGGAGGAAGAGTGTAGGATCTGACTGCCATGTTTTCCTAAAAAAATATAGCCTGATTTGCAAGTTGAATGCCTGGTTTTAGGAAAAACAACAACAACAAAAAAACCCCTAAACTAAACTAAAAGGTAACCCAGTATTTCCTTGCCCAGCAACAACCCAGCTTTCCATTTTAGGATTCTCACTCTGCTTCTGCTTCAACTTTTTCTTTATTTCTTCTTTCTTTTTCTTATATTCCAAACCAAAATATCCAGGCATGTTCAGATGGTATGATCAAAAAGTCAGGATGGCAGCTACAGTATGATAGCACAATAGAAGCTCTGTCCATTTTTTAATGTGGTAAGAATAAAAACATGGTTTTCATTGCACTGTTCCATGCTCCATCTTGACTTTTTTGATCATACCCTGTAGATACCTTTGGAACAACCCTATTGTTTGGTCAAACATATCTAATACTTTGCTGGCAGCAGACTATTGAATAGAAACAGCAAAAAATGAGCCTATGTGGTTCTCCCTGTTTTTGTTGATTGTGTATATGTGTGTGTGTGTGTGATATTCTAAATCTTAACAGCATTTGAATACATGGTGGAAGCCCTGACTCCCCACAGTTTGCCTGAGTCCCTTACGAGTTTGGAATGTCTCAATACTGGAAACAGCAAGGGGTGGTCCTTGATTTTTCCTTTTACCCCCCAAACTAGATTTCCCTCCCACTTTATGAGGTCAGGAAATTGATACATCCTATGGGCACTATGGCATTATCTCAGGGTTATTGAAGTGCATGATGCTATAACATAAAGGTTTCTTTATGTTGGAATCTATGAGATTTTTAAAGTTATATGATGGAGGTTGGGTGGTCTTAATTCAGATTAAGGAGAAAAGTGAATATACAGAGCTACTAGTATGGCAAGATGATCTAATCCAAATTCAAAAAGAGGTTCAAAGCTCTAAAGTAAATCATCAGAATTCATGGACTGTGATTTGTACTTGCTTTTTATCAAATCTTCCTGAATTACAACCCATCTCATTTTATCATCATAATTAACTGGTATTAATTCTATCCCTGTTTTTTTTTTCCTTTCTACTGTAATCGAAATATGTTCCCATCAATTGCAAGTATTGTGTTTTCTGCCACAACTCATAAACGGATTTGAACTTAATTTAATTTCAGTTAAAATATTTTAATGCTGTTCATATGGTTACTCTTCTTGTATGTAAAATTTCCTCCTTTGTGACAGATTATACAATTAAGTGGCAAGTTTTGGAGAGACTCACCGAACCATGTTCTCAAATTGCGGGGATGGGGATTGTGTCTACTTGTTGTTAGGCTAAACTTAAAACCATTGAAATCCATTTGCCTCCTCACACAGTAAGTACGACAGAAGAGTTCTGATGATATCCAAAAAATATGAAACACCATTTCACATAAGAACATTTACTGTTCACAGAAAGTAGATCTGCTTCCACTACTGCTAAAGCAGAAGTGTAACCTGCTCCTTTGAAATTTGTCTGTTTGGCAGTAGAAAATCATTCTGAGAAAATAACAAATGGAGCTGATTCTTGAGACCCACCATGTGAATCTTATACATACATATGCAAGGATTTTTAGAACGCTCGATTATCTGCCATCAAGTCATTTTTGACCACAGAGATAGACTTTTTCCATGACAATCTGTCCCTAACTTGGTCTTTCAGGTCTTCCAAGGGTACACTCAAAGCCACTGTCACCTTGCTGCTGATTGTCCTCTTCTTTTTCTTTTCACGTTTCCCAGCATTAGAGCCTTCTCCAGAGAGTTACAGTAGGTTTTCCCACAATGTGAAGCTGATCTTTTATATTTTAAGGTAAATCAAGTTATAAGCTCAGAGATAGGGTGTCTGGATCCTTATGTTTTGGTAGGAATTTTATTTTAGGTAGATAAAAAGAGATGCATACTAAGTTGTAATATAGCCATGGAAACCCTTTGGAACAAGCTATTCCCAGGGGCAAGACTCTCCACTCTCCCGGCCTTTCGGAAGGAAGTAAAAACATGGCTATGCCATCTGGCCTGGGATGGGAAAGGGGACAGCTACTCATGGGGGTGGTTGGCCCCATGACGGTGCCAAGGTGAAGACCTTCTACCTTGAATTTTATATTTTATATTTTATATATTTTATAGTTGTATTTTATGTATTTATCTTGAATTGTTACCATTTTAATTATTTGTAAGCCACCCAGAGTCATTGTGCACGAGATGGGCAGCAGAGAAATTTAATAAACACATAAATAAATAAATAGCCATGGAAACATGATTTCAGAACTATTCCATGCTGTTCATGAAACATACCATCACTTACATTTGTCCCTGTTATTAATTTTTGTCCTGTTGACTTTCTTTGTCAACAATCTAAAGGAAACAAGTACAAAAAAAGCAGGGAAAAGGGAGGGACCAATTGTGTCCAGTCCAACAGCAACAAGTACAAGCAAAAAGGAGGCCTCATGGCTTTGGCATGTTTGGCAAATAATATTTCTTCTCATGAACTAAAGAGAAACGCAGAGAGCCGGGCAGTGCCTGGAAGGAATAGTATTAGGGATGAATGGTCTTGAGGTTGGAAAGGAGAAGCCTCATTCCCCAAGATATGGCTTCTTGCATTGCAGCCATATTCTTCTGAAGGAAGCCTACACAGCAACAGATCTATGCAATATTTATAGGCCAAGAAACTTTACTGATGTAAGGCTGGACTACAGAAAATCCAGACCACTCCTAACAGGCATCAAAGAGATATATACAACTCTTTTCTGCCACAAGTCCAATTTTTTGCAGACCAGATCTGGTAACCCTAGCCAAAGGGCTGACAGGGCTAAACTGATGGTTGATACATTCACAAGTCCTTCATTGCTGAATTACTGTACTCAAGAACCTCCTTGAGGCCACTGAATGGATTTGCCTGTCTTGATTTGAGACCACCCTATTTAGAGTAGAAGAACAAGTATAAAGGCCTGTAGAAATGTATGATACAGTTCATGTTTTAGGACAGATGCGGTGAGAATTAAAGAAAAATTCAAATAATTATCCGTGTCAGCAACAGTATACTGTACATAACGTTTCTCCCATTCTTACTTGAGGGGTCTTGTCCTAAAATGCATACTGAGACCATTCTATTCAGTTCACTTGGCACACCTGGATCCCTTGCAATCCTGCCTTTCTGCAATAGCTTTTTAGCATTTGGCACTGAAACATTGCATGTAGTATGGTCAGCCAGGACGGTGCAGTGGTTAAAGTACTGGACTTAAAAGCAGAGAGAGCCAGGGACAGGTCTATCTTCAGGTACACATGTTTATGAGTAACATAGGTCTAGAATTATTGGTTAGCTCAATTTACCTTATAGAGCTGGTGTTATGAGAAAAAAACCCCTACATATTCATAATAAATAACAGTTGTTGGACTGGTATTACATGTTGTAATTTCACTAAGGATATATTTCTGCCAGCCTTGCATGATGAAACTAAATTACACACACCAACTTTTATTTAATTTATTGGTGAGCATATGTCTATTAAGTCACCAGGAAATGAACCCAACTTGATAGCACCTAACTAGCTATCATAATTAAACAACAATATAAGAAAGGTAGAATTAAAAACAAAATTAAACAACAAAGTTAAAGGCAGTCTATCCTTTTTTAAATGAAATTGCTTGATGAAGTATCTCAAGGAAATGTTTTCATAGTGATGAAATGGTAAGATATGGCTATTCTAATATTGTCCTATAACTTAACACAGATGTTATCACTAGAACCACAGTAAAATTATGTTTTCTTCATCATCCCCAACTTACTTATTTCATAAATATTTACTTAATTGTGCTTCAGAAAAATATTCAGGCTTGTTTGTGTAAATTATTCAGACTAACAGTAATTGTTTAATTCATTAGCTAACTTATAAAGCAAACTTACCTTTTACGTGAAGATTCACTGCACTTAGTTTGCAATATCTTGTTTTGGGGAGATAGTTTAATTTAATTCTACAATCAAAATAAACCAGTAGGACCTGGATCTGTTTAATCTGAAATGGTACACTGTAATTCAAAAGAAAACACTAACCAGCCTGAAATGTTTATCTTTTGATTATACAAACACACATACATGCACAGAACCATGCAGACACACACACGTACACATGTGCACACACACATACACACTTCTCCTTGAGTTTTCCAAAAAAGAAAGAAAGAAACTGCATTGACATTTAATATTTCTCGAGTAAGGTTATCAGTGTTTTAGCTTCAAATGACCTTTCCCAGCATGGAATTGATCTTCAGAGAAGCCATTCAAGATTGAAGTGGTGATAGCCTGTATATATAGATCTAAAAAAGAAAGTATTAAGCATTTTTTGAGGAACTGAAGTGTAGAAAAGCATGGTCTATGAAATTGATTTCAACATTATACATAAGGTATAAGATTATTTTATCCAAATAAAAGGGCAAAAGAAAAAACATTTGGAATATTTATCCATTCCATACTTGTCCCAATATACTTTCTTGATCTGGACTTGGGAAGCAAGTATGTTGGAGAAAAATCCTAGTAAGTGGGCAAAACACTCTCTACAAGTGTATTGTAGAGGATTAACAATAAAGGAAGGGGTTGATCCCACAATTTAGAATGCAATATTTGTAAAGGAATGCTCAGATGCAATACTTACCTTTTATTAACCTGAATCCACTGCAGATGAGACCAGCTTTTAATTTTGTATGTTAGGTATTTTTCATTTATTCATTTATTCATAAATCATAGGTCTGCCCAAAAGGGCCCCCAAGCCAATATATAACATTAAAACATAACAGATTAAGAGCAGAGCAAGCCATCTTTGAAGCAGTCAGAGTGGAACATACATTTAAAACCTATCAGATATCAAAATGAATCCACTTCTGTAAGCTGAGTTCCTAAGCTTGTGATAGCAAAACCAAGTGGTGCTTTGTATATATGAATAAGCTGTCACAAACCTAGCAATAAAGGAAATGTTGTCTTTATCATACACACAATGGTTTTAATTAAGTGAAATCAAGCAATGCACTCACATGTACAGTATAAGCTGGGTTTATATAGTTACCTCAAAAGATGGCTTTATATTTTTCCTGCTTTTCATTAGCACATAGCTCTTGGTGTTTTGGCTGATACAGGGGATGAAAATCAGCATTACAGTACATTTAAGACATGAATTTATATAGAAATTAAACAAAAGAAAAAGAAGGGGCTTCAAAAGGAGTCTTCAAAGGGGCTTGAGCAAAGGACCTCCTTGAAGCTCCTTTCAGCAGTACAACCTCCTTACTTTTAAGAGCTGAGCAGCTCTGCTCTTTCACTTGGCCTTTCTTCAGAGACCTCCTTCAACAGGATCAATAGCTAGAAAAGGCACAAGTCAGGTACAAGAAGTGCCAGAAGATGCTTCTGGGTTGGGTATGCTGAGCATATGCTCAAAAGAATCTTTTGGTTGTTGGAACTGCAAGGCTTCAAGGTGATGCAAAACACCTCATTGAGAAGCATCATGTTGTCTCCTCACCTCAATAAGAAGAATCACATTGCTTCATTAAGCAATGCAAATCTTATTGTTGATAGAAATTATATTTCTATTTTTATTGTATTACCATATCTGGAATGGTCTTGAATTTTAATCCTGTTTTATTGTAAACCGCCCAGAGTCCTCCTGTGAGGGGAGATGGGCAGTGAATAAATTTATTAAATAAATAAATAAATAAGCCAAAGCCAAGCCACCTTGCACAAGCCTTCTGGCAAATTATCAGCCCTTTGAGCAGGTCAGGAAACAGGCACAATAGGGATTCCAGAAATGCTACTTTATTGTTGTAGATTATAATAACAGAACCTTGAAAGCCTGTCTTACACCAGACAGAATTAAGGCAAACTCATTCTGAGTTTCTTTCTCATACTTTCCACTTTCCCAAGACTGAATTGCTGTTTCTCTCTCCTTAACAGTTCATCCATTCAAGTATGCTCCTTTACACAAATATCTCTATTTAGAGGAAGCACACCCAGCCCACAGGTAGTAATCTTAATGAATGGTGCAAGTCCTCTCTACTGAAATAAATTAACACATATAACAACATCATCATGACTATGAACTATAAAGCTTCTCCATAGTTAATTTAGATAAGTTAGTGTTTAACACTAAAAAAATTGACTTCTTCAAGACAGCTGTGCTTGATCTTGGAGTTTTTAGGAAAGGAATAAAATCTGTATATTAAAGATTTTAATAAAAAGCTATGCAAAGTTTTGAAGCAATGAGAGGAAATTCCTCTGAATAATCTCAAATCAAATGTTTGGTGTGATTTGAGGAGTTGAATCAAGTTAGATGCCGTTGAAATGCTTCTGCAAAGATTTGATGGACTTTGTGGCTTTGCAAAATCTCTAACACACTTGTCATTTTCCTTCCATATATGAACAAAGCTATAAGGCGAGTTAAGCAATATAATGCACCCCTCCAATGAGTTTAATTGCTTCTGCAACCTTGTCTATCAGAGCACTGAGGAAGGCCCTGCCTTACTGTTTTAGGTTTACATTTCTGCTATAATTTATTTAGGTAGGTTCACTCAGATGTATTCACCTGCTGTTTTTTAATCTGGTTTGTTATTTTGGTTTGATTCTTTATTTTCCCCAAATCTATAAATCTCACCTTTTCTGACTAGTAATTCGAGTTAATCCAGTCTGTCTGCGATTGTTTTAGCTGTTCAGACCTCCTTTTCATTCCGCTTCTTCCTCTCCATTTCACCACATTTTTAAGGAAGAAAAGCTTGTGGGTTTTTTCCTTGTTATTTATCTGTTACTGTTGTGTCTTGGACTGAGTCAGTGAACTTTCTTCACTGTATGAGTGGAACTGAGAGTGTCTAATTGTATTAGACTATTTGCTCACGCTTAAATGCTGCTTCACTTGCAACCAACTCTCAGTAGGATATGCATCAATTCAATTAATGTTAAAAATACAGTAACAAAATATAATCATAACATGATTGCAATTGTACTACACCAAGAATTAACATACCCCCAAAATAGACAGACCATCACTTACTGCAAGAGGGAATCTCATTGCATCGCATTGCATGGTTCATCTGTGCTGCTAGGCAAATCCCAGCCTCCCCTGTCAAAGGGTGGTGCTCTAACCTCTACACTATCCAGCTGCTATATATGCATTTTGGAAGGTTTTGTGCTGTCCCTTTCATATTGTATGCTAGTGTCTATCATAAGACAGATCTCACAAAATATTGGTCTTTGAAGTTGTTTATTGCTACCTTGTTCTCCAGTCAACTAGTGGTTTTTCTCACAAGCATAACTGCTATAGAGTGTCCTGATCATCATGCATTCAAATTAGTTAAAGCTCACACTTTTATATCAGTGTTTATTACAAAAACCCAGAGCTTTCTCCAACTATGATTTTGCTTTCAGTAACATTGCACTTAAATATATAATAAATAAGTATATAATAACTGCTCTTATCAGACCAATATTTTGAGACTGTTGCCATAACCATAGCAATTAAAGAACATTTATATTATGGTGTCTACCTCTTATATTGGACAAAATAGCTCAGTGGATCATGTTCAAAAGATACAAATAGTGTTTTAACAGATTATTCTTTTAACCCTTCCATGTTTTAGCTTTTCAAAGGGTAAAAAAAAATAGAATTTATTGAAGAATGTAAAAAAAAGTACATCCTGTATCTTCTATATGCTCAGTTTTCTCGTGTACCCATTGAGGTTAATGAAGTCTTGTTATAGGTCAAAATTGGATGTTGTCTTGGAAGTAAAAGCCTTGTACATTATCTCATAATCTTCTTCAAAATATTGACTCAGGGTCCATTATTATTCATCAGTGGTAAGAGATAAATCAGCAAGGCCACCTTAATGGAGTATGATGAGAGAATACTGATAGATGTGTCCAGAGAGATTTAGAATACCGAATACCAATATGTTTGGACATGAAACTGGATATTCTCATTAGACAAGAACCATCCAAAGCCTCTGTACTGATGCTTAATAGCTCATAGCAGTTTGCAGTTTGCCAGCTGGCTAACACAGTTGCAAATGAACTGTTCAGTTTTTAAAAAATAACTATGTTACTTGGCATTCCAAGTAAGCATTTTTTGTTTGTTTGTTTTATTAAACGTTTTATTGAAAATGTGAGATCTTACCATTTCAGAATCAAAACATGAATGATGTACATTTTTGTTACATTGCACAATGTGTGGATAGTACTTTTGGGGAACTGAAATTTGGTATGCGGGGAAATGTATTGCAGTCTTTATGAATATTGAAATCGCATTAAGCATTGTCAAAATAATCTTATCCAGATGTTGCAGTGGTAGAGAAGTCCTGGTCATAAAGGCTTACTAAAGTTTGATACCCAAATTGCCAACTGAACAAAAGCTGATAGAGGCTAATGCTGATATTGTCAGCAGACCAGCAAGGTATCTCAATATTTTATATGGTGTTTTGTTCAATAGGCCTTATCATATTTATGATGTCTTTTGTTATTTGATTACTTCATAGGTTTTGTTTATGTCACTTTGACTCTTGAATAGGCAAATGGATAAAAGTTCTTTTTGAAAAAGTGCTGTTGTATAGAAGCAGCAGGAAATCAATTTTCAGCCCCAGCAGCCCTTAGAGTGGAGTTGAGGAGTACTCCAAATATGTTCTTACTGTCGCCAGCTAACATATTTTACCAGGCAGTTTTGGGATCTTTTTGCCATACAGTCAACAACCTTATTTCTAAAATCTTACATGAATGTAAGTTGTGTTTTAACAATTGTTTTGTTTTATTTTAACAATTGTTTTAATAAGCCCCAATGGGTGAATTTATTTATTTATTTGTTTGTTTGTTTATTTATTCTATCCTGCCTTTATTATTTTTATAAATAACTCAGGGTGGCGAACATACCTAGTACTCCTTCCTTCTCATCCTTTCCCCACAACAACAACATCACTGTGAGGCGAGTTGGGCTGAGAGAGAGTCATGGGCCCAAAGTCACCCAGCTGGCTTTCATGCCTGAGGCAGGACTAGAGCTCTCAGTCTCCTGGTTTCTAGCCTGGTGCCTTAACCAGTAGATGCTGAGCCACAAACCTTGGTTTATGAGACACCATCACTGGGATCACACATCATCCTAAACTAAAATCCATAAACCACACTTTGACTTAATGTTGTAAATTCAACCACTGAAGGCCAGTGCACAGCTTCAAAGGGGTGATTGGCTTCACAAAGTTTCATGTACCTTTGAAGCTGCTTCAGAAAGAAACACAGACACATATACCCACATATCACATGCTGTAGCTAAGAGAAGTAGCCACATTACTTCATTCTGAGATTTCCCTTGACCTGCACAAAAGGTCTCCTGCAGTTAGAAGAGGATTCAGGGTCTGTCTCTGTTGTCAACAGGACAAAAGCAGCTTTACACCATCACACTGCAAGCTCTGCCCTTTCATATGTATGTGTGATGTCACAACTCAGGGACAAAAGTGGGGAGGTTGGGCCACAATGGTACAATCCTGCTTTTATCAATTGATCCCTTTTGCTGCTGTGTCCTCCCCCAGACATGAAACACTTTACTGAAGCAGACAGGCCATCTCCTCGCAGCTGGTATATATGTTCACAAGTTGTGCAGGCAAATGTAAACAAAGTGCCACACTACTTAAATCCAAAATGTCTTCATAGCAAGTAGCTCCCAGAGCTATGGCCAAATTCTTCCACTCTGATATTTCTAGAGGAATTGATTTGTGACAACTGAGCCATTTTATATAGGTTAAGATGTCTGAATATTCAGCAACAACAAAATCTCAGAACTACCAGTAAAGTTTTCATTGAGCTGATCAGCAATGAATGAAATGTTCTGCATTTGTGCAATGTGTGATCATAATTACAAAGCAATGATTAGTGGCAAAGATTACCTTTTCTCATCTGTAAAATGTGAAAATTATACTAGGAAGACAATTCTGTCATTTCTTTCAACTAAGAAACAGATTTTGTGTTTAATCAACTAGTTTAAATGAAATATTGATCGATTCCTTCCATGGATCGGAAGACATTATTACATGCCTTATTCAACAAAAGCTGTGCGTCTTTTCAGAAAAAGAAAAACAATTGAGGCTTCCCTGGAATTTATTATAATAGCTAGATGGCAAGCTGTAGCAGCTGAATTCCTAGGTTTTAGCCCTGGGCATTATCCATGTGGGACTTGGCCCCATCCAATGGATCATGCCATAATTTTTATGTGCCAGTAAATGAGAGGTGCCTAACTATGGGAATCTTTCTGCTCTAAGCCAAAAAGGCTTTAATGGCTCTACAATTGATTTCAAGATTATTAGGAGGCTGGGAAATTGGGAAGGGGGGTGTCCCAAGGAAATCAATAAAAGAAGTCTAATTCCCCTGAAATTCAGTTAACTATCTCAGTGGAATTTTTAAAACTATTATTGTTTGTATATGTGTGTGTGTGTGTGTGTGTACATATATATTTATTTATTTATTTTAAAAAGCTACAATTTGTTTTGTATTTTATAGAGCATTTATATCAGCCTACCCTTCAGCCTATCCAGATGCCTCCAGCCACTCTGTGCTGTCTTTATGTCCCAAACACCTGCCAATGAAAGTGCTTCATTTTGATAAGAATTATGAGGATAAGAAAAACAATCAGATTAACTCTTTATATTTACACAGTAGCTAATAAGGACTTAATCTGATTTTTGCTTTGTCTTTATAATATTTATCAGGTTTTATCCCTGTGTTTTTGTTTTGTTCCTGGTAAGAGAACTGGAAGTTTATTTACATGCAAATAGAGGAAGACTCAGTTGATATTATAAGAGAAAAGATTATGAGACCATAAAGATAGCCCATAGGGGGAACTACTCTTCCCTAAAATTATGGTAAATACATTGTAAACTTTTATACTGTGGCTTAAAGCCAAATGGTAGAATGTATCACCAGCCTTGATGGAAATATCCAATTAGTCTGTTATTTTGGTGGAAAGCTTTCAAAGAAACTAGAAAATCATCCAATGCACACACATACACCCACATATCACATGCTGTGGCTAAGAGAAGTAGCCATGTTACTTCATTCTTCTTCATTCTTACTCTTATCTTATCTTATCTTAACTTATCTTATCTTATCTTACCTGCTTTGCATCAAATACATTGAAGCAACATAAGAAATCAATTCAGTTTCTGTAGGAGCTGCCAGGTTTGTTGTCATAAACAACACAAAACTAAAAAACAAAATCATTGGGTCAGTGATACTCAAAAATTAAAACAAAGAGCTTTTAAAAAATATAATTAAGAATAAATTTATACAAATCTGGTAATAATTTAGTAACTATATTAATAATGTTTTCCCACTATAGTACCTCTTTTACTTAAAAATTTGATATTTAAACAGTGAATATGGACAGTTAAAGTTTGTATTTATCTTTAAGAACACATGTGATTTAGTTTCCATTCCCCGCCCCCTTTGCTTTTTTTCCCCTGGTTTATCTGCATTTTTATTTTAGTTTTTAGTTTTTGTTTGGCTGTTTTTCTTCCAGTTTAAAAAAAAAAAGTGAAAAGAATGGGGTACAATTCTCTTTTCTTATTGTAGTTAATTTAAATTTATAAGCAGTATTGTTGTAAATGAATAGATTTTTAAGAAAGATGTAAAATGTTGGCAGCTGGTGAATTTGCTAGGATTAACGAACTGTTGAAAGCCAGTTTGGTGTAGTGGTTAAGGCAATGAGCAAGAAACTGGGAGACCAGGAGTTCTAGTCCTGCCTTAGGCACAAAGCCAGCTGGGTGACCTTGGGCCAGTCACTTTCTCTCAGCCCTAGGAAGAAGCAGGCAATGGCAAACCACTTCTGAAAAACCTTGCCAAGAAAACTGCAGGGACTTGTCCAGGCAGTTTCCGAGAATTGGACACAATTGAACAGATTAACACACACACAGTTACTGCTGTTATAAGTCAAAAGATACTTTAGGAAAAATTGTCCCCTTTTTTAGTGTACAATAAACTGCATCACATTTTACTGTTTCCCTCTGAGTAATACAGTTTTTAGAATAATTTGAATCTTTGAATTTTATTTGTTTGTTTGTTTGTTTGTTTATCAAATTTTGCCACCGCCTATCTCCCCCAAAGGAGGGACTCTGGGGAGTTTACAATAAAGTTGAAAGAATAAAATACAATAGAAACAAAATACAATACATAAAATATAAATATACTGTAAATGGAAAATAGAAAATAGAATCAAGATGGCAGATAAAATTCTATTTATTCTATTTATTTATTAATATTTATTAATTTATTTATTAATTTGAAACAGACCAAAAATGTCTATCAATCTAACCTTTTTGTACAGCAGTAATCAGTTTTTGGATTATGTTGGTTATGTTTTACTTCTGCTGTCTGTATTAAGCTACATTATTTCTTTATTATAACTTTGTCACAATATAGTATATGATGAGAGATTTTTGAAAGATTGCTTTTCTCAACTGCACTATTATTATTATTATTATTATTATTATTATTCCTAATCTGCATTTGAGGATATACTGGTGGTTTGGTTTTAATTTTTTAACCGTTCTGTGTATTCTCTCTTTTAGGTTTTCTTTTTGTTGACAGGCAAATCAATGATGGAAAATACTATCTATTTAAATCAGGATCTGACATAACAAAATAATCGCTGCAATGTAAGATCGCTCTTAGATCATAATAAGCACTGCCATTAAAATTAATCCCATTACCGACTTTCGCTTTTACAATCAGCAGGTGATAATCATATATTCTAAACCTGACATGATATAGCTATCACTGTAAGACACTTCTAATCATTATGTGAACGAATACTTGGAACATTTAATCAGGTAGCTGCATATAATTGCCATCTGACTAGACATACAATTAAACTCAACACTTTAAGGAGAAACTTTTTTCAAAGTTTCTTTTTATAAATGCAAATGGATGTAGGATAAACAGGGTTGTATTAGTAGGCCTTGAGTGTCATCCTGTTTTTGTGCCATACATCATACTGATTTTTTTTATACCTCCAGTAGATTTTCTAGCTCTGCTTCCTACCTGCTGGAGGGAGATCAAAATACAAGTCCCATTGCATCAGAGCACACAATACTTCTGGCTGAGGACTTAAATGCCCTTTGAATGGACTGTTCGAGGCAGTATGACAAATAATAAGCAAGGCAAAGATACAGAAATGGCTAAGGAAAATCCCCAAAATGTCATGTTATTTTCATGTACCCAAAATTAATTAAATAAACTAAGATTGTTCCACATTTTTGTCTACCTTAAAAACTGTAATTTGTTGGCAGCTTTTGGAGAGTCTTTCCAATATTTTCAGTAGCTAGAAATGGATCTGGGGCATCTGTTCAGATATCCTTCTATTAGCATTAGTATTTAATTATCCAAGTATAGTTTAAAGCAGAAATCAGGATTTGGGGGAAGAGATCTAGACTTGGAATCTGGCATTGCAGGAAAGAAGGACTAAGCCCTTCCCTCTTCTTCAGTGCTCCTTGGGGGTGGGGGAAATTCTCCCTCTTATTGTAATGAATATTGAAAAAAAAAACTCTTGTTGGATGCAAGAGTTATTTTTATTTTTAAGCATTAGCAGAGGCTAAGTTTAAATCCTCCCTCCCCACATCTCAAAATCCCAATCATGATTGCCAATAACTTACAAGGACAACTGGAGTTGTGCAATGGAGTGCCAATGTAATATCTGCTTGCCAACTCTTCAAAACAGCTGTATTTATGCAGGGCTCACATGGCAACTGCAGAAGGCAGCTGCAAATCTAGGAAAAGGCATAACAATTTAAAAGAGTTGCAGTCAGGTGTTATGCTCCTGCACACTGCAAAGTGCTTTTTCTGATTTATTTCCAAAGCCTTGGACAGCCATACAGTAATGCCAATAATAAGTTTAAGTGATAAATGATGTTACATTTGTTGCTTGGGTTTCCTTTATTCAGATGTCTATTTTTGTCTGCATCTGTGTCTTTATCCAGTCCATTATCAGTAGCAAAGGACTATCAAATCAGATCAGATCTTCCAGGAATTCGTACAGGCTTTGGCATCAAGGCATATGATCATGTTTGAGTTGTTCCAAAATTTGACTGTCACAGGCAGAGCCTAACACATTTGGAAGCTTTTGGCCTCCACTTGAATATAGCAGATACTAATCAGAGCTGACTTCAAAAACTGGGCTAGTCAGGAGTAATAACCTTCTCCTCAATAGATTGCTTCAATGTCTCTTCCAAGAAATCTGGTAGTCCTTCATCTCTCTGCCTTTTTGCTTTTAATGTGGTGGCATTAACACATTTGCCACATTTCTGTATCTGGACAAAATCAAGAGTTGGAGAGTTGAAGCAATAGAAGTTGGCTCCATCAAAATCTCAGTGTAGGATTCTCACCATTAGATCCATATTTCTCCCAATTCCTTCTCTTCAGAAAGACGTTCATCTTCTTCTCCCCCACTTTTTTTTTTGCACACATGTTCTGGTGGTTTCGAGCTGTACTTAACCTTTTATTGGAAGATAAAGACTAAGTAGGTAGGAAATGATGTAAAATGAGAAGGATTATCAACTCATGCTAATGTTAATGAGGCAAATTTGCTATCCCTCCCCCCACCCCACCCCCACCCCGTGGTTTTGAGGGAAAAGTGAAGGAGTTATTTTAGGACTTACATTACAGTTTTCATATTTTCCATATTGGTTGAATAGAAATAATGTTGCCAATGGCAAACCACCCCGCTCTATAGTCTGCCAAGAAAACGTCGTGAAAGCAGCATCCCCCCAAAGGGTCAGACATGACTCGGTGCTTGCCCAGGGGACCTTTCACCTTTCACAGTCAAAGCAAAGTCTTGGGATAGCAAAGGTATGGGTCCACCTGCAGCTCTAGTCTTCGTATTGCCCTCTTGATCAAAAGACATCTTCTGAATGCAGTGATCAGAGTTTATGCTCCTTTTCCCTGGAAGAAAGAATACTAAGTATCAGGTCCTAGGGAAGGTGAAGAATTAAATGTAATCATCTCTCAGTTATGGAGAGTAACTCTTCAGCTTTTTTCTTGTTAAAGTTCACCCAGTAATAGTGAAATCCCAATGTTTTCTTCAAGGCAGCATCACTGATTTGATAGTAAGATTGTATGTAGTAAGATTTGATAAGCAAACTTGGAGACAAAGTGAAAAAAAGACAAAGACTGATCATTTGATTAAGATAATGTGAGGTTTGAGCCTGCTTCTGACTCCGAAAACAAAACTTATCTGGAGTCAGAAGGGGAAAACAAAACTTATCAACAGGGACTTGGAGGAGCTGAACCAGGAAGTGACTCAGCAGAGCAGGAGAATTTGTAAACGCAGATTGGGCAAACTCCGGAGGGGGATTTGAATCCTCCAATCAGCGCTTGAGAGAGGAGAGCAGAGGAGTGTGTGAATCAGAAGACAGCCCGATTGGCTGCAGAAGAGAAAAGGTGCAGAAAGGAACATGTTAAAACGGTAAGCGTGCGTTGAGCAAGCTGCTGGAGACAACCGATCCCTCGAGCTCACAGCACTTGCAGAAGAGTCCTTACCAGCATCAGAAGCCTTGCCTGTAGCCAGCGTGGAACCAGCACCAGCAACTTCTGCCACTGCAGACCCACCTGCTGCACAAGCTGCTCGAGTCAAGTCTCTCCCTGCCATTCCTGCAGAGCACAGTCTCGTGTCCAGCTACAAGCCTCGTTGTATTGCTCCAGCGCATTCCAGGTGTGCTTCCAGATTCCAGCCTTGCCTAGATGCTCCAGCCCAGTCCAATCTTGTTCCCAGCTCTCAGCCTTGCCTAGACTCTCCAGTCCAGTCCAGCTTAGCCTCCAGAGCCAAGCCTTGCCTAGAGGTTCCAGTAGAGTCTCGCCTAGCCTCCATATGTCAGCCTGGTCCTATCTGCATGCCAGTTCACAGAACCTTGCCTCCAGCTTCTGTCTTGCCATGCACGCTAGCTTCATCAAGTCTGACAGCTTCGATCTGAGAGCTGAATTCTGCCTTGCTGTTCTGCCACAATCTGATCCTGCAGCTTTACCTGTTCATCCATCATTGCCAGGGAGGTCTAGATTGAAATTGCTTGCCTTATTTATTAACCAGGGCTTTACTGTTGTAAATAGTTGTTTTAAATAAAGAGTTTGATAATAATTCTGTCTGGCTGCCTCATAGTCTGAACAGGAGAGTCAACACCAAAATGTGAATGTGTTTTTGTTGTTGACAAAGTCAAAAATGTCTTAGAGAGATTGTGGGGAAAGTGAAGGAAGGAGCCTATGCCAAGTATTTATATCACTGCTGTTATTTCTTTTGTTTCTGTATGTGCACAAAATTCTCTTTGGGTCCTAGAGCTTTCATGGTTCGTTTATTGTAGGTTCTGAAGGCTTCATCTTGGAACAGAAAAGATAATGAAATATTCAGCAGTGAGCACACTGAGGCAAGTGAATTTTGTAACTTGAGTAGATTTGTGCCAATAGGCTCTTAACTTTATCTTTGAATTCTCATTTGCATCTTCCTTGAGTCAAATTTGCTGTATTTTTCTCAATATAATAATCTATACCACTGATGGATCTTCATGTAACAATCTTTCTCACAATAACGGACTCATTGAGGTTGTAGCTGGGGGTATGGGGCTGTTGCCCAGATTCAGCTGATATGCCAGTGCCAGCCCTACCTGGAGCAGGAGGCTCTGGCAACAGTGAATTAAAGAGATCTGGTGTTGAAAGGCTCTCCCTGCCCTTGGTCCCTAAGGTGACTTTGAAACCACTAGCTTTGTATAGCTGCACAATATCCATGGAGGCAGAATTGTCCTCTTAAGGAGTGTAACCCCTGCATCTGGACTAAATGGCTCTCCAGATGTGACAAAGGGAGGCAGTGGTTGGCCCTACCTGCAGTCAGAGTACTGGTGTAGGGAGAGGGCTTCTGAATTTGAAGTACAAGGGGGAGGGTGCCCAAAGCTGTGGAGGCTAATTAAGGAGTTGCTTTTTTAAAAATGTAAAGTGGTGAGAGGAAGTATTGTTGGGTAGAGAACTAATGTGAATAGCAGTGCCAGATTACTGACCTCCATAGATGGATGGTTGTATTGTTTTAGCATAGTTGATTAGTGAACTAGGGTCAGCAAAATTTATTGGGGAATGTGGTGTGATCCCTTTATGACAAGTTGAAGAAGATACAGTGGGGAACATTGGATTGGTCATTCCAGGAAGAAGACGATTGGCAATCTCCATTTCCAATGCAGTGATCCCATTCCTGAGTCCTGGTGACTGCATCATTGGTGATCTTGGCTACTGGTCAGTGATGTTAAATGCTAAGTCCCTTTCTAATAAAATTATGCTTATCCATGATCTGATAGAGGATGAACACATAGACCTGGAATGTATTATGGAAACCCAGTTGGATAATTGTTAGATTCCACAGATCCTACTGGATTCCTTCTAGATTTCTTAGATCTAAGTTTTTCTGTGCCTGCCCCTCTCAGCCTTCCCACCCCATCCCCATGTGAGCTGTTGGCCCAAACTGCTTCTTCCTCTCCGTACCACACACTTTGATAATAGATGGATTATTTTTAAAATATGATCTATCTTGCATCCTGAACATGGACATATTCTAACCAAAAACTCCAAAAACATATGGTAATTGTAGGAATACATTATTAAACATATTTTAATGCCTTTGATTAGGTTAGTAAGTTCCCCCCTTCCAGTCTTTCAAAAATGCATTTTAATCATTTTCTTTTGCAGTGAAATGATATAATCTGCAAATAGGCACATAGATTATGTATAACATATATACACAACATAGATTAGTGTCTATTTTTTCCTAGGCTTCCATTGTACATTTCACATTGTACATTGTACATTTTAGGACCTCAATGGTTTGAAGACAGAAAACTTTAAGGACAGTTTGACCTGTGCACCTCCAGAATCTGAGACAGAGAATATGATTTCAAAAGCCAGAGCCTTCTTTATAGTGGCACCAATTTATTGCACCTTCTTTCTTCTTAAAAGTATTTTCTTAAAAGCCTTTCAGGAAGTAAATCAGTGGTCACTGCTGTTTGCCATATATATTTTAAGGTGGCAAGCCATTGTTTGCCCATTTCACTTAAGTTGCTGTGCCACTTGCCTGTGGGCATGTTTTCTTGTGACTTTTTTTCTTTCTGACCTTTTTTATCTGTGAGCTGCCATGTGGATCAGTTTTTGATAGAAAAGCTGAAAGTGTTTAAGCAATTTTAGATTAAATAAATTGAATTTATTTATTAAACAGAGAGGCATCAGCTATCACTAAAATCTAGTATCACTGAAGGTTTTCTCTATCTTTCATATGCCCAGAGCATTCTAATGATTTTACTAAACATCTATTTACAGAAATGTATGAAATGCCTATGGCAACTGGTGAAAACAAAAACCTATGAAAATTATTCAAGAGAGGCAAGGACAGAACAAAGAGCAATTTGGTGCTACCATTAGTCTGAAGTCCCATTAATTATTATTAGTTTCTTCGGAAGCAGACGAAGGGCAATAGTTTAATGGTAGAATATAAAGCAGCACTAGTAAGGAAATCAGATCTTCCAGAGTATTTATTTGTGATTATGTAGAAAGAAAGGCTTCTGAAATTCTTTTTAAAGTAACCCACCTTCTTACTCAAAGTTCATGTTTACTCCATGCAAGATACTGTAGGTCAGTCAAGGACTGGGATTTTGATTTTCTGAATGGTCATGAAAATAGCAGTATTGATCATCACAAAGCATTCCACACTTGTCACTATGCATGCAAATGGCTGCTATGAATTGTGATGCCTTTGATATATCTCTTTCAGCTTCCTGGAATGAAATGTTTAAAATAGCTTTTATTGGAATCAAAGCTATTTTAAACATTATGTAAGAAGAGTATGACCATCTCTTCTATGTAAGAAGAGATGGGCGTACAAAATTATTTAATGGCTGTCATGAATGAACATTCCATAAGGAGAAAAAAAATCCTCCTTTTCTTACTGAACATGACTATGACCGAAGCTGTCTGTGCAATGCAGTAGGGTGAAGTGATCTGCCTCAGGCAGCATCATGAGGAGATGAGAGCAAAGAAAACTCTCTGGTGGCTATACAGAATAATAAGAGTTTATGAAGAGAAAACCCTAGTAGGCGAGGCACTGTTTGATCACATTCATTCAATCTCACCTCCCTTTGCCATGGAATGATGGAAAATCAATCTAGAGCAATATGTAATAGCTTTCAACTAAAATTCCAGTTGTAATTCAGGGAGTGAAGAATGGGTAGTACACCTTCACTTACGGAGGTTCTGCCACTGTCTGTATTGGAAAAAAAGCATCCAAGGGGTAGAGTCTTGCATCATACCTGGCACTGCCATTCTCCATCTTCTTCTATACTTCCAGTGTGTGATACAATGATGAAGAAAACAACATCTGATCATATGCCACCACAATAAAATATGTAAAGATCAGTCATTCTGTGGGGAAAAAATCAGGGTTTTCCTCTTCAAGAAGGAAGATTTATGGACTTGTCAAGAATCATTTTCTAAAGGTTGAGTTTCAACTAGACAGTGGTGGCTATGTGATTGAGAGATGATAGATAGAGATAGAGATAGAGATAGAGATAGAGATAGAGATAGAGATAGAGATAGAGATAGAGATAGAGATAGAGATAGAGATAGAGATAGAGACAGAGACAGAGACAGAGACAGAGACAGAGATAGATAGAGATTAGCCAAGGTGGAATGAAAGGGTTTGACTGGCATTGAGTAATGCAGCTCAGTTCAGTGCTTGCTGATTTCAAACATTATCAGTCTTAAATTCCTTTCATCACATTTCAAGCTGTGTTTGTGAATTAACACAAACTCCACATGAAATTCTAGAAGAAAGAGGAGGAGAAGGTCACAAATTGCTTCAAAGGCTGCCTTTTAATTTTGTGCCATTTCTTTTCTTTTCTTTTTAAATACTTTTTTAGCAGCTTGGAGCTCTTAGAAAAAAGCAGGTGCTGCCATCCATGTCAAAGCAGGGCTGGAAATCTTCCAGAGAGTAATGATTGGAGTGTCATGATGCATCACTTCCCAGAGTAACTTTGCAATGGAATGCAGCAGTCAATCAGCCATATTTTTTTTTTCTTGTGCAATGTCCCTGCAAGGCATGTCATGTCATAATGCTGTCCAGTCCCATTGCTATTCACGCGGCAGCTAAAGCACTTTAAAATAACTAGGGGAAAAAAGATTAACAAAAGAAATCATATAAATTTACAAGGCTGCCTTTGGAAATCCTTGCTGGATTTGGAAGGAGTGCAGATCCAGGAGTTGTACATCCTCAAATCATGCTCAATCCTCAAATCATAATGCACCTGATGAGTTAACTTCCAAATGCAGATTCCAGGTTCCTCCATGGTTCTAATACTGGAAAGAATCACATAGATTTGTAATCAAAACTAAGCGTCTCTCTGTGTGATGGCAGAATTGGGATATGTCTGCCATTTTTTGTTCTATTGATCATATCTTAAATGTGACTGGATACATTGAGAATCCTACATTAAGTTTCTGACTTAATTATAGTTTTGTTGACAGCTCAGCAACTGTCTTGAAAGATGACTATACAAACTGGTCAGAGAGTGAAAATCAACTGAAACAATTATAGCATGGAATATTAGACACCTCTATTGATTGTTTTGGAGGAAAAATGCTATTCTGTCAAGAAGAAATGCCACACTGCTTGGACTAGCCACCCATTTTTCACATGGAAAATATTTGCACAAGCAGCAAATAGGAAATTGTTTCAAAGGAAGCACCAAAAATCAGAGGAGATGATAGATGATAGATGATAGATGAAAGAAGACTTGAAATTTGAAAACTTTGCATCCACACCTTCGTGAAAATTATTTTTTTAGATCAATTATTCAGATAAATTGTAGAATTATTTCAGAGTACCAAGAATAAAATGGATACAAGAGTCAGAATTGGTCTCACTCATAAATATTAATTACAAATGATTTACTGTAATAGCAATCTTTGTGGGGATGAATAATATAGTTTTAATTTAGAATTTGTAAAAAAGATGCTAGTCCCACTGTATTATTGGACTCAGGCATTTCTTTTCCAAATAGCTCATTAGTTTTATATAGAATTAGATTCTATTAACATACGAAGCTTTGATAACTCCAAGAATTTGAGTTCCTATTCCAAGGTCAGACAAAATGTCAGTGGGAATGTTTGATTAATGTATTGATCTTAAGAATTTCCTGTATTTCCCAATATCTTCCACATTACATTATTTCATCACATTCAGCAGTTTTTATCCCTGCTACCCCTTGTGGAAGGTCAGAAAAATACTGAAAATAGTAACTCCTAATACATCTCCTTCAGCTAGACCGAGGTTGGGAATATTGCTGACTCAGTATTGCCCATTCTAGATTGGGCTGTTGAATTTGTAGTTCAGCAGCATCTGAAGAGATGTAGATTCCCCAACCCTAAATTAGACAATGGAAAACAGATGTAAATCAGTGGCAGCTACAAATCTGTTTGTGTAGCATCCAGTTTCGCCTTGATTTATTTTAGCACAAGGGTAGATGGATTTCTAACTGAATTGCCAATATAGTTCAGCTGTTCATTAAATGTTTGCTGTGATTATTAATTAGCTTGTTAATGGGGGGATGGGCACACTTCTGTATCCTCAGGCTGTGCTCTTTCCAATTAAAAATAAGCATTTAATCTCTCGACCACTAGTTTATGAGGCAGTTTGTTGTTAAAATGCAAGTTGTGCCAAGATGAGCCTGATAGAATTACAACATTCACTGGAAGGGAGCGAATGAAGAGCTAGCCTGAAGCAATCCTTTTGACTTGCCTTTCTACTGTACAAATTCATTTTCCGCAAAGTGACCTACGGTACCAAATGTGCCAAAATGGATCTGAACTAAGGGATCAAAAAAGTCCCCCCCCCCTTCAGCAGTACTTTAACCCCCCAAATAGACATAGTTCCAGCACCAAATAGAAAAGATTCATTAGGCAGCTTTGCTTTACTAGCAACATGATTGACAGCATCTGAAGCTGAACAGAGTTTTATTGCTTGCAGTTCTTGAAGATGGGTAGGGGGCTGGGACCCCCAGAGCAACTGTTTAAAAAGAAAGAAAAACCCTGCCAGATTTAGCATACTGAAATAAAACTCTGAACAGGCAGAAAAATGGAGGATTCCCCCCCCCCTCCTGTGACAGCAGATATTGTGTGGGAAAATAATCTGCTTAACTCAATGCGGAATTAAGGAGTTTCCGTTTATTCTGTGATAGTCAGCACATCTTTGAAAAATGCCTCTGAGAAGAGTAATGAAGGACAGCAGATTTTCCCAGCAGGAACAGAAGGAGGGATGAGAAATTGGTTCCTGTTCTGAAGGAGTCTATTTAAGTGGGTTTGCTCATATCTTTAGTATTCAGGAGCTTTTATGTGGGTGATTTATAGGATTGCCCAGCCATATTCCAGAGCATATGCCTTCTTGCACCCACATCCAGAAGAGAAGCAAAAGGGTCAACCCAGGAGCGGGATAATTAAGGGTGCATATTCTAGGACATTCTAGCTGATCCTCCAGAGTTCCTCCACCCTCTCACTGCCTCCCCTCCATTCCAGTGAAGATGCTTTTTCCACTGCATTGGACCATGCAGACAAAAGGCAGATTTTTTCAGACTTCCTTGACTCACCCTATAGTGGGAAGGCAATGATAAACACAGTTTGGCTGGAAAGTTCATCTGTGGCTTGAGGCAAGGGTATATTAATTCAGGGGGAGTTTTGGCCCAAAGCAGACCTGCTATTAGCTGCTTGCCACTCCTCCAATTATGCCTACAGTAGATCTTTTATGGTTAAATAAAGTTGTCATTCTTTATCCAACAAGCCTTGATTTTTTTTTATTTTTTTTTTTAAGGTTGAAAAAGGGCAATGTGATTTGCAGTGACAAAAAACAGGATAGGATTCTTTTAGTTAATAAAAGCGTATGAAGAAGCTTCCAGGGAGGAGGCCAAAAAATGCAAGAGAGCAGAAATGATTGCATAATTGAAGCCCTGCCCACCCCTGTGAAACATGTAAAAAAGAAGGGGGGGGGCAAGGTTTCCATTGCATGGTCACAGCTGCCACCTTGATTGGATTTTCTTCTCCTTGCAATTTGCCTCAGATGTACTTGAAATATATATGTATGGGCAGAAGATCCAGTTTGGTTCCAGGCTAGAAACCAGGAGGCTGTGAGTTCTAGTTCTATCTTAGGCACAAAGCCAACTGGGTGACTGTGGGCCTGTCACTCTTCCTCATCCCCAGGACAAAGCAGGTAATGGCAAACCACTTCCAAAATCTTGCCAAGAAAACTGCAGACTAGTTCAGGCAGTCACCAGGAGTCCAGAATGACTGAAGGCACCAAAAAAACACAACACTCTAACAAGCAGAGATTGAACATTAAGATATAAATTAGGTTTATTGTAGAATATAGACCCTGGATTCAGAAGCTAATAATAGTATTTCTGTACTATTAAAATAGGATCCTAGTTATATAAGTGAAAGAGCATTGTTGTATTCACCAAAGCTTTCCAATAATTTTTTAGAAAGAGGATGTTTGAAGTTTAAAACACTTTATAAAAATTCTGAGCATTTTCTTAATAGCAGAATAAGTTTCCCAGGTAAACTCAATTTTAGAAGTCAGGCAGGCAGTAATAAATAATTGTTTTAAAATACCAATCTTGGATACACATCAAAGCATACAAATTAAAATAATTATGAGAGCATATTGATTTAGAACATTTGCATTATATCTCCTGACAGTGGGAATATATTAACCAAAAAACAACAACAACAGCAACAGCAACAAAGTACAATCAGAATTCCTGGCAGTTAATGAACTGCTGATATAATAATTGCAGTGTATGGGACCAAGAAAAACCCATTATAGTGTGAACAGAATAATCACAGAACAAATTGATGAACAAAATAATTTGCAAAATTTACACTTCATTAGAGCACATAGATCCCTTCTTTGCCAGGATAATAATACTGGACTTACTCAAAAGGTGTAAGTTTTGAACTGCATAAAATCTGTTGATAAAATCTGTTACTTTAAAAAGAGGCTAAGAGACTCCTTCCTATTTTTGATCTGAAGTCTGGGTTTCTCTTGACACAAGGCTTTAAAATATTAGATCTTGCCTGATTTGGGATAAGGGGAGACTTTCTCAGATGAAATAGAAACACCTATTAATTATTTATTTTGATTGATTATTGATTATTCTTATCATATTGGCTGACTTTTCTAATCACTGAATATTGATTTGATGTTAATAATAGTTTTAAAGTGCTAAATTGATTTAAGATCAAGTTTAAATGTAGTACTAATCTAATGTTACTTCAAAAATTCTTACTCAATTGTATAAACAATTGTAAGTTTTGTTCCTGCTTCTTTTTTGTTCCTTTCTCTCTCTCTCTCTCTCTTTTCTTGGTTGTGCTTTCAAGTAACTTTTAGTAAAACAAAACAAAATAGGGAAGAAAGACACTTGGGATCAGTGTCTGTGGTAGAACAATGCAATTCTATATTTTAATGGACTTAGACCAGTTTGCAGAGGACTAAAATCCACTGGACATTTTTCACCCAAAGCAATACCAGCTTCACATGTGGAGTGATTTCAGGACTGCAGTAGAATCTTTTTCTATTGTTACCCACTTCCCCCATCTGGTTCATCTGACTCTTAGATTTTTTTAAAAAAAACTAAAATATCATCTTATATTCTATATAATCTATATGGATTACCAGATAGCCATGGTAATTGAGAAGATGGCTGGAAGCACACATCAAGTAGTTTTAACACTGAAGTAAAATAAATTCATTTCATTTTAGTTAGTTCTTGTTCTGAAAAAAAATTCCACTATTTCTCTCTCTCTTTTTAATTTGCATGTGTTTTGAACTCAGAAATTATTATTTTCTTTGTTATTCTCAGAACACAAACACTTTGAAAACATTTGGCCATTCATTAATAATATATTTGACAGTCAACTGATCCACTATTCTTTGACTTGTCAATGGTTGTTTACCAAAACAGACTTGCTTAAAAAGTGCCTTGCTGTAACTGGGTGTACTCTAATGTCACTTTCCCTTTTTACCAGTATTCAGTCAAAGTGCATGATTGACTAAAGGGGGGGCAATAGACAGATAAACAAAAATAATTTAATCTGTGCATGAGCCAATGTTATCATTAATTTGTAAATTGGAATCAGAAATTTCCAAATCTCCCTATATCAGTAGAAGTTGCTACCAGATACAATTTAAGACAAGGTATGTGATATTATATTGTATTATTTCAGAAACAGGCTAATGGTCATAGGTAGGGGTGGGGGTGGGGGAAAGTTGCAATAAATGTTTTATTTATTTATAGTACAACTACCAGAAATGAGTGGCAGAAATCTGGCGATCTAGATGCCAGCAAAGAGATATTTTCTGTATTGGGATTGTCTTAATTTTGGCAGCACAAATCTGGTAAACCTAATTTATAGAGATATTTCATGCCATTCTTTTCTTCAAAATGGCATAGCAGTTGATAATTTTTAAACAAATACTAAACAAGCAAAATAGCAATTCTCCTTAGGCCTTCAGTTGAAAAGAATGACATAAAAGGTGGAAAGTGGGGGGAAGAAAAGAATGAAATGCAGCTATTAGTTTTTAAAGTTGTAGATACTTTATAATGACCAGCTCGATGGCCTGTCAGTAGTAACTAAGAGCTGAAGGGCCTAAAACAGATGGTCTTTCAGGGAAGCTCAAATATATATTTCTGATACACTCAAATGAAAGAGCCCTCTTAATCTTTATAAGAAGATTCTTTAAAAATATAATATATTAATAGACTAGCCTGAAATCCTGTACACACTGACAATGGAGTAAGCCCCATTGAATGTAATAAGTCTTCCTTCTGGGCAAGCATGAATAACATTGCTCCATTAGGAAACAAAAGCAATCTATAAAAGGCACACTCTTGCATTGCGAAAAATATAATAAGAGTTTGGATAAAATCCAAATATTGCTGCTTAGTAACCATATTTTCTATATTCTGTACATATTGTGAAGATGAACATCATGAAAATGAGAGGGTAACTTGGCACATGAAAAGGCACAATATGCTACCATAGTAACAGATTAATAAAAATGAAGAGTTCTCTACATCAGAATTCCGGCAAATTTCAGCAGGGTTCTTAATACTTTTGTGAGCTATTTTGCAAGAGTTTTTAAGCCATGGATTATGTAGAAGCAACACTGAAGAATACATTCAAGGCTGAATTCAACTGAGCTTTGGAGAGAAAGAAAGAAACATTTACTACTAGTAGTAGTAGTAGTAAAAGGTAAAGGTAAAGGTTTCCCTTGATGTAAAGTCCAGTCGTATCCAACTCTAGGGGGCGGTGCTCATCTCCGTTTCTAAGCCTTAGAGCCGGCGTTGTCATAGACACTTCCGGGTCATGTGGCCAGCATGATGACACGGAACGCCGTTACCTTCCCGCCGAAGCGGTACCTATTAATCTACTCACATTTGCATGTTTTCGAACTGCTAGGTTGGCAGGAGCTGGGACTAGCAACGGGAGCTCACCCCGCCACGCGGTTTCGAACTGCCGGCCTTCTGATCAGCAGCTCAGCGGTTTAACCCGCAGCACCACCGCGTCCCTTCAACTAGTAGTAGTAGTATTAGTATTAGTATAACAGTCTGAGTTCTAAGGTTCAAGCCTAACTTTAAGACCCTGCTTTGGATACTAAAGAAACAGGTCTGTTCAGCATTTGTCCCTATGATTGTTAGGTAGTAATACATCTTTGTATTGCCCAGGCTTGCCTGAGAGAAAAAGAGAGAAATAGTTGATGAGAGAAGAAAAAGGGAGAGAGAGATAAGGATGATGATAGGTAGGTGGACATACAACACTCTCTCTCTCCCCCTCCCTCCCTCCCTCCCTCCCTCCCTCCCACACCCACACACACACATACACACACACACACACACACACACCTATATATATGGACATTTTCCATTAATTTATAACTAGGAACCTCCCTTTCTTCCTTTTTTTAGTTAACTGTCTTATTGTATTCTAAGATGCAAATAATACATTACAGAACACAGATATTAGCTGGGTGCAGCAGTACTTGTACAATATAGACTAGAAATTGTTAATGCTATAATAATTCAAGTAACTTAAACCTTTAATGATAAGGAAAAAAAGTTTATATCAATGTTAACTATAATTCTGAGAGGTTAATGAACATAAGGTTGCTTGAATTACACAGTTAAAGCTAAGTGTGGCATTGACAGGCCACTGCAAAATGCAGTAACTTATTTTGTGATATAATAAGAATTTCTATCTTGAATTTGATACTTAATACTGAGGTCTCCACTGTATTATGGTTTATTGTTGCTTATGTTTATTAAAAAGAGAAAAAGAGAAAAACAGAACCGGACTTCTTCTATATAACTGTCCAGCTGATGAAACAATGAACTGTGCTTGCTGAAGTCCAGTTCTGAAGATCCCATCCTGCAACAGTCTGAGCAAGTCTGTATGATTGCCTTTGCAAATTGTTAAAAAAAATATGTAGAAAAATCTAAAAGGAGCAGAGCATATTTGAAATATAAAGGCCTTCCTGATTTGAGTGCCCTTCATATCTTGACCTGCAACTCCCCCTGAGAAAGAGAGCCATGAGTCATGTGATCCGGGGATGAAGAGATTGCTGTCCAAAAACTCTGGAAGATACTAGAATGAAAAAAAGATAAAGAGAGTTACACGCTACAGATATTGCACTCCTTTCACAACAGTTTCTTGCTTCTGCTATGAAGGAGTAGATTTTACTGGAGCTACAGAAAAAGTAAGTGAAATAATGATGGGAAATGATGTTATCATTATAATGAACAAGACAAAAGATGGCATTAAAGATGACTGGAGAAGATGGTTTGCGTAACGTAGTTCGACAGAAACAAATATTATTTTTTATTATTATTTTTGTTCCAGACGTCTATGATGATCAAAATCATTTTGATTAAATTAAACTCATAAACATTTTCAGCATAATGTCGAGAGTGAACCAAAGTAGATTATAATTATTTTGGGAGCAGAGGTGTATAGAGTGAACAGGGAGATAACCAAGTTAATTCACACTTTTTGGGTTATTAAATAAACCAAGGCACAATTATCATTTGGTTTCTACACTTTGCTAAAATGTTTTGAAGCAGTTTTCCAATGGGGGAAAAATGCATTTAAAAAATCACATATTAAGGGAAAAACATTTGCAAAAAAAGGGGCAGGAGGGGAGTTTAAACCAGAAAAAAATAAAATGTGAACTTACTGAAAATGATGGAGATCTATCTGAATTTAGAAAATAAACTCTTTACTGATAAAGTCAAATTTTCCTAATTCATTTTTAATATAAAGCCAAATACAGGATTTGTGTACAAAATGATTATATTCAAATTCCAAGAAGCACCTGTATGGTTGTGCTCTCCCCTTCTTTTTGTAATATCTATCCATGTGTGTATTTATTATCTATTTCTTCTATCTTTTAAGATTGCTTAGAACAATAATTAAACATTATTAAAGAGCAAATTCCTAGGAAGTAAAAGTCCACTATAAATACATTTCAGAATGAATCTTCTCAATCTCAAGCTGAAGTACATAGGGCTTGGTACATAAGCAACAAGCATCTCTCCCCTCCTTTTCTGCTAGTCAGATAAAGGTTTTCTCCTATTAAAATTAAAGATTGTTGGATGAGAGGCTGTAAACCAGTGGAGTTTACCATTTTCCTTAGTCATGTGCCTCAGTGCTACCGGACCAGGTGGTAGCACTCTATGGTTTATTTCATTTTTAATCCTTTTATTTGCCAGGCCCTGTAGGGGCTTGATCTCAACTACACACTCTTTATCTGGAGGGATACCAGATAAAGAGAGTGAGTTTAGTGCAGTGGTTAAAATTCTGGACCAGACTAGAAGACCTTTAGTCCTAGTCCTCCCTCAGGCATGAAAACTCACTGGATGGCTTTGGGCCTGTCGTTCTCTCTCAGCCCAACCCACTTCACTGGATTGTTGTTGTGGGGAAAATAGGAGGCCTGAGCATTATACACAAAATGTAAGTTGTACAAAACTTGAGTGGTTCAAAATAAAGACAGGATATCATCTGGTCATAAATAAAGGCAATCCCCAGAAAATAAGTTATTGTATCAACAACTACCAAGCTACTACACCAAGGTAGCAGGAGGAGCTAGGATATGTAAACCCCAGTGGCATCTGTAGATGGAGGGAGTTAAAAGAAGTCAAGATGGCGGTCATGGCAATGTAATTCAAGCTCCACCCCTTTCGTATATATGTCATGTACACTGCTGGGACCACCATCTTGACTATTTGATCCCCTCCCCCCACCCCACATGCCATGGTAGCCCTGTAGATTTTGGGGAGAGGAAGGTTTAAGACCTCCAGCCTTTGCACCCTATAAGCTCAACCCTGTTGCTGCAGACATACAGTCAAGCACATCTGCAGGGAGTCTGTCCCTAGATTTACCATGATGGAGAAAATGGCCATGTTTTTCTTCACCTCCCAATACTTGTTTATTTCAATATTAGAGTGCATCCTAAATAAAAAGCCTTAAGAAAAGGTCAGGATCAAGTACATTACTGATCATTGCTGATATCTGAATATGTTACAGCTCATATTCAACAGAGAATATCATACTACTTTTTCTGGCAGATGTTTATTATATTTGATGAAACTGTACACAAATAGTTATATACAAAATACTAGGACAATCTGTAGGTATCATTTTGTTTTGTACTAGAGTAAGTGAGAAAATATCTCATCTCTTTATCACTCTTGTAACATCTTTATTTCATTACTCTCTTTTATGTTGCAATAGACCAAGTAATTTATAAGATCAATTACTTCAGGAAGTGTGAAATCATAAGAAGACTGGCTTGAAATGCTGCCATTTTATTATGGGGCCATTTACAGTTCATGAACCCAGGATGGCACTTTCACAGAAATTCTCTGTGACCAATATGCGGGTCGCGGAGGGAGGAAGCAGGGGAGGAAGGGAGATAGATGTTGGTCCCCTTTCTAAATCATTGGTTTATCACCATTTGCAGTGATGGGGCATCAAATGATTTTCCAACAAGTCAACAATGCTTTAAAAATGACATTTCATTATGAAGTAGAATTATTTTGTAGGAATGCTTCTATCTCTCTGCATGTGTATAATTTAAGTTTGCATGTTTGATTTGATTTGGCTTGTTGATGCTGTTCCTTGTGCAGTGTGTGTGTGTGTGTGTCTATGTGCTGGCATAGATGCAATATATCCATTAAAAAATATGGTCTATTCTCATCATTTTTTAATGCAGCCTGTATTTTATTTATCCCCAGTGTCTCTGAAATTACAAGGAATCCCCCATGCAGTTTATTTTTGAAACCCAATGCCAAAACTACATAGGTAAGAGAATTCCCCTGGAATTATTGGCTTCTTTGTCCCACTGCTTCTATATGTGACCCATCCCGTATTGTTCCAGATGGTCCCTTGTCCATAATGAATAAGAATGGGAAAGAGCAGCTAGGAACTTCCCATAGTCCTGTATGAGCGGAATTCCAATCATGCTCCTCTAGAGTTATACTGTATGCTTATCACAATTTATTTTGTTTTCTTAAAAGCTGCATCTTTAAGGGAGGATGGACAGTTATGGTTTTCCTCTCCTCCAAGTCCATGGAAGCTTTTTCTGAACATTTTTATAGTGATTTTTCACAGTATATATATAATGGTTATTAAATGTCTCACAAATTCTGTTTTGGTCTACATATTTCTCACTTGCTCACTCTCTTTTGTGACTGCATGATTCTATTAATTGCTGCTTCTGATATTCGTTTCATTCCATTGTAAGTTGCATTATTTTTACATTATTTTCAGTCTGATTGATCATGCACTTGTTTAAAGCAACACATTTCTTTTTGTGGCTTCCCAGGAATTGTCCTTCTGTTCTCCACATTCTGCTGTATTTTAATCAGATCTCAGTCTGAAAATCAAACAAAATATAGTTGCTTGTGAATTGGCTGCAAATATATTGATTCAACAAAAGCCACACAAATATTAACTATCTTACATTCAGATCCTGCACATACATATTTAAAAGCAAACCTCACTGAGTTTAATCAGACTTACTTTCAAATGCATATAGAATGTATAAGATTGTATCTTTAATAAAAGTAACCCTATCATTAAAATAAAGCACATTACATAAAGCAGTATGCAACAAATAAAACTTGATTTTCTCTATTGATTTAATGTAAAGGGCATTCATACATTTCCTTTCAGCAATGTTGACTGTTCTATAAGGTCCTATACACCAGGGGTTCCACAGCAAGTGAGGAGTTCATCAAAATCATAAAACGAGTATTATGACATCATGAGGCAAACTCTGCACCTTATGTATTTATCTACGTGAGACACATTGGGATCATCATCTGGCTGCTTTCTGGCCAACAGAAAGCCTGATCTACAGAAGAAATCAAAGAAGAAACTGTAAATTGGAGTAGCTACATGTAATTAAGACAGGGATGCGGTGGTGCTGTGGGTTAAACTGCTGAGCTGCTGAGCTTGCCGATCGGAAGGTCAGCAGTTCAAATCTGTGTGACTGGGTAAGCTCCCGTTGCTAGTCCCAGCTCCTGCCAACCTAGCAGTTCGAAAACATGCAAATGTGAGTAGATTAATAGGTACTGCTTCGGCGGGCAGGTAACAATGTTCCGTTTAGTCGTGCCAGCCACATGACCACGGAAGTGTCTACGGACAAACTTCGGCTTTGAAATGGAGATGAGCACCACCCCCTAGAGTCAGACATGACTGGACTTAATGTCAAGGGAAACCTACATGTAATCAAGCAGGTAAGGATCAAACAAATCACAACAATCTTTTTAAAGAGGTGTAAAAGAATAGCAACGTGGTCTGACAGACTGGGAGAGAAAAGAATAGAAGAAATTGTTCCATTCACCATATTAATAAAATGTAAAAAACACCCCTATCTTGATTTAAAAGACAGTAGTCACAGAGAAAATAATAGATGAACTGATACTGTTGTTTCTTAAATTTATATGTGTGTATGCATTTGTGTGTGCGTATATAGACAGCAATATTTCGCCAAGAAAATAGAAGGAAAAGTCAGACTCCCAGCTTGACCACCAAAATTTCTACAGAAGTCAGTGTTCTTTTACTTAAGTATGAAATGTGAAGGGAGGGATATGCCAGCCTCCAGGCCATGTATCAGGTGGCAGTCCTGTTGAGAAAGTAACGGCAAAGGTATCAAGATTCCAAACTAGCAATGCATTTTTGACAGCAAATTCTGTCAGGTCTCAGTGTCACTTTGATATATACATCAGAACACAGCCTGAAGGCTTTACTTCTTCTTCCTTTGCGCTAAGCTCAAAGGGTTACCTTGGTACTATCTTCATCAGTTTAGAGGTTTTCGATCATTCAAAACTGCTAACGTAAAGGAACAAGGACAAATAATATCATGAATCACAGTATGAGAGAATCCCTCCAGCCCAAGAATAAATATATCCATGAGATCTAAAATCTCACAACTTAGACTCCTAGTAACACTGCCTCTTCAGAAGCAGTGGTAAAATAACTTCATGAATTTCTTTGTGGTTCTTTTTAAGGATTCAATGTTGGATGGTGTGACTTTCCTGCAGCCTAATATTGTGTTCAGCTTTAACATAAATCTGATGTATTTCCCTTTAATATGGTATTAACCCTGAAGAGGTTTTGAAAATATGTCATATAGATGGGAAGACCATGACAAAATATCTTCATGCACTTTAAAGGTGGATATGTGCAAAGCCAGTTTGTTATAGTGGTTAAGGCACCAGGCCAGAAACTAGGACACTGTGAGTTGTAGGCATGAAGCTAGCTGGGTGACCTTTGGCCAGTCACTCTCTCTCAGCCCTAGGAAAGAGGCAATGGCAAACCACGTCTGGAAAACTTTGCCAAGAAGACTGCAGGGACTTGTCCAGGCAGTCTCTGAGAATCAGATATGATTGGATTAAAAAAAAATAATAATTGCAAAGTACAATCATGTTTTAAAAAGTAATGAACACCTCCACAAAGGTGTATAAAGAAAAATGAAATGAATGTGTTATGCCAGTTATAGGCACATCTGGGGCACATTTGGAATGTTGAGACAATATTGTGGATGCTCTCCCGAGAAGGCTAACATGAGCAGTTTTCTGTTCAGAAAATGTCTACCATGGTGAGCATGGCTACATATAACATTATCCATGTTCCAAAAAGCAAATTGATGAAATTATTCTTTATGTCTACTTCCCTGAAAAATTTTCTATCATCCAAGCTTGTCAACATAAAATATGTGCCTCAGCAGCCTACCATTTTTATTTTCTGAGAATGCCAGGGGCTCCAGAGTTACTGTTTTAAATAGGGCGACCACATCTGCCCTGCAAAACTTAATAACAACTGGATGGCAGCAAAGAGTTTTCTCTATCATCCAGATTTTTGCAGCCTACATCTGATATTTCTAGTTATAAATCAGGGATGGACACCTTGCATTTCTCAGGCTACACATAGACTACAAACCTTGCAGAAATCATAACAGTTTTGCCCCCAACGTCCCCGCCAAAAGAGGCCAATTTCCTCCCAATATTTTTGGGAGCCAAAAGACACAATTATTTTGCATGAAACCATCCTCCCACCAAGGTTTTAAGTCTTATTTAACCCCGTTTCTGGCCATTTTAGTGATATCACCATATCAGTGTCTATGGCCACTTGAATTAATGTAGACCATGGCCATAGAAATGGTCTATGTCATGTTATAGCTTAAGATGATGTTGAAGATTATCAGTCTATACCATACAAGTTTTCTACTTTTTAAAAGTAAACAAACAAACAAATAAAACCTTTAACTTACAGAAATATGATGAAAAGTGAAATAGGAGTTCTGTGGGCATAGGATACCCAACAGGTTATATGGGTAGGCACAACTTTGCCTTTCTCTGCTTTATACAGGTAGTCCTCACTTAACAACCACAACTGGGACCGGAATTTAGGTCGGTAAGCAATGTGGTTAAGTGAATCTGGACCCAATATTATGACCATTTTTGCAGCAGTCATTAAGTGAAGTACATGGTTCCCTATTGATTTTGCTAATCAGAAGCCGGCTGGGAAAGTTGAAAATGGTGATCACGTGACTGCAAGATGCTGCAACTGTTGTAAATGCACAACCGTTGCCAAGCACCCAAATCATGATCACATGACCATGGGGATGCTGTGATGCTCGTAAGTGTGAGGAATGGTCTTATGTCAGTATTGTCAGCACCGTCATAACTCCAGACGGTTCTTAAAGAATGGTCATTAAGCAAGGACTACCTATATTACGCTTGCTGCAAAGGGGAGATATAGTGCTTATATTGTGAATTATTTTGTTGGGATCTGGACCACTGAGGATATGGTACTAAGCAGAAATGCATAAACTAGTCATACTTTTCAACATTAAAGGGACCAAATGTGGTATACAGATATCTTAACTTGCAGCCATATTCACATCATCTGGAAACTATGTAACTCCCAGTAGAATGTGGTTCTGGGCAGATGTGCTTCCACAATCAGTATTTGTACTTCTCTTCTATGTGTGCTTGGCCATGAATATGGGTGTCACAATCTGCAGGATGGAGGACGCAGCATTGCAATTGAAGCCCCACCATATTATAGATTTTGAAAGCCTTCCTTTTTCATGGACACCACTGGCCATGGATATCAAAATACTTTAGCATTTTTCTATCATTCCCATTCCTAAGAATTCTGTTGTATTCCTTTATCAGTAAGTATATACTGAATATCATGATAGAAAATAATTCCAAACACTGTTCTTTAAGTCCCACCCTTGTCTATTGTAGGAAGTAAGGAAGATGATCTTGATGGAAATATGCAGGATCTCTTGCCTTGGCAAAAAGGGGCTGAAACATCTTTTAAGTCCAGAATGAGATAACATTTGGAAGCAGCTCAGACAGAAACCTCCCTAATTCACAGAACTATAAGAAGAGGAGGCGGTACAACACAATCAGACTTGCAGGATTCTGTTCTTATAGCCAATCTCAATAAAAATAGTTTTAGCCTTCCTGGGGAGTTGATTGCCTGGTACAGTCTACCTAGCAGGGCCGATATCAATGAGCATAGTAGCAGAATGGATTTATTTACTGATCCTGAAATTAGCAGATATATGGGAAGAATATCAAATGTTCCTTTTTGTTCTATTAGTGGTAAATGCTAAACTCATCTCACAATTTTACTCCAGGCGTTATTGCAAAGTCCTGCAGAGTTCATAAGCTTTCAACAATTGCTGAAAGGGATTCCACAAACTGAGAAAGGATTCTGAAAATGTAAAATGCTACTGGCAAGGATTACTAAATCAGACATTATTGCCATTGCTTTTTCCTGCTTAGTGGGGCAAATTACTGATTAGTACACTTACTTGAAAATCTATTGTGATACACACACACACACACACATATATATATATATATCACAATAGATTTTCAAGTAAGGGTACTGTTTTGCCATAGAAAAATTAACTAGCTAGGTGAGAAGCAAGGCTGAAATGAAACAGTAGGTGAGGTCACCTTGGGAATGGAAAGCAAAAAGCTATAAATTATGGAGGACTGTGAATTAATCATAACAAAATTAGAAACACGGGTTGAAGCAACTTGCAAACTGAAATGAAAAGTCACCGAGAAAAAGAATAAATTGAGCCATTAGTAAGTTATGAAAGCACAGCTGACGTTTTATTTAGAGCTTTCCCCAATTCTGTGTCAGCAAACAAGACACATCTCCTCTAATGTTCAAGTTCATATTCCTCTTACCCTTGTGCTTATCCTATAGAAATGAAGAGGAGACTATTTTTACTTGCTTATGGACTTTGAAATTAAGTCTGTAAGACCTGCAGAGGAGGTAAAAATCCTATAAGAAAAGGGTGGGGATGGCTCTGAATTCATTGGAAGGTGAAAACATAGTATGATTTGTCCTGATAAGGAAGAAACATTAGGTAACACACACACACAGACACACACACACTTTCTGTTCTATGTTCTACAGTGGATGTTCTCAACTGATAAAGCCTGCCAACAACTCACTTTATTGGAGATCTCCAATTATACATAACCCCTCTCCTCAAACACTGGCTTGTTAATGAATAAAGCATGTTTGTTACTGATATAAAGCACAATTAGCTTCAAGCAGAGTCCAGCTAATGTCTGCCCTTCCTCAGATCCATAAAACCATAGAAAGCATGGATTGAACTTACTTTTTTCTCTCAATTGATTGAGGTATCCCTTCCATCTTTTTTAACCCTTAAAAAGTTCACCTTTCTAATAGTAGCCACTAATTTCTTGGATGGACTTTTTCACCTTCTTCTCCAGAGCTTCCCGGAATGACTAAGTAGTACAAAACATTGCATGTCACATGGTCCATCTAGGAAGTGCTGGAGCAAAAAGAAGAAGATATGCACTGCTGTTATGTGATTTGGCTTTTAAAAAGTTGAGTTTCAATTTATTGTATTCATTTTAAAAAGGAAAATTAGATTCACATTCCTTCCATAACCTTGGTGAAAGTTGATTCTGTTTAATTCAAATTTACTGCTAAGTAGATTGTATTGCTACGACATGACATTTTTAAGCTGGAGCAGGCAATCTTTTTGGGCCAGCAATACTTTTGGAATTTTGAGAAAATGCACTCACAAAATGGCTGCAATGGGAAACTTGCCTAGTAATGAACAAAATGGCTGTCATAATGGACTTGGTGGCTTCCAGAAACACCCATTTACCTGAAATATATACCTTCACAGGAAGATCGTTGTAGGTCCAAAGACATCACTCTGAATAAATATAATGCTTTGCAGGATGCCAGCTCTCTCTCTCTCTCTCCTTCTCTCTCTCTTCTGTTCAGTTGTGTCCGATTCTCAGAGACTTCCTGCACAAGTCCCTGCAATTTTCTTGGCAAGGTTTTTCATTGGGGTTTGCCACTGCCTCCTTCCTAGGGCTGAGAGAGAGTGACTGGCCCAAGTTCACCCACCAGACTTGGTGTCTAAGGTGGGACTAGAACTCACAATCTCCTGGTTTCTAGCATGATGCTTTAACCACTACACCAAACTGGCTCTCTATTCATAATTAAAATACCCTTTTTAAAAAGAGAGGTAAGGAGATTGATAAGCAACACATTGCCTTTCCTTGCTATAAAAAGGCATATTAATACAGACAAAAGGGGATTATATTGATGAATATAACTTTAAACCCAGCCTGAAACTCCCTTCACCTAATCTACAGTACTTGTTGATATTAGTTGCCCTTTCCTGAACCTCTTCCTTGGTCTCAATCCCACCTTAAATATTTTACTGTAATTAACATTCAGCAGCTCATGTTCCCTACCACCTTGCAGTAGGTACATTTGGGAACAGAAAACTAAAAATCAAAATCCTTTCTAGCATAGATTTGACTTCCTGAAATTCAAAAGGTAAGAGAACCAGCTGTCTCAAGAAGCTTTTTTTGGATGAGTTTTGACCTTCAGTAAATGCCTCCCAAATGAGTTAGGAGTAACATATGTAATTAGAAAATTCCTTAACTATCCTCATGGAGAGTGTTCAAATTAATCTTCCTGTATATTAAATGAGATCCAGAGTTGTCCCTTCTTTAAATGTTTCATTTTAGCTTGCTTTTTCATTAAAGCAATATTGCTTGCTTGTTTTTTTTTTTATGGTTTAGTTCCAAAGAAGGGAAAAAATGGCGAGAGAGTATACGTCATTATTTTAGGATAGGAATTATAGTTACTGAGGAATGTGAAGAATAGGGCAATTTCCATGGAAAATAATAAAAGGAAAGAGAATCAGCCTGAAATCTCATATGGTATTTTAAGCAGAAGAGCTGTTACGAATCACTTTGAGATTTCTATAACTATACAGTACTACACACTATAATGTGATTGAAATTAGTTTGTGAGAGTCAAAATATAATGCATCTTTGTATCTTTCCCTAATCCTTCTGAATTACATATGAACATTATAAAAAAGAAATGAGGGAAAATATATTCCATTATACTCAAGAATGACAACATTATACTATGTCATTTTCCCTTACCTGGTATTGACATGTTGTTGTTTAAAAAACAACAACACGTAACTTAGCACATTGTATTCTGTACTATTACCCATCTTGCAGGTCTCTTGTCCACTTTATTACCATAAGAATGAGTGGCAAAATGTAAAGTAAGAAGCAGTAAAAGCAGTTGTCTGGAGTACAGGTGCTTGGAGAATGAAATCTGATACCATTTCCAGAGAGGGGACTTTCCAAAGAGACAAATAAGTTGTAACTTCTACATTTATGTGTGCAGGTAGACCTTGCTTAATGACTGCCCGGTTTAGCAAACATTCAGATGAAAAAATAACTTTGTGACCAGTCCTCGCACTTATGACTGACGCTGCATCGCCACAGTCACATGATTGCAATTCAGTCACATCGCAACCAGCAGGCGTTTATGGCCTTTGCAGCATCCTGTGCTCATACGATCATCATTTGTGCACTTCACAGACAGCTTCCAACAAGCAGAGTCAATGGAGAAGCTGGCAGTAAAATCCCAAGTCATGGTCACATGATGCCTCATTTAACAACTGCAGGTGAGGTAATAAGCCCATCATGGTCATGTAATGTCTTGCTTAACAACATCACACAATGAGACATTGTGTCATTTAGTGAGAGAGTTTCCAGTCCCAATTGTGGTTGTTATGTGAGGACTACCTGGGTTTCCTTTTTTAGATCTACTTTCTTCCCTTCAGATTCTTCAGGAGAGGATGTGAAGTGTATCTTGGTGGATATTGTAACAAGACTTTTTTCCGACCCTCATATTAGTTCTATTTCTTGATCTGCTTGGCACCCCATTCTTTGAACAATCTCACAAACAATTTCCAACAGAAGATACAAAAAGTATGTGAATCCATTTGGCCCAAGCACCAGCTTATGAAATAAAATGGGGAGGGGGTTGAATGAACAATGTTTATATATTTAGTTATGGTGTACTACAAATTATGAGTAAGTGATCATAAAAATTGTGAAATTGTGCCCCGACTCCTCAATTTCATTAATTTTAGCCTGATGGTAGCCACTTAAGTATCTAGAACCAGGACTGAAAAAAAAAGATTGCCAGTAAATCATAGATGACATTATTTGTGATAATTAGTTTTGAAAGAACAGCAGTAATTTCCAAAACAAAACAAATACCGTTTGTAATGTGGAGGAAAATGCCCAAATCAAAGTTTGATTGCCCAGAGTGTCTAGCATTCTACCTCTGTCCTGATGTACTGTAATAATGGCTTAGTAAAGGACAGATCACTCTTCCCAGAGATCTGAAATGAATACTTTTACATAGTTTTGGAAATCAAACTAATGATCAGAAACTATTATTTAGCCACATATTTGCCAACTCATTCTAATCATTTATCCTTCCTTCCTTCCTTCCTTCCTTCCTTCCTTCCCTCCCTCCTTTTCACTTCTGGCACTCATATTCTGTGTGATTGGCTTCTCATATATTTTTGGTGCAAATCACAGAAGCATGAACACTGATTATCAGATTAAGACAACTTTATTTTTAATTCAGTATCATTTTGTTACCATGACTCATCTCTAAATCAAAGACACAACATAAAACCAATAGATCAGTCAAAAAAGCAGGTTGACATTGCTGCTTCCCTGGCAAAAGTGTCAGTTTAGTATATTTTAATATATTGCTTCATTGCTTTATCTGTTGAAGGACTGGGATTTTAGAAATGGAGATGTTTGGGCATATTGTGGCTTCAGAACATCGATATTATCAAGTCAGGAAGAGCTAAAGTAAACAGGGTTTGTCTGCTGACCTATTGTCTCAGTGGATGAATACAGTAAATTCAAAATTATGTTAATTTGCTTGGAAATCATATGTAGATATTTTAATGCCTATGGTCAATGAAAAAACAAGGAAATGTTGTGAATGGGTCTGTGTGTTTGTGTGTGTGTGTGTGTGTGTATACACACACACACACACATATAAACAAACAAATAAATGCTGGAATATCAAACCAAGGCTGCTGGAGAGAGAGAAGAAAAGAAAAGATAAATGATTTTGATACTATCTCTGAAGGAAGAAATGTGAAGCTCTTTCAGGGTTGGGGTTTTTTTTGTTTTTAGTAGCTACAGCTTTATCACCTTCACAAAATCCTTGTAAACATGATTTATGTTACTTCAGTCTGCAGTGATTGGAACTAGAATCAAAGGTCAGAAGCAACAAGCATTAAGTCGACACATGCGAAATTTCTTCCTTCCTTGATAGAAATCTAACAACCCAAGTGGGATCTGTTTTCACAGCAAATGTACATGGATTGCTTATCATAGGAAATGTAAGTCATTTTAGGATTTGGATTCCTCTGTTGTTGTTTTTTAAATGAATTTGCCATATCAGGAACACAGAATAGTTTAGCTTTCTGGATGTTATTGAATTATGCCATTAGAAGAGCATATATGTAGCTCAGGGTTGAACTGCAGAGTCCTTAGTTCTCTCTGAGCTTGGTTGTTCGTTTGCAGACATTTCATTATCCAACTTGGTAACATCATCAGTGCTAGTGAATGTGGGGTTTGCTCTCCGTTTATATACAGTATCTTGCCCTGCCAGTGTAGGTGGGGGTGTAGTTTTCTCCTTGTAGTCTCCTCTAGTTTATTTATCAAATTTTGCCACTGTCCATCTGCCCCTGAAAGAGGGACTCTGGGCGGTTTACAGTAAAGCTCCTTGATTAGGGTTTATAAAATCATTTATAACTACCCTAATCAAGGAACTACCAAAGAGAAAACCACACTCCCACCAACACTGGTAGGGCAAGCTACTATATATAAACAGAGAGTTTCATGGCTGGCTAGGGAATTGAGAGTTGAAGTCCACACATCTTAAAGTTGCCAAGTTTGAGAAACACTGGAGCAGCGAGTCGGGCCAATTCTGGCTGGAGCAGGTATAGTAGTTCTACAGGTACCCTGGTAGGTACCTGTAGAACTAGGGCCTTGTAGATTAACACCAGCCTTAAATTGTTTCCAGAAACCAAACAGCAACCAGTGCAGGGCCTGCAAAATCAGTGTTATATACTCCCATTGCTGGGAGCTAATAAGTACACAGGCTGTTGCATTCTGGGCCAGCTTCACCTTTGAGGCAGTTTTTAAGGGCAGCCCTGTGTAAAGTATATTGCAGTAATCCAACTGGGTAGTAATGAGGGCATGAGTTAGCTATTTCCTCTTGCACCAAATAGGGTCGTAGTTGGCATATCAGCCATGGTGGGTAAAGGCTCATCTAGCCATGGCCTCCACTGCTGTTCTAGCAGGAGCGGCAAGTCCAGAAAGACCCACAAATAGGGGACCTGCTCCTTCACAGGTAGGGCCTGTCCATGCAGAAATAACATTGGTATCAACTCTATGTTACCTGGGTTCAGTTTCAGATTTTTCTCTCCCATTCAGACTCTTACAGTCCATAGGCACAGGGAAAGGATGTTGATACAATCCTTACAGCCCGAGGTATCATCTTACAGTAGTTTCTTTTGGTCTGCAAAGTTTTACAGTGCAATTTTCCTTGCCAGGGGCCTTATGCTTATGGGAGTGCCAAAGGACATAACCAAAAAAGGCCATATGAAGGCCTCTACACTGCGATAGAAGCTGTCTGGTTTTTTTATGCGCACATGCGACACACGTAAAAGTATGGGGAGAGCTTCAATCGCACTGTCGCGGCCCCGCTTCTTGATTTTTTTTTTTTACCATATCCTGATGTTTACTCTGTCCTTTCCAGGTTGGAACAGCTCATTAACAGCAAATCAACAAGACCAATTAGCAGTTAAGGCTGCAGTTTCTCCCAATCTGTGAACATATACAGGTAGTCCTCACTTAACAACCATTCATTTAGTGATGGTTTGGACTTATGACAGTACTGGAAAAACTGACTTATGACCTGTCCTCATACTTACAACTGCTGCAGCATCCCCATGGTCACATGATCATGATTTGGGCGTTTGGCAACTGGTTCACATTTATGACTTTTGCAGCATCTCGTGATCATGTGATCGCCATTTTTGACCTTCCTGGCCAGCTTCTGGCAAGCAAAATCAATGGGAAACTGTGTGATTTGCTTAACAGCCATGTGATTTGCTTAATGCCCATGGTGATTCGCTTAACAACTGCCACAAAAAAGGTTGTAAAATTGGGTTGATTTGCTTAATGACTGGTTCATTTAGCAACCAAAATCCTGGTCCCAATTGTGGTCATTAAGTGAGGACTACCTGTATCCTTATGTTGTACATGTGAGCAGAGTTAAAACAGGTAGTTGCAGGCTGGAAGGAGTTAAGGCTGCTGCTTAGCAGTACTGTCACTGCTACTGGATTGAAACAAGGTTTGTTCTGTTCCTTTTTGTTCAGCTGCATAGATAAGTTCTGTTATTCTCTGTGTTAGTATCAATAAATATTTGTTCATGGTCTGCAGTTCCCTGCTATTTTCTGTACTGACTATTCGGTACTGTACATCTCCTAGTTAGCAATGTAGCTTGTTCTTTTTTATATCTTACCTCACTGAAGACATTGACATGCTGACATGTCTATCAAAAAAGGGGTCCTGACATGAAATACCTCTATTCTTTTTTTATAAAAAAACATTGTACCTAATATTTTTCTTGCACTCATAGGAATGGTTTGATAGCTCAGCATTTCAGCAGCTCTTGAAGGCATTTATCTTAAGACAGCTCTATACATAAACTATTGGACCAGAGAAGCCTTGATTAAAATAATTTCACACTGCCTCGGTTGCCCATCTGTAGAATAAAAATGACATGACCTTCACGGGCTTTGCTTTGGACATTCTTAGATCATTCATTCCATTGTAGCTGTTTGGCTGTGGCAATGAATCAGGTATATTGTTCAATGGTGCCCAGGTGCAAAGGAGGGACTGGATCCCCATGTTGATAGAGCCAATTCAGAAGTGAAAAAAGTTCACTTCTTAATGTCTTGCAATGTTCTTTTGTTTATAACCCATTAAGGGAGCCCAAGCCATCTTTGAGGTTCATCATGATGTTAGGGCCATAGTCAAATGCCTTGCGGCTTTGCCCCCCTCAGACTCCGAAGTTGCCATAGTGAGAAGAAGGGCTAGGAAGAAAGGGGAGGGTGCTTCTCTGGAAAGCAGGATCCTTAATAGGAACATGCTGAGATAGCAGGAGCAACTTTCTTAGCAAACACATGAGCCCGGAAATAGAAATACTGCTTTAATGAGTCAAAGGATTTGCACAGCAAATCCAAGTAGATTGAAGAGGTGAACATGAGTAGACTATTCTTCTTCCAGTGCAGATCTTTATTATTCAACCTGGCAATGTGAAAAACTAAGGAAACACAAAGATATCAGGGAAAAACAAGCATGTACAACACTAAAATATCCTAACTAGGCAAGGTCCACCACTTTCCAATGTGCATCCTGACATCTCTCTCTCTCTCTCTCTCTCTCTCTCACACACACACACACACACACACACGGTGTAGATTAGGTAGAGGCAATTTCTAATAACGCTGTTGGATTCTATGCTTATCTCTAAGACTATGCATTATATTGTGAAACATGCACCCCTCTACCATAAACAAAACTACTAGGTTTCAGTGTGTGTATACATACTGCATACACATATATATACAAATATACATACACACACACACACACACATCAATATTGCTACCTTTTGAAAGCCATACAAAATGCAAGAGCAATGGTTATTCCTGTCCAGTTAACTTTGTCCACTGCCTGAGGAGAGGCCTTTAGGGGGTGGATAGTCTCAGGAAGTTCTCATCTCTATTTGTGGAAGAAAAAAATGTGAATGTCATTTCACAAAATTTTGTCAGGGGGAGAAAATATTGTCAATGATTTATCTTGGATGGGGCTGCTCCTTAACAGTATTTCCTTTGATTTTCTTTCTTTCTTTATTAATCACATTTCTCTACCACCCATCTCAGCAACAACTCCGGGCAGCTTTATTCTTTATTTGATCTGATTACTCCCAAGAGTGAGTATGACCTCTCGCATCTAAAGTGTGAGGGGGGGGGGTGAATAAAACATTTAGGAACAGTGTCTGGGAAAAAAAGGCCTTCTAAGCAATATTATATGACCTCTCTTTTCTTCCCTGTTTGTCCAACACAACATCCAGCAAAGGAATTGGTGAAAAAGAGATGCCATTCACATCACAGCTTGATGAGGAACATTCATTTTTTTCTGTGAGTCTCTCCCAATAGGGACACACAGAGTCTCCCCTAAGGGCTGTTGTTTGGCTTGTTAGCAATCTCTTTCTGCTTCCCCTGTCATTCTTCAGATGCTTTGTCCAAACACAAACCTCCAGATTTGCCTTGAAATCCCACTGTAGGCCAAAATTCACCAGTAACTCTCTGTGGCATAGAAACGAACCGTGTGCTGCATGGAAAAACCTGCAATGCGTTTTAAACAGGAGCAGTATAAACAGCTGGGCCACACACACTCTGAGATTTGTATGTAGATTCAAGAACAGTAGATGTTTCCCATGCTTGTGTTTTCATATAACAAGAAAAGGAAATCTAAGAGTGAGGCCAGCTGTGTATGTTTAAAGAAAGATCCAACTTGCTGTGTTAGTGGACAATTCTCCATGACCTGAAGCAGCCCTTAGGTTGCAAAGTCAAAGCTCAAAGTTACTTATCTATCCTTCTTCTGGCGATTAGCCACATATTTTTACTGTTAAAAAGATATATCTTCCCATAGGGCTTTTTTCAAAGAAAAATTGAAAAGTTCCAGCATATCCATATGTACAGCATGTGTGTATACTTAAATTTATCACTTAGAAAAAGTTTCCCTAGGAGTCAAGTTGAATGCCTGACTTTCAGAAGCCGAACTGCAATGTTTCCTAAAGCTACTGGCAGTGCTTTCATTAATCATAGAAACCAGATATTTCTCCTGCTCCACTTAGTGCTTCATATGTTGCAAATATTGTATCACTCCCAGGTTCTTATTCTACCTTCTTATTCAGGTCTGTGAAAATTCCATCAATATATTTTTTCTTGTTTGATAAAGACTGCTGGACTATCTTTGGTGCACCTTTGTCGTTATTGTGATCCTGGCCTCTAATAAAACTATTTAACATGTCTATATTCTCTACTTCTGAACATGCTGAAATTGCACGTTGAGATACAGTATCTCAGGTCTAGGTTTGTTTGTGAGATGGTCTTCATTACTTGGCCTATAATAACTTCTCTATGTAGTATCTACACCAAATGGAAGAATGACTTCAATTTTCTTTTCAAAATGCAGGCCAAGTTATTAACCTGGATGTTAGATTCTAGTGGGTGAAAGTCAGAACACTATCTCTTTTCTGCCTCTCTCTGGACTTAATCCTGTTAGAGAGGGAGAAAAGAAAGAGAAAAAGTTTCTAGGAGGGATTATCCATTTGTATCAGATGAAATTTGCACCAAGAGTGACCTGAACAGTTAATTGACAGATGTACTGTATATCCTTGTAAAAATAAAGAAAATATTAATATAAAGAAAAGATCCTGTCAAATCCTGGCACACTATCCTGGCAATAATTCAGTTTTTCATAGAGAACTAGTATTCTTCAATACCAGTTGAAGATACCTTAAAGAGTACCTATTCTACCAATTTCATTCAATGTGCAGGGATATCTACTGTTCCTTCACTCCAATGTGCAGGGATATCTACTGTTCCTTCACTTTCACCACAATTTTAATTGGAGCTATGGTGAGGAAAGGATTATAACACTTTTTTTGCAGACCATTTTACTACCATTTTTACTTTAAGAAGAAAAGCCAAGAGAAGCCCATCTATTTCCTCAAAGAACTGGGCAAACAGGTGAAAGTGAATGTTGTGATAAAAAAGTGGAGTGCCTCAAAGAAAGACTAAAATTCCAAATAATTATTTGTTAGTTTGTTTCAATTTAGGGACCGTGCAACTCCAGACTGACTGGGGTCATATTATGTTAGGTGATAAAACATAGTTCCAACAAAAACCAAGATAAGATCCAGTCACTCGATACAAAAACACATCAAACAGGGGGTTCCATCCACCTACCCCAAGTCCTGGGAGAACAACCAGGTCTTCAAGACCTACAGAATGCCAGCAGACTGGGAGGCACCCAGCTCTTGCTCCAGATGCCAGGTGTTCCAATCCAATTCATGCTTTCTTCAGGAACTGATTATGTATTGTGTGAATAAGATCTGGTTTAGCTCCTTTAGCTGGAATCTTTTAAGAGTTTTATTTTTCCAGCCTTGTGTAATTGAATTTATGGGAAGTTATTTCCCTTTAATGAAATAAACCCAATCTACGACTTTCTTGATTTTTCATAATAACCAACCTGCTTAAAAAGTCTCTTTGTGGGTAGTTCTAGTCATGGATATTTTGAAGATAAAAAAGGCTTCTATTTATTTATTAAGTTATAATCCACTTATGTCTTCAAAATTCAGATTTGATAAGCATTCAATTACAGTTTGGTGAGGGATGAGAAGTTGGCCTGATGGCCTCTGATACATGGGGTTGTTCCTCTGTCCTTGCTCTTTAACATCTTACAGTACTCCAGGATTCAAAATAATTGAAATAGCTCTAGTGCCATTGGCAGTAATAATACAAAGAGCTTTTTAGGGATGTGAGAATTGATCCAGATTTTGATTTGAAATTGAGATTCAAAGATAGCATGATTTGCCTGCAGTTTGTGATTTGAGATTCTATTTGTTTCAAATCAATTTCTGCTTGGAGACCAAATTTGACAAACATAGAAAGTAATGAAGAACAACGCAATGCAAAAGCATTAAGTTGCCAGGAACGGCTTCACTTTTTTGATAGAATGGGGTGAAAATGGCAGGGTTGGTCAACCATATAGAATTTAATCCTATATTTTCAAGAGCTTCACTACACTACATTCTTGTACACTACACTACAGTACCCTCTTTACTGTTAACGAAGATATAGCAGGAATGGGGAGAGACTATAGAAATATTGTGCTAAACCAGGACCAGAAATGTCTGACTATCATCTAACAATGATACTTTCAAAAATAATTTAAAAAATAGGTTTGCATAAAAATGAGAATTCAGCATCCTCTGACCACTTGCTTTTCTAATCTGAGAGGTCTGTTGGCATGGTTCATTGGCAAGGCTACTCTTTTCAGGAAATGATGCATTATATATGTATATACAGTATATATATGCAGCATTATTATTAAAGTCTGAGAAGTTTGTGTGTTAATATTTATTTATTAAATTTAGCCACCTCCCATCTCCCCCCAAAGGGGGCACTCTGGGCAGTTTACAGCAAAGATAAAAGCATTAAAATACCATAAATAAATATAAATATAATATTAAGCATAAATATAGAACCATATAAAGACTATTATTTACATGTATCAGAGCAAGCCTACTTACCCAACAAATACAGATGAGTCTCTTTTTCTCTCTCCGTCCAAGTGAGCCTGCCTAAACAAATTGTATCAGGAGAGAGAGAGAGAGAGAACAGAATTCCCCAAAATGCTGTGATAGGCAAGTTTTACAGAACTGATAAAAAAATTCATGGGCTGACTTCCCTTGTCAATATTAGAGAACTCGTCACACCATTCAACTTCTCCTGATCTTTATCCATATACAGCAGGAAAGCTGTAAAAACATTTGAGGTTTTGCAAAGTGAAAAAGTCCACTGAACCTCCAAATCACTTTCAAATTGTTCCTGATTGGTTCAAATTGAATGTGCAAATCAATTTGAAAATTTGATTTAAAAATGAGACAAACAAATTTCTTGAATACCAACACCCCACTTGAAGTTTTACACAGATTCACATGTGTCAACATTCTTCTTAAATGGCTCTATCCTACCACTTTAATGCTACAGAGAGAAATTGAACTGGTGAAGCTTTTCAACTTTTTTCAGAATTATCATTATGCCACAGAAAGCTTCACTTTATGTTTCTCAGTTTATACCATTCAAATATGGCAACCTAGCCTATATTAAAGGGCAGTCAAGCTGATACTGTGCCTTCCTTTTGCAGAGCTGAACTAAATTTTCTGGTTAATCACAATTGTAGAATGACATTGAAATATTGTGCTAGCTCAGTCACCTTGGACTCATGTTAAGATGTTTCTGTTAAGCCCCCAAAATCATTGTGTGTCTGGTGTGGGAAGCTTGGTGTATTTGTAGTTATCCATAAACTGCATTGTGCAGTGTGCTTGCTTGCAGGTGGCATGTTCAAATATTTTATGTAATGAACTAGTGAAGTGAGCTTGTATGAAAGTAGAAGGAAGCCAAATAATATCTGGTATTTACATAAGTGAAATGGATGCCAAGTGCAAATGGCTCCAGTTAATGTGAGCTTTAGAAGAATGTCAGCCAATTCTAAAAGCTTTGCAGGCCTCTCTCTTTCTTTTCCCATTTTAGACAGACACATTATCTTTTATTCCATGCTTAAGTTTTATTGGCACAAAATGATTGCTCAATTAGACACAGTCAGTTTCCTCCTCCTCCTCCTCCTCCTCTTCCCCCCTTTCATTGCTGTTTTCCAAATCTTGTATGTATGTATGTATGTAATTTTTATACCACCCAACGCAAAAGTCTTGGAGACGGTTCAAGTATTACATCCAACAATTACATCAATTAAAGCTCAGTTAAAAACTTGCTTAATAAAAAGTATATCTATGACCTCAGCTTAGGCATTTAATGCCTGTTTAAAAAGGAAAAAATTAACATCTTCTTGAACATCTTCTTGAAGGGCCAAGGGCACCTCTGCAGGCAGTACATTCCATAAGGGCCAGCCAACCACCTTGAGGTCCTAAATCTTTACTCATCACCTCCTATCAGAGCAGGCTAAGCCTATCAAAATGCTTTCAAGATGGATAGAATCATGTTGGGCAAGGTGGACCATACTAATCCGATGGAAAGATATATATTCAGGTACTATTATTATGGTAATCTACAATTAGATTCACGGTCAAAGAATGGTGAAAACTTAATTCAAGTCCTAACCAAGGACCTTAGAATTATTAAGGTAGTGTCTAAGGATATAAGCAGTTCCAAGAAGGGTATTTTTTGTAAAATTAGGGTATTCAGGTCCGATAAATTCAAAATGTCAAAATATCGAGGGAGTCCTTTAGTTTTGCTCCAAGGGCTCCCATCAGCAGATTTCTTTTTCCATAAGCATTCAACTTCAATCTATAAGTCCCGATATTTCGTAATTTTTTTCAGATTGCTTTTCCTCAAGCCTAGCATCATCCGGTATAGCAACTTCAGTGAACCAGCCTTTCTTCTTTTCAGTGACTGTTACGTCAGGCATGTTATGAATAAAATGCCTGGATTTTGTTTTGTTTTTTTGGTTTGGATTTTAAAGTCCCTTAAGATTTTAATCTGCTCATCTTCCCAAACCTTCTCAACTTGATGGTCCCAGTGGTTCCTGCTACATTCAGATCCAAACTTCTGGCAAAGTTTCCAATGAATAAAGTTGGCAATGCAGTCATGACACTGCTTATAGTCAGTTTGTGAAATTTTGCTGCAGCCACTGATTGGTTGGTCAATTGATTCTTCCTTTTCACTACAAAGTGGAAGTGGCATGGGCGACTTTGTTACATGCCGAATTTTCACATAGCTTGTTCTTGAGCTACTAAAATGAAGCCTCCAGTTTCTTTCTTTAACACTCCTGATCTTAACCAACTCATGTGGGTTGTTAATCGGCTTTTCCTTCTATATCCTTCAAGTATTGACCATGCATTGGCTTGTTCTTCCAATTAACAAATTGGATTTCGATTGTTTCTTTTCTATACTCAGCCTTCACATATGTTGTTTTTGAAAGCTTTCTTTGATTGACTTCCTTCAATAAGGGTTCTTCGCTTTTCTTAATATAGTCATTCAAGCCATGTTTTTCTTTCACCACAGTTTGTTCACCCATAGGAGTTCTCTTCCCCCTTCAGCTCTTGACAAGTACAGCCAATCAATATCACTTTTCAGGTGTAAAGCATGGTCATTCGTTTTCTTGTTTTCTGATCCAAGTTATCATGTTCCACCTGGGTCCAGTCAACTATTCCTGCTGTATATTGTATAATAGGAACTGCCCACGTATTTGTTGCTTTGATGATGTTTCCGCTGTTTAGCTTTGATTACAATATTTTCAAACTTGTTTAATACATTTGGCAGAAGTGCTTTCTTTGACTTGGTTCTGTAATAAACCAGAAGCTCCCAAAAGTCCCAACTATTTGTGGCCTTCTTCTTGTGCTACTGTCTTTATCAAGTCTTCCTTGTCAAGCTGTACTCCATCATCTTCAACAATTTTGCCTGCCTTTATGGCTATAGTCGCACACTTGTCGATGCCAAATTGCATTCCAATAACTTTGCTGAATTCTTTTGTGCTTTTTAGCAAGGAATCCAGTTCAGCCTTTGTTTTTCCAAATAGCTTTAAGTCATCCATATAGAGTAAATGCAAAAATTTTACTCCCTTTTTAGCCAATTCATATCCACAGTTTGTATTACTCAAAACTGTTGTCAACGGGACCACTGATAGCATAAAAAGTAAAGGTGATAATGAGTCACCTCGGAAAATCCCATGTTTGATTTCAACTTCTCCTAACTCTTCCCCATTAGCCATCAGTTTTGTTTGGCAAAACTTCACTGAATTATTTATTATTATTATTATTATTATTATTATTATTATTATTATTTCAAGCCAGGCATTTTAGTCACCCCAGTGCAGAACCTCATGGACTAGACCTAAACAACTTCAGAATTCAAATTCCAATTATCTGCTGTCAAATTCATCTCCTATAATAAACCTGCCCAAGTTACACCAGAGCATCCCAATTTCCCCACCAAACCTTAAAAATTGCTGAAATCTCAAAAGTGTTTGGTTTGAGACAAACCTTGGCAATTTCTAGTGACTTTTTTGGCAGCCTCACACGACTGTAGCCATTTGGAGCAGTCAAGCCATCATGTAAGTTCATGTGATGATGCTCATTCATTGCTAACTCCTGAATTTGGAGAAAAGGAGGAGGAACCTAGATATATATGGACATGGACTTTGTATATGGACATGTACATGGACATGAATGTCTTTGAAGATAACCTCAGTGTATTTTGCATGTGATCAGTAGGGCTACATTCCAACTTGCCTAGTGAAGAATTGGACCATTTGGTTTTTTTATTCACTCAAGACTGAATGGGTATCTCTAAGATGTTCTGTCCCCTATTCAAACTCTTTCTTGCAGCTTTGTCCCTAACATATAGTTCAGGAGTTCAGGAGTTCTGCTGTTCTGCAAAGGTTGCTGCAGCAACAACAATGAGCAAGGAAAACTGTTTAAGACTTTTGGCTCTGGCTTGCATAACATAGTTCAGTGGGAGGAGAGGGAGGGAGACCATTGGACTCACCGATCAATAAATCTGTCCTCAAATCAGAGAGGTCTTCCAGGGGAAGGTGCAGTCTCTTGAGATCAGCCTTCCATTGATCCTGTGATATATTTATTTATTTATTTATCAAACTTTATCACTGCCCATCTCCCTCCCAAGGATATGATATGATAACTAGGGACTTGCAATTGTGGGCAATGTCGCTATAGCCGTGTGCTAGTGACATTGTATCCATGGAAATGCTATTACAAGGCAGCAAATTCTCATTCAGAAATGGCAACTTTAAAGCTTGAAGGAATGATCTGTGATCTCATTGTAGGGCTTCTTGTCTCACTTTGCCTCTTAGCATGCTGGCACAGAGAGTAAAGGAATTGCCAGTACAGGATTTTCGAAGGCAGCCACCATGGTGGCCACCAGAAGGATAATGCTATCAACTTATTCTCTTTAATTTTTATGAAGATGGGAAAGAGAAGTAACTTTGGACAAGGAATTGAAGGAATGAGAAAGGGCATTGAGTTACTGGTTGGCAACAAAAACTGATTGGCTAGAATAAAATCATGTCTATCTTCATAGCATTCTGGTGTTTTTTCAGACACCAGAATGCTATGAAGATAGGAAATAGATAGATGTAAAATAGTAAAAGAGCCTGGATCAGTCCTGGGGAGATATTAAATCAGATTCTGGAGAGCAGGGAGATAGAAGGACTCTTGCCCAAAGAGTCTAAACCACTTGCACTACCAAAGTGGGCATAGCAGTACTCAAGGTGACAACTATTACATACTGAAATTTGGAAACTCTCTGTTGATGAAGCCTAAAATTACATTTGCCTTTTTTACAGTCCTAAATTATTCTGTGGGGTCTGTTTATATGTAGCTACAATTATTCCTGTTGTTGTTGTTTGTTTGTTTGGTGCTTTCAAGTCAGGCTTGACTCCTGGTGACTACATGGACAAGTCTTTGCATTTTTCTTGGCAACATTTTTCTGAAGTGATTTGCCATTGCTTTCTTCCTAGGATTGAGACAGAGATATTGGCCCAAAGTTACCCAGCTGGATTTGTGCCTAAGGTGGGACTAGAACTCATGGTCTCCCAGTTTCTAGCTCAAGGTATCAATTTTGGCTCTCCGGAGATTGAAGCAGAGTTGTACTAACAAGCACAGCATCCATAGGTACATGTCGTTCTCTCTCTCTCTCTCTCTGTATTTCTTAGTCTGCAGATGATGAAAATGACATGGCTGCACCTAACCAAACATAATCAAGGCTGTCAGTTGGCTAGCAAACAGACTAATTTGTTCAGAAAAATATCTGGTAGTGATTTAATTTGTTATGTCATTGTTTTCAATCCCTTTTGCACTCCCCAAATTAAGTTTATCAGTCAAAAATGTTCATTTAGTATTCAAATAGAATTCTAAGGCAGACTACCTAAATCATAGCACTCGGGAATGTGAGGTATATTTACATAGCTCTGAAGAAAAATAATGGAAAAATGAATTACTAAGGCCACTGAAAAAATATTTTTAAAAGACAAAGGCACACACATTTACCTCTGAAAATTGTGAGTAGGTTTGCATAAATATATTTAAATGTTTGGAATCATTTGGCAAGAATTCCATCCATGTCCTGAATCCATGCCAATGAGGAATCAAAATATAGAAATCTGGCATTTTACAAAATGTATTATGCTTCTGAAACTCTGAAAACTCTAAAGTCCATTAACAGCACCATATATAAGTAATTTCATTATGACTTCAAGAAGCCAGAAGTGAAAGTGGAATAGATTATGTGGAGACTCCTGAGCTTTATGAAAATACTGGCTCTATTCTGTTACAGTATTTTTCCTTGCATTCAAAACTGTGATCTGCATAACAGTTTTCTGCACTCTAGTTTAAGTAGTATTGTTGTTTTTTTTAATGAGGCTGAAGAATACACAGACTCAACTCAGTTTAGCAAGTCCCTGTAGCCCAAATGTCTTATATTAGTCATCCTTTTGGGCTCAGCTGCTGCCAATAGGTTGAATAGGAATGATTATTTAAATTTCAACAATGCTCCCAAATATCTGCTATGATATTACACAAGAGAATTGAGGCCCATCACACATCATGTATTTATTTAGATGGGTTTTATCCTACTTTGCTACTTTGAAAGTACTAAAGGGTCTAGCAAAATAATTAAATTCAGGAATAAGACTACAACTTACATAGAAGAAAGCAGAACAAGTCTTCAGATGTTAGGACTGTATATACTTTGAAAATCATTAAGATGACATGCTTTGGTCCCTGAATACAGCACCTTTCCTTTATTCATTAAAGTAGGAAAGTCTGAGCCTGAATAAAATGATACAGCTACTTTAATTAATTCAATAATTAAAGCAGCCCATCTTTAATGTGACTCTTAAAGCAGTCCCCTCATTGTTCAGATTCATATGGAAACCTGAGAAAAGATTTGCCCACCTCAGTGAATAGCAGAGATGCGGAGCTTGTAAAAACTTTGAAACACTTACTCCAAATAATTTATACAGCCTGCACAGATTACTTTATATTATACAGTACCTATTTAAAGTATATTTTATTTTTGATCCAGATAATTTCTTAATTTAGGACTGAAGTGATAAGCCAGGAACTGGAGACATTTCTACCCAAATATGCTGCATGCTGTACAAAAGTCTTGCAGTTGTTTTCCTGATAGTATAGTAAGGCAATATAGCTGTGCCCTCTGCAGTTGCCCCATGATCCTAGAAAAAGGGGTGGCTGCTTTAAAAAGTTGCAGATAGATGCTACTTTTATAACCCTGCATGCTCCAAAGCACTTTTTTGGAACTAAATCTGAAGCAATGAATACCCCAATTAGAAATGACACCAATTAGAAATAAATGCATACCCCAATTATAAATATAAATATCAAGAAAAAAATAGAACTAGCCTAGCCCCAGGGAGTGGGGTATGGGCACATGCACCTTCAAGTCAGTGTTGACTCCTGGTAACTCTCTGGACTAATCTCTGCAGTTTTCTTGGCAAGGTTTTTCAGAAGTGGTTTGCTATTGCCTGCTTCCTAGGGCTGAGAGAGAGGGACTGGCCCAAAATCACCCAGCTGGCTTTGTGCCTAAGGTGGGACTAGAACTTACAGTCTCCTGGTTTCTAGCCTGGTGCTTTTAAACACTACACCAAACTGGCTCTCACCCTAGCCGTTCACTTCTGCCTTTAATGGCAGCTGTTTTTCAGAAGTCAGCTCATGAGAGAGAAATCATTGTTATCATGTGCTTTGGTGAGCAGATTAAGATGATATTAAACCACAGTTAAAAGTACAAAATGAAAACAAAAGAGGCAGTCCTGCAATCCCAAAAAAATGAAATGTGCTTGCTAATGTATCTGTTTTGGGGGGGGGGCGCATCTGGCACAATGGGAAGTATTAAGCCATGTAAATCTTTTAGCGTGATTAGAGCCTGGCCACATTTACGGAAACAACCTTTCCATACACATTCTACTCATTTTTTAAATTATTATTTCTGTAGTAAATCAAATCTGAACACTGCATTTCTAACTACACATATATTTTTGTTTCAAAAAGTTGATGCTTGAGACATTTAATGTGTGAAAATAGTTTTAGATGCTTTCCCACTAATACAGTCCTCCACCACCCAAATGAGAGAACAGCTAAATGGCACTTTTTTGTTGTTAGCAGAACTTTAAAAGGGTGAGTACAAATGGCTATTAACAATTTTTTAATGATTTAGCAGGGTAGTCTGGAGTGAGAACAAAGATAGAGAATGAAGGAAAAGGCTTTTCAATCCACTGTTTTTCAGTCCTGTTGATATATGGAAGGGAAGGGAAGGGGAGTGGCCAGCTTTTTTTAAAAAAAATATTTATTGATTTATTTATCTGTCAAACTTTATCACCACCCATCTCCCTCCCAAGGATTTTTAGATTTAATTTTGGGAAGGCAAGAAATACTAAGACTCAGTGGGCTACAGCAGCTACAGAGCACCTAAGACAACTGCCTCTGAAATCAAATGTAGTTAGATTAAATGTGGAGAGCAAGAATGACTAACACAAGTAGGATGGTTAGTTTACCAGTGCAACAGTTCTCCACTTAAGGTGACAGAAGATAAGTACATAGGTGGACATATTGTAAGATAAATCTTGTGCAACCCAGAGACATTTAGCTAAGCCAGGTATGCCAGGAGCTTTTGCTTCACAAAAGAGATGCCACAGAAGCAAGGGCAAATCTTCTTCTGAACAATAAAGCAAAGGAAAATTGCATCCAACTCAGTCAGCCAACTACCCAGGAAAACTTTGGTTCTTCAGTCCCAAGAACAGGATGGGGAAATGAGAATGGACTGCTAGCCTAAATGGGGACAAGTGATGAGGATGGACAATATAGTCTTTATTCCAGCTAAGAACAGAAAGATTAGGTGTATTTCAAAGCAGTGTGTGCTTTTTTGTGTGAGGAGTGGGAATGGAGAGCTAAGCCAACACATTAAGAAGGAAGGATGAGTGTGCAATTCAGCCCACCCCTGAGCTTCTTGTAGATTTGAACACAGCAAGGTTTTGTTTCTAGTGTCAAACACATTTTCTGCCTGAACATACAAACAAACAAATATATGAATACAGTGAATACTGTTCCCACTGGGCCCCAAGTTACTACCCATGTGGACATGGGTGGGTTGCATTTTTTTTCTTTTTCTTTCCTGAATGGAGATGGTGCTTATCCATCTGACATATCATAGGAGCTGTCAGTCAGAAAAGGTCCTTTAAGATTTGCATTTTAAAACAACCTTCTTCAGTCTGACTGAGGAATAGCCGAACTTAAAATCCAACAGATATAGATACTGTGCTAGAAAAGGCTGCTCTGCACAGTGTGAATCAAACATACATACATACATACATACATACATACATACACATGCATATACAGTATACACATGTAAGGGTGGGCATGTCTGTAAGTTTATCATTATTATTGATATTAGTATCACCCCAAATCAGTCCACTGCAGGATGAAAGCCTCTTCATTAAAGATTAAGGACCATAGCCTATCACACTGGTCCAAGGCAGGTTGATGATGTTTTGACTTCCTACTTTAGGACTGAGAGAGCATGATTGGACCTCAGCTTCCATGCTTAAGGGATGACTAGAATGTGGGTCTCCCTGCTCATAGTCCAGCACTTTGATCACTACACCAGACTGACTCTCTGGTGCACACACACACACACACACACACACACATACACACACACATGCAGAGAGCATTACAAATGTATAAGTGGCTTTGAGCCAGGTTACTTGCAGGGCCATCTCTCCCTGGTTGTATCTCCCCTTCCTGTTAGATCCAACAGGAGATGCATGCTCTGGGTCCCATCCATTAGGGAGTGTCATCTGGCCAGACCCAGAACAGACCCTTTTCTGTTGTGGCACCCATCTCATCATTCCCCTGAAGTTTAGATTTGCCCCAACCCTACTGACTTTCCATAAGGCCTTGAAGACCTGGTTCTGTTACCAAGTCTGGGGCCCAGGGGGTATGGCTGAGCCCATATCAAGGTTATGCTGATTACCCAGTTGGTTTGATCTCAGCTGCTATATTTGTTCTCTATTGTTTTGCTATGAAGTTTTAATCTTGTTTTTAATCATTGTTAAATGTGCAGAGTCATGTATTTGAGATGGGTGGCTGTATAAATTGAATGAATGAATGAATGAATGAATGAATAAATAGCATCAAAAATATTTATTTTTTAAAAAGTGAAAGAGAAAAACACTTGGAAAATTAAATCATAAATTTAAAATGGATTGCTTGAAAGTCCTATTCCTTTTTCCTTTCACAGGAAACAAAACACCCTGATAAATAACCCATAAATACAATATAGTGCAGATGAGGAGTTGATTTTTGTTATTTTTATTTACTACAATTTATACACTATAATCCTTTAAGAAGCTTACAAAATAATTACAAACATTGGTATAATGACAGCAATATAAAAAATTAGCCAGGCAAATTGTTGTTTATTCGTTTAGTCGCTTCCGACTCTTCATGACTTCATGGACCAGCCCACGCCAGAGCTTCCTGTCGGTCGTCAACACCCCCAGCTCCCCCAGGGACGAGTCCGTCAACTCTAGAATATCATCCATCCATCTTGCCCTTGGTCGGCCCCTTTTCCTTTTGCCCTCCACTCCCCCTAGCATCAGCATCTTCTCCAGGGTGTCCTGTCTTCTCATTATGTGGCCAAAGTATTTCAGTTTTGCCTTTAATATCATTCCCGCAAGTGAGCAGTCTGGCTTTATTTCCTGGAGGATGGACTGGTTTGATCTTCTTGCAGTCCGAGGCACTCTCAGAATTTTCCTCCAACACCACAGTTCAAAAGCATCGATCTTCCTTCGCTCAGCCTTCCTTATGGTCCAGCTCTCACAGCCATATGTTACTATGGGGAACACCATTGCTTTAACTATGCGGGCCTTTGTTGTCAGTGTGATGTCTCTGCTCTTAACTATTTTATTGAGATTGGTCATTGCTCTTCTCCCAAGGATTAAGCGTCTTCTGATTTCCTGACTGCAGTCAGCATCTGCAGTAATCTTCGCACCTAGGAATACAAAGTCTTTCACTGCTTCTACATTTTCTCCCACTATTTGCCAGTTATCAATCAAGCTGGTTGCCATAATCTTGTTTTTTTTGAGGTTTAGCTGCAAGCCAGCTTTTGCACTTTCTTCGTTCACCTTCATCAAAAGGCTCCTCAGTTCGTCTTCACTTTCAGCCATCAAAGTGGTATCATCTGCATATCTGAGATTGTTAATGTTTCTTCCAGCGATTTTAACTCCAGCCTTGGATTCCTCAAGCCCAGCATGTTGCATGATGTGTTCTGCGTACAAGTTGAATAGATAGGGTGAGAGTATACAGCCCTGCTGTACTCCTTTCCCAATCTTAAACCAGTCCGTTGTTCCGTGGTCTGTTCTTACTGTTGCTACTTGGTCATTATACAGATTCTTCAGGAGGCAGACAAGATGACTTGGTATCCCCATACCACTAAGAACTTGCCACAATTTGTTATGGTCCACACAGTCAAAGGCTTTAGAATAGTCAATAAAACAGAAATAGATGTTTTACTGAAACTCCCTGGCTTTTTCCATTATCCAGCGGATATTGGCAATTTGGTCCCTAGTTCCTCTGCCTTTTCTAAAGCCAGCTTGTACATCTGGCAATTCTCGCTCCATGAACTGCTGAAGTCTACCTTGCAGGATCTTGAGCATTACCTTACTGGCATGTGAAATGAGTGCCACTGTTCAATAGTTTGAACATTCTTTAGTGTTTCCCTTTTTTGGTATGGGGATATAAGTTCATTTTTTTCCAATCTGATGGCCATTCTTGTGGTTTCCAAATTTGTTTGCATATAGCATGCATTACCTTGACAGCATCATCTTGCAAGATTTTGAACAGTTCAGCTGGGATGCCGTCGTCTCCTGCTGCCTTGTTAATAGCAATGCTTCTTAAGGCCCACTCAACCTCACTCTTCAGGATGTCTGGCTCTAGCTCACTGACCACACCATCAAAGCTATCCCCGATATTGTTATCCTTCCTATACAGGTCTTCTGTATATTCTTGCCACCTTTTCTTGATCTCTTCTTCTTCTGTTAGGTCCTTGCCATCTTTGTTTTTGATCATACCCATTTTGGCCTGGAATTTACCTCCAATGTTTCTAATTTTCTGGAAGAGATCTCTTGTCCTTCCTATTCTATTGTCTTCTTCCACTTCCGTGCATTGCTTGTTTAAAAATAATTCCTTATCTCTTCCGGCTAACCTCTGGAATTTTGCATTTAATTGGGCATATCTCCCCCTATCACTGTGGCCTTTTGCTTTCCTTCTTTCTTGGGCTACTTGTAGTGTCTCAGCAGACAGCCATTTTGCCTTCTTGGTTTTCTCTTTCTTTGGGATGTATTTTGTTGCCGCCTCCAGAACAATGTTGCGAACTTCTGTCCAGAGTTCTTCCGGGACCCTATCTACTAAGTCCAGTCTCTTAAATCAATTCTTCACTTCCACTGCATATTCCTTAGGAATATTAGTGAGGTCATATCTAGCTGATCTGTGGGTCTTCCCTAATCTCTTTAGTCTGATCCTAAATTGTGCAAGAAGAAGTTCGTGATCTGAACTACAGTCAGCTCCAGGCCTTGTTTTTACCGACTGTACAGATGTCTGCCACCTTTGGCTGCAAAGGATGTAGTCAATCTGATTTCGGTGTTGTCCATTTGGTGAAGTCCATGTATAAAGCCGTCTCTTAGGTTGTTGGAAGAGAGTGTTTGTTATGCAGAGTGAATTGTCTTGGCAAAATTCTATCAGCCTATGTCCTGCTTCATTTTGTTCTCCCTGGCCATACTTACCTGTAATTCCAGGTGTCATTTGACTGCCCACCTTAGCATTCCAGTCTCCCGTGATGAAAATAACATCTCTTTTAGGCGTGTTGTCCAGTAGGGGCTGCAGATCCTCATAGAACTGCTCTACTTCAGGTTCTTCAGCATTTGTGGTTGGGGCGTATATTTGGATCACTGTGATGTTAGATGGCTTGCCCTGAATTCAAATTGAGATCATTCTGTCATTTTTTGGATTGTATCCAAGCACTGCTTTAGCCACTTTACTATTAATTATGAAGGCTACTCCATTTCTTCTGTGGTCCTCTTGTCCACAGTAGTAGATCTGGTGGTCATTTGATGTGAAGTGGCCCATTCCAGTCCATTTCAGTTCACTGACGCCCAAAATGTCTATCTTTAATCTTGACATCTCACCAATAACCACATCCAATTTGCCCTGGCTCATAGATCTTACATCCCAGATTCCAATGGTGTGTTGATCCTTAGAACATCGGATTCGCCGTTCACCACCAGCACCGTCAGCTGCTAACCGTCCTTTCGGCTTTGAGCTAGGTGCGTCATCACATCTGGGGCTAGTTGAACTCATCCTCTGTTCCTCCCCAGTAGCATTTTGGCCATGTTCCGGCCTGGGGGTCTCATCTTACGATGGTATACTGACATATCTCTGGTTGTACTGATCCATTGAGTTTTCACGGCAAGAATACTGGGGTGGGTTGCCATTACCTTCCCCAGGGATCGCATTTAGTCTGACCTCTCTGTCATGACCTTCCCGTCTTGGGTGGCCCTTCACGGTTTAGCTCATGGCATCATTGAGGTGCTCAAGCTCCAGCACCATGAGAAGGTATCGATCCTTTGCTGAAGAGCCAGGCAAATAACAACAATAATAACAATATTTTTTATAAATATATATTATTCAACATCATATTGAAGAATAACATTCTCAATATCTGCCAAACATCTACTGCAAGTGTGTTTTTAATGTCCCCAAAGGCTGTCCTAAATAGGCAAGTCTTAATGGTTTTTCTAATGCCAGCAAGCTTGATGCTGATCTGATTTCAGAGAAGAGAGGCAGCTTTGCACAATAATGATTTTGGCCAGTCCTTTGTCCCCAGATCTACAATTCTTGATGTCTTAACAAGCTGCAAAAACCAAGTATATAATCAAGAAAATAACATGCCCTTTACACTTCTCCATCTAAAGAGATGGAAACCCTCCTGTTGGTCCCAAGCCCAAAATGTGGCAATTACAAGTTCAAACCACGTTCCAGCTCCTGAATTGCCACTCCAAATGCCACAAGGAAATTGCCATCAAGGTCCATTCAGTATTCTCAGAGATATCCAATATATACACAACATTATTTTAAAATTGTATTTTCTGCATTTCAGGATCATAGGAAACTAATTCAACAGTTTTTAGAGTGATCTTCTATTGATTGATCAGGACAGGACATTCACATTTGTTCCTCTAAAGGCTGCATAAATAATTAATAGTATTTTTATCAACTTCCTTCCAATTTCTCTAAAAATAGGTTACTGGCTTAGGACCCTTAATTGATTCCTCTGAAGCTCTAACCAGATGGAAGGGATCTTGAGGTAAAAATGAGCCCTTGCAAATTGAGTATAATTAACATAAAAAATGAGCCTTGTGCAGGTTGAGTATAATTAACACTGTAATTCTATTTACTGGTAAATAGAATTAAGATGGCAGTCCTCCACCCAATAAGCTTATGCCTTTTGCATGGCACTTGCGATGCTTAGACTTCCTCTTGTGATCTGAACCCTCAATTTTTTACTAAGGAATAACTGAATCTGTAGTAAGCAGTCTGCAAGTTGTATAAGCTGTATATATAGAACAGTTACCAGAATTCTTTATCCCCAAGTAAGATTGATTACACCCAGTTGTGTTTATTTGCACAAAGTTGTAACCAAGCCCATGTTGTGTCACATTATACAATATTGTGCAATATTGTGGCCACTTGGTAGCAAAACTAGGCTGACCCAAAACTTTTTTGGGGTTTCCCTCAATATTTAACTTCATTCAATCAGAGGACTTCATTCCTATCAAGGTGTGGTCTCCAAGCCTAGAATGAAGTTTATACTCCCAAAGTTAAAGTCATAGCAACTTTCCATACTAGTAAATGATAGAGAGAACTTTCATTTCCAGATAATTAGCAGGAGACAGTTCAGAAACTACAATTGATAACAGAAGATATTTATGGCTTACAAGCAGCAGGGTAGCAAATGACAACACATGTCATAATGCAAATGATGTAGCTATGTCCTAGCATCAGAGATCACAGAGCTCTTAACATAATTGCACCATTTGTGTGAAGACATCACGATGCATGTGTCATTATTTTGACATCGTCACAGCTTGCCACAGATACTCATAGTTTCTGACTTTGGTTACACTTTATGATTAACTGGAGATATGTTTCTTCCTCTGTTGGACTTCTTCATCAGGAAGATCTATTATTCAGGCCATCAAAAGCAGCCATGTAACAGTTGAGGGGCTGCAGGTAGAAAGCATTGATAAGACCACAGTGAGGTTAATCTTTCTGATTTTCAACTGTATTGCTGAACAATATCTTTATATCTGTTTTAAAGTGGAATGAGAATAATTTTGTGTATAAACATTATGGGTACAACTAGAAAATCACTATCTGGCTCCTTTGAAAACCTGGCAAATACTTGGTTCTAATTTTAGCCAATATGTTTATTTTCCCAGCTCTGAAGGCAGTGAAATATATCTGGAAGACTTTGGAATGAAGGCCAAAATCAATACTGGTTCCCATGAGATATTGATCCTTTGGGATAACTCAAATTTAAAAGTGGTAGGTAAGTGTTCGTTTGTTTGCAAGATTTGGGCAGAAAAAGGAATTAATATCTTAGACTGATTGTCAAAGACTTTTGTAATGCTTTTGACCCCTGACAAAAGAATTTCTAAAATGCTGAAATGCTGAATAGCAATATATCCAATTAAAACATTTTGTTACACTCTCATTTTTGACCTGATGTGTTTGGCAGCCTCTTAAACACATAAATTATTGGGGATATTGGAGAAGGTTTTGGCAGAGCCCAAGCCCACAGTCCAGCTATATAAACAACTGAAGGGTGTCTCTAAGATAAATATAGATAATTTACAATAACTTTGGTCTAAAGAGTTGGAATATTCTATTTTAACAAATCAGTAGTATCATGTTTTAGAGATTGCCATGTGTGCCATATCATCTTAAAATGAGAATACTGTAAATCTGAAGATTAAATTTGAAGATTAAAATACGATTTGGGCTTGTTCATTAGTTGCGCCATTTTAAAATGTTATATTAATAAAAATAGTGTAGTACTGAGATAAAAAAATGTTTAAAGGTATGAAGGTAAAGATAAACTAGGTACTGATCATCTGGAATTTGTTGATCCAGGAAGAACTTTGGGTATAAGAGGAGGAATGTTTGAGTATAGCAAAAGAGATAATAATGATAAAAAACATTACTATAATAATGCACAACCCCAGAGATAAAATTCTGGACTACAGAGATGTGTTCCCTTTCATCCTTTAGACACAATGCAATGACGAACCAATATGATTCCCACTGTGGTTAACATTCAATTCATTGTTCAAAAAATGAGCTGCTTTACAAGATTACAGTACTTTATGCCCATGCCATGACATATGGTATATTTGTTTTGCTTTGTTTATTAGTTTCCTACTGACAGCAAATAAAATAATAGGAAAGGAAAAAAGAAAAAGAAAAAGAAAAAGAAAAAAAAATATGATTGACAAACCTTCCATGATGCCACCAACTGATTAGTTATCTGCTGAAATTTCATTTGTCCAGACAGCTTCCCCCTGTTACAAATTATTAGAACCAACAAACAAAAAGAGAGAGAAAAAATTGTGTTCCTGCCTTTAATGCCATCCATAGATTTGTTTCTTTTCCTTCCTGACAATGGTGGTGCAGAGACGGGGGGAGGAGTATGAAAGATTGCCATGTTTCACAGCTTTAAAACATTGGCTCTGTTGTCTGGCATAATTGAGTCAACAGTCTGCTGGTCTTCTTCCAGGCACTTTGACAACTGTTCACTCACAGCCACCAGTAAATTAACTGGACTGCACTTTTCCCCAAGGTCCCTGTATGCAGAAGTTGCATTTCCTGTCCTTTTGGTCAAAAATAGTAATAGGCAGTAGAGTGCAATGGATAGTTCCTGATCCAAGTCACTTACTCTCTTGTAGCTCAGCCCTGGGGGTGTTTTTCTTGGCATATCTGTCAGAGAACCTTTGTTCCAGGGAGTTTATAGTGCAAACTGTTAGCATTCTTTCAGATTTAAAGAGAGCAGCTGGAGAAAAAAGACTCGTTTCACAATGTGAGAAGAAAGCAAGGAATTATACTGATCATTTTGAAACTCTTGAATGGCCAAGAAAACATTTCAGGGATGTTTTGAATTTCAAGATTCTAAAAAAAGAAAGCCTTTTCTTTTCCTCCAAGAGCTTGCTTAATTACTGCAAAAAGTAAAGGTTGTCCCATTGTTAAGGTATGAAACAATATGCAAGTTGAATATGGTCTTGAAAAGTGTCATCCCGGCTCTTGGTCTCAGAGCTTACAGTGGCAATGAGTGCACCGCTGGGAGACTTGAAAGACCAGGTTAGGGATAGATCATCATGGAGAAAATCTATCTATGTGGTCACTTTGTGCAGAACATGTTGCAACAGTGAGGTAGATAACATAGAGTTTCCCCTGTTAATTTACACAGTTCAAGTCAAAATATTACATCTTGCACTTATATTGTTATATACTTCGGAAGGGTTTTTTTTTAAGCCTTGGTTTAAAATATTAAACTTTACAAAGTTATTAAAAAGAATAAGCAAGAGGTGATCTGTCCAAGTCTGAACACTTTTTAACCACTGATGATCATACACACAAGTGACAAATTCAGGAGCTGCTTTAAGATTGCTTTGAGGGGTGAGGAGGATTGTGAGCTACAAGTCTCGAATTAAAATTTTATTCAGCCATGACTTTATAGATCATGCAGCACTAAGCAAAGTATCCTTTGAACTGTGTAAACTTGTCCTGTGTTAAGTTTTAAGGATTATTCAGATAATGTAAAAGAAGGATTTTGAACCCATTAAAAAAGCAAGTTATTCAACCAACGCGGCCATGGATGAGATGGCTATACAATAGCGACTAGCTTTGGAGGGAGTTCTGTGCATCTTCATTTCTCTCTGGTTGGAGACACCTTTCATTACTAAGATTATACCAATTATTAAAAGGAGAATATAAGGGCAATGCGTGAAAGGTATAACAATCACACTGATGCCATACCATAACGAATATAACAATAACCCACAAAGAATTCTCTCAGTCTGGTTCCTTCCAGCCCAAGGATTGTGTTTGTTTTCTGTGTTTGCTTATCCTGCAGCAAGGAATTGTGAGAAGAGCTCTTTCTGAATATCTTACCAGCAGGTGTATCACTGCTTAACACATTTGGAAATGAGAACAATTGGAAAGCTTCAGGGAAAACATAATAAATTCTTAAGCTGAGTATGTTGTTTATACAACACACTTTCACCAGGGGTAGGCAGAATGTACTGTAGGTTGGGAGAATCTACCAGGGATTGTCCTGGAGTCTCGAGATTCACCAGCCAGAGCTCACATCCAAAAAATGGAGGTTGGATTAAGGGAATGTGAGCTCAGGCATTTCCTCAAAGTGAAAGGACTACATGCACAGTAGCTCACTGTTTTTCCTCCCAGAAATCCATTCCTGGTTCTCGCATGCTTCTTCCTTTCAGCAGTATAATTAAGGACTCATTTGATTACTGCCAAAGCTAAACAGGAGGGAACAAGAAAGCCTCCTGGATCCACTGCAATTCTCTTAGCAATTCAGATTCTCCTTCTGCTTCCTACCTTGTTTTATACAGCATGACATTACTGCAAAATGCATTGTTCTTACTTCATATCATAAATAATCATGAGGTTGTCACCAGGACTAGGTTCTCAAGCTTGTTCTAGAAATAAGCATATCCTCCCTACTGTCATCACACCTACTCTTGTCCCTACCTAGAAAAGCATAAAAGAGAAGAATCATTTGGAAAGCATATAAACAAACAACTAGTCTCAGAAGGAAGGGCTAGGATCAGATAAAAGTCTGCAAGTGGCTGTTAAAGATGTGCCATCACTAAGTAGTTACCCAGACAACCAGCAACAAGAAAGGAACAAGAAAGAAATAATTAAGTACCAATGATGAAAATGGCATAAAACCCTTCTGATATACACGATTCTTATCCAACCCTATTTCTGTATACATTATATAGTATATACAGTATTTTTGTATCTCATTTAAACAGCCAGGTGTGAGAAAAATTCTTCTCTCTCCGTATTTAGAAATAAATTGTTTGGTTCAGAATTAAGTATCACATGAACCAGAATTACTCATTTCTATTCATATTAGATATTTTTCTGCCAAAAGTCCTCTTTGGAAGACTGTAAAATAATACTACAGTCTAGTAAAAAACTAAAAAAAAAAATCAGACTATCTTACACATACAGTAGACACAGAATCATAGACTCATAATATTGGAAAAGGCCATTTATCCCATAAAGTCCAACCCCTTGTTCATTGCAGGAATTCAAATTAAAACATCCAGATAAATACCCCTACAGATGTTTAAAAGCACCAAAACAGTATTTTTTTTAAAAAAAAAAAAACTTCCTTGAGATCATTTGTTGCATTTTAAGAGAAGGTGATAAGTTACTAAAATTGTTTATACTTGGGAAGTCATTTCTTTATATATTTCTTTTCTTTTTATTATATTCTTATTCTTTTCTTTCTTTTTTTTTCTTTATCTTCTTCTCTACTTTCTTTTCTGCACCTTTTACTTTTACTTTTTATTCTTTTTTAGTTTGTGTTAGTTTTTACTGTTGTAATTATAACCTTTAATAAAAATTACTATTAAAAATAATTGGCTAGTAATTGTTACTCTAGCTTATACTAGAATACCTGTAAAGGGTAGGAAAAGGGGACGGGGCTAGTGAAAAATCAATCTCTTAGAGGAGGGAGTTTCAAAGCCCATAAACCACTACAAGGGGGCGCATAGTATATTGAAGATTGATTATTTCATAACATTTGCTCGATTGTTGAGCTCATTAGGGGGTAGGCCCAGGAAACGGGGATGGTCTGCTAAAAGCCTGATTTCTGATTCTTAAGGTTTTATAACTGCTGCCAGGGACTGTGTTCAGAACCTAACCATATAGATTAAACTGAAATAGATATTTTCATTCATTTCATTTCATTTCATTAATTTTATTGTATTTAAATATCACTCAACTCCAAGGCAACTCTGGGTGGCTCACAATTTAAAACAAACAATGATATACAAAGTATAATGTGTAATAAGAAATATATTTTTTAAAAAATCCACCAGGTCAGCACACAAGAGTCCAAAAAAACCATCTAACAATTTAAAGTTTCCACCCTACCCCAAGACCCAGGAAAAGGGCCAGGTGTCAAAGCCTTCTGGAACTACATCAGGCTGGGAGCCACATGGATCTCTGGGGTGGGGGCAGGTGTCATGACAGAGAGACACACTTCCTGGGTCCAAAGAGATGATATTGTTGAACTGACAGAACACAGAGCATGCCAAGTCTACCAGCTCTTACCGGATGGGGAGAAACCATGGGAGATAGATGATCACTCAAATAACTTAGGTCATGTAAGGTTTTATAAGTGATAACCAACATCTTGAATAATACCTGGAAGTACACTAGCAAACAACACTCATGAAGCAGTAGTATCACCTACTGAGGCATGCTGATTACTGTCCATGCCACTGCCACTGTACTCTGGAATCCTTTCTCTGTTATCTTAGTTCCTTTATGTCTTGCTACACTTTTTCTTTTTTCTTTTTATAATTCCCCCTTGGAGTGACCAGTAGTCCTGAATCAAAGATAAACACCTTCATTTTCTTTGGATCCAGAACTAGTCTCCAAAGCTGGCAAATGTTCTTCAGATTTTACTATGGATTGCTTTGTTTCATATCTCCAAAATTTTCAAAATCAGGTTCCCATAAGCAGTCTCCTTCTCTCTTCCATGTCTGTTGTGAAGAACAATCACAGATCTGAACCATCTGGGTAGCTTTACTGAAATCATCCTCCATTGCAGAGATGAGCACTTTCCCAAAGAACCTTCTCAGCCTCATACAAGAATTAATGACTCTACTTGTCCTTCGAGTTTTTTCCCCAAAACTATCCGCAATGTTAAAAGAACAATAGAGGGCTTCCTATTGAATGCATTACTGTGACAAGTAACTCTTTAGCATCTCCTCTGGTTTTCCTTTCTAAATCCAAGAAGTCTGAACATGAAATAACTGGAAAACTGTAATCTTATTCCCATATTACAATTTTCCAAAAAAAAAAAGAAACTATAGATATAAACTCATATCTATTTCAAAGAATAATCAGAATAAGCAGATAGTACATATGGTCCCAGTGGTGCCTCTAATTTATGTAGCCCTTATTAAGTGCATAGTTTCCTTAAATGAAATCACTGCTTCTTTTCCCTAGTCACTATCACTATTAAAACAATGTGGACACAGCAATAAATACAACTAATTGAGTTTCCTTTAGAACAGAAATGAGTACGTGAAGGACTAAAACCACAGGAAACTAAACACATTGCTCTGAAGGAACTCTGATTTTAAAATGGAAGACGTATTCTGTACTGGGCCTCATTCCTAGTCACAGCTGTGACTTTTAAAAGTCACTTGCTGAGTCCTTTCTCTGTTATCTTAGCTCCTTTACGTCTTGCCACACTTTTTCTTTCTTTTAATAATTCCCCCCTCAGAGTGACAGTTGGTCTCCAATGACCAGGAGAACAACTCTCCTCATTAGGCTTCTTTTCTTTGCCTCTCTCACCTCACCTCACCTCCTCTTCTTCCTCCTCCTCCTTTTATCAAACTGCCAGCATAATACACAGTTGGTAGAATCTTGTTCACTGCTTACCTGATTCTTTTGTCTAATAAAAACAGCAACCCTCCTCCTTTATTTTTTTATTTTTTTATTTTATTTTTTTATTTATTTTATTTGTCCAAACTTAGCTTTTCCTCAGAGAACCTTCAATGATTAATCTATGAAGGAACATCTCAAATCACGTGTTTTGTTTTTTTTTCCTGGAAACTTTAAATTACAATTTTACCAAGTCATTCATCAAACTTTCTTTATAAGCTATGTTATCACCCAAGCACTGGTGTGATTGTATAATGCGAACATGGGGATGATGGATCAAATGTGTTCTTTGGCATTTTTGTATTTTCTAAATTACTAAATCTACCATTTCTGGATCAACCTGTAATATTTTTTTTAGGAAGCTGCAGTAAAAAAATTACTTTAAGTACATATTTTCACAAAATATGCATTTTCATGTTTTGTTTGTTTGTTTGTTTGTTTGTTTACCTTATACACATTTTGAATATGGATATGCAAATCTATATGTGCAGAAGATTTATCTGTAGACTTTGCTTTCCTTTTAAAAAAAAATCCAGGAACTGAATCACAGCATATGCAATAGAGAAAAACACTTAAAGAGAACTAGGAAAGGTCAATCATACACCACTTGAGAACTGGGCCTTTGAGAATTTAGATACACAGCTTTGCATTGTGAATTACAAGGTAATTGTAAAAATTCTTACAATGGTGATAAGAAAAATGAATCAGCAGGGGAAAAATATTGCTAGAAACTCAAAAATCATATTTTTTGTCTGAAAATTTAAGACTAAAAGAAGTATTTTGTGGATTAGAGCTATTGACTATTTTGTACCATATTATGTTTTATACAGGGTCAAACCAAAAACTGAAACATCCATAAGAGATTCTGTGCTCTCTGCAAGTGATATTGAAAGAAATATTGCCACAGTTTGGGAGGTAATTTTAAAGTCTTAGTGCCTAGCTGTTGTTGATAGCCTATCATCCATCTCCTCTTTTGGGGGAGATGAGCGGTAACAAAATTTGAATAATAAATAAATAAATAAATAAATAATCCAGAAAATAATGTTGAAGTATACAGGTTCTGCTAAAAGCATGTATATTATCATTCCATTTTTTCCATTTAATGCTTCCCAAATTGATTGGAACCTAAACTTTCCTTTTATCCTTTTGAACTTTGCTTGGCTGAATGTTAAATGTTGGAATAAAGCTCTCGAGAGCTGTGTTACATGATAATGGAATTAAAACTAGAGAAATAACCTACATTTGCGAGTCAAGAGTTTGGTCACTGCTGTTCTGCAAGAACAGGCAAGGGAAAGTTGTTGACAGCGTGGTCACACTGCAGCTTCAGATAATCTTGGAGAAAGTAGATTATCTGGACCCCTTTCAGGCCCAGCTATGGGTCTGGGGCAGCATTGATTGCACCTTTGGCAGGAGCAAGATAAGGGTGATATGTCCATCCTATCTTTCCTTGATCTGTCAGCAGCTTTCAGTGCAATCAATCATGATACCCTTCTGTACAAGCTCAAAATGTTAGGAGTGGGGGGCACAGTGTTGCAGTGGTTCTCCTCCTTGCTTCAGGGCTGGTACCAATTGGTATTGATGGGAGGGACAGCTCTAGCTCAAAGCCTCTTCTTTGTGGAGTCCCTCAGGGATCAAAACTCTTTCTGTTCCTATCTAACATTTACAGTAGCATGAAGCCACTGGATGAGGTTGTTCAATGACACAATGCTCTCTACTCCTAATCCCCTGAGCCAATCCAGAGGGATACCAATATAAGTGATACTGAAAACTGACAAAGCCATTGATTTGGTACTCACAATACTACCACTTCCAATACTATCAATTTGGTTATCCCAATTTTTTTCCCCAAAATTTCCAAAATTTCTTCCTTGTTTTTAATGGATTCAACTGGCTTTGCATTTTCAGTTACACTTCGAAAAAATAATTGATTCATCTGAAATTGCCTATTTTGCTGTAATTGTTTGAACTTAGTAAGGTAAAGGTTTCCCTTGACATTAAGTCCAATCGTGTCCGACTCTAGGGGGCGGTGCTCATCTCTGTTTCAAAGCCGAAGAGCCGGCGTTTGTCCGCAGACACTTCCATGGTCATGTGGCCGGCATGACTAAACGGAACGCCGTTACCTGCCCACTGAAGTGGTACCTATTAATCTACTCACATTTGCATGTTTTCAAACTGCTAGGTTGGCAGGAGCTGGGACTAGCAATGGGAGCTCACCCCGTCACATGGATTTGAACCGCCGACCTTGTGATCGGCCAGCTCAGCAGCTCAGCGGTTTAACCCGCAGCACCACCACGTCCCTGTTTGAACTTACTTGGTCTTAATTGTTTGATATTGTTTAATTTTCTCAGAAGTTTCTACCATTCTCTGTTTTAATTCTCCTGTTACTTTGGCAATTGTTCTACTGCCTGGATTGTATTGCTTTTTATTATTATTATTTTCTCATTTTTCATTTGTTGTTGTTTTAAATTCTCTGGGTTGCTAATACCTTTTCAAAATTAATTTGTTTTATTTTCCACTCTTCTACTTTGGCATCTGAATTGATTGGGCAATCATGTCTGCATCATGCAAAATATCATTTAAATATTTTCTGCAAGCAGATTTCAAAGAAATCAAATAATTTGCCTTATAGTTTCTATAATACATGCCAAACCCTTCCTTTTTATCTACGTTGTTCTTAATATTCAGACAATTGTAGTTCATTATTTTGAATTGGCTGCTCAAAATTTCCACTCACTGCATGTAAATCAATGCTCATCTTGATTTGTCCTTCTACTGCTTTTGTAGCACATTTTCCTTTTTCAGTTTCAAATCTTTTTTTTTCATCATTTTTTGTTTATTGTTGTTCCAATTCATTACATACACTATCCCTAAATATCTTGTTTCTGAGTATGAAGTATCTCTGATTCCTAAGATATTTGGTTCTGGTAATTTTGTTTTTCAAATTTCATGCATTCTTCTTTGGGAACAATGAGTCAAAGGATTTAACTCATAATAAGAGTCCATGATTCCTTGATTGTCACTGATTGTCCATTTTTTTTCAACAGTTTCCTTCCAGTCACTTTGCAGTTCCTTGCTCTGGTTGCCTACAGAGAAAACCAAGCCCTTAACCCACTAGTCACCTGATACACAAGAGCCGTAGCATCAGATGCAGCCCTTGTTGATCCAGGCAATGGCTGGTCTAGTATGCAGCTTTGTCTTCTAGTTCTCACCATTTGGAATTGGTAGTTGGGATGTTCCTGGAGGGTTTTCTTGGCTAAGGCATCTCTGCGTGGGAGGCCCTGCCAGTGGCTATGATACTACTGACATAGCCCTTAGTGTCATGTTCATCGTTCCAATGTTCTGAATACATCGTAACGTTTCTCATGTCACTTTCCTGATCCGTGTTTGCTGGGTGGAGATTTCCAGCCGTGCCAGGCTGTAATCTCCTTGCTGTAACTGTGGAATGTATGTTTGGGTTATGGAATGTGTTCAAGGTTACTTTCTCAGGCCGATGTGGGCAACGGTTGCTAGCACCTGGGAGGGGGTGGTTGCTAAGCGCGAGCGAGGGCGGAACCGGGTTTGAAGCGAGGGTTTTTAGTTTGTATTTGGCGCACTTTTGCTCATTCTCAGCTTTCTTTGTATCTGCACACTATTCTTTCAATAAATCAGTTATCCTTAAGCACCTGCTTGTGAGACTGAGTCTGTCAGAATAGGCAACCATTACACTTAGCTTCACTGAAGCACCATAACAGGATAGCATCTTATGATGGTGTGTTATTGTTATCATCATCATCATCATCATCATCAATCTGGCAATCTGTGTGTTATAAAAAAAACCTTCCAATTTTTCTATAGGTAAAATCTAATGCCAGTATAGGAGCATGTAGAACAGTGTAAGACACCAGAGCTGAAATGTTTTTGTTTTCTCTTTAAAATTCCTCTATAGCTTTTCTTTGAAAATGAGCTTTGAATTTCGATAAAGCAAAATTTCAGTGATAACTGCATGTCTGAGGATGTGTTTTTACGTATTTCCCTCATATCGATGTTGTGCCCCAAAGCCTATAAAAGTATCTTGATAAGTGCTTTGTTTCATCTCTAATACGAGGCCTAAATGAGCTGTCTCACAGGTACAATCTGCATGTTGACTCAAGGAAATCAAAATACAAAGCAATATCCAGAATCAAACCTTGACTGGCCAAACTGTTATTGTAGAAGGCTGAATAGCACTCGTAGCTTTTACCATCTTATTTTTAGACTGCAAAAGTGGCATTGTGTGTGTGTGTTTGTGAGCATCCTGATGCTTTTGAGGGAGTGCTACATTTATTGCTGTATTTTAGAAGCATTAGAAATTGCAGCACCCCAGGAGCAAGCAAGCAAGCAACATCAGAGCAACATGCAGCATTGCTAGCAGATGGCATAATGACCCCGTTCCTAACCCAAGACAGCTGATGGGGTCTTTGGTGGTATACCGTGCTATGCATCAAGTGCCCCTGTCTTCTACTTTTCTGCCTTTTTGGCACTGAATAGAGAGCAGTAATTGAGACTTGTCCTTCCCACACAAATACTTTTTTCCCTACAAATCACCATATCATTATATAGAATAGGGCTAGGTAAACTGTAAATATCATTATATAAAATAGGGCTAGGTAAATATCATTATATAGAATAGGGCTAGGTAAACTCCGCTGAGTACTAGCATATCACCTCTGGCCATGGCAGTTGCTAGGAGTTATAGTTCCATAAAATCAGTAGGAATATAGGTTCTTCATCCCTCATGAAGATGTATCTGATTGTTTACGTCATGCTCACTTGTCAACTATCCTTTCATACCCCATGATTACTGACTACCTAGAGGCACACTGCATGGCAGTGGGCTATTCACCTCGGTGGTTCATGAGCTGAGCAAGTCTGACCTAGAAGGAGAGGACAGTTCAACAAATGCTGCATTTAAATAGTGTCTGGTCTCTCAGAGACAATTTATCTGATTTAAATGCCTCTAAACTTATTGAGCTGTGGCGCCTCCAGGTAATGTTACTTACTGCAATCCTAAATGCTTCAGTTCTGCAATGAGATTCTCCAGACCAGCCACAAATGCATTCATCTTGTATAAGGTCTGAAAGCCTTAGCTGAGAAAAACTACATTAATGCCTTCAGGTTTTCCTGCATGGATTATTTTTTTTAATGTTGCTTCAGTGTTATTCCATCTGCATATATTATGCAGAACAATAGCAAATGATGATGAGAACAATAACAAGCAAATAAGATAATAAAAATGATTTCATTTTGTTTTTGTTGGAAAATTAATTTGAATTGTAGCATTGAGTCATTGTTATAGTCTTTACTTCAGTAGATAATGCCACCGCTTTGCAGAAGTCATTTATATTCTGCAGTCCAGAAAATGTAATCCAGGCTACCTCACTATGTCTTATTTGTCCTATTTCCTGCATTTCCCCAAAAAAGTTGGAAGTCAATCACATAAATGGTAGGGATAAAATCACCCTGAAGTTGTGTCTCATTAGAAGAGGCATCAACTTGAATAATGTGAACATCTGGAATGAGATTTCATGTGTACAACTGTATGCATATTTGCTTGCATATGAACTCAGACTTTGACAGCAGGTTTAAGCATTTAAACTTGTATGAAGTTTATTATTTTATTTGCTTTTTATTGTTCTCATCATCATCTGCCAACATACTTAGAGATGCATATATGAAAATTTCTTTAGCGCAGTTCACTACTTATGTAGAGATGTCTGGTGCTGTTATAGTACCTGAGCAGAGTTATATAAAGTGCTATTTGTATGGATCAGACAGCACTAGTTTGCCTTAATGAGAATTAATTTAAAATAACAATGATGCATTGGAGCTAAATTATGTTTGACGAACTTAGTTCCCATTAAAATAAATGGGACAAGTTACTTATGACTTCAGACCCCATTGATTTTAATAGGAATTAATTTTCAGTGCAATCCAATGCACATTAAGTCAGAAGTAAGTTGCACTATTTGTTTGCTTGCTTGTTTGTTTGTTTTAAGGGAAAAAAAGGAGATTTTTAGGACAAAACCTTCTCATGGGGTTTACTGTCAAGGATCGCTAGTTAAAACTGCTCATAGTTCTCTATACTTTAAATTATGATAGCATGTATTAAAGAATAGTCAACATCTTTGTCATGTATTGTGATTTACTTTGTGAATGTCCAAAAGAAGTCAATTTCACCTGAGCCTTAATCTCAATAACATAATTGTATGGAACATAATAGCTCATGGTTCACCCACGTCAAAGGAGCTTAAATCAGTTGATTTTAATCCATTTCAGTGACATTTGCTGTGTGTTGGATTGTGGCTGTTACATTTTTAAATGTAGCACTATAAATAAAATGGTGAATTTTTGGATAGGTTCTAGCTGAAATGTGACTATGCTTACAGCCTTAGTCACTGTGACTATGCTTATAGCCTTTAGTGGTCAGATTTATAAATCAGCATTATCTAACTTGCAACATGGCTCATAATATGGCTAGTCCCTACATATTTCAAGAATACCAGGTTGAAGAAGGGGGGTAGATATATGAGAGAGACAGACAGAGAGCAGATAAATAGGTAGAGAAGCACAATTTATCAAAGAACATGGGATTTCACTTCTTACTCATCTTGCAAATGGTAACTCTATTGCTGAAGGGCAGAAGTCAACCCAAGTGTACATTTTTAGATGAGTTGTGGTAAAGCACTATTATCCATAAACAAATAGAATTTTAAAAAGGGTTGCTTTGCTTCAAAAATATTCAGGAGTCAGTTTAATTCTAAAAATATTCAGGCTAGAACTAAGGAAATCTCAGCCAAGATTTGTCATACTGGAAAGTAGATGCTAATTACATTCTACTAATTGCATTTGAGTAGGCATCCAAGGATGATTCATGTTTCATAATTTGGTAAGCTTCCTTTGCCTTACAGAATTTCCCTAGCTGTTTGAAAAGTATTTCAATTGTCACTAGTATTCACAGTTGTTTTGAACATGGTCTGCTATAATTAATCATTGAAGAATGGATTCCAGGCAGCTGGGAAGACATTATTCAAATTTCCATATTGCATCCATGCAAGGGTTCTTTCCAGCCACAACTATCTTACTACAGGGTAACTTTTTATGCTTATCTCCCAAGAACACAGCCAAAAAAAGTGATAAATGGAAAAGGGTATTAGGCACTAATTGAAGAACTTCCGTGATCTTAAAAAGTAACACGCAATCCATATTTAGCTTTAGAAAAAGGGTGAATTGAAAGATGTGCATTCAACCACACCTGTTTAAGAAGTATGCTCTTTTAATTGAAAGACTTTCTTAAAGGCATTGTAACCAGACATAAATGGGAAGCTGTATTGCAAGAGAACTTCTTTATCCTTCTTGCTCAGTAAGCACTTCCTAAACTTCCCCCATTTCATAGCACATGAGATGCAAACTAAAGATAGGAATCCTAATCAGTTAGCATACATTACAGACAACGTATGACTGCATACATTTCATATCTCCTAAATGATGTACCTAATGCTGTTTTTTCATCATATACAGTAGTTAGGTACTTACTAGTTCTCATCATGATATATTAAAAATCCTCCACCAACGCTGGCAACATGCACTCTGAAAGTTGTGTAGGTATCATTAAACCAAAAGATATGGATTGCTTGACAATTTCATCATTCATATACAGTATATTCGTGTCAGATGCTATTTTGAGGTCCACTTCACTCCTCAAGTTTCTGATTGTTTGAAACCTAAATAGAGAAGGAATTCCACTGATTCTAGTAAGCATGTATACATGAAAATATATGCAGTTTGATTATTGCTGCTTTATTTATTAGAACATGAGGATGTTTAGGTATTCTCTCTCCTATGCATTGAACAGAAGCTGGCCTGCATTGTTTCCAGAAAGCTGATAAACCATTTGCCATTGGACTGTTTTCCTAGTCTGTAACTCGACTGAATTAAAGAAATATATATATATATTCTTATTAGGTCCTGACATTAACTTTTTAATTTTGTTGAGACTCACGTAAATTAAAAAGACTTCACTGACTAGGGCATTGAAGCAAGGTGCAATTCTGCCCGAAAATGCCTATATTTAGAGTTTATAAATCAGCTGTACACTTTGCTCTTGGTTCATACCTGAATCAGAGAGCACAAAACTGAATCTAAGACTTTTTACTTTAATTCCCACAGGCAATAAAAATTACTTTTGGACAAAGTTTGGCAAGAAAAAGAAAACAGGTTTTAAATCAATTGGAAGCCTTTTTTCTTCTTCTTCTTCTTCTTCTTCTTCTTCTTCTTCATATTTCGCAGTGGGACCAGGGAGTAAGTTAGGAGATTTTATTTGCAGAGATGGAATGTTCTACATCTGTCCTATAGTGTCATCCTTTCCAATATGCTTTCCAGAGAAATTCAGCCTCCTAGTGTTTGGGGAAGTTTTTTTTTTTTTTTTTAAGGCCAATGGTTAAAAAGAACTTCTTGCTAAGCTGTGTCTCCTAAGCCTTATTATGGACCTCTAAAACATTCTTCAGTGCTAAAATCTTGATTAATATACAATGGTAGGTTTAGAGCTCAAAGAACAAGAGAAATATAGGGGGTTCTTAGTAACATCTGTAAGTGCCAGCCCTTGATCCATCCAATTTTAGCTAACTAATGCTCCCCAGGATAATTTTCTAAGTCAGAGGCTAAAAGGGTTGCCCTGATGATGTGGCGAACCTGTCTTTTCTCAGTATCTTTCCTCTTGTAATTTGAGGGGGAATGTTATAATAGACAAAACTAAAAAACTGCTGCAGATATTTTCCTTCCCCAACAAGAGTTTGGGGTTTACAAAAAGGCAGTAGTTAAACCTTAGGATTTTCTATTTGAGAAACTGTGTAGCACATGTCTCTTTTGTATACCTCAAAGCATGATATTGTATCCTAAAACCATGGCCATTCCATTCTTAGAAATAAGTTTCTTCAGTATTTCAGTAAACTAATGGACATTCATATGAGTTAAAGATGCTCAGGAAGAAATAAGGTGATGAAATTAAGAATGGGAAGGGAAAAGAAAGCTAGAGTTTCTTGGAATAAATTCATAATATGCAGTTGGGAATCTTGCAGATGGAACATTATAATTCTGTTCTGGTATAGCTGATATTATTTCCCTTTTCGAGGACATGGAAATCTAGCAGGGACATTCACTCAAAAGTTCAGAACCTTCATCCTCTGTCTGCCTATCCTCCTATTTACAACAATATACCAACAGTGTAGATTTCCTATTAGACTTCAGTTACATTTGTGTATATTTTTCTTCTTCCTTTATCTGAGAAAGTAGGAGCATGATTACTATTTTAATAAAAACACAGTTCCAATTAGATAATACCACAGCTTTCAACTGCATCTCCTCCATTCTCTCAGGGCATCTCAATTATAACTGAGATAAATAGCTATTGCTAAATATGCCAGACTATTAACTTTTGGCTTAACTATTGTCTGCCAGTAATCTGCAATGCCATTCATCCTTAGCATAAGCACCCAACAATATGTTTCTGCTTGGAAGAAGCTAGAACATGAATGAAGGGCCAAAGCACCACAAGAGACGGTCACTGAAAAGTTCTCAGGTACAGTACAATAGCTAACATCTCAAATTAAATGTGTCTGTCTGAGAAGTCAAAAGTTTCTGCTAGCAAGAGGCAGAGGGATCCACAGAGGAAGATCAAAGGGGCAATATGACAGAAGCAGCATTAACTCATTGCATTGCAAGCTCCACTCTTTCTAAAATGTTTGCATGAACAATTTAATTAAATATAAAGAAATCCATAGAAATAGTATAGTAAACAAAATATGAATGTAGCTTTGTACGAGCTGATTAAAGAAAAAGTTCTCAGTAAAGAATGAATCAATTTGAGTTCCCAATCATATTATTTTCATTTTTCAGCTCTTTGCTTCAAGAGAAAGAATGACATTTGTGTTTTGCTGGCCAGTCAAGTAAATGAGATCTAAAACCTGATGTAGGTATACTCCAGCTGTGTCTTAATTAAAAAATCTGAGGAAGACCTGCTTCTTCAAAATCAAAAAGATGAGGCAGACCTCATATCATTTTCTTTCAGATTAAGTTCAGTTCCATCTTCACAGTTTACAGTATTACGATGGTCATCATAACTAATTACTTTTCTTTATAGTACAACCTACTTCCAGGACCCTGGCCTGTTACAACTCCTTCACCTGCAAACTTTCTCCTGGGAATATTTCAGTCAATTCTGGTAGCTTCTAAGCTCCTGACATAGTTGGGCACAAAGTTCTCCATGTGTAGAGAGTAAAGATGATAACCTTGACAGAGAGAATGAAGATCCATTACCAAGGCAATAAGCAGATAAACATTGCTTAAGCCCAGACAAGGGGAGAGGGATACCTCCATAATTCACATGATATATAAAAGAGGGAAGAGGGGCAGCACTTTCAGGCTTGTAAGATTCTGTTACTATAGCCAATCTTAATAAAAGTAGTTTTAGGCCTATATGGTGTCTGTTTCTTGGCCTGGTCTACTGGGTAGGGCTGACATCATTGAACAACAGGAATCCTTGACTGGAAAAAACAAAGTACAGAGTTTGTCAGCAATGACAACTAACCACCTTTAGCAATAGTTACAAGCAGAAAAACTGTTCCATCTCTTTTTTCTGTGTATCATATCACTCATATGTACAAAAGGGTGGTGCTTGTAGCACAATGGTACAATACTGCATATATCATATTGGGATAGCATCAAATCCTATAGACACTCTGAGGAAGAGTATGTATGATTTATGTAGGATAAATGTCTGATAGATTGTAAAGTGCCTTCTAGTATTTCTATTGTGATTAGACTATTAATCATTTGAGGACCCCCAGATGTTTACAGATCCTTTCAGCATTATTGGATTGAATAGCTGTGATTAAATCAAGGGACTTTCAACTTAGTGAGGAATGCTACCAGCTTCCTGCTAAGAGTAATAAAGATATACCAACCCATGCTCTTAATAATTTTTATAGTGAACTCATGAATTCAAGCATGGGTTCCATTCTACATATTGTAATGAATGACTAATAAATAATCTTAACAATCATTTTGCAATTAAGAGCTGGGAATAAACTAATAAGGGAGATAGGAAGAAATTTTGATGTTCCAGATTTCCCCACTTTCTGATTTAGTTTGTAGCTTCTTTCATGAGGCAACTTCCAGTAAAGATTCCACAATACACAGATATCAATGAAAGGGATTTGATAAATTTGACATAGCAAGCTAAATTCTGAGACCCACAGTATGTTAAATTGTTTCATTGCACACTTGAGCCAGCCAAATCTATCAACACATTCTCACATGCCATATGCTGCCATGTACTTGAGGTTGACTCACAGAATTCAAATGTTACTTCTTAGGGGGAAAAAGCTACTTCACAACTCTTTTACTGCAATCATCTAACTAAATCCATACCAAGAATCTGTTCATATTACTTAGAATTAGCTTCCCTTTCCTTTATCACTTTTTTGTCAGTTATTCTCTCTCTCTTCCCCCCCCCCATAAAAGTGAATTTAAGTACATTCATAATAATAAAGAACATGGGAGGAAAACATATGCTGGAAGATACTTAAGATGGAATTTAAAACAAATCCATTGCTGCATTTTACCTGTCCAAACATATTCTTCAATTTAAAATTTAGAAATTATTAATGTGATGATGATGATGATGATGATGATGATTTTATCTCCCCATTCACTTGAAAAGGGTGTTAAGGTGGCCAGTAACAACAAAATTTAGAATACAAAACATATTTAGCAACATACTTTTTAAATGTAATTGCAGTTGTAAACTTATAATTAAAACTTAAGGACTTTTATATTCCATTGAGTTCGGTGGGAGAATCCAGACAGATTTACATGGAGGATGAGTCTTTACCTGGCAAACAGTCTTCTCCGGTACCTTTAGAAGGAGAAGTTCCTGAGAAAAAGCAACCAGATCAAATGAACAGGAAACCAAACAGGAATGGGAAGAGGAGTGTTTACCAGGGAGTAGACCAGGAAAAAAATAAATTGACCTCCACCTCCAGAGATTAAGATCAAGGCAAGTTAAACAATTGGGTGAGGAAGCCCTCATTCCAACTTCTATAAAAGTATAATGCAGGCTACTTGTTAACAATAACTAGAATGAAGGTAGAAAGTCAGCAGCAGAAGTAGTGCTCTGCACTTTATTGCATACAGTGTCAATTGTACAACTATGTGACTGTAGGGCATAGACTGCGAGTTTGTGCACAGTGCATTCAGCTCCTGATTCTTGGAGAAAAGGTAGTTTTCCTTCCAACCACGTGACTAACTAGAAATGCTTGGAGAGGCAGAAAGGTATGTAAACAGGAGATATCTGGGATATGATAGTTTTATCTCACTGCCACAGTGATAGTTCCCTTGTTAGCAGAAAGAACAAATATCTTCTAGAAGGTTTAGGGCTACAGACATAATTTTGAAGATGAAGAAAATATTCCTTTCATGGAGGCTCACTTAATGGATGATAAATCCACATCTATTTGTATCAGTGATGCTGCTTGAGCCAAGAGCTCTTGGTTATGAGCAGCATCAGTCTTGGAAGGGCACAGATTTTGCAAAAAATTCCATATAGTTTAAGGCCAATATAGCATAGATAGAACAGTGAAGGGACACAGAAGCCATGATAAAGGCTCATGGCAACAACATTTGAAAGGGAACAGATTTTAGGAATTTCTATGCCAATGCTAGAAGTTAAAATGGGGAGTTAGGGTGCTTGGCTTCAAATGAAAATGGAGGTGTAGTGGGTTTCACAAAAACCTGGTTGAATAGAAAGAATAAGTGGACTACTACAATTCCTGAATATAGTTTCTATAGAAATGACATGGAAGAGAGCCTGGTGGAGGTATAGCTATTTATATCAAGAGGTGTCAGCCCTTCCAGGTAAACCAGACAGGAAACATGACCAGATAAGCTAATTCTACTTTACTGTAAGTCTACATTAACAGAATCTTGCATGTCTGAAGGTACAAACCTCCTTCCCTCCATCCCTATTTATTGCTTGAGTGATCAGGGCAGATCTTTCCTAAGTTTCTTCTTTAGACTGTTACCCTCTCTTGGACTCCCTTTGCTTTCATCTGCTTGTTCCCTAGGCAGCATCTCTTCCTTCTGTTCTCCAAGGTCGGCCTCACATGCCATTACAAGAGGATATAAAATCTTGCATGTTTGAAACTATTGCAAGATTGGGTTCCTTCAAAAAATCCCTCTGGATGATAATATCTGGCCACAAACAAAAAGTAGATTAAAGTATCTGCCTTTGCCCATCTGATCAACATGATGACCATGACCTGGTATAGATGCAAATAAAAAATTGTCAAAATAGTCCCTCATCGTTACATTGGACTGAAGGACTTCTCCAAACTGAACAGAGTGACAGAGACTCACCCAGGGTACAGCAGCTACAGTATCAAAACAGAAAATCCCATGCTAAGAATCATTAGAAAAAGTTTTTGTAAATAAAACAGCCAGTATTATAATGTTCTTATTCAAATGTTAGGATATATTAAAGTATATAAAATCATATGATATGGCAACAATATAAAGGGAGAAATTTCTCTCTGTCTCTCCAAACATTAGGACCAGGAGTGATGACCAGGACCATTCCAGTCCAATGAAGGTGATTGGAATATTTAGAACAGACAGTAGAAAGTGTTTCACAGTACAATACAGTGTCCTGAGGCATAAAAATCTCTCAGATTTAGGCTGGTCAGGATACAACTGATACCATAGTCTAACATGGAGGTCTCTAGTACCTCTTCTTGTATAAACTGCAACAATTTCAATTTGCAATACCCAAGAGTTAGGATTTGTTGAAAAGAGCGAATTATCACACCTTTTCTTAAGAAGATTGCCTTGGATCTCTCAGATATAATACGCTAATCTCTCATCCGCTATGGTTGGGTAGAGAGATTAAGAGAATAGTAACTTCTCTACTTCAGGTGGTCTTGGAGGAAGATTATCTTGATTCATTTCAAGGTGACTCTGAATTTTGGATTTAGGCAGTTTAGATTATCCTAATGGATAATCCTCATTTGGGGGATTGACAGAAGAAGTGTGATTCAGTTGTTCTTACCCTCTAAGAAGCTTTTGATACAACTGAATATGGTGTCCTTCTGGATCGCCTGAGAGATTTGGGACTGGAGAGTGACTCTGTGAAAGGAAACTATGCTGTCCCTCAGAACTCCAGTCTATCTCCAAAGCTTTTCAATATCTGCATGAAATCATTGGGGAAAATTATCAGCAGATTTGTAGCTGGAATGCTGATGACCCGGAAGATCTATTTCTATGTGACATCTTGAAATAGCATGGCTCTCTTGAATGCTTGCCTGCAGTCAGTAATGGGCTAGATGAAAGAGAACAGACTAAAATTTAATCCAGCCAAGATGGAAGTGCTTGTTAGGAGCAATAATTCCAGAGAGATGGTAGATCTGTCTTTCTGAGATTACATTCTCCCAGAAATAGCAAAGAATAAGTCTAGGGGTACTTCTGGATCCAAATCTCTCTCTAGTTTCCCAGATTGAGGAAATGGCCAGAAACATTTTCTACCAGCTTCACTAAGTACTTTAATTGGATTCCTTTCTTAAAATAAGAATGTTATATGCTGAATAATGTGTGTTGTTTTTTTAATCTGTTCAATCATGTCGGATTCTCAGAGGCGGCCTGGACAAGTCCCTGAAGTTTTCTTGGCAAGGTTTTTCAGAAGTGGTTTGCCATTGCCTGCTTCCTAGTGCTGAGAGAAAGTGACTGGCCCAAGGTCACCCAGCTGGCTTTGTGCCCAAGGCGGAACTAGAACTCATGGTCTCCCAGTTTCTAGCCTGATGCCTTAACCACTAGACCAAACTGGCTCTCTTATATGGCTATATAAATCAAATCAAATAAATAAGTAAATAAATAAATATCTGTAACTGTGATGCACATACTGCTAACCTCCAGGTCTGTCTATGTACCAATGCAGCACTGCCTTTATACTCTGAATCTGATTGAAAACTTAATATCCAAGATAGTCTTGAGAACAAAAAAAAAGATAATATCAAACCTGCCTTTCAAGCACTGCATTGACTGTTAATTTGTTTCCAGGCAAAATACAAAATACAATGGTCATTAACTTTAAAGTCAACATGGCTTAGTTCCAGGTTATTTAAAGAGCACCTACAGTACTTCTTTCTGAACCTCCACACTTCCTGAGATTATTTTAGGAGGTTCCCTCTACTTGTTGCAGGCTTGTTTGGCAGTAAATTAGGACTGAGTCTTCTCTGTCACTAGGCTACCTCTTTGGAATGCACTCTCTTCAGAATTGAAGGGCCTGACATCTTTATTAGCTTGTTAAAAGGCCCTTAAAACACTTTCATACTGTTTAACTGCTGATTCGAACTGTTAACTTCAGTTATTAATTCTACTTATTTTACTTGTTTCTTCTAATTGCTGTTTTAACTGCTGTTAACATTTGATTTTAATTTGATTTTTCTTGTTTGTTTTTAATTGTCAACAACTGAGAGACTTTGGTAGTTGATGATATATCAAGTTAAACAACTGAGTAAATAACTTGTGGAATTCATTACCATTATACATGGTGATGATCACCTACTTGGAAAGCTTTAAAAGAAGATTGGATAAATTCAGGGAAGATGGGCCTACCAAGGACTAGTCACCTTGACGGATCACTGTTCCCTCAGGGTTAAGGGTGGCAAGCAATCTGAGTTGCAGAAGAACAATTGCAGTGGAGGCGGATACACCATTTGTTGCCATGAGTACCCCAGAGATATCTATTTGGCCACTGTGAAAAGATATGTCAGAACAATGATGGGCTTTAGCTAAGCTCATGCTGTTATGAAAAGCAGTAAAGAGAGAACGCAATTTGAAGAAGAGAATCAATGGATGAGAGGCTGACTCTTTCCATACAGAATAATCCCTCCCTTTGTGATTTTTTTTACATTATACAGTACATGTTGAGATGACTATCTCCAGCTTAAAAAGAAAACTTAAATGCCATAGTTCCTAATGTGATTTTGAATACATAATCCTTCTAGATAATCATCCAACATACCAATTCAGTGTGATTTGTAATTCATCCAATTTATTTTCTGTTATCACTCATCATTTAAACCTGTAATATGCTGAACTTGGTGAAAAGAATGATGTCCTATTCTAACACAGGCTTCTACATTTAATCATGGAGCAGAATCTGATACACAGCACAGAACATTCTTTGTTATCTATCCATAAAGATAAATGGGTTTAGCCTACCATGAATGAATACAGTAATGCTCATAAATAATTTTCTCTTAAAAGAAGAAAAAAGCTTACAATCCAGAATGTATGGAGGAAAAATATATGCCTGTTGCCTAAAAGTTTGAACACACAGCAGACTGTAGAAAATTATGGGCTTATTTTCTCATCTTCATTTCAGAATGAAAGATCTACCATCCATGCCAAAGATATAGCAGTGAAGTTTACAAAGTAGGAAGAAGAATTGTTCTAACCAGAAGGTTCATTTTATGAGACATTTAGTAGCATTGTTTTATTATCAAAGAGGTGATTTATGCAAGGGACACCGATTCAACAGAATTGTCCTGTGAAATATTGTCTTCACTTTGTGCATTTTTTCCTCATCCTTCACAATTCAGACAACATGCAGGTTATGTCCTTGTCTTATTCCATTCCTTGTGTTTCAGTGCACTTGCTTTTCTGTGTGTTATTTTTATTATACTTAGGAACATCCAAAAGATATACACTGTAAGTATAAGATCAATAGGACAAAGTACTAGGAAAGGTCTTTTCTGAGCCAGCCACTCTACTACTTCTCCCCTATATGCCACATTCAAATATTTTAATATTTTTTACTAGTCCCACATTTGAACACATTCAGAAACAGCTTTTATCTGTTTTTTACTTTAAGAGAGTGATAGATTTTCTATGCTTCTCCTCTTGTCTCCAAAAACCCAGTCCTTATTTGGATAAGGAAAAATACAGCTGGTTCCATTATGTACAGTTTCACGTATCTGCAGTTAGTAAATATGAATCAGACCGTGTTATCTGTGGTAAAGAATTATAAATATCTGAGGCTTTGGGCACATGGTTCTGTTTGCAGGAGGACTTTGAAGGGTTATTTGGGTATGTGTGTACATTTTATGCATGTGCAAAATGGTGGATAGGCTTGTATATGTATGTAAAAGATGTTTTTTTCAAGGTCTCATAATCTGCAATTTTGTAATCCATGATTGGTAAACTAGAATAGAACCCCTACAAATAACCAGAGCCACCTACATACAGTAGGTCTCAGTCAAACCAAAAATTTCAGTGTCTCATACTGATGTGCTTGATAGAAATACAAGCATATTTTTAAAACTCCACTGAAATCACTGGGATTTATATGGGCTCACCTTTCTGGAGTGTGCCAATGTTTAAAGTAAAAGTTATGAATCCACACTGCTGGTCTCTGTTGTGAATTTATTATGTAAGGAGATCCAGAAAGATATTGAAATGAATGGAGATAGGAGCAACCCAGTGGGAGGGGCCTAATAGACGCTACATCCCTAGCTATGCCAGCTGGTTGAGATGGTGTCTTTTGATTGGTGAACAGCCCTCCATCAATCCATCCAGTTCAGAGAGTGAAAATGGGAGAGATTTTGCTGAGAAAGATGTACCTGAGGGGCAGAGAGAGCTAGAGATAGGAAAAAAAAGAAAAATGAAGACTAAGGAGGAAAAGAGATTGAGACAGAGAGGAGAGGATTCCAGGAAAGAGTGTAAGAAGAAAAGATTGTATGTGGACTGGAGTTGGAGCAGAGGGATTATTTTCTGATATGAAGACAAAAACAAAAGCTGAGGTGAGGAGGAATGGATGAATATAATATGAGTAATGAGACCTGCTGGGTAAGGGAGCATTAGTAAATTTGGGGATGGTGGAGTTTTCAGTGGGAAGTTTCACTGCATGAGAGTAAATAAAGCTGTTTGGGATTACTGCTTGAGAAAAATGATCTACAATGTCATTGGAGATGGTTAGATAGATAGATAGATAGATAGATAGATAGATAGATAGATAGATAGATAGATAGATAGATTCCCTTTTGATTCCCCCCTCCACCACCACTGCCCCCCAGGATGTGAACCAGAGGGAAGCAAAGAAGGCAAAACCAGACCAATGAACCTTTGTGCTTTTGACCTGGGTGAAGTCATCCATGAACCATACGGGGCTCTCCCAGATTAGCTCAGTTCTTAAATATCAGGGAAAGCTGCCATGGACCCCTAAGATAGGGGAAAAGACACTACTTTTCCACTGAATGAATAGCTTGTAGAATAACTATGGGGGCACTGCATTATTTATTTATTTAAATTTATTGTCCTCCCAACTCCAGTGGATTCTGGGATTCTATGTGGATTTGGAGCACCATCTCACCACCCATTCCCCATTGTCCAATCCAACTTTGAATGTTTATTTTTTTTTAATGAGAATTATTGCTTTCAATATTAATGAATGCAGATGAGCTGGATATACATATGTTCCTGATCAAACAATTGCTTTCCTCTCCACGACAAATAACAATAAAGAAAAATTTCTGTAAAGAAATCCATGTTTTCACTATAGCCTTATAAAGGGAAATGAAACACTGAGAACTGTGAATGCTGTCTACCATTTCCTTTTGACCCAAATTAAGTTTAAATCAGGAGTTTCCAAATTTTTCTGGCCTTAGTCAAGTGGCATGTGGGTGGTTGAACTATCAAAAGTCATGAGTGGGGCCAGGACAAAAGCTGCTTTTGATTTCATGCTAATTTAAATTGAAGTACAATTCTCCAGTCAAGTATGGAGTATCTTTTCCTTCCCACCACATTAAAAACTATAATTTGTAACAACTCTTGAAGGCCTTTCAAATTGTTGGGAACTGCAACCAGGGATTTTGGGATCATAGTCAGCCTGAAAGTTTGAACTATGCACTTCGGTTCTAGAGTGTGATGGTGTAAAATTGATCCAAGGCTTCTTGGGAAAATGTGGTGCCTTGCCATGAAAAGGCAGTGTTAGTCCCAACCCCTGCTTAATACCTATTAAACTGTTTTTTAAATTCACCTTCTCAAATTCATGCAGGGAACATGTTTGGGACACTCTTATAATAATAACAACACATTTTTAAAACACAAAAGAGAACTAAACACTTGAATGAGTAAATTAAAGATATGTGTTTGCCTACTGAAAAACTAAATTCCCCAATGAGAATTTCCCATTCGGTTGTTTTTCTTTATCTATTCCTACGATGCATGTTGAGGAACAGTTGAAGATTTGATTCCCTAGGAGCTCAAGTAAATACCCATCCTGTGTGGTCTGCCTGCTGTGCTTCATTTTGTTGTATGCACATGAATCCATTCCTATTGATTACTCTGCACTATGGTGGGAACACAGGTAGCCCTCATTTAGCGACCACAATTGGGACTGGCAACCCAGTCATTAAGGGAAGCATTCACTAAGTGAAATATCATGACTTTACAATCTTACTTCCACTTTCCTTTGCTTTATGGACCTGTGAAGGTCAAAAATGTGACGATGGGTCACAAAGTTACTTTTTCATCATTGTTGTAACTGCAAACAGTTGCTAAACGAGGCTGTCAGAAAATAAGGACTACCTGCATTCTTTCCTTCTGGTCACTAGTTGGAACCCTCCATGGCCATTTCATCCACAAGCATTTTATCCTGGGGTGCTGGGCTGCTTACCTCCTTCTGGTTCACCTCCCATGGTGAACCAGTGAAACATTAAACCTTACGCTCATTTGTTTTGTTTCTATAGGTTCACTGTAAAAATGGTTAAAAGTTGGATTAAAAAAAAAAAAAATAGACTCACCAATCCCTAATATTCACAGCATGTCCTAACAGTCAGAAATCATGCTGAGACAAGGAGTAGGTCTCTAGTGTTTATTACTGCTACATTAAACAGAATCCTAACAAACTGAAGAAGCGTGGGAAAAACCCAGATATATAAACCCTGAAAGTTAAAGCGGGTCTGATCTGTGTCTCTCTGAATGGCTGCTTAATTCCTCAGTACTACGCATGTGTTTTCCCCCCTGGATAGAGGCCCCCTCCTGCTCGCCATCAGTACTCATGACACAGCATCTCATATCCTTTGTTACACTAAGGCTAATTTAGACATATAAATACTGAATTTGGGATGAACAAATCTGAATCTGCCTTACATGGCCTTTTCCTGTTTTAGTGGCTAAGACAGAAGTGTGGAATAGCTTTGAAAATAAGGGCAATAATAAATTTTCTGTGAGTGAGAGGACTTAATTGACTACTGGTTAGTGACATTGTAATGAACAGCATCTTTCCTCTACCTCTCTACCACAATGGGCAGTGCTGAGAGGTGCAGCAAGATAGGGGCCTGTCAGGTGCACCAGTTTTCTCAGAAGAGGACCAAGCTGTAGACTCTGGTACTCTAGAAACATGATACAGCCCTGCTGGTTGTGTCATGTTTCTAGACTGCCAGACTCTACAGCTTGGTCCTCTTCTGAGAAAACTGGTGAACCTAAAACTGGAGGCAAGACTTCCTCCCACATCAGCCTCATAAATCATGGTGGCAGTGGGTGGAGAACCAGAATGAGGTTAGCCAGATGAATGAGGGGACCACTGTCAAGAGAAGATTCCTATTAAGAACTGAAGATTTGCAAATCAGATCAAGGCTGCTTCTCTTCAGCAACAGGAAATGCTGAAGGCTTGGTATTTAAGGCTGCCTCAGAAGGAAGTTCCTTTCTGGATCAACTTTGGTAACATTCTTATCTTAAAATATGATAGATAATACCTTATTATACATCTTGTGCCTGCTTATGTGAACTCCTTGATCCTCAGATTGGTTCCCTTGATGCTGGATGAAGCTGGATACCTGAACACTGTTACTGCCTGCTCCCTTGTAACTCTGAGGGGAGGCTGAGGACTGGTTTACACCTTTATGACCAAATATGATAAGAGATGGGCTTGATTTATAATTATTCTGTTCATTCCCTACTAGAACCTTGTTAGGCTATAAAAGAAGCTGAAGAAGAAGAGACATTTGACAGCTGGTAAAGATTACACACAGGTGGTTTTCAAGGAGGATACATTGGTAAATAAAGTACAGTATGTTATAAATGAAGTATCTAACTGGGATGGACAGTCAGTTTGAAGCTGTTTTTTCTTTTTAAACGACCATCAACAGCCATACGGCTTTTGTCACATTGTGTTGTCTCTGGGAGATGGGCTGGAATTTTGGGGCTGTTTTCAAGGTTTACGAGAGGAGTAAAATAGGGGCATTAAGCATATTGAAGACTTACAGTTTGATTACCTGATTGCTTATATTCACATCATAAACTGAAAAATCCAGTGGATATTGATACTATAACCTCCGTTGGCACTGTGAATGGCCAGAAAGGGACACTGTTTGTTTGTTTGTTGTTTATTTGTTTGTTAGTCATACATGATGCTTTTCATTAAGGGGTTGAAAGGGGTGCACCTTAAGGTAAGCCAGAGTAGGAAACCAAAGTCATGCATTCAAATACTACTTTTATTATGAGGTTATAGTAACAGAATCTTGCAAGTCTAAATGACTTTAGAAAAGATGGAGAAAATTCTAGGCATTTTTCTTCTGCTAAAAATAAGGAAAATGGAACAGAGAAAATATTTTTTTAAATAATACAAATAATGTAAATATATAGTGAATTAGAGCAAAGGCATATTTTTATTGGTGGTTTAAGGAGAATTCAGACAGTGCTATGTTATAAAAGCATATCTTTTAAAAATCTCCTACAATAATCCAGTGGGCATAGGGTGAAGAAGGCCCAGTAAGATGTCCTTTGTGAATGTGCTAAGAATGTCTTTCTCTTTCAAAGTTTGTTGTAAGCCATCAGAGTTCTGATGGTGTGGCATTAGGGAAATAAGGGCCCAGCTAATAATTTTAAGGGGTAACATATCTATGAGCCAGTTTGGTGTAGTGGTTAAGGCACCAGTCTAGAAACCGGGAGACCCTGAGTTCTAGTCTCATCTTAGGCACAAAGCTAGCTGGGTGACCTTGGGCCAGTCACTCTCTCTCAGCCCTAGGAAGGAGGCAATGGCAAACCACTTCTGAAAAACCTTGCCAAGAAAACTGCAGAGAATAACAGGAACTAATCCAGGCAGTTGCCAACAGTCAATACTGACAAATAATCTCAGTCTCTCTCCCCCTCTCTCTCTCTCAAATCTGGCTAGTGAAATCTCTTCTTAACATCTGAAAAATTCCATTATGATTCCCAGGAATGTTCCAAGCTGAATATAAAAGTAGGCTACTGTTGCATCAATCATTCTTTGAAAGAGCTAGCATATCACTGCAAAGTCAGAGTGCTGATCCTATTACTATCTAGACAGTGGCTTCTGCGGGCCTTTGGATTACCACCTCAGATTCCTTCATGTGGAAATGGCAGATCTCTTTCAAGAGTTGAGTGGAAAACAGTCTCATCTCATTTCCTTTTCTTTTTTTCTTTTAAAAATGTAATCTAACCAATCACCTCCTATCAAGTCCTGGAATGCAAAGCCAGTGCTTTAATAATGAATTAAATTCCACTTGTGAAAAGAATGATGAGTTTTCTTTTTAAAAAGCGTTTTCTTCATTATAGCACTGGAAGGGGATTAAATTTCCTGGCATGTTGGGGAAATGTTAAAGCTGGTATTGCAAGAGCTGTTTAAAATAATTAAGAAAGCTGATGTCAGTGGGTTGAATGGGCACAAGAAGAGGCCAAGATATGGCCCTGTATTTCTAAATAGACATAAAAGTAATTGGTACCCTGGATCCTTAATGATATTTTCCATTCCAATATGCAAACAAAGTACTTAGCTCTTATGAAGTTTTCTCATTAACACAGAAGGAATAGCTTGTTTGCTTTTGAGATATCTGAAATTAAGTTAATTAATTATATCACAGGATTGGAAGAATCTTGCCATTAGTAGGTGATTGGAAGTAGAATATTTTAAAAAAATGTACTGTATGAACTTAAGAAACATGTCAACTTTAATTCTCGCTTCAACCACCTACTGTGTCACTTCAAAGCTTCTCATAGTTTCTTTATGAATATTGCAGGCTACTTCTCTACCTAGTGGGTATAATTAAAGTATAGCATTTTGTTTTTACAAAATATAGTAATCAGAAATGTTGGAGACAAGAGAACTTAAGAGTATGAGCATCACCTTCCTAGATCATTTAAAAACTTTAAACTGAATGAAAAACATATACAGTACAACTATTTTTGAATAGACATCTGATTAAAAAGTTCTAGCAATCTTATAATACTTCTAAATTAGTGACAGAAGTATATTGCTGGTTTGTGACTGCTGGAAAGTAGAACCAAAAGTGGAAGAGTGTTTACTTTTTTCCCCTGAGTTGTTTTTCTTTTGGTGCTGAATAAACTGAAAGATGATACAGAAGTATGTTGTAATCTAGAGATGGACTGATCACTCTATTTTTGGTGTATCTTAATGTCAGTTAAGTTCATCATTAAAACTCATGCTGAAGAATGCTGGCTTGCAGTGTACTTACCTTGCTGTGGAACTTAGCAATTCAGTCCTTGATCATTGTATAATCTAGGGCCAACTTGATACATTTAAGGGGACCAAAAGAATAAATGGAAAGTTCACATGAGGAAGAGATCCAGTTTGGTGTAGTGGTTAAAGGAGCCAGGCTAGAAACCAGGAGACTGTGAGTTCTAGTCCTGCCTTAGGCACAAATCCAGCTGGGTGACCCTGGGACAGTCACTCTCTCTCAGCCCTAGGAAGAAGAAGGCAATAGCAAACCACTTCCAAAAAAATTGCCAAGAAAACTACAGGGACTAGTCCAGGCAGTCGTCAGGAGTACAGAATGACTTGAAGGCAGAAAACAAAACAGAAAAAGACATAAGGGAAGATTCAAAAGCTATATGGAATAGAGTGGAAAGAATTATGTTACAGAGTATGTTACACTACTGGGAAGTTTGAAAAACAATGTTTAGTAGAATTATGAAATATAAAAGGCTGTGGGTGAGGGGAAAATGCATATAAGAGTATGAGGATGAGAGAAGCTTATTGTATGGTGATTAAAAGTTGCAAAGAATATAGTCAGAGCTCTTCCTCATGGCCAAGCTAATGTGTTGTCATCCAGTCCTTGAGTCAGCAGAAAAATATACTGCTTTAACTGTGCTACCCTCAGTTGGTGAGGCTGGTGAGTGGTGCTACCCTGACAGTTTTAATACAGGACAAGTTAAATAAAGCGATTGGTTCAATCCCCTGGTTTCATTTCTCCTCCCATTGACTATCACTTCCTAGTCAGAAAACTACTTCTATATGTGGCAGGCTGGGCCAAGCCAAGCCAAACCAGACCAAACCTTGGTGGTTTTTTCCAGCTGTGTATTGCTGATTCTTCCACCAATGAAACACTACAAGTTTTTAACTGCTTCTGAAGACAAGGGGCTTTACATGGCTGTATTTCTATTCCTTTAGAGGCTCATCATTTTGCCTATTCTTACGTAATTTTGCCCACTGCATAGACTATTTCCACATCCTGCCAAACTTGTCCACTTGTGGCTGGCACTGCCATCCTGTTGTACGACTTGTTCTTGCAACAAAGTAATAAAAACAGTAAAAAGTATGTAAAGCTATGTATGAGCAGAAAGAGGAGGAAACCCATTGGTGAGAGAGCAACAAACACAACTGGAAGAACTTATTTCTCTTTCCAGGTTTAAATTGATCTCCTGTGCATCAAGGACTACTTCTGCTTTTCAAATATGCTCTAAACCTGGCTTTAAATAATAGGTCCAGGGTTATATGGCTGGGGAGGCTCTGAAGAAGCCATGTGTCCAGTCTTTTCTGCAATGCAAGCCAAAATAGCCATGGGAGAAAATAACCAGTGACTAGAAGAGAGGAACATGCCATGGTGAACAGGAGCTGAGCATATCCCAGTCACTGAGATCAACCATATACCCAATGAACCATCCTAGATAGGGTCCATAGCAAAAATTGTGTTGTTATTTTAAAACCTGAAGAGCTGAAGATGACTATCCTGTTTCTGCCATGGTTTGTGGCCATAGGGAGCAGTGAAAGCAAGGAGCCTTAAGATTAAAAGTCAGAGAAAACATAGAGAGGTTTTGATGAGAATAAAAAAAAAGATGCTTTGGAAGTGAGTTAAAAGGCTAAACAAGCAGCCTCCAGCGGAGTGGGTATAGTTGAAAATAAATGTAATGACATTGACTGGAATTAAGCTAAAGTGAGGGAATGCTGGAAAGATTACTTAAAAAGTAAGACAAAACAGGCACTTCCTATTATACCAATGTGTCATTGTGCTTCACAAGCTGCATAGGCTACCACTTGGTTTTGGGTGCAATTCAAGGTACTGATTGTTACCTATAAAGCCCGTCATGGCACAGGGCATACTTATTAGAGGGATAATATATTTTCAATCATTTATGCCCTCCCAGGACTTTTGGGCAGAGTGGGTGTGCTCCAGGTCCCCTCCACTAAGCATCATCTTCTTGTGGGACTGAGAAATTGTGCCTTCTCCACCCCTGCCCCTGTCCTCTAGACGAGCAACTTCCCAGAGATATGTATGGTGCCCACTATCCTCAGGTTTCAGAAGGCCCTGAAGATGGTTGTATACTGCCCTGTGTCACACTGTTGAGTTAGGTGGTCTTTTAAATCAAGTAACAAATAAATAATAAAAAATCTGGCTCTGTTCTCAGGCCTGGGGATAATGTCCCTGTGGAGCCCCTGTCATGTTTTTATTGCATGGCAGTTTTAATCTGGGCTTTCATTTCTTGTTTCATGTTTTTTAACTGTTTTTAATTGTGTATTTGGATACTGTAAGCCACCCAGAGTGTTCTGGAGTGAGCAGCCATGATAAATTTAATGAAATAATAATTTCTTTGGCTTATCATTTCTTACTTTGTTTCTGCACTTTGCATAATGTTGCTTACCATAAATGGGGCTAGCATAATAGTTGGGTTGATAAGTTAGTTGCCTCAAATTTTACCAGATTGGAAAGATATATATAATTAAAACCAAATGAATAAAGATAAACCTATTTAAGTAATTCACAAGGATTATTGTTGTTTCTCATCTTTCATCACTGTTGACTTTACAGAGCAGACCTTGGAAAAGTTGTCAAAAACTTTCTGAGATCTTGTGGTTTGATATCATCTAAATTGCCCCATTTATACTTGTGTTGATGATCTCAAGCATTCAAAATGTCAGACAATAGCTCCATTTGCAGAAGTTTTACTTTAAAGACTTCCCACTGACAGAGGATGAATGTCATGTTCACCGTTTCAATATGCCTGGTACATCGTAACGCCTCGCATGCCATTTCCTTGGAGGGGGCTGCATCTCAGGAGCGGGTGGATATTTCCACTCCGCTGAGGTGTTATCTCTTGGCTGCTGTATTGGAATGTGTTTGGGTCAGGTCATGGATTCAAGGTTGCTTTCCCAGGCTGAGGCTAACGGTTTCTAGCACCTGGGAAGGGGCGGTTGATATGGCCGGGCGAGGGAGGGGCTCCCCTCAAGCAAGGGGATTTAGTTTGTATTTTCGCATGCTTTTGCTCATTCTCAGCTTTCTCTGTATTTGCCATAATTTCCCTAATAAATCAGATTTCATTTAAGTAACCTCTTGTGAGTCTGAGTGTTTGAGGTAGGCAACCATTACATAAAGCTGAGAATCCCAAAACTTCAAATCCCGCTGGCCCTATCCAGGAAAAGAAAGGTTCTTTCAATCCTGTGAGGGACAGTGCTGGCGATGACCGATCGAAGTGTGCTACTCGTGGAGAGTGATGGGTCGAGCGAAGGAGAGCCCGACTCTACCATGATGCGACCCGACAGAGCCCCCCTGGGAGAACTCTCAGCGATTCGGGAGGAGGCGAGTTTGGGGTCTGAAGGTGAAGCTGCGGGCATGAAAACCATGCCAGAGACCATGGTCATGACCCCGGGTGAACTGGTCACCTGGGACGACAGTCGTGGGGACTTCTCGGAGGCAAGGGGCTCATCCTGGAGGCAGAGATACCCGCTGTCCCCAATGGTGGTACAGGTGCCGCCGAGGGGGGACTCCCCCACTCCAGACCGGATTCGGGTACTGGAGTCGAAGATGGACTCCCTGGAGCTCATTCTACAGAAAATGAGCATGGACTTGAGTTCGCTGAAAGAAGTGCGGGAGGGGTCAAGCCAGCGGCATTTGACCCCTTCCTCCCAGACACAGTCTCCGGAACAGAGAAGGGGAGCTCGCCCGAGAGAGGGGGACCAGGGTCCCAGGGTGGAACTAGCGCCGCCGCTCGTCCCTGACCGGAGGCAGCCAGGAGCTGTCAAAGCAGCTGAACCGCCAGTGGGGGGGCGCGGCCAGCCGGGCGGAGGACTGAGGGACTTCTCTGTCAAGTTCGATGGAGACCTGACAAGCTTTCGTTCTTTCTGATGAATGCCAAGGCTTACATGGAAGAGTGGGGGTCGCTCTCTCGCTCGGAAAAAGCAAAAATCATCACCATTGCCACCAAGCTTAAGGGAAGGGCAGCAGACTGGTATGTACAGATGTGCCAGTCAGAAGCCCCTGAACTGGAGAAATTTGACGAATTCCTCTGGGCCCTACAGCACCATTTCGAAGATCCACTAGCTAAGGAGTGGGCAAAGCGTGCCCTGAAAGAACTCAAGCAGGGATCGAGAACCGTGGCTGATTACACGCTGGAGTTTAAAGCGCTAGCGGGGAAGGTGGAGGACTGGTCGCAGACAACTGTAATAGAGTTGTTCAAGGATGGTTTAAACACCAAAGTGCTGCACTGGTCGCTGGGACGAGATGATCCTGACAGCTTGTACGGGTGGATCCAGCTCGCTGGAAAGGCTGAGCATGCCCATGAGGTGTTTGCGCAGAGACGGGCGACGAAGTCGGGGTGGGATGAAAAACCCACCCGCCCTTCGGGCTCCTTAGGAAGATCCGGACAACGTTCGTGGGAAGAGGAGAAGGAGCGCCGCTACGCGAAGGGGCAGTGCCTGCGCTGCGGCAAAGAGGGGCACCGCACGGCGGCGTGCCTGAAGGTGAAGGGCGAGGACCGGCAGGGGAAGTCGACTGCGAAGTCCCCCTCTCTGCCGAGAAAAATGAAAGCAGCAGTGGCCGACAGCGAGATGAAAAGCGTGCCATTTTACGGGGACAAGGGTGAGCCCGAATTGCTGCAGTCGGCGGGAAACGCCAGCCACCTGCCTAAAGGGTGCTGCAGGGCAGGTGGTAGAGGAGGGGCGCGAGCCGGTGTTGGTGAGTGGCAACTATTGCATTCTCACTGTGAAAGTAAAGTTGGGATCACGCACGAAGACGATAGAAGTGTGGGTGATGATTGATTCTGGGTGCTCACGGTGTTTGATACATCCCGACGTGGTGGCTGCCTTGGAGTTGCCCACCTTTCTTTTGCAACGACCCATGGTTTTCACCCAATTGGACGGATCCGTGGCAGGGGGCAAACCGGTCACGCATTTCACCGGTTTGGTAGCCTTGCAAATGGCTAGCCAAAGGGTTAGCTCTGCGCAAACACCTCATGGGCATGCTCAGCCTTTCCAGCGAGCTGGATCCACCCGTACAAGCTGTCAGGATCAAAGGGTTGTCATTTGTAGTAGCTCCGGTGGGGGGTCCGCTGGTGGTTTTGGGGGTCCCATGGTTGGTCCAGCAAAATCCTCAGATAAATTGGGTCTATCGGACTGTAACCTTTAGGGACGGATTTTATCAAGCACCGGAGGGGAATGGAGCCCCAGAGGAGGTGGTGGGGGTAGTGGCAGCTGCGACTCCACAGTACTCAACCCCTGCTCTTGAGGGTCTACTGGAGGAATACCAGGCATTTGCTGATGTGTTTGGGGAGAAAGAAGCGGATCAACTTCCCCCCCATCGGAAAACTGACTGTGCCATTGAGCTGGTGCCTAACACCCAATTGCCTAAGCCAAAGATTTACTCAATGACTCAGAAGGATCTAACTCTGTTACGGGAGTTTGTGGACAAAAACTTGGCAAGAGGGTTCATTGAACCAGCTAGCTCGCCAGTGGGGGCACCGGTTCTCTTCCGCCCGAAGAAAGATGGGACATTAAGACTCTGTACTGATTTCCGTGGGCTCAATGCGGTCTCGATATCAAATAAATATCCCCTGCCCTTGATAAAAGACATGTTATCACATCTGGCTAAGGGGAAAATCTTCTCGAAACTGGATTTAAGGGAAGCTTATTACCGGGTGAGAATCTGGGAGGGGGATGAATGGAAAACGGCATTCAATTGCCCGTTGGGAGCTTTTCAATATAAGGTTTTGCCATTTGGTTTGGCTGGGGCACCTGGGGTGTTTATGCAATTGATCAATGAAGTATTACATGAACATCTGTTTAAAGGGGTATTGGTCTATTTGGATGATGTATTGATTTATACTGAAACTCTGGAGGAACATGTAAAGTTGGTTAAGCAGGTGCTTCGCAAGCTAAGGAACGCTGAGTTGTATGCCAAACTATCCAAATGTGCATTCCATCAAACACAGATTGATTATCTGGGGTACAGGATCTCAGATAAAGGCATAGAGATGGATCCTGCTAAGATCCAGGCCATTCTGGAATGGGAGAGACCCCGCACCCGCAGGCAACTTCAAAGTTTCCTGGGGTTCAGCAATTACTACCGGCTGTTCATAAATGAGTTCGCAGAGATAACTTTGCCCCTGACAGATTTGCTTCGGACGAACGGGGTGGGAGAAACCCGCCAGGTAAAAAACCCAGGCGCGCTGCTTAGATAGACTCCGGCTTGTCAGGCGGCATTCGATAAGCTGAAGGAGTCTTTTACACAGGAGCCTATTTTACAACACCCTGATCCCTCCAAGCCTTTTGTTGTTCAAGTAGATGCCTCTGATTATTCTATTGGAGCCCTGTTGTTGCAAGCAGATGGGACGGGTTGTTTAAAGCCATGTGCCTACCTGTTGCGCAAATTCTCTGAGACGGAGAGACGTTGGCATGTGTGGGAAAAGGAGGCTTTTGCAGTCAAAGCAGCTTTAGACTCTTGGCGCCACTTGCTGGAAGGGGCTAATCATCCATTTGAGGTGTGGACTGACCATAAGAACTTGGAAGCCCTTAGTACTCCCCGCAAGCTGAGTCCTAAACAAGTTCGCTGGGCTCAGTTCTTTAACCATTTCAACTTCAAACTGAAGTTTATCCCCGGAAAAAAGAACTTCTTAGCAGACGCACTGTCCAGGCAGCCCCAGGACTCCAGCTCAGCACCAGAGGTGGTCAGTACGCTGTGGACACAGCCACAACTGGGAATGCCGGCTGTGACCCGTAGTCAAGCCTGTGGGCAGCAGCCTGCCGGCAGTGATTCGGCCCCGCAGGGCACCTTGTCCATTTCATCGCAATTGCAACAAAAGTTTCTAAAGGAGCTAAAAACTGACACTTGGTTGCTAGCAAATAGAGACAGTGTTACTTTTGACTGGGGATTCGCTTGGAACTCCAACCGTCTCTATGTTCCTGACAGCTTGCGAAAGGAGGTGTTACTCCGTTCGCACGATGATAAGGTTGCTGGGCATTTTGGCTTTGTAAAGACTTTGCACCTGGTTCGCAGACAGTTTTGGTGGCCTGCGTTGCGCAAGTATGTAAAGGACTATGTTGCGTCCTGTTCTGTTTGCGCTATGTCTAAACGCAAAGTGGGGAAGCCTCAAGGCTTGTTGCAACCAGTGGCCAGTCCCGCTTGCCCGTGGGAGGAGGTTTCCATGGATTTCATAGTGGAGTTACCTCCCAGCCAACGAAAAACTGTTATTTGGGTCGTAAAAGACTATTTCTCCAAGCAAGCTCATTTCATCCCATGCGCCTCCATTCCTTCGGCGCACCAGTTAGCTCGCCTATTCCTTGTACACATGTACAGGTTACACGGATGTCCCTCCCGCTTAACTTCTGACAGGGGCACACAGTTCACCTCTCAGTTTTGGCAGGCATTTTTAAAACTTTTGGGCACTAAACAGGCATTGTCCACGGCGTGGCATCCTGAGACTGACGGGGCCACAGAGGCGCTAAATTCAACACTAGAGCAATATTTGCGTGCTTTTGTGAATTACCAACAAGATGACTGTGTTGACCTCCTTCCCTTTGCTGAGGTTGCCTACAACAACGCCGTTCATCAAAGCACCGGTCAAACCCCTTTTCGCACCGTTCACGGCAGGGATTTTGTCCCCATCCCTGACTTGCCGCAGCCACCTGTCCCGCCTGCTTCACCATCTGAATGGGCAACACAGCTGGTGGACTCTTGGCCGGTCATCCAGCAGGCACTAGCGGACGCACAGTCTGCTTACAAACAGCATGCTGATAAGAAGCGTGCCCCTCACCCTTTGTTTCAAGTGGGTGACATGGTGTACCTGTCTACCAAGTTCATCAAGTCCTCTCAACCATCGAAGAAATTGGCTCCTAAATTTGTGGGTCCATTTCCTATTGTGGCACAAATTAACCCAGTGACTTTTAAACTTGACTTGCCGCATAATCTGAAACGCTTACACCCTGTCTTTCATTGCAGTTTGCTCAAACCCCTTACTCGCTCAGACCGCTGGCATGATCAACCGCTGCCACCTCCTCCCATCATGATTGACAGGCAACAGCATTTTGAAGTAAAAGAGATTCTTGATTCTCGTCGGCTTCGCAACACACTGCAGTACCTCATTCGCTGGAAACATTTTCCCCATCCAGAATGGGTGGCTGCTCATGATGTGGCTTCCCCTATTCTGGTTCGTCACTTCCATAATGCTTATCCCTCCAAACCCGGTCCCTAGTTTTTTTTTAGGGGGGCAGTATGTCATGTTCACCGTTTCAATGTGCCTGGTACATCGTAACGCCTCGCATGCCATTTCCTTGGAGGGGGCTGCATCTCAGGAGCGGGTGGATATTTCCACTCCGCTGAGGTGTTATCTCTTGGTTGCTGTATTGGAATGTGTTTGGGTTAGGTCATGGATTCAAGGTTGCTTTCCCAGGCTGAGGCTAATGGTTTCTAGCACCTGGGAAGGGGCAGTTGATATGGCCGGGCGAGGGAGGGGCTCCCCTCAAGCAAGGGGATTTAGTTTGTATTTTCGCACGCTTTTGCTCATTCTCAGCTTTCTCTGTATTTGCCATAATTTCCCTAATAAATCAGATTTCATTTAAGTAACCTCTTGTGAGTCTGAGTGTTTGGGGTAGGCAACCATTACAATGAATCACATCAGCACTTTCAAGTCACCACTGCTAAAAATGACAGTGCATGATAAGGGACAAAAGTACATTAAGGTTGTAAATCTGGGGAAGGTATCTTAGAAGCCACAGAATACTGTAAATCTCCTTTTCATGGGTGGAGAAGTTGGTGCAGTCAACAAGATTCTCCATGGAAAAATATTATGCTGTCATGTCAGAAAATAAAGCATTTAGAATCACGTGATCAGCAGCAAGATCCTATCCTCTGTCTTTTCCCTATTGTGCCCCCACTCAGAGAGAGAACCTGTTCTAGTCCTAGTTGTATTCCTTAGCACTGAAAAAAAAATGCACCCAGCATACTTGGGGTTGTATTTTTGTTCAGTGTATGGCAGTATATACTACACGAAGGAACTTAGTTTTATATCCAGGGAAGTATTAAAAAGTACAGCCTCCACATCTGAGTTAAACTTCTGACTGGTATTAATTAATTTTTTCCATATTCCTTTTATTCTTACTCAGCACAAATCTATTTCAGGAATCTCTTATTCCGACAAAGATGAATCTGAAAGATCCTTTGCTCAACAGGATGTCACTTACCTAATATTATCACCATTTTTCACTTGCTGAAGTTACTGTGATTTGCTGGCACTTCTTTCAGCTGAGAACTTACTGCCCATCATCTTACACAATTTCAAAGCTTGAAGTTACAATGGATCATTTTAATGCTCTCACTTGGTCTTAGATTGTAAATTATTACAATGCACCCTGCTCTGTTTGTGGCACACTGACGAGGAGATGCAATTATATGAAGACAGTCCATTCCCTACAGAATATTTTAACTACCCTGCAATGATTTTCCATCTTGGAAAGTTTCATCAGTCCTATTCATGAACTTAAATGTCTCCTAATCTAAAAGCCTGAACAGTCATAAGGAAATCTGCCTAAGTCCCATTTCATAAAAGACTGGTAAGTAGTTCTCATTTGTCTCACATTTTGAACTATACATTAGGGGACATATACATATATGTAGATAGGTAGATAAATAAATAGATGAGATAGAGAGAGAGAGAGAGAGAGAGAGAGAGAAGAGAGAGAGAAGAAATGATAAATGATAAATGAAAATGCCATGTTGGGCTGGCCTCACATTTAGGGAGAGCAAAGAAGTCCTTTAGAACAGCTTTGGGTTCTGTAAAAAAGAAGGAAATGGCTAGTTAATGTATCAGCAATATACATATATTGACAAGGACCAGGAAGAGCACTTGTGAGATTTTCTGCCAGCTGATTTTTAAATGGTTTCTATAGGAAAATGAGATCGGTAGCCCATTAATTGTGTTTGTCACGTAAAATTCCATTCTGTCAAATTTTCTACAAAGTATTGGGTAAGGAAACTGAAATACAGTCTTTATGTGTTGACATGTGTATCTTTCCCTTAGTATGTATGTGTGTCCTATATGTATGTATATACAGTATCTATCATCTATCTGTCTGACTATTTTTCATTTTTTCCAAGTTAATACACAGTTTTAAATTAAGAATTTGAGCCAAGAACAATGGACGTTAACAGATTCCATATACTGCAGTCTTTGTTGCAAGAGAGTTAATATTGATAGGTCCACCATTTTGCTCTTTGAAAAAAAGTATTTTATATCCCTACATATATGCTGTAAAAAATAATCCTGCTTTCTCCCCACCCCCAAAATAGTACATTTACCAGATCCACACCTTGAATATTACTACTTCACATAGAGTAAATGGGTGCTGCCCTGGAACATTCAGGGTTACAAGTTCAGTGTTTTGCTACTCCCCTCTTTGGTTTCATTATATCACACATAAGAGTATCCAGAGACTGTCATGCTAAGCTTCATCAAAAGAGTTGATATTAACTAATCTCTGCACACAGCTGGTTAGGAAGAAGCATGAAGTATCACATTCAGTACAAAATATGCAATATAACAAAGTACAAACCAGGAAGCATGGATCTGGGGCAATCATATTTATGATAGATCCCCCTTACTTAATAAGATAAAGACAGCTCATCCAGTGTAGTCAGCATCTCCTTGTAAGTGCATGAATATGGTCATACTCTGTTGTCCTGGCAACAGGACAAAGTGGTTTGCCACTGCTTTTTTCCAGAACATTTTCTCAATCTCAGATTTGATTTGTATCCCTTGAATTTCTGATGGTCTCTCATGCAAGTAGTAACTAGGTTCAGTTCTATTTAGGGTGGTTTGTCTTTTTTTTTTCTTTTTGTTTTGCTTCTCTCAGGGGCTGCCCCCTGTTGTACCATACACATGCACACAAACACACAAATGCACTCACACACCACACTTACATTTTATCAATTGATGGGTACATTGTTTAATGTCTTTTTTATAATGCATATGTCCCCTTTTCAGGAGAGATGGGCGGTGATAGAAATTTGAAATATGAATAAATAAATATAAATAAATATGTATTTGATTGGCACTGAATCACCTCTCAGCTGTCATCACTAATCTGTTTTCAATGTAATCTTAGTAGATGAATAATTATAGGAAGCCAATGAACCTGCTGAAGCACAAGTAACCAGTGTTTAAAATATAAACCCCTTTACTAAACCATGCAATGTATTAAATCAATTCCCCTTTCTCAGAAAATATTAGAGATTATTATTCACCTTCACCAGATACAGATATAGGTAGTGGTAGATATATTGAGCAATATATTTAAGTCAATCGAGTAATGAAAATCTGGAAAGGAAATGTAATTAATATTTGGTACATAAAACCTATCTCTAAATTCTTTATGAAGCACAATAAAGAGTGAGAGAACAAGCAATATGTTTCACCCTCCCTTGAAAAGATAAGTCTACATTATAGCAATAATTGCATGCAACTGGAAGGTGGAGGGATGTGATTAATGTTGAACAGTTACTTGCACTGGGATACCTATGAAGCACAAATTTATATCTCTTATGGTGAGCTCCTACATGTCAAACTGGTTTAAATGTTTGGTGTTTTGTTCCTAGATATATGCATACATGCATCATGTAGATAGGCTTGTCCAGCAGCTGTTTTATATATACTGTATTACAAATGTATTGTGTTTAAGTATGACATCTGTTTCCAATAAATCTTCATTATCCTGTTAGGTTATTTATTATGAAACACAACACAGAATGTTTTTAAAAATTTCATAGAAAAAAGTCCTGAGATACTAAACTAGACACAGCTTGATAGACTTTTCTATATATCCCATTTGGTGTCTACTTCTTTCCTCTCCTTTCTTAGAAAATGGCCCAATCCCCCTTTGTAATTAATATATACCTAGTCCAAAATACCCACAATCATCCTAATATCATTCCAAACATGTTACCTGTTTATTTAGGATGTTCTACCATTTTGCCCCTCAGTTTGACAGACAGGCACTTATTGAGGAAGACTTTGAGTGAGAAGCACCTTCATGTACATCTCACATCAAATTAAACTGGCCAGACCCTGCTGGCCTTCTGCAAAGTGCCAAAAACTTGGATGTGCTCCAGGGCATGGGGGTTAGGATGTTAGATGGGCCATGAGATCATTTATTTATTTAATTAATTAATTTGAGGCCAATTAATTCAATTCAATCGAACTTTAAGACTCTGAGTGGTTACAGTTTAAAAGAAAACAGAATATCAAGAAAAAGAAGACAATTGACTGGAAGACACAGCCAAAAACAAACAAACACACACACACACACACACACATGCATGCATGCAGGGACTCGACCACCATCCTAACTCAAGGCTTCGGAGAACAATCAGGTCATTAGCAGTTTCCGGAAAGTCAAAAGGGTGGAAGCAGTATGAATCTCTGAGGGACTATTGTTCCACAGGACAGGAGTCATCACCATTAATGGCATGCTTCTAGGGCCCACAAGATAACATTGCTTAATTGATGAGACTAGAGAGTGCCCACTCTAGCTGACTTCACTGGATGGGTGGAAACATGTGGAGACAAGCGGTCCATCACATAATCAGGTCATGCAGGCCTTTATACATGATAACCAGCACCTTGACTTGTACTGAGAAACCCAACTGGAAACCAGCGTAGCTCAGGAAGCAATAAGGACATGTAATATGACCCAGGCCACCACATTCTGGACCAGCTTTAGCTTCCAAGTGGTTGGGTCCAGTGATGGCCTCTAAAGGAGGGGATACACCATAGCCTCCTTCAAGGCTGATGGGCCTATCTACCTCCCACAGAGAAGCAGACACCACTGTCATGAGCCCAACCCCAGGTCATCTCCTGGGTGGCCTCAACCATCCAGGAGGAGTCTGAATCAAACAAACATGTGGCCAAGTTCACAGACTGGAGGACCCTGTCCACTTCTCAGGAATCACAAACTCATTTCAGGTAGCTCTGTGAGGCCATACTTTGGATATCCAGACCTAGCTAGTAGGAGTTCAACTCTAAGCAAATCTGAGTGACTTCATCTACCAGAGAGCCAGAATATTCCTCAGAGTGGCCCTACAAATAGTCCTGTCATCTGTCCTTCCCCAGTGGTTACTGGGTCACCTTGAACAAGGCTGCCAGGTGGCTATCAACAGATGTAATATAAATGGAGAAATAAAAATATTATGACACCTTGATGTAAGCCCCAATATACTGTAGGTTCTTACCTGTGTTCGATTAGATGCACTCTTCAATTTCCCCAAATGATGCTCTAGGTGTCTATTCATGTGCTTCATCTCTTGGAGCTGCTCAATATACCAAGCTGCACACCAGGATCAGTGCAAGAGGAGAGGCCACATAGAGGCAACATGGTTCAAGGGCACAGCCAGTCACCCATTCCAGGCTGTGACCAAGTCCTCAGCTGGACTGGCCACCACATCCTTGGGAAAAACCCCAAGATCCCTCTGAAACCAGGTCTATCAGGTGCCTGGAGTGGGCCAATCTAACAGGCCCTCTCTCTCCAAGAGCTGGGGTGATACCAGCGAGCCAAAAGGCAACCAGAGTGATTTGGCCATAGCAACAGACTGATGAAAATGACCTCCAAAATCAGATCACATCATAACTGCCCCAAGACAAAAGACAAAAACTAGGTCTAACATGCAGTCCCTAGTATGTGTACTTAGATTCAGTAAGAGAGTCCAGGTCAGCTGCCTCATCCATAATCAAATTGTAGATGAGGGAAAATTTATTGCAGAGTGTCCTGGAATTCAACAGCAGCAGCCAGAGTCCAGGGCCTCTAAGAATACAAAGGAAGAACCTGGGGGCTGGACTTTGAGATCACTCTCAATCTGTGAGCCTGACATCCCCAAGTGCAGCCACCCCCTGGATCCCACCATACCTCCTCCTGCTTGTTATGAGTCTGATACTCCTGCCCACCTCTTCTCCTTCCCCAAGTTTCCTCCAACACCTCGCATCTTCCTTTCAGGCCAAGACATCCACCCACATGCCACACACACTATCAAACATCCACTACACCATTCACCTAACCATCCCTAACCAGACTCAGCCCTTGCACCAACCCAACCCCCCCACACACACACTTTGGTCACACCAGCAGTCTTGCACTCTGCAGCCTATGGGGGAGACATTAAGGTACTATGACAAGCCCCCTAATACACACCATCAAACCAAGGCTCTCCATGCTGCTGGTAGAGGAGCAGATTGTAAAAAAAACAAAAAACAAATAAGCAGACAGCTGGATGTTACTTCCTAAGTCCAGAAGAGAGGAGTCTATGGGTGTCCAACACCCATACCCACTTCCATTCTGAGGATCACCACAAGAACTCTGGGAAAATAGTGTAGATCTCCCAGTGCCCAAAAGCACCTCACAGCCAGGTACCACCTGCCCCACATCCAGTCTCTCCAAGTCCTCTTCAGGGGCTTCCCCAGATCTCTGTTCTCCAAGCCAGTGCACCTCAGGAACCCAAACACCAGCAGCCTGCCCCAGGGCCAATGTTCCAGCTTTGCAACTCCCTGGCATCCCAGACAGCACAGACCAGATTGCCAGCAGTCTCACCAACCCTGGGGTACCAGCCTTCTGACCATAGGCCCCATAGTCCTCCCAACCACAGCTGGTGGCTGGAACAGCCTCCAGAACACCCAACTGCTTCAGCCTCACCTGCCCATAGCACATTTTGCCCCCATGGTTCTGGCCTCTACAGCCCTGGTTCAGACCCCGAGCAGCCTCCTCCATCAAATGAAGGTCCTGGTCCAAGTCTCCAGCTGCCATCACCTCTGCTGATCACAATGCTGCCACCACTGCTTTCCTATACTCTGCACTGCCATCAGTCCCACTGAAAATGGCCCTGTCTCTGAGCTACCCACCTCCTTCAATATTTCCCCAAGTGGTTTCCAGGTATCCAGTAAAGTCTGGGTCCCAAGAGTATCACCAATTCACCAGTGAATACTACATCCCCAGCCCCTGAACTCCATATCATGGTCCCAAACAGTCCTGAATAGCTCTGACCACTCCGGGTGCTCCAAAACACACAATACAACAAATACACCATGAGCCACTCAAACCACAGATCTACTTCTGGAAGCCATCTAGTTACTTATTGTTACTGCAGTGTTTATTCTTGACATAAAGAGTAAGGAACATGACCTTGGCAAAAGGGGCTGAAACATGTTTTTAAGTCCAGAGCTACAAGATAAGATTTGGAAGCGACTCCCTGATTCATTGGAGAAGAGAGACACCAAAATCAGACTTGCACAATTCTGTAATTACAGCCAATCTCAATAAAAGTAGTTTTTGCCTTCCTATGGAGTTGGTTTCCTGGTCTGGTCTACCTAGTAGAGCTGACACTCAGCAACCATTGTAGGTTTCTATGCTTTTGCTGATATTGGGGGTGGGGGGTTGGCATTGGCATTGGCACTGTTTCTTTCTATTTTGTTAGCCGCCCTATTTTGTTATATGGCTGCCCATCTCACATTTGTGAGATGGGCAGCCATATAAATTGATTTGTAAATAAATAATATTAAAATATATTAGGCTTCACTCTAGAATTCATTTCAGGCTCTAGAGATACTGTAGGCCAAACATCTAGAGAACATTAAGTTGTGGGAAGACTAATATAGAATATATGTGTGTGCATTCAATATTATGTACTTATTAGATTTATTTCCTTCCTTTCCTCCAAGCAATTTTCATTTTGTCTATGTAATATTCAAGACTGCATCAACAACATAAAGATTTGGCTTTCTTGTGTAAATCATCTTTACTTTCCATGGTGCTAATATCAGCGACAAACACATTTTGTTTGTCTGCAGAAACAGACAGTTTTCCAAATGTGTATCTAGGAATGGGGGAATAGTTAGTTAATGTAGTTTGCACACCAGATGAATCAGATTATTATTTTTTTCACCACAGCTATAGATGGACACATGAAGATACTGTACACATTTGTTGTTTGATGTAAGCAATATTTTTCCCTAAATACAGTTCTGGTATTACAATGCAAGAGAACACCTTGCTTGTGACTTTAGGAAAGCCACATTGTTGAATTCAGGAAATGATAAGCTGCTCAGGAAAAGCTTCTTGACTCTTGACAAACCCTTATGTGGAATAACACAACCAAGAAAAGTCCAGGGAGGTTACAGGATGTGGAGGCGTTTCCCTTTGTCTGAAGTCTCCTAATTGAGTGCGTATTTTATCTCATTGGTCACAGTGGCCTGCATTTTATCACTCTTTGAAAGCAATGCCATACCTTCATTTTTGTTTTGTTTTGTTCTGTTCTGCCAGTCCCTTTGTGGTCTATTCCCATTAAATCATGTTTGTGATTAGTCTGCAGCAGCACTAGAAATTTGTTTCCTTCTAGTTAGATGTCATTTTTCCTTTTCTTTCTTCTTCTGAGAAGGTCTGTTCTTTGTCTCTTGGACCTTACTCCACCACATATGTTGTTAAGTTCTCTTGAAACTGATGAGACTTGAGTGTATATAATCATGCACTGGATTTCAGCGTAATTAGCTGGCGAATAATACCTATGATTGGAAAACTAGGATTATATTACTGATGGGTCAATTCTCCCAGCTTGTAATGAATTTGGTTTTTCTGAGCTTTTGCCTCTGTATTTTTTCTTCCAGAAAGATGCAAGGAAAAAAATCGGAAGAGTTTGCTCTGGCTTTCCCTGCTAATCCTTCTTTCATAAGCAAATTTATCCTTCTGAGAAGGAGAACTAGTAGAAGGGAAAGTCATTGGAAATCAGGGCAATTCTGTAGGGGTTAAAGATATTGTTTTCAAGACTGTCATAAAGGGGTGTCTGCAGGGGGTGGTTAAAAAGTCAAGATGGCAGCACAAAGGTGCCATCTGCCTGTATTTTACGTGTGTCACACACACACAAAAACAGGTAGAGCTTCTATTGCATCCTTGTGGCCACCATCTTGACTTTTATTCAACCTTAGCTTATGGACATCCTTGTCATTTCATACTGGGATCCATGGCCTTTATGTTTCTGTTGCTCCCTAATTCAATTGGAACTGAGGAAACCATAAGCCCCATGTATTGACTGCATGAGTTTCAAGCCATTTCCCAATCTTTTCTTTGATGCTAACAGGGACACCACTGTCAGATGCTTTTGAGGACACCTACACAGGCCAGGAAAGAGTAATGTAGTGCCTGGAAGACACTGCAGCACACTTGACTCTCCCAGATGGAGACTGTGGGACCCAAAAAGTCATTTGAAAATGTGAAACAATCAACATTGCTAGCAAAATTTGTGTTGTTTGCTTAAATAAAGCTATAAACTTCCTTTATTTATTTAGCACATTTATGTAGCCACCCATCTCATAAGCATGAGTCTGGGTGGTGCACAAGACAGACAGTTAAAAACAAATATAGCAACTAACCAATTAATACTGATAATATTTTTTTTTAAAAAATGCATGTTGAATGTGAACCTGTGAATGTTGAGCAATCTCCAGTGAAAAAAAAAATAAGCTTCTCTTTTCTTCCCACTCCCATATGAAACAGGTCACTACATACTTTTAGAGAGAAGAATTTTGAGCCACTCTGAAAACAGCTCTGAGTCTCTGTCTTATGATACGATTGGATGTTCTGACAGGATTGGAAGCTGAGCTGATTTTATTTTCAGCTCCGTTGGGCTATAACTGAAACCTCTGTGAAACTAGGAGATGCGGGACTCTTGCCTTACCTGATTCCCATCTCATGTATTTCAGGTCATGAAAGAGAAATACTGGTTTGGGGGCTTGCAGCTCTCCCCAGTAGCTGATAAATAGGAAATCCCCTGAAATTGGGAAGAGTTTTGGCAGTTTTTCCCTTCTTTGTAACTGCTTGTTTTGTTTAACTTTGTTTTGTTTTGTTTAATGAGGAGTCTGAGGGGAAGAAATTGTTCCTGCTACATAGCAACGATGGCCTACATAACAATAGCTCAGGGAAAGCTAAAGATTTTGCTGGTTGTTTTCAGTATTTCAGGCTGGCAGGAGGGAAGCACTCACATATTACAACAACAACAACAACAACATAGCTAATGTTTGTCATTGCTTTGATTCCTCTGACAACTATACTGAACAAGTCAGGTCATGGCTATCAAACATCAAAAGCATCTGTCAGGCTATCCCACCTCCTTTACATAGATGATCTGAAGGTATATGGAAAAACACCATTTGAAATGGAATCACTGCTCAACACTGTCTGAATATACAGCCAAGATATTGCACGGAGTTTGGACTGGACAAATGTGCCACCCTTACCATTAACAGGGGGAAAATAGTGAAAACTGAAGGAATCAAGATTCCCTATGGAAATAACATCTAGAGTCTGGATGAAGAAGATCACTACAAATACCTGGGCAACCTTCAGGATGACAACATCAAGCACACTGAAGTCAAGAAGAAGGTTAGTAATGAATACATCAGAAGAGTGAAGATCTTAAAGTCCAAACTCAGTGGTGGAAATACCATCAAGGTGACTAACACCTGGGCAGTCTGAGTCATTAGATATACAGCTGGAATAATGGACTGCACTCAAGTTGAACTAGAAGCCCTGGATAGGAAGAGAAATAAAGACAATGAATCATGCCCTTCATTCACACAATGATGTTGACAGACTCTATTTACAAAGGAGCATAGGTGGGCGTGGAATGTACAAGTACACCAGACAGTTGAAGAAGAAAAAAGGGCATTGGAAGAATATCTGAAGGACAATGAAGAAGATGCACTGAAGCTAGTGCACCATGAAGCTTACTGAATACCAGAAAGACCAAACTGGCCAAGCAGAAAGATCAAATGAAGAATAGAAAAGAGACATGGCAAGGCAAAGTATTACATGGCCAGTACATTAAAAAAAAAACTAGCAGGCAAAGTAGATAAAACAAGACCTGGCAATGTATAAGAGTGGGAAAGTCGAAGAAAGAGACAGAGGGGCTAATTCTGGCTGCATAAGACCAAGCCTTAAGAACAAATGCACATAAAGCCAGAATTGAGAGGATGGCGACAGACAGCAAATGGCACTTCTTCAAAGAAGCTGAAGAAACAGTGGACCACCTAGTTAGCTGCTGCAAGATCACACAGACTGATTACAAACAATGGCATGGCAAAGTAACAGCAATGGTGCATTGGAATATCTGCAAAAATAATACTGTATCTCATACTAAAGATCTGATGGGACATACTTGCTGAGAAAGAGTAGCCAACCAGGACTTTCAATGAAATCAGAGTGATTTCAGACATGTATTCATTGATTGTTTCAGAAAGTGATCTGCGTACTTCAAAGCAGCTATTAGAAATTAAAGGCAGGCCTCTTTTTACAATTTGCCTATCAGCTGGACTTCATATGTGCAATGAAGTGAGCATTGTATTGATTCCTTTATTTAAAGACTTTTGTTCCTGACTTCCAGAAAAGAAATGTTGAACTGAAAGTGGAGCCTATGACTGCAGCGGAATGAAGAGCTGGTGAGTAGTCCTCTCTGGACAAGGAGAGGACCTGGGATTGCCCACAGGTGCTCTAGATAGTTGTTCCTCTTGAGGAGACTGAAAGACAATGGCCCCCAATGGGTTTATAGTTCTGAGAGTCAAAGGAATATCTATCTTTCTCAATCCACACTCAGAGACTTTAAGGACACTGGGTTTGCATGCTTCCTTTTCTAATCACTTTCAGAAATTGCTTGTTAACTGCTTTTCAGCTGTTAGGAACCTTTGGATTGACAAGTTTTACAGCAGTGGGTGAGTTTCCTTCAATCCTTAGTGAAAGATGTTTTAAACACAAGTTTAAGGATTTTTTTTTCCGGAATAAATAGCAAAAGGGTGATTAATGCTTTGGTTTTAGAAAGTTACAAATGGACTAAGGGTCCAGATAAATTTGAAATAAGACTTTGGAATTAATTATAAGAATCCTTCCTGAATTCTTTTAAAAAAATAAAACATGATAGGATGGAACTTGGAAGGTTGGACATACAGGGAACTAGAAGGAACTAAATATTATAATTAGAGGAGGAGAACACTTAAATTGGACTTACTAGTAGAGCAAAATATTTTAGCATTCAACCTATCGAAGGATATTTTGAACAATGGACCCAGAAGTTAATTTTAAGATTGTCTGCCCCTATAGATAGACTGTGTTTAAAAGATATTATGGAAGAGGAAAGAGTTTTACTGGACAAGATTGAGACTAATCTGAAAGTGGATTTAAAAATGACAAGCTACAAGAATGATATGGAAAAAGATGCTGCACTGGACATCCAAAAGAAACCGGCTGATGTCTTAATAATTGAAAGGGATATACAAACAACAAACCAAGAGAGTAACCTGGATAATCTTCCTATATTGGATTTTCAAAAGAGGCTTGTTAAAGCTTGGTAGAATTTTGTGAGAAGGGTAAGGAAAAATTGAAAAGAAATCAAGTTCTAGGACGTTATTTGAAGGGACTAAAGATCAAGATTGTTAGAAGTAAAAGGAAGGAATATGAAGTTGGTTTATTTGATAAAAGTTAAAATAGATATGTTGTTATCTCTGTTAACCCTTAATGGATGTTTGCTCATCAGGATTGAACAATGAGGCTTGAAGTATTTGTTTATAGATAAGAGATGGGATATGGGAAGAAGAGATCATTTTTTTGTATTTTACAAGAAGGTGGCTGTATAAGACCAAGCTTTAAGAACAAATGCACATAAAGCCAGAACTGAGAAGATGGTATCAGACAGCAAATGCCGCCTCTACAAAGAAGCTGAAGAAACCGTGGACCTGTTACTAAAATTGTTTACACTTGTTGTAATGAAGGGGAAAGTAATTTCTTTATATACTTTCTTTTTCTTTACTATATTCTTTTTTTTCTATTTTTCTATTTTTTTCTTTTTAGTCTTTTTTAGTCTGCATTAATTTTTCATCTTTTTAACTGTAATTTTTAATAAAATTAGCATATATAAAAAAAGATTGAAGTCAGCATGATTTCTGAATTACCCAGGTAGGAAATAGCAATGGGCTGCTGAAGAGTATATTATTGCAAGAGTATTGCTGAAGTAACAACTACAGATAGAGAAAAAAAAAACAGCTTGTAAATCAGCTTGTGCATATTCTGAGGAACTAGGTGGTGGCGGCAGTAGTCACTTCTTCCAATTACTGGCTTGCTGTCCCCAGATCAATGATCCTAAGGGGATGTGAGGTTAATTAAGCTTTAATTCACTCAAGATAAATTGACAGTCCTTTGTACAGCTGTAATTGCTTGAACATAAAAATTACTGGTAGGTACAGGCAGATAATCATTTTACTTTCCATATCATTTACTAAACATTTCTTTGCACATTAATGTACATAGCTTCATGTTCAGTAATAGCAGATTTTTCTTCCCCTGAAAAATAAGGAAAAAATACAATCATTTTGACAGGTAACGGATGTCCAGACAATATGACTCCTACACTAACTCTCGTTGTTTCATCACTGTAAGAGCAGCTTGAAGTGTACCTTCACAGGAACGTCAGCCTTTTGTTTTACCAATGCTGATAATCTCATAGAGGTACAGATTGCAGCTGAGAGGACTTGGAAAAGTTTTCCCTTGTATGTGGTCAACAGAGATGAGATTAATGCATGAGTGGTGGATTTCAGGCATGTTCCCAAACCTAAATATTTCCATTCAAATATCTGCAGAGCAGGGAAGGATAAGAAATTGATTTGGCTCATAACATAATTTCCAATTTGCAGGCCCTGAACTAATTCACAAACTTATTTATTTATATGCTTGCTTGCTTGCCCACATACCTAAATCTATCGCTTCCAGATTTGCAACTCAAAAGAGTCACAAAATGAGCAGATTAGTGAAGTGCATGCAGACATATGTAAAATTTGGAAAGTATACATACAGTGAAAGCATATATTTTCTCCAAGCAAGATGCACACCAGAAAGGATAGGTTATGCATCCAAACATTCAAACCTATATTAATAAAAACTATAAAAGCACGCACACACACGCACACACAGTGTGTCATATAATTTTTCTTTCCAAATAAATGGCCTACCTAAGCTAAGCAGTTCATTAAGTTTATCTTCAGGACAAAGTTAAACTCTTCCTTGAATTGAGCTTTGACTTCTGGTCACTGCATGGATATATCCATATATTTTCTTGGCATCAGGACTGTACAGTGCTTTGGATTCAAAGGCAAAGTACACTTTGCCACATGCAGGTGTGTGAAACCAACTGCCCCTGTCTGTAACTTCCATAAATTTATTTTATTTATTTTATTTTATTTTCTATCCCACCTCTATCATTTTTACAAACAACTCAAGGCAGCGAACATACCTAATACTCTTCTATTTTTCCCACCTCAGCAACCCTGTGAGGTGGGTTGGGCTGAGAGAGAGTGACTGGCCTAAGGTCACCCAGCCGGCTTTCATGCTTCAGGCAGGACTAGAACTCACAGTCTCCTGGTTTCTAGCCCAGCACCTTAACCACTAGACCACACTAAATCAAACATGTCTTTACCTCGGATCATGAAGCAGTCACATGATCTGAAGAAAAGATGTAACACTTGTAGACAAATGTTATGTTCACACCTCCATATGATCTGAAGCATCTCTTTGTCTTTGAATCTAAGGTGCACATAACTTTAAAATGCACTGTTATCTTCCAGGATGTTTTTGCTTTCACTATGGAGAAGAATATGTGTTTCTCAGTCAGCTACCATGGCTGCGGTGATGGATATGAAAGGGACACTGGAGCATGGAGATCTAAAATATTTTCTGACATTAGGAATAGGCCTGGAGCATTGTGGGGAAGTGAGTAGAAGGCCACAATAAGCATCAGAGAAGTGAAACTTTGTGTCACCAGCTCAAAATAGAGGAAAACCAATTTAATCTATTATTTGTTTTCCCCTTTTTAGCATATAGGTTCATTTTAGAACCCCTGACTGAAATGGGTAAGTGTTAGAAGAATGGAAGGGAGCCAATGTTGTATGTACATACATACATACATACTTACATGGAACAAGTAGACAGAGGTAGCTGCAGAGTAATTAGCTTGATGTCAATACCTGAGAAAATCCTAGGAAATTTTACCTAGCAGTAGATTTGCAATTACTTTGAAACACATGGGGTCATGACCAGAAGCCAGCATGGATTTGTTAAATAAGTCATGACAGACAAATCTCCTGGCTTTCTTTAACAATACGATCAGATTAGTGGACCAAGGGAATACTGTTGTTGCTGTGAACTAAGACTTCAGTAAGGCTTTTGATAAAGTAGACAATAGCCTCCTTCTTGATAAACTGAAACAATGTGGTCCCACTACTAGATAAGTTTGCAGTTGGTTCAACAACCATAGCCAACATGTGGTCTTTAATGGATTTATGTCCACATGAAGGGAGGTATGAAGTGGGGGGCCTCAGGATTCAACATCTTCATAAATGACTTAGCTGAGAGAATAGAGGGATGGTAGTAAAATCTGTGGATGACACAGTGTTGAGGGGAATTGCTAAAACTCCAGATTATTTTGGGGTAATATCCAACAAAATGTTGTTTATTGGTGAGAAATGTAAGGCTGGGACCATAGGCAGGAAAAAACAGATGCACAGGTACAAAATAGGTGGTACCTGGCTTAGCAGTAATATTTGTCAGAAGGATCTGGATGTCCTGGTAATCCACAGATTAGGCATAAACCAGCAGTGTGCCACAGCTGTCAAAAGAACCAATGCAGATTTGGGCTGCATCAACAGAGGTGTAGTGTCAGGATCACAAGAAGCAATAATACCAGTCTATGCTGCATTGGTCAAAATGCATCTGGAATGTTGTGTCCAGTCCTAGTTGTCGCAATATAAAACAGATGCTAAGGAACAAGAACCAGTGGGTAGAAGCTTTACAAAGAGAGACCTAAACTTGAAATAGGGAGAAATAGTCTGTCAGAATAATTTAGCAGTGGAACAGCCTACCCACTAAAGTCCGTGGTGCTCAGACTAGGTTTCTCAAACTATGAATATTGGATGCTTGTTTCGTTATAACAGTTATTATTTATTTATTTATTTATTTATTTATTGGATTTATTTCACCCCCATCTCCCCCAATGGGGGACTCTGGGCGGTTTACAATAAAATAACACTAAAAATGTAGCCCTGTAAAGTACCATTAAGATATAATAAAATGAATGAAAAATCCAAGTGGAGATGGAACACAATCACTAGGAGGTGCTATGGCGACAGCCATCCCCAGGTGGAGCTATTGCTCTCCCCCTCCCAAGCAAGGCGGCAGAACCAGGTCTTCAATTTCATTTGTTAACCTATAACAAGCATTTGTTATAGGTTTCTATTTCTCACAAATAGCAAATACATTACACTTCACCTTCTTAGCCACTAACAAGGTTTCTATGATATGCTAATTTCTCCATGTATGTGTATGTGTGTCTAGTTTAGGAAGCTGAAAAGCTTATTTGTTTTTTGGTTTTTTTGTACAGAAAATCCCAAGCTCCCTCCCCAAACTTTTATAAAATTTCATAGGCAGAGACCCTTGGGAAAATGGGGGGCTTTCTAAGTTCTCTGATCTACAAGGTAAATTAGAAGAGTAGGGACCACTTAAAGCAACTATCTAGCCTTATAGAGTCCATTAAGACATCCATAGGTCCCCACCCACCCACACTTTTTCTCTAGGAGCATTTGTCTTAGTACACTAGGTGCCACTGGGCAGCCTTGCTCACCAGCTTATTAATCACACAAACATCAAATCATGGCCCACTGAGGCACACAAGGCCATCTGTCTCCCCTGCTATCTGACAACAACACAAAGGTTTAGCTGGAAGCAACAGAGACTTTGGATGACCTTGGACAGTGTGGGAAATGGATACAAGGAATATACACTCAGTGGATACACAGTGGATACACAAAACAAGTCAAAACTTCATTTTCTACCTGCTGGCCCTGAACCCAGTTTTCTGGATTTAACAAATACATTCATCTATATTGTTAATTTGGGAGCCTTGTGTATGCAACACTTCAGTTACCATGTCACAGGTGACCATGTTACATGTGCCATTTTCACACTAGCCCAGATACAAACATTGCAGAGTCCACAAAATGTTCATAGCTTGCTCACAAGTATAGAGCTTGTGCTTCAATTGTCAAATTTGCAACACTTTAAGTATAAGGGTTGTTGTGTTTGAGTAAATTCAGATAGAAGAGTCCTGGATAGGCAGGACCGCCCCACATGTCTGTCACCCAAAGGGGCAGGGTACACCTCCCCAGAGCACTCTTCCAGGGCCAGAGCTTCCTATCCTGCCAATGTGGTGGAAAAACTCAGCCAAGAAATGATTGGACAGGATCCAACATTCATTTTGTTATTTTTAAAATAGGCTACAGTGACCTACTGCTCTCTTGCACCCTGATGAGCCAAAAACAGGAGCTACAAGATTAGATCTTATACTGAATGTTGATCAAAGACAGTCTGAGCATGCATACATTCTAATCAGACATGAGGAAGAATTACTTTACAACTGATAAGGATGCAAGGTAACAAGAAGGGTGACACAGCTATCATTCAAAGCAGGAAGACATTACAGTAACATTTTTTTGAAATGCAACATAGCAGCTTTGATACACAAAAGGTGTCAAGCTGACTATGTAGTTAACTGGAGGAGAGATAAGAAACCACATTCTGGAATCTGCTGCATTTCACTAAAGACATAAACTCTATAGGTTTGGGGCATCATTGACAGAACAATTATACAACTATAAAGATACCTGCAATTAAAGGCACAGCAAAGAATAGATGGCACTTTAGTTCCATACTATAAAGTTATCTATGAAAGCAAGCATATCTGTTGGCTCTTACTTCATTCCCATACAACCACCCAGTCCCTCCATAGCCTGCAATTTCCCAATGCTCTCCTATCCTAGTACTAACCAGGTCTGACTTTAGGCTTTTCCAAGATTAGCCAAGGTTCATTAGATGCTGTTACCTGCATCTTTGCACCTAATCTTTGAAGGAAGTACAATAATATAAGAGGGAGCAGATTTATTCTCCTTAGCACCAGAGGGTAGGCTTTACAGTGAGTGATCCAAACTTGAATTAAGGAGGAATTTCCTGACTGTGAGAGCTATTAAGCAATGGAACTCCCTGCCTCCTGAAGTTGTGGGTGCTCAGTCACTGGAGGTTTTCAAGAAAAGACTGGGCAGCCATTTGTCCAGAATGGTACAAGTGTTCTTGCACTGGGCAGGGAGTTCGACTAGAAGACCACCAAGATCCCTTCTAACCCTATAATTCTATGATTCTAGTACAAATCTCCACAGCAATCATGTGAAGTCAAACAAGAAGCCTTATCTAACCAAGGAAATCAAACATTATGAATATGGTTAAGTCTTTGGAGACTTTCTGGTTTAACTGCAAAGGCCATGCACAGGAGTTGCAGATAGATTATAAATGTAAGGTAAAGTCTCCTTCAAATATAGCTTGAGTCCTTGTGACTTCGTAGAAACTTTTACATGTACATGAAGGCTGTCTGCTGCAAACCATCACACTGGCCCTGGGGACAATTGGCTTTTCAGGGATGTCAACAGTATGACTTTATGGTGGGGAGGAACTATTAAACATTGCTCCTCTGTTCAGGTCTACATTCAGAGGCATTGTCTGATCCAAGTGCCAGTTCCAAAATAAATATACATTGCAACCACTCAATAAAATGGAGATTATAGAGATAAGAAATTATTCAAGTAGCAGTTTTGGTGGTGAGGGTTTGGACAAGTACTTTGTGCCAAAGTTCTTATTGTTACCTGGGAAATTTTGGAATGTACAGCTCACCAAAGCTGTAACGGTAATTTCAAAATAACAAGGCCAGGTTCCAAGTGTTCCCTAGGGTGGACCATACTCTTGGACTGCTTCCATGTTGTTGCCCAAATCTCCAAGGCCACCTCTTATGACAAACATGGTGTGAATCTTTCATTCTGTATCCAGTTTACAACATTTATGATAGGATGCTTTGTCTTTAGCTCTGAGGATGGACAAATGGTTTCTTAATTTAACTGCTGTGAAATCTGTTGCATAAATTGTTTGGCAGGTGGTGTTGCAAAATTTCATGACGTACAGTCTGTTTCTGCAGCTTTAGGGTATCTTTTCAAGGTTTTGATTCTTACAAACATGGGAATGTAGTCTCTGCAGTGTAATTGCTATTATATCTATTACATTTGCATACACTATGATGTTTCACCATTTGAACTAGTCTAAGAAGAAGGGAAATTAAACATTCCACACTAATATTCAGTCATGTTTTCTGAATTACTCAACTTCCTTAAGGTCTCCATTTAAAATTCTATTAGAGAAAATATATTTTACTTCATTATTTGTAAAGGGTTTATGCCCTATATTAATTAGGAAGAATACCTATTAAGTGCTCGCAATGGCCCCCTCCCATTTACAGTGCAGATATTTGCAGATATGAAATTTTGCAGCCCTACACCAGCATAATGCATCATGGATCCATTCCCCTCCTTCATATACTGGAAAAAAGGTACATTAAAAAAGAAAGACATTTTGGAAATTTGAGTTAAAAGGTATTTCAGGGAGCTTTATATTATGATACTTTAAATACTATGGGAAATTGCATATAAAAGGCTGTGTTAAGAGAGATTTGCCAAGGAAAGTTTTTTTTTTTTTTTAAGCCTACCAGAGTGGAATACTGCCTAGAAAAATGGACATAGCAAAATCAATCAGAATTTTCCTAATCCACCCATCCCCAGTCATGAGAATTTACCTGATAAAAGGATATTAGTGATGCTCTGCTGTGGCTTCAAGTACCAATTTCTCACTTTTTTTTTTAATAATACTAGATCATACGTGTACGTGTGGACTTGGAAAAACAGAGTTCTGGGAAAGAATCATGTCCAGAAGCAACAATGGATTCTGCACTGTCAAGGATGTAGATGGTTGACTTTATCACTGGATTGATATGTAATCCTCTGTCTCCATGCTTATGTTCTCAGTGTTGACATCTGATCTTAAACTAGAAATCATAAGGCTTGAGACTGGAACTCAGGCATCTTAGATATCCTCAGATTCATGTATATTCAGTTCTTATATTTGTCCAGGCCTAGTGCTATCAGAGAGAGCCAGTTTGGTGTAGTGGTTAAGGCATCAAGCTAGAAACCAGGAGACAGTGAGTTCTAGTCCCACCTTAGGCACAAAACCAGCTGGGTGTCCATGGGCCTGTCACTTTCTCTCAGCCCTAGGAAGAAGGCAATGGAAAACCACTTCTGAAAAACCTGTCAAGAAAACTGCAAGGACCCGTCCAGGCAGACTCCAAGAATCGGACACAATTGAATGGATTTTTTTTTAAAAGTGCTATTATCAATCTGTTCTGGTTTTAAATGGTCAGTGGGTAATTGCTTGCTTCTTGTTGTAAATTCTAGCACCAGCTCAAAATGTTAGCTTCTACCAACTGTGCTGGACTTCAAACTCCTCTCTCTGCACATTTAAGAACACTAATAAGGCAGTTCCCAAATCACCCAAAGAACTGTATTTGCATTCAAGTGTGTATAAGTACCTTTCCCCCTCAAGACTCAGCCTAATGCAAGGATGCTGGATGAGTAGGAAGTGGAACTGCACACATTGCCCATTCTCTATCCAGTTTTAGTCTTCTACATGTATAGATGATGCTTGAACAAGGTTATAATCCCAAAACGTCTCAAGAGCAAACTGCAAAACTGTCATGTTCCCCTTTGCAAGGCATAAGTGCATCACAATGGGGAACATGCACATCAGGAAAGAGGAAAGGAGAACCATAATCCCTTAAACACACACATCATCCCTTAAGCACACAAACCCACAAGTAAATCACCAGGACAATAGAAGGGCACCTCAGACCGGACCTGGAGACCATCAGCAGATCAGAGGAACTCCCACCCATTACCCCAGGGGGATGCACCTGCACCGGATGAAGGCAAGAAGACAAAGAGGATCGTTGGAGATCGCCCGAATCACCCATCACCGAACCCATTACCACACTAATCCCCCATCCGGACCTGGCTTGGGGGGACAATAGGGGGTGGAGGGGGACAAGGTCCGCCGCCGGGGTATAAACAGGATGCCCTGCCACCCTTCACGCATTCCCGTCTTTTTCTCTGCATGCATTCCATTTCAATAAAGCCGGAAATCCTTAGACCCTCTAAGTGAGTCCGTGTTTTATTCGAGGCGAGGCTGCCCTGACAAAAACCACATTTAGGCAACAGTCTCAAGATATAGTTGCACAGTAGATATGGCTACAGCATTGTTTGAATTAAGAAACTGATCTGAGAAATGGACAATACTTTGTTTTCTCAGATTGTCTGGAGTCCCAATATGGCAAAATAGAATTCCAATGTGCCAGAGTGTTATAATTAGTGTACATTCTGAATTTGGAGATGCTGCCTTAATGTTCCTTGAGGTAGCATCTCAAGATTAATGAATTACACTAATTACAACTTCTTGGTATATTGGAATTCTATTTTCAATCACAGCTACACCCTCATGTAAAGTGAGTGTAATTAAGAAGATGAGATGAGAAGCTTTGTGCAGATCACACAGGGAGTGATGTGTATAGGCAGAGTTACTTGTCTCATCTTAAAGAATATCCAGATTTATTTATAGACCCACAAAACCCAGGCTTCTGCTTTTATAACAGCTGAATTGGCTGTCAACATAGACTTGTTCTAGTCATATTTTTTTATGTATATGTTACCATGCTTTGCAGATTATTTCCCAATTGCTTAGTCTGAAAAGATCTCTGTCTATAACCCTACCATGAATCCATATTTTCCATATCCATTTTAAATTTGTAATTGGGATATACCTGCACCCCTTATGGTGTCTCAAGATTAAACAGAAGCTCAAAGACCATGCAAAAAGATGTGGGGGAGGGGACTGTTTTCTTGAAATAAAATAGAGACAGTTGGAGCAAAATAAATATCAACCTGGCTGTGATGAAAAGCTAAATATTTATACACGTGCACGCACGCACACATACAAACACAAACTTATTTGATAGAGTGATTTAATAAGTGCAAGTTCAGTTTTACTGTCACCTTTCTTCTTTTTCTATGAATGACCTTTTTTTAAGAGGATCTAACCATAATATTGTTCTCTCAATAAAGGGGCTGCTTGTAGGTTAGATGGTTGACTGGGATTTTCAAACATCCAATGCACACAGCTCTTCCTGTCAGAAGTAACAGATGAAATGCATCTTCAAAACTACTCTTAGGCTGCCTTGTTTAATATCACAAAATTCATCAGAAGTCATCGCCAAAAAAAGAAAAAAGAAAAAAATTCTAATAATCACAGAATCCTTAAGCATAAATCAGTGCTCCCTGAATGGACCTTCTGCACAATTACGTGATGTACTTCTGATGTGTCCAGTGAGGGGTGAGACTGTTCTATAGATGGGACCATCCTTGGAAGCTACTAGAAGTACAGTCTGCAGTGGCTTTGCTACTGAATGGTGAGGTTTAATACACTTGTATTATATTTGTGTCCAAGATCTACATTGGCTTCCAGGCTGCTATCAAGGCATCAAAAGTCCTTGAAAGTGCAGGGCCAGATCATCTTAAGGAACCACCCCGCTATAGTCTGCCAAGAAAACATAGCAAAAGTGGCATCCCCCCAAAGGGGCATGACTCGGTGCTTGCACAGGGGACCTTTCACCTCACACCTCCATTTTTGTAACCTGTGAAAGGCCATTGTCAATTGTATCCTCCTTCTAGTTGAGATATAGGTAGGTTACCAGCATTGGACCAAGCTTTTCTATTAGTCACAGTAAAGCACTGGCAGATTAAATAGACACTGAATTAAGGACAGGCCTCCCCTAGCCCTCTCTCTTGACTTGCCAGCTGGGAGTTGCTTACAATATGAAACATTTTCTCTTATATTCACCATACTGAAAAAGTCTCTTGACCAGCTGCTTTATAAGCAATGATATTAAACACTCAGTTGTTAGAGTGGCGCTAGGGGCCACAATATTCTTGGGAAATTTCCTTGATTGTTTATAATAAGTTTTATTGTTTTCTGGTATGCTTCCGGTATACATCTTTTGGTCATTGGCCATTAATATAATATAATATAATATAATATAATATAATATAATATAATATAATATAATATAATATAATATAATATAATATAATATTATAATATAATATAATATAATATAATATAATATAATATAATATAATATAATATAATATAATATAATAAATATGCTAAGGGAAAGAAATCTTAGGCAATTCTGAGATTACTCAATTATGCATCTTTCAGACAGATACATGCAGGGTTAGTAGTTCAGGTTCACAGGTTCACAAAGAGCAATAAGAAGAGGGGACCAGGAAGAGGGGACATTTTTTAAAAAACAAATTTATATGGCCACCCAACTCACACATAGTGACTCTGGGCAGCTTACAAGATTATATAGGAATGAATGTGTTTCTTAGGCTTTAAGTCCTCTTGGTTTGCCCCTCATTCTTTGCCCAGAATGAGCATTCGTGGTGCAAGCATGTCCTATTAGATCAATGGACTGAATGAGCATTCGTGGTGCAAGCATGTCCTATTAGATCAATGGATTTAGCACATCCTATCTCCACTATAATTATGAGAAACAGGGATAGGATAGGAATGACCGATATGCTCTATCTACCAGCATGTCAACATCCCAAAAGTTTCACCTAATGGATTAGCCTCATTGACCTCCAAGCTTGAAATTACATTATTGGACAAATCCAGTAGCAAGTCTAACCAAGGATCACATACCTTTTCTTCTGGGGATGCATAAGAAGAGGAAAGGAGGGAGCATTCAAACTCACTACTTGTTTTGGTTCCAACCAATCATGGTGTAGTATAGCAGCAGCATTACATTTCTACCAGACTTAGAGTAGCTGTTTTGTCCAGGATGTGGGTTAATTGCTACTTTTCCCTGGAGTTGGCAAAGCACTCAAGATTCTTCACACAAGACCTTTTTGAATTTCTGTGTTCAAAACACTCTCCAATTGCAGTTAGTTATTTCAGCAAAATATGTGCCAATGACCAAAACTTGCCAGTCTATCAAGAAATATTTAAGATATGTGTACTTTCTGAAAGAGAAGGGTTATCCCAGACATTACAGATTACTTCTTTGTAATATATCTCAGCAGTTTTGTGGTATTGGATTGAAAAATATCACCGACAATAGCGTAACTCTAATCTTTTCTTATCTATCACACCTTTCTGAGCCTCGGTTGGATTAATTTTGTATTGCACTAACACACATTTTATACTGACTCCTTCACAGTTATTCTCTTGCCACATTACTAACTTGGGAGATTGGGTTTGCAGGGAAATTTTATATTCATCCAGAGAGGGGACAAATGAGCTTTTTCAAGGTAGACAACTGTCTAAACAGCTCTTGCTACTTCTGCTGACCCATTTCATCCTACAGAGTGCATGTTTTTAAATTTAAGTAACATGGAAACCACTACAATAAATCACAATCTGTGTTGTTTTACTGGATTTATAATAATTGTTTGGAAATCTTTTGCTTTTTCAGGTCACCTATCCACACATATGCATAAAAGTTATTTTTGCCAGCCCTGGTTAATTTCATTTGACTAAACTTTAGCATAATGTTTGCAACATCCACCTCCTCCTATTCTAATATAGATTGTTTCTTCCAAAGATTGTCCCTGTTTGACTCAATCTCCAACTTTTAGTTCATAGTAAAAATCTTTGATGTCCAATAATGCTCTTTGACATCACTTCCATCCTATCCTGGTTTTTCCCTAGTTATTTGTGTTAAATACTTCTAACAAATAATCTTGCACAATATATTTACTGTATATCCTACAGTAGCAATGCACCTGTTTTCCAATTATATGATATGGACTCTTTTGAAGAGTCTATTTATTTATGCAAACATATTCAAAAATCCCTAATAGATATGGATTTAAACATATTAATTAAATCTACCTCTCCCATTTTACCAGCCAGCCAACAAACTTAATTAAGTCCTTTATTTTCATTTTTTTCTTAATAATAATTTACTTGTATGAAATAAATTACAAATGGAGAAACATATTTTCAGTAGTGTAGTTGGTTTAAATGTAAGTATTCTAAAAAGATTAAAAAGATGTGTTCCAAAGACACCTTACAATTAGTTATTTTAACATAACATCTATGACTTTGTTCTACCATATTGCAATAGTTCTTCCCACTAACATTGGGAATTAATGTGCTTACTACACTTTTAGCATAACAGAGATATTACATATTTCTAAGTTTCACATTATTCTAAAGATTCTCTAGCAAATCGAAGTATTCTGAGAGTAAAAAGTGAGATTATAATATTTGTATTTGTGACATAAAGTGGAGAGAGAGAAATTAAATTAAAATATTGTTCCCTATTTATGTCTAGTAACAACTTTTATGTGACACTATGGCCAATTTTGGCTGGTTGATTTGGTTGGAAGTGATTCTTAGTGCATTATTTGAAAGGACATAATCTGGACTATCAGTTAGCAATTGTGGCTTTCTAGATATTATTGGACTTAATTCTCAAGAACTCTAACCAGCATGAATTATGGGAACTGTGATCCAACAATCTCTGTGCAACTGTGTATTACCCATCTCTCTGGTTTGGGTCATGCCACCTTCCTCTTGACAAACACAACACAGTCAAATATGAATGTTATGACCTATTGATCTTAAGAAACTGAACCAAAGAGGAATTATTACTTATATTTATCTAGACTGAGTCCAGGCTCTTAACATGTCAGGACAGGAGATTGTTTGCAATTTAATCTGAAGAAAATCACTAATGGCACTATCTAAACAAAGTTAAGCATTTTCAGGTTCCCTGAAGTTCAATTTAAATTCCTCTAAAATAGATAGGACTTGAAAGTGTTTTTGTCTGGAATGTTTTCCATATCAGAGCCAGGATTTGAAAATAAACATTAGCTACTCTTTGCATAAGTCAATTTTGTGTAAGATTAGGGCTACCATCCTATATATACTATACTGAATCCCCATGGGACCCAAATCTAGTAAACCCTTATGGAAACGCACTGGAATCTCACAGTAAACATGCTTAACATGCAACACCACAGCAACACTTATGAGTGCAGGCTCTGAATATGTACTCCCAACTAAATATGGATAAGATTTAGATGCATCCATGACTGGCAGTGATGCCATCCTGATAGTATCATTGCCTTTTAAATGTTTAGGGCTGCTATCTTGTATGCACTTACCTGCAAGTAAACTCCAGTGAGACTTAACAAAAGGTCCAAACAATGCATATGTTCTGCTCTAGTTTTATTTACTTAATTGTAATTGTAGGATGGAGATGATTTCACTAGGAGTTGGAAATGACTTGATGGTGCATAATCAATCAATCAATCAATCAATTGTAGGATGGTTCTATCATGATTGGGGTCACTGAGCATGAGCTTCTCCTGGCCTTGGATTTTATAATTATCAGCTGTCCAATTAACAGTGATTTTTTTGTTTTAAAAAAGAAGACTGGTTGAAATGTAGATTTTTTTAAAAAACATTCTTATTGGAAGAGTTACTTAAAAAGCATGAGGGAGGCTTACACTCTCTTTTTCCAATGCACAAAACTCCCTGTCCAGATCAGGCCACTGGATGCTACAATTAAGCCAATACATTGATGAAATGGAGCAGCACCACACACATTTTGCACCATCTATTGTGAACAGGAACAGGATTGTGCTATAGGACTGCCATTTAGTGAATCTTTACCCGAGGTCAGATCTCACTCTACTAAATGCAGCTACTAATCAAGTAGACCTTCAGCAAAGGATTGTTACCTTGTCGTGGTGCTGGAGCTTGAGCACCTCAATGATGCCATGAGCTAAACCGTGAAGGGCCACCCAAGACGGGAAGGTCATGACAGAGAGGTCAGACTAAATGCGATCCCTGAGGAAGGTAATGGCAACCCACCTCAGTATTCTTGCCGTGAAAACTAAATGGATCAGTACAACCAGAGATATGTCGGTATACCATCGGAAGATGAGACCCCCAGGTCGGAAGATGGTCAAAATGCTAATGGGAAAGAAAAAAAGGATGAGCTCAACTAGCCCCAGACGTGATGACGCAGCTAGCTCAAAGCCGAAAGGACGGCTAGCGGCCGGCGGTGCTGGTGGTGAACGGCGAATCCGATGTTCTAAGGATCAACACACCATCGGAACCTGGAATGTAAGATCTATGAGCCAGGGCAAATTGGATGTGGTTATTGGTGAGATGTCAAGATTAAAGATAGACATTCTGGGCGTCAGTGAACTGAAATGGACTGGAATGGGCCACTTCACATCAAATGACCACCAGATCTACTACTGCGGACAAGAGGACCACAGAGGAAATGGAGTAGCCTTCATAATTAATAGTAAAGTGGCTAAAGCAGTGCTTGGATACAACCCAAAAAATGACAGAATGATCTCAATTCGAATTCAGGGCAAGCCATCTAACATCACAGTGATCCAAATATATGCCCCAACCACAAATGCTGAAGAAGCTGAAGTAGAGCAGTTCTATGAGGATCTGCAGCACCTACTGGACAACACGCCTAAAAGAGATGTTATTTTCATCACAGGAGACTGGAATGCTAAGGTGGGCAGTCAAATGACACCTCGAATTACAGGTAAGTATGGCCTGGGAGAACAAAACGAAGCAGGACACAGGCTGATAGAATTTTGCCAAGACAATTCACTCTGCATAACAAACACTCTCTTCCAACAACCTAAGAGACGGCTTTATACATGGACTTCACCAGATGGACAACACCGAAATCAGATTGATTACATCCTTTGCAGCCAAAGGTGGCGGACATCTGTACAGTCGGTAAAAACAAGGCCTGGAGCTGACTGTAGTTCAGATCACGAACTTCTTCTTGCACAATTTAGGATCAGACTAAAGAGATTAGGGAAGACCCACAGATCAGCTAGATATGAGCTCACTAATATTCCTAAGGAATATGCAGTGGAGGTGAAGAATCGATTTAAGGGACTGGACTTAGTAGATAGGGTCCCGAAAGAACTCTGGACAGAAGTTGGCAGCATTGTTCAGGAGGTGGCAACAAAATACATCCCAAAGAAAGAGAAAACCAAGAAGGCAAAATGGCTGTCTGCTGAGACACTAGAAGTAGCCCAAGAAAGAAGGAAAGCAAAAGGCAACAGTGATAGGGGGAGATATACCCAATTAAATGCAAAATTCCAGAGGTTAGCCAGAAGAGATAAGGAATTATTTTTAAACAAGCAATGCACGGAAGTGGAAGAAGACAATAGAATAGGAAGGACAAGAGACCTCTTCCAGAAAATTAGAAACATTGGAGGTAAATTCCAGGCAAAAATGGGTATGATCAAAAACAAAGATGGCAAGGACCTAACAGAAGAAGAAGAGATCAAGAAAAGGTGGCAAGAATATACAGAAAACCTGTATAGGAAGGATAACAATATCGGGGATAGCTTTGACGGTGTGGTCGGTGAGCTAGAGCCAGACATCCTGAAGAGTGAGGTTGAGTGGGCCTTAAGAAGCATTGCTAATAACAAGGCAACAGGAGACGACGGCATCCCAGCTGAACTGTTCAAAATCTTGCAAGATGATGCTGTCAAGGTAATGCATGCTATATGTCAGCAAATTTGGAAAACACAAGAATGGCCATCAGACTGGAAAAAATCAACTTATATCCCCATACCAAAAAAGGGAAACACTAAAGAATGTTCAAACTATCGAACAGTGGCACTCATTTCACATGCCAGCAAGGTAATGCTCAAGATCCTGCAAGGTAGACTTCAGCAGTTCATGGAGCGAGAATTGCCAGATGTACAAGCTGGGTTTAGAAAAGGCAGAGGAACTAGAGACCAAATTGCCAATATCCGCTGGATAATGGAAAAAGCCAGGGAGTTTCAGAAAAACATCTATTTCTGTTTTATTGACTATTCTAAAGCCTTTGACTGTGTGGACCATAACAAATTGTGGCAAGTTCTTAGTGGTATGGGGATACCAAGTCATCTTGTATGCCTCCTGAAGAATCTGTATAACGACCAAGTAGCAACAGTAAGAACAGACCACGGAACAACGGACTGGTTTAAGATTGGGAAAGGAGTACGGCAGGGCTGTATACTCTCACCCTACCTATTCAACTTGTATGCAGAACACATCATGCGACAAGCTGGCCTTGAGGAATCCATGGCTGGAGTTAAAATCTCTGGAAGAAACATTAACAATCTCAGATATGCAGATGATACCACTTTGATGGCTGAAAGTGAAGAGGAACTGAGGAGCCTTATGATGAAGGTGAAAGAAGAAAGTGCAAAAGCTGGTTTGCAGCTAAACCTAAAAAAAACCAAGATTATGGCAACCAGCTTGATTGATAACTGGCAAATAGAGGGAGAAAATGTAGAAGCAGTGAAAGACTTTGTATTCCTAGGTGCAAAGATTACTGCAGATGCTGACTGCAGTCAGGAAATCAGAAGACGCTTAATCCTTGGAAGAAGAGCAATGACAAATCTCGATAAAATAGTTAAGAGCAGAGACATCACACTGACAACAAAGGCCCGCATAGTTAAAGCAATGGTGTTCCCTGTAGTAACATATGGCTGTGAGAGCTGGACCATAAGGAAGGCTGAGCGAAGGAAGATCGATGCTTTTGAACTGTGGTGTTGGAGGAAAATTCTGAGAGTGCCTTGGACTGCAAGAAGATCAAACCAGTCCATCCTCCAGGAAATAAAGCCAGACTGCTCACTTGAGGGAATGATATTAAAGGCAAAACTCAAATACTTTGGCCACATAATGAGAAGACAGGACACCCTGGAGAAGATGCTGATGCTAGGGAGACTGGAAGGCAAAAGGAAGAGGGGCCGACCAAGGGCAAGATGGATGGATGATATTCTAGAGGTGACGGACTCGTCCCTGGGGGAGCTGGGGGTGTTGACGACCGACAGGAAGCTCTGGCGTGGGCTGGTCCATGAAGTCACGAAGAGTCGGAAGCGACTAAACGAATAAACAACAAAAAATCAAGTAGACATGTACCTGTATAGGATAACAGTGCAAAATAAATGTATGAAGGATTCTCTGTAATGCTGAGAAGGTCTGAAAGTAATTTCTGAGTTGACAAGAACATGGCACAGAGAGGATTTCCCACCACACTTGTTGTGTTCTTACAGAAAGGGTTGACACACTGTCAACATACAGTAGTTAAGTATTCCCTTCTGCCCTTCACCAGCTAATCTGAACTTCTCTGTTCAATAAACTCTCTATACTTAACCTATCGTGAAATAAACTTGCTTCCCCTATCTCAGCACTATTTAACACCTTATGCAGCACCACATTATGGAAGCAGACTGTTGTAGCAACAAGGTCCAAGGGGAATATCATTTCTTCAGGAATCAAACAGCTACACAGCTCCATGTCATTTTAAATTACTGTGTCAAAGAACTGGCTGGGTATAAGAATGCACTTGTGAGACATAAGGAGAAATATCACTTGCTTTAGCTGTTTTTATGGTATTTCTTTTCTTGTTGATCCATTTCTTTCAGGCAACTCATATAATTTAGAAGATTCACCACTGACCCTCCCTCCCTCCCTCCCTCCCTCCCTTCTGACTGCCTACCAGCATGGCCTCAGTTGAGAGACAAATATGAAGAGCACAACTAATCAGTTTTCCTTGAATTCTCAAAATTAGAATTCCTTGAGATTTGATAACTTCAAACAGCCACAGTATCCTAACTGGCCAACTCTGTGGATGGGTAAGGAAAACAGTGATAACCATGGTTCTATTACTGCTTAGAGGATCTCTTTCAGAAAGTATAATTGGGAGAGGTTCTGCTCAGCCTTATAATACTTTAATAGCTGCAAAGTATTCTTTCTGAAAAGTATTTGCCTCCTTTTGAATGTTTGGAATGTTTGCATATATTAGCCAATGAATGTCATCAGAGTTTCACGTGTATCCTACTGTTTTATAACAATAGATAAAAGCAGTGTTTGTTGCTTGCTTCATTTATTCCATAAACAAAGTAATCCAATATGCAGTGTGAAAAAGTAATGTCCCCTTAGATTCAGCACTATCTTTTACTGCAGTAACTGCAACCAAATGCTTTCTGTAGCTGATGATCAGTGTCTCACATTGTCGTGTAAGATTTGCACCCAACTTCTTCAATTCAATAAAATTTGAGGGTTTTCTAGCAAGAATTGTTTGTTTCAAGTCCTGTAACATTTCTTTGAAGTTTAGGCCTGGCTTTGACTTGACCATTCCAAAACCATCGGTCAGACAAGACGTCAGGAGGAACTTCTTACTATACAGTACAAGTTGTCAGCCAGTGGAACAGGCTGACACGTGAGAGGTAAGTTGTTCTCTAGAGGACTGAACAGATGCTGGATGGCCATCCATCAGAAATACTTTAGGGAGTACCACCCTTACTAGAAGATTGGATTAGATGACTACAAAAGTCCCTTCCAACAGTATGACTTTATGATTCTACAGGAACGTTGCACTTCAACAATTCTCTTGTAAAAATTTGCTTTATATTTGGGAGCACGGTCTTGCTGCATGATCCACCTGTCATGCTTCAGCTGAGAGATGGCTTGATATTATCCAGTAGGATGATAGGATATAAACCAAAATTCATGCTTCCTTCCATGTTGGCAAGTCATTCAAATCCTGAAGTAGCACAGCATTGCCAAACCACGACACTACCAGCATCAGTACCAGGTTCTTATCACTGAATATAGTGTTTGGTTTCTGCCAGAGATAATAATAACCACATAGCTGAAAAATTCTTCAGCAAAGGATCGTTACCTTGTCATGGTGCTGGAGCTTGAGCACCTCAATGATGCCATGAGCTAAACCATGAAGGGCCACCGAAGACGGGAAGGTCATGACAGAGAGGTCAGACTAAATGCGATCCCCGGGGAAGGTAATGGCAACCCACCCCGGTATTCTTGCCGTGAAAACTCAATGGATCAGTAAAAACAGAGATATGTCAGTATACCGTCGGAAGATGAGACCCCCAGGTCGGAAGATGGTCAAAATGCTACTGGGGAGGAACAGAGGATAAGTTCAACTAGCCCCAGACGTGATGACGCAGCTAGTTCAAAGCCGAAAGGATGGCTAGTGGCCGACGATGCTGGTGGTGAACAGCGAATCCGATGTTCTAAGGATCAACACACCATTGGAACCTGGAATGTAAGACCTATGAGCCAGGGCAAATTGGATGTGGTTATTGGTGAGATGTCAAGATTAAAGATAGACATTCTGGGCATCAGTGAACTGAAATGGACTGGAATGGGCCACTTCACATCAAATGACCACCAGATCTACTACTGTGGAGAAGAGGACCACAGAAGAAATGGAGTAGCCTTCATCATTAATAGTAAAGTGGCTAAAGCAGTGCTTGGATACAATCCAAAAAATGACAGAATGATCTCAATTCGAATTCAGGGCAAGCCATCTAACATCACAGTGATCCAAATATATGCCCCAACCACCGATGCTGAAAAGCTGAAGTAGAGCAGTTCTATGAGGATCTGCAACACCTACTGGACAACACACTTAAAGAGATGTTATTTTCATCACGGGAGACTGCAATGCTAAGGTGGGCAGTCAAATGACACCTGGAATTACAGGTAAGCATGGCCTGGGAGAACAAAACGAAGCAGGACATAGGCTGATAGAATTTTGCCAAGACAACTCACTCTGCATAACAAACACTCTCTTCCAACAACCTAAGAGATGGCTTTATACATGGACTTCACCAGATGGACAACACAGAAATCAGATTGACTACATCCTTTGCAGCCAAAGGTGGCAGACATCTATACAGTCGGTAAAAACAAGACCTGGAGCTGACTGTAGTTCAGATCACGAACTTCTTATGGCACAATTTAGGATCAGACTAAAGAGATTAGGGAAGACCCACAGATCAGCTAGATATGAGCTCACTAATATTCCTAAGGAATATGCAGTGGAAGTGAAGAATTGATTTAAGGGACTGGACTTAGTAGATAGGGTCCCGGAAGAACTATGGACAGAAGTTTGCAACATTGTTCAGGAGGTGGCAACAAAATACATCCCAAAGAAAGAGAAAACCAAGAAGGCAAAATGGCTGTCTTCTGAGACACTAGAAGTAGCCCAAGAAAGAAGGAAAGCAAAAGGCAACAGTGATAGGGGGAGATATGCCCAATTAAATGCAAAATTCCAGAGGTTAGCCAGAAGAGATAAGGAATTATTTTTAAACAAACAATGCACGGAAGTGGAAGAAGACAATAGAATAGGAAGGACAAGAGACCTCTTCCAGAAAATTAGAAACATCGGAGGTAAATTCCAGGTCAAAATGGGTATGATCAAAAACAAAGATGGCAAGGACCTAACAGAAGAAGAAGAGATCAAGAAAAGGTGGCAAGAATATACAGAAGACCTGTATAGGAAAGATAACAATATCGGGGATAGCTTTGATGGTGTGGTCAGTGAGCTAGAGCCAGACATCCTGAAGAGTGAGGTTGAATGGCCCTTAAGAAGCATTGCTAATAACAAAGCAGCAAGAGACGACGGCATCCCAGCTGAACTGTTCAAAATCTTGCAAGATGATGCTGTCAAGGTAATGCATGCTATATGCCAGCAAATTTGGAAAACACAAGGATGTCCATCAGATTGGAAAAAATCCACTTATATCCCCATACCAAAAAAGGGAAACACTAAAGAATGTTCCAACTAGCGAACAGTGGCACTCATTTCACATGCCAGTAAGGTAATGCTCAAGATCCTGCAAGGTAGACTTCAGCAATTCATGGAGCGAGAATTGCCAGATGTACAAGCTGGGTTTAGAAAAGGCAGAGGTACTCGGAACCAAATTGCCAATATCCGATGGATAATGGAAAAAGCCAGGGAGTTTCAGAAAAACATCTATTTCTGTTTTATTGACTATTCTAATGCCTTTGACTGTGTGGACCATAACAAATTGTGGCAGGTTCTTAGTGGTATGGGGATACCAAGTCATCTTGTCTGCCTCCTGAAGAATCTGTATAACGACCAAGTAGCAACAGTAAGAACAGACCACGGAACAACGGACTGGTTTAAGATTGGGAAAGGAGTACGGCAGGGCTGTATACTCTCACCCTACCTATTCAACTTGTACGCAGAACACATCATGCGACATGCTGGCCTTGAGGAATCCAAGGCTGGAGTTAAAATCGCTGGAAGAAACATTAACAATCTCAGATATGCAGATGATACCACTTTGATGGCTGAAAGCAAAGAGGAACTGAGAAGCCTTATGATGAAGGTGAAAGAAGAAAGTGCAAAAGCTGGCTTGCAGCTAAACCTCAAAAAAACCAAGATTATGGCAACCAGCTTGATTGATAACTGGCAAATAGAGGGAGAAAATGTAGAAGCAGTGAAAGATTTTGTATTTCTAGGTGCGAAGATTACTGCAGATGCTGACTGCAGTCAGGAAATCAGAAGATGCTTAATCCTTGGGAGAAGAGCAATGACCAATCTCGATAAAATAGTTAAGAGCAGAGACATCACACTGACAACAAAGGTCCACATAGTTAAAGTAATGGTGTTCCCCATAGTAACATATGGCTGTGAGAGCTGGACCATAAGGAAGGCTGAGAGAAGGAAGATCGATGCTTTTGAACTGTGGTGTTGGAGGAAAATTCTGAGAGTGCCTCGGACTGCAAGAAGATCAAACCAGTCCATCCTCCAGGAAATAAAGCCAGACTGCTCACTTGAGGGAATGATATTAAAGGCAAAACTGAGATACTTTGGCCACATAATGAGAAGACAGGACACTCTGGAGAAGATGCTGATGCTAGGGAGAGTGGAGGGCCAAAGGAAGAGGGGCCGACCAAGGGCAAGATGGATGGATGATATTCTAGAGGTGACGGACTCATCCCTGGGGGAGCTCGGGGTGTTGATGACCAACAGGAAGCTCTGGCGTGCGCTGGTCCATGAAGTCACGAAGAGTCAGAAGTGACTAAATGAATAAACAACAAAGCTGAAGAATTCCCTATTTTTTGTCCATAGAACAAGTCTGAAGTCTTTTCCTGATGCTTTTTTCAAACTTGGGTTAAGTATTTTTTTTTTTCCACCTTACTTCTTTTCTATGAATCCCTTTTCATCTAGCACTTTTCTGATGGTGGAGTCATGATCACTGAAGAAGGCTTGCAAATCCCTTGATGTTGTTCTGAAGTTGTTTGAGACTTCCTGGATGATTTTATGCTGCACTTTTGAGTGATTTTGACAGGATGCTAACTATAGGGATGAATTGCTATTGTCCCCAAACATCTCCATTTCAAGGCTACACCTCAGTGAACTGGCCCAGCCCCAAAGCTATGGAAATGGTTTGAAACTTTTTCCAGACAGATTTTAAGGAGGCTTTCAGAAATTTCTTTTGAGTGGGCATGATATAAGTCTAAACTTGTGGATGGTAAGAGTGTCATTAAAAGATCTGAAGTTTGTAAGAGTAATATACTGTAGAACAGAACTGGCCCAAACCAGCCCTGATTGTTTAATAAAATGTTTGCACAACTGTCCCTAGTTATCCCATTAACTACTTAAACTGAACTGATTGAACTTGGGATAGAGTGTGGGCATATCTATATCACACTGTACACTGTATATTGGATAATTTGTTTATGAACTAAATTAAACAAACACCCAATGTTGGTGTGGTTTATTCATTCAGACTCCCTTTATATATCAGTAAGTTCCTCCTAAAGCTCTAATAACATTAAGTGGCAGAGGTATGCAAAAATTCAGAAAATCAAGAAGGTGAGCAATATCTTTTTTTTACTAAACTGGATAAGAAATTACTATATAAGGCAATTATCCAGAAATTACAAGGTTTGGACTGAGATGATGATTTCTCTTATTTCTCTTAGTATGTAATATAGATTCATTCCTAATGTGTATGTCTAAATAGGTTGGATGAGGAACAACAAACCAAAGCTTAAATGTATAAAAATTGAACTTCTGAAAATAGAACTATTTGATCCCATTGAAGATGTCCTGCTGTTACACCCCAGAACGAGGAGCTGCAGCTTTGAGGAGCATCCATGACATAATAGAGAGGTTTAGAATGCTGCAGAATGGTTTGGCCACTGACATGCATTTGTGGACAGAAATAGTCTGAGCCCCTTATACTTTTCAAGGAGAATACTATAGTATATATGGCATTGTTCTTAAAGATGACCCAGAAGCTTCATCTTATGCACACCTGGGCTTTCATAATTTAGACTTCTTCACTGAGATTGGGACGTCATTACTCCAGTTTTGCAAGAACTATAGTGGGTACAGTCCCTATTCATTTCCAAGCTCAGCTAAAAAATTAACTATGGTCCTAAGAGAAACTGAATAAAAATGTGTGTTATGCTGTACATGCTTCCTTTGGTTTTCCATGCTGAGATACTGCACATTTGGTGGCTGGCAGCTAAATATATGAATTAACTTACTAAAAACCTTATGATGTGGGGCCATTCAAAAGGTCTATCCATTCTGTTAACTCCTTTGCACAAATAAATCATATCCTGATGTTGCGGTCATCAAGTGATGAAAATGCATATGTGAACCTGCTCTACAGCTACTACTTAGCCATCTGTCATATAAACATGCTCCTGAGAAAGGCCAGGCTAGTCTGTCGCATTTCGTTCCTCATACAAAAGAACAAAGTATATTATAGAATCGATTTGAGAGAATAGCACTATGATCAATAGCAGGTGAAATTATTTTTAAAAATCTGGTTAGCAAGGAAGAGGGGAGGGAATTATATTTGGAAGTGAAAGTTTCAGGCTAACATTCATATTGTACTAGAATCCTACACGTTCATTCTTCTTAATCAACATGACAGATATTTGGTATTGGTGGCATTTGACAGCCAGCTCTGCTAGTTTTGTAGGACGTGAAGGCCAAATAATTTTAACTGTTTAAAAATAATGATTACAATTAGGCCTAAAGCATACGGCTTGGTAGGGCTGTGTGATTAGACCATTATTCATAATAAAAGTTCTTATTTTGAAGTCCAAACAGAGCCTCTGCCCTTTCAGATTTGTCATTTGCCTATGTATGTTGTTTTTTGCATGAGTCCTTCTACTCAAAGTAAGAAACCCTTGCTCATAATTACCCCTTGTTCCTTTTTCCCCAGCACAAGCAATCACTGAATTAAGATGGTAGCTTGATTCGCCTTCCAACTTGGGATAAAATGAAAGCCAGTTTCACAACCAGCAATCCTAAAAGTGGAATGAGCTTGGTTAATAAAGGAAAAACATGAAATGGGATTATGCAGACAGTAGCAGGAACTACATAACTTTGAATAAGTACACGAAGTAAATTCTAGCTGACCTCATGAGTTGGTATGACCACTTTAGATTCCAACTGGTGAAAACTGGTTGTTACAGTATCTGCAGGCAAAAAAGAATGTCTATACAAACTGGTGTAAGGAATCTTCTTGAAGAATGAATGTGTACATGTTTATGGTGTAAGCTTGCTTGGCTATTCTTTAATTACAAAAAATTATATATACCATACCATACCATACCATACCATACCATACCATACCATACCATACCATACCATACCATACCATACCATACCATATCATACCATACGTAATTATAAACACATACATACATTCTGCTTTTGTTTCTGCCTAAGTGCCCTTTTTTCTTTCTGGCCAATATTTATTATTCTTTTTTCTAATGGAACGGAGGTCCGTGTTGCTAACCCTCCCCAATTTGTTGGTTGCTTCACTTGGGATATTTTCCCAACACATGCAGCAGTTAATGCAGGATACAGATATCTAAGTATTAAATGTTACCTTCTACTCTATCAAGGTATCCTGTCATTTCGGCAGATTATCTGTGAGTGCTTCTGTGACTCAATTAGTTCCCCTATGGAAGTAACATATCTGAGGGTAGAGCTACATCACAAATATGAAAGGAGGAACATTTTTTTAGATTTTTTTTCAGTTTAAAATCATTTTGTTAGTTAATTAGTATTTATGTATTTTTGAATCCTGGCAGTTTACAAAACTGGTCCTAAATCCATTGAAACAGTTAAAACACAGTAATTCAGTCTTTAGCTTCTAGACAAAGCAACTGTTGGAAGCTGCTTTAAACTAAGCCACAGCATTGTCTATCTAACCCGGTACTGTTATTGCTGAGTCTTCAAGCTTCTGGATGGATCTTTTTTCTTTGAACCCACAATGCAGCCATTGTGCAGAAGAATGGAAAAATTAAGTTCAAACTATTAATGCAAGAGTAGACTCTAAAAAGGAAAAGAAAAATGCAGAATTTTTTTCTACTTTACCTGGAGATGTCAGGGATTAATTAGCCATACCACTCTTAGAGACTATCTGGCATCATTATTCCAAGGTGCAGAGAAGCGCAACCTCCCTGCTGTTTATTTCTTAATTGTATTGTTGTATTTTCAATTTGAAAAAAAAAGTTTTAATGGCATTAAAAAAACACACATTCATCTAGTGTTGTGTTGCCTTCAGCACTTTTTTTTAATGAAAACATAGACAATAAGTGCAATAATAAAATAAATAATTGTATTCTAATATTGGTGTAAGGAATGAACTTTCAGATGGTGGGAAGATGCCATAAAGAGGTAGGGCACATTTTCCAAAGTTAACTATAGGAATGCTTAAGGAATTTGAACTTCGTGAGCTGCTACAGAAATAGCCTTATGAGAAATATCTAGGCTAGAGTTAAGTTATCCAATGTTTGTGTCTTTGAGCTACTATATTTGGAAGCTTATGCGTATCAGCATATTCATTTCCCTTTAGATTTGAAAAGGAAATACATAATATGGCTTGCCTTTTGAGAACAAACACATGTTTAAAGACACATGTTCGTCAATTCCTTGGTGGCTGGTGTCCATTTACTGATTCAGTAGACTTAGGGGTTTCATATTTGATTTTCTGATGGGGCTGGGGAGCAAAGTCTTTCCGTTACTCTTTCTGTATCTTCTAACTAGGTTTCATTCCAGACTAAGAAAAGACATAGAGATAGGGGCAAGCTCTCAGGTCACAGAGAGTGGATATGCCCCATCCCCACTCCATTCCAAACAAAATCACAGGATGATAAAGCATTCAGAGGCATTTTCTCGGCACAGATGGCCTAGACCAGTGTTCCTCAAACTCAGCAGCTTTAAGGTGTGTGGACTTCAACTCCCAGAATTCCCCAGCCAGCATGGAAGTTGAAGTCCTCACAGCTTAAAGTTGTTAAGGTTTGGAAACACTGGCCTAGACTGTTCTCAGACTCCCAACTGTAGATTAATGTCTAGGACAATACACACTTTGAAAACGATTAGGAAATAGTGCTTTGGTTTGCCAACTGGGTCATCTTGTTTCAGGCTTGCGCAGATCAGTTTACTGAATGGCAGACTCACTGAACTCACATGAGGTCTGAAACAGTTTTTCTGAATTATTATTGGAAATGTGTACAGCCTTACTGATGACCTTCCCTCAGCTTGGCTCCAGTGATGTTAGTAAGGATGCCATTAAGCAGCTGTGGTGGAATCACTCTCCCATCTCTGCTTGAGGATAGAGGAAATTCACTGAGACTAAGAAGGCCTTACATCTCAGTCGAAGGCAAGAAACACAGTCTCTGAGCTTCTATCAGTTTTATTACTGGATGAAATAAAACTAAAATGGAAAAGAATGCTTATTTATTTTCCTATGGCAGCCAGATTTTCTGGGATTTACTAGACTCAGTCAAAAGCAATGCCAGATCACACTAAATAACTGGGCTGTGGCCTGGAAATCTACTATTATCATCTTGCTAAGAATGGTCTTTTTCTAAGGTTCTCTGGCTTTTACCATTCCAGTCCATTTCAGTTCACTAATGCCCAGAATGTCTATCTTTAATCTTGACATCTCACCAATAACCACATCCAATTTGCCCTGGCTCATAGATCTTACATTCCAGGTTCCAATGGTGTGTTGATCCTTAGAACATCGGATTTGCCATTCACCACCAGCACCGTCGGCCGCTAGCCGTCCTTTCGGCTTTGAGCTAGCTGCGTCATCACATCTGGGGCTAGCTGAACTCATCCTCTGTTCCTCCCCAGTAGCATTTTGACCATCTTCTGACCTGGGGGTCTCATCTTCTGATGGCATACTGACATATCTCTGGTTGTACTGATCCATTGAGTTTTCACGGCAAGAATACTGGGGTGGATTGCCATTACCTTCCTCAGGGATCGCATTTAGTCTGACCTCTCTGTCATGACCTTCCCGTCTTGGGTGGCCCTTCATGGTTTAGCTCATGGCATCCCTGATGTGCTCAAGCTCCACAACAAGGTAACAATCCTTTGCTGAAGCCTTAACATTATATGAAGGCTTTATTTAGGTATTTATTTTAAAATAATAGGAATGGAGTGTACTGTAGGAATGGAACTACAAGTAGTAAGAAGAATACTGCTCAGGCAGATCCTTACTCAATTATGAAAGATAGGAAGGCTTTTCTTTGGGTAATATCTTGGGGAAACATTACACATAATGATGTAGTTGTAAATTTTGATGAGCAAGACTTTACCATGACAGGGTATGCCCATTTCCGTATGAATAATGTCTGGATGTAACACCCATCAAACCCACTTCTTTTTATTTCTGGCTGCACAGAGTGACATCTGACTACATCTTATAAGAAAACCTTGTCCTTTTTTTAAAAAGAAAGGCTCTCAGCCAGATGAAAAATGACATTAATTATTTTAGAAATTCATATACTCCTGGAAATACTGTAAGCGTTACATCCTAGAGAGAAGTAGAGATTGCATCAAAGGAGCAAGGCAGGGTCCACAATGTTTAACTCTTTTTTTCTCTCTCTCTCTTTATGCCCACTGCTGTAATCCATCACAAGACAAAGTTATACTCAAAAATCTTGCTATTACCTTCAATCAATTGCCAGAGTAAGCCAGTTCCTATGATTGTCCAGTAGAGGATTATTTTTTCTGTCCTGAAAAATCCTAGAGTTAAATTACCCACATACCCACTCTCTACTTTACCAGAGATCATGCAGAATTCAAACTGATATCCAACTCTAACTATATCAAGCCTCAACCACAAAATAAAGGGGTACAAAAAAGCATTGGGTAAGGGAGAGTAGGTAAAAGTTCAGAAGTTTTAGCTGGGATTCAGAAAACAAAATGTGAACCCTCTGCCTTTCTCCCTAGTACTTTACTCTACTCTAGAGTACTTTACTCTAGATCTTTTATCCATCACTGGAAGAATAAGAGCTGTTTTTCAATGTACACCAAATGGCTTGTTATCTTCTCCCAAACCACACTAGCAAAAACTGTTTGAGAGACGAGTACCAAATGGCTTTCTGTCTGTATTTATCCCCTTTCCTTTGCCTTGTTCTTTTCCCTAAGAACTAATGTGGAATACAAGAATGAGGTGATTTTACTAGTAAGTTAAGTTTGCATCCTCTAATGAAGAGTGCATGAACCTAGCTGGGACTAGAATTACCATCAACTGAAATCCAGCCTAAAGCATACCTATGACTCATTAGTCAACCTCATATGCAGTTGTATTGAAGTTAGTTGCTTTTGTGAGCTAATGCTCCACCTTTTGATCAAGTATGCAAATGCCCTGTTCCAAGCCCTTCTAGTAGTTAGCATGCCTTGGGCTATGTAGTTGCAAAATTTCAACTTTCAAGGTAGCTTAGGAGTATTTTAACTATCTAAGAGAAGATCTAGTCAGGTCCTCCCTGCACAGGGGGGGGGGGGGGGAGAGAGAGGGAAAAACCCCCTACATGTTGACCTGAATCCCATGCATTGTGTTGGGGGGGGGGGGAGTTTCTGTGCCTCTTTGAAATGTAAATGCCCAGGAATCTTGTTCACCAGGGTTCATAATTATGAAGATAAGGCTATGCAGGTAATCCATTTATGCATACAAATCCATTTTATATACAGCAGCTAACCTTTTCCCCTCCTTCATGCAATAAGTAGGGGAAGGAAAGTGTTAACAAGACTCCAGTGTGTTCTGCTTTTAGCAGAAAATGTAGAAATTTATTCTTAACTTAGAATTACAGAGTACACCAAATTTCAGCTCTGAGCTAGCGTGGGAAAACCCTAGTAATTTTAGGGTACAAATTGGATTTCCCCATGAGAGGGTACTAGCCTATATGTTCAGATTTTTCTCATAACTGAAGTGCCCTGAGACTATGTTACCACTTTTTACAGCTCTATTTTGTGGGGAAATAATATCTACACTGCTATTCATCAAGTATATTCCTATATATAATATTCATAAAACAAATGTCTGAGTAGTCTGAGAAGTCCTGACTCACTTAAGATCTCAAAGTTTGATTTCAGGTTACTCCAGGCCAAATCCTGTACTGTAACGCTACCCAGATCTTTTGAATTAATTGTGGAAGAAAGCTTGATTGAGAAGATGCTGCTACCTCTTCCATACTGACCTATTTCCCACTGCGACACACACTTTTACCACTGTAATTTTGCTAGGAGTAAAATGTATGACCAAATTAACAGGAGATCCTACATGCATGAAACTTGTATGAAAATATACCTTCTTTTGACTTTGGTTAACTGCTTTCAAATTAGGGCAAGAGCTTTCTGCACATAAAGGAGAAATAGGAAGGTGGAGAAGGAAATGGTATACCAATGCATTTTAGGTGAATCTTATGGCTTTGAAATTGTTTCTTCAGCAGAAGGAATCATTCAAACAACAGCCTCTAGAAAATAAACTTGCTAGCTATGCATAGTAAAAAAATAATACATCTATATTTTTCTTCAGGTTTTATTTATAGCAGTACTATTTCTAGCTCCAAGTTGTGATAATATATTTTCCATGGATATGCTCTCTTCACCAAGGAAAATGGATGATGATACATCTGTGAATGGATCTCCTGATGTTTCTATTTTTCACAAGAAAACAGTGGTGTGTGAGGGCTGTTTTTGATAAGAACAACAGAAGGTTATCAATGATTAATTCTACCCCTTATCATATAAATGTCACTTCATAGTTTCCCTCTGTCTAGGATATGGTTTGCTTATAGAATCAAGGATAGTAGATCTTGAGGTTGGTGAGCAACACATAGCATTTGATCTAGCTCTTTTTTCAAATAAATAAATAAATATTTAACAAAGCTTTATGGGATGGAGGCAGTGTTATCCTTGCAGGAGCGTGATATCATGAAATTCCCTATATGTTTACAGCTTGAATAGAAGAGAATATATGTAGCTCAGGGTTGAACTGTGGAATCTCTCTGAGCTTGAGTCTTTGCTTGCAGACGTTTTATTACCCAACTAGGTAATATCATCAGTGCTCTATATATCAGCATTTATATAACAGTCTAGCTTGGGCCTAACAATATCCACATCTGTGAAATGAGCAGACTTACAGTATATTTGGATTCCAGATCTAAATTATCATTGTACATACCAGCTCAGAAATGAGTGAGGTTTCTAAGGGCGAAACATTAGATTTAGAGCAGGATGTACTTTAGAGAAGAATGTAGTGTTGGAGGACAGAAAGAAGAACTTAGACCTGTTTAAGGTTTCTTTTGAAGTCCTATAGGAACAGGGAAAGTGAGAAATGTATGTATTTCTTATTTGGATATAAACGTACCTAATTGTGTATTTTTAAATCAATATAAAGTTTATAACAATATAAACTTCAGTTCTCCTGCAATTCATACATCTTATTTTGCAATGTATTTTGACAATCACCAAATTATGTTCAAATAGGGGAAATTGCACTGAAAGTCACATATTCATAAGATCATTGTAAAAAAAAAAATCCATATATTTGCAAAAACTGTACATTTGGTGAAACTGGAAATAAAATTTTGTATATTTAGAAAAGAGTAAAAGATATATTCAGCTTTGTTTGTAGACAAATGAGGCAAACTGAATTTATGAATGAAAAAAAAACATGAGAGTGAACCCCTGAAATTGATAGTCCATCCACCCTCATTTATGTTATTCACAAAGATCTCCTACGTTCCAGAGAACTGGTTCATAGAAGAACGAGTTTTTCCTACTACTTTCAAAACCCTAAACCCTTGCCCTTTCTTCCTTCCTTCCAATCAAAGCATGCATCTGAATTATATACCATTATATTAGCTTTATATGGCTCATTCTGAAATGGATTTCTAGATACAAAACTTTGTAGGAATTCCTTGGGTAAATCAATATAGCAGTTATATTGCAATACTGCTTGTGAACTGATGAAACTAATTGGATTCCAAAATTCAGACTGCAAGTAATAGTGCAGAAACTGCCCTAAAAAAAGAAAAGAAAAGAACATTAGAGAAATGAGCAGTATATGCATGAGAAAAGGATTGCTAGGTTGGATAGCAAAGTCGCCAGGTTCCCTCTGTTTAGCAATGAAAGTCAAAGAAAAAACTGTTACTATTACTTTTTTACTTTTTCTTTGACCTTGTGGTGTTCAGTCCACTTCTCAAGTGGCAGAGGATATTAATTCCCTAGAGCACCTGTGATTATGGGTGGCTATGGTATATGACCTTGAGATATATCACCATTAGCAGAATCACAAAATAATGTAACTCGTTGCATGGTCATTTTTAAAAATTAGTTCAAAGCTCTTATTAGCAAAACATGAACACAGATGGGAAATAAGGAAGGCAGGAGCTGGTCTGGAATAAGAATAGGTCATCTCTTGTTCTTGGAGCCCTTTAGGTTCAGTGGGTGAAGCAATAGGTACATCATACACATTGGCAGGACTTGGATTTTTTCATAATTCTTTCTTTGATAGTTCAAGTTTTCTAGTTTTCATTTTTTTTTAAACCAAGTTAAGACTTTTAGGACTTACATTATCATATGGGAATGTTTCTATCTTCAAAAGGCAGGAAAGTGTGTTGGCAATTTTCAGAAAAAAATGTATTGTAAAGTTGGAGGGAACTCTGGTAGATGCCATGAAAGAGTTTGGGGTGCCATGAAAGGCTGAATGCCAATCTCTGTTCTAGAAAGAGATACCAGTCATCAAAAGTGCTGAATTTTCTGTCCCAATTTAATTAAATTACTTCAGAGAATACATCCCTGTAGGCCTTGATTCAGAGGCAGCCATTCAAACACCTGCTCTGATTGGGCAGCTACATGAAGTCTTGCAGTTCAAATATTATCATCTTCAGATATTCACAGTTACATTCACAGCAGTAAAGTTATGAAATGCAGCAGGCTGAGGATCTCCTTTGTTAGATATCAGCTACATTCATCTTCAGAGTGCACAATAAATAGTGTGAAAATTAGTTCCTGTAGCCATTGAAAGAAGTAGCTACATAAAAAAAGATCACTGCATGCCAACATCTTTTAAGTGCTTATTTGTAGAAAATTGATCTGTCCTTGTACTGTTAATGTTTGTGGATTAGAAACATTGCCACCACTGTAAAGCAGCATTTTATTCACCCATACAACTATCATTCAATTTAGTGGCTAATCCAACAAATTCTAAATCCATATGGTAGTTTTAAATTGATGCTAGGAGTTATTGCTGTTGTTCACTTGAACCACCTCTTAAATTTTGCCAAAATAAGCTGTAAATTAGTTCTGTTACAAATGATGTTAAAATCAATATGGAATTTCTGAGGCTTTAATTTCAGTGTATGTTTTCTGGCATTATTCAACACACTTTCATCTTTGCACTCAAAGATAGATATGGATTTATAAAAGCAATGCAGCAAAATTGGAGATCCTTTAGCTTCCAATTGCCCTTTCATTAATTTTGCACAGTATTGTTACATACCATGTACTTCATCATTATGGTTGTAACAGAATGTAAAGAAAGAGGGCCAGTTCAAGATGCTGAAATAGGACTGGAGAGGCACAACATCTAAACTACCTTAATCCATGGAAGTTCATTGTGTGAACTTTGGGCTAAGGTCTATCTTCAGACCAGCCCACCATCCAGGGATGCTATGAGGAAAAAAGAGGATAAAGTACTATGTATACTGCCTTGAGATCCAGGAAGAAAGGCAAGATATAAATATAATAGAGGATAAATAAGTAAAGACACAATACTTATGGTAAAAGAATCTCTTTCATAGGAGATCACCCAAAAATTGGTTAATAAGATATTGAGTAAGGTTTTAAATATTGTATGCCATTTGGGGATGATTTACCCTAAAAGATTACTTGGTTGAAAATATTGCTTGAAATAATAATAATAATAATAATAATAATATAAATATAGCCACTATACAAAATAAAACAGAATCAAAATGTTACAATATATTATCAGATATCAAATACTAGTAATAAAAAGATAAGCCATAGGTTTTAGAACCCAACTCATTTTTGCTTCTGATGTTTTAATATAACATGTTTTTTTAATACTACCAGAATTGAGAAGAACATTTAAAATAATAGGTTGAAGCACAACTTATAACACATATGCATGTGCACTCATGCAGTTAATATAGGTCACCTAAGTCAAAGACATAAATAATTTTTTCAAGTAATGGTAAGTGACTAGCAGGAGAAGTCCATCTTTTCCTAAAATACCTAAAAGCTGTCAGATTTGTCGCTAAGCAAACAGAAAGTGGAAGGAAGATCCATAGCAGACATATCAAGAAGGTCCTATAAAAAAGCTTAAGAAGCTGCACCACCTTAGCTCAGAAGGTGGAGCAACTTAGAGATTGGTCTTCTTAGATAATCTCAAAATTTAGTCAGGCCTGTAGCTGCTTCTTCAGAAATCCTGCCAGAAGGACACAGCTTGAGGTTCCAGCCTGCATGTGGGTCTCAAAGACCTGGGTCCCAAGAGCCCCTAAAAAGTTGTATATATTTTTTCATTCAACAGGAGCAGAAAACTTTAAAATACATACGGAGTAATCATATATTTAATAAAATCCAGTTTGGGATTTGATCTGGTAGCATTTGTTTCATTTTCTGAATACTGCTGGCTTGTTGAAGTGTAGCACTCGGCATGCCATGCAATCAGTAAGTGCATTATCCATCTCCTCACATATGTTTATCACCCCTCTTCTACATGTTTACATCTAAACTAAAACTTGGTACAGTATCTATAATGGCTGGCAGAGCATGAAACTATTAAGAAAGGCCCCAATGACTAAAGGTACGTTCTATGGTTCTTATGCTGGCGGTATTTAATATAAGGAAGTGGTGGTCTTGGATGATTAATGTCTTGAAGTGGAATTTGTAAACAGGCAATTTCCACTAGAAATGAAGCAGGGTTTCTCTAGTGGTCTTCACCTTCCCATATATGCCACGTCCAACTGCAGCAGAGAAAACTGCTATTAAACCCCCAATTGCAAAAAGAATTGTGCTGGCCCCTGCAGAAGCCCGTTTATCTGTATTCCAATTCCTTGGCACAGGTATTCTGTATTATAGGCAAGGTGTGCAGAGCCAATAACTATCTAAACTAATCCATGCTCATTTACTTCAGGACTTGCTGCTGCTTTCTCACAAATAGAATAATTTTATGCTAGAATGACTTGATGCAAATTAAGCTCATTCCTCACCGAAAAGGATTGAGAGGGATGGAAAGCTAAAAGATTTATTTCCAGAAAAGAAATGCAACTGGAAAAAAGTGGAGGGTCTCCACTTTACATCAGCTTTAACAGAAAACTCTAGAAGGGTTTTGTGAGAATGTCAAAGCAAGCGAACAAATTATTAGGTCAGATTTCCAGTAATGGCAGATCTCAATTGTTAGGCAGTATGGAAAAATCACGTGGATTTACTCTACTGAAAGTCAGTTTCTGGGTGCATCCAATTTGGTTCTGTCTTCTTGAGGTTTCAGATGCACTACAAAAATTTCCGGATGTCTACCATGTGCAGGCACATGAGGGAGTCAAAAATGTCAAGATAGCAGCCATGACTATGAGGTCAAAGCCATGCTCTTTTTTTATTTATTTACATACATCCACAGATATTTTTCTTGGTCCTGGGTCCATTAGGTAGAAACTTTCAATGAATCTAAATTAACTTTCAAAGGAACAATATCAAAGTTCTCCCTAACTTCTTTAAACGTTTCATTTTGTGTCACTTCTATCAGAACGCTTCCTATTTGTTCCCTCTTTTTTATGTCTGTGGACAAATCCATTACTGTACAACCCAGATTTCTTTCTTCACCTTAGAGAAGACCTTTAATTGTACTTTAAAAAAAAATATTCATAGTGGACTTATGCTCAAAGCAGCTCACAAAAGCCATTTGCAAAGATTATTTCAACAGGTAGTGGTGGAATGGAATTGCACACAACAAGCTGCCACATTTAGTATAATGTCTGACCAACAAAATTCCTACATTATCACTAACAATTAATATATACATTTTACTTTTATTTATTTTATGACAGAGCAGTTCCTAATTCCCAATGAAGGGGGTGGGACAGAAAACAAGGTAAGACAGATAGAGTAACTGCATGTGAAATCAGGATTTAAGAACAATTATTTACCAAACCTGGAAAAGTATAACAACATTTCTAGATGGAAGAAATTAAATTTATCTTGGTTAGGAAGAAATGCATCAGTTAAAATGAGCATTTTACCAAGACTAAATTTTCTATTTCAAATGGCTCCAGTTTCTATTGAGAATAAGGTATTAAGCAACTGGCATAGAAAAGCAATGAATTATACATGGTCTAACAAAAGGCCAAGGATTAAAATGAAAAACTTCCAAAAGAACCAGGTACCCCAAATTTCCTTCAGCAAAGGATCGTTACCTTGTCATGGTCCTGGAGCTCGACCACCTCAATGATGCCATGACCTAAACCATGAAGGTCCCAAACCCAAGATGGGAAGGTCATGACAGAGAGGTCAGACTAAATGTGATCCCTGGGGAAGGTAATGGCAACCCACCCCAGTATTCTTGCCGTGAAAACTAAAGGATCAGTACAACCAGAGATATGTCGGTATACCATCGGAAGATGAGACCCCCAGGTCAGAAGATGGTCAAAATGCTACTGCGGAGGAACAGAGGATGAGTTCAACTAGCCCCAGACGTGATGACGCAGATAGCTCAAAGCTGAAAGGATGGCTAGCGGCCGACGGTGCTGGTGGTGAATGGCGAATCCGATGTTCTAAGGATCAACACACCATTGGAACCTGGAATGTAAGATCTATGAGCCAGGGCAAATTGGATGTGGTTATTGGGGAGATGTCAAGATTAAAGATAGACATTTTGGGCATCAGTGAACTGAAATGGACTGGATGGGCTGCTTCACATCAAATGACCACCAGATCTACTACTGTGGACAAGAGGACCACAGAAGAAATGGAGTAGCCTTCATAATTAATAGTAAAATGGCTAAAGCAGTGCTTGGATACAATTCAAAAAATGACAGAATGATCTCAATTCAAATTCAGGGCAAGCCATCTAACATCACAGTGATCCAAATATATGCCCCAACCACCGATGCTGAAGAAGCTGAAGAAGAGCAGTTCTATGAGGATCTGCAACACCTACTGGACAACACACCTAAAAGAGATGTTATTTTCATCACGGGAGACTGGAATGCTAAAGTGGGCAGTCAAATGACACCTGGAATTACAGGTAAGCATGGCCAGGGAGAACAAAACGAAGCAGGACATAGGCTGATAGAATTTTGCCAAGACAACTCACTCTGCATAACAAACACTCTCTTCCAACAACCTAAGAGACGGCTTTATACATGGACTACTGACTGTAGTTCCGAGCACGAACTTCTTACTGCACAATTTAGGATCAGACTAAAGAGATTAGGGAAGACCCACAGATCAGCTAGATATGAGCTCACTAATATTCCTAAGGAATATGCAGTGGAGGTGAAGAATCGATTTAAGGGACTGGACTTAGTAGATAGGGTCCCGGAAGAATTCTGGACAGAAGTCCGCAACATTGTTCAGGAGGCGGCAACAAAATACATCCCAAAGAAAGAGAAAACCAAGAAGGCAAAGTGGCTGTCTGCTGAGCCGCTAGAAGTAGCCCAAGAAAGAAGGAAAGCAAAAGGCAACAGTGATAGGGGAAGATATGCCCAATTAAATGCAAAATTCCAGAGGTTAGCCAGAAGAGATAAGGAATTATTTTTAAACAAGCAATGCGTGGAAGTGGAAGAAGACAATAGAATAGGAAGGACAAGAGACCTCTTCCAGAAAATTAGAAACATCGGAGGTAAATTCCAGGCCAAAATGGGTATGATCAAAAACAAAGATGGCAAGGACCTAACAAAAGAAGAAGAGATCAAGAAAAGGTGGCAAGAATATACAGAAGACCTGTATAGGAAGGATAACAATATCAGGGATAGCTTTGATGGTGTGGTCAGTGAGCTAGAGCCAGACTTCCTGAAGAGTGAAGTTGAATGGCCCTTAAGAAGCATTGCTAATAACAAGGCAGCAGGAGATGATGGCATCCCAGCTGAACTGTTCAAAATCTTGCAAGATGATGCTGTCAAGGTAATGCATGCTATATGCCAGCAAATTTGGAAAACACAAGGATGTCCATCAGATTGGAAAAAATCCACTTATATCCCCATACCAAAAAAGGGAAACACTAAAGAATGTTCCAACTATCAAACAGTGGCACTCATTTCACATGCCAGTAAGGTAATGCTCAAGATCCTGCAAGATAGACTTCAGCACTTCATGGAGCAAGAATTGCCAGATGTACAAGCTGGGTTTAGAAAAGGCAGAGGAACTAGGGACCAAATTGCCAATATCTGCTGGATAATGGAAAAAGCCAGGGAGTTTCAGAAAAAACATCTATTTCTGTTTTATTGACTATTCTAAAGCCTTTGACTGTGTGGACCATAACAAATTGTGGCAAGTTCTTAGTGGTATGGGGATACCAAGTCATCTTGTATGCCTCCTGAAGAATCTGTATAATGACCAAGCAGCAACAGTAAGAACAGACCACGGAACAACGGACTGGTTTAAGATTGGGAAAGGAGTACGGCAGGGCTGTATTCTCTCACCCTACCTATTCAACTTGTACGCAGAACACATCATGCAACATGCTGGGCTTGAGGAATCCAAGGCTGGAGTTAAAATAACTGGAAGAAACATTAACAATCTCCGATATGCAGATGTTACCACTTTGATGGCTGAAAGCGAAGAGGAACGGAGGAGCCTTATGCTGAAGGTGAAAGAAGAAAGTGCAAAAGCTGGCTTGCAGCTAAACTTCAAAAAAACCAAGATTATGGCAACCAGCTTGATTGATAACTGGCAAATAGAGGGAGAAAATGTAGAAGCAGTGAAAGACTTCGTATTCCTAGGTGCGAAGATTACTGCATATGCTGACTGCAGGCAGGAAATCAGAAGACGCTTAATCCTTGGGAGAAGAGCAATGACAAATCTCGATAAAATAGTTAAGAGCAGAGACATCACACTGACAACAAAGGTCCGCATAGTTAAAACAATGATGTTCCTCGTAGTAACATACGGCTGCGAGAGCTGGACCCTATGGAAGGCTGAGAGAAGGAAGATCGATGCTTTTGAACTGTGGTGTTGGAGGAAAATTCTGAGAGTGCCTTGGACTGCAAGAAGATCAAACCAGTCCATCCTCCAGGAAATAAAGCCAGACTGCTCACTTGAGGGAATGATATTAAAGGCCAAACTGAAATACTTTGGCCACATAATGAGAAGACAGGACACCCTGGAGAAGATGCTGATCCTGGAGAGTGGAGGGCAAAAGGAAGAGGGGCCAACCAAGGACAAGGTGGATAGATGATATTCCAGAGGTGATGGACCTGTCCCTGGGGGAGCTGGGGGTGTTGACGACCGACAGGAAGCTCTGGCGTGGGCTGGTCCATGAAGTCACAAAGAGTCGGAAGTGACTAAACGAATAAACAACAACAACCCCAGGTTTCAGACTCTTGCCACTTGCCTAACATGAATTTTAGAATGGATGATATTTCCTTATGGTTCTATGAACTCAGTGGAGGAGTCAGACCTTCCATAGGCCTTCATAGATATATCTGGGTTGATATATACAGAAATAAACAATTTCAATATATTATGTGATGTGGAGTTCTTGGTAATCTTTGAGATTGGTTGTTTCATTACTCAGCCAGGTAACCTCATAAATGCAATTGAGTGAGGGGTTGCTGCCTTTACATGCAGTAGTTTGCCCTGACAGTTTTGATGGGGGTACAGTAGTTCCTTGATAGTTCCTTGATTAGAGTATTGTTTTCTGCCTGTTTGTCTGGTGCTGATCCCTGCTTATGTGAATGTTGGCTGCTAGAGGGGACATGTTGTAGTCTTTTTGTTTCCTTCCTGGGTTTTTTATTGACTCTTTTGAATGGTGTGTAAATATGGATTATCCCCATGTGTCTATTGATGGCTGATTTGTCTGAATGCCAAACTGCTTCCAAGAATTCCTTAGCCTATTTGGTTTTGGGTTGGTCTAAGATGCTAATAGTTTCCCAGCTGAAACTATGGTTGAGTCTGTCCATGTGTTGTGGGATTAAGGAGTTTTCATCATGTCTTCTGAAAGCAAGTTGGTGCTCATGGATGTGCTCTGCTAATCTGCCTGTCTGTTGCTATAATGGCTGTAACAGTCTTTGTGCTGTTCCCTGTAGATGACTCCTTTTTTTTCTTCTTCTTGGGCTGCTGGGTCTTTTGGTTTGTTTAAGATGTTTTGGAGAGCTTTAGTTGGCTTGTGTGCTACAGTGATGCCATGTGGTTGTAGCAGTCTGTTGGTTGTTTCTGAGATGTTTTTGATGTATGAGTGTTAACCTTTTCATAGGTTGTACTGGTTGTGCTGTTATGGGTTGTGTGATCAGGCACTTTTTGATAAAGTTGCATGGGTATGCATTTTGATGAAAGATGGTATATACTGTAGCTGGTCTGTTTCCTCTTTCTGGCATTCTGGATTGCTGTAGTGTATTTGTGCTTGTCTGAATAACATTCTTACACAGGTCCCTTGTGATTGTTACTTTGGTAGTAGACCACTTGATTAGTGTGGGTATTTATATATTTATGTAATATTAAGCAACTTATTGAATGCTTAAGATAAATATAGGAAAATGATAAGCCCAGGTTTTTCCTCTCTTGCTTCCTTACTGAATGTCAACTTTTATGATGAAGAAATCACTAATAAATTTGCCCAGTGAAGAGACAATAATCTGTTTAGATTACAAGATTTTATTACTAACAGGACAAAATTAAGTTCTTTGAGTCTTTTGGCACACTGTGCTCTTCCATACTCAGTTGAGTCCAGTTGTCTCAAATAATCAGCATAGAATCAACAGAATTGCAGAAACAAGGGACAATATTCATAAATTTGACTGAATTTGAAAATTGTATAACTCACAATACTGAACATGAGTGATCTGGCTGCAACATCTGTTATCCCATTGATCACCAGGGTTTATTGGGTTGATCTGGCTGGCTATATGGGTGTCCCTTTCCTCTCTCACCACTCCATGTGCCTCCCTCCTGAAGCTGTATGCTCAGTGGAAGAGGACAACCATCCCAGATAGAAAGAGTGTACTGATCTTCATCAATGGTACATGATAGCTGTGCTCCTGTAATGGTATGTGGGAATGACCTGTCTCACCTTGTGAGACAGGAGGAACAGCCTCAGCCTAGACAAGTGTCTCATAAATGAAATCTGAGTCCAAAGGAGGAGGGATGGAGAAAGCATCTCAGAAGGGAACCTCCCTAGTTTTGGGGAGAGTAAAAGTAAGGGACAGGAGGGGTATTTTCAGACTTGCAAGATTCTGTTAATGTAACCTTACAGTAAAGATAGAGCTGGTATTCATTGCCGTTCTTCTTGTCTGGACTAACTGAAAGGGCTAACAGCTCCCTTGCTAGAACCTCCAAACAAGGTCTATTAATGAAATACAATTTAGAATCTGAACAAGTTAAAGACTGTATGATTTAAATGGATGCAAAATTTGAATACAGATGTAGAGATCGAACAGTAGGAATTTCAATGGAAAAAGAATATTAAGTTTAGTTTCTTAAAAAAAACTGGTATAAGATGTTTTATTGCTGGTACATTACTCCAGCGAAGATTGCTAAAATGTGTAACTCCTTTTCTGCAAAATGATGGAGAGGCAAGGAACACATTGGATCTTTCTTCCATATGTGGTGGCAGTGTTGCAAAACTTAACAATAGAGAAAACCTCAGCAATATTGGAAACTTCCAACAATATTGGAAATTCTCATAGAATGGAACAAATTTTGAAAGTTGTAATTCCATTTCAACCTGTGTTATTTTTACTAATCTTCACTAAATAACACAGTTCTTCAAAATATACTGAACTGCTTTATATGGAACAGTTGCAAGGATTTTATAGCCTTTTGATTAGAAAAGATTTCCAATTCCCTCTGTGGAAGTATGGTTATTAAACTATGGGAATATGCTTCAATCTCTAGAATAAATTCATAACTAAAATGTAAATCTGATGTACAGTTCAATCTTATTTGGAAACTATTTATGAACTATACTTCTATAGATGGAATTGTGCCACATCCTAGAATTGGGTTATAGGGTTTATATTTTAATCTGACATATAGTCAACATGTTAGTTACAGTATTTTGTCAATGTATTGTTTATTTTTATAGCTTATATTTTTCCTCCTATTGATTTTAATTGTGCTAATCAAATATTTTTAAACTTTAATAGAGACATATCTTGACTATAAATTGGATATGAAATGACGTATAGTACTTTGTTAATGGTGTATTAGAATATATTAGCCACAAGATACTTTAGATTTGCTGATTATTCAAGACTTGGTTATCCCCCTGTATTTTATTGATTATGATGGGTTTTTCCCCTTCTTTTCTTCCTATAGTTTTTATATTATTTTAAATTTGTATTTGTATCAGGATTATTTATTTTCCTTTTTTCTGGGAGGATGGGGAAGAGGAACCACCAATGATCTGAACTGTCAAGAAGAAGGTTCTGGAAGAGGGTAAGAGTTCTACAAACCAATTCAGTAAAATATTTCTTTGAACCCACAATGAAGCTGTTATGCAAAAGAGTGGAAAAATTAAGTTCAAACTATTAATGCGAGAGTAGAGTATAAAAAGGGAAAAAAATCTAGATTTAAAACCAAAGGTGATCAATATTCCTAAGAGCAAACAAAAGGATGCACACTAAACTAAGCAGATGGAAAATGAAGTACATATATTTTATTGTAAATGTGTCTTGTGGAGAGGCCCATTTGAGAAAATCACTTCATCAGGGTAATATTGCTCTGCAAGTGGCATTCAAAGCCTGGATTCACTCAGACAATCCCTCTTTGTGCTTAATTAGAAATTGCAGCAAGAACATTTCAACAGTTTTAAGAGAGGGTAATTTTTTTTTTCTTTTTCCTTAAAAAAGCTGCTGCAAATATTCCTGTTCCCAGTTTGATTTGGTGAAAGTTTCCTTTGCTCCCTCTTTTAGCACTCAGCTAATGAATGTAGATATAAAAGTAAAGGTTGGATCTGTAAATGAGCAAGGATACATTTTCAAAAGAAGTGCCCAAAGATCACAGGAACATTAAGTATTTTCACCACTGAGAAAACACGATCACAAAGAATTATAGATAGTTTGATCCCAGTTCTGCCTCAGATACAACTTGCAGCTTTTATCTACACAGAATGGCATAGTTCTTCTCTTGGTGTGGGCTGGGCACTACCTCTGTTTAAATCAGGATAATAAAATCACAAACACCAAAGCAGCATGAGTTTATTGTAAAGATTGATTTTTCATAGGAAAAGGGGAAGAAGATTGCTTTCTTGAGTACACTAACAAAATAAGTAGTTGAACCAAATGTTAAGCAAGCAGATACATCCACATTTTAGTGAAGCATTAGGTATGGTGCCTCTCAGACTAATTCTGTAAAATCAAATTGATCTGGATACAAACATCATTTTACGGTATGAAACTGGCTGAGTGAGCATAAACAATAGTTAATCACAAGTGATAACTCAGCCTCAAGAGATAAGTTTTGTGCTTACCACTAAGATGAATTCCATTCCTTCTCTGACTAAAAAAATTACCCACAGTTATCTGAACTGGATAAAATTCACTGATGTCATTATGTTGAATTTTGTATTAAGCTCCGTATAGTTGAAAAATCAAAGAACATATGCTAGATTTCTGTCAGTATAGCAGCTCCAGTAAGAGTGGTTCTCAAGATGAGCTTGTAGGTTTCCTTAAAACTTTAATAGGTGTTCCTAAATTGGAACATTGGAAGATCAATAATGCTGGGAAACTAGCAGTCCTTGAAAGACAGTCTGACAGAAGTTCTTCAGCCTCCCTATCTAGGACTGAGGCATGGTGACTTGCCCAAAAATTGTTAGCCAGCTTCTGTGCCTAAGGAAGGACCAGAACATGGATTTTCCTGTTCCAAGTCCAACACTTTAATCGTTACAACACACGGGCTCTCATGCCCCATCTGTATCGTCATTCTGATTTGACAGATCAGTAAAAATTCCATGAATTTATTTGAAAAGCAGTCCTAATAAACCAACACATTTCTTCATTTGTCCCATTTCTATAAAATATCCCTTAATAAAGCATGATTTGATTTCAAAGTTAAGAAAAAGAAGATCTGATGGTGAAGTGGTGTTGGCTGTGGGATGGCAGGGAGGGGGGAAGCTATAAGGAATTAATTGATCCTCAGGTCTTATCAGGACTAATTATTCATCTTGAAATATAGCCAAAACAGAGGGAAAGTTGCTTCAGCCTCAATCTCTGAACTTTGACCTTAGCAGAAGGCTGATGAATTGGAGCTAATGCTGGCTAATATATAAAGCCAGACTGCTCACACACTACCGTGACACAGAGACTTTGAGGTGAGCTAAAAGGAAGAAGTCAAGAAAAGGGACCTTGTGGCATGTGGCCACCTCTCATACATGTCAACTTGTCTTCCAGCACTTTGTAGAGGTCGAGACACAATGCCCTTGTGACATTCAGAAACTGAATATGATGTATTAGAGCAATTTTGGTGGTCCCTGCACCAGGGCATCCCCATGCCTGTTCAACAGTTGATCATTCTGATAATTTGCAATTTGTGCTCAAATCTAAAATATTATACCCATGTAGTGTAGGTTTTTTTTTTATAGTGCAGAGGTTAGTGATATATTTAGGAATGCATTGCTATGAAGGGATATTCCAGAGCACTTCTCTAGGACTTTTGTTTTTTTTTTAAAAATCTCCCTATCTAGGAGCAGTCAATTTAGTCAACCAATTGGTTTCTACCTTGCCTTTGGCCCAAGCAAAGAATTCAAGGCAACTAACTCCTTTCATTACAATTATTACAGTCCCTTGAAATGATAGATTCTACCAAACTCGTAAGCCCATCCCACCTTCCTTCTGCAAGCAATGAAAGCAATTCATAGTTTCTGATTCACATGCCTGGGAAGTTATTTAGCACTTTATGATAGGCAAATTTGGGGGTGTGATTTTAAAAGATTATCATTCAGAAGGGATGTCTGTAATAAGCAGAAAAGAGTTCGATAGTATGCCTTTTCAATCTGTCATGCTATCAAGATTGCTGCAACAAGTGCAAGAATGCTTTCACTCTCACTACAACCACCACCTGCCATCACATAAAAACTGAATATGAATAAGCTACGTATGAAATGCAGGGTGCATGTGATCATGTCTGCATGGAGGCACAGTTTTTTTATCTCCACTGTATGAAAGAATGGATAATAAGGATCATAATTCCTAAACCATTTTTAATACCAGTTATCATCTTTTGATCACAGTAATGTTGATCCCCTAAATCAGAGGTCAGCCATACAATGCCTTAAGCAACAGGTTATCTATTTCTCCCAAAATAGCATCTACAATCTAACAGTGAGATTGCTATCAATTTAAATTGATTATTTTAACCTAGAAAACCATTGATGTCTTGGCTCCCAAGTTCATTCAGGACCACCTTCTCCAAGTAGAACCAACCCTTCCTCTGGGTTTAATTCAAGATCAAATGGTCCCCATCTCTGGAAGGTTAGGATGCCCAAGGCCTGAAAACAACCTTACCACCCCTGTTTAATGGAACAGTCTTCCCCCTGAGGCCAGCTTAGCACCTAACCTGACAACTTTCTGGAAGCTGGTCAAAATCAAACTTTTCCAGAGAGCATTTGGAGAGGATAGGTTGGCAGTTATGGGTTATAAAGTACGCCTGTGTTTTTATGACTTTTAGATTTGTTATTTTAATGTTGTTGATTATGTTAATTGCCATGAGTCCATCTGATTGAAACAAAACAAACAAATGCATAAAACACCCCCAAAATTAGTGTTCACACAAGTTATCATGCATGGGGGTGGGGGATCACTAATTTTCAGGATACTAAGATAACGTTCAAGGGCCTAAAAACCATGCCAATCCCTGCCTAAATGTTTGCTTCACTGATAGATTGACTTAAACCTTGGTAGCCATTTTTCTTATGACTGTAGGTTTTCCAGAGAAAGACCCTGATGATGAAGGCTGATCCCAGGCTGAGCTCCTAGTCATTTCAGTCTCAAATTATGTCTCAAAATAATTGTAGAAGCTGTTGAATATACATGTTCTCAAACAAAATAGGCAAAATGCATTTATAACTGTTTGCTCCTGTCTAGTTGGTACAGTTTTACATATTATCAAAGCAGATGGAGAGCAATCAAGAATAAGTATGAACTGAGCAATCTCATAAAATACGAGCATAGCTTGAGCTCAAGTTCCATAAGATTATTAATTCAGTTAAATAGAATCAACAACGGTTCTATGGTTTTAAGTAAGTCCTTGTCTAATACAAGCAAACACATGACAGCTCCCCTTACTCAGTTTGAGAAACTTTTACATTTATAACCCATTTCTTTTAGTACTTCCTAGTTGTATTCATTTTGCCCCCCTTGCAAAATATTATTTATGATCAGAGAAACAGTGAGCTTAACAAGACACATTGCGATGGAGCCCTTTTCCTGAATTTTCTTTCCAATGGTACCTTTTCACTTTGCTAAAGTGTTATTTTACAGAAAAGGAAAATGCAGAACATATTGGGGGAGAAAAAAACTGACAGTGATGCTAAGACAAACTCAGCTCATCATTAAGGCAATAAAATCAAACAACTCATGAGTCTTATGGGTGTGAAAGTTGCTGTGAAGCGTGACAGCTTGAGCTCATCTCATATTCAGTGAAGTCTGCACAAATGTTACTAATATCCCCAAAGGATTCAGCTGTTACCTTCTCCTACAACATGTATCTTTACGATTTTTACAATTCTAAATGGGAAAAAAGAAAAATCATTAGTCAAATAAAAGTAAGCACAGGTGAACACATTCCGTACAGAATGGAAAGCCAGTTTGGAAAGTGTGGATAATACACCAAATTGCCAAGGCTTGCCGAGTTGCCAAAATGTAGCTGATGTTGATTACTTCAATAAGACTTTTAGAACATGCTGATTAAAAGAACTGGCAACAGTCAATCCAATCCTACCATCAAGCCATTTTGAAATGCAAATATTTGTTTGTAGCTTGCTGCTTTCACTGTCTTTGGAATCTGGCAAGTAGGTTCTCACTGGACTTTCACACATCAAAAGAGAAAGAATATATTTTTCAATAAGGCATATTCTTGATGGTAGCAATTCTATTCCTAGGATACCCAACAAGTGCCTTGTGTATCAGTAATTCCTGTGCAAGGAATTACTCAGCTATAAACCAAAAGCTGAGCACTAGGTACACAATCAGCTGTTGATCCACTTTTGATACAAGATAACTCAGAGTTGCCTCTGCATAAGATTTGGAGATCATTTTAGCAGCATGATGCTGATGTGAATTATTGGATTTAGAGATCATGCATTTCATTGTGAGAAAGGTATTGAATTTCCCTCTGTAAGCATTACCTTAAACACTCCAAAAGCAAATGGCACAAATTACTCACACATTTGTTTTTACTGCCTTTGTTTTAGCAATACCCAGCAAAGTTTGAATAAGGATCCAACTCTACCATTAGATGGAGTGAGATTTGGGTGGGAAAGAATGATTTGGTGGCAGTAAGATGAGAGCTTCTCGCTGAGCTGAAAGATCACTCCATTTTCATTGCTGAAAAAAGAAGAGTGAATTCAAATGACATGATTCAAAGTAGACTGGGGGGCAAAAGTCCAATCCAAATTCAGAAAGTGGAAGAAAGCAAGGTCACCTTGCTGTTGGTATTCTTTTCCCTTTCTTTTCTTAGAAAGAAACAGTCTGTGAGTACCTGCTCCCAAGTGTTGTGTGGTGTTAGGCCCAGCCCAAGAATTACAAAGTCAGTCCATTCAAACTCCAGTTCTTTCTTTGCTCACACTGTACAGACAGAATCTTGCCAGTCTAAAGCTACTCCAACTAGCTTAAGGGGAAATAACCTGGGAGTCTCTAGGGCGGGGCTATCCTGAACCTCTTCATTTTCCCACCATTGGTCCACAGACTGTACGTCCACTTATCTCCTCCACCTCCTTGGAATGTGCTCCCTCCTTCCTGAGAACCAGTGGCACCGCTGAGATCCACCACATCACCCTCCCCTTCAGAGAGACATTCCATAACATGAGGACTATTTTACTCTATCTTGCTCATTAAAGAATAATCACCTGGCCACATAATGTTCGATGGTTAGGTGAACACGATTTACAAATTAAAAAGGAGGAGCAAAAGAATTCCCATGCTGGTCACAACTGCACACTTTGCAAACAAAGGAGAAGGACAGGGATAAGCAGGGACTTTCCCAGGAGAGTTAAGATGGCAGCTGCAATTACATGATCAAAATTCTGTCCCTTTTTTAAATGTATTGCGGCACTTCGATTTTATAGTCATGGCTGCCATTTACAATTTTCTTATCCCTCTGCAGATGCCTGGGGATAAGGTAACCTCCTCTTTTTTTTTAATTGGTGCAGAAGGACATTTATTTACTTTTGCCCTTTTCTTCTTTAAATAGAGCCTGTTCACACACTCACAAGCAGCATATGAACTACTTCCTTCTTAGCCCATTGTGATCACCTGGCTATGCTGCATAGTCAGTTGACTGCAATTTATTAAGGAAGACATTGGTTAGGAGTGCTTATACCATTTACAACTGCACACGTGAACTTTTCTTTAAAAATTTAGTTTAAGGTAACTGATTCCACTCACATGCAAAAAAAATATGTATTTTTCACCGTGATCAAATGAATGGCCTTGTATTAGTTGGAGATCTTTGCAGGACATATAGTGCCACTTTTAGAGATACCTTTTGGTGTAGGATTGTATATGGAAGCACCCTTTCCCTCCTATAAGACATACTGCTGATGTCACTGTATATATAGTATATGACTATAGATTGACTGCAATATTTAAGTCAAAAGTTCATTATATCTACATGAACTTTTCCACCTGGACTAGAACATTGGTAATGGAGGACTCAGTAATGTCCTAAGAATGGTAGAAGCATTCACATATACAGGAAGGCCTCATACAGTAAACATGCCAGCTTAGGAGCTGCCTTAATACTGTCTCTTTGGCATTATGTAAGATTTGTTCTTGCTTGGCCTTGTTTTTGTTCAGACTTACTTAGTTTAATTAGGCAAGCCCATTCTAGTTTTATCTTAGCAATGTCAGAGTTGCTGCATTACTATGCTATATATGCCACCTTAGTAATCTCAGAAGTCAGGATCACATGACAGTACCTGTGGGAAGGATAATTTCTATGACAATGCTTGCATTGGTTAGATAACATCAGACGAATCCCTTGTGACAATAATTCTTGGATAAGATTCTTTTTTAAGCATTATTTGTTATGGACCTTAAGAAGGTGGAAAGCTGGCAAATTGTAAATGCAAAATTGTGTCTGTATGCATTAGAAAAAGAATTAATTTGCTAATGTATTATTTTTATAGCATATTTTATATGGAAGCAGTTCAAACACTTAGATAAATGTACTGTGTATCATTTTCTGTTGAATAACAGCTTGTAGAAAGAGCTAGTACTGTAAGATGGATAAAGCAAATGGGCATTTTGCATAAGAAGTTCTACAGAAAAATGTGCTGAAAAAATTGTAGTTATTTTAGATGACAATTAATAGCATAGTTTGCACGCAGTGTTTATGAACTTCATACAAATAGGCAGACATACACATATATGGCTATGTCTTAATTTTAATATGACAGCCACAATATTGAATAATTTTCAGAATAAAGTATTGTGTAATTTTATTTTATTTTTGCTTCAGTGATTATATGCCAAATGTATGCTAAATATCCTTCAATCTTCGATAACATTTGTTCACAATGCTATTTAAATTTGGCCAAAAATATTTTGTAAACCTACAGTATTTTAATGGCTCATAGTTAGTACTCATGATGTTAAATGTTTATGAACCATTTACAAACATTCTGTTGACTTTCACTGGCTTGTATTTATAAGTCAAAGAACTAGGAGATACTGAGGAATTGTAGGTGATTAGTCACCACCCTGGCTAAATGTCTAAAAATAACAATTATGAAATGTCAGTAGAGAAACCTTTTAAAAAGATAACCTTGGAAGAGGCATAAGATTATATCTGGGACCACTGATGTGAAAAACTCCAAAAGGTAGTCAAGAGAAGTCTATGTAAGTCATTCTCCAGGATAATTTCTGGCCAGAGTGACAGGAGAAAGTAGTTGGCTTCAGGAAGACAGAAGGAAACACCAGGAGAAGCTGAAAGAAACCTGATGGAGAAACAGCACCAGTCTCAATAAGCTACAAGTCCTAGCTGAATAATGGATGAGAACCTTTGTTAGAACTTTCAATGAGCCCATGACTAGAAGAAGAATATCAGGGTCTGTCTCCTATGTAATTCTAGTAGAAATAACAATTTACGGAAAGGACTATTGGTATTTGGGTTTAATTTAAGGAACTGCAGTTAGTTAAGGCATAAAATATTCTTTAACATGACTCTATACAAGTTATTGAAGCCATCTAATCCAGTGTTTCTCAACCGGGGCAGCTTGAAGATGTGTGGATTTCAACTCCCAGAATTCAGCCAGCAAGCTGGCTGAGGAATTCTGGGAGTTGAAGTCCATACATCTCCAAGCTGCCAAGGTTGCGAAACACTGCTCTAATCTTACAGTGAACAAATTAAATGCTTGTTTGAGGCAATTATCTAGGAGCACAAGATACAAGTAAAGTAACCATAGAGATGGGGAACCACAGGCATTGAAATCAAGTCATATAGATCAAGCCTTTCTTTCTTCGGGCCCTCAACACACTATTAAAAACAGGTAGCTTTCATAGATGAAGCTGCTGCTAGGCAACAGATATTTCTACTAAGCATTTGCCACAACACTCCTCATCACCAACTACAAGATAGAGGAGGCACCCAAAGTGCTTTTTAAAATAAAAGTGATAAACATGTTATAATATAACACAGGCAAAGCACACATTTGATGTCCACCTTGCCTTAACTTACAAAAAATATTTTCCCAGAGACCATATAAAGCAGTGTTCCTCAACCTTGGCAACTTTAAGATATGTGGATTTCAACTCCTTCTAATTCTGGGAGTTGAAATCCACTCATCTTAAAGTTGTTAAGGCTGAGAAACATTGGTATAAAGGGAGCAAAAGCTCAGCCCCAAGAGGTTAGATGGGGAAATTCTTGAGAACATCCTGTCGAATGGCAGGATTTGACCTCCTCTCCATTTGTCATCCTTTCTCTCCCAGTTCACTATTTCTGCCCATCCCACAAGGAATCCATAATGTCCTGCTCCTGTAATATGGACAGTATATTAAGGGAAAGGTTTTACAGTATGACAGTATTATGGTACACCTGCATTTACAGATAAGAAGTTAAGAAGAATACATGCTGGGGAAATATTAATAATCAGATTCTCCATAGTCTGGAAAAAGTAGGTGGCATTTTTCTGAAACATATGAAATCCATTTACCATTTTAGTCCATGTGGTAACAGCAATGGTGTATATGTGAGTAGGTTTTTTTTCTTGTTATTTGAATACCTTGAATTCATTTACATATTCTATGTGCTTATTTTTGGAGGCTGCAGCTGGAGAGAAGACAAATTCTTTTATCCATTTTAACCGTGGTCACCAGCTTTTAACATATCGCAATGCCAGCCAAAAAATATTAATGCAATTTGTTCATGTTTTATAACAGCTTATATTTGTGCGTATGTTATACTGCTTGGAATAACTGGGCAATGTCAAAGCCACTGGAATGCATAGGATGTGAAATAGCTTTGCTTAGTACTCTGTAATTTAGAATGATAGGTAACATTGAAAAGACTTCCCAAAAGTATTAAAACAGTGGTGTCTGTGGGGGAGGGATGTCAAAATGGCCACCTGATCAGAATCTCACTCCTATCTTACATGCATCTTTTTTGACACACACACCCTGGTGCATGGCCCTCTACTGAAATCTGTTTCCTTGTTTGCATCACACCCTAAAAAATGTACTGTTGCTGGCTTACATGTGAGACCAGTGTCTCTCAACCTTGGCAACTTTAAGATGCATGGACTTCAACTTCAAGCATGCTGGCTAGGGAATTCTGGGAGTTGAAGTCCACACATCTTAAAGTTGCCAAGGTTAAAAAACACTGTGTTAGACTGATCTTCACAGCAATCCAATCCTTCGAATAATTTGATGTCACTCAATAAAATACATCCAATGTGCAAAAACACTCCTCATGAGAAATTGCTCTTAATTAGCATTTCCCTAAGTCAGAGGTGGGAACTTTTTTGCTTCAGTCTGCATTTGATTTTTTTTTAATATTTCCACATTCCAAAGGCCACAAAGAGCTTGAGAGATGATGCAATGACAACAACAGAGTGAGGAGAGCCTTTTCAGCTTGCTTGCTTGCTTGCTTGCTTGCTTGCTTTCAGGATGGCAGTTTACACTCATAGGTTCATCAAGCCAGAGATTTCATGAGCATTTTAAGGAGAAAAAATATGCTATCCAAATCACCCTTTTGTCCCCTAATTTCAAATGGGAAAATTCTGGAGGATTCTGAAAGCTGCAAAACTGGGGCTAAGGGCCAGACAGGTCATGAGATGCCCTACCTCTACTAGAAATGGATATAACAAAAAATGAAAGCATGGTAATTCAGCAGTTTTCCTTTAAAAAGCAAAGTTTTTCTTGTTCTGTATACATATTCAAAATGGAAAATATTCACATCCTCACACAAAATTCTAAATGCAGCTAACATAATGTGTTACAGTCCCAAGTAGCATCTGAACTAAGTTTCTGTAAGATTTTCAGTCTTAGCTAGCAAGTCAATGGTGAGAGATGTTGGGAGCTGTAAACCAACAGCCTTCTGAGAGGTGGATGTCTCTCTAGTTTTCTTTCATTTATTGTAATATTAGACCAGCCATATACAGTTTTGGACCTATGAAGAGCTTGACAACCCTATGTTGAAATTTCAAGCAGGCAGCAGGAACAGAAACTTAAATGGTTCCAATGTTAGATTTAAGGTTTATGGACTCTATTTGCATCGGGAGACCATTATTTTAATAAACTTTCTTTACAGTGTCACAGCTTTGCTCATTTCAACAAAGAACAGAATAATACTATTTTTTTTTTCTCCCACAAGATGCTCTAGTCCTAACATCAGAAACCACTTGTGCCAGATATCAATTGCAGTGTGTTATGTTTTGGGTTTCTCTGCAAGTTATGATAATTAAACTTAACTTTGCTCAGGAAACAAATGTTTGGGAGTGGTTTCTTCCTGATGCTGAGTAAAACAACAAAAATGCAAACAACCGCAATCGCTTTCCTCACTTGCTCAAAATATGCAAAATTTTGAGACAATGAATTAATAAATAACTAAATTGCTGGTTTCCTTGGTTACTGTTAACAAGAAAGTAATTATCATTATAATGTGGGATATGCTGAGAACACATGTTGAAATCTGCATGAGTCTTTGGCTATAGCTGTGCTGTATCAGCTTCCCAAATGGCAAGAGCTAATCTGTCCAGCCACCCCATTAAAAGAAGTGGGAAATTCCTCAGAACCAACAATACAAGCATTAATGGAAATACAGCTAGAAGACAATTTTTAATTGACAATCAACAGAAGCAGCTGTGGAACTAGGTAATTTGATTCCATTCTGGGGCGAGTTTGCTCCCTCCTGTGGATGCAGTTACAAAGTTTAAGTAGCTGACTGGATCTGTCAGTTTATAGGTTGTATACATTGCTCCCCCATCACTGCATATATCTTCATTGATGTTGCTTTGTTCGCAAAACCAATTCATTGCACTATTTGAAATCTTGAGCTTTTTCAGCTATTGCTTTTTTTTTGTTGTGATTCCCCCCTACTCCATTTTTCCAACTGATGCCTGATTCTTCAGAACACTTAAACATATCAGAGGATTGTTTGCTTTTGGATTAATGATCACATTCAAACACAAAAAGTCTTCTTTCTCTTGGACACTCAGGACGGTTGTAATATGTTGCATCTCTTGTGGAAGGTTGGATAAGGAAATGCTTATTTCAAACAGTCATAGCTGGCTTTAGAGCTGAATAATGTTACCGTAGGAAGTATTTACAGGAAGAAAATGAGATGCATATCCTATGGTGACAACCCAGTCCTTTTTATCTATATTTCAATACAATTGTCATTGGGCTGAATAGGGCTTGCTCCTAAAAAAAGTGTATGTATGTGGCAACACATTTCTTCCAAGAGATGGCTGTGTCCTGGGGTATCTATATCAAGTCTGATAAATGAGGTAAGCTGGAGAAAAATTAGAGTACACAGGTCAAATGGGAATGAAAAGAAACACACAGGAGGAGTGGAAACCAGGTGAGAAACCCAGCTTTCACAGCCCCAAATTAGAATGGAAGCAAGTAAGGAAAGGAGAAAGAATCCACTTAGAACAATTCAGATCTGTTCATTCACTGGTAGATAAAAGGCAAGTAAATATATGGACAAAAAAGCATCAGGAACCAAGCAGGATAAATAGTTAAAGATGTATACATCTTTACAATGAGATGTTCTCATGCATCTGACCACAATTTAGACATATCACAGCTTGTTTTGGGTGGTATCTACAAACATTCTGCAGGGGCACTTTCCCAGAAATAATCCTGGAGGCTCCAACTAGACACCATGTTTTCTTTTCTGCAGTTTTAAAGCACACTGAATACCTTTAATTACTACATTAGTAACTAAAATTAAAACTATAGATATAAAATATGAATTAAGACAAAGTGCATTGTGGGAAGATGTGATCCAAAAGATACGTTAAGCTCTTTTTTAAAAAAAATCCATAGCCACAACAATAAATACAGTGTTATGTCCCTTTTGCAGTTTTAAACAATGTATAGTGAGTCTGAGCATAGCTAAAGATCCACCAATTCAGATGTAATCCTCTAACCACATATGGCAATTCTTCAGAAGATAAACTTTCTTCACTGTTTCTGCTTGGCTGGGACTGCAAAAATATCAAGGGACACTGCCTGCAAGCTTTCTTGATACACATTTGAGAAAAAAAGTAGTACATTATGTGCCTGTTCGCAAACCCATTTTTTGTTTATCGCAAGAACATTATTCCACATGTAGTTTGTGTTTTGAGCATTTGATCAATTCATCAGTAAATCTCTCATGGTGGAACCAGACATTACAGAAATCCATTGAAAATGGGAGGTTAAGCTCCCATTCCATAAACTCTTATAGAACATAATTTTGTATCTAGTAGATGCAGTAGATAGATACTGATTTTCTGATATATACAAATATTTTTAAAATATCAGTAAAAATCCATGCTAGGAAGGTAACTCATTTTTAACTTTTATGTTCTTGCAATCATTATATTTACTATGGATCTCTACTGGCAGTGAATCATCTCTCTCATTCTCAAAAAAATAAAGGGGCACCATTAGGATTGTCTTTCATAAGCCATATAACAAAGGGTAGCTGTTGTTGTTTATTCATTCAGTCAGCCCCAACTCTTCGTGGCTTCATGGACCAGCCCACGCCAGAGCTTCCTGTCAGTTGACACCACCCCCAGCTCCTGCAAGCTTGAGTCCGTCACCTCTAGATATCATCCATCCATCTTGTCCTTGGTTGGCCCCTCTTCCTTTTGCCCTCCACTCTCCCTAGCATCAGCATCTTCTCCAGGGTGTCCTGTCTTCTCATTATGTGGCCAAAGTACTTCAGTTTTGCCTTTAATATCGTTCCCTCAAGTGAGCAGTCTGGCTTTATTTCCTGGAGGATGGACTGGTTTGATCTTCTTGCAGTCCAAGGCACTCTCAGAATTCTCCTCCAACACCACAGTTCAGAAGCATCTATCTTCCTTCGCTCAGCCTTCCCTATGGTCCAGCTCTCACAGCCATATGTTACTACGGGGAACACCATGCTTTTTTGAAACATAGATACCTAGACATCTGCAAGAATTTACTGTTAAGAGCTTCCCCCATCTCTCTTTCTAGTTGCAGGTTGCAGTTGTGCCCCTCCAGTTAACCATAATCAAAATGGGGAGGGTGCAGAGAAATTTCTAACATTTATTAAGCTTAGTGAGATGTAGTGAGATGTATTGATAAATAAATAATAAATGCATCCTAATCCTGTAAAGACTTTTCTATCCTCTAATTTGCATATATTTAATCACATCCACAGAAATTGTGGATATGAACCACCCAGAGTCCCCCTTTTGGGGAAGATGGGCAGTAAAAAAAAAATGAAAAATAAATACATACATAAATTGGATAATCCAGAAACATGATGAATGGAGATACTCCAGATGCTAGTATTGTTAGAGTTGTTTCAAAACTCTAAAAATGCCTGGACAAAATAGATTTCTCAATTGCCCTAAAGTATTCTCTGATGTTTGGCAATCAATCAATCAATCAATATCTGATTATCTTAAAATATTTTTTCTTCATTTCTTTTTTAGATCTTAAACAACCAATGAACCCTGGGCAATGTACAAATCAGTAAAAGTATACATGATCTAAAATAAAAGCAGTAGTATAATAGGGATGAAAGCCAGCAGCAGCATCAAAAAGAGTAATACAGACAGCACAATAAAAATCACTGTCAAACTAGCAAAAGAACCACATTCAGTCATTTTAAGAGCTATCCTTAAAATACAAGCCAGAAACATGATGCTAATACAGAAATAGCACTTTCTTTGTGGTTATTTGCTTTGTCTTGTTTGGTGGGACACCTCAAGAGACCCTCAAAGAAGCTGGCAGTGAGCAAATGTAAATAGTTAATTTTTCACCCTGCAGGCCAGCATCAACCAGGGATACTCATTTTAAAGTCCCAGGGGATGAGATATCTTTGAGATTTATGATGAAAGCTTGGAGAGGAGAGGAGACAAGCCCTTTTTTTGACTAACATTCATTGCATTTGGGAAGAATTCTCCAGTGGACTGTGACCTTTTGAATTCTACCAAATGTTTAATAAATGAAGTAGAAGCTAATGGATGTAATTAGCAGTTTCTATTATCACTTTCTGCTTCTGACTAGCAACTCTGGTCCAAGTGCTTCATCTGTTAAAACCCCATTAATACCTTTGGGCCTTACATCAGTCAAAGGCTAGTCTGAAAGTCTGACATTCTCATAACTACTTTGTACCATGGTGCAATCATAGTTGTGAATTTAATTTGTTCAGTTTGGAATTTGTTCAATATGACAATGCACCTTTCTTCCTGACTGTCCACCAGAAGGCCACCAGAGGTTTCTAGAGATACAAAGTAAAAATAACACAGATGCTCCTTAATTAGGTACACACAGGATCCTTACCCTGGAAGCCCGTGTGCTGCCCTTTGACATAAAGGGGATGAGGAAGATATCGAGGCTGTATCTTGCTGAGTTGCAGGGTCAGGGCCTTTGGCATGACCCCAGAGCAGTGTATCCATTTCCTGAGTAGTGCAATTATTTTCACCCACCGAGAGCTTGTGTACTCCCCTCTGTCTTGGAACTAAGAGGCCTTATGGCTAAACTGACTCAATGTCATTAACTCTTGGACTAGATTATTAGACCCAACCCAGGACATGTAGACCTCCAAACATATTACCTTACAAACATATTCATGTTCTCTGCTCACTCCAAATACCAAAGAAAGCTATCTTTCCATGCTCAGAATTGGCTTACTTCACAGCATTGTTTGTAAATTGTTTGTCTTGCAAAGCCAGTCAGTTTCATCGATTTCAGAAAATTGATTTAATGTAAGGCAGTCTCTTTTAAAAGCGGCTTTCTGCCAGCCTGATAGTTGAGAAGTAACCAGCATCACCGACTGATAATTTAATCAATCAAGACCTTACAAACATATTCATGTTCTCTGCTCACTCCAAATACCAAAGAAAGCTATCTTTCCATGCTCAGAATTGGCTTACTTCACAGCATTGTTTGTAAATTGTTTGTCTTGCAAAGCCAGTCAGTTTCATCGATTTCAGAAAATTGATTTAATGTAAGGCAGTCTCTTTTAAAAGCGGCTTTCTGCCAGCCTGATAGTTGAGAAGTAACCAGCATCACCGACTGATAATTTAATCAATATATTTGTGTTAAACCAGGTTTGCATACCTTTGTAGCATGCTGCAGCTTTCTCACAGTTGGCTATAGTTACATTGGAAGATCTATATAATGTGAGTTGTTCCTGCCATCAAGTCAGTGTTGACTCCTCATGACCATATAGACAGACTTCCTCCATTAAGTTCTTTTCCCAACATTGGTGAACCCACCACTACTGTAAACAAGGCCACTCACCTGCTACGGTTTCTTTCTCTTTGGCAGTCTCTTTTCACATTCATCCTTCAAAACTTCCTTGATTTCCTTCCACAGTTCCTCTGGTGCCCTATCAATAAGCTTCTGAACTTCAGAATAATTCCTGATGTTCTCTTTGAAAATGGTAGATATATGCTCAAGATCACATCATTCTTGACTTAGAACTTATATGTGAGTAGTTTATGGTTTGTGCCATAATCAGCTAACCATGTCTTAGCTGTGACAACTGGGCCCTTCTATCTCCTTGTACTAACAATATAGGCAATTTGATTTCTGTGTGCCCTGTCCAGTGATGCCCATGTATATACAGTAGGTGTAGTTTTGGTTGTTTGAAGATTGTATTAGTAATGAAGAAATATTTGGATTGGCAGAAAATGATACAGTAAGTCATTTTTTCTGCTTCATTTCTGTTTCCTCAGCCATATAATCCAACTACATTTTCCTCCTTCTACCCATCAACATTATGCCAGCTTCATTCTTCCACCAGGCTGCTGGAACATATTCAGGAGACACTTATATGACGCAGAAATAGATGTCACTGTTGATCCCACAGACAAGAATGTGGGAATGGTGACATATTCTTATGGAAACATATAACTAGGGTTTTTTTTCCCAGCTTTTAACTAAAATTTCTGAATGGATCAAACTGGCCACTGAGGGATATAGACTGTTGGATTTCATAGGTTTCATCCATCAGGGATCTTATTTTTTAAAAAATATATATTTTTACATAGTGCGTACTTGTAATCTTATTACAGGAATGCTAATCCAGATGGTATATAGCATAGAGTATAACACTCAACCAGCTCTGTGAATATTGGACTTCTTACTGAAGGAATAAAAATAATTTTCAGAATCGATTGATATTTTTATCCAATTTAATCCAAACAATAACAAGTAAATTATCACCAGGAGCTTCAGATTTAGTAACACTGGCCTACACATTATTTGAAATTTGTATTACTCAGATAAACAACATTTCTTCCTTTTTTGGTTTGCACCAGATGGATTGCAAAAAAAGTAGATAACATTTATATTTGTGCATGATAAACACAACTTGTCTTTGAGACTTTTTATCTGTTGATGATTATCAAAACTCTTATCAGGCTAAACCATTTGGTATCTCTCTTATGTTTTCTAGAACACTGTACTGTATATAAGCTTAATACTTGAAAGCTTAATTCATGCCTGAAATGAAAATAATTTCAGTTTATCTCTCTCACTCTCAGATTTGAAAGTCAGAACTTACTAACATTTGCAATGCAAATTCAGGGTAGAGTTTATAGAGGTAGGGACTTTTTTGGGCAGTGAAACCAATGGCATTAGAAAGCCAGGTTGATATTCACACGGTTTTCAAAATTAGTGTCATTTCAATGTATGTAAGTACAGTTTGCACAGGTAACTTGAATTTTAAGAACAGATAATTGAAATGAGTTCTGTACTAATATCTGTCCACCAATTACAAGCACAATCTGACTTGCAAGATTCTGTTATTATAGCCAATCTCAATAAAAGGAGTTTTAGCCTTCCTGAGGAGTTGATTTTCTGGTCCGGTCTATCTAGTGGGACTCACAGTGGCTTGCATCACCCAGAGAACACAACATATAATAAACATCAAAAATGCAGCAATCTAAAAGCCTATTAGGGCACCTGAGGGAAAACTCATCAACAGTAAAATGGCAACATCTTGCAAACTCCAACTAAGCTTCTGGCCCCTCTGCTCCTTTCCTTTTTAAATATTTTTGAGCCTATGTTCTTGTTATGAGAGGAAAACCATAGGAATTGTTGTTCTATTTATCTATCATTCTGCAGCTTCCTTGGCTGCTCCTGGAGGAGAGAGCCAAGGCAGAAACTCCTACAATATATTATGTAGAGGTAGTCCTTGCTTACCAACAGTAATTGGGACTGGGAATTCTGTCGCTAAGCAACGTGGTTGTATTGTGACCACACCAACTTACAACAGCAGTTCTGGCAGTCCCAGTTGCTGCTGTTAGGTGAATCCTGCATGCTCTCATCATCCTGTGGTTATGTGATGGCCATTTGTGACCTCCTGCTGGTTTCCTCACTGACTTTGCTTGTTGGAAGCTGGCAGTGAAGGTCGCAAATGGCAATCATGTGACTGCAAGACTGCGACATAATTGTGAGCCGGTTGCCTAGTGCCTAACTCACGATCACATCCCTCTCATTCAGTGCCATCATAACTTTGAAAGATGAGCACTACCTGTATTTTCTCTGGGAAATAATTAAAGCCTAGAAGCCACCAAGCCTGCAGACTGCTGGAAAAATGATTGTACATTGAAGGATACCATAAAATGCTCATATTTAGTGTCCACTTGATAAATAAGGAACTGCAGATAAAGAAACTAAAACCCATCCATGAGATTTTCATCTCCAAACTGGGGGGAAGTTTTCTCCCCATCAAATTGAAACAGAGTTATTTTTAAAAATGCAAAAGATATTTTCAGCACAGCATTATTTTGGCTTCATGGTGTCAGCCAAATTAATGGATGCATGGGTGAAGATGGTGGCCTTCGATAGTCCAGCATTCTCTGGTAAGAACAACTGAATTAATTATCCAAATGTTTCTTTATGCCTATACTGTGTTGGAAATAAAAAAATCATTAAATATTCACTTATAATCAGTGTTCTGCCAAGTGTCCAAGCAATTGGTTCTTTTAGATCCAGAGACAATAAGCACGCCAATGGATAAAGAAATTTTAAGCTTTATTATTAACGTAAGCAAACAGATTTAAACAGAAACAAAGTTTAGGCAGATTAAACAGAAACCTACACAGCATAACATAAAGAAAGAAAAATCATTACATACCAAGCAAGTTGATCCCCAGTCTCCCATAGGTGGTCAGGATCCCCTTAGTAAGGACAGCGGAGGTACCCCAGGGCGGCTGCACTTCCACAGCCCCCAGCACTCAGGTCTGTGCAAAGGCTCCCAAACTCAAAAGGCAGCCCTAAGGTTTTTATCAAAGTCTGGCCCTAAAGCCTCGTGACTGTTTCCATGGTACGGAGGCTGCAGGATCTGACCCTGACTGGATAGTTCCCAGGGTCTGGAGCACCCATTTATGACATAATCCAAGAGCCTGGGAAGCTACACAGATACACAGATAGTGTTTAACAAAAACAATCTTTGGGTTTTCTCTTATCTCCCCCCGCCATTTCAAACAGAAATAAAAAAAAGCCAGCTAAACATTAGTATAACTCAGTATAAACTCTAGGCTTTTTCATGTAAAGGAGAAAATCAAAATATGTCACTTAAATTCCTCAAAATAACAATGGTCTTCCACGTTGCCACTACAAATAGCAATGAGTGAAAATGTGATCGAGAAAACAGAGAAAGAAGAGGAACAGGGTAAGTTATAAAACTGATGAGAGAGGAATGGGCCCAGCTTGAGATATCTTAAGTAGAAAAGTATAACAGAGCCAACTAACCTTGAGAAATGAAGATGTGCTGCTTAGGATGAGAAGGTTAATGATCAAAACATTCAGAGATCTATCAGCAAATCTTGAGGTCCCCTTTGCTTGCTTTTGTGGTAATTAATAATTTTATAATCAGAATTGGTTCTGACATTTAATTTTTGTTCTTTGGAAATCACTGCAGTGAGGAGAAAAGCCTTTTCAAAAGTTTATCAATGAATGAGCTAAAACATATAATACAGTGAACAAGCAAAAGACCAACAGTAACATAAGGAAACTTCAGATATCTCAGATATTCCAGGACAGAAATTTGACATATAAGCATCACAAGGTTTTGAACTATTCATTCTTTGTGGAGTCCTTGGTACTCTGAGCCTTGTTGGTTTTTTTGCAGACATTTTATTGCCAGACTAGGCAATATCTTCTGTGCAAGGTGGGAGTGAACCTTGCTCTCAGTTTGTATACTGTGGCTTGCCCTCTTGTGTTGATAGGGATGTTGTTCTCTCCTTGGGAGTTCTTTGATTGGGCTGTTGTTTGCTGCTTGGTTGGTTGACTGAGTTAATAGTTCCTTGATTAGGGTGTATTGTGCTGTTTGATGGTTCATCTGGTGTTAATCCTAGTGTTGATTTTTGCATATCTGGGTGGCAAGGGAGTGTACTGGTCTTTTGGCTTTTCTATTGTCTCTTTTGAATGGTATGTAAATGTTGTTTACCTCTATGTGTCTGTTGATGGCTGCTTTGTCTCAGTGCCAGGCTTCCAGGAATTCTCTGGCATTTTTGGATTTGGCTTGGTTTAGGATGCTCACAGTTTCCCAGTTGAAACTATGGTTGAGTCTGTCCATGTGTTGTGAGATTAAGGAGTTCTCACCTGTCTTCTGACTGCTAGTTGGTGTTCATGGATGTGTTCTGCTAGTCTTCTGCCTGTCTGTCCTACATAGTGGCTGTTACAGTCTTTGCACTGTATGTTGTAAATAACTCCTGTGTTTTCTTCTTGGGCTATTGAGTCTTTTGGGTTACTTAATATGTTTTGAAGAGTTTTAGTTGGTTTATGTGCTATGGTGATGCCATGCAGTTGTAACAGTCTGTTGGTGGTTTCTGAAATGTTTCTGATGTATGGCAGTGTTATCCTTTTCATAGTGTCTATTGGTTGGGTTGTAGTGGGTTGGGTGGTGAGGCACTTTTTGATAAAGTTGAGCGGGTATCCATTGTGTTGGAAGTTGCTGTAGAGATGTTCTTTTTCCTTTTTCTGGTGTTCTGGGTTGCTGCAGTATACAGTGTGTATATTCATTCTTATATACAGTAAATACAAGACCAAGATGGTTTTGCTTCCACTCCATTCTAACTCTGTACAATTGTAAACCATGGCTTGGACCTACCTTGAAGGACAGGCTGTATTTCTGCATTTAAAAAGTTAGTATCTGTAGAAGGCAGGGCCAATTCTCACTGTGTTTAGAATTCTGAATTTGCTGTCAGCCTTAAAAGTCCAGTTTTTGGCTCCAGTCATCAACAATTTCAGTTTGAAAAATATGCTCAGTGCATATATTTGACATTTAAATAAGCCTGCTTGACAGAAGACTTATACATATCTTATACAGAACTTTTCAATGTGTGAGCTTTGTTTTTTTTTAAAAAAAAAAAAACCTCCAAGTCTCACATGTTTGGATCCTTCAGAATTCTTGATATGCTGTTGGCCTCTTGCTATTTTTCTTTCCTGCAGAATCAACGCTTGTCATCTCAGGCCAATTTTATTATAATTCAGTGGTACTTTTCAAAGAGTTTTTTTAAAGTAAAATTTCTGGGAGTTCACATGTTTTCCATAAAACTGAATAACTTCACATTCTACTGATTTGACACAGTTAATTCGTCGATTGTTGCCTCTCTTTTATTCGATCCATCCATCCATCCAGCTAGCCAGCCAGCCAGCCATTCATCCATCATATTTATATTTCACCCTTCTTTTGTGAATTCAAGATGGTATACTCAGGGGACATCTCCCTTCATTTAACCCCAACAATAGTGTGAGGAACACTGGGTTGGGTAAGGCTGATTGACTCAAAGTCATCCACTGCACTCGAAAATCAAATGGAGACTTGAATCTGAGCTTCCCCAGTCTAAGTCCAATACCTTAACCATTGAACTAGACTGCTCTCAAATATGATTACATGTGGAATTTTAAATGTTTCCAAGAAACAGTCATAAATGTTATTTTCTTAAATTACCTGTATATACACACACACACATATACCACAAGTGAAGGATAGTTTACAAACCAGGATGCTTTGAACACAATGGCCATGGATGCACATGGCATTACTTTGGAGTTAACCGGTAGCATCATTTGTATGAATAAACATTTGTACCCTTGTACTGGCCACAGCTTCTGTGACAGAAGCAGCTCCATAAATGCTACACTATGCAAGTCAACCACAAATCCACACTAAACTGCAAAATTAAACCATATATTCTACAAGGAAATCAGTAACTGTAACTGTAACTATAAGTATGGGACTCATCCTGCATTATATTGGCAGCTGTTGCTTCTTATGCTGGTCCAGTTCTATGAGAAAACCTGGATAATACTGGAAATGAGCACACTAGGTTTTGTTTGTATGTCATCCTTCTTCACCTGATGGAAGTTTGACACCACCAAGAAACTAAGCATCAAAGCCACATTAAAATATAGATTGAATACTTTGTGTTTAATAAGTTCTGAGTTCAGTCCTTCATGTAGGAAGAAAGCCATATGAATCCCTGACTTGTAATGCTGGCTGGGGAATTCTGGGAGTTGAAGTCCACAGTCTTAAAGTTGCCAAGGTTGAGAAACCCTGCTCTAGTGTAAGTAACATAGAAAGATAACAACTAATGATCTATCACAGAAATAGACATTGCTGCAGTGACCATGGCTGCATTTTTATTTCTATATCTCCCTCCTCCATTGATGGAATGAAAATGATACAGCAACATGATGAGAGAGAGCAGAATATAAATATTAGTGTTTACTTTTCCTGTATTGTTTGGGTCCTCCTCCCCAAGAAATTGGGAATTTTTAACCTATTAGCACTGGAAGGGACCATTTAGGCCATAAAATTCTATCCTCTATCCCTTGCAGGAATTCAGGTCAAAGCCCCCAATAGATGTCTCTCTAGCCAGTGCTTCAGCATATATAATAAAGGTCAGCCCACCATATCTGAGGTAATTATTTTCACTGTCAGACTGCTCTTAGTGTTAGGAATTTTTCCCCCTAACATTCATCAAAATCTGTCCTCTTCTAACTTAAATCCATTATTCTCTGTTTTGCTTTCTGAAACTATAAAGAACAGTTCTTAATCTTCTATATGAGATCCTTAAGGTATCATATCACTTCTTAGTCTTCTCAAGGGTAAGCATCCCCAGATTCCTCTATCTCTTGCATAAGACTTACGTCTAGTCTTCCGAACATTCTTATTGTCCTCTTCTGAACCAGCTCCCTTCCCCCACCTTTCCAATTTGGCAGTTGGGCACTTTGTTTTAATAGTGTAATCATGGGGACTACAGAAACCATTAAAATGTGGTCCATGGACTACCTATCCCTAGCCTAGCCAAACATAAAACAGGTCTTGTAATCCACAGATTCATTCTACATGGCTTAAGGTTTCTTAGGCTAAGTAAAGGTAAAGGTTTCCCTTGACATTAAGTCCAGTCGTGTTCGACTCTAGGGGGCGGTGCTCATCTCTGTTTCAAAGCCGAAGAGCCGGCGTTTGTCCGTAGACAGTTCCATGGTCATGTGGCCAGCATGACTACATGGAACGCCTTTACCTGCCTGCCGAAGCGGTACCTATTAATCTACTCACATTTGCATGTTTTCGAACTGCTAGGTTGGCAGGAGAAGGTAGAAGTAATACATGAGCAGGGCCATCCAAGAGCAATAAATTAATCCAATCAAATTTACAAAGCTGAAATGGCGTATTCAGTGGAACAGTACAGGCAAGGATAATTTCCTTCAGGTAGATCATAGCTTGCCATTCTGTCATATCTCCCTAAACTCTTCCCCACTTTCCTCCACTTTCTTTCACATGACTTCAGCACAGTAGTATCTGCTAGACTTCTGCGCTGTCCCACAGGGAAAGGTGTTCACTCAAGATTTTAGAGAACAAGAGTCTTTTCATAACCTCAATTACCACAAGGTCAACCTGCAACGGAGTGTTTGAGAATGCTGAAGTTTGCCCAGTCGGCAGCTGCGGCCCAGAAGCTGAGCTGGAACCAAGTTAGACTGTCACTCCTGTCTGTCAACTAATGACTGTCACTGGAGGGAATCTTGGCTGATAATTGGCTTTTTAAGGGGCCAGGGAAAGGATTTGTTGTGAACAAATAAAAGCTGCAGTAAGGATTACACCTTAATTGGTAATGCATAAGGGATGTTTTTTCTCTTACCTTCTTTCCCTCAGAACATAAAGCTGGAATAAAAAAAAAATCATTAAAAAAAATCAAATCAAAGAATTTGCTGACCGATCCTGCTTGCTGCACTTTCAGCAAGACTTAAAGCATTAAATCACTGGTTTGGCTAGCAATAAATACATATTACATTATTTTGCAATAAATATATTTATGCCCCGTTTTTGAGACCCATGCATAAGAATTGAAAATTACCGTAAAGCTGCTGGTAATTGATTGAAAAGTCTCTCCACCCTTCCCAGTTTTATTTATTCAAGAAGGGCTCCCAATAGGTCAAAAATATGTACACATTTTGCATGTACACACTCAGGACACAACAAGACGGCCATGTTAAAATATTTTCCTCCTGCCTGTGAGTGGCAAAAAAGCCTTCTGGCACACTTCGCACTGCCTTCACTGCCAAGCTCTGTCCTGTTTCAGTAACAAGGCTTGTGAGTGAGGCAGATCCCAGTTTTAATATGGGACAAGTTAAGGAAAGTTATTGGTGGACTTCCTGGCTTTATTTCTCCTCCCACTGAGTCTCACCTGTCAGTGGGAAAACCATCCATCACTTAATATGTGGTAGGCAGAGCAGGAGTTTTAAAAAGCAGGTTCAGCCACTGCCCAACCAACAGGTTACAAGATGCGATGGACAGAAGGCACAACCCTGAGGAACAAGAGGAAGATCTGCAATCAAGACAATGGTAAAATAAAGGAAATCTAAGTCTGGGACAGAAATGTAATTTGAGAAAACATGGACCTTCCCTAGTTCTCGGGAAGATAAAGGAACAGAGAGGGGAAGCATATTCAGATTTGCAAGATTCCGTTACTGTATCCTTATAATAAAAGTAGTATTAACCTGCATGATGTTGGGTTCCTAGTCTGGTCTACCTTGAAGGGCTGACATCGGCACAGAGGAGAAGTTACAAAGAGCATTAGGACTATACCTTCTGTTTTTCATTCCTTTCCTCCTCTATACCTGTGACTCTTCAGTGGGGCTGCCAGGTGCAGAGGGGAGTAGTGAAGCAGAAGGGAGCAACTGATCCTGAGTGAACTCCCAGTTCCACCCTGCTACAAGGGTATGGCAGTGCTAGCACTAATGGCTGTGGCCAATAGAAGAATGAGTCCATGGAGCAAGCCAAACAGTGAAGGAATAAGCAAATGGCATGCCCACCTGAGAAATAAAAGCTCTAAAAAGGCCACCCCCCAAAAAACCTCTAGATTGCAGAAGCAGCACAAATCCTGTAATGCAGCAAATGGTGACTGAATCAGGAACACACATCTGGCAGAACCTGGGTCTCTTTCCCAGTGTAACTCACCTGTCTAGGCAGAACAAGACAACCTACTCTGAATATATCACTAGTTCTGTGTTTTACACATAGGCCTTTTTCAAAACAGCATGAAACCCATATCCATGAGGAGCCACAGAAGACAAGGCGCTTCAGGAAAGTTGGCCATACACTACACAGGCTGATGCTTCTGTGGCATCTAGGCATCTGGTCTCTCCTGCAAGCAAAATCAAAAAGTCAAAGTGCCCAGTGATGGGAGGAGGCATGCCCACAGAAGCCTAAAGTAGCCAACAGAAGCATCATACAAGGTCACATTCTTCAAACTGGTATATCATGATCCAACTGAAAGACATCTTGGTGCTTTATGACAGAAAATATGGGAAGCTACTCTGTGCTAGCACACACAGTTTTTTCCATCTGGCTAATATGTGCAATGACTGGCATCAACCTCTCTGTAGTGTGGATGTTTAGGAACATGAATGATGAGGATAGATGGATGGTTGGATGAGCAAACCTCATGTGCAAGGAGCTAGAACTTTGACCTTGAAAAGGAGACGGATAACAAAAACCAGACTGTTGTCTTTTCCCTGGTGTGATGCAGTAGATGGGTGCATTGTTTATGGTATAAGATATTAGTATCTCCAGTAGGAATAGAGTCTCACTGGTTGAGGGGAATGTAGGCACATCCCTTAAATATTATCTAAGACATTCTCCTATAGAGGTGAGGGTATGATTTACAATATTTTATTTATCATTCCTATGTAACAAACCAAAACTATACAATCTGTAACCTTGCTTTGTTCAGGGTTCTTCTGCATTCCTTCATTGAGGAGGCAAGTGATCAATATAGTTGTGCATGTCAATAAACAATCTCCAATTGCTTTGGTTCCCTAGTAAAGTGGGATTTTCCCACAACAGTAGTTCAAGGCAAAGCTCTTTCCCATCCTCTGTTACTGAATCTTTTCTACACTGGATATGCAAAGCATGGATTCCATTCCTGAGCAATGATGTCTCAATCTATGAAAGAGTTCAACACACTCTGACGAATCTCCCTATCCAGTGAAGAATGTCTGGGGCCTGCAAGCCAGTTTCCAAAGCAGGAAGATGGACTGGCAACCACAGATTAAGAAGTATCCACCCCTAACATTAAGTTTATTGGTGTAGGGTGGTTGTTTGCAAAAGTGTCTTCAAATGGAAGAAGCAGATATTCCATAATGAGTTACATCTGGGTGTTTTTGCAATAGGTGACTTTCGTTTGTACTATGGTATTACAAAGTCTATAGGCTCCATAAGTGAACCCCTGATTCTACTAGCAAATCCATTGTTCCAAGTCCCTGCAAGGGGATGGGTCCTCCATAAGATATGCATTACAATTCTTATAATCCTTTGCTATTGGTCATTCTGATTGAGGTTGATGGATTTGTCTCCGAGGAAGTGATCCAGTTAAGTCAGAAAAAAAAAAACCTTTCCTCCTGTCAAGAACTATACTCAACTGTTCTAAATCAGACTTCTAAACTATACCCAGTGATTTAATTTAGGAGTTCCTACATTTCTGTGGCTTAAAGCAAAATGTGTTGTAGTCACAACCATTTGGATTGTTTGTGATGTCTTATAAACATGCCTGCTTTATGCATTATGCAGGCTCACTTTGATCTTCCCCTTGGAATCATAAGCCCTTGCTGACAATTACTTAAGTCTGACAGTCTTTTGGAAGAAAGCCATTAAATGCAAGCTAGGAAAAAAAATAGGGGATGGGGGAAGGAAGCTATCATTATTCAATAATTTATTCTAAAAAGGAAACTTCAACCCAAGTAGTAGCTCAATTTTCTCAAATGCAGCTGTAAATCCTTTCTACTAGTGACAAATCCCCATACATGGCAAGATGATGAGTTGCTAAAGAGAAGTTTTCAAACCCAGTTGGATCTCATCAGCCTCATAGTGTGGCCTTTACTCCGACCAGATATCCAACAACATCAAAGGGATTCTTGTTACTTAACTACCCCGTGATCTGCCCTGTAAGCCTGTAATTTCAGGACGATTACTTTGATTCCAGTGCTTTACTGGCAAGGCCAGCAAGCTCTTTTATACCTGCTTAATCTTAGTGATATAGTCAGATCTATTAAATCAGTTAAGTTCTTTATTGGTAAAGGTAGACACCTGCCATTACTTTCTTTGCATTGGGATTCATTATTAGACACTGTTGAAACTGCTCTGTTAGTATTTACATTCAAATCTAAGACATTTTTGTGGGACCTCCTGATGCAAGATAGGATCATCAGACAGCCACCAGAAGTATCTACTTCACAGAGCTGAATCAGATTGGTTATTTATTAGGGATTTTAATGCTAGAGCCATTCAACTGAGCTTTAACTGGCTTTATCCCAAAGCTCAGTGCAAAACTGTTTCCTGCCTTTGACAAGTTAAAAATAATAATCATTTGCAGCTTGATCCTTGCATCTGGTGTTCTCCTTAAAGCCTATAAATAGGGGGGAAACAAATACTGAAAAAAATTGGCCTCCATGGAGCAAAATAAATAAATAAATATTCTGGAGCAACTTACTGAATTGTGAGCTAGGCTTCAAGGTGTCAGGCCTATGATAGCAATCTCTGACTTGAAATGTAGCTAAGGAATTTGACCAAACTTCAGCTTAGTTAGGGCTATGGGCATAAATTGTGCTAATGAGTTTCTGCAACTTTTAAGTCTCATTCAAGTTTATGAGAAAATGCTACTTTTTTTCCCCCCCAAAAGAGAAGTTTGGTAAAATACTCAAGTGAGGGATCGGTTTCATGCATATATATGAGCTAACGGGGGCCAAGGAGAGTCCATGTGTCTAGCCTACATTATACCAACTTCTCCCCAGCAGTCAGCAGCATCCCTGATGTCCTACATTTCAATTACTTATCAAGGGAAAAACTTCTGTAGGAACTTTTCCTATGAGACTTTTCAGATCAGGAAGCCAGGGAGACTGTAGAGTGATGGAGGGAGATATAACAGAAAACAACATTGGTATTCCATGATACTTCACAATGATAAAATGACCTCCAAAGAAATTTGACAGTACTCTGAGAATAAAATAGAAGAACAGATGTTTATTTCCAGAGGAAGAGAACTCAGGATATTGGAAGGCAGGGTCAGTCCTGGGCTCTGTATTCTCCAACATTTTTATTTTTAATGACATCTAATTTGCAGAAGATAAAGAATTGAACGGGATAGTTAATACTTTAGAAGACAGAAATAAAATGCAAAACTATATTAATAGGTTATAGGCATGGGCTGACAATAACAGAATTAATTTTTACAAAGGCACGTGCAAAAATCTTCACTTCGGGATCAGAAAACAGATATAGAACATGGAATGCTTGGCTGGTCATAGTAGTTTTGAAAAGAAGTGCTTGTGAAAAAAACAACTGCAAACTGAATATGAGTCAGAAATGTGATACAACTGCAAAAATGGCAAATACAGTCTTAAGATTCAACAAAAATAAAGTTCTCATAATCATAGGTATATAGATCTACTTTTTAAAATATTTGTCAAACCCCAACCTGAATATCATGACCATTTCAGGGGAGCAAACATTAAGAAGGATTCAGATAAACTGGGACAGATTCAGAAAAGGGCAACAAGGATGAGCAGGGGAACAAAAACTACATTTTATGAAGAGAGGTCAAAGGAACTGGAAATGATTAGCCTTGAGAATTGACAACTGAATTTTGTTGTTTATTCATTTAGTCGCTTCTGACTCTTTGTGACTTCATGGACCAGCCCATGCCAGAGCTTCCTGTTGGTCGTCAACACCCCCAACTCCCCCAGGGACAAGTCCGTCACCTCTAGAATATCATCCATCCATCTTGCCCTTGGTTGGCCCCTCTTCCTTTCGCCCTCCACTCTCCCTAGCATCAACATCTTCTCCAGGTTGTCCTGTCTTCTCATTATGTGGCCAAAGTATTTCAGTTTTGCCTTTAATATCATTCCCTCAAGTGAGCAGTCTAGCTTTATTTCCTGGAGGATGGACTGGTTTGATCTTCTTGCAGTCCAAGGCACTCTCAGAATTTTCCTTCAACACCACAGTTCAAAAGCATCGATCTTCCTTCTCTCAGCCTTCCTTATGGTCCAGCTCTCACAGCCATATGTTACTATGGGGAACACCATTGCTTTAACTATGCGGGCCTTTGTTGTCAGTGTGATGTCTCTGCTCTTAACTATTTTATCGAGATTTGTCATTGCTCTTCTCCCAAGGATTAAGCATCTTCTGATTTCCTGACTGCAGTCAGCATCTGCAGTAATCTTCGCACCTAGGAATACAAAGTCTTTCACTGCTTCAACATTTTCTCCCTCTATTTGCCAGTTATCAATCAAGCTGGTTGCCATAATTTTGGTTTTTTTGAGGTTTAGCTGCAAGCCAGCTTTTGCACTTTCTTCTTTCACCTTCATCTTAAGGCTCCTCAGTTCCTCTTCACTTTCAGACATCAAGGTGGTATCATCTGCATATCTGAGATTGTTAATGTTTCTTCCAGCGATTTTAACTCCAGCCATGGATTCCTCAAGCCCAGTATGTCACATGATGTGTTCTGAGTACAAGTTGAATAGGTAGGGTGAGAGTATACAGCCCTGCCGTACTTCTTTCCCAATCTTAAACCAGTCCGTTGTTCCGTGGTCTGTTCTTACTCTCGCTACCTGGTCGTTATACAGATTCTTCAGGAGGCATACAAGATGACTGGGTATCACCATACCACTAAGAACTTGCCACAATTTGTTATGGTCCACACAGTCAAAGGCTTTAGAATAGTCAATAAAACAGAAATAGATGTTTTTCTGAAACTCCTGGCTTTTTCCATTATGCAGCGGATATTGGCAATTTGGTCCCTAGTTCCTCTGCCTTTTCTAAACCCAGCTTGTACGTCTGGCAATTCTCGCTCCATGAACTGCTGAAGTCTACCTTGAAGGATCTTGAGCATTACCTTACTGGCATGTGAAATGAGTGCCACTGTTCGATAGTTCGAACATTCTTTAGTGTTCCCCTTTTTTGGTATGGGGATATAAGTTGATTTTCTCCAATCTGATGGCCATTCTTGTGTTTTCCAAATTTGCTGGCATATAGCATGCATTACCTTGACAGCATCATCTTGCAAGATTTTGAACAGTTCAGCTGGGATGCCGTTGTCTCCTGCTACCTTGTTATTAGCAATGCTTCTTAAGGCCCACTCAACCTCACTCTTCAGGATGTCTGGCTCTAGCTCACTGACCACACCATCAAAGCTATCCCCGATATTGTTATCCTTCCTATACAGGTCTTCTGTATATTCTTGCCACTTTTTCTTGATCTCTTCTTCTTCTGTTAGGTCCTTGCCATCTTTGTTTTTGATCATACCCATTTTGGCCTGGAATTTACCTCCGATGTTTCTAATTTTCTGGAAGAGGTCTCTTGTCCTTCCTATTCTATTGTCTTCTTCCACTTCCGCGCATTGCTTGTTTAAAAATAATTCCTTATCTCTTCTGGCTAACCTCTGGAATTTTGCATTTAACTGGGCATATCTCCCCCTATCACTGTTGCCTTTTGCTTGCCTTCTTTCTTGGGCTACTTCTAGTGTCTCAGCAGACAGCCATTTTGCCTTCTTGGTTTTCTCTTTCTTTGGGATGTATTTTGTTGCCGCCTCCTGAACAATGCTGCCAACTTCTGTCCAGAGTTCTTCTGGGACCCTATCTACTAAGTCCAGTCCCTTAAATTGGTTCTTCACCTCCACTGCATATTCCTTAGGAATATTAGTGAGCTCATATCTAGCTGATCTGTGGGTCTTCCCTAATCTCTTTAGTCTGATCCTAAATTGTGCAAGAAGAAGTTCGTGATCGGAACTACAGTCAGCTCCAGGTCTTGTTTTTACCGACTGTACAGATGTCCGCCACCTTTGGCTGCAAAGGATGTAGTCAATCTGATTTCGGTGTTGTCCATCTGGTGAAGTCCATGTATAAAGCCGTCTCTTCGGTTGTTGGAAGAGAGTGTTTGTTATGCAGAGTGAGTTGTCTTGGCAAAATTCTATCAGCCTATGTCCTGCTTCGTTTTGTTCTCCCAAGCCATGCTTACCTGTAATTCCAGAATTGGAATTGTCATTTGACTGCCCACCTTAGCATTCCAGTCTCCTGTGATGAAAATAACATCTCTTTTAGGCGTGTTGTCCAGTAGGTGCTGCAGATCCTCATAGAACTGCTCTACTTCAGCTTCTTCAGCATTTGTGGTTGGGGTGTATATTTGGATCACTGTGATGTTAGATGGCTTGCCCTGAATTCGAATTGAGATCATTCTGTCATTTTTTGGATTGTATCCAAGCACTGCTTTCGCCACTTTACTATTAATGATGAAGGCTACTCCATTTCTTCTGTGGTCCTCTTGTCCACAGTAGTAGATCTGGTGGTCATTTGATGTGAAGTGGCCCATTCCAGTCCATTTCAGTTCACTGATGCCCAGAATGTCTATCTTTAATCTTGACATCTCACCAATAACCACATCCAATTTGCCCTGGCTCATAGACCTTACATTCCATGTTCCAATGGTGTGTTGATCCTTAGAACATCGGATTCGCCGTTCACCACCAGCACCGTCGACTGCTAGCTGTCCTTTCGGCTTTGAGCTAGCTTCATCATCACGTCTGGGGCTAGTTGAACTCATCCTCTGTTGCTCCCCAGTAGCATTTTGACCATCTTCCGACCTGGGGGTCTCATCTTCCGATGGTATACCGACATATCTCTAGTTGTACTGATCCATTTAGTTTTCACGGCAAGAATACTGGGGTGGGTTGCCATTACCTTCCCCAGGGATTGCATTTAGTCTGACCTCTCTGTCATGACTTTCCCGTCTTGGGTGGCCCTTCACGGTTTAGCTCATGGCATCATTGAGGTGCTCAAGTTCCAGCACCATGACAAGTTAACAATCCTTTGCTGAAGGACAACTGAATAACATTCTTCAAATACTGAACAGGATGTCCCAGAGAATAAAGCAAGAGCCCTTCCTTAATGTTCCATGGAATAACAGATTTAAGTTACAAGAAGGCAGATTTTGACTGACTATTACATGAAACCTCCTATCAGCAAGAGCAGTTAAATAGTGGAATAAACTATTAATAAAGTAATAATATATATATATATAAATAAATAAATAAAATTAATAAACTGATTAACTCTTCACTAGATACGTTCAAGAAACCATCTCTGATCGTGTCCCTAATTTGGATTCTTGTACCAAGCAGAGTGATTTTATAGCACTATCAAAGCATATTTAGTGGGAAGTAAATTCAGTTTAACTAAGTGGAACTTGCTAGAACACCTTCTAACTTACATCAAATTCCAGGTCAATAACGCATACTTCACTGGGGCCCTTGCAGTGACTGGAGTCTCACCCAATGCTTCCACTGTGTGCTGAACTATTTCAGCTGCTGCTTTTCTTCTGTACTACCAAAACCCTTTACAACTTCCTTCTGCAGAAGAAAGCAAGAAAATGAGAGAGTTAATTTACTGGCAGAAAAAAAAGATGGCCTCAATAGGTAGAATTCCAGATGGAATGTATTTATATATGTATAGTTCACCAGGAGGGTAGCTGCTGATGCCATCCCATCACAGCCAGCTGTACCCCCTCCAGAAAGGGAAGGAGGAACAGCCACTCAGATACAGATGGGCTGCACTTCAGATTCAAAGCCAAAACAGTAGTTCAGAGAGGGTGTGACTGTGCTTGCTGAACCTGTCAGGAGGTGAACGACAATCTGAGTCAAGGAGGCACCAACAGCATGTCCATGGCTGCTGCTCCAAAGCCCCTTGTCACACCTTGGGCCTGTTTGGACCTCCAGCTTCCAGAAAGAAGTATCTTTTTTGAGGAGGTCCTGAGCGGTGTACCATGTATACCCACATGCTCTCCAAAGGACCTTTTTTGGCTTCAGATTGAAAGCACAGCACATCCCTAGACCAGAAATGGTATTTTTTACACATGTAAAAAAAGGAGCAGGGCTTCAATCACACAGCCATAGCCACCAACTTGCTTTTTTCGACACCCACCCCCCTGTGGATGCCCCTGGCTCACTCAAAAATCATACTGTTGTGCTGTTAGCTGTTGCTGAGACAGACGATACATTCCTCATGGGAATGCAAAAGAATAATTAGTGCTATGATGCCTTATTGATGATGAGGACAGGCAGACAAACAGGCCTATAGGACATTTTAGGCTGGTGCAGGCACACCCCCTCCCATCTCTTTTGCCTTGGGTTGCAGTAGAGGCCAGATTTCTGTAGAGGTGTTTGCCAATGCATTTTGGAAGGGCTAATCTGGTGTTACAGAAGTTCAAAGGAGAAGGAGAAGGAGGGCTCTCTTGATAAACACTGTAATGTGTAGAGAAGGCAGGAGATCATAGACATCATGCATTGATCATAGAGTAAAGCTTTCAAAGACTTAGAAGCCACATGTATGAAGAAACATTTTATTCTATACTAAAGCCCACACATTAAGATGAAACTTCTCCAAGTTACATTATTTAGAAGAGATGCATTATAATGTCCCAAATCAGTAATGTGCTTACAAGGGAGAATGCCTGGCCTTGGACTGTATTCACTCCACCACCAGGTTAAAATGACTCAGACATTTTAAACAGATGGCATTTTAAGCTGGCTGAATACTTCTGTTTACTGCTGTCAGTTTAACTGTGCTTACTGTATGTATATGATTTTCAGTTGAGGTTTTCATATTGCAATGATATTTAACTGCGTAGAAATTTCTGGAATCTTTCAGGCTGCAGGTGTAGGTTTTACATTCTTAAAACACAGAAAAGGAATATACTATTTTGTAATTTTGCTATTTCTTCAGCAAAGATTTTAACAATCTATTTCCTACACAAATAAAACTATGACTTCTTACCAGATTATTCTGGGTTTTGCTAAGACCAACAGATCCAAAAGACTATCAGAATAAAACAACAATAATCAGTATGACTATGAGACACAGAGAATGTTATGCTTGCCAAACATTTGAGTCAAATCTCAAACATATCATTTACGTTTTTAGTCTTATAGGCAGCTGGGTTATGCTTAGATTATAGTGATATGGACACCTACTTGGCAGTAAGTAGCAATAAATTCAGTGAGGCCCATTTTAAAATATATATACATATGATGAATTCTTCTGTATTTGCTGAATTTTTTGGAATAAAGACGGGTTTTCTTAAAAATATATCATTAACATAAAACAGAGGTTACTTCCATATCATATAACCACACTTTAATATCATAACTTTATTTCTCAGGAGTAACTTTTACTTATTGAGCTGTAATTTGTATATTTGTAATTTGCTATACTACAGAACTTGATTTCCATCACCACCACCTTTGAAATTGTCTCATGAATTTGAAATGGGATCTATACTTTTAAAAAAAAAGGATATCATTACATTGTCCTGCTAAACATTAGAGAGAGAAAGAGAGAGAGAACAGATAAATTTGCAAACTGCATGATCCTCAAATCTATCATGAAAGCAACATTTTGCAGTTAAGACTGTGCCAAGAATCACAAAATAGGTTTGATTTCTGTAATATGAAGACATTGGCTGAACTCAGTTAAGTTAAATTCTGGCAATTATCTGAAAACCTCAATCATTTATCATCAACTGTCTCAAATTCAATTTTATAACTGATCCGTTGTTACTTTAGCATTTCTTTTCCCTCACATATGAAATCAGAAAGATTAACAAGAGTCCCCATTGTGTTTTTTCTTGTGTGCTTTACTTTTTAAAATACTTGGATCAATGGAATGCTAAAGTAGCTCTAAATGAAGGCATCAGAAATTCAGGCATCATTTACTTCCTGCTTGCTTTTTCTTTTAGATGTATTTGATTTGACTAATATGGAATGAATATGAGAAAGAGGTTTGTCAGATTACATAGATGATAATCATTACCTTGGTGTCTTAATTACAAATTTAACAAACTACTTAGCATACATTATGTACCACAAATACTACCAAAGTAATGAACCCCTTGGATACTTGTCAAAGCAGTGATTCTCAAAGTGTGGTTCATGGACCACCAGTGGTTTGCAGAGCTCCACCAGGTGGTCCAAACAAGCTTTCCCATGTTCACAAGCCAGGGCCAGCTCCCTGCCTCAGCCCTACCTCCCTCTGCACATCAACCTACATTGATGAGAATCATTAGCCAACTGTAATGGTATGTGGGGATGACCTTGGGGGACAGGAGGAAGAGCCACAGACTGGACAACTAGCATGTAATATATATCTCAGTCCACAGAAGGAGAGAAGGTGTGGGAAGCATTTCAGAAGGGACCCTCCCAAGTTTTCTGGAGAGTAAAAGAGGAGGAGGGAAGAAATACTTTCAGTCCTGCAAGATTCTGTTAATGTAACCTTGCAATAAAGATAGAGCTAGGATTCATAGCTCCTGTCTCCTTGAGCATACATACTGACCATTAGTGAAAACTCACTTGCATACCACCTTAATTCCTGCCCCCTCCCTTTTTTTTTTTTGCAGGCATTATATTGATCTGGCCAGAATTTGCTCCTTGCCTTAAACCTAGCCACCCCTCATGTTGGCACTCAGCTGGCAAGAACCAGTTATGGCTTCTGCATATGTTGATAGTCACCTGCTTTATGCAAATGGATCAGATGCTGAAAACTGGCCAACTGAAGTATACACTGATAATACCAGTAACATCATGCAGACTAAATTCAGAAAAAGAATTTAGGTTTCTAATGCAGTTATAGATAAAGAGTCTGCCTTTTCTGTGCTAAGTGGAACTATGATCTCATACAAACAACCCCAAAAGAAAGATGGGAATAATAATTGAACTTTATTGATATGAGATTCAACTCTTTCTAGTTCTGTACCAATCAGAAACCTTTATTGAAGATAATTCTTGACTAACATGAATTACAGGTGGCAAGGAGTATATACTGTAAAGTAATTACAATGGTAAATAAATACTTAATTTTTGGTGGGGGTTTCAGCATTTAATTTTAAAAGGCCCCTACATTTTTCCCCCAATGAATTTCCATGCTTTTAAAGGTGAAAACTTAGCTAGAGGGATATCTGTTTCATTGGGTGATTCCAACACATTATTTTGTGCTTTTTAATGGTGCACCATTTCAGAAAGTTAATTTAAAATATGGATAGAAACCTGGTTGTGATAATTTGTGAAATATAGGCTTATGAGCATTCTTATACTAGACTGAATATTAGATTTTTTTTTTAGCAGTGAGCTATGGACATATGAATCTGTGGGAGATGACGCAAGGTAATGATTGATTCCAGTAGTACAGACATTTTTGGTATGACTAGAAACCTTTGTTGTAGGTCTTTGCCTATTCCATGCCCTTAATGATGCCCCGTGGCCTTATTGATTCTTTAGAAATTCCTTTGTAAGACTGCTTGCATTTTTTTTCTCATGACTAATAAGTACAGTGACCATCTTTTCTTGGACAAAAATAAAGGACAAACCGGAAAAGCGGGAAAACCTGAAAGATGATCCTGTTGTTTATGTTTATACATTTGCTTTACAAATTTAGGGAAATTCAAGAGCGAAGCCAAGCAAAACGTTGCAAAAATGCATATTCTAATAAAAACATCTAAAATCAAACAGTATGTGTAAATTTGTTTTTTAAAAAGCCAGTTCCGTTTCCGTATTTTCCACGTGAATGAGAAAGACTCTGCATTAAGCGGTGCCATTTGTATGGTAAATGTTAAGTGACCAAAATAAAGGACAAAAGTGGGTTTTTGAAAAATGAATAAATCTAAAGGACAGCTTTCTGAAATAAAGGACTGTCCTTTATAATAAAGGACGTATAGTCACTGTACTAATAGGTAGAGTTTAGGCATTAGCACTGAAAACTGCCTGATACCAGGTCAGGTGATTTATCCATGTTCTCCCCAGACTAGTCTTCTCTAACTCAGGGACTCAGGCTCACCTATGTATGTAGGTAGGTAGGTACGTTTCTTAGTTGTATAAGTTTCCTGTTGTACAGGAGCTAGAGACAGCAGACGCAGCATTCTCTTTTCTTATTTTTCCCCGTAGCAGCAATCCAGAGTGACTGGTCCAAAGTCACCCAAAAGGTTTGTTGGCTGAAAGTAGGGTAAGAACCTGGGTCTTCCCCATGTCATTACAACTCTTTAACCATTACACCATACCTCTGCTCTAGTTCACAAAACCTTCTGAGATCTCGGAGTTGGAGATACTGGGGACTGAATGCAGCAGCTATTGCAGACACAGCAGGGACGTCATTCATTTTAATTTGCCTAGAGTCAGTTTAGGGTGAGATTTCAACCTAGGTTTCCCTGGTCATTATACAACTATCACTTTAGGTTAGTACTGTACATTAACTATAGCTGTCCAAATAAATGTTCTCAGATGATAGAGGAATGCATATATCCTACTCTGACATTCACCTTTCTTAAACTTATGATCCTAAACAATTTACAAAATATAACACAAGAACAGAATTGTTTCCTTTAGGCCTCTCATAATAAATTTTATTTTTCTTTTATTGATGCAAATGAAACATTCTGCTTGATCAAGAAGAAGATGCAACAGATTTTGCTTGTTGGGGGCTGTTTTATAAAGTCTTACTGTGTTTTACATTGCATTATAAATATATTTGACATTTCCAGCTGGTTCTCTTCTTGAATTTCAGTCTTAACATGCTTATTTTTGCTTTTCTTTCTTCATCATGTTCTGCAATTATCAATGGCAATCAGGACTAGCTCAGTGAGAGTTTGGCAAAAAAAAAAAAAATCCCTGAAACACATAAAGAAGAAAAAGACAAGAAAGATCAATGGGTTTTCCAGCTAAAAACCCAATCCGTTATTTTGTAAAATAAAAGTGCTTGTGTATAAATTGATTTAATTCCATTGACCTCAGTGGAGGAAACTGATTTAAGTTCACGCATGATTGCAAGGCTAACTAACACTTACCCCTTGATGATCTGTAGGTGGAATCATATGACAAAACTAAGCCATATTTTTATCCATCGCTTCATCTCCATTTTTTCTTCTCAGCTAAAGGCAAAGTCTTGAATGACTTGTTTTACGTTCAGACTGAAAGCCTGAAAAGTTCCATGCAATAGCACCCAACAGTTAATAGATATTGGTAAATCTGTCAGTGTCTGGCCTATTTGATGGTCATATCTTTTGACCTATTTTGTTCCATTTATTTTCTGCTTTGTTTTCTTTAATCTGCAATTTGTTTTTAGTCCACTGAAATATGCATTTATTAGGCATTTTCTCTCAAAATACTGTATACTTCAATATATCACTTCTGCAGAGAAAAGTGCCATAACATTAAAAAAGGTGCAGTTTAAATCATTTGATATAGGAACTACCACAGATAAAATCCTGAGAAATATATGCATACACTTTCCCCTTGCCCATAAAATTAACTGAGTTTTTAAAGTGAGCCTGTTGATCACTTTTGAGAGGAGTAAAAGCAAAAAAACTCCAATCCTTGAGACTTTTCATCTTCCCTGAGAAAAATAGCATAAGTTTAGGCCCCACTGGATATCTCCTAAACTTCAAGTCATAATATTTGTAATTTTCTACCAAAATGTTATCAGCAAATGAGGATCATGTAGGGTCTTTTTTATATTTTGTCTGTGCCAGAGTGAGAATTTTAGTGTGGGGTGCTCACAGGGGACTGACTAACAGCCAAAGATACAAGCTTTGTTTTGAGTCAGAACCAGTTGAAAAAGGCAAGATCAAATTCCACAGGGCTTGATTTACAAGACAGAGAAATTGGCATTTCAAATGTCCCTTTCTAAATCTAGTACACTCTTCTAAAAAAAAATGTGAAATAAGCCTTTAGTTAGTCAAGGATGTTATTCACTATAACAGAGAAGAGTATTATTAAATCTTAGGCCAGAAACATCCCCTGTTGGACAGTCCCTACAGCCATCTCTAACCAGAGTTGCCGAAAACTGGTGGCATTGTTCCTGCCATTCTGAAATGGGAAATCCTCAGAAACTTTAGTGCAAGGGAGGGAGGGAGGGAGGGAGGGAGGGAGGGAGGGAGGGAGGGAGGGAAGGAAGGAAGGAAGGGAGGAAGGAAGGGAGGAAGGGAGGGAGGAAGGGAGGAAGGAAGGAAGGAAGGAAGGAAGGAAGGAAGGAAGGAAGGAAGGAAGGAAGGAAGGAAGGAAAACCTAACCATCCCTTAGAAGATTCTAGCCCCATTGACATCGGTTCTACTATTCCTTTCGCAAAATGTTGAATTCTACAGTGAAGTACTTCAGCAAAAGATCGTTACCTTGTCATGGTGCTGGAGCTTGAGCACCTCAATGATGCCATGAGCTAAACCATGAAGGACCACCCAAGACGGGAAGGTCATGACAGAGAGGTCAGACTAAATGCAATCCCTGGGGAAGGTAATGGCAACCCACCCCAGTATTCTTGCCGTGAAAACTCAATGGATCAGTACAACCAGAGATATGTCAGTATACCATCGGAAGATGAGACCCCCAAGGTCAGAAGATGGTCAAAATGCTACTGGGGAGGAACAAAGGATGAGTTCAACTAGCCCCAGACATGATGACACAGCTAGCTCAAAGCCGAAAGGACGGCTAGCAGCCGACGGTGCTGGTGGTGAATGGCGAATCCGATGTTCTAAGGATCAACACACCATTGGAACATGGAATGTAAGATCTATGAGACAGGGCAAATTGGATGTGGTTATTGGTGAGATGTCAAGATTAAAGATAGACATTCTGGGCATCAGTGAACTGAAATGGACTGGAATGGGCCACTTCACATCAAATGACCACCAGATCTACTACTGTGGACAAGAGGACCACAGAAGAAATGGAGTAGCCTTCATAATTAATAGTAAAGTGGCAAAAGCAGTGCTTGGATGCAATCCAAAAAACGACAGAATGATCTCAATTCGAATTCAGGGCAAGCCATCTAACATCACAGTGATCCAAATATACGCCCCAACCACAAATGCTGAAGAAGCTGAAGTAGAGCAGTTCTATGAGGATCTCCAGCACCTACTGGACAACACATCTAAAAGAGATGTTATTTTCATCACAGGAGACTGGAATGCTAAGGTGGGCAGTCAAATGACACCTGGAATTACAGGTAAGCATGGCCTGGGAGAACAAAACGAAGCAGGACATAGGCTGATAGAATTTTGCCAAGACAACTCACTCTGCATAACAAACACTCTCTTCCAACAACCGAAGAGACGGCTTTATACATGGACTTCACCAGATGGACAACACCGAAATCAGATTGACTACATCCTTTGCAGCCAAAGGTGGCAGACATCTGTACAGTCGGTAAAAACAAGACCTGGAGCTGACTGAAGTTCCGATCACGAACTTCTTCTTGCACAATTTAGGATCAGACTAAAGAGATTAGGGAAGACCCACAGATCAGCTAGATATCAGCTCACTAATATTCCTAAGGAAAATGCAGTGGAGGTGAAGAATAGATTTAAGGGACTGGACTTAGTAGATAGGGTCCCGGAAGAACTCTGGACAGAAGTTCGCAGCATTGTTCAGGAGGCAGCAACAAAATACATCCCAAAGAAAGAGAAAACCAAGAAGGCAAAATGGCTGTCTGCTGAGACACTAGAAGTAGCCCAAGAAAGAAGGAAAGCAAAAGCCAACAGTGATAAGGGGAGATATGCCCAATTAAATGCAAAATTCCAGAGGTTAGCCAGAAGAGAGAAGGAATTATTTTTAAACAAGCAATGTGCGGAAGTGGAAGAAGACAATAGAATAGGAAGGACAAGAGACCTCTTCCAGAAAATTAGAAACATTGGAGGTAAATTCCAGGCCAAAATGGGTATGATCAAAAACAAAGATGGCAAGGACCTAACAGAAGAAGAAGAGATCAAGAAAAAGTGGCAAGAATATACAGAAGACCTGTATAGGAAGGATAACAATATCAGGGATAGCTTTGATGGTGTGGTCAGTGAGCTAGAGCCAGACATTCTGAAGAGTGAGGTTGAGTGGGCCTTAAGAAGCATTGCTAATAACAAGGCAGCAGGAGACGACGGCATCCCAGCTGAACTGTTCAAAATCTTGCAAGATGATGCTGTCAAGGTAATGCATGCTATATGCCAGCAAATTTGGAAAACACAAGAATGGCCATCAGATTGGAGAAAATCAACTTATATCCCCATACCAAAAAAGGGGAACACTAAAGAATGTTCAAACTATCGAACAGTGGCACTCATTTCACATGCCAGTAAGGTAATGCTCAAGATCCTGCAAGGTAGACTTCAGCAGTTCATGGAGCGAGAATTGCCAGATGTACAAGCTGGGTTTAGAAAAGGCAGAGGAACTAGGGACCAAATTGCCAATATCCGATGGATAATGGAAAAAGCCAGGGAGTTTCAGAAAAACATCTATTTCTGTTTTATTGACTATTCTAAAGCCTTTGACTGTGTGGACCATAACAAATTGTGGCAAGTTCTTAGTGGTAGGGGGATACCCAGTCATCTTGTATGCCTCCTGAAGAATCTGTATAACGACCAAGTAGCAACGGTAAGAACAGACCATGGAACAATGGACTGGTTTAAGATTGGGAAAGTAGTACGGCAGGGCTGTATACTCTCACCCTACCTATTCAACTTGTATGCAGAACACATCATGTGACATGCTGGGCTTGAGGAATCCAAGGCTGGAGTTAAAATTGCTGGAAGAAACATTAACAATCTCAGATATGCAGATGATACCACTTTGATGGCTGTAAGTGAAGAGGAACTGAGGAGCCTTATGATGAAGGTGAAAGAAGAAAGTGCAAAAGCTGGCTTGCAGCTAAACCTCAAAAAAACCAAGATTATGGCAACCAGCTTGATTGATAACTGGCAAATAGTGGGAGAAAATGTAGAAGCAGTGAAAGACTTTGTATTTCTAGGTGCGAAGATTACTGCAGATGCTGACTGCAGTCAGGAAATCAGAAGATGCTTAATCCTTGGGAGAAGAGCAATGACAAATCTCGATAAAATAGTTAAGAGCAGAGACATCACACTGACAACAAAGACCCGCATAGTTAAAGCAATGGTGTTCCCCGTAGTAACATATGGCTGCGAGAGCTGGACCATAGGGAAGCCTGAGAGAAGGAAGATCGATGCTTTTGAACTGTGGTGTTGGAGGAAAATTCTGAGAGTGCCTCGGACTGCAAGAAGATCAAACCAGTCCATCCTCCAGGAAATAAAGCCAGACTGCTCACTTGAGGGAATGATATTAAAGGCAGAACTGAAATACTTTGGCCACATAATGAGAAGACAGGACACCCTGGAGAAGATGCTGATGCTAGGGAGAGTGGAAGGCAAAAGGAAGAGGGGCCGACCAAGGGCAAGATGGATAGATGATATTCTAGAGGTGACGGACTCGTCCCTGGGGGAGCTGGGGGTGTTGACGACCGACAGGAAGCTCCGGCTGGGCTGGTCCATGAAGTCACGAAGAGTCGGAAGCGACTAAACCAATAAACAACAAACAGTGAAGTAAACAATTAGTGAAGCCATCAGTGGAGTATGCATTTAATCTTTTGGACTGCATTTTTCCCCTTGCTTTCAGATTCTGGAATACAAATGGGCCTGTTACCCATAATGCCTTTATCTATGGATTTGCAAATTCATAATTAGTAAAAATAGGCATTATCTGCGGTAAAGGTTTCATATAGGTTTTAGGGCCTGGTTTTTGTTGCTTTACCTATGTGCAAAATGACAGACAGATTTTTATGCATGTTTAACATATATTTTAAGGTCTTCTTATCCACTGATTCACTGTCTGTAGTTGTTTGGCTGGAATAGAAATGTCACCTGTATTTTATACCATGATTCAGCCATATGAAATTATGGTTTATGTCTTAGGCATATGATGGCATATGATCAGAGGCAAGAGGATCAACCTTGGCAAGCTGGCTCATGATAGAGTTTTGTTGTAATGGTAAGACTTGAAGGGAGAAGAAGGCCAAAGATTGCTCGTCTGCCATACAACCACTAACAACAATAACAACAACAAGTTTAGAACATCACAGTCCATGGTTTATCCCAGCCAAATTTGTTGTTGAATTCCATGGAAAATTGCACAGACAGTTAGAAGACCTGTCCATAGACTTAACTGTGGTACCTGAGCATGAAAGGACAGATCTAAGTCCAGCTAATGAGATATAGGGACTCAAGGAAACAGTGAGTGAATTAGTTTCTATTCCCTGGAGATTGTCTCTAAGAATTATAATGAGTGGCCTAAATAAAGGGTTAGGAAGACTAGGTAGGAGATAAACAACAGAGCTCCAACAGCATGAGCGACTTGGAGATGAGGGTAGACAATTATATATATATAATTGTCTACCCTCATATATATATCAGATTTTGCTGAATGCCTCATCTTATCGAACACGTGATCTGCTTAACCTCCCATAGCTGAATTCCAAAAAAACAGTTGATACATCTTTCATGTGCTTCTAGGATACAAATGTTTTACAAGCAACTTTTCTATAGGGAAATGTATTTTGGTTTGTGCTTTTCCCTAACATATACAGTATATTTTCTATGAGTGTGGGTATGTTTTTCCTAATATAGGCATTAGCTGCCAGCTACATTGCCCATTAAGAGATGTGCAGATTTGGGTCTCCATATATTTCCCAGATAATTCTATATATTTGGCAGGTCTGAATCAGTATATTCACCTAAAATGTCTGATGAGCCAGATCTGTCATCCAGCCATGCCCAACCAATAAAACTGAACTGATTGGTGGCTACAGCAGCTTTTAACAATTTAGTGTTCACTTTCTCACTCACACGCTTTCTTTTGATCTTGCCAGGTGGCTGGGAAGTATCAGCATCATCTGCATGTTATTAATAATCCCTTTGGCCCAATTTCTATGAATGCCCTTAGGGATATTACATACAATTTCTGCTGCAGATCACGGTGCTGGAAATGCGATTCAAAATATAGCCCAAGGAGATAAACAGCATGGATTCCATGTTAACACTGTCTAGCATAACAAAGATCAAAGCTTGACATTTGCTATTTGCATTCTGTGTGTGTCTGTGTGTGTTTATGACTACATATAAAAGCTGCTTTTAAGAACCCTGTACATGTTCAAGATCAGCCCTCGGATAAATAGTGTTTAATTGCTATACTGTTACAGCTTCTGTTTTGGAGGAAAAGAAACAGTAGTGTGGGAAATGCATAGGAATTATTACAAGCACATAAGAAAGGGGAATCTTAACTATGACATATTGCTCAATGAGGCCCTAATGTACAATATGCAAACTGCTTGGAAATCATGCAAAGATGAAAAGCATGATAAAAATGTAATAAGCTAACCACTCTACGTAATTAATAACATCAGCTGTGCATCAAGAGCTGCACATTCCCTACATGGACTATTAAACACCAAATCCAAAGCAGAATTACTTTATGCATCTAAAGCCTATGAAACAATTACTGTAATCATTTTTGATGCATAAGCTATGTAAAAGCATCTGTTTTAATCTCTTGACATCCCCTTGCTTGGGTTTGCTGTCATAGACCTCAAGGCATTCTCCTTGAGATATAAGGCTTTTGACATAACAGGCATTTTCTTAATTATGGGATAGGAAAGGTAGATGGCAAATGATAATTCCTGTAGAGAAGAAATTGAGGTAGCCCTGGTTGGAATCCTGATATTAAAGAACTAGGGATCAGTTAGCAGAACATAAATATAGCTATCTGAAGTCAGCTAAAGAGAGGACTTAAGGGCATTCCAGGTGGGGATGCAAGAGAGGAAGAAAGAAAAGGAATCTCTAGCTTGCTATTTCTACTCCTAATACCACTGGTGGCCAATAGGATGAAAGGTACAAATAACTGATGGTTCTGGAGCAGGACCTCCAATGGTTTCCACCTGCAGAAAAGAATTTTGATAAAACAGTGTGAATGCAAAGACTGCAGCTCTGGGAGAGAATTGTGGTTATTCTTGTATCTTTGCTGCCAAATAAGTCTTTCAACCAACAATGGGATTTGTTAAAACTAAAGATACTCAGGGCAGAGAGAGGAGGGGTGGGGGATTGCTATCTAGCAATGCTTGTTTCTGAAAGATTGGTAGAATTTTCTTTAAAAAATATAGTCCAAAGAAGAAAATATTTTCTAAGGTGAGAATTTCACACCTTATCATAACCATCTTTCAAGGGAATACAAACATTTTGCAATAGAAAAACTGGTAGGTTTTTAACTATGAGAAACTACCACTCCTGCTGATGCAGAGACTTATTTCTTCTCATTCTTAGATGGCCGTGTATGGCCTCAATAGAGAATAGGCTAGTCTGTGATTGATGCGTAATATAAAATTCCTGCCATCAAACAATCTCTTTCTTTAGACTTGCAGTGAAGGAATTCCATTTAATGGGGTTACTCTGGGTGTGAATGGAGGAAGATGATATGAAACAGCTGGGTAGTAAACCCAGCAGATTTTGGCTTGAGGGAGGAAGGTGAGAGGGTTAAAAGGACAAGTTCAGAAAACTAGGCAAGTTAAGACAGGTGAGAAAAGGAGTGAAGAAAAGATGGTAGGGGGTCTCCTTGGGTTTCAAAGCAAAGAAAAAATCAAGCCAGGAGTCTTTGTCTCCATGAATTGGATGAAATAATAATTTGCTCAATTGTTGTTTTACATATAACAGCAAGTCTGTTTTGTATTTTTGCTTACCTTAGTTTCATTGAATCAGGGCATATTAAAAAAGAGAAAAAAAATACCTATATGTGGATCTAGACCCATTTCAGATGGTAACTGTCCAGAATTGAAACAGAGAAGTTAGCAATTAAACCTAGGCCTATGATTTACTGGAGGAGATATATCATTTAACTGTTTCATTGTCAATATTTTTATTTCTCCCTGAACAGCATTTTTTCTTCTAAAGGTGAACATATGCAGTCCCCTGTTTTAGTGAGTATTATTTTTACTATTTGAGGAACATGTAGTTAAGTCCTGTTTATGTTCCTTTATGATTCTGGGCTCTTTAAAACTTAAGGATTATATAATTAATTGTTGTACAGAGGAAAACCAGAAGGAATGAGTAGTTATGAACACAGCGCCTGGCCCCAATGCTACATACATTATAAATACATTATTATTAATAATGATAATAATAATAATTCATGCTTCAGTATCTGGAAAAATTAGATTTCTGGATTTAGGCACAGGTCTCTGTAGCCTCTCAATCATTGTATTGTATAAATAAACTATAAAGCATTATATATGATTTCCAATGGAACTGAAGCAGTTAAATTGTCTTCTATAATGTGCAATGAGTAATGACCAAATTAATTCAAAGAGAAAAACAGAAATGTTCTGGCCTGCAAAATGATAGTAGTCTGACATCTCCATGCATTTGAGGAATTAGAACAGAAATGTAAAAACACATAACTGAATGTCTTTCCCCCTTTCCCATGGGATGATATATGCCTCCCACACAGGGGTGTGTGGTCAAAAACCTCAAGGTGGCAACCATAAAATTGCAATCAAAGCACCTCCTGTTTGTTATGTATGTTATGTTTGTTATGTACATGTAATACACATAAAACAACTACTGCCCTCTTGACTTTTCTGACTACACCCAGCACACACCCCTGCTTCCAGCAAAGTTAAGGAAGTGTTCAAGACAGGAGCATTCAAAAAGAAAGGCCTTCCTCAGAACTAGCTTTGCATTTTGCTGACTTAAGATTACACCTGAGAATAACAGGAAGCTCTTCTTTTTTCATTGTGTAGCATTTGAGACATGGCAGGCCGGTAGTCTTCCCAGGAATAATAATAATAATAATTATTATTATTATTATTTTATTATTATTATTTTGTGAACTTGGGTGGCTTGATTAATTAGCTGGAAGTTAAGAATTTGTTTGATTTCCATGTTCTGTGCATCTAGTGACTTTTTTCTTTCTTTTCTTTTTTCTTTTAGCTTTCTTTTCCTGGGAGCTTATCCTTCGGTCACAGCAAATCCATTAGTAGCCTCTTTTCCAATCATTCTTTCTCCATTATCTGTAAGAGGACAAATGTTTTCATGTGAAATAAGCAAATGGCCTAGCCCAGTTCATCCCTCAATAATCTGTGTACTGCTTTTCTTTTCTTTCCCTTTTTCTTTCAAAATTGGAGTACAATTAAAATATATTTTTGTAAAAAATCAATCACTTTGTTTCCTATCTTCTGGCCCAAAGAATGGACCTCTCCTTTTGCATCCAGCAAACAATAAAATGCAATATACATATTTCAAAACAACCCAAGTACAGTGCATAAGTAATCAATTATACAGGTTTTCATCTCTCAGACCCTCAGTTACTACTAGAATGGCTTCTCTGAATTATATGGTATTTCTGAAATGAAAATGTTCACTAGATTGTTCATGTATTCAACCAAATGTATAGAGGACTTCAAACTAGATAAAGAATGGGACCACACACAAAGCCCCATTCCTTTCTTTTCTCGACCTCCATGCTTTCAGCTGGAGATCTGAAGACAGGCTTGTTCTCATTTGCTTAAACTCAAGTACAGCTCTCTGTGCCAGACAGACCCTTAAAAAAAGATTGCCAGTTCACATGAATTCACTCGCATCCATACAAACTCTCCTTCAGAGTGTCTACCAGTTGAATATGTGGAAGCTCAGGAAAGAAAGAAGGTAAGAACGATAAGCACACTGATTCTGAATGGTGTACAAGCTCTCCGAATGTCCATCTACTGTTAGAATATTAAGATACATTCTAACTGGCCCAATTTTCCACCACAAATATCCCTAATTCACTGTTTCTAGTTTGCCCTTGGGAGTGCCTCATTTAATGTTAGTATGAATTGTTAGTATTGCCATTCTTTGAATTTCCTTCCCTGGGCCTCTATCACTTAATTTTCATAGTGAGGAAATGGATGCATCATCCCTCGTCAATTCATGCAGAAGTTCACAATAGCACCATAAATCTTGAGAACCGATTGTAATACAAAAATGATTTTTTTTTCCCCTAAGGTATATATAACTGAAATCACATACCTTCCTGCTTTCGATATTGATGCAAGAACAGACAACTGAGGAATAAATAGACCATAGGTCAGAAGGTGAAGAAGCATTATTTTTAAAATGTATTGGGACTGCAGATCCCAGAATTAATAGTCCTCTAGTTGCAATTTGAAGAAGGCTGGTGTAGGTTATTCAGCATTGTTTTGGTGTATAACTGTGTGTCTATCCATAAATGTATATACATGCTCTGGCAGTAATTCTTCTTATAATTATGTTATCTTCTTTGTGGAAGGTAAATACAGAATATGTAACACTGAGATATTAGTGGGGTAGGCTTTTCATGCTACCTAGGAAACTTCCCAGGCTGAGTCTTCAGCAATATAGTTCTTAGTTACTAAAAGTTCCTTCAACAGCAAAGAGTAAAAATTCAGCAGAGAAATGCTCAGAGAAGATTCAGTTCCTGCCATTGCTAGTATTCCTACCTATCTTCATCCTTGTTTAGAGGTGGGTACACCTCTACATAGGAACTGGAAGTCATACATTTGTAGAGGTAAGTTTTGATAACTGAAGAATACAGAGGAAGAGGTAGGGGTCTAATCTGAGATTTTGCTTTTTTTTTTTAATTTGGGAAAATCTGGTTGTTATTCCCCCACTTTTGGTTTACAAGGATCTGATAACAATCCTTTAGTTTCTCATGAGCTGAAAGAACACTAGTCCTTTAAGGGCACTGCAGAACAGAATCTTGAGTAACTTGAAATACTATTTTCAGACAGTAATGTAGTACAAAACAGATGATGAGCAGTGTTGTCGTGGAATATCGCACCGAGATGAATTGTGAACATAAATATCACAATGCAAATGTTTATGGATGAAAATCCAGATGAAATCCAAATGAAGAAATGGGAGGAGATTACTTTTTGGTATCAGAATAAAAGCCTCTGAAACCACTTCTGCTAAAGCTGACTAGTTAAAAAAAAAAAAAAAACTTTGATCGGCCATTCATCTTTCAATGTTCCATCCAGTATAACTGTGATCTCAGAGTTTTAATTCAAATACCAACATTTTCCAATCAAATGGTCTGGTGAAAAAGTTAAAAACCCACTTGAGTTATGTGTCAATACCCTTTTCCCTTCCTGCACAGCAGATATCTCTGCTATCAGCCCCGTGAGCAATGGAGCTCTGTTCCAGAGTTTGTTGTGCCTTGAGAATCAGGCAGAGGAAGGAATTTGATCCATTTATAATTGCAAAGTGTTGATCGACACTTCACAGCCTGACTTACATAAGAGACCTTTTTTTTTTCAGTTAAGTGTAAAGATTTCACTAATGAAAGAAGTTTTGCCTGAAGTCAAAGCAGGACCATTACCTTGTCAGATTTGAACTTGCAGAAATTGAGTAGTGGCATTCAACTCTGATGTATCAGCTTTGCAAGAATGAAATGCCTGCAGGTTTTGGTTAAAATTACAAGTTAGAGGAGACATTTATTTTATTTATCTATTTTATTTTCTATCCCGCCTTTATTATTTTTATAAATAACTCAAGGTGGTGAACATACCTAATACTCTTTCCTCCTCCTATTTTCTCCACAACAACAACCCTGTGAGGTGGGTTGGGCTGAGAGAGGGTGTGACGATTGCCTTATCCTAAATAAAACTCTCAGACTCAAAATGTCAATTCAGGTTCTGGATTTATTTAGAAAAGAGTGCAAACAGGTAAAAAGCTGAGAATGAGAAAAGCGCGCCTAAACTCAAACTAAATAGCATCTTTGCAAACAACACCCCACCCCCTCCCTCACATACAGTTCACCCACATTCCCAGGTGCTCCTAATGAGCTCTGCTGATCAACAGGCAAAAAGACCTTGACATTTCAGAGATAGCCTAAACACATTCCTCTGGGCACAGATCAGCACGTCTTCTGTACAAGGCTCTCAGCAGCACCCTCCCAGCCCGGACACGTATCAGCACCTTGGCAAACAAACCATTACGATGTAGACAAACACCGGAACGGTGAACATGACATACCGCCCCCCTTGAAAAAATCAACTAGCAGAGGGTTTGGAAGGGTAGGCAACATGAAAAGCATGTGTTAAGTGAGGGGCAAGAACATCGCATGCAGCAACCCATTCAGGATGGGGAAAGTGTTTCCAGCGGACAAGGTATTGCAGAGACCCATGCAGTCGGTGAGAGTTGAGCACTTCTTTAACCTCAAAATGTTGCTGGCCATCAATCATGATCGGTGGAGGGGGAGGTGAGCGGGAATGCCAGCGAGCCGAATCCTGAGCAGGCTTGAGTAAGCTGCAGTGAAAAACAGGATGCAAACACTTCAAATTATGAGGCAAATCCAAACGAACAGTGACAGGATTGAGCACGGCAGTAATTGGAAATGGCCCAATGAACTTAGGAGCCAGCTTCCTAGAGGGCTGGGGGGACTTTATAAACTTTGTAGAGAGATAGACCAAATCCCCTACTTGAAAAGCTGGCTGGTGGCAATGGTGATGATCAGCATGCTGTTTATAAGCCTCTTGAGCCTCACGAAGAGCGGTGCGAATAACGGGCCAGGAATCAGCCAGCCTGGAGCCCCAATCGCAAGCACCAACAGCCAGAGCAGGAGGCTGGGGAAATTCTGGAATGGGAACAAAATCCCTACCAGAAACAATATGAAATGGGGTTTGTCCCATGCTCTGGTGAACAGCATTATTGTAAGCCACTTCAGCGAAAGGGAGCAAGTCAACCCAATCATCCTGATGATAATTTACATAAGAGAGAAGGAATTGCTCCAAAGTGGCATTAAGGTCCTCAGTGGATCCGTCAGTCTGGGGGTGCCAAGCGGTGGACAAAGCCTGCTCAGTGCCAATCAATTTCAAAAAAGCCCGCCAAAACTTGGAGGTAAATTGTGTGCCCCTATTGGTCACCAAACAAGAGGGGCAGCCGTGAGGACGGTACACGTGTACCAAAAAAAGTTTAGCTAGCTGTTGTGCCAAGGGAATAGAAGTGCAGGGTACAAAATGACCCTGCTTAGAAAAATAGTCCTTGACCACCCAAATGACAGTTTTCTTCTGAATGGGGGGTAAGTCTACAATGAAATCCATGGAAATCACATCCCAGGGGTGGGCAGGGTCAGCCACCGGCTGTAGAAGTCCCTGTGGCTTACCAACAGAACGTTTGGACATCACACAGACAGGACAAGAAGCCACATAGGCTTTGACATCCTTACGTAGGGTGGGCCACCAGAATTGTCTCCAGATCAAATGTAGGGACTTCAAAAACCCAAAGTGACCAGCCTGCTTACTGTCATGACAACGAGCCAGTATAGTAGGACGTTGAGAGTCCGGTACATACAACTGCCCTTTAGCCCAAGCGAGGTCATGCTCCATGGACACCTTGCCAGGATTAGCAAGCAGCCAGGGATCAGAACGCAGTGCAGAAACAAAAGTAAAGCGCAAAGCAGGGGACAATGGAGGCGGCTTGCAAACCGGCGAGGAAGGAGGTGGGGGCTGGCCCCAAGCACTGCTACGGGTGACAGCCACCAAACCCAGTTGTGGCCCCGATGGAACAGTGCCAATTACATCAGAAACCGGGCTCTCATCTTGTGGCAACCTGGAAAGGGCATCAGCCAGAAAATTCTTCTTGCCAGGTATAAATTTAAGCTGGAAATTAAAACGGCTGAAAAATTGAGCCCACCAAATCTGCTTTGGGCTGAGGCGCCAGGGTGTACAGAGTGCCTCGAGGTTGCGGTGATCAGTCCAAACCTCAAAAGGGGAGGAAGCACCTTCCAAGAGATGCCTCCAAGCCTCCAAGGCAGCCTTAACAGCAAAAGCCTCTTTTTCCCAAACATGCCAGCGTCTCTCTGTCTCGGAAAATTTCCGAGACAGATATGCACAGGGCTTCAAAAGCCCCGCAGAATCCTTTTGTAACAAAATAGCTCCAATTGAAAAATCAGAAGCATCAACTTGAATGACAAAAGGAAGGTCAGGGTTAGGGTGGGAGAGAACGGGCTCCTCAGTAAAAAGAGCCTTCAGCCGATCAAATGCAGTCTGACAGGCAGGAGTCCAATTGAGCACGGCCCCCGGGCTCTTAACTTTTCGGGTTTCCCCTACTCCCTTAGTCCGTAACAAATCAGTTAGGGGCAGGGCAATTTCAGTGAAACCCCTGACAAAGGATCTGTAAAAATTGGCAAACCCAAGGAAACTTTGAAGTTGACGCCTGGTCCTGGGTCATTCCCAGGAAAGCACAGCTTGAATCTTAACAGGATCCATTTCAATGCCCTTATCAGAAATCCTGTAACCAAGGTAATCCAAGCAAGACTTATGGAACTCACATTTAGACAGCTTAGCATAAAGCTTGGCAGCCCTAAGCTTGGTAAGAACCTGTTTAAGCAGTTGTGCATGTTCCTTTAAGGTTTTAGTATAAATGAGGACATCATCCAAATAGACCAAAACCCCCTTAAACAAGTGGTCATGCAAAACTTCATTGATCAGTTGCATAAATACCCCCGGCACCCCTGCCAGACCGAAAGGGAGAACCTTATACTGAAAAGAGCCCAAAGGGCAATTAAAGGCTGTTTTCCATTCATCCCCCTCCTGAATGTGAATGCGGTAGTAGGCTTCGCAGAGATCCAACTTTGAGAAAACCCAGCCAGTGGACAGATGCTCAAGCATGTATTTGACGAGAGGCAGAGGGTACTTGTTGGAAAGGGAGGTGGAATTTAATCCACAGTAGTCCGTGCACAGTCTCAGGCTGCCATCCTTTTTCTCCCGAAACAAAACAGGAGCCCCGACCGGCGAGTTTGCCAGTTCAATGAAGCCTCGAGCCAGGTTCTTGTCAATGAACTCCTGCAAAGTGGCAAGTTCTTTCTTAGTCATAGGGTAAATCTTTGGCTTCGGCAAGGGGACATCTGGAAGCAGTTCAATGGAACAGTCAGTCTTACAATGGGGGGGTAACTGGTCGGCCTCCTCCTCCCCAAAAACATCGGCAAAGTCCAAGTATCTGGCTGGAAGACCCTCCAAGGGGGATGGGGAAGGCAGAGAAGCAACAACCTCTGCCTGCCCAGCCGTTGGAGGCATGGCACGCCCCAGAAGGGGAGCTTGATAGAAGCCATCCTCAAAGGTAATGGAGCAGGACCGCCAATTGATGTAGGGGTTATGTGAGGTGAACCAGGGAATCCCTAAGACAACCAAAGGATTCCCTATGGGGGTCACGATGAACTGAATGAGTTCAAAATGGGACCCCATACGCAAAGCGACTTCGCCAGTAAAATTGGTAGCCTCCCCGCCCCCCCCCGCTGTGGAGCCATCCAGCTGTTGAAAAATCAGCGGCTTTGGGAGAGGGAAGCAGGGCAAATCCAATGCCTTGACTAAGTCAGGATGGATTAAACATCGAGAACAGCCCGAGTCCAATAAATCCCAGACCTCAAGGGATTTGGATTGAAATCCCAATTCAATTTTGACCACGAGGATAGAGCAATCAGCACTCACCATGTTAGGATTGCACCCAGATAGAACCACCTGCCCCGTGGCGCCGGTTAAGACAGGTGGAAGTCATTTCCCGCCAGCTGTTCCAAAGCCTCTAATTCATCTCCCGGGGTGTAGATATCATCGCCGTCCGCAGTAGCCAGCGCCCCTGTCAACTGACGAGGAGGGTTGGTCAGTTTCTTGGCTGGTTTTTGAGTCACTTTTGCGGAACGATCCAGTACCTTAGCTTTAGGGCAGTCAACAGTGCAGTGACCCGGTTTTCCACAGGTGATGCATTGCCTGCAGACAAAGCAGCATTGCTTCTCCACATCCCATCTAGAGGTCGATGGAAGAACCGGAGCTCGGGTAGCGGTGACAGGCTTGTCTTCTTTGGTGGCCATCATAAAAGTGTGCTGGGCATGTTCTGCTTTACCAGCAAGGCAAATCCAATCATGTAAGGAGTTGGGATCATCCCAGCCAAGTGCCCAGTGCAAGACTTCACGATTGAGTCCATCCTTAAAGCAATCAATTAAGGTGGCCTCGGACCATTCAGGAACTTTACCTGCCAAAACTTTGAATTCAAGCGCATAGTCAGCCACAGGCTTCTGTCCCTGAACCAGTTCTTTAAGAGCGTCCTTAGCCCTCTCTTTAGCCAAGGGATCTTCAAAGTAGCGCTTCAGTGCAGCCAAAAAGGCATCGAATGTGGCCAGGGCAGGGGCCCCAATCTCCGACAGTTGTACATACCAGTCAGCAGCCCTGCCTTTCAACTTTGTGGCCACTGCAGCTCCTCCTCCGAAGGAAAGAGGTGGCTGTGCCATCTCATGAAGCTGGCGGCATTGGTGAGAAAGAAGGACAGGTTAGCGGGGTCACCATCGAACTTCACCGGGAAGTCCCGGGGGGTTCCCCCAATCTGTGGGATCCCACCTGATTGTTGCCTCGGGGTCACCCCTATGGGAGTGGATCCACGCAGACCCGATAGAAAAGCTCGTGGTGAGGTTCCTCCTCCAGCAGCCAGTGATGGGGAAGGCGGGAGGCTAGGTGCCCTCATTGCCCCGGGACCTCGGACGATCCATACTAGGTCCCCAAAGGCAGCCAACATAGAACGCAAGACGTGTTCCATGGAATCGATCTTGGACTCCAGGACCCTAATCCTGTCAGGTGTAGCGGAGTCCTCCAGCACTGGACCTTCCGGTGGTGGGCTCCCTGATACATCTGGTCACACCTCTCTAGGAGTGTCGGGCCAGCGGAGCTTCCATGTGGAGTGGGACATGCCTGGTCGGGGGTCCACCAGGGCATCCCATAAAAAGTGTTCCTGTGTCTCCATGTCATCGGGGGAGGGGAGTTTCTTCGACCCCGCGGTAGAGTAGGAGTCCCCGGACTGAGGTGTGGCTTGAGCTGGGACAGGGCTTGGGTCCCTGCTTAGGAACGTCGACTCGGGGAGTTGTTCTGCCTGCTCCTCGAGCTCCATGGGATCCTTTCCCCCCTCAGCCGTCGCTAATTCCTCTTTCACAAGAAAATTTTCCGGTAAAGAGTAGCGAGGTTGGTTTGAAAAAATGATTCTCAGCTTTATGTGATGATTGCCTTATCCTAAATAAAACTCTCAGACTCAAAATGTCAATTCAGGTTCTGGATTTATTTAGAAAAAAGTGCAAACAGGTAAAAAGCTGAGAATGAGAAAAGCGCGCCTAAACTCAAACTAAATAGCATCTTTGCAAACAACACCCCACCCCCTCCCTCACATACAGTCCGCCCACATTCCCAGGTGCTCCTAATGAGCTCTGCTGATCAACGGGCAAAAAGACCTTGACATTTCAGAGATAGCCTAAACACATTCCTCTGGGCACAGATCAGCACGTCTTCTGTACAAGGCTCTGCAGCACCCTCCCAGCCCGGACACATATCAGGACCTTGGCAAGCGAACTGTTATGATGTAGACAAACACCGGAACGGTGAACATGACAGAGGGTGACCGGCCCAACCTCGGTCATGATGTTTAGTGTCTCAGGGTACAGTGCCACACGACATTTATCCAATGCAATTTATAGATGTGAGATGATGCTATAAATACAGGTAGTCCTTGTTTAGTGACCACAATTGAGACCAGCAACTCAGTCACTGAGTGAAGCAGTTGCTAAGTGAAACTGCAACTGTGCCTATGAGCTTACTTCAGCTTTCCTTTGCTTTACAGACCTGCAAAGGTCATAAATGTGAGGACTGGTTGCAAAGTTACTTTTTCATCACTGTCATAACTGCAAACAGTAGCTAAACAAACAGTCACTAAATGAGGACTACCTGTACTATATATCCATTTCTGGACATGCAGCATTTTGGCAAATACATGTGGCTCTGCAACAGTTCTGAAAGAGATACCAGCTATAGGCACCAAAGATGGGACACCTGAATTCCTCTCTCTTTTTCCCTCTCGATGTGTGATATGTATATGTATATACACAATTGTAAGCACAGTGATTTTCAAAATTCTGCTGGTGTAGCTGTATCCAGCAGAGAGATATTTATTTAATGCTACATTGAGCAGATGAAAAACACACAGCACTAGCTTCTGGGTGGAAATCATATATAAATGCAGTATGCCTTAGAGAAACTTCTTTCCATTCACCAGAAAACTAGCTGTTTTTAACTTATGGTGAAGTAAATTAGCTTGATTCTTTTGCATATGCATATAAACAGCTCCTGCTTTCATATTGCATAACTTATTTTTAGTTAAAGGAAGGTTTTATGTAGGATAAAGTAGGAAAAACAAAAGGATCCTCTGCCTCTTCAAAGAAATTGAAAACGTAACGAGGAATATTTTGAACATCAGTAGTTTAAGAGAAGGATTTGAAATCTCATAACTTCAAGGACTGTCACAATTTCTAATGACATAATGTCTGTCTACCAATGTCAATCCTTGCTACCTATATATTGTTTAGCCTAGTATGTCCATAGATATCCAGACACAAACTAAGTAAGCCCAACAGATTTCTCAAGGCAGTGGACATCTGTACTTTATTCCCCAAATATGGTTGCTTCACTTTCTCTTGAGGTATTTGAATATTTACATAACATGTTTCTCCATATTTCATTTTGCCATCTTTGTAGGGGAATGAATGACTGTAGTCTTAGCAGGGAATGTACAGTAATGAAAACTATTAGACTGGGAAAGAATGTATGATGAGCTCTGTAGACTAAAGGCCTGTTTAATCTATCCAGTTATCTCTTCCTATTGTACATAAACAAATGTTGATGAGGAAGCCTGGGGTTTGGAGAAGATGGAAGGATTGCCTTCATCATAAAGAAGAGTTTTGTGGGGGGGTTTAGTTCAAAAAATGGGTAATGCATACTTTAATCTGTGTGTGTGATTACCAAGGCAGGATGTTTATACTATATTTCAAGTAATGATTCTGACGTTGGGTTCAATTTTCCGTTTTCTGAAATCTGAAATACTTTTTGATAGTATTTGCATTATCAGTTCATAAGAAAATGGTCTGAGAGCCCAGAACTTCCTACTTCTTGACGTAACAGGGCAGCAATGGTGCTATTTTTCCTCCAGGTTTCCAGAAACAACTACTCTATGCGTTCATTCAAGGAACTTCAGTTTTGCATAACAAGAATAAACTGCAGTTTCACACAAATTCCTAGCAATGGCTCAAACAGTGTGCATAAATACATAAGAATCTCCCTCAGCCTCCAATAATATTTTGCCCCCAGATTTTTAAAAAAGAGAATACGTAGTGCAAAATACACATTGATGGGTATTATGAGATCCAAACTATTTTTCTTCTGTCATACTAATGTTGAAAATAATCAGCATTTCCCTTTTGTAGAGGATTTATCATTATCATAATGGGAGTAATATAACATGATAATGTGTCTGCTCTTGATGCTGGGAAGGGTATTGGAGATCAATGCTTTTCAAATGTCACAGCTAAAGGAGTGACATCCCTAAGAAATAATGTTATAATGGCAGCCTAAACAAGACAGCGATGATATATGTGTCATTGCCCTAGCAAACCTGATGGATTGTCATATTTTTTCTGCTTTCAAAGTGGGTGTTTTCATAAAAAAAAAATTAGAAATTCACTAGCACGGTTAAACATTATGAACTGAATCCAGATTTAACTGTACTTCAGTTCATTGAAGTAAATGAGATTAAAGCTTGTTATGATAATATGTAGTTAATTTCAGTGGACCTTTTTAGGAACTAAATGTGGATCTGACCATAGTGGCACATCTAAATATGTCAATAAACAGACTGTAAGTCCTTATTGGGAGTTCTTTTCAATCTCCATCAATTAATCTGGAAGCAGCATTCTATAATCACATTGGAGGAAGAATTAAGGGAATGGGTTGGTCTTTCCTGATCCAAAATTGTAGTGAATCCTATAAGGAAAAAATGTTTGGGGACATATTTTCTGGCCAATATTTTTATCTCCTCCAAATACCTACTGGGAAGGTATGAATATTTCATTCCATTTTTATTCCTTGAGGTGCCTGGATTCACTGACACAGAAGTGTACAAGCTGATGACTCCAAAGGTTTTTGATTGCAACTCATAATATTTTTGCCCTTGGCGCTGCCTGGGATTGATGGAAGTTAGGTCAAAAACACTTGGAAGGCACCAGCTGCCTATGGCCATAGCTGCACTGGTACATACATACTTTGGACATCATACTTACGTCCACAGGACTGCTCTTGTACCAATTACCTTTTTGGAATCCGCTTATTTTATTACTTGGCTGGGCTGTTTTAACTATTTGTCTAACTGTTTTTCTTTGTACATTACTTCATAGAAACTTGATCAAAGTTGGGATAAAAAGTATGAATGGATAAATCAATGCAGTTAGATATCGCTTTTGATGTATATCAATGTATCAGTTCTGCTATACTTATTCTACTACACTTACTGTGTGATATTAGCTAGCTAACAGTCAAGTTGTACCTCACGATCTGTTCATATTACATAGAAATAACAGGCCAAGGAGTCATTTTGAGCTAAGTAAAACAACAACAAAGATTTGCTTTGGGATTCTGATTAACCCCCTTTCATGCCCTAAGTGAATGTGTAGTGACAGGCTTTTTCTTGCCTGTAGCCTCACACACTGCTGTAGATGAGATTATATAAAGCCTGCCAGAAGCAGTGAAATCAGATTATCTGTAGCAAAACAATGGACATGAAATGTCCAGCAAGGCTATAGTGTTTTGGTACTATGCATGCATATCTATCCATAATCTATTGATCCATCTATTGATCTATATCAATCAATCACCCTAATGAACTGTTCTGGAACCTGTATTTGGAAAAGAACTAAGCTTAGCATATGTAATATTCAGATAAGTGTGGATAATACATACAGAATGCTGGTTGGGGTTGGGTAGAAAGACTTAGAAGGGCTGAAAGAAATTAGATGGGTGAGAACAAGTTTCATGATTAGGTATTCTAAAGATATTCCTTCCAAATCTCAGTTTAGGTGGTATATATGTGTTGTATAAATAGCTTGTATAATATTTTTATTATTGTATGTCATAACAGTTAAACAGTTAAACAATTCCTAACCATGGATAATTATAAGTGAATTCCACCCTTAAAAATTCCACCCTGAGCACCTCCCAAATGCTAGACCTACAAAATTCTTAAGCACTATAGGACTATGGTATGGTATGGTATGGTATGGTATGGTATGGTATGGGGTATGGTATGGTGTATGGTGTATGGTGTATGGTGTATGGTGTATGGTGTATGGTGTATGGTGTATGGTGTATGGTGTATGGTGTATGGTGTATGGTATGGTATGGTATGGTATGGTATGGTATGGTATGGTATGGTATGGTATGGTATGGTATGGTATGGTATGGTATGGTATGGTAATTTTTTGATGGTACTAGTAAAAAATGAATTTAGATGAGAAGCTAAGAAAATGATGGAAGAATAAGATGCAATAGGAGAACAAAGAATCATTAATCCAATGGAAATCTCTCCATCTACTGTACGTTCAAACCAGCTCCTAAGACAGAAAAAGGGGAATGCATGGTCCAACTGGCTTGATAAATTTGGCTTGTCTTCTGCACTTAACGAAGGTATCACAATGAAATCCTGGTGCTGCTTTTGTAAGGAAAACCTACAGAAACCTACATGAGTCAAAATATTAGAAGACATGGAAATATAAATAAATAATGACAAAAACACTGGAATTAGTATTGGCTGAATGTTAGCTCTGTATTTCTTGTCCATATATAACAAAGAATATCCTCATAAATTTGGATAGCTTTCAGGTGACTGGATGAAGGCTTTTCCAAGTGTATCATCTGAAGTTCAAGATTTTTTTTAAAGAACCAATTTGTGGTACTTCTAAGGAGCAAAATTTGCGAATACAATTTTGTGTAGCTAATTCACGTTATTCCCCACTGTGGTCTTTCTCCTTCTTCTAGCTATTAACTGACCAATTTCCTGCCCGCACTATCATTCCGTCAGTTCCCTCTTCAGCTTTAAATGTTACAGTCCGAATAATCACTTCTTTCTTTCCCTCTAAATATAAATCCAAACATAGTTATGTTCTTTCAATGATTAAAATGGAACCAATTAAAAATTGTACACGAAGGGTACTAATGAATTCAAAATACTAATTAGATCACACTACAAGTTCTAAAATAAATTAGTAAAAAAAAGATCAAGATTCACATGATTTGCTAAATTATATATGTTTTATAACTTTTCTCTCTTAATTTTCCTCTATTAATTTAAATTGGGTGGGGTTGGGTATTACACTAGCATATCTGCAAGCTGCTGTGTATCCAATTAGTTTCATTTTATTCAGCTCCCCAGAGTTTATTCTGACTATCTACAATGTTTAAATCCTGCACATACGAACACATTTCAGCCATGGAAGTAATGATCCATGGAAGCCTTCATTATGATAGCTTTTATTTATTGTAATTAACACACATCTATTTCCACAGCAAATGTTTTACTGCTTCCAAGTATATAACCTAGAAGAAGCATGTCTAATTAAATTATCCTGTCCTTCGGTGTGTTTCAAAGAAGTCTCTATTATTATCATGTAACATCAGTAGGAGAGGATTTCCTGTCCCTCACAAGAGAATTCCTAAATCAGTTTTAATATTTTCCAGAGCAGCTAATCCTAATATGCCATGTTTTTTAGAACATGTTAGAACATGTCTGCAAAGATATATTTTGCTTTCTAATGTCTTCCACTAACTTGAAAAGGCAGTATATTCTTTCTTAAGCTGGGACTGCATAACAAATCACATATGCCTCAGTAGCTTTGATGGTTGGAACTGGGGAAATATTTGGATCCGACACCTGGATCCACTGGATGACTGACACCTGGCTCCATTGAAGGTGATCTGTAAAGGAAATCAGGCTTTCAGACTTAGCAAGACCAGGAGCTGTACACACAGCTCCCTTTGTTGTATCTTTACACTGAAAACTTACAGTAGGTTGTATGTGCAATGATAGTTTCATTAAAGATGGCAATTTGTGGAGATGTGTTACGGTAACAAAGGCCTGTGAGTGGAAAGCCTAAGAAAGAAATAATTGTGTGTCTCTGCACTTCTCCAGCAGTAACCATACAGGAGGTTTTGGCAATCAGCTTTTTGGAATAGATTACTCCAGTTTCTTCACCACTGACAATTGGTACTATCAAAGGCGAGATACGTAACTGTCCAGCAGGAGAAAGAAAGAGAGAGATCCTTGTGCACAGCATGCCACAGCATGTAGAGATCAAAGTTCAACACTTCAGTAAAGTTTTGAAAAAGTGAGATAGCAAGCTCCTATGTTCAGTACCATACATATCTTTTTTGGTTGCTAAAATTAACTATCCAAATAGCCTGAACTGTTACTTGGTAATAAATGGCAGTAAATTGCCAGGCAAATCCAAGAACTTCTAATGGATTGGATCTCCAGTTCAGTACTGTTGTCTGGCTCAAAGACTATAAAAGTCAAATTTCTGTTATGAGTTCTATTAAAAATTGGGTAACTATTCTCATGTGATGGGTAGTGACATAATTTCTTTGTATTTAGAACTGTATTGCCCAACTTGGTACCCTTCAGTTGTGCTGGGACAACATCTCCCAGAGTTTCCAGAACATGCAGGCAATGTAATCCAAGCTGAGGAATTTGGGGAGCTGAAGCCCAAACACATCTGGAGCATGCTGGATGGGAAATGTATGGTTGAACAGTTTTGGGAAGGGAAAAAAAAAGGAAAGGTACAGTACATACAATGTTCCAGTAGCAGCTGTCATGAGTAATGATGGCGAGCAGGAAGGGGCTCCCATCCAGGGTGGAAAACGCATGCGTAGTACTGAGGAATTAAGCAGCCATTCAAAGAGACACAGATCAGGCCCGCCTTAGCTTTTGGGGTTTATATGTCTGGGTTTTTCCTACGCTTCTTCAGTTTGTTAGGATTCTGTTTATGTAGCAGTAATAAACACTAGAGAACTACTCCTCGTCTCAGTGTGTGTCTCACTGTTAGGACAGCAGCAAGCTTGATCTGTACACCAGGAAGTCACAACTTAGTCTGATCATGGAACTTGAGATGCCCTAACTAGTCAGATTCTAGAATGTTCCTGGACTAGAAGTTAAAAAGCTAGCTTTTGAAGCCCTTATTTTAGTTCCTATCCCTCCCCTGACCTATTAAAATCATTTTATGTACTGATTCTAATTTCTGCAAAGAACCTTTACTTAATTTCAGGAGAACTTTAAAAAACATGTTATTCAGCTACAAAATCAACTGGCTCAGAATACGAAATTTGAGCTGTCATCCTGCACATATGTAAATGAAAACATTCTTATCTTGCAGAATCCAGTGAAATGATAAAAGAAGTGTTTCAGAACAGGCTACCTTGTAAGAAACATGTAAGGAATTCCCTGCCACAAGATGTGTGGGTCTCCACCAAGTAAACTAGCTTTTAAAAGGGATTGTGCAAATTAATGGATAAGATTGCTATCATGATGAGTTTAGAGAGCCTACAGATTCAAGAGCCATATATAATCACCATAATTATTGCATTGCATCAAGCCCAGGAGCCCTGCTGATCCACACTACCTCACTGTATGGAAGGACCCCTAAGAATAAGGCACTGGGCAAAGAAATGGGCCTTGGAGTACCAAATGTTTTGAGTGAGGTGTTGGACCTGCCAGCCAGTCCTATCAATCTGCTAGCTGCTTTTCCACTGCAGCAAAGCTTGTTGGCCTATTTACAAACAACCATTCCTGAAAGCAAAGCATTTGTACCTGACCTACAAAGTGGGCACCTTCTGGGTAGTAAACAGTGTCAGTCCCTACTAACCAGGAAAACACCACCTTTCCAATCTATCATCAGATTTCACACATGTCCCAGAGGAGAGCCAACCCTGGCTCTCGAAATCTGGAAAATTCATTTTTCCAGGCATGTCTCTTTCCCTCATTGTAACTGCTCATGGGAAATGTGGTGAGTGTTGGCTAAATGCCTAGCTGAGAAAAGCAAAGAAAAGAGGCCTACTCAAAAGTATAACATTTTACAGGGTCACTAGCCCTTGGAGCACAGCCATAGTAGCATTTCAAAGTATACAAGAGGAAGAAGATGTGTGTGTGTGTGTGTGTGTATGTTTGTGTGTGTGTGTGCTGACAAAGGGATCCAGGTGGGAATGGGTGCCTTGTCTGGCCATACATTATATGCAAGCCTGCCTAAAGGCTTGTATACAGGCAGGCAGCTGGACAAAGAACAGGATGAGAGACTGCAGGCACCCTACAGCTGGATTATATTGGAATTTCATGCAGAAGAAAGGGAGGAGGCTGAGGAGATGGCAGACAAATGAGAAATGAGAGGAGACAGACATTCTTTTGGATAAGAACAGGAGGAGGAGGAGGAGGAGGAGGACATGATACAAGAAAAAACTGAATAACTGAAAGCAGAGATGAAAGGAAAACAGAAAACAGAATTTCTACCTGCAGAGGTAAAAGAAGGAGAAGGAAGAATTGTGCAGAAGCATGATTGATCAGAGGAGGAAACATGCTTGGAGAGATGGGGCCAAGTACCCATCTGATGTGCCTGAGCATTTCTCCTGGTGTTTTGCACTCTGAAATCAATCCCGTGAGCTTGTGCTAGAAATACTGGTGATGGAATAAAAGTGTAGTATTCAACTAATCCAATTTCACATCCCCTGGGTAGGGGGTGAAAAGGAGGGTGGCTTAGCTGCCCCCGTGACATTCTCCCATTTCAGACTGTGAGAAGAAGGTCTTGCTTTCTCCTGGCTGCCATCACAGCCTGGTAAGCAACCAAGACCACCAAATCAGGGAGTTTCGGAATTCAGAAGGAGGAGAGTCCCAGGAGAAGAGTTGGGCTCCAAATGAATTAATATTTATAACTCCTATCAGGAGCTGATTAGTTTTTAAATGATACTGTCCGATAGCTTTTTGCAATTGCAATCTCATTCTGAATCGAACCCAGAGTTGCTGCTCATTATTTCTGCAGTTAATTATATTGCTGATGTGAAATTAATATTCTGCAGGCTAAAACAGAGTGGTTTTTTCTCTGCTACTTCAACTAACTCTCACTTAATAGGAATGGGATATTCAATCCAGATTTATAGCTGGAAATGTTCAGTTTAATTGCTGGGCAGTGTTTCAGATGAACTCTCAGCTCTCCTACTGGGAAAATCATGGGAGAAAATAAATTACTCTATGAGTCTGTATGTATCTCTTAGCCAGAGACTCAGTGAGTTATATTACCATCTCTAATTGTTTTCAGAACTGCTTTATTTTGATTTTACATTTGATTTGACATATTATAAGCATCATCCATTTTGACAATGAAAAATGCATTTCCTTCATTAATATCTGATTTCTTTTGGCTTATCGCAGGGTATTATTCCTGGTCACAGCTATCCACAGGTTTTCATGCTGGTTTCCATAGTCACTCAGCAATTTTTAATACTGTAAATGATACCTACCAAATTGTCTCCCATTTTCCCAAGGGATTATTTGTCCCCATGCATGCCATTAATAACAATGGTATGTATAGATTGCCTCTTATAAGAACATTGGGCCGATTCCCACATGGCTGAATAAGGCACATGTTTTCTGTAATTTTGGAGACTCTTTCCACAAACATTCAACACAAGCTAATCAGGGACCAGTTTAGGGACAGTAAACTGTGGCCTGAAGGTCCCTGTTTAACTATCTTGGCTCTTACAGGGGGAGGAGAGGGGAAGCAAGTTTCTCCATTATACACCCAGAAGTCAATTGAACCTGCAGTTCAAATGTATCTATCTTTAGGAACGAGGTAAGGTTCTCTGTTGTAGTTGAAGGCAACAGTGGATCTAGATGAAACTGATGGTACACTTACAGTAGAAGAGTCAAGGAGTTCAACAGGATTAGCAGGGTGATTCTCACTGCTTCTGCCCAGCATTAACTCCTGAAGTTTGCCTAATATTAAATCCAGCAATCTTTCTGATAATCGTGACATCCTTCTCAGCAAAAATTAAACAAAATGCCCCCATGATACTTTTAGAATACACAAGATTAAGAATGATCTGCCCACAGTGTAGCTGATCTTGCCTTCTGATTTTAAGAGTCAACATACAGAGTGCTTCATAGGTGGAACAGAGTTTGCTTTAGTTCTTAATTTATTATTTTAATTAATTCCTTGTGGCACCATTTGAGAATTCTGGACACAGAAGACTAGCATGTTTAACAGTGTCAGTCTTGGTTATGAAAAATGCTGTTTACTCAACAGTTATAATTACTCAGGACTGTAAGACGACGTAGACCACATTCTGTTTCTGTGTGTGTGTGTGTGTGTGTGTGTACATTCATCTTGAATTGTTTGAGGTAGTTCAAACCATAAACAAATACATAATTAGAGATAGCTAAAAGGTAATTCTACTATAGGATTGTGTATCAAGTAAGCAAAAGAGGAAGGGTTGTATCAGATTTTGACATCTGGTTCTTTGCTGTTTTGACAGGCAACTGCACAGTTTTAAGTGAATCGTTTTTAACAATGTTGTAGATTTGTTTGGGAACACAAAGAGACTTGACTGATTTGTTTCAGTGTAAGGAACAAGAATGAATTTGAAGTTTGATCCATGGGTTCACAACTACTTTTGCTCTGAATTAGGAAATGCCCAGTCTGAATTTGGCCTCTTCTATGAACTTAGTTGAACCTAACTGATTTTTTGGATTTCAGCCCTGATATCTTTATCAGGATATAACAATGGTTTGAATCTGAGATTTGTATATTTAGTGCTACAGTATGTATTGCATCTGATAATGGGTACAACTAGTGAAAAGCACTTCTACAAATACAAGGAACAGCACACATTTTTCCTAATTATACTTGTTTGTTGTTTATTCATTTAGTCGCTTCCGACTCTTCGTGACTTCATGGACCAGCCCACGCCAGAGCTTCCTGTCGGTCGTCAACACCCCCAGCTCCCCCAGGGATGAGTCCGTCACCTCTAGAATATCATCCATCCACCTTGCCCTTGGTCAGCCCCTCTTCCTTTTGCCCTCCACTCTCCCTAGCATCAGCATCTTCTCCAGGGTGTCCTGTCTTCTCATTATGTGGCCAAAGTATTTCAGCTTTGCCTTTAATATCATTCCCTCAAGTCAGCAGTCTGGCTTTATTTCCTGGAGGATGGACTGGTTTGATCTTCTTGCAGTCCAAGGCACTCTCAGAATTTTCCTCCAACACCACAGTTCAAAAGCATCTATCTTCCTTCTCTCAGCCTTCCTTATGGTCCAGCTCTCAATTATACTTTGCCAGTGAAAATCCCACTAATAAAAATGTTGGGATATGATACTCACTGAGGGCAAGATGCATTGGCTGAGAGAGGAAGAACCAACTTTTTTCTTGCTCACTCACCAATTTTTATTGTAGCAGTTGTTCTCTGTTGTTACTATTATTACTACTGTGGAGTCCTTGGTGCTCTCTGACCTTGGTTGTTTGCTTGCAGACATTTCATTATCCCACTAGGTAACATCTTCAGTGCTAGTGAGTGTAGGGTTTCCTCCCTTTTTATATATAGTGGCTTGCCCTGCCAGTGTTGGTGGGGGTGTGGTTTTCTCCTTGGTAGTTCCTTGATTATTGTTTTCTGCTTGATTGCTTGTCTGGTGTTAATCCCTGCTTATCTGAGTGTTGGCTGCTGGAGAGGATGTTCTGGTCTTTTTGTTTCCTTCTTAGCTTTTTTATTGTCTCTTTTGAATGGTGGGTAAATATGGTTTATCTCTATGTGTCTATTGATGGCTGATTTGTCTGAATGCCAATCTTCCAGGAATTCCCTAGTGTCTTTGTATATAGCTTGATCTAGGATGTTTACAGTTTCCCTGTTGAAACTATGTTGAGTCTGTCCATGTGTTGTGAGATTAAGGAGTTTTCATCGTGTCTTCTGACTGCTAGTTGGTATTCATGGATGTGCTCTGCTAGTCTTCTGACTGTCTGTCCTACATAACAAGTTCCATCATCTTCACCAACCATTCCTCCATTGTGGGTAGCTCCATTGTGCCGAATCATTCTATCTTTGTGCATACAATAGTCTTGCTGCAGTTATCATGGACAAAAACAAAGGTCCAAGACTTTTCCAATTGTTTGTCCATCAATCCCAAAAGAAAAACCTCTGGTCTCAATTGTATATTAATCTTTAAAATCCTCTGAATCAGTGTGTATATTTGAAGCCACAATTTCCTAGCTTTTTTACATATCCACCAACATGATAAAATGCCCCTTCTTGTTCTTCACATTTCCAACATAAATTTGAAGTGTCTTTATACATTTTAGACAATTTCTCTGGTGACATACAGTATACCAATGGTACATTATTTTATAAAAAATATCTTTTTGTATTTATAACATACAGCAGATTATAACCTCGTGTAAATTTCAGTCCCTTCAACCACATATTTTCCCATTGTTCCATCTGTATATTATAACCAAACATTTTAGCCCACTTTATCATACATTCTTTCACTTGTTCTTCTTCTGTTTCAAATTTCAATAAAAATTATACATTTTAGCAATTTCATGTTCATCATTTGTACACAATTCTATTTCAAACTCAGTCTTACCATGTTCAAAACCACAAACTCTTTTGTCTACTTTAAATCTTTCTAATAACTGTAAGTAAGAAAACCATTGACAACTAAATTCCTCTGCCACCAGTTCTTCTCTTGATTTTATTTTACATTCCTCTTGACAAAATTACAGTATCTCACAATAAGTTAACCTTTTGTATTTGCCTATAATTTCTCATTTATGAAGTACTTTTTCTGCTGAGAGCCACAAAGGTCTTTTAGGCACAACCTGGGTGTGTATCTATTCCATATTCTCATTATTACATGTCTAAGATAATGATTTTTAAAATCCACATTAACCTCTTTCATTCAAACCAAACAGCAAGCTGAAAAATACAATTTCAAATCAAGTAGACCCAATCTTCCTGTTTCCTTTGCATCATAGAACACCTTATATTTAACTTGTGGCTTTTTCTCCTGCCACGCAAATTTAGATATATCCTTCTGCCACTGTTTAAATGGTGCATCAGTTGTCAAAACAGGTGTCGTCTGAAACAAAAACATCATTCTACACGAAATGTTCATTTTTATCACAAAACTTCTTCCCAGTAAAGACAGTTGTAGTTTTTCCCATCTTAAAATGTTTTTTAACTTCATTCCATGTTGTAACGTAGTTATTTCGAACTAACATACAGTTCATATTCGTCATAGTGATACCCAAATATTTTACCTTGTTCTCAATCTTAAAACCCATTTTATTCATCGATTCTATTTGATCTTCTATTTTCAAATTTTTGTTAACATCTTCTGTTTATTAATCTTGAAACCTGCTAATGCACCAGCTTCTTTTAATTTGCCCATTAATATTTCAATGCCCTTTAAAGGATCTTCCAAAACAAACACCAAGTCATCTGCAAAATCCGTTAACATATAAGTTTCTTTTTAAATCTTAACTCCCACAATCCTCTCACCTTGTGCTTTATCACTATTCAGTATTTCAAGAACCAACATGAACAAGACAGGAGACAGTGGGCATCCCTGTCTTGCTCCTTTTTGTATCTCACAAGGTTTTATTAGAACTTCATTAACAATTATTTGTGTTTTCCGTGAAGTGTAAATTGACCTCACCCATTTTATACATTTCCTTCCTCTGTAAACCTTGGTAAGTTTTGTTTCTTTAGATATTCATCTATTTTCTCCAGAGAGATATCACTTCCTTTATCCCAGTTGGAATAATATTGACGACTGCTTTTTGTTTGGCCGTGTTATCCATTAATACAGTATCTCCCTCTTGTAATTTCAATTTCAGTATCATTTTCTTTTCTTTTTCTTTTCATAATTTATTTGCCAGCCACTTCCCTGGTTTGTTTGCAAACTCAGAATTTTTTGCTTTACATAATTTATTTTTATTTCCATTTCTCTTGCTGTTAACATAGATAACTATCATTGTAAAAGCTTAATTTGCTGAGAAATACTTATCTTCTCTGGAAATGTCTTTAATTCTTCTTCTTTTCTCTTTATCTCATCCAAAATAGCTCGTTTTCTCTTGCCTCTTCTTTTTGTGTTCACTATAATGTTGGATCAAGTAACCCGTAAAAGCTTTTCTTGCATCCCAAACCATTCTTAGATCTGTGCCTTTACCTAATTTATTTTCAAAAAATGCTTTTAATTTCTTTGTACAATCCTCCGCTATTGCTTCTTTCTGTAGCTACATTTCGTTTAAACTCCATCTAGTGCCACAGATATTTCCTAGCATTTTTGTCTACTGTGCAGCTTCCTTATGACACCAACTGCATCCAGTCACAGACCAAGATAACTCTTCAGGTTCTGTGCTGTTGGTATCTGATGCAAAAGGCTCTCCTTGCACCAGCCCAAGCTCACTTCTGTTGGACCATATTCTATTCCAGCTCTTCAGTCAGGCAACAGATCAGGTAGTCAGAGATTACAATCTCTTGCCATGTCAAACAATTGAAAGAACAACAATATGTTGCTCCTGTTTAGATCTAGCCATGACAATGCTTGCTATAATTGATGGATTGTACAATCCATTCGTTTGACATTTCTTCTTCCTTTATTTGTTGAGAACTTACTGTAAATACACTGAGAAGAAGGCTCAGTTTTTTCCTTGCTTCTCAGAGTAAATGATAAATGAGCAAATGATTAAAACAGATGATGCTTTTTGTGTTATACCTCAGTTTCTCATTTGAAAACAGCCTTCCCATTCTTCTGTCTGAGAATTCATATGTTGGGAAACAATCAATACTGATTTCAGAAAGTGTTCTGTGAAGGGGTGTGGTATCTTTGTGGTTTTCCCTAAGAAATTAGACAGGTGACATCTAGCAGAATAAACAATATTTCTGACCAATTTTCCTGTGCTGTTTCTCATAAGACTTCAGACTTCAGATGATCGTCCCATATGTTCAGGGAGGCTGCTATACTATGCTGACCACAACATTCCCAATGGATGGAATTGTGTGTTGAACTTCTTGCCGCCTTTGAGTTCTGCAGCATGTGGTTTGGCGGGGAAGTTTGGGACTTTGTTCTCTGCAATGGATCTCTAAAGCCACTGGGGGAGCAACCTTGCAAATTCCAGACTACACAATTTATTGAGGAGGTTCAGCGTCTCCCTGGATCATTCATTCTTGCCAAGATGGGAGAGAATGAAAGATAGTTCAGAATGAGGATTGTGGCTATATGGATATCTACAGAGCAGGCAACTTTATAGCTATAGTTTGCTTTAGAGTTGTTGTTTTGGGTTTTTCTTTTTCCTTTTACAGAGGATGGCCTGTATCTATTCGACTACAGGTTGGAGGTTTATCTGATTTTATCATGGTAATAATAGGTTTATTTCATATCCTAAACAAAGTGTAGAGTCTTGCTCCAGGTCTCTATTGCCTACAACTTTAGTTGGGGGAGATGCCAAAACTAAAATTCAGATAAGGGCAAGGGCAAGGGCAAGGGGAGGGGCAAGGGGAGGGAAAGGCTCTCTTTGTGTATCAAAATCTGTATCATTTAGGAATGGAAAAGAAATTAGTCTGGATTACATTTTTAAAGAGTTGTACCTGATCTGTCATTCTGAACCGATATAAAGACTGAAACCATTGGGCCTGGGTGTAGGGCATTCCCATGATCCAAGAGAAGATCAAAGTAGCTTCCAGACAGGTTGTGATGGCCTGTGGCAGTTTGCTTGTTTGAATTACAGCATTTCCTTCAGTGGTGATCTGAAGGGTCTGCAGGCTTATAGGAATGAGACTCTACTATTGGAAGGAATGAGCAGTGGAGCTAGCAAAGCAATAAGGGATGACCTTCCCCAGCCACTCCCAATTCTGACAATTCCTTTACAACGCTTATCCCTCCATCTTTGTGATCTGAGCCAGTTTGGTCTAAGAGTTAAGATGTTGGACTAAGAACCTGGAGAACATGAGTTCTGCTCCTCCGTTAGGCATGAAAGCCAGCTAGGTGACCTTGGGCCAGTCACTCTTTTTCAGACCAGCCCACTTCACAGGGTTGCTGTGGTGGAAAAAAAAGTAGGCGGGAGCATTATTTTGCTGCCTTGAGCTGTACAAAATAAAGGCAGGATGATATTATTTTTAGTAGTAGTAGTAGTAGTAGTAGTAGTAGTAGTAGTATGGTTGGTCACACAGTCAGATAGATGTTTAGACTGGATTTGACATTTTTGTCCACCTATTGAGTCCTTCCCAAGGACCTGGGATAGGCAGATGTTGTTGTTTAATAGTCTTTAAAGTATTATCATTATCATTATCATTATCATTATTCCAGTACAGATGTTTGCACAATTCAGTTTCCAAAAGGGAATATTGTGCTCAATTATATACATTTTACTATGTATGCATACCATACATGCAGCCCCTATGTTGTTTATATTCTGGAAACTAGTTAAATCTGTTTTATTTCAGCAAGCCTTCACTTAGTGGGCATCTATCTTGGACTTTAAACTTAATTTTAATTTCTTTCTTTCTTTTTGCCTTTTGCTTTTTTTCCCCTATTGTATACCACCCAGAGTCTTTCAGGATTGGGACTTATTATACGTGATGTTAAGAAATAAATTAACAAAATAATATTATAAGAAATGAACATTATTTAAATGTGCAAAAGGGCATAACAGGAGGTGATTGCTTGCAGCCACTCTTGAAGAAAAAAAGTAACAAATACTTTTTTTAGTTGGGGACCATAAGTATTTTTTTCACTTGCACTTTTTTCGAGCCTCTGAGCTCCATATTCAGCATGCTGTTGACATGGTTTTATTGAATTTTAAGGCCCACCTTTAAAAAGTTTTTTAAAAAAAGAGTTTGGGAGGGCTTTTAAAAAGTGAATAGCTTGTTCTTATTTGCCAGCTATGGGCATAGTGTGTTTAACGTGTCTCAATACAAGACAGAGTAGTCAGTCCAGGACTGCAGAATGATTTGAGAGGGAGTGAACAACTCAAACATGAGGCCAGCACCCAAGTTTAGTACAACTCGTTTTTATGAAAGAGCATTGCTTAATAATGTTGCCTTTTGAGAGACACAACGATTCATATAGCAGAAGAGACCTTCCCACAGAGTATATGGGATTTCATCAGAGGTCAGAGTTTTTTTGGCATCGGTGTCTCAGCTGGTGTTGGTCAGCTTAGTTCTCATTGGGATTTGTCCAGCTTCTACTTGGGACTCAAGCAATTTCTCCTTGGGACTCTTCCAGCTGCCACTTATATCATAGGCCATTTTCAACCTTTAGGTTACAGATGACAAGCCATTCGCCATGAGATATTTTGGCTATCTCTTTCCTGGCAGCCAAGAGTCCCTCTACCAGGTTTTACTTTCAGCTTTCCAACTAACCTCATTTTTCCACACAGTTCTTATGTCTGCAGCTCATTGTTTACCCCTGCTTCTGTCTCCTGTAACTTTTCCCTTTCATCCCATAGTCATCTGCTGAAATGCTTGCATTGCATTAAACTGGTCCAGAAATAACCAATACAGTCAGAGAATAAAGATGTTCTGGTAAACCTGATCAGTGAATAAATCAAATTGGAATAAACCAAATAGCTACCCACACATAATGATACTAGTGATACAAAAGGCTTCATGTATCTGTTGTACTTGTAACTTCTTGTTAAAATCATGGCAGTGTGATCTTTGAGTTTGCACAAAAGGGACTGACTACATGTGGTTCAGACGCCGTAAGTAGCCCACCACTGTTCTACAGAGCTGAATCCCAGATAAAATCTTCTGTCCTTTAAGTAGCAGAACAAGGTAAATGGGCCTCCAAAGAGGAAACATGGCCTGTGATCATGGGCATTTCTATTCTATGAGGCTAGAGCACCAGAACAAGGTACCAGAACAAGGCACATCATATGTTGTTGATAACTTGCCTTGCAAAATGAAGTAGGGACTTGAACTTTGCTTGAATGTATAGCTCACACTGGCTAAAGGGGTATTCCTGATTTAATAAATAATCATTTTGTTGAAGAAATACTGAAGAGCACAATCCACTTGAGAATGGCTGATCTGAAATAATGTTGCAGGTGATACTTCTGTAGGGAAAAAAGTGTTGAGATACCTCTGGCTGGATTCTTCCAGGTCATTCACTGGAATCTACATGTAGCAGAGAATGTATGTGTTCATATTTTTAATGTGAGGCTATTAAAACCATGCTTAAGGTCCAAAAGTAAGGTGTACTAAGCAATGTACATGCTGTGACATGCTGTGCATAAATGATATTTTTGTCTTCAAAGATAGGGAAAGAGAAGAAAGAAAAGAATCCTCCTCCTATGAGAATCCTCCAGTTCAGGAGAAACCAGAGCAGAAGGAAAATAAAAGTGAGCTCCTGACTTTCTAGCTATACTTCTAGTATCCCTAGTGATCGGCACAATAATACTGTACCTGCAAAGTTGTTCCTTTGCAACTCAGTAGATTCTGACTGTGACAGTATTCAAACCAGACTGAGGTGTCACCTCCATATTTTTGCAGGTGGGCCTCATTGTAAGGTAGAACAAAAAGATAATGCCAGCATAAATTCTATCTGCAATATGGCTTGTATTTTTTTTTTAAATGTTATAAAACCAAATCATTATTTCATAGATACACTTAGATACCATGTTTTTGGGTCACTTTGTCATGTTTTCTTCTGATCCAGTGCTGAAATTGCACTGATCCACAGCATGCCTGTAACATGCATCCAGTTTGGGGCCATGCTGTGCTGTTCTCTGTATAGCCTTTCCATGCAACACTGTAAGGGGAATGATTGGCAGTTTTTCCTGGCTCAGATTCAAGTAGCATGGGGAAAGCCACAACCAATATCCATACAGAATGTGTGCTGAGATCGTGCTTGTAAGGTCCAAGTATGCCCTTCCTTCCTTCCTTCCTTCCTTCCTTCCTTCCTTCCTTCCTTCCTTCCTTCCTTCCTTCCTTCCTTCCTTCCTTCTCCAGTGTTTCAGTGTGGTGTTTTCAGTACTGTATGTTCAAATGTTTTCTCCAGAATTATTATTGATCTGTCAGCTGGTTGATCTATTGAACTATCATCTGCTATATAGAAGCAAAGGGCTGGATTTCTCTGCCTTCTCTCTCTTGGATACCACCTAGTGGCTGTCCAGATTTGTGCAGTCAAAATGCAGCCATTGGATAAATGTTGTTGAGGAACATCCATGCCAGAACACCTTCGACCTGCTTTTGTCTAGCACAGCAGATATTGAGATGGAGTCTCCATTGTGAGAATATGTCCTCAGCAAAAAGTAAGTGAGGTGTCTTCACACTATAGTAAGCAGTCTATGCAAATGAGCCCTTAGATTGCTGTTGAGGTTTGAGTGCAGCCACAGTTTTACTAGGTAACCTTAGGCTGGTCATGCTAACCTCCATACATGAAGATAAAAGAATATTCTCTTCTAAAAGAATAGTCCTGTATTCTTGCTCCTCTTGACTAAAGATAGGAATGAGCTAACCAACCAGAGTTTGGCTGAAAGCAACATACAATGAGAGAGAGAGAACACTTAAAGAAGTAGGACACAACATCTCAGTATGTGCCATTTGATTCTAAAATCCTTACAACGCAATGTTTATTCCCTCATTGATGTAGCACTTAATGGAAACTCAGAATCCTCTAGTTGCTCTGAGTTCTTCTGATGATGCTTCTTCATTTTTTTTATTTCCCAGTAAGGCCTTATCTTTGTTTTTTTAGGGCAGGACATTGGCTCTACAGTAATTTGGTGGAATGGTTTTATTCATTTGAATACCATTTATAATACTTTATATATAATATTAAATATGTGTGTATGTATAAATATATAATAATTACAATAATATGGCATAACTGTATTATAATATAATTACTGTTGAATATAATATATATTATAACATAATAACATTGCATATTACATCATTTCAAAACAGAGCATATCTGACAAACTTTCTTCCTTATATTTAATCAGATAGTACCTAATGTGAAGATTATAAGCCAGAAAGTTCAGGACAAGATTGTGTCCACTAAATGAGAGTATTGGGGTGGAGTTGGGTGGGGAAGAGTTCCTAAGCATTGTAACGAGTTGTTTTCCAGTTTTGTTTGTTTCTTTGTTTTAGTGCTGCTGTCATGTTAAGTAGTACAAATGAAAGATCTGACTATTTATTATTTGGACATCTGTTAACAGTACATTATTGTAGAGAGTAAGGGAGGTGACCTTGACAGAACTGTTACCTAGGCAAAGAAGGCTGAAACATTCTTTAAGTCCTAGGAAACAAGATAATATTTGAAAGCAACGCAGGCAAAAGCCTCCCTGATTCACTGGGGTATGAGAATGGGAAGGACTTACAACAGAATCAGACTTGCAAGATTCTGTTGTTATAGCCAATCTCAATAAATTGTAGTTCTTGCCTTCCTGTGGAGTAGATTTTCTGGTCTGGTGTACCTAGTAGGGCTGACTTCAGCAGAGGTGAGTTAAGGTAACACAAGAACTTCCAAAGCTTCTTAGTAGAAATCAGGAGAGGCAGGAAGTTTGTCCTGCTTAGCCGTTTGGGATTCATATGATATCTCTGTGCATTATTTCAATAAGTTTTGTTTCTCTTCTGACAGTATCTCTTTGAAAGTAACACATTCCTTCCTTAGTTCTTATCTATATAACCTTTGTAGAAGAGATTTTGGGGTTGTTTGTCAACTGGGTGTTGAAATAAGAAAGTAAAAGTGTTGTTCCCTCATTTTGTGTCCTAAATATACTTTATTGTGGTTTGACTGAGATCTTAAACACTCCCCCACCCAGCACTTTTCTCACATCTGGGCTGGATCCAGCATAGTCATACTGAGAGAACATTGAGTACATAATGCAAATAGAATGGTTGGCCATAAGTTGAACTGAAAGTCAATAGGTTTTAAATGCCTAACTTAGGCTCCATTGATCTCAATGAGCCTACTTGAAGCATGATTAAGTCAGCATCTCGCCCACCCTGAACTACGGTCAATGGCAGTGTTATTTAGTATATGCTCCTTTAATACAGTGCAATAAAATACAAGTAAAATTGAAAAGAGATATGGTGATGCGTAAGGAACCTCTTGGAGGTTCAGAATTATATATTACTTTTTCAGCTCTTTTGCCTTTGCATTATTTTAATGGATTTTACATTCAGTTATTTCTTCAAAAAACAACTTATCATTTTTCATTTTAAGGAAGCTCTCTTGAACTGCATTTGGAAATATACTTTCTTTTTATTTACTTTATTACTTACTTAGGTCATATTTGGTGAAGAGGAGTTTCTGGTTAAGGCCACCTGCTTTATACAAAGTCCCCTTTTATGTGTATGCCAAATCAATTTTACACAAAGCTTTTCATCTCTTTCACTTGTCCAATGGAAATATGTATGTTAAAAACTAAACTATCTATTGAGGAAATGAAAAAGATACCCAGGAGGCTTCATGGTCTTTGAGAATTAGTAAATAAAAATTTGCAGATGTCATTTACTCACTCTCTCTCTCTCTCAATTACAATATATGCAAACAGAAGGATAGAATTTCTTAAATATATGGATTTACCCTGCAACTGTTCTAGCCATCTGAGGCTTTGTATTTCCTAGCCAACATACTATTTGGAAAAACTAAGGCAAGCTTCCCCAGCTTGCTGCCCTCTAGATGTCTTGGACCACAACTCCCCTTATCTATGACCTTTGGCTAACAGGTTTGGTTAAATGTTAACTTTAAAAAAGGCACTTCTATGGTCCTAGTGCATCAATAATTTCCTTCCTTCCTTCCTTCCTTCCTTCCTTCCTTCCTTCCTTCCTTCCTGCCTTCCTGCCTTCCTGCCTTCCTGCCTTCCTGCCTTCCTGCCTTCCTTCCAGAAGCAGAAGTTTCAGAAATGCTTGGACATTAAATATCAAAACAACAATTCAGGGCTTCATGCACTAACAGATATTCAAAGGCATCTCTCCTTTCCATAAGAACCAAATCAATATTCATATTGCAGGATGATAAAACTGTAGTATCAAAGCAGGGTCAAATCTGGCTTGGATTGGAGACCTCTAGGAAATTCCAGGGCTGTCAATTAGACTGGGAAGTTGAAAAAAGTCTGGAAGGGTGATTGCAAATCACTTCCATATTGCTGGCAAGAGCAGGAATCAAGCTTAATATGGTCATTAAATAATAACAGGAACATGGTAGATGCATGAGTTGTTATAGGTTTGACTTCATAGTAAATATCAATCAATTTGCAACTATGCAAGCCTCTGTTTGTGGTAAAAGGTGGTAAAACCTTTTATTCAATATCTATGCTTAGGGAAAAGAAATTGCTTTTCCTCTCTGCCATCCTCACAATGAGAAATAGAGACATCCGGAGCCAAAATTATTTGTACTGTTAACGAGAATGTGATATTCTTGTATGAGAAATGATAGCTAATAATTTCGATTTGTGTCCTCCTTTCCTGCTCCCAGAAAGCAATGCTGTGACCTTCCTTTGATCAGCAATGCCTAATATGAAGTCCTAGAGTTACACACACTCCCCAAAATCTTAGATGCAGCTGCCAGGATTCCTCCAAAAGTTATTGACCAAGTGTAACTTTGATGGGACAGAGCAATAAAATTATTGGAAGTATCCACAGTAGTATTTCGGTTTTTTTTTAATTTAATATGATTAAACTTAAATCAAATTAAGTTTGGGCCTGATAATGTTCCCACCCATTTGTGTATTGTAGATCTCAGTATGCCACATGAAGGACAAGTGTTGCCAGTGAAGGACTGAATCTCTGCACTATTGAGATATTAACACAATTTATTTGGAGCTACTTTGCCATAACCTTTGTATTGCCCATCTATTTGACAGTGGAAACTCACTAGTAGTGCTCAGTTCCCATATCTTGCAAAAGAGTAGTTGTTTTGATGCAATCAATGGATCTGTATTTATAGTCCAGAATTTTCCACTTACAGTATCTGGAGAGTCAGGGGTATGAATTCCATTAATGTCAATTCCAAACATATGGCCATCATGTTCTGAAAATAAATCCTTCTGTTTGCCTTGTATTTCAGTCAGAATTACATGGTAAATACGCTGTGATGGTAAACAGTTATGCCTAAGGTTTATGTGAAGGGGATTTGTCAGGGTATTGTTGATAACAGTATTTGGAGGGGGTGGGGAAACTGGAAACAATTTAGGTCTGTGGGTTTTTCCTAATGTACATTTTAGGGTTTCGTGTAAAAGGCAGCTTGCTGACAATTTACTGCAATGGATCATATTCCTTATTTAATTAAAAGAATGCTATCCAGACTATGCTTCAGTATCCTGTAATTGCAATCATGCCATCAGTTAACTCAGCACTGTTGAAGGTTGAAGGTATCTTCAGATAGTAATTTGTTGAGGGTGATCAACAGCCAAGTTCTTTGTTTTCTACTGATTGTTCCATGCCTTTGATTTGGGTGATCCTTCCTTTGGTCAAAGTTAGTCCAAGCTGTCCAACAGAAGAAGCACAGGCAGCATAACACCTGTACCAACTACAATAATTAAATCCTTACCCCACTTGTTAAATGCTGTCTCTCTCAGCAGAATTGCAGAATTCCTGTTTATTTTGAATTAAGTCTAGCATTTCAAAACATTTTGAGCAATAGGATACATGCAAAATAGACAACAGAATTGGAACTGTAAGATACATTTTCTGATATGTACATTTTCTTCCACAAGCAGTTATGACCATTATATTTGGGAAGACAGCAATTTTCAGGGAAACACATTTCATGAAACACAAATGAGTACTGTAATGATTACATGTCCAGACTGACCTGATGTGAACCTCACAACATTGATTTCAATAGGACAATTCATGGTGGACCTAGCTCAGTCAAGTTGGATCAGGTAGTCCTTTTCTACTAGAATGCTAAATTAGAGGTCAGTTAAATATATAAAAAGGTGTTTTAGCTGCACACATTTCAAATAGAAAGGTATGTGGTTAAAACGCCCTTGCACTGAAATCTGGCATACTGCCTCTTCTTACAATGCTCTGACATTCCTGAAAGTTTCATTTCCTTAAGATAAAAAAAGAAACCAGTATTGCCCAACCCCCTTAATAGATAAGAGGGGAATAGAGTTCAGTTTTTATTGATTCATACTCCAGAATTGGGAATGAATTTAGACAGACTATGCTCCAGAACAGCAGAAGGTTTAGGTAACCAGATACTTCAGATTCTCTCTGTATTGTTTATCTACTTTTTAAAAACTTAAGCTGCCCAGAGTCATTTTGCAGTTGGCCAGCCTCTAAATCTAATACGCAAACAAATATATAAAATATCCAAACCTGGATATGAAAGTGGCTCTTTGTAAAGTCCTCACAATGTAGAAGGATCTAAATAACAGATGAAGCTAATGGGAAACTCCATTATGGTATTTAATCATGCACAGTCTAATGTATGACTGGCTGTAAGTAACAGCCCTCTGTCCAATAAGTTTTATTCTCATGTCAGTGTATATAGGATTCTATCCTAAGATATAATCCTGACTCCACTTCTTAGGAAATAAGTCCCACTGAATACAGTGGTATAGATATCAGAGTGAGCTAGCCCTTGAGTAACTCTAAATTATGACTTTGTAATACATGATATCTAAAGAAATGTGTTACAGATCCTTCTTCATATACTGCAATAGTAATTTTTGAAAAAAAACATACAAATATGTTGTTTCATGCAGTGTAAAAGAAATAGTTAAACTGCTTTAGTGATTAAGACTAATTTAGGGTTGACTGAACACTTTAAAAATCCTGTAATATAACATCTGTTCATAAATGCTTGACTGCATCCATAGATGCTTATTCTCAGTGAAGTCAGCATGCTAGAATATCCATAACTGAATCCAGACAACAGACCTAAGTTATTATTGAAACATGCCATCATTTTGAATTTAGTTAGGACATTGTGAAATTCAGCACAATAGAATTAAGAGGGAAAATGCTACATAAGCCATTTATTTAAAACTTTGCCAAGATGGAGATTTTTTTTTAATTTGCTACTCCTTGCCAACAGTAAGATATTGCCTAAGTTTTAATTCATTCTGTTTGGTATATAAACTTCAGTGACTCATTATGTGCTTGCTTTCAACATTATGTGGGCATTAGCAAACTATTGGCAATAATCTATATTGGAGAAAATACCTGCCTGTTTATAATTGGTTTCCTTCTTAATTTTGCTGGGCTGGTGATGGCAGCTATGATGGTGATAAAGTAAGAGTTATTCTAGAGTTGTTGTTGAACGGAAACTAAGATGCCACGTATGTATGTAGAGGTTCTGGATGCTGCAGTTGCCAGGCCAGGCACTTAAGAAGAACACAGTGAAATAAGTTACAAGAGTTATAAAAATGTGTCCAGATAACACTAACTGTACCGGGAGGTCACCAGGTAAAAAAAACAAAGTAAAATTCAGTGGAATGTAGAGTATTTCCATTTCCAGTTTTGATGGCTTCAATATTTGACCTTTGTGGTCTATTTCTGCTCAGGGACAAAGTATTTAGAGAGAATTAAAGACCTCGATCCAAAACTATGCCTATAATTATTTGTTGTCAAGTTTGGGAAAAAAGCAGATAAGATTATTGTTTTTCCAGAAGCATGAAGGCTGGATCTATTATCTTGTGGTGATGAAATGTAACTACATTTATCCCTGCAGGAAACCCTAAACAATTTATTTGAGCAATCTACAAAAGGGACTCTACTCTGGTGGGATGAGTTTCTACTGGCTTTTCCCACCATCTTCGTGTTCTGAAGAAGCATATGGCTATCTCCCAATTTATATTAAGGTAGACACAAAATCGGCTCAACAGGTGGCAGCAACTGGTTGATGAGGCCAGGAAGGGTCAGTCCTGCTTAGCATTTGAATGGGAGCTGTGACAGTAGGCTAGACTAGAAATAAATAAATAAATAAATAATAAACCTGAAAGAAGGCAATGGATGTGTCCATGAAGTTATAAGGATTCAATGAAATTTCCCTTTGAATGCAAAACTGTTAAGACTCCAGTTAAGTTTGTATCAAGTCTTAAGGCTACAGAAAATAATTAAGCTTGCTTTTTTGTCCTAAAAGTTAAAACAGCAAAAAGACAGGAAAAAAAAAAAAAGAGTACACCTAATCAGGTGTTTTGCACTAGTGATCTTGTATTCTGCAAGCTTAATCTTTTGCCATTTAGAATATTTTCAGCTTTTTATTTTTAAATGTCATGTAAATTCTGATTTCCTTAAATAAATTACATTTTAACTATATACTGTAAAAATGTTAGTTTCTTAGATAATAATAGCCTGTTTTCTTGTCTGTTTGGGTTTTTTTTTTTCTCCTGAATGAGAGAAGATTAAGGCATTTGGCTAAGTGGGAGAACTGGGTTGCTGGTAAATTAATGGCATTTCAAATTAATTTGTACTCAGTTGTGTGCATTGATGGCCAAGTAGGAAAAGATGTTATAATTCTGTACATTCTACCTTGCCACAACCATCTCCATCAAACTATGTATGGAGCTTGGGTTATACCTCATATCTGCTGCAGCATAATCAAAGGGTTCTATTGATGCCATCTAAATACATTTCTCAAAAGATTCTTACTTAAGAACCCCTGAGGAAGATGATGAGAGATAAAGACGATCAGTAGCACTTTTCCTGTTTGGTCAAGAAGCACATAACTGTGTTAATGTCCATTGAATAATATTAATATCTTGAACTGTTTTTTGGACTTTCTGGCTCCCAGCAATGGTGCTTTTCAGACAAAGAACTTCATAACATAAATGGTCAAAGAGAAGGCTTTCAACATTTCTAAAGATCATCAACCAAAAACTACTGTTCCAAAAAAATTGGGAAATTTTTTTGATGGACATGGCAAACTCTGAAGATTTAATCATTTAGATACTGCAGCTAGCTGAACAGACTAAGCAACATTAATATTTTTCTCATTGTTTCCCTCATGGATATTTTATTCAGAATCTTCTGAAAACATTATGTTTTATTCTATTCACACACCACTAGGAGTATACCAATCTATATTTGAGATATCCAGCAAAGACTGAAATATGAAGGAGAAAGCAGGAGTATGTTAACTTGTCTGGACCCCAGGTCAGCGCATCCTCTAATACCATATATTCCATCAGGTTTGCAGTACAATTATACATCTCACTGGGAACCATGTGCAGCCTGGAATTTCTAACTATTCGAGTGGTGTATGCACATGGTTCTTATTTTGAACATTTCCCCACAGACTTTGGATGATTGCAACAGTGGGCACAATCTCATTTCTTCCTATATGGGCATGGCATATTTATGGAAGACCAATAAGTTAAGAACTATATTGTCTTCCTTATGAGGTCTTGCTCAATAGAGATTGGTCTACTCAGTGTCAGATACAGAAGATGGGTTATTTTACCTCTATTTCAACAGCCTCCCCATACAATAAATATATTACTTTACTCTCCCCATTATAAATGTAGCCTTTCCCCTTCTACTCAAACAGTTTCATCCCTAATACCATCATCCTTCCACTGGCTATACTGGCTAAGGCTGATGGAAGCTCTGTTCAACAATATCTGATATAAATAATAATGTTGTCATAAATATGTGTTATTCATAGAATGGCCTAATACATCAATAAAAGGAAGGGAACAAGCTAAGTCCTTGGCTTCAATGACATTTTATCAAAAGTCTATCATTTGTGCATTCATGGTTTAATCCAGTAATGTTTCTTTGTCCTTGTAATATTCCAAAAAGTATATTTAGGCTGAAACCTTTTTTGTTATCATAGTCTTTTTTTGAAAAGAAAAAAAAATAATCTTATTAAGTTGCTTTCTCTCTGTTTTTATGAACTAAATGGATACATTATTTTCAATCCATCTTCATATCAGAATATTTGAAAGACTCATCTGGCTGGTTAACAAATTCCCATAAATGTCCATGAAAGCTGAAAGAACACAGCGTCATAGTGAACATGTGTGGATCCAACCTAGATCTAAATGCAAACAGATGAGAAAGTCAACAACAACAGATTTATTTTGATCCATGCAGAGGTTGTTAAAGCATAATTCCAAGCATTGTCTGGGGCTTTTCTGAACTGCTGGCAACATGCACTGATATCTGTATTACTTCAGTTGAAAAAAGGTCAACAGTCCTATCACACATCTTTAGCTTTAAACCATCTTATGACTTTCACTACTTATGTATCAATTTTTAGACAGCAGCAAATATATTTTTTGTGACAAGAGACTTTATTCCCGTCAGCAAGTGATGTGCTTTTTGAGCTGTACATCAAAATGAAATGCATTTGCTATAATTCTCCTTCACAGTTGCTGGGACAGAAAACATAATTTCACTAAATGTCAAGTGTTTACCTGGTAAAAAGTTTAAGGAAACAAAAATGGGGAAGAAAGAATAGTGTAAAAAGCTATTAAAAGTCAATACTGCTGATTTTAGAGGGAAATTAACCCTAAAAATACTCTGAACATTTAGCATCAAAATGATAGTAGTATATTCTAATAACTGTAGCACCACAACTGTACTATTGCCTACTCTAATAACCATGATTAGGGGACCAGGTACACCCCAAGATGCTATCAATCTTCCTATAAATTTCCATTTCTTTTCAGAATCAGTCATGGCTTGAATGATATCTATAGTTATATTTTTGCTAGGATATATTGATGGTTGCACTTTGTTCTAGTGTGATAACTATTCTGCTATCACTGTTACAACCACAGAAGATATAAACACATTTGACTCAAAAAGTGAAAAAGAAGGTAGAAATAATAAGTTAGAGATATGGAAGAACAGGAAAGACGCCACTGGGCAGTTCTGTAGTTAGCAAAAATATGATCAGTCATCTATACAAACTTTGATTTAAGAGAGAGAGAGAGAAGAATGGGAAGAATCATATGTGTGGCTAGGTAGTCAGGTAGTTACAGGTAGTCCTCGTTTAGCAATCACCTCATTTAGCGACCATTTGCAGTTATGACAGTGATGACAAAGTAACTTTGCAACCAATCCTTGCATTGATGACCTTCACAGGTCTGTAAAACAAAGAAAAGATGAAGTAAGTTTGTAAGCACAGTTGTGGTTTTACTTAGTGATTGCTTTGCTTAATGACCAAGTCGCTGGTCCCAATTGTGGTTGCTAAGCAAGGACTACTGTACCTGTACTCTGAGTGCTGAGCCCAATTAGGTAAAAAAGGTAGAGAAATATCCCTAGGGTGCCTGGGCTTGAAACTATCACAGCATGCCAGATATCAACACAGCCCTGATCCCATGTGGTCCGTAATGGTCAGATCTACAAAAGTAAAATTTTGAATGTGGTCAACAACCACCTCCAAGTTCCTTCATTGTCAGTGAAAAGGCCTGCCAGTTTTCCAATTCACAGAAAGGCATTGAAAACAAAAATGAAGAAGGTGCCACCCCAATGTTCTTTAGCATGATATTACTACAATAAATATAATACTAAATCCTAAATTGGCTTTAAATAGGAACCAGTTCAATTGCTGTAATTCTTGTAACCTCATCTCTTTCTTCACAGCAAACCTTGCTAAAGAGAGCTTGAGAAAATCAAGCTCAGAAAGGAGTTATTTTTAAGTTTAGGCAGAGACCGAGAGACCAAATTTTGTAGAGTTTCACTTTGACCTTTCATTGCAGCAGAAGATTTCTGATGCAGTTGGCTATTTTTCTTTCTACTTCCAAATGTGGAATCAATCCCAGGGACTATTTCAGTTTCTGCAATTAATTAGAATATTTGGTAGAGTGAAATATAACTATTCTCCTCTCTGCTAAATCTTAGGAATCTGAAATCCAGGAAAGAGTGGTAGCAAAATTATGATTGGAGGAGGGGAAGAAAGGTTTAAAAAGGAAAGACAAGGTTGATTTTAGATTGCAGATTATTATTTGTTCGAATTTACTAATCACGTAACTCTAATGGTTTCATTTTCATCATCAATTATTCCAACATTTATTTTAATTTAGCAAGTGGATGGATCACTGGTTTCCACTATTGCTCTTCCTTCTAGGATAGATACAAGGCAACTCTTATTTCAGAAAAAAATTCAAGTTCTACACTTTAAAAGCAATAAAAGAGGAATCCATAATCTTATAGAGGTCTGTCTCCACGTGAACATGACAAATGTGTCAGGCAAGATAGTCCTTATTTTGATTAAAAATTAAATAAAGGCAATGAGTTACAGTGTCATGATTTGGATATGTGTGCAATATCCCTTAAATCAATCTTCCAATATTTACTATGTGTCGGCTGTTGTTTTGGAAGTCACAGATTTCTCAGTAGAAAAGAACTGGTATTAGATAAGGTGTTGCATATGTGATATCATTTTCAAAAGAAAGATAAAATTCACTTCTGCATTTACATATACTTTGTGTAATGTTTTCAGAGGAAGGATTCTAGCTTCTACCTTTAAGATAGATTCCATTTATGTGATTTATATTAGGGAAAAAGAAATTTGAAAGAGGTCTTGGGGCCTTTGGGCTCGAGATGAGATCACCAAATAGGATGCAATGTACTGTAATTTTGGATCATTTGAAATTAGCACAGTGCAGGTAACTGCTCTTGCTTTCTTTTCTAGCAGTTCTCATTCAGTTTGATAAATGGAAAATTATTTAGAAATTCTTTGAAAGGATAACAGTGTTTCAGTTTCCCATGCTTCAATTTAATCCCAAAAGAGATTGTTTGTGTGTGTGCCTTCAAGTCAGTCTTGACTCTTGGCGACTGCCTGGACTAGTCCCTGCAGTTTTCTTGGCAAGGTTTTGCAAGTGGTTTGCCATTGCCTCCTTCCTAGGGTTAAGAGATAGTGACTGGCCCAAGGGCACCTAGCTGGCTTTGTGCCTTTAGCAGGACTAGAACTCACAGTCTCCCAGTTTCTAGCTTAATGCCTTAACCACTACACAACAGGCTTATCAAAGGAGAATATCATGAGAGTATGTCTTCCACTAATCTACTCTCACCACTAAGGGGTGTCTTGGCCTTGAGAAATGGCTGGAGACACTCTCCTTTTCCTGGAGAATTTTGGAGAAAGCATCCATCCCATTACACTGCTCACAAATTGTCAGCCCTTTGAGGTAGTCCAGACAAGAAGCACCATGAGTACTAACACTACCTTTATTGTAAGGTTACAATAACAGAATCTTGCAAGTCTGAAAGTATATCTCTCCTCCCTCACCTTTACTGTCCAGGAAACTAGGGAGGGTCCCTTTTGAAATGTTTGCCATGCCCCACTACCTCTGCAGGCTAAGCTGCCTCTTATCTGACCATTGCCTAGTCTGCAGCTCCTCGCCTCCTTCTTGTCCTCCTCCTGTCTCTCAAGGTCATTTTCACAGACCATTATATAAATTTGTAGAAAATTTCAAATACCATTTGTGTATAGCTGAAATTGTGAATTAGGAGACCAGTTCTCCTTGACTTGATTCTAACCTGTAATGAAAATGTATACACGTAGGCATAAGATCCAGCATGCTATTCCCTTTTGGAATGGGCGGTATTATACAAAGTATAGGAAAAGAGTTATGAATAGTAAGCCAAAGAACATAAAGGCATGAGAAAAGGAAACATACCTAAAATCAGATTATACCACACTATTTATTCTACTTCTAATACCTTTCAAACTTTATACATGTAAGCAATGTATTCATACAATGTTTCATACATTCCCTTTTGTTTTTCAAACTTTTCTTTTCCCTGTTTTCGGGGGTGTTATCAACTTCATCCAACCACAGCTTTGGAAAATTGGGAGTTCCTAAAAAGAAGATACTAAGTATACAGTTTCAAATGTAAGACAATGTACCTACCCCCCAAAATTACTGAAAATCTGAAAATCAAAAAGGGTATGTGAAAAAATTAGAAAGAGCAACTTGTCAACAAGGAATAGTGTATATAATAGCAGCTGCTTAGCAAAATTACAAAACAACAACAACAACAAAGAGAATTCAGAAATTCCTCAGTTCCTATCCCATTCTTTTCTGAGAAGACAATATGGATTTCGCCAAGAAATTGTGAACATCTGATCAAATGAGCTGGTTTCCAACTCAGACTTGATTGAATTGTAGTCAAGGAATACCATCTAAGGGTTCGACTTTCCAGAGTCATAGAGATGGAATACAGCATACTAAAGAAACGTGCCTATTATCTGTGAAAATATCTATCCATTATCTTTGAGAAAGTCTATTCAAAGGGTGAATTAGAGTTGATCTCAAGTTTAATATGCATTAGGAATTACCAAATTCCATAAAATCTTGAGAGAATTTGCTGAGATCTGGATAGGTGTCACCTGAAATCATTTGAAATCTTATGGGATATTGGTCTTTTCACATGGACAACCTCCATATAAAAGTATCTGGATCCCTCTGAGAAGAAGAAAAAAATGAAAAAGAAGACATGCCCTTTCTTCTCCCAGGGGTGATCATTGTTGAAGGCAGATTTGTGCCACCAAGATGCAGTTGCTGGGTAAGTGTTGGAGTTTAAAAAAGGAATTTTGCTGTGTAAGTGGATATGCTGAACTATCCTTCAAAATACAGTGAGAAAAGAGCTGCTGAAACTGGGATTCTGGTCTACCTTGCAGCAGAGCAAAGACAAATGCAAAGGAAAACCCCTGCCCACCCCCTATTTCCAACACATTCAGAAAGCCTCCTGAACCAGGAGCTTCAAAACACAGCATGATCAGAACTGTTATTCAAGAGCAGGGATGGAGTGTGTGCAGTAGCCATCTGTCAAGTGCTTCAGGTTACATGCCTCAGCTCTCCTGGTTGAGACAGTGACCACTTGGACAATCTACCCAAAAGTTGGGTGAAGAAAGCCACAGAGAAAGTCGCTGCAGAAGTCAGGGTTCCAGGCCACTTGCCATCAAAACAGCACTGCAGAATGGTGCAGAGCCCTGCAAACAGACAGGAGTGATGATCAACACAACAGACCTGTTTGGACTGGATTGCTGACTGATCACATCATCTCAAGATGCCTTCTTCATGTCCATGTGGAATATCTTCCACCAAATCACTGCTTCCACACCAGAACATCAAAAATCATGGTGCAGATGCAGAACTTCAGAATCTAAAAGTGTCTAGGGAAAGAAACAGCAATCCTGAACCTAAAGGTTATTTTAGAATATAATGTGTTGGTGCTGGAGTGGTTGGCTGCTTTAGCAGCAGGCTGATAATGAAACAGAAGCAACATCATGAGGACATGTCCTCAGAAAACGTAAGTGGGGCATCTTACCATAGCGCATCTTTGTGTATGAGCAAGGAGGCTGTGTAGATAGGCTCCTACTCTGTAAAACACCTGGTCTTTCATTTTTTATCAAAAAAGGAACATTCCTAAAACAATGCAAATATGGAAGGCAAATCTGTAACTATATATACAATAAGGAATATTATGAATGTAATATTCTCTGATTCTATACTTGGATATCACCCTTGTTCTTAACATTCTTTTTTTTTTTTTTTTTAAAGTACTTGAAAATAAGGTAAGATTGGTATCTGGTAGAAATTTTTTGGTCATTCCTTGTATACAATGCAATTATTAGACATAGTATCATAGAACAGCCTTTGCTCTCAAGGACAGTCTGATGTCTTTAAGATGTGTTTGGACCACCTCCCGCCTCCCAGGATTCCTAGCTAGCCTGTAGTTCCAAAACATTTTGAGACCACCAGGGTTAGAGAAGCTATCATAGATATTCAAGACACTTAAATTATCACACCTACAGTATATTTATTATCAGAATGAGTACCTGCTTCTGTAGAAAATGCTTCCAAACTATGTTGGGAAAATGTGATTTCTCACACAAGAATTATATTGAGGAAAGACATCTGTATCTTGTTCTACAATGGAAGATCAGCTGCTGCCAACCACTCCAGCACTAACACATTATACTCTAAAATAACCTTTAGGTTCAGGATTGCTGTTTCTGTCCCTAGACTCCATTAGATTCTGAAGTTCTGCATCTGGAGTTAAGGACCAAAAAAGAATATAAACAACAACAAAAAAGTTTCACTGTTTCCCATTAAATTTTTAAGTGATCTCATATAAAGCTATTTTCTTCCTCTCACAATTAGTTTTCTTTGATAAGAATGTATAAGAGAACATGTTCTTTAGAAGGTTAAAAAGACTGAAAAAAATCTGTATTTGTTGACATGAACTGAAAAGGCTTTTTTTAAAAAAAGGTAAAATGTAACTGCTTTATAATTTTATGCTTTTTACTGTAAGGTGCCATGGGAAGAACACAGCTTTGAGTGGCAGGTAAGAAATATATTGATAACATTAAATCAACTAAAGCAGGAAGCAAGTTCTCAACACATTCTCAAAATTAAAAGGTCTCATCATATTTGTGGCATATATAATCCTACAGTCTCTTCCCACAATGGCCAACCAGCAAATTATACCAAACACCAAATTTGTTTTGTATTTGGAAATGCTTAAAACAGAGCAAATGGTTCAACCTAACCCATTTTATGTTCTCCACAACTCTTGAGGTAGATGGATAGTGATTAGCCCAAAGCTAATCAAGCAAGAGGGTAATGCCTTTCCCAGTTCTAAATAAACACTCTGCAGTATCACTACCAACATCTAGCATAGCTCTCCCTAGAAAATATAGAAGATTGTTTTTTCTGGTTTTGTCACAAAGATTGAAATGTCACTCAGATGATACAGTATATAGAGGTTCATAGGAGTGACAGGAGAGGCATGTAATCCATTAATAGAATGAGTTTAACGCTTGGTGACTACATCAACACATTCAGGATGTTTTATTGGCAACAATATTTTAGTAGTTTGCCATCTTCTGAGATCTTTTATCTTCCCAGTCTATCGTGTAACCCTGGGAATTTCTCATGGTCCCCTACCAAAAATTAAGCATTTTTTTAAAAAAAAGATAAGCCAAGGCTGGCTATTTGCAGAGCCTTAACATTCATATAGGTAAAGGTAAAGGTTTCCCTTGACGTAAAGTCCAGTTGTGTCTGACTCTAGGGGGCGGTGCTCATCTCCGTTTCAAAGCCTTGGAGCCAGCGTTGTCCATAGGACACTTCCGGGTCATGTGGCCAGCATGACTCACGGAACGCTGTTACCTTCCCGCCGAAGCGGTACCAATTAATCTACTCACATTTGCATGTTTTCGAACTGCTTGGTGTGCAGGAGCTGGGACGAGCAACGGGAGCTCACCCCGCCGCGCGGTTTCGAACCGCCGACCTTCCGATCGACAGCTCAGCGGTTTAACCCGCAGCGCCACCGCGTATAGTGCCTTATAAATGAAGCTCAGAACTGAATGCAATCTCGGTTACTGGCATCTATCCTGATACATGACATGATGAAGATTTTGTCCAATTGTCCTAAGTGGCATATACTGTAGTACTGACCTCACTGCCCATGGGGATAGTTCATGCAGCACCATTTTTGCCTGCCAGCCAGTATGTGCCTGATCTGGCACCAGATGCATGCACTCTGGTTATATGCTGGACATAGATCTTGTAGCTGATCCATGTTCTAAAGACTTCTGTTGGCTTGAGGATCATATTAGGCTTTAAATGGCATGTTGAGTTCACACTCCCAAAGTGAGTGCAGCCTAGGCATACATTGGGAGGAGTTATTAGGAATGAGATGGGTACCCTAAGTATCTGCTAGACTTAAAATTAAAAATCCCTCAAGCTTGCCAAAAAAAGTCCAGACTTTGTTCCAGCCACTGCAGAGTGCTCTGGAAGAATGTTGGTGGGTCACATGTGTCCTCCCCCGCAAGCAACACTCTTTGCATCCCTGACGTGCAGTATAGCAGTCATTAGGACCACATTCCATTCTAACCATATATTTCTAATTCTAAATTTGTATATAAAATTAGCATATTGTTGGGCCTAAAAGGTATACCAGAACTGACTTCACAGGAAGACTAGAACTATAGTTTATTGAGAAAGACCATAGTAGACAAATCTTGCAAGTCTGCCTGTGTTTCCCCTTCCCTCCTTCTTATACCATAAGCAGTCAGGGGGAAGCCAGTCTGAGTCTTTTTTTAACACTTTCCTGCCTTCCTGGGCTTAATGCATGTTTAAGCACCTGTTTTTGTCCTAATGGCTTCTGGATGTGTTCTCCTAGGCCATCTCCATGGCTCCTACACATTTGAATTAAACTAAATGTATTAATTTCATGGAGAAAGACTAGTTTAGTTCTGTTGAGATTCTCAAATGTTATGTACTATGATAGCAAGTACATATCAGAGCAATTAAGTCTATCATCTATCTATCTATCTATCTATCTATCTATCTATCTATCTATCTATCTATCTATCTATCTATCTATCTAATTCAACTGAAAAGTGATCTACAAAGAGGAGGGCTGCCACTCATTAATTCTAAGGTCAACTCCGGATGCAGAAAATAGAACAACATGGTCAGAATTGCTTCAAAGCAACTACTGAGACAATCTGAGAGCAACAAAGAGGAATTTAAAAAGGCTTAATTGGTGCTGCCTCAAAAATGGGAAACACCTGAGCAAATAGTTTGTAGATCAAATGCACCAAAAATCAGCCATGGCATGCTGGAGTGGACAAGGAGGAAAACCCATTGGAGGAGACTAGGCACCTGCTTTTGTATAGGCTGTTCTGTTATAGATGTGGATTTACATAAAAAATAAGCCCTACTCACTTGTTTAATACAGTTCAGATTCCAGGGATCAATCAACTATTGAATAAGAAGTGGCTAGCAGAGAAATATGCATGAATTCCTTAGTATGGGCAAAACATACAAGAGAAAAGGAATTATTTCAAGTGCACACCTGCACTTGAATTGAGATAATTCAAGTGCATCTGTACTGTTGCACTCTGCAAAATATATGAAAGAATAGGATGCTTCTTTTTGAATTTATGTATGCTAAGCTATTTGTTTCCAAAGGTTCCTTTAGAGATCATCATTAAGCCTAATGTAAAACAGCCTTAGTTTGGCTTTATCCATGGTGTCTCTTCACCCCCACTGATGTAAGCTTCTTAAGCTCCAGTGCTTGCACAAACACTCACCATTGAATTGGTTCAGATATAATATCATACTGCTGCTTAACATTTCAATGTGGGAGAAAGGATGAGGTCAGTGATCTGGGAATACTTCAGCTTACAAGGTCATATACTTTGCCTATATGAGAATGGAAAATGAATATGCACTCTTCTATTTACACTCCATGCAATTTTCATACTTTTTAAAAGGCTACTATTATATATCTATTTACCTGGGAGACAACTTACTGAATTTAATGTGGCTTATTTCTGAGTGTAGGTCATGCTGTGCATAACTGAAAGGGATATCTGCATGATAATCAGTATTTTCTTTTAAAAGTTCTTTTTTTTTTCTTCAGGAGGTTAACTAAACACATTAAGGCAAACTAAACAAATGCTAAAAAATTGTAGTGAATGCCTGTGGCTGTTGTGTGAAAGAATGAAAGATGCCTTCCCAAAAAACCCTATGTTCTTCATCTATGAGAAGTTTTAAAAATGGTTCAGTAAGTATACTCATGGAATGCAGAGGGGTCAAGAGGGGGCCAATAATGAAATGAGCATAGTACTGTCATGACTCAACTACCACACCTTTTCTGTGTCTTTGTGTGTGTTGGAGATGTTAACAAATCAGCATGCCTCATTAGTATATAGATGAGTTGATCCCATGATGCAATTCTTTATGTGCAAGGAAGCTTTTTGTTGCCACTCTCACTTCCTCTCTCTCTTTTCCTCCTTCTTCCACTTAGCGAGGAGGCAGCATGCATGCTGCTCTCTCTACTTCCATTATGGCCACATGCTTGGGCCTTGAAGAAGGATTTTTCATTTACTGCACACAGCTCTTAGCACCTATGAGGGCTAAGAGTTCATTAAGTTAAGGGAACAGAAGAAACAAAGAATCTTCATTTTTCCACCAAATATGGATGTAACTGAACCAAGAATAAAATCAGTAAGACTCTTTTTACTTTTAAACCTGCTTCGTCTAAGCATGTGATTCTTTATGCTTTGGAGGGCTGAGTGTGTAAGATCAATAACCTGTATTTCTCTGATGTGCTCATTAAAGCTATTTAAGATAATATTCTTTTTCTGTGTGCAGCTTCTCCACTGTGTTAAGCTCTGCTCCATTCAGTGGTCCTAGCTGTCCACTAATGGCTTCAGTGTGAAAGGGGTGGGCTTGCACTGCAGTGGCACAAAGCTTATTTCATCAGTTTGACAAAAGCATCAGATCCTCCAGATGCTTTGCATAGAATGAATAATTCCTGCACTTTTCTCTTTTGTGAATATTTGTTTGTGTATGGAATTAAAGATTTTGCCCTCTGAATTTATGTTGATTTCAGTATTTGTAGGGAACATCCTCATATGTGAGACCTACAACTGTCAAGAATATGTAGAGAAATTCATGCAGAAGATACAAATAACAGGATGCACTGTGAGATTCTCTTTGTATAGATTAGTTACAGCTGAAAAAAAAGACCTCTATGAAAAGTTCCTAGAATTCAAAGTATTTTGCAACAGCAAGCTGATTTAACAATGCATAATGCCAAACTCATCTTGAGTTCACAGTTTTATTATACAGTGATTGAACACATCTCAGATTTACTCACACTGAACTCAAAGAAGCTTTGGAGCTGGAGTATCTTTTCTCACAACATCCCAAAGAGGCACATTTAAAACACAGCTTAAAATTCATCTTTCACATAGAAGATACAATAATTTTACTGCTGAATTGCTGAGGCCTTTAAAGTGGAATCTCCATAAGTTTGTATTAAAGTTTGTTATTGTGATTATGTGTAAGCTTGAGTATTGGAGGTATGGGTGGCCCTATGTTTTCTTTCTAGGGCAATCAGAAATGTGAAAATAAACTTTACACTTAAAAAGAAGTGTGTGTGTGTGTGTGTGTGTGTGTGTTGAGAGAGAGAGAAATCTATATAGTCTTTTTCTTCCCAAAAAAAAAGGCCCTTTTCTTCACTTGAATAAATATACATTTTAGGATTTCAGATGTGCTATTTTATGTTAAAATATGCACTGCTACATGTCAGGGCTGTGAAAATAGGAGGTAAAACAAGAAGGCAATGGGCCAAATAGGTACAGAGGGATTTTCCCCCCTTATTAGCATCTTATTAAGAATTCCACTCCTGTAGCTTAATTGATGCATTCATACCAGTACCACTAAAATAATCACAGTATGCTTCCCTGAACCCCAGTCTGCCCTAATTTACAGTTGGAATTGGAGGCACAGGTAAAAGAAAGGAAGGGGGAAAAAAGAAGCTTTAATTTCTCAGTGTTGCATTTTTCTTCAAGTGTTATATGAATATGACTTAATTTCAGCAGTTACTTAACAAAATATCATTTACTTTGAAAATATTTTTCCCCCAAGAAATATATTGCCTCAAAGTAAGGACACCCAGGGCTTTTACTGACTCTGCTCATGTTCCTCTTACTCGAATCTATTGTTCAGAAATGTAGAAATGAAAGAGGAGACTCCTCCAGCTGGTATTTGGGGATGGGGAAGGGGGGAAATATCATATAATGATACATGTGAATTGGCTGACACATTTTTAATAGAAAATCTTTAAGGGTGCTGTAAGGCTAAATGAGGCTACTAACTCAATAAAGTCTTCTCTTTCTTCATTTTTTTTGTAACAAGCATGTTTAGAAAAATGGCTACTCTGATTTTACAGAAAGTGTATCTTCTTTTATTTTTATTTTAATAAAATGTGCCAAAATATGGGTAGTAGTTATGGTCCTAGAAGAGGGTTCCCAACCTTTTCCCTTATGTGGATCACTCCATCATAACTGAAACTTATGAGGACCACCATCTTCAGGACTACTAAATGTCAGCCATGTGATGTTTGTGAGGACCACTTCACCCTCAGGCATGTACAGGATCCCTGTTGTTGTTGTTGTTGTTGTTGTTGTTGTTGTTGCTTTTAATGGCCAAAATCTTGTGAGATTGCCATATCCCTCCTTGTGAAATGTTGAGTGAGAACACCTAAACCACTGAAACTACAATTTCAGAAGATTTTAATCACTGAAGGAAGAAGATAGACAGATAGACAGACAACTTTCATGGACCACAATGGACCCTGGCTCCACAGGGAATTATTATACCCTTGTCCTTATGCCCTAATGTTAATGGTGGAAAACACACAACTTTACAGCATGGCTGGGAGACCACCTTCCTTTTCTTTCCTGCTTCTCTTTTTTGACTCCCTCAAAGCACATCTGTTTATGGCCCCACACCATCCAAAGTAGGTGCAGCCACTGCCCAAAGATGGTGGAGCTACTTCCCTCTCCCTCTTCCAGGCAATTCCTCTGCACTCCCTTTCCTGATCTTCCTTTCTCTTCCTCCCACCCTTCCTCAGTGCCAGAAAACAGCACATCACTTTCTCTGAATATACAGTATGATCACTAACAGATAGTGCATCTTCAAACTGGTAATTAAAGGGGAAAAAACGCCAAAAGTAACTTATGGACCAATATCAACCAAAGTTCAGAAGCCGAGGCAATGAAAGCAAAACCAATGGAGAAGTTAAACTGTTTGCGGTAATGAATATTTCCTTCAAAGAAATGCATATGGAGGTGGGAAGAAGTTCTACTCTTTTGTCAGTAACATTACATAAAATCACTATAACGTCTTATGAAAAGCTTGAGCAATCCTTGGAGGTCAAGAAGAAGTTGGCAAGCATGATTCCATTCCCTCTTTACTCATTGGTTACACCCTATGTGAGGTCATCTTATTGCAACCAGACAACTACATTAGAAATTGGAACTCCTTGTAAAAAGGGAAATGTGTCCTTCTTTATTTTATACCTGTAAAATCTATAATGTTATATTTACAGTATACCTCTTATGTATATGTGGCTGCCTAAGATACTTGGTGCAGCACACTGGAACAGACTAATTTCCCTCCTCAGAAGCACAGGAATATAAATAGGCTCATCTTCTATGGCACAACATAGGAAAAGGAGAGTACTAGTATGCAGGGATCTGGAATATATGATGAAATGTGAGGTGAAAAGAGCTCCTTATTTGAAAGAATGGTCTTCAAATCAAGAGCAATACTAGGAACCAGGTTGAGAGTGCATTTAATGCTGGTTCAGGCCTTGGTAATTCCTGAAATCCTTAATGTATGCTGATACTAGGAAAGTAAGGAGCAGCATAAATCCCATCCATCTTAGAGCTCACATTTTAAGGAAGAAATCTGCTCTATTGGTGATGTTAATGTTTTGGGGTTTTTTTAAAGATCCATAAATATATTCACATCTGTTTTTTATTTGCAACTTCTCTAACAACCATGTATGCAACTTTTCTTTACATATGTAATTCAGGTTTGATATAAATTGCCTGAGAAATATTTTAATATCAATGTTCCTAGTGTCACTCTATATTTTATAAATTTCCTCACTGCAGGCACTTTTAACTTTTTTAAAAAATAAAACATTACTATCACCATGCATACATCCTTATGCAGATGTAACACATTTAAATAAATGGTTTTCTTCTACAGATTTTGACCAAAGAAAGTCAGCAGCTAGCAGACTGTTTTTAATACCTCAGCAGTCTATCTGGATGGAACTTAAAAATCTGTGGCAGATTTTTTTTTCCCTAACCTTAATTCATAAAAAAATAATTCATATTTTGAATAATTCTTCTGGGGGGAAAAAAACAGACCAAAAAAATTAGAAATGGCGGGGTGGTAGGGAGATATCTTTTTAACCACTGTGGAGGATTTGTGCCGATCTGATGACAGGAAATCCATCAGCATAGCCAATAGTAAGGGATGCTGTAAATTATGGTGTGGGAACAGTTGTCACAGACTGATATAGAGTATTTCATGTGAGTTGGGTATGTTTATTTTAAACTGGGCAATCTGATGCCTCATTCAGAAGAAAGAATTTTTAGATTCAATAGAACTTGCTCACTTATAAGCATGTCTGGAATTGCAATTTCATTATTTTAATGTTATTTCATTGTATCTGCCAAGGTTGGCATGGAGAAGAACCCTCATCAGCCATCAACAACTGGCAAGCCACATGTAACCCACCTATATACCTTCTGTTCATTAAAGAAGTTCTTAGATTTTTTTCCATCCTTGAGAGGTTAAATTCTTTACATTGAGGAACCCATTGTTCTGGTGAACCATCAGAATTATAATCAGAAGGAAAATATGCAATAAAATATATCTATTTTCATACTCAACGTATCAATCTGTAACTGAGCTCATTTGATTTGATTTGTTTAAATATTCTTACAGCTATAGTACTGCATTAATGCTTTGAATGTGAGAAATGACACACTGAGAAAAAGATTAAAATAGTCCATTTTTCCATTTAATTTTGACAATTAATCCTAAATTGCCTCAAGCCCTGGTCTGGCAATTTATGTTACATAGCGCTTTGATTATGGCAATGACTGATATCTTGGGGAAGGGGAAGGGGAAGGGGAAGGAAGGGTTTTTTTTTTTTTTTTCCAGTCTGATGAAGTATCCATTTTAGGGTATTGAAATAGTAATCACCCAGTATCATCCAGCAAAATTAATTCATGAATTTACAACCAAACCATCAAACAAATATTAACAATTAAGACAAATCAAAACCAACAGTCTTACATATTTAAAATGAATGTCCTATGATATGACCAATAAGATCCATAAAACAAATAAAACAAATATTAACCTAGGAACTGTCAGGATTAATGGCAGGGCAGTATAACTGAATCAAATAAAATGTAAAGAAATTCTCGAAGCCTGAAAGTGAAAGGTGCTCTTCAAGAGAGAAGCAATCTTTTCATTGCTTCAAGAGACAGTCAGCAAAAGGGTGAAGAAACCCTGCCCTAGTGAACTTACTGAAAATGGGGTGCTAAATCACATACATCCAGCTTCCAAGTTTCTGTAACCTAACCCCTTTTTCCTTTCAATAAATCTAGTAAATATGACTGTGTGGATCTAACTTTACTTTTGTGAAGTTGTGAATTGTCTTTAAATTCACTTCTAAAAGCCAGCAAAATTTCAAACAGAATAAATCATAGCTAGAATCATAAGAGACAAAAATCTGAGATTTGTAAACAATACTTTACAAGCCATAAGCAAGGAAAACTTAAGATATATCATTAGGAAGGTAAAATAGGAAGAGAAAATATTGGGTTAATCTTAAATATTGAGAAGACAAAGGCATGGTAACTGGAATGCTCATGACATTATAATTAAAGATAAGTGAAGAGGGTAAATAGCATTTTTCAAATTATCCTACTTTGGGCACATTGTGCAAAGACCCAGATCTCTGAAGAAGGCTCTAATGCTGGGAAAGGTGGAAGGAAAGAGAAGAAGAGGACAACCAGCAGCAGGGTGGATGGACTTTCTAACAGTGGCGATGAGTGAACTGTTGGGAGATTTGAAAGAGCAGGTTAGGGTTATATCATCATGGATGAAATCTATCTACGTGGTCACTAGCAGTTGAAGACAGGTTGATGGCACATAATCAATCAATCAATCAATCAAAAATAAAGGAGGGGAGAATTGCTTTCAGACTTGCAAAATTCTGTTTCTGTAATTTTACAATAAAGGTACTGTAATGTTAGTACTCATGGTTTATGCTTCTTGTCTGGAGTACTTCTAAGGGCTGACAGAAACTCAGCCTAACTCCATGATACCTCACTAACTCACTAACTATGTAATTCAGGTTCTCCATTTTATGAGAAGTCCTGTTTGGGTAAGTAAAGACAGTTGGCCAATGACTGTCTGTGATGACAATGTAAAACAAGAGAGAGATGGCATTTAAAACAGTTTCCTTGAAACATGTTTCTCTCCTAGTGCTGTTATATATACACATATGCAGAGGGCTCTAAGGATGTGTGAGCCAGAGAAGAGGATGCAGAGACTCTTAGATCGTTGTTTCCAAAAGTGAGCCATGCATCAAGATTTACTGAACTGCTAGCCACAATGTTGCCTTTTATACATCCTGGGGAATGCTAATTTTATGACAGCTAATGACTGGGTAATTGTCAGCAGTCAAGAAATCTCATGCAGAAAAGATGATTTGACTAACAAAAGCTGGGTTCTGCATCTGAACGGGGGGGTCTACATGTGGGTTCATGTGTGTGCTCATGTATGTGCAATACGTGCATCTGGATTCTTATAGCTCTGATTCATCCCTTGACCAGTAGGTGGCAGCCATAGAGCCTGTTTAGAGTTGCAAATGTCATAAAACCACAACAGCAATAGCAGAATCAGAAAAACTTTCAGTTAAACTCTCCATCATATTCTGGAAAGCTATATGCTTGATCATCTCTTCTGCTGATAAATTCTACACAATTATTTTTCAGATGTTATTCTAAAGGTGTCTTGCTTTTGTCTGTTTGTAGGAAAGTCTAACTGAATGAGACATGTTGGCAATATCTCAAGATTTGGGTCAGCTATTGGTCTTAGAAGGTATTTCATAATTATATTGCAAATGCTTGAGATCTCTTCTGTGTAATCATGTTTAAAACAACCACTGTATTTCTTATCCTTACAGCTTTTCAGTCAGCTCTACATCACCCAAGCCAATTCTCTTTCTTTCCTTCCTTCCTTCCCTTCCTCCCTCCCTCTTTCCTTCTAGAAGTGGCCCCTTCATCTGTTTCTGTTGATTCTAATTTCTGAGACAAATAGTGTACATTTTTCAAATCCCATTGAGCAAAGTGTCACAGGTTCATTCCAGTAATTTGTTTACTTGTCCTCATCATTAACATCCATGTCATTGTTTCAAACTAAGTGAAGAAAGATTACTGAATTAACAGCTAATATTGGTAGATGCAGACAAATGTGAACCTTCCTTTAAGATCCTGGGGACAGTTTGCTGTTGTTGATATGTTTGCTTAATTTCTCCCTCTATACCTCTGTGAGGCAAACAACCTATCTGAAAACGATGTTAGAGTGGTTGTACGATCATTCTTTTATAAGATGTCAGAATGTCACATTATAACCAAGGAGGAATATGATAGCCATAATTAAAATCCAACAGTCTTCTATTTCATAGCATCCAACTTGCGATAATGCCTAATTCTACCACCAAATTAAGCTTCAGCAACTGTACAAATATACAAGATAACAAAATAAAAAAGTGAACTTGTTTACTCTTAGTACTCCCCACTCATCAGCTGGTAATTTGGAGATTGGTAGCTTTCAAATGAAATATCTATAGTCTTCCTCCTAAGAGTTAGATGTAGTAGTATATAAGTTCGACAGATGCCTACCATTGCTAAAGGCTTGGGCAGCACTAAAAATTTTGGCTCCAGTGCAGGCAAGATGAGAGACAACTACTAAAATGCCATTTCCAAATGTGTTTGAAAATGAAGGATTACCTAAGTAGAATCCATAAATTGAATGGTTACAGCATCTGTTTCTTTACATGTAGAGGTAGGAGTATATGAGCAGCTCCTTCATCACAGAAATTACAGTTGTATTCAAAATTACTCAACCCCCATTGCAAATCAGGTTGATTGTCAAAATGTACAGACTTTCAGCTGTTTGCAATGAACAAATCAAACAAAAGCAATTGAAATAGCTCAGCACAACGAATGCTTCAAGTGGTGTCCCCAAAGTCAACTGAAAATGCAACTTATGACTTCTCCAGTCTCAAAATTATTCAACCCCTTCATGGCAAGCATCTTCAGGACTTAGTAGAGCACCCTTTTGCTGTTATGACTTGCTGCAAACGAGATGCATAGCCAGACACCAGCTTCTGGAAGCTTTCCTGAGGAATCTTAGTTCATTCTTCATGAGCAATGGCCTCCAGTTCAGTAATATCCTTGGGTTTGTGTGCTCCATCCACCTTCTTCAAATCCCACCAGAGATTTTCTATGGGGTTCAAGTCAGGTGACTGTGATGGCCACTGTAGAATCTTCCAGGACTTCTTCTGCATCCAAACCTTAGTGGAATTTGAGGTATGCTTGGGATTACTGTGCTGTTGGAAGGTCCAATGACGCTCAAGCTTCAGCTTCCTTACAGATGGCATGACGTTTTCTCCTAGGATTTCCTGATACTTCAATGAATCCATCTTGCCGTCCACACACTGCAGGTTTCCAGTGCCAGAGGATGCAAAGCAGCCCCAGAGCATTACCGAGCCACCACCATGCTTAACTGTAGTCAGAGTGTTCTTTTCAGTGTATGCTTCATTCTTCTTCTGCCAGACAGACTGCTGATCCATCAGGCCAAAAGGTTCCAGTTTTGTTTCATTGCTCCACAGAACAGAATCCCAAAACCAGGGCTGCAACTGGGGGGGGGGGCAAAATGAGTGCTGGGGAGGCACCAAAATGGGCATGGAATCCATATTTGCCCCAGGTGACACAGAGCCTAGTTGCAGCCCTGCCCAAAACTTCTGTGGCTTATTTATATGATTTTGAGCATATTGGAGCTGACTTTTCCTGTGCTTTTGGGTCAGTAGTGGTGTATGTCTAGGAGTTCTAGCATGGAAACCTTCTGTGTTTAGTACGCTGAAAAGAACACTCTGCCTACAGTTAAGCATGGTGGTGGCTTGGTGATGCTCTGCACCTGCTTTGAACCCCATAGAAAATCTCTGGTGGGATTTGAAGAAGGTGGATGCAGCACACAAACCCAAGAATATTACTGAACTGGAGGCCATTGCTCATGAGGAATGGGCTAAGATTCCTCAGGAATGCTGCCAGAAGTTGGTGTCTGGCTATGCATCTTGTTTGAAGCAGGTCATAACAGCAAAAGGGTGTTCTACTAAGTCCTGAAGATGCTTGCCATGAAGGGGTTGAATAATTTTGAGACTGGAGAAGTCATGATAAGTTGCATTTTCAGTTGACTTTGGGGACATCACTTGAAGCATTCGTTGTGCTGAGCTATTTCAATTGCTTTTGTTTGATTTGTTCATTGCAAACAGCTGAAAGTCTGTACATTTTGACAATCAACCTGATTTGCAATGGGGGTTGAGTAATTTTGATTACAACTGCATATTGCCATCTGACTGAGGTCCAATTTATATTTAAGGTGATTTGAAGAGGAGGAAGAATTTCTACAGACACATTTAGCAGCCCTACTCAAACCATGCATAACCTTTTAATAAATATCAATATATATTTTATCAGCAATATTTCACTCTCTTATTACATACATTACATTTCTCAAAAATTGCTCTTATCATACTTGAAGTAATCCCTTCTCCCTTGTGGATGAGCAAACAGCTGCATACTGACTTCATGAAGAGCAGCTCCTTTTGATTATTCAGAAGGGTTACATACCAGTTTGCAGTACTGTACCCTAAGAATGGTAAATGTTATTAGTTAAAATATCACCTCCATAGAATGTATAACTGGAATGTCCACTTCAGGGTAGAGATACTGGCTAATTAAAATCATTCTGGAGAGCTAAACCTTTGTTGGCTTGCCGGAAAATCTTACAACACAGAAGTTTGGAAAAGCAACATTTCGGTTGCCACATGAAAAAGATTAGGTGAGTGGTGCCTGGTTCACATTAGGTTTATTTCCAGGATCTTTGACAATATTCAAATCCTCTGGTTCATCTCAGATGTTCTACTTGACTTTTCATTGTTCATTGTTATCCTTTAAGAAATCATGACTTAAATACCACTACTGAATACATTATAGTGTCTTCCCTTCTCCACTACTTTTAAAAGAACAGATGTCCAGCAGGAGTTGAAACATTTGACTATTGTACACATGCAGCCCTCGGCCCAATATCTTCTGGCCAAATTTCAAAAGCCATTCACACCTCTGCAATAGTGATGAAATCAATCATTGATCACTATCAGTTCTGATTAAGGCTACCAGTTCTGGGCTGGAAAAAATCTGGACAGTCAGTGGATAGCAATAAACAAGACCAAAAGTCTACCTCTTTACTGCCCCCTGTTGTTCACTAGTTTTTGGCAACCTAGACTTAGAAGCCTTAGACCAGTGTTTCTCAAAGTGTGGTCCAAGGACCACTGGGGGTCTCCCAAGACCCTCTTGGGGGTCTGCGAAATCAAAATTATTTGCCAGCCTAGGTTGAAAAATGATGCAATATCAAGATCCCATCAAACAATTGTGAGAAGCAGTAGTGGCAGTGAATGTGTCAATTTTAATTTTTAATATGGTAAATATTGATAAATATAATCCATACAAACAAAAGTTCTTTTGGGGTCCTCTATAAGTTTTAAAAGTGGGAAGGGGTCCTGGGAGAAAAAAGTTCAAGAAACACTGCCTTAGACAATAGTGTTCTGTGCCTTCCCTGGTAGAACAGAGACAGGAAAAAGAAGAGAAAATAAAAGAGAGAAGCAGTGGGGTGGGGGTGGGGATGTGATCTCAACAAGATAAAAGGAGTTGTCGAAAAGAGATTGAGAATATGGTCCTATCCACCACTTGCTTCAGCCACACCTAATTGGCATAAGTGCCAAATTGACTATCCTAAAGGAATGTAGCCCTTAACAGAAAGTAACTTGTGTCCTCTGACATAAATTATGAAGGATGATGATACCATCCTCAGGGTCTTTTGCTTTTCATGATTTCATTTTTTCTAACACATTCAGAGCCTTGATGTACACAGGCAGCTAACTCACCTAATTTTACATTCCATTTATTAACACAGCAATCGGCAGACCAGGCATTACAAACCATTGGTCACACTTGTATGAGAAGGAAATGCAGTGGGGTAATTTCCCTAGTGCAGCCAAACTCTCAGGGCAATTGTGCATTGCCACCACACAACTTTTGCAGTGCACTTGATAGTACATTATCTGATTCAGACCTCACTTTGTAAATACAAGTAATATATTTCATGAAAGTAATATTTCTTTCTTTCTTTCTTTCTTTCTTTCTTTCTTTCTTTCTTTCTTTCTTTCTTTCCTCCAACTGGGCCAGTAGGGACCTTCAAAAATGAGTTCCTTAAAAAGCATTCAAACAAGCCAAACATATACAGCTCTGGCAGAACATTCTTAAGAATATTCAGGCGTCCTTGAGTAAACTGTATTTCTTCTTAATATTCATTTCCCTCCTTTCAGAAAATGCAAATCAAACTATTTTAATCACAAAGTCATCTGAAGAATCACTTCAGATTCTTGAAACACAAGTGGCTGATGATTTTTATTTTGTTTTGAAGGGTTTTGCCCCTCCTTTTTTTATTTTTTTGGCTAACTCAGTAAGCATAATCAGACTAAAACAGAAAATCATTTAATCTTCATTCCAAATATTTAATCAGAATAATACACATCCTGAGGAAAAAGAGTTGCAGTCCTACCTATACACAATGCTTGTAATTCCTTGAAACATCACTTAGACTGGAGGTGATATAAGAGGAATACAGAATAGCAAGTTTCTCTTTTTTAAAAAAATAAAAACCACCATGATAACAAAAATAGGCTCATAGCTTTCATCAACAACTAAAACAGACCACAGTTTAAACCAGCGATGTGGAAGGTTAAAACAGTAGCCCAATCAAATTGTAAAGTGACAAAAACAAAGGGGTTATTAGGACATAGAGAAGTTTTGTTTTGGAAATTCATTTCAGAAGCAAGTCCTTTTGATTTAAATTGAACTATCAAGCTGACTTAGATGCATCCAAACTGATTTAAGGATTCAGAAGGATTTTTGAAAATGGAAATCAATTCAATTCTCCAAATCAATTCAAATTATCCTATCAGGTCAGGTTGACAATGAAATCAACCACTGGAATCTGTTCAGAACCTATCTGCACAGGCTTATTATATACAAATGGAGAGTAGTACATAGATTGCAAATAACTGTATTCTTTTGTTGATTAAAATTCTCAGCTTTCTAATCTTCTTATTTTCATTACATTTAGGCTGTAACTCTATTCTAAGAGGTGGAAGTAAATCACCCTAGGTTCAGGCTGACTGTTAACTTGTGTGGAGTTCTTGTTTAGTTCCTTCCTGCCAAGTAAGATCTTCCTTGAACTTGCCATTCTAGCCTATGCCAACCCTTCCTGGACTGGGAAGAGAAAAAAAAATATTTAGCAACCACTAATTCTCATCACTGTGCTTTCAGGGAAGGAGCATTCCACCTGCAGATAAAAGGCTGTATTTATCAAATACTAAATTGCTTACCCAGTCCACTTTGCTATTTCATTCAACTTTGCCTCAACCATTATTGGTTTGTGGTCAGTAAAATAAAACTGTTTATAGACCAGAACAAAACAAATAGTTTTGGCTTTTCCGACTGAGGAAAGGTTTTCCTACTGAGATTATAAAAAGGTAGAAATATTCATAGTCCCCCCCCACAAAAAAATTTGGATATCCTAACTCTACGTGAGTAGGGGTATATAGGTATTCCACAATAATTTAAAGTACAAGAAGAGAATTTAGTGCATCAGTTTCTACTTGGCCTATGTGAAGTGGCTTTGTTCTCCTTAACAAAATGTTTTATGCCTTGAAGGTGACCTGATTGAGCTCATCAGGGTGAAAAAGTTACCAAATGAGGCCTTTCACGTCATCTCACAGCCTTCCCTTCATCTCTTCCAGCACTTGCAAAAACTTGAACAGTTTCTTATGGACACACAGAAACTTTTCCAGCTATTACAGCATCTGGCTAAGGGGAAGCTGCAGAATGCTACAGAGGAATGTATAGCAATGCAGCCACTTCCCATTGTTTTTTAAAGCAAGAGGTCACATTATTTCACAAAGCAGGTTCAGTGGATAATTCTGTTTCAATTTTTGTAATTAACTTGAAGATCTCCACAGTCCTAATATGTACAATGGAATATATTGCAGTGTTTCTCAACCTCAGCAACTTTAAGAGGTGTGGACTTCAACTCCCAGCATCCTCCCAGAATTCTGGCAGTTGAAGTCCACACCTCTTAAAGTTGCTGAGGTTGAGAAACACTGAACTAGAAGAAGAAATCAACCCCAGCAGATATTTTCTGGAACATATATAGGAAATATATGTGTGTGATAATTTCCGAAGATAAACTTTTCAGGTCTATTTAACTACCTATGTCTGAATACAATACTTTAGGCACTGTCTCTAAGCAGATGAACTAAATGGCACCTTATACATACATTTTGTTCCATAGAACTCAGATAGAATCCTCCAGAATGGAGCCAGTCTTATAGCTTTGACCCTTCATATTATCTTTATAATTCTGTTCTAAATTAGTATGATGTTCTTAGAATGCTGCAGAAAAGTATGAAGGCACTTGTTCTGGTTAAGAGAAAATAAAGCTACAACAAAGTACCAAAGGCTTAAAAATGCCCCTAATTTCAGAAATATAATCAGAGAACTGCATTGTTTGGGCACCCTTGCATCTATGGAGGAAACCATTGCCATGATCAGTGTACAATGGACAGAATCCTATACTCCAGAGCTATGCAATATTTTGACTAGTCTTGCCTCTTTGCTGTGAGGTTTATAAGGCTTCATTAGATGGATGCTTTCATTCCTTGTATATACTTACTGGAAACAGCAAAATACGTTTTCAGTCCAAAGGACTGATTAATCACTAACTGAAGCCAGGAAAGGAACCTAAAATTATCCCTGCAGGAACAAATATCATCACATCTTCACAAACAGCAATTGAAGGATGACTTTCTGTTCCTTTTTTTTTTAATACTTAGTAGGGAAAAAAAGAAAGAAAGGATGCTGTCCATATTTCACTCTCAAAAATCGTATTGATCTGATTTTCCTGGAATTAAGCAGCCCCTGACATTAGAAGTCCTGTTGAGGCTCTTCTGAGACAAAAAGTCTGCAAGAGTATTTACCCTTTTTCAATTAGCACAAAGAAGGAGGGCAGGCAAGGAGAGAAGGACAGGCTTGTGCTCACTGATAGCTGTCCTACATGTCCTTTCTGCCATCCTTCATGCTTTGCCTAGGGAAGATCAGATGAGCATCATCTACTTGACATTGGTAGACATGTCCATCAAAAATAGATTACATTGAAGTTGTGGTCTGAAAAACAAATTTGGAGCATGTACTGTAAGACTAGACTAAAATTTACAATTGTGGCCATAGTCTAAAAGTGAACCAAGCATTTACACAAACAGGAAAAAGGCCAGGAATCTTGTCAAAATGGCCCCTTGGTGAATTTTGTTCATTAAGAATCAAAGGAGAAGTGTCATCCAAGGACAAGACAAAGGAGGCTGGGCTCTGAGCAAATAATAAACAAACAAACAAACCCCACTAAGCCCATCGACAGCTACTAGACTTGTAAGTCAACAAAGCAAAGATTTTGGGGGATCAATAGGGGCCATGAAGCCCACTCACTCTTTGTTAAGTCCAGACTTGGTGGTTCTTGTTCTTCTAGCTAGTGCCTGGCCAGCCTAGTTGAGCAGAATTGGGGTAAGTGGGGGTATGCGTGTGAGTATGAGAACAAATTTGTACTTCAGTTGGTAAAGCTTTGCTGTGGCTTTAAATTTGGTGGGTCTCTGTGTATTTAATTAGAACCTAGAGAGGCTCAGTACTCAGTTGAAAGTGATTTGTGGGTGTTCCTAATTATTTCCACCTTGTTGTACAGGGCTGTGTGTTGCGTATGCTCTAGACACACCTATATGGATCACCCAGGTAGAAGGTAAGGGAAGTGCAGAATCCATGTGTCTCAACGGACTGTGTGAGTGGAGTGAGTGTCCATAAGCTGAACCTGGGTGTACATGTAACAGTACCAACAGCTCTAGCAATAAAATAGATGAGTTGCAGAAAGAACATAATGCCTTTACACAAACTTTCAAAAAAGATAATTCTTACCATATATCTGCTGAAATATTTATAATACAATAAAAGGCTTACATTTCACTATATATTAGTCTTGTGGGTAAAATTTGGTATAAACATGTGTTTATTTCCTACTATTGTAATTTGAATGTTGCTACAGTTTCATTTCGCCATAAATATTCTCAGCAATGTTTCCTCTAAATTGTTAGACATCCGATTCCTTAGACTATACCCCAGAAACAATATGGAGGAAGTTATAACAAATTGAATTCCATGTGTTTGAAACAGCATCAGTAGCCTCCACACCAGTGTTTCTCAACCTTGGCAGCTTGAAGATGTGTAGACTTCAACTCCCAGAATTCTCCAGCCAGATTTTTTCAGCATAGCTGAGATTCATATTAACATAGAGGGCATTATCATAATTCACATTACTGTTGAAAATACATGGCGATGACTGAATGTCTTGGAAGTTAGGTAATCCTAATTGTTTAATAAGCAAATGGAGACAGGCCATTAGGGAAAAATGTTTGATATAAAAAGCAGATGTGACATAGGGTGGGAAAGCACAATCATTCAACGTTACATTCTCCACTTTAATATTGATTAATTGGTTGATTCATTGCATTTTAAAGGGCCAAATAAACCCAGTTACTGGGAGGAGAGGGAGGAGTATAGAAATTGACACAGCCATTTTGGTAAACCATAAATATAAATTGTTAAAGTTCAAAGTTTATTTTGATCAAAGATCAGTATAGAGAAAAACATGAACTGGGAAAGAATAACATTGTAATTCTTGTTTGTATTCATGGCCTCTTGTTTGTAATGATAGCCTCTTTTAAGGCAAGCAAAGCACGGTGTTCCTTGCTAACAATGCTCAGTCAATCGGCCAACATTTTCAGGAGTCTTGATTTTTCTTCCTCTTTTTCCACTTCTGGAAAAAAAAAGTGCACATTTGTGCAATACCACAAGGGCACTCAATTTTCTTCCTGTTTCCTTTTTTACAATGATCTCCTGGCCATAACACACTGTATGTTCATTTGTTGAGAATAAGTGAAGGTGTACTCTTTTTTAAAGGAAAAAGAAGAATCATCTGCCATCAATCAATTAAGGTCATTCCCACATGAATTCAAAAGAGAATTAATACCCCTTTTTCCATTTACAATGTTCCCCCACCTTCACAAATGGAGCATATTCAAAGTACAGCAAACACTTTGGCACAGCATTATTTTCTATCCCCAGGGTAGTGACCTTTGCCAGCATCTCTATTAGCTGTATGTATTATGTCCTGTAAAACACCTTGAAATCTAACTTGAGCCAGTTATTCTAAAAAATCCTAGGGTAAGGCTGACTTCCAACAATCCACCTCGCCCTTTGCACAAAAGTTATCACCCATCTGGAAGATTTCTAAATGCTTTTTACTGCCATTTTTCTTCTTCTTAGAATAGGTTGATAATAATTTAAAACATGGACGCTCACTTGATTTCCAACTTTACCCAGCTTAAACACAGCAGTCAGTTCAAACTGCATTGCAAATGAACTACCAATTAAAATGGAAAATGGGCGACATATTCAATGATATGGAAATAAATAATAGCCTTATGCAGAAACCTGAAAGAGAGATATCACTGCAAGTGTTGACAACTAAAATTAAGAGCCAATGAAAAGAGACTTGCCAGTTATCAATATAGCCACCCTCTTACACTTGTCACTGTCTCGTAAGGCTTTTGGGAGTTGGGGGTGGTGGCAACACAATTTGCTTGTTCTGACATCTGTCAAGTTTAATGAAAGAATATACACATAGTGAAAAAAGGAGAAAATATAGTAATGATAACAGCCAGCCATTTTTGGCTACACTGACCAGAAGTGGCAATCACTTTATGTTTATTGAGTGTTGTGTGCCTAGATGTCTAGACAAAATTATTTTCCTATGGAGGTTGTAAATTGATTTTGCTGCTTCCCCAGAGAAATGAAATAGCATTGCAGTATGATGCCCTTTCCATAGTAGAAGAGCTAGACGCTAATCCTTTGCATCTATTGCTTATGGATTGGACAATATTTATATGTGAATAAATTATTTCAGATAGTAAACAATATGGAGTTTGTTTTGGGGGGCCTCAAGTCAGTTTTTGACTCCTGGCAACTGCCTGGACTAGTCCCTGCAATTTTCTTAGCAGGTTTTTTTTTGGGGGGGGGGGGAGTGGGGGGAGACAGAGAAGTGGTTTGCCATTGCCTGCTCCTTCCTAGGGCTGAGAAAAAGTGACTGGCCCAAGGTCACCCAGCTGGCTTTGTGCCTAAGGCAGGACCAGAACTCACAGTTTCCCAGTTTCTAGCCTGGTGCTTTAACCACTACACCAAACTGGCTCTCTAAACAATGGGTATAAATAGGGAAAATATAAATTTGTTCATCTCCCATTAGCCTGGAAGAAGCAGCTGGAGGAGAAATAGTTATGCCCTATATAGAGTACAAGAGTGGGACTACATATTCCACAAGTCAATGATCCATACAGAAAAAGCATTCTTCTTTTGAAAGTTCTTCTCTAGTTCCTTGGTAATATGTTGCAACATACCATCCTGATAGTTGATTTCCTTTTGGCATAATGCTGATTTTGCGGATTTGAACAGATTTGGGAGATGTCCAAATTGAAGAGACAAACCTCTGAAGCATACCAGACACATGAATTATCTAGATTTGTGCTACAAAACTCTGCATGGCCAGTAGTTAGTGTCAAAGAGATTGTCAGCCTTATGAGGGAGTCCAGACAAGAAGCACACCCAGAAGTACTAGCTCTAACTTTATTTTAAGGTTACATTAACAGAATCTTGTAAGTCTGCAAGTACATCTCTCCCCATTCATCTTTACAGCCCAAGAAATGAGGGATGGTCCATTATGAGACATTTTCCATGTCCACATTTCTTCTGAGGACTCAGCTGCCTCTTATCTGTCCATTGTCTAGTCTGAGGGTCTTCCACCTGTTTCCAAGGTCATTCCCACATGTCATTACAGAGATACAAAAATCCATAACTACCATCATCTTGTGGTCTTCTAGATTTTTCCAGATCAGATCTAGTAGTTCTATCAAATACAAATTTGAACCATCCAAATTCTGCATACAAATTAACTTTTGTGCTCTGCACCCATTCCCATATGTAAGAAATGAGATATATAACCAAAAGTGCAAGATTTTTAAAATTATATACATAGTTAGTGTTAATACAGATTATGAGGATGAGGGAATCTTGTGGAATCCACCTTGATTAATAGCTCTTTGTGTGTGTGTGTGTGTGTATGTACATACATACACACATACATACACACAGACACACAGACATACACATATACATATATACACACACACATACATACTGTATGTATGTGTATATATATACACATACATACACTGTATGTGTGTGTGTGTGTATATATAAGTACTGAGACACCAGAATTATAATTGAGTAATGTCAGAAGTAGTCTCTTGTTAATGAATGTACAATATATCTTAACCTTTTTCCCCTAAATTTTAACATTTTAGAGCTAGCAGATGGATGAAATACAGGATAAAATACAGGTGATATGAATGGATTGGCAGGAATGGGATGAGATAATTTTTTTAAAAAGTGATTGAGCTATTGGGCTATGACTGAGAGTAGCTGCTTAGAAAGAGGTCTGTTTCAAATACGCAGTTTAAGCATAGATCTGCTAATAAATGCAGTATGCATGGCAAAAGAATTAATATCAGTCTAAAGCATGACTGATTTGAATGTTTATGATGAGATTTTTTTGTAGCAATTTTATTAAAAATTACAATTACAACAATAAAAACTAATACAAGCTAAAAAAAGAAAAGAAAAAAAGAAAAAATAGAAGATGCAGAAAACAAAGAAAAATAGAAAAGAAAGAAAAAATAAGAATACATTAAAGAAAAAGCATATATATATATACAGTATACACACACACACACACAGGTGCACACAGTATATATACATATACATATATATATAAAGAAATGACTTCCCCCTTCATCACAAGCATAAACAATTTTACTAACTTATCACCTTCTCTTAAAATGCAACAAATGATCTCTTCTCATATCCCACCTCTTATCTATAAAGAAATCCTTAAAGCATTGTCATTTCAGTCCTGATGTCAGCAACAGTCCATTAAGGGTCGCTGGCCTTTCGGCTGTGGCCACAATGTCGTCTGTGCCACAGTATATTTTTCCCAATTGTTGATACCAATAACAGGAAAAAAAGAATAAAAAGTTGTAATAAAGGGATACGAATATATGTGTGCGGGGGGGGGGATTCTTTTTTTACCCTGCATGATGTAAGTTCAGCTGCTATCCAATGCCATTTATCTATCTATCTATCTATCTATCTATCTATCTATCTATCAAATTTCATCACCACCCATCTCCCTCAAAAGTGGGACTCTGGGCAGTTTACAGTAAAGCTAAAAAGAGATTAAAATACAATAAAAATGAGATATCTTAAATATACAGTAAATATAAATATAAATATAAATTAGCACCCAGGATGGCAATATTAAAAGTTCTGATTTAAATTCATAAGTATGTGGGAACCACTTTAAGGTACTAGCCACCCCCAGGATTGACTACCCACCTTCCTGCCCCAAGCAAGATGGCAGAGCCAGGTCTTTAACCCTTTCTGGAAGGTCGGGAGAGAGTGGGCCTGCCTCATCTCTGGGGGAAGAGTGTTCCACAGGCCGGGGGCCATGGCAGAGAAGGCTCACTTCCTGGGCCTTGCCATTCAACAATCTCTCATGGATGGGGTCTGTAACATGCCCTCTTTGCCTGACTGGGTGGGATGGGTCAATGTATGGGGATGAGACGGTCCCTTGGGTAACCTGGACCGATGCCATGTAAGGCTCTAAAGGTGATAGCCAAAACCTTGAATTGGACCCAGAAGCAAACTGGTACCCAATGCAGCTCCCACAGCAAAGGTATTACATGCACCACCCTGATCCAGGAAGGGGAGTACCTGGCACACAACATGAAGTTGAGCAAAGGCCCTCCTCGCCATGACTGCCACCTGCTCTTTGAGTAGGAGTCACGAGTCCAGGAGGACCCCCAGATTCCGCACCAGGTCTGTCTGGGGCAGTGTGACCCCATCCAGAACCAAAAATGGTAAGTTCCCAGATACTGAGGAGTCTTCAACCCACAGCCACTCCATCTTACGAGGGTTCAGCTGAAGCCTGTTGTTCCCCATCCAGACTCCCCCAGCCTCCAGGCACTGAGAAAGGGTGCTCACAGCATCACTTACCTCACCCGGGATGGAGATGTATAATTGAGTATCATCAGCATACTGATGATACCTCACCCCATGGTGACAGATGATCTTACCCAGTGATTTTATGTAGATGTTGAGTAGGAAATGAGAGAAAACCGAACCCTGTGGCACCCCACAAAGGACGGGCTGAGGGTCAGATCTCTCGCTCCCTATCATCACCAATTGGGACCAGCCCTGGAGTAAGGAGGTGAACCAGTGCAGAACTACGCCACCCACCCCCAACTCCCTGAGCTGCCAAAAGGATACCATGGTCGATGGTATTGAAAGCTGCTGAGACGTCAAGAAGAGCAAGAATGGATGCGCTGCCCCATCCCGCTCCCACCAGAGATCATCCATAAATGTGACCAATGAAGTCTCTGTTCCATATCCTGCCCTGAAACCTGACTGGAAGGGGTCTAGATAATCTGTTTAATCTGGTATGCCCTGGAGTGGGAATGCCACCACTTTCTTGACTCGACTTGGGAGTATGGCTCATTGCATGCAATATAACTTATTTCTCATTACAGATGCAGAAGATTTATTCTAAGATTTTGTGATTGCACCTAGACGAAACCTAATGGAAATGGTTTCAGATGGAGTATCTGTTTAACAAACACTCCAGAACAAAACAGGTTTATTTTGTTCAGTAAGACTCACTTTTAAGTGATCTGTATATACCCCACCACCACCAAAAAAGGAGGACTGCCAGATCAAAGGCTTTGTTTTGTGCAGCCCATTACCTACATCAGGGAACTGCAACTTAAGTAGATGTGGGAACAAGCTGATGTCCATGGATCAGCTGCATGGGATTCAGTAGGAAATTATTAACAGATTGAATCAAGTAAGACAGCAATGTGTTGCGTTGCTACACCCTGAGAAGCCTGCTGCAGTTCCATATTTGCTAGTCCTAACAAAACTTGGCCTGTTCCAGCCTTCTTCCATTAATGTGCAGGCCAGCATGTTCTTGGCAAGCCATCTATTTTTCCTCTCTGTGACTGCTGCAAAACAATTCCCAGCTTGAATATGAATCTCTCTCTCTCTCTCTCTCTTTCTATCTCTAATGTGTGTATGTGTGTATGTATATATATATGTTAGAACACAAAGATCTGATAACAATCTGATGCATCAAAAATCGTATTTCAGGTAGATTGCTTAAAAAATGAATGAAAAACAGAACGGGAACAAACTTAGGCGAGGACACACAGGAATGTGATCTGACAGCCCACCCACTCACCTATTTGTGTTTTTATTTTAACTAGCATCTGGAGCTTTTATAGCTTTCTGCCTCTTTAAAATTAAACTTCCTTAAATGTGTTTTTTAATATATGTTTTTATGTAGAAAGGGTGAAAGAAGGCAATAAATAAGCTGAGCTCTGTTGGTGCATAATGAAGTTATCATCCCAATGAAACTAAGCTGCTTTTGTCATGCCCTTCCTTGCTTCCTCACATTTTCTCCAAAGCATTTGGAAGAAAATCAATAACATATCTTGCACACAGTGACACCTGGCAGTTTAATATCAGAAGGTCTGCAGATCAATAGGTTTAGAAAAGCTTACAGTTTCTCTGCAACCCAAGTGTAACTAATGCTAGAAACTGGGCATCTATGAGAAGCCAAGAAAGTGGGAGGATGGTGTGAGACAATATCTTGATATTTATACATTGAAAGGGTTGCTACTGTTTGTGCAATTTTTTAAAGACAAGTTCTCAACTGACATTTCGCTGCTTTGTATTTCTCTTTTATTAAAATATTATGATTTTAAGTTTCTCTGCTGGTATAATGGACATCCATTTACAGTGAGAAGGATATAAAGGCAAATAGCTATATGTGACACAGAAACAGGCATGACCTCCTCATGAGGAAAGTCATATGATTTAATTAACAGATGATCATCTGAGATCCTTGGAGGGGAACACCCAAGCTCTTAAACTGGAAAATAGAGTCCTCTGCCAGGGAAGGTTCTGATATCAGGGCACAGGGGTGTGCTCAGAGGAGATGAAGGAAACCAAAACATAAAAAAAGTCAAGATGGTGACTGAGGCTCCATGTTCAAAGCCCCAACCCTCATAACAGAGAGTCATGGTCACCATCTTGACTTTGTTGACCCTTCTTGTAGATGTTCCTGTTAAGGCATCTACCATTTTTAATGCCAGTAACACTGAATTAAGTTGCATCATGTAAGGGATCACCCTCCAAAAAGCATAGGGCCAGTCTGGTACAAAATCTTAATGCAATGCAATGCAATTTATATAACATTAAAAGTAGTAATTTGATTACTTTCCATCCATCTCATACTTTTCCACTTCAGTTATAGCAAATATTACACATTTTGGGGAGTCTGTGGGGATTATAGGTAATCCTTGTTTAGCGACCACAGTTTGGAGTCACAACCCAGTTGTGAGTGAACTGGTTGCTAAGTGAAAAATCACATGATCATGACTGTGCTTATGATTTTACTTCAGCTTTCCTTTCCTTTGTTGTTGTTGTTGTTTATTCGTTTAGTCGCTTCCGACTCTTCGTGACTTCATGGACCAGCCCACGCCAGAGCTTCCTGTCGGTCGTCAACACCCCCAGCTCCCTCAGGGACGAGTCCGTCACCTCTAGAATATCATCCATCCACCTTGCCCTTGGTCGGCCCCTCTTCCTTTTGCCCTCCACTCTCCCGAGCATCAGCATCTTCTCCAAGGTGTCCTGTCTTCTCATTATGTGGCCAAAGTATTTCAGTTTGGCCTTTAATATCATTCCCTCAAGTGAGCAGTCTGGCTTTATTTCCTGGAGGATGGACTGGTTTGATCTTCTTGCAGTCCAAGGCACTCTCAGAATTTTCCTCCAACACCACAGTTCAAAAGCATCGATCTTCCTTCGCTCAGCCTTCCTTATGGTCCAGCTCTCGCAGCCATATGTTACTACGGGGAACACCATTGCTTTAACTATGCGGGCCTTTGTTGTCAGTGTGATGTCTCTGCTCTTAACTATTTTATCGAGATTTGTCATTGCTATTCTTCCAAGGATTAAGCGTCTTCTGATTTCCTGACTGCAGTCAGCATCTGCAGTAATCTTCGCACCTAGGAATACAAAGTCTTTCACTGCTTCTACATTTTCTCCCTCTATTTGCCAGTTATCAATCAAGCTGGTTGCCATAATCTTGGTTTTTTTGAGGTTTAGCTGCAAGCCAGCTTTTGCACTTTCTTCTTTCACCTTCATCATAAGGCTCCTCAGTTCCTCTTCGCTTTCAGCCATCAAAGTGGTATCATCTGCATATCTGAGATTGTTAATGTTTCTTCCAGAGATTTTAACTCCAGCCTTGGATTCCTCAAGGCCAGCTTGTCGCATGATGTGTTCTGCATACAAGTTGAATAGGTAGGGTGAGAGGATACAGCCCTGCCGTACTCCTTTCCCAATCGTAAACCAGTCCGTTGTTCCGTGGTCTGTTCTTACTGTTGCTACTTGGTTGTTATACAGATTCTTCAGGAGGCAGACAAGATGACTTGGTATCCCCATACCACTAAGAACTTGCCACAATTTGTTATGGTCCACACAGTCAAAGGCTTTAGAATAGTCAATAAAACAGAAATAGATGTTTTTCTGAAACTCCCTGGCTTTTTCCATTATCCAGCGGATATTGGCAATTTGGTCTCTAGTTCCTCTGCCTTTTCTAAACCCAGCTTGTACATCTGGCAATTCTCGCTCCATGAACTGCTGAAGTCTACCTTGCAGGATCTTGAGCATTACCTTACTGGCATGTGAAATGAGTGCCACTGTTCGATAGTTTGAACATTCTTTAGTGTTTCCCTTTTTTGGTATGGGGATATAAGTTGATTTTTTCCAGTCTGATGGCCATTCTTGTGTTTTCCAAATTTGCTGGCATATAGCATGCATTACCTTGACAGCATCATCTTGCAAGATTTCCTTTACAGTGTCAGAATGATATGATCCCAAACAGCCAGGTGAGCCTAAATGACAGGGAAAGTTTCCAGAACTCGACTCGCGAGGAAGCCGGGTAAAAGGGCAAATTTTATAGCATTTTTCCCACACTCTCCCACTGTTTGGAATACTCACCCCAGCGCTGGGATAATTAGTAAGAAGGGAATTGATGTTTGTATTTATATTCATTGGAGACGAAGGGATAAGAAGAGAGTAAACAGGCACACTATGGGGAATACACATTGAAAGGAATGTGGTAGCACCAGCTGTTTGCCTAGAAACATGCCCTGAACTTCATGTTAAGGGCAGTGGATTGTGTGGAATACTGAAACTTCTTTAGTATAGATTCATGCACTGCGTATGTGGACACTGGAGACAGGACTCATTAGTGCTGGTTACTCACTAAATTTGTCCATGCTTTGAAAACAGTTCAGAAAAACTTCTTTGGATCTTGCTTGAGCACAGCTTCTCTCTGCTCTCATTAAATCATCCCTCTTAAGAGTTGAATGGAGTCCTGAAAGCAGGCTTTTTTAAGCTTGCTTGCACAGAAGTCTGAAAAAACAAACAAGCAAAAAAAAATGCTGTTTTAATTAATAGACATGCTGAGTTCACACCAAGTCCTAAGTGCCTCTTCCAAATAATTTTTGAAGTGTGCACAACCCTACTATTCACCGTGCTTCTGCTGATATCCAGAAGAAAGCAGGACTATGAATTATGTCTGAATTATGATCAATATATGTCTGAATTAGATCTTCAGCCATTTGAATATTGAAGAGTTGCATCACATTGCTGGCTTCTATAATACAAATGGTTTATTTCAGTCACTGAAGCCTTTGGATGTTCTTCAAAGTCCATAAGAATTCTGTTCAACTGCAGCAAGAGATATAAAGGACCAACGTGGAAAAGGTGATAACGTATGAGTGCCAGAGGCTATTCTTGTATGCAGTAGTGGGTTTTTTCCCCCTATTTTTGCCTGAAATTATTCAACTAATTTTATAAGATTAGGGTACTTATATCTGATCTTGTTAAGCACTGCAATGGACTGGAACCAATTAACTGAGTAATTCGTAATTCCATATTATTAACTTCAAACAGGCCATGTTTTCACTGCTGATATGTTGTGAACTCTATTTAAAAAAGAAAAAAGAAAAAAAATAACAATTTCTCTGGCTATAAAGAACTAGGAACATTAATGTAATATATCACTGAGCGAGTTGTTTTAACTAAAGAACATTGGGTGGATTTTTTTTTCATTAGGTAAGCAATGCTATTTTAAAGGAATGCATGAAATTAGCAATTTCATTTACTTTCTCACCATGAATCTGTACAGCAAGAAAAATAGAATAAACATACAACTCTAGTCAATGATTTCTTTGATTTTCTTACTTAATACTGCACAACTTTATCTTATCAAATGTTATTGTAATGTTGCTATTTTCCACTTTTCAAATTAAACACTGGTCTATTATTCACATACTGTAAATTAATAACATAATCACATATATGTTATTTATATAGATAGATAGATATCCATCCAGAGTCATGTTTGATATGGGCAGTGGAAAAATGTGTTAAATAAATAAAATAAATATGTATATCTACATATAAATAATCACATACTGTATATGTAAATAGAAATGGCCATGGGGGGCATCAACCAATGACCAGAGGAGAAAGTGTGTTCTGGCCATGGCACACAGGACCCAACTGGTTGTTTGTCCACAATGAATTGAAGCACAGCAGGCAAACCAGACAGAACCACTTTAAGCAGAACATTTTTTAAAATATGTAGCAGAAGACGATGGGTGGATGTTGCCTTCTTGGAGAAGGGTCAGGGCCAGCTCTTATCTGACCTCCCTAGTTCTGTTTAGGATAAAGGCAGGGAGAAGGGAGACCCATTCAGAGTTGCAGGGCCACAACTAGGGACTGTGTCACCCAGGGCAAACATGGATTCCATGCCTATTTTGGCACCACCACCCCCAGTGCTCATTTTGGCACCACCCCCAGCATGGGTCCCGGGGCACATGCCCCGGTTGTCACCCCCTAGTTGCAGCCCTGCAGAGTTGCAAGATTGATGTCAGCCCTTTGAGGTAGATCAGACTTGAATACCAAAGTCTGGTATACTAAAACTACTTCACTCTATACTTTTTGCTGAGGATAGAATCTCGTACGATCGATTAATGGTGTTGTTACTGACACAGGGATGAGATCTACCCAGTTCCTGTTCATTCTGTTAGCCCGCTGAAGCCAAGGCCATCCTTTCTGGTCACTGTTTCCAAAACACTTGGCAGGTCTTCCACAACACCTTATAAGCACAGGTTTAGCCCTCTTTTGAAAGGGAGCTAGAACTGAGTTTTAAAAACACAGTGCTAAACAAATTAAACCAGGAATAAGGGCTGGGTTCTGCCAGCTGTGTATTGCTAGATCTGTTATCATTTAGCCTGTTATGGGTTGCCCACTTCTTTGACTCACAAGAGCTTTCACATGGCTGCCTTTTTACTGCTTGTATTATTTTGATAGGAAGTGCCATTCTGCTTACTCCATTCTGGCTTCCTGGCCATCCACAAGCTACTTCAGGGGCTGCAGGCCATGAAGACAGAACTCAACTCACTTTCAGCCCTGCCATTCCTCAGCAGCATTAGTCAAGGTTGGAGCTTGCTTGGTATCCAATGCCTGCTCCTGCTTCAGCCCACACCCTCCTCTGTGCCTGTGACTGATGTCAGCCAGGCTGTTTTTTGGACCTGGATTTAATGTTCTTTGTTTTGGTTGGGTAATTTAACAGATGACAAGACAAGCACCTGTCCATGCTCATTTATTTCTGTCACACCTCAACACACTTTAGGGAAAGTGAGGGGTGCTTGTTTTCCAATGACACATGATCTTGGAGGATTGGAAACTGAAACCAGGTGAATATATCAATCACTATATTTAACTTGGCCTGCATTAAAAAAGTAAGGATATCACAAGTCGCCAGCCACATTATCATAGCAGAATAGAGGTTGGCAATTGGGGCAGTACATTTTCTGCCAACTTGAAGACTGGTAGGTAGCATTTTAATGCAACCATCTGGCGATGTCCTTTTTTTCCAAAAGTTTAAGGTTCTTCTTATTCCTACACTGTATAGTTTGTGCTGCTGAAAAGGAACTTTGCAGCAGAATGGGGTTCTCTTGATAACTGCTTTATATTCAGCAGTATGACCTAGAACAGTGTTTTTTGTTTTTTGTTTTCCCCAAACTTGGCGACTTTAAGATGTGTGGACTGGCTGGGGAATTCTGGGAGTTGAAATCCACACATCTTATACTTACCAAGTTTGAAAAACACTGATCGAGGAGGAGGAGGAGGTGGTGGTAGAAGGGAGGAGGAAGACATAATGAAATATCTCCCATCCATACTGTAGAAAATTATCTAGTTTCAAATGCCTATTTTAGCGGACTTAGTTTTATTTTAGTGTTCATGCTGCTGCAAAAGTCAAGGAAGGTAGAACATCTTTTTTATGCACTCAGTAAAGATCATGGTGTAATTCTCACATCTATACATGTACAGCTATAGGCAGCTAAGCCATGTTCCAATAAAGCATAAATGCATGAAACCGAGCTAAATTGTGGCCAAACCGTTTTGTTATCAAGGAAAAAAAAAGTCTTGCGCAATGTGTGGATTGTATCAAAATCGGGTGGCAATAGAAAATTGTGCCCTCCAACATAAGAGACAGAAGCATAAGTCACTTTCTGCAAAGACTGTAATGGAAATTGCTCTAATCATCTAACAGGTTTAGAGTCTGCACTCTTTCTAAGCTGGAAGCCAAAATGAACAAATATTGTGAAATTTTAAAAATGAGTACTGTAGTTGGATAGAAACAAGAAATTGCCTGTGTTATAAAAAGATAGATGTTGGATCAACAGAGACAGATAATCAGCAAACAGTACTGTAGAGCAAATAGTACTACGAACTGGAAGTCTAAGTGGGGGGTAGATGAGCATTAGAAACATCCAAGAGCAATTAAACTTTGCCTACAACTTAAAGCAACTTAATACTTTTGGGGGCATCTTGGATGAGAAGCGACATGGAAAACTGTGTGATTTAAAATGAGAACACTTAAAACATTTTCACACGTGATACTTGAAGGCTTTTTGAATTTCCGTCTGCTGTGATGTGGCTCTGAATCCAAACCTCTGAGGGTAAGAATGCATCGTGGGTTTAAAAATGGCTTTCTTTCATCCGAAGTTAAAAACATTCACAGATGGAACAAAGAGAGTGGGAGAGAAGTGAGAAAATGATCTTTGGTGTTATTCACACAATGAATACAGAATTGTCAAAAGGGAAAGAGGAGAAAAAATCTGGAAGAATGGCAGCAAAAATTCATAAATAGCAGTGCCGCAATAAAATAAAATAAAAATAAAATAAAATAAAATGACAGAAAGCACTGAAAGATTTGCTGTCTGCCTCAATGTCTTTTGTACCGAGAACCAGAAGGTGGCTTTTAGAAAAGAGAGCAAGGCCCCTTTCAAATCACCAAGGCTGATTAGAGGACTTTCTAGATAATTGCTAGAAACTACTTCCAACATTAAAATAATGGGGAAGTTCATGAGAATAAGTGAATTTCTGATACAAACTGGCCACGATACAAACTGGCCACGTGGACTTGCCTTTTGTATACCTGTACAGATTTTTGTTTTGCATACAAGGCACTGTTGAATTTCTGTGTTAATTATGTGGCTATCCAGTCACTGATAGTTTACTGATTGCCTTAAATTTCATCTATTACATTTACCCTTATGTTTTATGTGTGAAGCTTTTTATACTCTGCTTCTGTAGCTGGGTCTAGATGTCTGGTTTGATAGCAGTGGTGCTGGTTTGCCTACATAACGATCCAAACTTGGAAAAAAACATTTGCTGTTAGTATATAGAAGGTGTGGGGTCTTCCAGATGTTGAAGAACTGTGAGGAATCAAGCAGTCATGAGCTTTCTGGTGGAATGGCTGTGGTTTAGTTTTCTGGTGTCCTGATGTTTTGCTAGGAGTTGTGGCTGGCATCTTCAGAGGCTGGATTAGCTGTTTTGTAGTGTACTTTTATGTACAGCTCACAGACAACTGAACATTCAGTCAGAAAGGTCATCACTTCTTGACTGATGCCAGCCATGAAAGCCTACACCAGTGTAATGATGAGGAATGCTGGGAGTTATAGTTGAAGGCAACAGTTTCTGTAGGGCTGGCTCTGCGGGTTAAACCGCTGAGCTGCTGAGCTTGTCGATCGGAAGGTCGGCGGTTCGAATCCGCGTGACGGGGTGAGCTCCCGTTGCTAGTCCCAGCTTCTGCCAACCTAGCAGTTCGAAAACATGCAAATGTGAGTAGATTAATAGGTACCGCTTCGGCGGGCAGGTAACGGTGTTCCATGTAGTCATGCTGGCCACATGACCACGGAAGTGTCTACGGACAAACGCCGGCTCTTCGGCTTTGAAACGGAGATGAGCACCACCCCCTAGAGTCGGACACGACTGGACTTAATGTCAAGGGAAACCTTTACCTTTACCTACCACATCTGAACTGCAAAAATCTAGACAGCCACTAGATAGGAGGAAGAGAGATCATTCAGTATCTCTTTGCTGACATCTAGAGGTCTAGAGAGCTCTAGATTCTCCATCTCTGGTCTTGAGTCAGGCAGGGCTGAAACCCATTTTATAATTTCTCAGAAGCTTTCCTCATCTGCAAAAACATTTTTCTTTTTATATTCTCAGGGTGATCAAGCATTTATTTTGTTTTGTTTCTTAGTGGTATTCTTGAGTTTAATTCAATAAATATTTTTACTTCACCCTGTAGTTTCCATAGCTGGCCAGAAAAAGCCAGTAGCAGGGTCATCCTCATGAGATCTTCCTCTGCCATTTAATTTACTGCAGGAAAACATGGAATCTTCAGAGACATTACTATAAACACATCCACATCCACACACAATCATACACCTGCATACACCTTACTCACTTGCTCCATCCTCCCCAAAGCTGCTTGGCTGGGAAATATCCACTTGGGGCTTGTTACAAGAACATGTATATAATAAATAGTTAGGCACTTAAAGCCAGCTGGAAGGATATGGCAGAAGGAATGTGTTATAAGAAGGAAAATTTAAATGTTGCTTGTTTTATATTAACCAGAACCATGATTTGTCCTCTCCCTGATACTATTTCTCTGGATGCTTAGCTATTTATAGTGACCTCCATCTTCAAACTTAATAAAATATGTAATCAGAATCTTCCTGTGAATTTCTGCTTTAATAACAGAATGATCAGAGCTGGTTATTAGTTCAGAATGTACAGTAACACTAAATAAAAGCTTAACAGAACAAAATAGCATGATCCATATTTAAGTTCATATTTTGGAAAGAAGTTGTAGATGGTCTACAAGCTGCTGTGATGGAAGAGACCACACAATAGTATGCTTGACAGCTATCACATTGGTTTACCCCTTATCTATAAGCATGGTTATTTCATAGATGCCTGAGCTGAGTATTAAGTATCACAAAGTGAAAAATGATAGAGCACTTGGTAGAAAATTGACTGGGCTACAGTAATAAAATCCAAAATATTTGAGAGTCTGAAAATCAGATAAATATTGTTCTGTTTTATTCACCTCCTGTACGTAGTACCAGATCCATCCTAAAAGTAGTCTGCTTTCTCAAAGGAACTTGTCCTAATTCTCTGCAGATTGTCTGAATGATCTCTTGGATAGCTCAGCTGGTAGAATGGGAGTCTGTAGAGATGCTGTTCCATCTGGGAATTTTTAAAGCCATTTGTTCAATCTGAGCTTGAAGAAGAACAATGTAACCAATGACTACCTCCTTCCCAAACAATTTGTGTAAACTACTGTACTTATTGTGTATCCTGGCTACCAGATTCAGTCACTGGCTAACAATGGAAAGAAAACCAATCTTCTGTAGGAAAACTCCCCCAAGTCAATATAAACCAGATAAATTAGTGATAGGCAATCTCAGGTTTGTTTCCCTCCTCCTGGGGATGTTATGGACCAATTCCATGTAACCCCTGTTTGACAATGAATAATGGAGCTATCTTTGACCTTGATTTTGGAACTAATTAGCAGATCTCAGAAACATTATTAAACTGTAACAGTGAAATCTTGTGTTCAGAATAGATTTATGAGTTCTCTTCAAGGCAATTAAAATGCAGTATAGCTGAAGGGTTCCATGTTAAAGGAAAGTAGGATATGAGACTTTATTTTTGGTCCAGGGCAGAATTATGAGATATGATCATGATAGTTCAAGAAACATTCCAGTCTTAATCAGGATAAGGAAGCATAACTGGAGTGTAAGGCTACCCATTCTCTTAAAATTATATTACAATTGGAGTTATATACTTTTAAAAAGTGTTTTAAGATATTCTCACAAGAATGTCCTTTTTTAATTAATCAGATTTCTCTTCTACACTGTTTTAAAATTCTTTCACAGTACAGCTGGCTGGATGGTGTCTATGTGAAAAAAGGCAGTTAAGCTAACACATAACATGCTGACAGCTAATTCTGTTTTATCTTCTTAGAGGGGGGGAAATGTGTTCTTCCAGCTCTTTCTCATATTATACAATGAATAGAAGGGGTAGATTGGTATTCTATTCTTGTTCATAAAAGGGATATTGTAATAGGAACCTCTGTCTGACTTATATTCTGTTCCTATTGTAATAGGAACCTCTATGGTCTACTATTGGGACACAACAGTTTCATTGTAATGGATGTAAGAGTCGTCTTCAGATAAAGAATACATCTCAAAAATAAAGTCCCTAAATATTACTGCTGTAGTAGCTGAAAATCACAGTGATGGACATTAGTCCTTATACTGCATGCTCTTCTGCTTCTCCTGAAATGTCAGAATATGTCATTCCAAGCCCCATTATTGTTCAGTAAAATACATTAACTGTGTAGAATCTTCTCATCAATAACTTTAAAATCAGAACTGGATTTCCACAAAGAACAAAATCTCTTTCTAAAATATACAAAGTTCAGCTCTGGTATATGTGGACTAAAATGCCCCTGTGGGCAGACTGAATTCTCGTAGTCATTGAGTAGATGTACACTTCATTTGAAGGAAATACATCACTTTCAAACAACATTGGCACTTCTTGATTGCTGTAGCAGAAGTTAAACAGTGTAAGAGCAAAAAGTATAAGAAATTAAATCTCCACTTCAAATTTCATTCCAGCTGGGAAGTGACTGGATGGCCTTTGAAAAGCCGCTATTATATACATTTCAATATCTATTAAACAGTTCAGTGTTAAATGCTACAATATGGTGTTAACTTTAGAATTAACACTAAAGAATTATTGCTAAGGATACCATAATAATAAAAACATTTGAACTGCTATAGCAAAATGTTATTTTTTTAAAACAAAAAACAAGAAAAGTATAACTAGTGAATTAAAAAAAAAATCTTCCTCAATTTTGGGTACTTTCCAAATGTCTAAACATGGTCATGGCTGATAATTTTGGAAATTAAAGCTCACTATCTCATAGCTTGGGAAGGTTGAAGTACTGCAGTCTTGCCAAAAACTCTGAGCATAACCAGTGATTTTGCTCCATGTTCATAATTGAGAATTAATGGCATCAGCCTTTGGTAAACTTGATCCCAAGATATCAAGATGAATGAGGACTATTCTCAAAAATTTCACTTGTTTTGTTTTGTTCTTTACACTGTTGTCTACTTTTGAAGATATTTTTAGTTTGAGAGGGCTTATTTATTTTTGTTGTATGTGGATGTCAGATGATAGCTTGTTTTAAAGTTCTTAGGGAATGATTCTCAATATATGCTCTGAGTACTGGTAGCATTGCAAATCTCCTTGTCTTAAGTTACTTAGGCTGACATAATTCTTGGGAGGAAAATCCTAGGAAGATACAATAAATAAACTTAGCATGTCGTTATCTGCACTTTGAGTAAATGCAAAGGAACCACAAACAATTTATCCAGAAGCCTTCTTTTTCTTGGGAATGACTTAGGAGTTTTATATAAGAATTGTCCATTACTCTTAACACTGACTTATGAATGTGAATTTACAAACTCACATCATCAACAGAATAGACACCAAAACTTTGTACTTAATGAATCATTTGCCCTTACTTTAATGTATAATTTTAAAATCTAAATGCCTAGAGACAGTGTTAGGTATCCATGCATTTACAGAACGATGAGCTACAATGGCTAAATACTGTATCAGTGCCTCTCCTCCTGCCCACTTTTTCAAGCACAACATTGTCTTTTCTATTAAAAAACAAACAAACCCTGCTTGGTTCAGATGTCTTTTGTGCTAAATCATTGTTAAAATGCATCCAGAAAGACAAAAAGGCAGATGCATTTCAAGATTTACATTTCCATAATGTTTTTAGGAGCATACAGTACCTAGGAGTCTACTGAAACCTGAACTTTCTCCCTCATCTCCTTAAAAAAAAAAAGTTATGGTAACTCAAAACTTATTTAAAAAATCACCCCAGTATTAATAAACTTTGATTATATTAATAACACGTTAACACAACAACCAGTTTTGAATTTTTCAAAAAAAATATTTGCAGCACTTTAGGCAATAGATGCAGGAAAATACAACTGGAGATCATTTTCATGGTGGCTGAGTGAGTACAGTCCAACGTTATTCCTTCCTGCCAACCAAAAATGGTTGGTAGCCTGTACTGGTGATGGGACAACCTGACAATGTAGATAAGTCCTTCAACAAGCTGCCTTGGATTGTTATAAGAGTCTCAGATCCTGAGCAAGAGCCTAGGCATGGTATGTATTACATATGCTGGGTTGCAGTCCTACAGTTACTTACATGAAAATAAGTTCCACCTAATCTACTGAGGCATTCTTTTGAATGTCAGCCCCACTAAGTAGACCAGACCAGGAAATCAACTCCACAGGAAGGCTAAAACTACTTTTATGAGATTGACTGTAATAATAGAATCTTGTAAGACTGATTTTGCTACACCTCCTCCCCTTCTTATTCTCCTCATTTGCCTGAGCTGCTTCCAAATGCTATCTCATTGCTCTGGACTTAAAAAAATGTTTCAACCTCTTTTGCCTAAGTGACAGTTCTTGCATATTGCCATCAAGGTAATCTTCCCTACTCTCTACAGTAAGCATATACAGTAAACAAGTTCCATCTATGGTCAATCATTGTCTGCCATCCTTCAATTATTGCCTGCCTAAAAGTTATTTCATACAATTTCACAAACATTTTATGGTGTAGACAAATTATTTCTGCATTATTTTTGACATAATTGTGCTGGGTTTTCTAAGCAGAGTTCCTAATGCAGATGGAATATCTAAGGTCCTTCCTTTCTCCCTTCCTTCAACGATTCTGATTAATATTTTAATGAAAAATAAATTAAGACTTATTAGTAAATCTGGCCTCAATCAGCTAGTTTGTGATGTTTTTCCACCCCATTGAAACAAAATAAACCCATCATCAGGCTGTGTTTTTATATAGCAAAATGATTAAAACTACATATCATGATGGTGTAATATAGACTTTGGAGGTTTAATGAGCTAAAAGATACATGTTCTATGTCTGGACAGAAGAAACATGAACTAAAGCATTGCATACTTATTGAAATGATTAATTTGAAACAATTGCTTAAGTATCTTTTTACCAGTTGTTCTGTTTATCATACTGACTGGGGAAACAAATGGTTTTTGCTCTTTGAAAACTCACGAATAATGAAAAGATGATCTGCACATTTTTGAGAACAGCAAAATAAAGCAATAAAAAGATATAGGGACCTATAAAAATTAAGTATCACCTTCAAATAACAACACATTCAATACTGTCATTGATTTTTCACACATTTCCTATTTTACAGTATGAACTCTGTATGTGTGAGACAGAGAGTAATGAGCACTTTTTTTTTCTTCTCTCAAAAATGAAATTACTGATACTATATCACAGTCTTTCTGGCTACTGTATTTCCAGCTGGTTTACAGCTCAACTATCTCAAGTCTCTGCTTGTTTTCTTGTTGTCCTCTGACTCAATAGCCAAGATGCCAGATGAGATTTCTAGAGAACACTGATCATTAGGTATATATTTAAAAGTCCTTAACTTTTAAGGCCACTGGCCACTTAAAGGCCCGTTCACAATAGTCAAGACTGGCAAACACATGAACTATCACACATATACTGTGTTGTTGATTATTCGTTCAGTTGCTTCTGACTCTTCGTGACTTCATGGGCCAGCCCACGCCAGAGCTTCCTGTTGGTCGTCAACACCCCCAGCTCCCCCAGGGACGAGTCCATCACCTCTAGAATATCATCCATCCATCTTGCCCTTGGTTGGCCCCTCTTCCTTTTGCCCTCCACTCTCCCTAGCATCAGCATCTTCTCCGGGGTGTCCTGTCTTCTCATTATGTGGCCAAAGTATTTCAGTTTTGCCTTTGATATCATTCCCTCAAGTGAGCAGTCTGGCTTAATTTCCTGGAGGATGGACTGGTTTGATCTTCTTGCAGTCCAAGGCACTCTCAGAATTTTCCTCCAACACCACAGTTCAAAGCATCTATCTTCCTTCTCTCAGCCTTCCTTATGGTCCAGCTCTCGCAGCCATATGTTACTATGGGGAACACCATTGCTTTAACTATGCGGACCTTTGTTGTCAGTGTGATGTCTCTGCTCTTAACTATTTTATCGAGATTGGTCATTGCACATTTGACAACAAAGTTCAGAATAGTTGAAGCAATGGTCTTTCCAGTGGTATTCAGCTTTGAGAGCTAGATATCAAGAAAAAGTGAGAGAAAAAAGGTAGACACCCATACAAACTGCAAATTTGGAGAGAGTTACTCAGGCTACCTTAGATACTCAAGAAGAACCAATCAATCTATCCCTGGACCATATAAGAATAGAATGCTCCCTTTATATTATGATATGACAAGAAATTGTCATATTTAGGGCTTTTGATGCAAGCAGATAATGGGCTAGAAAAACAACTATGGTTGAGAAATTTGAGGAAAGGAGAAGACAGCAGGTAATGTGAAAGGATGGGAACAAAATGATTATGGGACTGTCCTTGGAAGATTTGTGGATTATTGCTGATGGCAGGTTGAGATAGCAAGCATTATGAGGTGGAGATTAGCCAATGAGGCAAAGTTGTGCCTTAATAAAACATCTTTGTAGTTACAGTAGATGATGCATTTCTTAAGGGAAAAGGTATTCTCTCAAATGTAAGTCAGTCTAAGTTTGCAGGACTTTGCAAAACTCCTCATTCAAAAGTGGACCTTTCTCCCATCACTTAACCTAACATTTAGCAGGTAACATGAAGACAACCTAGAGGTTACATGATAAGCTCATTTCAGGCTATTTATTGGTTTCTGAATACCTCTCTGAAGAGTTGCCCACAGAATTAAAAATATATTTATTTGTGAAATATTTTCCTGCCAACTATGTTCTGGGATTCCAGAGACTTCTCCCACATGCAGGCTATGCCAGTAAGTGATTCAGAACTCTGCTGATAAGTAAAGTTTAATTAGCTACTTCTATAATTTAGTTTATTAAACAGCTGGATTAATTATTAATTAATCACATTTAAATTCCATGATACTCCCCAAGGACTGTTAGTAGCTCACCAAGATAAAAGTACATGATAAAAATACATATAATATCCACAATCCAAATAAAAATAAACACTGGAATACAAAAATATACAGTATAAACATAAAAGAACCAATCTATCAGCTTAATCAAGATGTGACCAAAGACCTTTCAGAAGAGCTGTTTTTAGCTGCTTCTGGAACACTGTCAAAGGAGGCCAACCTGATGTCCACTGGAAGGCCATTCCAAAGGACTGGTACTGCCACCAAAAATCAGGAACCACTATCAGCTTCTCCTGGCTAAATTGAATTGGCCAGGCTGATTCCAATGGAAAAATGTGGCCTTGCATATAATTTGATGCCAAACTTGGCTTTATAGGTTAGCACTGACACTTTAATTTGTACCTAGAAACCTATTAGCAACCAATACAAGACCTCCAGCTTTGGTACAATGTGCTCCCACTAGCAAACACATGGGCAACTGCACTTTAAACCAACTGCAGCTTCTTAGTAGTCTTTAAAAGGCAGTCCCATGTAAAATGTGTTGCAGAAGTCTAAACAGGTGGTAATGAGGGTATGAGTCACTATAGCAAGGATCTCATCCCCCAGGTTGGGCTACAAGTGGTGAACCATCCAGAGCTGGGTGAAGCCATCCCTGACCATGGCCTTCACCTACTGCTCCAGCAGGAGCTGTAAGTCTAGGAGGACTCTCAAGTCACAGACCTGCTCCTTCAGAGGTAGTACCACCCCATCAAGAGACACCACTAGAGCAGACAGAGAAGCCAATAGATAAACAATAACAGTAACCAAGTCATGTTGATTAGCATTCCTTAGCACCTAGCTTATCACTGGAATCACTCAGCACAGATGAAGTTAGTCAATCCTTTCCAGTTGGATTGAAAAGCCTTTGACTATTTAGAGCAACACATTCAAAAAATTACACAATTACATTAGAAGAGAAGACAGATTTCCTGAATGGATTGAAAGCAATGCGGGAATCACTTATAAAATCCTCTTTGCCTATCACTTTAGGCTAATCTAATTGGCTATAGAAAACCACTGACATCTATTTCATCTAAAATCTGGAAAAATGCAATACAAGTACAGTATTTTATAGATTCAAGAAACTTAACATGATACATTCTAGTACCATTGGTAGGAACAAAAAATTGGTAGTGACTGATCACAGTACAGGAAATGCAGGAAGGGGTGTCTTCTTAAAGTAAATTTAGTAAAGGTAAAGTTTCCCATTTAGTCGTGTCTGACACTAGGGGGCGGTGCTCATCTCCATTTCATGGCCGAAGAGCCAGCATTGTCCAAAGACACTTCCGCAGTCATGTGGCTAGCATGACAGTCACAGAATGCTGTTACCTTCCCACTGAAGCAGTACCTATTTATCTACTTGCATTTGCATGCTTTCGAATTGCTAGGTTGGCAAGAGCTGGGGTGAGTGCAGGAGCTCACTCCATCACATGGCGCTCGGGTCTTGAACCACCAAACTTGCAACCTTCTAGTTGACTAGCCTGGCATCTTAACCGCTGAGCCACCATGCCCCCCCCCCCAAAGTAAATTTAGTTAGTATCGAATATAAGCAATTGAAGTGAAAATTGAAGGCAGGTTCCTAGAAACACCAAAAAACATGGTAACAATGCTGTGGTCAAATATCCTGAAAACTGCCTGCGGGTTTGATTGTTTTCAGCTATAAAATCATTCCTATCTAAGTATTAGAGATAACATATGTGATTGCAAAATGAAAACTAGAAAACCTCAAGGCAAGACAGCTGACCAGACTGCTGATGCTAGTGGACACACAGTCAGTGAGAACTCTTAGCTGTGTCTAATATGAGCAGCAAAGCCCTACTGGAAAATCAAGGCCAATCTGTTTACACTGCTTCAGTGGAAACATATTGGTAAGTAAATATTTGTTGGAAATATCTATTCAAAAACCACAGCTTGAAAAAAATACTGTAAGTGTAATGCCTCTATACAGATAATCAGTTTTGATACATATACATGTTCTAGAATGAGAAACCCAAATTTCTTAGGCATCATGAAAAATTTTGGAAACTGAAAAAGTGGGTTTCTTCAAATTTAAAACAAGTTGCTTTAAAAAAAAACTCAGCTTAATTTTATATATTAATTCACATTTAAATTTATACTATGAAAATCAGGGTGGGTTCTTATAGAAGCCCACAACAGTGATTGGAAGGGAATGTACAGTACATTGGTGGCATTTGCTTTGCATACCAAATGAAAAGTATTTGGTATGCAAAGTATTTGCTTTGCATACCAAAGGTCCCAGTATCAATCCTTAGATTGCAAGTTAAATTAAAGGATATAATTGAAAAGATCTCTGTCAGAAATCCTGCCAGTTGGGCTGGATGACAATTGCCTAAACAGACAAACATTCTGACCTGGGATAAGGCATTTTTTTCTATGTTTTTATATTTGATTGTGTTTTAGGGTACACACTATCTTCCACTGGTGTATTGATAAGTCCACTGAATTTCTACATCTTCATGTGTGAACTGCAGTAAGCAAGCATCCTAAAGCCCTGCAATGCTCCCCTGCAGCTGTGAATTTCAAAAGGGGAAGTGACAGCAATGGGCAAGCTGTCACTAAGATCACTCTGTTTCCCCCTGATAACCCCCTGATAAGTTTCCTGTAATCCCTAGGAAATGTTTTGATAACTACTTAACCCACCCTTAGTCACTTGCTTTCAGTAGAACAGTTTACTGCCTGTGTCCTTTGTCCCTTCTTGCCCCTCACAGTTTCACTCATCAGAAGATCCACAATAGTTCAAGTGCAGAAGATGAAAACACAAGCTGTTAGGAACAAAAAAATAGGAGAACACAGGAAGGGTAGGAGGTAGAACTTTCACTAAACTTTAGTCAGACTTCTTTCCTTTTGCTTCTGTTAAGAAGAATCAACCATTTCCAGACTATTATCAGAGAGATGAGTTATCTGTGTTCTAATTTCCTATTTTCTATTTTATTCTCTATAAACTGGAATGTATTCTGATAACATTCCTATATTCATCCATCCATCCATCCATCCTAGTTCTATTACATTTCAGTGGCCTTGGCTTATCTTACTTCTACAGTAGTGTGCTTCACTTTTAATTTGATTTGCTCCTCATCGCTCCTCATTCCAATGCTGCTGGACTCAGGTATAGCTGCCTCCATTTTTTGGTATGTTTGGTTCCCATCTTCTGGTGACACAGTTGTGCCTCTCTTTAAAAAGGGCCAGTTCTTCTCCTTACCTAGGCAAACACGTCCAAAATATAAGGCTATATGTGCCAGATGACAGCTCAGTGAATGAAGAGCATGGTTTGTCTTGGCTGTTTTTTCACATACTATCCCATTCTTCAGCCAACCAGGCTAATTGGAGGAGAGCTGTTTCATTTATCATATTTTATCCTTCCTTCCTTTCCCAGTACAGGTGTTTTCCTCTTTCTCCTCCTTGGACAATGTGTGTGATTGTATATTTATAAATAACTGACAGAGTGGTTTGTATAGGAAAGAAGGGATGGTTGGTACATGCAGATGAGAACCAATTAATTCTGTAAAAGGAGCATTTTATTTTTACAAGCAATTAATTTTAATCAGTAGTTGTTAATTCCACTTATATAAGCTGATTCTTTTATTTAAAAAATCAGATACGGTCCTTCTTTTTGGATGGATGGAAGGAAGGAAGGAAGGAAGGAAGGAAGGAAGGAAGGAAGGAAGGAAGGAAGGAAGGAAGATCTCCACACATATATAATTAAATGAGAGCCAGTGGTATGGTGGTTAAGGTCAAGGTAGACTAGGAGCAAGTGCTGGACTAGGAGCAGGAGATCCAGATTATAGACTTCTCATAGCACAGAAGCTGGCTGGGTGACTGGGCCCATCACACCCTCTCAGCCCTAGCCTGGAGAGTTGAAAAATGTCTATCAACCCACACTGTGCCAGTGGATGTAGATTAAAGTCCATTGCCTTCAGTGAAGAAGACTTCATATTACAAAGGATTTATTTGTAATAATAATAATAATAATAATAATATCAACAATATTATTATATTATTGGTTGGAGCCTTCCAGTTCAGTTGGAGTCAGGCAGCGTCCAAATCCAATAATAAAATGAAATGCTGAAATTAAATAACAACAACATACACAAGTGTATTACATGGACATAGTTATTAGGAAGAGTGTAGAATTCCCAGGACAGCTAAATTGACAAACCTATGTAGAAAAAATGGAAAAATTGGACATTGACATATATTTCTACCTTCTCTTTCACTTAGAAGTGACTTTCTTTTGAGTAAATGTGGGAGTAATTGTTAAAGTTCTGCCCAGGATATTTACATTACTTTCTGCCTAGCATATTTACATTTTTGCTGAATCTTTATTATTTTTATATATCTGTATGTTTTGCTGGCTATATAGGACCGTGCTTTTGTAGCCTTTGAGAAGAACATTTATTTATATCTGCTGGAACTGTGCCTTTGAGATACACAGTAAGTCCAGCATTTTCTTCTCTAAGAAGAATGCAAAAAAAAAAAAAAAAGAAAACAAGTTGGAGAGGTAGAAGCACACTTTAAACAAAAAGAGATGTGAATAAGTCCTCTATGATGTTGAATTTTTTATACACTCCCTGACAGATATTAGCCCATGAAATTTATCATCCTACATACTTTTTATTTTTCATTCTTAGGAATTAGCTCTGCATCAACATATTCTAATCATCATAGCAAGGTCCAGAACACTATAAATACAAACTTTTTAGCAAAATGATTCACTTAGCTTTGGCGTCACAGCAGAAGATTAGCCATTGTTTTAATTTGAAAATAATTAAATGCATTTTACAAAATGCACTCTCCGTCTCAAAAAAAAACCCCTCATTAAAAATTTTCTGTTTTGCAATATATTTCCAGATCCCTGGTAACCGAGCACACTTGTCAAAACAGACACTACCTTCCAGACCTCCCACCAAGATATAATTAATTTGAATGAGCTTTTTCAATCACAAAAGACAAAGGTGGCAGAAGTGATGTAACCACTATCCATCTTATGCTGGGTTTGCACAACTCCTTCCTTATAACTGGCTTCACGCACTGATTAATAGTCTCTTTCCACTTCAGACTTTAATTAAAAGCTATAAAAGCAGTCAGCTGTAAGCCATGAATGTGTTGGCGACAAAAAAGTGCCATTATATAGTGGTAAGATCAAGCACTGTACAAATTTAGTGTGAAACCATGTTAAATAGATCCATATGCCTTCATTTAATGTAATATTCCAAGGGCTACTTGATAGGAGTGAAAGACGCCTGAGATAGTCAAGTATCAATTAAAGTCAGAGTGCATCGTATGATGCATAATTATTTTTATTCATATAGTGATAACTGCAAAAGCAAGCTGTGTTGTAAGAAGATCATCTGCTCACAACAGTCAGTGCAAATTATAGAAAACAATTCAGATCTTTTGACAATCTGGCCAGTTATATTGACCTGTCTGTGTTTGTGTATTTGTGTATTAATGAATTTACATTAATAATGATACGGAGACCCATTTTGTGACACCAACAGATATTGGAAAAGATAGAGAATGGCTGGGGATAGATAACAGTTGCTGGCTGGGGAACTCTGGGAATTAAAGTCCACACATCTTAAAGTTGCTGAGGTTGAGAAACACTGACCTAGATGATTAATCCCAAGTTAAAAGACTGACTGACAGAATAAATAAATATCAAATTAGGGTTACAACCCAACGCTTTATTAAAACTGTGCTTAAATGGTGGTGCATTACCAGCAATGCTGTAAATTTGGACTCAAGGCAAAGATTCTCACATGTTTATTCCTTGAGGAATAACTGCAACATCATCAAGCCATGTTTTGTAAGTGAGATAGATCTCCAGGTCAGTTCTATACGCTTAATACCCCTTTCCCGTTGGCAGATATGTAGTAGCAATACTGAAAGATAATCCACTGTCCATCATTCTAATCATATATTTGGTTCCCTGAATACCTATTTATCTCATAGTAGACTGAATCCCTTCAGCAAAGGATCATTACCTTGTCGTGGTGCTGGAGCTTGAGCATCTCAATGATGCCATGAGTTAAACCGTGAAGGGCCACCCAAGACGGGAAGGTCATGACAGAGAGGTCAGACTAAATGCGATCCCTGGGGAAGGTAATGGCAACCCACCCCAGTATTCTTGCCATGAAAACTAAATGGATCAGTACAACCAGAGATATGTTGGAAGATGAGACCCCCAGGTCAGAAGATGGTCAAAATGCTACTGGGGAGGAACAGAGGATGAGCTCAACTAGCCCCAGATGTGATGACGCAGCTAGGTCAAAGCCAAAAGGATGGCTAGTGGCCAACGGTGCTGGTGGTGAACGGCGAATCCGATGTTCTAAGGATCAACACACCATTGGAACCTGGAATGTAAGATCTATGAGCCAGGGCAAATTGGATGTGGTTATTGGTGAGATGTCAAGATTAAAGATAGACATTCTGGGCGTCAGTGAACTGAAATGGACTGGAATGGGCCACTGCACATCAAATGACCACCAGATCTACTACTATGGACAAGAGGACCACAGAAGAAATGGAGTAGCCTTCATCATTAATAGTAAAGTGGCTAAAGCAGTGCTTGGATACAATCCAAAAAACGATTGAATGATCTCAATTCAAATTCAGGGCAAGCCATCTAACATCACAGTGATCCAAATATATGCCCCAACCACAGATGCTGAAGAAGCTGAAGTAGAGCAGTTCTATGAGGATCTGCAGCACCTACTGGACAACACGCCTAAAAGAGATGTTATTTTCATCACGGGAGACTGGAATGCTAAGGTGGGCAGTCAATGACACCTGGAATTACAGGTAAGCATGGCCTGGGAGAACAAAACAAAGGAGGACACAGGGTGATAGAATTTTGCCAAGACAACTCAATGTGCATAACAAACACCTTCTTCCAGCAACCTAAGAGACGGCTTTATACATGGACTTCACCAGATGGACAACACCAAAATCAGATTGACTACATCCTTTGCAGCCAAAGGTGGCGGACATCTATACAGTCGGTAAAAACAAGACCTGGAGCTGACCGTAGTTCCGATCATGAACTTCTTCTTGCACAATTTAGGATCAGACTAAAAAGATTAGGGAAGACCCACAGATCAGCTAGATATGAGCTCACTAATATTCCTAAGGAATATGCAGTGGAGGTGAAGAATAGATTTAAGGGACTGGACTTAGCAGATAGGGTCCTGGAAGAACTCTGGACAGAAGCCCGCAACATTGTTCAGGAGGCGGCAACAAAATACATCCCAAAGAAAGAGAAAACCAAGAAGGCAAAATGGCTGTCTGCTGAGACACTAGAAGTAGCCCAAGAAAGAAGGCAAGCAAAAGGCAACAGTGATAGGGGGAGATATGCCCAATTAAATGCAAAATTCCAGAGGTTAGCCAGAAGAGAGAAGGAATTACTTTTAAACAAGCAACGAGCAGAAGTGGAAGAAGACAATAGAATAGGAAGGACAAGAGACCTCTTCCAGAAAATTAGAAACATTGGAGGTAAATTCCAGGCCAAAATGGGTATGATCAAAAACAAAGATAGCAAGGACCTAACAGAAGAAGAAGAGATCAAGAAAAGGTGGCAAGAATATACAAAAGACCTGTATAGGAAAGATAACAATATTGGGGATAGCTTTGATGGTGTGGTCAGTGAGCTAGAGCCAGACATCCTGAAGAGTAAGGTTGAATGGGCCTTAAGAAGCATTGCTAATAACAAGGCAGCAGGAGACGATGGCATCCCAGCTGAACTGTTCAAAATCTTGCAAGATGATGCTGTCAAGGTAATGCATGCTATATGCCAGCAAATTTGGAAAACACAAGAATGGCCATCAGACTGGAAAAAATCAACTTATATCCCCATACCAAAAAAGGGAAACACTAAAGAATGTTCAAACTACCGAACAGTGGCACTCATTTCACATGCCAGTAAGGTAATGCTCAAGATCCTATGGCTGTGAGAGCTGGACCATAAGGAAGGCTGAGAGAAGGAAGATTGATGCTTTTGAACTGTGGTGTTGGAGGAAAATTCTGAGAGTGCCTTGGACTGCAAGAAGATCAAACCAGTCCATCCTCCAGGAAATAAAGCCAGACTGCTCACTTGAGGGAATGATATTAAAGGCAAAACTGAAATACTTTGGCCACATAATGAGAAGACAGGACACCCTGGAGAAGATGCTGATGCTAGGGAGAGTGGAGGGCAAAAGGAAGAGGGGCTGACCAAGGGCAAGGTGGATGGATGATATTCTAGAGATGACGGACTCATCCCTGGGGGTCTGGGGGTGTTGACGACCGACAGGAAGCTCTGGCATGGGCTGGTCCATGAAGTCACGAAGAGTTGGAAGAGACTAAGCGAATAAACAACAAAAGACTGAATCCAACTCTTTAACGAAATCATTGTTCATTTGGTGCTTCCAAGTTGCATGTGGCAACTGATTTCTCTAAAACCTATTGTTCCAAGGCAAAGCAGGATAATCTGTAAGTTGACCTAGTGCTTTTCAAACTCTTTCAGAAATACATGATTAGATACTCCACTAGAATGACAACCATTACTTTACTGTGGTCAATAACATGCACAACTATGCTGAATATTTTTTCTGTATTTTGTGACCAATTTCAATCAATTTGAAAGAAATGAAAAAGGAGTGTTACACTTACCATAGTGACATAATGTAACGATTGCCTAAACCCAAATACTCAGTCTCACAAGCTCGGGCTTAAAGATAACTGATTTATTAAAGGAATAGTATGCAAATACAGAGAAAGCTGAGAATGAGCAAAAGCGCGCCAAATACAAACTTAAAAGCCTTGCTTGTGAGCAGGTCCCGCCCCGTCGCCCGTCAGGACGCTCCCCCTCCCAGGTGCTAGAAGCCGTTAGACGCGCCTGGGAAAGTAACCTTGAACAGGAGCGCAAACCCAAACATGCATTCCAAGCCCTCAAAACAATGGAGGGCGAAGGAATGGAAAAACCCCGGGTGAAGGAACACGGAACAGAAAAAGACATGTGAAACGTTACAATGTTAACCAAACATTAGAATGAGAACATGACATACTGCCCCCCCAAAGAAACTAGGGAGCCGGTTTGTCAGGATAGGCAGAGTGAAATTGGGTTACGAGACGAGGAGAATGCACGTCTGGAGCAGCAACCCATTCAGGATGAGGGAAATGTTTCCAGCGGACGAGGTACTGTAAAGCGGAGCGCTGGCGTCTGGAGTCGAGGATAGATGCCACCTCGAAGTGTTGCTGGTTGTCAATCATGAGGGGAGTTGGAGGCATGGGTTGCGGATGCCAACGGGCCGACGACAGGCAGGGTTTGAGTAAACTACAATGGAAAACAGGATGTAAACGTTTAAGGTTGTGAGGCAAATCAAGTTTAAACGTAACAGGGTTGAGCTGAGCAACAATTGGAAAAGGACCGACAAATTTAGGACCAAGTTTTTTAGAGGGTTGAGGGGACTTGATAAACTTAGTTGATAAGTAGACTTTATCCCCGACCGCAAAGGATGGCTCTGGGGAACGCTTTGCATCGGCATGGCGTTTATAGGTAGCCTGGGCATGGCGGAGAGCGAGTAGAATATTAGACCATGAGTCTTTGAGAGAGTCTGCCCAGTCAGCAAGGGTGGCTGGTAGTGGTTGAGGATGAGGAAGTTCAGGAATCGGAACAAATTCACGTCCAAAAACCGTTTTAAAGGGAACTTGACCAGTGGTTTGATGAATGGCATTGTTGTAAGCGACCTCAGCAAATGGGAGTAAATCGACCCAATTGTCTTGTTGGTAGTTGACAAAAGCTCTGAGGTATTGTTCCAATGTAGAATTAACCGCCTCTGTAGATCCGTCCGTTTCCGGATGCCAGGCGGTGGAAAGCGACTGTTTTGTACCCAACAGTTTTAAAAATGCCCGCCAAAATTGTGACGTAAATTGTGTGCCTCTGTCACTCACCAAACGGGCGGGGATACCGTGGAGGCGGTACACATGGATGAGGAAGAGGCGTGCCAGCTGTTGTGCGGTGGGGATAGAAGCGCATGGGATAAAGTGGGCTTGTTTGGAGAAAAAGTCTTTGACGACCCAAATGACAGTTTTGCGTTGACTAGGTGGTAGATCAACGATAAAGTCCATGGAGATATCCTGCCAAGGGACAGATGGAGTGGCAACGGGTTGAAGGAAACCTTGGGGTTTGCCTGGTTTGCGCTTTATTGCCGCACATACAGGGCACGCAGTGACATATTCCTTCAAGTCCTTGAGTAAAGTTGGCCACCAAAATTGGCGGCGAACGAGGTGCAAAGTTTTTACGTAGCCAAAATGTCCAGCTAGCTTGTCATCGTGGCAGCGCTGGAGTATGGTTTTTCGCATTGCCTCGGGTACATAGAGACGATCGTTGCGCCAGGCAAGATCATCGGTGAAAGTTAAAATGTGTCTATTGGTTTGCAACCAAGTATCTGTTTTAAGGTGGGAAAGCAACTGTTGTTGCAAATCGGAGGGAATTGACAAGGGAGGCGGGCGGCTGGAAGGCAGAGCGGCTGGAGACGGAGTTGATTGCGCTCGGGTCTGGCTGCGAGTCACTGTTGCCAAACTTAATTGTTTGTCGGTCCAGACAGTGCCTTGGACCGTTGGCCCTGGGCCAGCATCTTGGGGTCTGCGCGAGAGTGCATCAGCTAAAAAGTTTTTCTTGCCTGGTATAAATTTAAGAGTGAAGTCAAAGCGGCTGAAAAACTCAGCCCAGCGCAGCTGTTTGGGACTGAGTTTCCGACTGGTGCTTAGCGCTTCCAGGTTTTTATGGTCAGTCCAGACTTCAAAAGGGTTTGAAGTGCCTTCCAATAGGTGTCGCCATGTCTCTAAAGCCGTTTTTACAGCAAAAGCCTCTTTTTCCCAAACATGCCATCTTCTCTCTGTTTCCGTGAATTTGCGAGAGAGGTAGGCACAGGGTTTTAAAGCGCCAGATTGGTCAGATTGTAATAGAATTGCTCCTATGGAAAAATCAGAAGCATCGACTTGTACAACGAAGGGTTCAGAGGGGTTTGGATGCTGTAAAATTGGTTCTGTGGTAAAGATTTGTTTGAGCGCTTCGAACGCTTGCTGACAGGCTGGAGTCCATTTAAGGAGCGCGCCTGGGTTCTTTGAACGTCGCGTATCCCCCTGTCCTTTAGTTTTTAACAGTTCAGTAAGGGGGAGGGCGATTTCTGCAAAATTTTGGGCGAATGCCCGATAGAAATTAGAGAATCCAAGGAAACTTTGTAATTGTCTCCTGGTACGGGGAGGTTCCCATGCCACGATAGCTTCTACTTTTGCAGGGTCCATTTCAATGCCCTGAGCTGAAATCCGGTACCCTAGGTAATCAATTTGTGACTGATGAAACGCACATTTTGACAGTTTTGCGTACAACTCTGCTTTTTTCAATTTAGCCAGTACCTGACGCACCAAGTGGATATGTTCTGACATGGTTTCAGTATAAATCAATACATCATCCAAATATACCAGTACCCCCTTAAATAGGTGGTCATGCAAGACCTCATTGATTAGTTGCATAAAAACCCCAGGTGCCCCAGATAAACCGAATGGTAAGACTTTATATTGGAAAGCCCCAAGAGGACAGTTGAACGCTGTTTTCCACTCATCCCCTTCCCTTATGCGAATGCGAAAGTAAGCTTCTCTCAAATCCAGTTTTGAGAAAATTTTGCCTCTGGCCAGATGTGATAACATATCTTTGATCAGGGGCAAAGGATATTTATTTAATATTGAGACCGCATTGAGCCCGCGGAAATCGGTACAAAGCCTTAATGACCCATCCTTTTTTGGCCTGAATAGGACGGGAGCTCCTACCGGGGAATTTGCCGGCTCAATGAAACCCCTAGCCAGATTTTTGTCAATGAACTCCCTTAGCGTGGTAAGCTCTTTGGGAGACATGGGGTATATTTTTGGGTGAGGCAATTTTACATTTGGTAAAAACTCAATGGCACAGTCCGTTTTCCGGTGGGGTGGCAAGCGATCCGCTTCCTTTTCCCCAAATACTTCAGCAAAATCTTGGTACTGATTGGGTAGTCCCTCAAGAGGTTGAAGCGTTTGCACAGTGGTATACGCTACCCCTCCACCCTCCATGTCCTCCAGTAGGTCCTTTTCGGGTACTTTGTAAAATCCATCTGCAAACGTCACGGTTCTATGCAGCCAGTTGATAAAAGGGTTTTGTTGCACAAACCAAGGCATCCCCAAGATTACCAGAGGACCTCCCACTGGAGCTACCACAAATGGCAGCTTTTCCTGATGGGAGCCCATCTGCAAGGCGACCAGTCCCGTGGAAAGATTGACTGCTTTCCCTCCCGCCATAGTTCCATCCAATTGGGTGAAAATCATGGGTCTTGGCAAAGGGAACGTGGGGAGTTCCAGAGCCGCTACGACATCAGGGTGCATTAGGGAACGGGAGCAACCCGAGTCTAGCATGGCCCACACTTCCACCGTTTTGGTTTTTGAGGTCAGTTTAACTTTAACAGTCAGTGTGGGGAAGTTTCCACTCACCGAATCATGGTTACGCCCGGTTTCTTCCACCTGCCCTAGGGCGCCCTTCAGGGCAGGTGGTAGGCTTTTCCCGCCGGCTGCTCGAATTGCAACTCTTCCTCCTCTTCTCCGAAGGGAAGGTCTGGGGGGTCCAGTTCCGCGAGGGCTGCCTTCAGTTTTCGCGGTGGAGCAGGAGCAGGCGTCTTTACCGTGGGTTTCGTCTGTCGTTCTTCTGGACGGCGTCTCGGGCACGACGTGGCTCGATGCCCTTCTTTCCCACATCGGAGGCACTGACCCTTGGAGAACCGTTGCTCCCTCTCTTCTTCCCAGGTTTTCGGTTTGGGGCGGCTGGCAAGTCCAGATGTGCGCGCTCCTCTAGCGAGACGTGTTTGTCTAAGCTCTTTGGTATGGGCATAGGTTCGTAGGGCATTTTCTGCGCTTCCCGCCAACTGAATCCACCCATATAGCGTTTTAGGATCATCTCTGCCCAGAGCCCATCGAAGGATTTCGGGTTCAAGCCCCTGCTTGAACAATTCGATGATTGTTGGCTCAGACCAGTCTTCCACTTTTCCTGCCAAAGCTTTAAACTCCAACGCATATTTGGCAACTGAGAGGGACCCTTGGTAGAGTTTCCGCAGGTCATTTTTGGCCGTTTCTTGAGCTAGGGGGTCTTCGAAATGCTCTTTGAGTGCCCACAAAAAGTAATCGAAGTCCTCTAACTCAGTTGCCTCAGCTTGGCATAGTTGCACATACCAATCCGCTGCCCTTCCTCTCAGCTTGTTGGCAATGAAATTGACCTTGCCATGTTCAGACCGAAAGTTTCGACCCCAATCTTCTATATAATGCTTGGCATTAGTAATAAAGAAGGAGAGCGTTGTGGGATCCCCATCGAACTTCACTCCAAATGGTGGGAAGGTTCTTGCCGGCTCAGCTGGCTGTGGCGGTGCCGCGAATGTCAGCGTGCGCCGAGCCCCCATGGGTGGTCGATCCCTAGGAGGTCTTGCCTCTCGCTCCCCCCCTTGACGGGCTGATCGAGTCTTGCTTCTCCCCCGGGTCGACATGGTACTGTGCCTGGGGTACTGTGACGGCTCTTCTTCCCAATCCTCCGGGGTGGGCTCTGCCTCTCGGGGTAGATCCTCTCTGGGTAGATCCTTGAGGATCGTCACTATTAAATCCATTTTATCTTCTAATGCCCTCATACGGGCCGGAGTGACCGGCTCCTCCGAGGGTTGGTTGGTTACCACCACCCTCGGTGACAAGGGGACTTCGTGCTCCCAGGACAATTGTGGAGACCCCCTCCCCGGTGCTCTTTCCATAACAGTTCTATGTTCACTCCTGAGACTCTCCTGCATGGATATCAGCAGCTCGTCCAGTTGGATATCTCGCAATTCCCGACGTGCTGCTCTTTGCGCTCTCGAGGTTAGCGCTGGCCGGCTTTTGGCCGCCTCCCGCTCCTCTTCGCTTCCCTCACTTGCGCGAAGTTGAGGTTCTGTCATCGCTAGCGTACCCTCTTATCCAATGATTGGATGGGGCTAGCGGAAAATGGATAAAAAAGATTTCTCAGCTTTATGTAACGATTGCCTAAACCCAAATACTCAGTCTCACAAGCTCGGGCTTAAAGATAACTGATTTATTAAAGGAATAGTATGCAAATACAGAGAAAGCTGAGAATGAGCAAAAGCGCGCCAAATACAAACTTAAAAGCCTTGCTTGTGAGCAGGTCCCGCCCCGTCGCCCGTCAGGACGCTCCCCCTCCCAGGTGCTAGAAGCCGTTAGACACGCCTGGGAAAGTAACCTTGAACAGGAGCGCAAACCCAAACATGCATTCCAAGCCCTCAAAACAATGGAGGGCGAAGGAATGGAAAAACCCCGGGTGAAGGAACACGGAACAGAAAAAGACATGTGAAACGTTACAATGTTAACCAAACATTAGAATGAGAACATGACACATAATTTCTAAGAGGATTGTATGACCATCCCACATTAGTGCCTCATCGTTTCTCCAGTAAATTGTTCTTTCCACTGTTCAATCCAAGAGGAACAGTCATAGGGCAACTAATAGGCATCTTAAGATCAGGAAGCAAGTAATATCAGAGGGCTGCAAAGTGATATGCCTAGTAAGTAAAATAAAAGCACAGAAACTGGTTTCTTAAAAATCTCTTAAGACCCAATTCTCATTTTCCTAAATGCAAGTGTATTTAGATATAGTATGGATGTGTTTGTCCAAAAGAATCACAGAAATGAAAGGGGCTGTATGGGCTGTCAAGTCCAATCCACAGCTCTGTCCAGAAATACAACTTAAAGCATTCTGGCAGATCCCTCCTCTTCTCCTCCTCCTCCATACATCCAATGAGGAGAACTCAGCACATCCCTTGGTAATTGGTTCAACTGTCAATTTGCTCTTATGCATACAACACAAAATTTTTCACAGATTCACCTGGAGGCTTCTTTAGTGTAACCAAAGTCTATGATTTACAAAACAAACTCTAACCTTCTTTTAACACTTACTCGGAGAGTTGAAAGGTGCTAAGTTCCCCCTTAGTTATACTTTCTGAAGCTTTGACCTGTGCAGTTACCTAAGGCTGTCCTCATAAGCTTTGCATTCTAGCCCCCCAATCATCCTCGTTTCTTCCTCTCCATCTCTCATTTCTCCAAAAGTTTGTTAAAAAAATGTTGCTCAAATCAGGTTATTGGGTTTTTACCAATATAAATGGAGCAATTATGTCCTATGATTTGGAAGCTATACTTGCAGCCTAAAACTGCACTTGCCTTTTCAGCAGCCATGTTATACTGCTGACTTGTTTCGACTTGTAATCAACCATAATTCCAAAATTCTATATAAACATCCTAAGATCAAAATCAAAAACCTGTGGGACCCCACCTGATGCCGCACATCAGTTTGAAACATTAATATTGTTCAGTACTCTCTGAGTATGATTTTCTAGCAAGACATGCATCTATCTAATAAATATGTCATTCAATAAACATAGTTTATTAATCATAATGTAATGTTTTGATGAAGGCAAGTTATATTACATCCATAACATCCCCACAGTTTACTAAGGGTTTGCATCCTATAGTGATCTGCTTCTTCATTCATTCTCCAGGATTCTGAAAATAAACATTTCACTAGGCAATTGTGAGGAGAAGGAGAAGGATGGGGATTCTTGTTAGGTACAGTGGGAAGGAGAAGGAAGAGATTCTTGCTCAAGTTTGAACTATATTCTGTCAAGTCTGATCTGGTTTCTTCTTCTCAGAGAAAACTGACCCCAAATGTAAATCGAGTAAATCAGCCTTTTATTTGTTACCAGTTCCCTCTTGCAAGAATAATTAAAGTCCTTCTTCACAATTATTTTCTGCTTTTTTGGTTGAGTGCTCAGCTGGTCACCAACAAAGGTGTTGTTATTCATGGCTCCACTTATTTTAACCTAGATGCTCTCAAAGTGCCAAGTTCATATTCCTGGATTTCTGTGTAAATGTGTGTTGTGTGTGTGTGTATTCATACATGAAGTGCAACTCCTACTCCTTTTTTATTGATCTGCTTCCTTTTGAACAAATTTTATCCATCAATTGCTATTGATGGGAGTTATCCCAGCACATCTCATAAATCCTATTACTCTTCCTTTTAATAAGAGTTCACTCTCATCTTGCCTATTTTCTTTTCATGAGCATTAATTTCTAATAAACAAAGGCCATGAACCTTATGATTTCCTGATGTTTCATCATGTGGCTTAACAGGCCTTAATACAGTTAGTCGCTCACATGTATCTATGATGCACAAATTGTTACCTGAAGTTCTTATTTCTGGATTTCCATCTCTAAAGCTTTCTGAATTCAGTTTAAAATTCTTCTGATCAAACTTACCCTGCTTCAGCATAACACAATTGTTTCCCACAAGTTGTGAGGTGTAATCCTTTGGGAGAATAATTTGTTCCCCCATAGATGAGCATGACTTGACACCTGAGAATGGCCTTAATGAGTCTCCATCACATTCCTGTTCCCTGCTCCAAGGAGACAGAAAGAACACTCCATAAACCAGTAGGGCTGGTTGGCACATATTACCTTCTGTTTCTCATTGTGGTGAATCACCAGCTACTGCAACTGTCATCTTTGTCTCTTAGCTATTTAGCCCTCTGGCCTTCATCTCTAGTTTATTTCTTGGAGACTCAGAGTCTGTTTCTGCAAGTGCCTGAAAGCTATTTCTGAGTTCCAGCTGTGCAGAAAATATTGTACATCTATTATTTCTGGTTATCACTCTTATCCAGTGAGCTTGCTCTTTTGTCTGACTCTTTCCTTTGTGAAGAGATGCTTCCTTTGTCAACTCCTGTTGTAGTAGCTTCTGTCTTCAATTAAAAAAAAACTCTCTTATGAGCTGACGTGTGGACACTCCCTACTCCAGTCTTCATGCTTTTTCTTCAAGCACTGCTACAAGCCTGCACTTCCTGCAAATACTGTATATGCCAAATATTTGTTTTTTCAGGTGGGAACACAAACATACCATAAATATTGCATTGCATATCAATTCATCTTCTCTTCTAGTCATTAAATTAGCATCAGAAGTAGAAATAATTTTATTTCTTCTTGTCCCCCCGAGACACTCAAATTAGCCAAATAAACACAGTTTACTTAAAGGAAAAAGTTGTTAAGAACCTCACTCTTAAAAATCTCCACTGAACATCCTTGTTACACTTCTGTTAGCTTTTCCTATTTACTTGCTCAATCATCTTTAGTTATGGTATATCAGAAGAGTAGAAGGCTATTGATGGGAGGTAGTGATAAAGACTATAAGTAGTCTTAAGGACTATAAGACTTTAAGGATTAGAGTTAGTATTCCTCTGAATAACAGTTCCCTGGGGATACATGTAAGAATGATAGTATCATTGCCAGATCTGCCTTCTGAATTCACAGTTAATTGCTGTTTAGATGCTTTTCCAAGTAACTCTATGAATTGATATGTATGTTTCTACCAGATTATTAAGTGGCCAATTCTCTAAGAGCTTATTCTGGCAAATTCACCAATGCTTTACACTGGGACCGTCTTACTAAAGACAATGGTTTATTAAAGAGAGGCTTACTAAAGACAATGGTACAATATTCCTATAGGTTTCCTTAGAATTTTTCTTTTCATATTTAGTGAAATCAATCATTCAAAGAGCATTTGGGAAGGTTTAGCTTACAAATCATTTACAGAAGGCAACAAATTCAGAGGAATTAAGCTTAACAGAAAATAGTATAACATATAACTTTATTTGCATGATTTGAGAATAATGTCTTGCATATGCTAATTTCTCAACTGGAATAAGCTGCATATTATAATTGAATATTTTTTATTGTATATTTGTTGTTAGGTTTTTATGCTGTGAGCTTCCCAGAGTTGAAATGAATCGGGCAGCAACTAAATCAAATACTGTAAAATAAATATTAGAAACTGAACCATTGCGCAATGAGTTAAAAGAAAGAAGGCCGCCCTTATAAAAAAATATCACATTTATGGCAAACAGATTATTCAAGCTTTCCAGGATGTTCACTGAAATGCATGCAAACTATAACACATGCTAATAAAGTTATATCACAAGAAAATTAGCTCAAGATGGTTGTGACTTGGCAGACATTTAAATTATCTAGTGTAAAATCAGTGTCCGTTTAGAAGTAAAAAAAGAAAAAAGAAATGAAACACAGTAAAAAGAAATCCATTAATTCTTACATACACACATGTTCCGCTTCATGTGAGGTACGCAAGAAACCAAATCTAGTTAAAATTGGTCAAGACTAAGTCTCATTGAAATAACAGAAATTTATGCTACCGTTAGATGTAGAACACAATAGCCTTTGAATGTGCAAGATTTCTCTGCATGTATATGAATGCTGTACTTATACAATGTCATTACTTATCTGGGAACAATCCCTATTAAACCCAGTGAAATTACTTCTGACTAGACATCTGTTAAGCTGTACTGGTAAGTAAGAAAGGAGCCTTAACTTTCTGGTAAAGAAAACAACCTTAATCTTTCAATCAACAGAAGATAGAATTCAGACTGAGAAGATCTACTGGTCTGTCTCAAAATATAGGTTTTTTCCCCCTCCTGCAGGATTTCAGAGGTGGCTGTAGATTTCTCACACTGCTCTACTACGACTCCTCAGCCCATTGCTACATTTACTTTAGGGGGACTTAGTCCTGCCAAGCTCAGGTAGACCAGGGCAAAACATGGTTAAGTATCTCACAGGTGGATGCTGGCAAACCAGAATTCATTCTCAGGATGGCACAAAATATTCACCAATTTTCTCTATCAGTCTTCCAAATCTTAGGAAATCAATAAGGAGGAAGGATAAAATGATGATATTAAAACTGATATAACAGCATGCCTTCATGAGAGGAGGTTGTCAGAATAGTGTGGCTATTTTAAGTATCTGTATGGAATTATATGTTACACTCACTGGTTTTATTTTCACATTTTTAACTCTAATGGATGTTTATCATTTGACACTATGCCTTATAATTTCATATTATCAGCCACAAGACCACAGTCTTAAAAAGTGTCTAAACAAATATTATAAAATATCCTTGGAAATCTTTGCTTTGAAGAGAGATGTATTCCTTCAACAAATTAATAATGCATATATAAATAGTAGCTAGGCTCTTCCATTATTTGGAGAAATTAACAAGAAGGAGATTTTCCTGATGAAGGGGTGGATCTTGTGAGAGGCTGCACTATACAGTAATTCTGTCAGGCAAAGCAATACAAGATTGTTTCTTCCAGAAGTTTAACACAGAGCACCCAGCCAATATGTGTCAGGGCAGCCTTGCTTCAAGTAAAACATGGACTCACTTAAAGGGTTTAAGGATTTCCGGGTTTATTGAAACAGAATGCATGCAGAGAAAAAGATGGGAATGCAGGTGTGGTATCGGGGTCTCCCGTTTATACCCCGGTGGCGGACCTTGTTCTCCTCCACCCCCTATTGTCCCCCAAGCCAGGTCCGGATGGGTGATTAGCGTTGGTATGGGTCCGACGATGGGCGATTCGGGTGATCTCTGACGTTCCCCTTTGTCTCCTTGTCTTCGTCTGGTGCAGGTGCATCCCCCGGGGTAATGGGTGGGAGTTCTCCCGGTCTGTTAATGGTTTCCAGATCCTGTCCTAGGTGCGGTTCATTTGTCCTGTTGATTTATTTATGGGTTTGGGTGCTTAAGGGATGATGTGTGTGTTTAAAGGATAATAGTTATCCCTTCCTCTTTCCTGATGTGCATGTTCCCTGTTGTGATGCACTTATGCCTTGCAATGGGGAACATGACATGCTGCCCCCCTAAGAGAATTCTAAGGTGCCGGTTTGTCCGGGTATGCTTCGTGGAAGCTTTTGACCAGCCGTTTTGCTGAAACGTTTTGCGCTTGGACCCACTCTGGGTGTGGAAAATGTCACCATTTGACGAGGTACTGTAGGGTGCCCCTTAGTTTCCTGGAGTCTAGTACCTCCTTAATTTCAAAATGTTGTTGCCTGTCTATCATGATGGGTGGAGGCGGGGGGGTTTCCTTGTGCCATCTTGAAGGGGTGGCCGGTTTCAGCAGGGCACAGTGGAATACTGGGTGTATGCGCCGCAAATTGTGGGGTAGGTCCAGCTTGAAGGTCACTGGATTAATGATTTCTATGATTTGGAACGGTCCAATGAATTTGGGTGCCAATTTCTTTGAGGGCTGTGGAGATTTGATGAACTTAGTGGAGAGGTAGACCCTATCTCCCACTTTGTAGTTCGGTTGTGCCACCCTGTGATCGTCTGCAAACTTTTTGTATGTAGCTTGCGCGTCTGCGAGGGCCAGCTGGATGACGGGCCAAACCGTGGCCAGTTGTGCCACCCAGTCATCTGGGGAACAGGGCGGGGTGTCTGGTTGGGGCAGTTCTGGGATTGGCACGAAATCTCTGCCATAAACCACTTTGAATGGGGTGTGACCTGTGCTCTGGTGCACTGCGTTGTTGTAGGCTACCTCTGCAAAAGGTAGCAGGTCCACCCAATTGTCCTGTTGATAGTTAATGAAGGATCGGAGGAATTGCTCCAGGGTGGAGTTGAGAATCTCCATAGAGCCATCTGTGTGGGGGTGCCAGGCCGTGGACAGTGCCTGCTGGGTCCCAATAAGTTTTAAAAATTCTTTCCAGAACCTAGATGTAAATTGTGTGCCCCTATCGGTCACCAAACGGGAGGGGGCACCGTGGAGTTTATAGATATGGGTAAGGAATAGGCGTGACAGCTGTTGCGCGGAGGGAATGGATGCGCAGGGTATGAAGTGTGCCTGCTTGGAAAAATAGTCTTTTACCACCCAGATGACCGTTTTTCTTTGGCTGGGTGGTAGATCTACAATGAAGTCCATGGAAATTTCCTCCCAGGGGCGGGAGGGGCTTGCTACTTTCTGCAGCAGTCCCTGGGGCTTCCCCCCCTTTCGTTTTGACATGGCACATGTGGGGCAAGCAGCGACATATTCTTTAACATCCTTTCTGAGAGTAGGCCACCAGAATTGTCGCCTGATTAAATGTAATGTTTTGACGAACTCAAAGTGTCCGGCCGTCTTGTCATCATGGGAGTGATTTAAAACTTCCACTCGCAATGTCTCTGGCACGTACAGGTTCTTCTGTCTCCAGGCTAGACCGTTCATAACAGATACATGGTGTTTGTTGGTTTGCAACCATGTATCTGTCTCAAGGGCTTGAATGAGTCGTTGTTGCCAGTTTGGTGAAATTGACCTGCGGCTCCCTCCGTTCGCGGATGTTCATGCTGGGGGGCGTTGGGTTCTTGTTTGGCTGCGCGTAACCGCAAGGCAGCCCAGCTGTGTGTCAGTCCACACAGTATCCACAATGCCCGATGCCTGGCTGGCATCCTGAGGCCGTCAGGAAAGAGCATCTGCTGGGAAATTCTTCCTCCCCTGTATGAACTTTAATTTAAAGTTAAACCGGCTGAAGAATTACGCCCAGTGTACTTGCTTTGGGCTGAGGTGTTTTGGAGTGCTGAGAGCCTCTAGGTTCTTGTGGTCTGTTCAGACCTCGAAGGGGCAGGTGGCCCCTTCTAGGAGGTGCCTCCATGTCTCTAGGGCTGCCTTGACTGCAAACGCCTCCTTTTCCCACACGTGCCATCTCCGTTCCGTTTCGGAGAACTTGCAGGAAAGGTACGCTCAGGGCTTCAGCTGATTGTCAAAATCTCGCTGAAGCAGGAGTGCTCCGATGGAGAAGTCGGATGCATCGACTTGCACGACGAAGGGTCTGGTGGGGTCAGGGTGTTGCAGTACTGGCTCTGCTGTAAAGAGGCTTTTGAGGCGTTCGAAAGCCCTTTGACAATCAGCTGTCCAGTTCAGGAGTGCCCCCGGGTTCCTTGATTTGCGTGTGTCTCCCAGGCCCTTTGTCCAGAGTAAGTCAGTTAGAGGCAGCACAATTTCTGCCAGCCCCTGGATAAAACCCCTATAGAAATTTGTGAAGCCAAGGAAACTTTGGAGTTGCCTCCTCGTGCATGGGCGCTCCCATGCCAGTATGGCTTGGACCTTGCTTGGGTCCATTTCGATCCCCCTTGCCGAGATTCTATAGCCCAGGTAGTCAATTTGGTCCTTGTGAAACTCACACTTGGAGAGCTTGGCATATAGCTCTGCCTTCTGGAGTTTCCTGAGCACTTGCTTTACTAAGCATTTGTGCCCTTTTTTGGTCTCTGAATATATTAAAACATTGTCGAGATACACAAGCACCCCCTTAAATAAGTGGTCATGCAGGACCTCATTAATTAGCTGCATAAACACTCCTGGTGCCCCCGCCAACCCAAATGGTAAAACTTTATATTGAAAAGACCCCAGCGGGCAGTTGAACGCTGTCTTCCATTCGTCCCCCTCCCGTATTCGTATTCGGAAGTAGGCTTCCCTCAGGTCCAGTTTTGAGAATATCTTGCCCTTTGCCAGGTGGGCAAGAATGTCCTTTATTATGGGCAGGGGGTATTTATTTGATATTGACGTGGCGTTCAGCCCGCGGTAGTCGGTACAGAGCCTCGGTGACCCATCCTTCTTTTCCCGAAAGAGGACGGGGGCTCCGACTGGTGAGTTTGTGGGCTCAATAAAACCCCGCGCTAAATTTTTGTCGACGGACTCCCTTAATGCTGCCAGCTCCTGCTGGGTCATCGCATATATTTTGGGCTTTGGTAGGGGTGCGCCAGGGACCACCTCTATGGTGCAGTCTGTTTTTCTATGTGGTAGGAGTTTGTCAGCCTCCTTTTCGCCAAACACATCGGCAAACTCTGCATATCTGGCTAGCAGACCCTCCAGGTTCGCTGCCTCCAGATGCATTGAGGTAGTCGCCACCCTCCCCATTGCAGCACAGGGAACCCGATCCCCTGTGGGTGCTTGATAGCGCCCATCCAAAAACTTGATTTCCCTGGTTGCCCAGTTTATTCATGGGTTGTGTTGCACTAGCCACGGGATCCCTAGGATGATTAGGGGTTGGCCCACTGGTGCCACGATGAAGGGCAGTTTTTCCTTGTGGCTGCCGAGCCGCAGCGTGACTTTGTCCATGTATTGGGTGACTGCCCCCCCCCCCCCCCCGCTGCTGAACCATCCAACTGTGTAAAAACAGTATGGTTCTGAAGTGGATAGCAGCGGAGGTTTAGCGCAGCCGCCAGGTCCGGGTGCATAAGGCACTTCGAGCAGCCAGAGTCAATTAGTGCCCAAACTTTTTCTGTCTTTTCACCGTGGGTTAGGGTGACTTTCACATATAGGGTGGGACAATTATCACTCACCCCGAAGTCGTTGTGCCTCTTGTTTTCTTCCACCTGTCCTCTGGCGCTCCTTAGGGCAGGTGGCTGGCGTTTTCCGCCGGCTTGTCGGTGTCGCTTTCCTCACCTTCGGTGCAGTAGGGGAAGTCCTTTGCCGTGGTTTCACCCATCGCGACTGGCATTTTCCTGGGTGCTGGGGTTGGCTTGGTTGGTGCCCTCTCCGAGCTGTCCCTCGCCTTCGCTTTCGGGCAAGCCGCCGCCTTGTGATCCTCCTTCCCGCACCTGAGGCACTGAGCCTTTGCAAACTGTTGGTCTCTTTCCTCCTTCCAAGGTTGGGGTCTTGGCTTCGCCAGTCCTGCAGCTGTGCGGGGTCCTCTCGCTGCGTCTGCCTGCTGCGCTTCCCTTTTTGGTTGGAGGAAAGTGTCCTGGGCGTCCTCTGCCTCTCCTGCCAGCCGGATCCACTCCACCAGAGTGTCGGGGTTATTTCTGCACAGTGCCCACCTGAGCACGTTCAGGTTGAGACCCTCCTTGAACCACTCAATGAGGGTGGATTGGGACCATACTTCGACCTTACCGGCCAGGGCTTGGAACTCCATGGCATAATCTGCCACGGAGCGCTGTCCTTGTTTGAGGGTTTTCAGGGCTCTTTTTGCCCTCTCCCTTTCCAGGGGGTCCCTGAAGTGCAGTTCCACTGCCCAGAGGAATTCATTGCAGTCCTCTAGTTCCGGGGCACCTGCCTGGCACAACTGGACATACCAGTCGGCGGCCCGTCCTTTTAATTTAATTGCTAAGGCATTTACCTTGCCTTTCTCTGTTCGGAAGTAGGGGCCCCATTCCTCCATATAGTTCCTCGCATTGGTGAGGAAAAAGGAGAGTTTTGTGGGGTCCCCATCGAACTTAACGCCGAAGTCCTTGATCGCCACTCTCGGTGGGCTCCAAGCTGCATCTGGGTGCCGAGGTGTGCTTCGGGCAGTCGGGGCTCCGTGGTCTTGCCGTGGGGATTCCCTCCATCGGGCATCGGGTGGTGTTGGTGCCATCTCTTGCCGGCTCCCGCTTTGTTCTGGTCGTCTCACCATCGGGGTGGGAGGGTGGGGTGCAGCCCATCTGGCGGGTTCCTGGAAGCGGACTCTGCCTGGTGCTGCGTCATCCTCTGGACCTCTCCTCCATCTCTCCGGCTGGTGCGTCTCCGAGGGGGGGTAAGGGGTGTCAGGCATTTGGTGCCTGGTCCTTCTGCACCCCAGCTGTGGGATTTGTACGCCTCTGCTAACCTCTGGAGCACCTGCTGCATCACCTCCAGCTTTTCCTCGACCGCGCTCAGCCTTGCCACCGTTCACGAGCCCTTCTTGGTGCGGTCGCCCCTCCGCTCTCTTTTGGTTCTTGACGCCGTGGATGATGGGACGTCCCGCGGTTCCTCCGGGGTTCCGGGCGTTCCGGGTGAGGATCCCCCTGTCTCGTCGATGGTGGCCCACGTGCCATGGGACTCACGGGTGGAGTTCGTCGTTGCTTCCCCCTCCGAACCCGATCCCAAGCTCACCTGGTCCTCGCGCCGTCGGGGCCTCGGGCACCTTCCGTTCGTGGGGATGGGCATTCCGTTGCTGGTCGCCGGGTAGCCACCTCACCGTGAGATGCAATCTTCCATCACTAGCTTGGTTCTCTCACAGATTGGATCTGGACTGGTGCTAGTGGAAAAAATTTTTTCGATTCCCGTCTTTATGTCAGGGCAGCCTTCCTTCAAGTAAAATGCGGACTCACTTAAAGAGTTTAAGGATTTCCAGGTTTATTGAAACAGAATGCATGCAGAGAAAAAGATGGGAATGCAGGTGTTGTATCGGGGTCTCCCGTTTATACCCCGGTGGCGGACCTTGTTCTCCTCCACCCCCTATTGTCCCCCAAGCCAGGTCCGGATGGGTAATTAGCGTTGGTATGGGTCTGACAATGGGCGATTCGGGCGATCTCCGACGTTCCCCTTTGTCTCCTTGTCTTCGTCCAGTGCAGGTGCATCCCCCGGGGTAATGGGTGGGAGTTCTCCCAGTCTGTTAATGGTTTCCAGATCCTGTCCTAGGTGCGGTTCATTTGTCCTGTTGATTTATTTATGGGTTTGGGTGCTTAAGGGATGATGTGTGTGTTTAAAGGATAATGGTTATCCCTTCCTCTTTCCTGATATGCATGTTCCCCGTTGTGATGCACTTATGCCTTGCAATGGGGAACATGACAATATGATTGCAAAGTTCATATTATAATAAAAAAGCAGGACATTTCTCCCTGAAACCTAATTAAAAAAACAAAACAAAAACCCATGTAAACTATTATAATGTATGCATCAGTATTCTCTTTTAAAAAGGACTATGCAAAACTTTGTTATATAAGCATCCTGGCTTTGCATAAGTTTCCCTCAGTTCCTGTAAAGCCAAATGAAAATTAACCTAACAACATTTAAATTACCATGATATTGTACCTATTCCACCACTGACCCAATCTCAAGGCAAAGTTCTCCAGTTGGGCAACACGAAAGAAAGTCTCGCTTGACAAAAGAAGTCCAATTTTCTTTTGTTCTCTCTTTCCTTAGTGTTTTCATTCACTGAGAAACACCCTCAGTGGTCTCAAAATTAAAATACATTTACAAATGTATCCCACTTCAAAATAGCACACTTGCACTGAAATGTATTAAGCTGAGGCATCCATTTTAATGAAGGCTTTTAACAGTCTCAGTATGGCAATAGTCTACAATCTGGTGGATAAATATGCCACAAATGACAAATTAATATGTGCTGGCCTTCATCAACAATGGAGACAAATGTTATTCTAATATTTTGGATTCAACTCAGTTTTGTCTGCTTAGGGAAAAGCTGATATAAGTGGCCTATCGATCTGCAGTAAAAAGGAACCAAGTGCCCCCTATCTGAGAAAAGAGTAAGCTGCATCATGAGTCACAGAAAGACTGAGGAGTTATAAAATTCAGAGAGAAATGGATTGTATTAAGCTGCCAAAGCCATTAAACTGCTTATATATAAAAAGAAGTGTGATATTGAAAGCCCAGTGGGACTCCTCTTTAGATGGGCCAGGAACTGTTATTTTCTGCCAAAGGATAATGTGTTTTCAACATACTAAGTATTCTCATTGACGTCACTTCACTTCAGGTTTTTTTTGGGGGGGTGGGGTGTTTTTTTTTCCCTCCAGATCAGAAAAAATTAGAATTCTTAAGAATCTTCACTGTGAATTCTTGGAATCTTCAAGCTTACTAGGAGGAACTAAGTCATAATTATCTGCACAATCATGATTTTATTTCCTTTCAACATTGCAGAATTTTAACTTGAGAAGGTGTTCAGAACCAAGAAATAGATAACTGTTCCATCTTTGTTTCTTCTGCCTAGCCAATGTGGCATAATATAATTAGAACTACATGGGGATGGCTGCTATAGACCACTCCTCCCATACTTGGACTGCTTTAGATTCTTGTGCCACTTGGACTTCTCTATTTTTTACTCTTATGTATATTATTTATTATTGTAATTTTATATTGTGGATTTTATGATTGTTGTTTTAATTGATTACTGTAAACCGCCCAGAGTCCCCCGAAGGGAGGAGCTGGGCGGGGACAAATTGGATAGATAAATAAATAAATAAATAAAATAACAAAATATCAATAGGCAGGACAGCATGGTTATAAAAAAAAATCAAGATGGTGGCTGTGACCTCAGGTTTTAAGCCAACCCTTTTAACATATGCCACAGACATAAGAAGGGGTGGGCTTCACTCACATGGTTACCTTCACCTTCTTGGCTTTTTTTGATACTTTTCCCCTTCACACCAGATGCCCCTGGACCTTGTCTCTCAAGTGCTACTCAAAGCAATGTCCTTAAACACAAAAACATGACAAATTAAGGCTAAATGGTAGAACAGGGGCATCTTTTGGGGGAGATGGGTGGTAACTAAATTTGAATAATAAATAAATAAATAAATAAATAAATAAATAATCAGACTAGGTGGTTGGTATTTTGGCTTTGGTTTTTCAGAAGTGAGACAAGGGGGAAAAAAACAGAAGGGAGAAAGATTTTATTAGGCTATGGTAAGTGAATATGAGTCGTACATTGAAGCTGAAGGATTCTACTGTCACAAGACACAAAGCTGACAGCACGGAGAACACCAAAGCCAATTTAGTGCAAAAAGAGCCATCTGCTATTTCAGATTTCAGTGCCACATTTACCAATATTTCAGGTGGAAGCTTTGGTTTTCTTTCTTTCCAGGCCCACTGAAGTTATAGCAAGCTCCATCTCTCTGCCTAAAGCTTTTCAGACAGCCAGAGTAACCCCAATGGTTAAATTAATGTCAGCCTTTCAACATCAGAAGATGAATTCAGAAAGTACTGAAATTTAATATAGAACTACATCCTTCCTTTGAGTTTACCAGCTTTGAGTGTGATGCTTTTTTCCTGTTACACTTGTCTCAGTTTTTTTAGGTTCCCTTAATCTCATGCATCTCAAAAGGTACCCATATTAAGGTGATGCATACATTTAACTGAATGGATCTGAATGTATGTCTTCTGAAAAAAAATAATCAACTAAAATCTGTTTGATTGATAGCAAAGAAAATGGCTGATATACAGTGAAAGACAGTAATTTTGCACCATTGCTGAATGGTATCCCTAGGGAAAGGGATCTCTATGCTCTTATTTGGGAATGATTTGGGACACTGATGGACCTTGGAATAGCCCATAGCAATTCTGTTTGTATGCTCCTGATCCTAGCAATCATGAATATTCAACAATGTATTCATCACCTTATGATGCCATGGCTTTCCCCATGCGCTGGATAGGCAATTATTGTGGGAGACAGAGGGGAAATTAACACAAATTTCTACATAATTTAATGTTTCAATGTAACATTTAATTTAAAGATAGCAAAAACATGTAAACAGGAAAGAGAGAGAGAGAGAGAGAGAGAGAGACTAGGAAGTATGGATTGTTTTTGATAATCCGGGATTGTAGATGTCAATGTGTTGAATGAATAAATACGCTTAGCTTAATAAGCCTGTATTTGATACAATCCACCGCAAACTGTCCCTCTTCTAAAATAGTTATGAATTAATTCCAGTGACACTTGTGCAAAGAATACACACTGGGATCTTGCATCACAGTTTCCAAAAAAATAGCGCTGAGATTCAATATATTTACCAAAATGGCCCACCCCACCCCATTTTGTATGAGTATAACATGGATGAAAATCTGTTTGGTACCATCTGCTGTTAAGCTCCACAGAACTGCATTATTATTATTATTATTATTATTATTATTATTATCTGCTACTATTATTATTATCTTATTTCTTAATATTATTTTTAGTTGCATTTTCTTCTTCTTTTTTAACTAACAAAAGGACTAAAGGGCAAAGGATGAATACAAAAATCATGTGGAAATATGTTTCCGTTTAAGTTAGTACTGAGATTTTCTGAGCAGATACTGAAGGATGAGCAAGCTAGATGCTAAAATTAGAAAAAATCTGAATAAACATTTCCACAAATTGCCATCTGCTCATATATAACTCACAGAGAAGTAATAAATTACAAGCCATCCAAAAAATTAATTACAAATGCTTCAGTCAACCAACTTTGTATTTGTGAAAAATGTCCAGAATATCTTTCTTATAAGACACAAAATAACTTATCCATAGCTTCCTAGGTTTTATGGTTATTTCAGTACTAAACTCCATGATCAATAAAAATGCACAAAGACAGCCAAGACATCATTCCATTTTGCCAGCACAGTCTATTAGCAAATCTGAAGAGAATTCTTCCATAGCCATTCATTTTATTTATGGAAATACAGCTGAGCTTCCAGATGTTGATGGAATCACAGCTTTACCCATGTTGCACAAAGAGATGGGTATAATGGAATATATCATTACAGTGAATATAAGGGAATTCACAATTTTGAACAGACCCTATCTTAGAAATTCCCTATCAAGAGAAAATATGCAGATCAAAAAATTAACCAAGCAATTTGTTAAAGGAAAAAATACACCCCTGTGAAAGATGCTTATGTTTTTTCTATCTCAGAGTACTTGTGGTTTTCTTTAAAAAAAAAATCTTAGTAGGGTTTATCACCTTATTTTATTGTTGGAGGTGGCAAAGGATGCTATGACTGGTGTTGATGTTTTCTCTTACATAGCTTTCTATCACTCTGAAGCCTCTCGGTCAGCCCCATTAAGTAGACCAGACCAGGAAATCAATTCCACAGGAAGACTAAAGCTACTTTTATTGAGATTGGCTGTAATAACAGAATCTTGCAGGTCTGATTGTGCTGTACCCCTTCCTCCTCCTTATAATTCAGTGAATGTCAGCTGAACATTCTGGACTTAATAAACACTTCAGCCCTTTTGCCCAGGTAACAGTTCTTGCACATCCCCATCAAGGTCATCTTCCTTACTCTCTACATCTAGTGAAATGTGAAAGGTACCCTGTGCAAGCACCGAGTCATGTCTGACCCTTTGGGGGATGCCGCTTCCGCGACGTTTTCTTGGCAGACTAGAGCGGGGTGGTTTGCCATTGCCTTCCCCAGTTGTCACCTTCCCCAGCAAGCTGGGTACTCATTTTACCAACCTCGGAAGGATGGAAGGCTGAGTCGACCTGAGCCGGCTACCCGAGACTCCAGCTTCCGCTGGGATCGAACTCGGGTCGTGGGGAAAATTTCAGTTGCAATGCTGCCGCCTACCACTCTGTGCCGCACAAGGCTCTACACCTACAGTCTCCATTTAAAAAGAAAAGTTCCTTCATGATGTCACACTTTGGGGTTTAATTAATTAAGTCTGAGAATCTTAGGAAGTTGCAGTACTTTCCGGAAATGTTAGGACCATTTTAGGACATTCCCTAAACATTCTGTCTTGTTTCAAATTCTGCAAGGTTTTTAAAAAAATATATAGAACACCACACCAAAATAGAACATGCACATCCACAACTAAGTTACACAGAACAAGACTGTGCTCTAATCTATACAGGTTGGAAGACTGGGTTTAGAGGAAGAACATGTCTAACAACAACAACAACAACAACAACAATTTATTGCATTTATATGCTGCGTGAGTCCCAGTGACTCTTGGTGGTTTACAAATGTTAAAACATTTAAAAACAAAGAATACAAAAACAGCACAAAACAAAAGAGGGAGACAGATAAGGTATTATATTTAAAGAGGAAAAATATAGGGCATATAAACAAGATGGGGAATTCATGGCTTGGAAGCACTAAATCAGAGAAGGACTTGGGTGTAGTCATTGACAACAAGCTGAACATGAACCAGCAGGGTGAGACAACTGCTAGAAGGACTAACACAACTCTGGGCTGCTTTTGTGTCAAAGAAGTATAAAGTCCTTAATCCCCTCTACTCTACACTAGTGGTACCACTCCATTTCCAGAATGATACTGACAAGCTAGAATAGGTCAGAAGAGAGTGACAAAAATGATATAGGAAGTAGAGGACTGCCTTTGCAGGACAGGCTAAACAAACTTGAGATGTTCAGTCTGAAGAAAAGAAGATTTAGAGGACGCACAATATGAATGTTCAGATTCATAAAAGAGAAGATGGTCAGGAACTTGAGTCAGGAATCGCCCAAGTTATTAAGACCAGAAATAATGTCATAAGTTGCAGCTATGTAAATTTCATTTTAATATAGGAAAAAACTTCCCTATACGTACAACAGTGGAATAGTCTACAGTATCTACAGAAGTGGGATCTCCATCTCTACATGTTTTTAAGAAGAAGTTGAACAGCCACTTCTCAAGGATAGTTTAATTGATTTTCCTGCATATTGCAAGGGTTGAACTTTATGGTTCTTTCCAACTCCACAATTGTATGATTCTATTATCTCTGGTGCCTATCATCTTATACTTTTGTATCAGCAGAATATGACTAAACCTCACAGTAATACAATAGTTTTCTCCTTCAGAAGAATGAAGACGCCCTTTTGCAGAGCAATCAGCAATAACCCCCACACTCTGGAGATATTCTGAAAGTTTCTGCCCTTGTAACATTTATTAGACTAAATATATTAGGTATCATTCTCATGCATTCCTTCTTTTAGTACATTTGCCAACAATTCATTTCTCTTTTGATTAATAAATCTTTAAGCAGGAAAGGCTGCTCAAAAAAAGTTTTAATGGCTTCTACTTTCTCAGGCCAATCATGCTGTGTGTTTGAAATAATTGAAATAATCAGTACTGGAATACGCTATTGAAATTGCTGTGGCTAGAATTCACTGACAGCGAAGCAAATAAAGTGCACTTAAATAAATACTGTACCATAAGTAAAGAATGAAAGGTGGGAAAGAAGAAAGAGGGGGCAAGATTGGTGTGAAAAACCACTGGCAATTGATTTGATTCCTTAGAGGAAAAGGCAGACTTCTTTCAACTTATTCAAACTATTCCCTTCCTTCTGCTTCTAAACAGTGGCTAAAAAGGGCATTGTTCTTTTACTTTCGTCTCAAGCTCTTTCCTCCCAAAGTACTCCTTAAATAGAACAGGAGTAAATGGCATCAAGCATTGTGGTCTAATGGCAGGGTATACCTCAGATGGAAATTACCCTCTAAGCAAACTCAGCACAGCATTTCTAAGTCCTCTCTAAAAGCTACACGTTTTGGTTTATTAGGGATGGGAGGAACTGATTCATATTCAGATGAGAGCAATGGGTGTACTGCTTCCAAGAGAGATTTAAGCAAGGCCTACAAATGTGACTGTGATGATATTCTAGAGGTGACGGACTCGTCCCTGGGGGAGCTGGGGGTGTTGACGACCAACAGGAAGCTCTGGCATGGGCTGGTCCATGAAGTCACGAAGAGTCAGAAGCGACTGAACGAATAAGCAACAAAACAAATGTGACTACCTACTCTGTAACTAGGAATTGCTTCTGAAAATAACATGCTGCCAAGGTGTTATTTGATGCACCGCTTTAATTCCACAAGATTTCTTCCGCTTGGAGGTAATGTAATCCATATATTTGAGTGCTATCTTTGAGTTTATCCGTATGTTGTTGTTTATTCATTCAGTTGCTTCTGACTCTTCATGACTTCATGGACAAGCCCACGCCAGAGCTTCCTGTCAGTCGTCAACACCCCCAGCAACCCCAGGAACGAGTCCGTCACCTCTAGAATATCATCCATCCATCTTGCCCTTGGTCGGCCCCTCTTCCTTTTGCCCTCCACTCTCCCTAGAATCAGCATCTTCTCCAGGGTGTCCGGTCTTCTCATTATGTGGCCAAAGTATTTCAGTTTTGCCTTTAATATCATTCCCTCAAGTGAGCAGTCTGGCTTTATTTCCTGGAGGATGGACTGGTTTGATCTTCTTGCAGTCCAAGGCACTCTCAGAATTTTCCTCCAACACCGCAGTTCAAAAGCATCGATCTTCCTTCTCTCAGCCATCCTTATGGTCCAGCTCGCACAGCCATATGTTACTACGGGGATATAAGTTGATTTTTTCCAGTCTGATGGCCATTCTTGTGTTTTCCAAGTTTGCTGGCATATAGCATGCATTACCTTGACAGCATCATCTTGCAAGATTTTGAACAGTTCAGCTGGGATGCCATCGTCTCCTGCTGCCTTATTATTAGTAATGCTTCTTAAGGCCCACTCAACCTCACTCTTCAGGATGTCTGGCTCTAGCTCACTGACCACACCGTCAAAGCTATCCCCAATATTGTTATCCTTCCTATACAGGTCTTCTGTATATTCTTGCCACCTTTTCTTGATCTCTTCTTCTTCTGTTAGGTCCTTGCCATCTTTGTTTTTGATCATACCCATTTTTGCCTGGAATTTACCTCCGATGTTTCTTATTTTCTGGAAGAGGTCTCTTGTCCTTCCTATTCTATTGTCTTCTTCCACTTCCGCGCATTGCTTGTTTAAAAATAATTCCTTATCTCTTCTGGCTAACCTCTGGAATTTTGCATTTAATTGGGCATATCTCCCCCTATCACACTCCGCAAAGGATCGTTACCTTGTCGTGGTGCTGGAGCTTGAGCACCTCAATGATGCCATGAGCTAAACCGTGAAGGGCCACCCAAGACGGGAAGGTCATGACAGAGAGGTCAGACTAAATGCGATCCCTGGGGAAGGTAATGGCAACCCACCCCAGTATTCTTGCCGTGAAAACTAAATGGATCAGTACAACCAGAGATATGTCGGTATACCATCGGAAGATGAGACCCCCAGGTCGGAAGATGGTCAAAATGCTACTGGGGAGGAACAGAGGATGAGCTCAACTAGCCCCAGTCGTGATGACGCAGCTAGCTCAAAGCCGAAAGGACGGTTAGCGGCCGACGGTGCTGGTGGTGAACGGCGAATCCGATGTTCTAAGGATCAACACACCATTGGAACCTGGAATGTAAGATCTATGAGCCAGGGCAAATTGGATGTAGTTATTGGTGAGATGTCAAGATTAAAGATAGACATTCTGGGCGTCAGTGAACTGAAATGGACTGGAATGGGCCACTTCACATCAAATGACCACCAGATCTACTACTGTGGACAAGAGGACCACAGAAGAAATGGAGTAGCCTTCATAATTAATAGTAAAGTGGCTAAAGCAGTGCTTGGATACAACCCCAAAAACGACAGAATGATCTCAATTCGAATTCAGGACAAGCCATCTAACATCACAGTGATCCAAATATACGCCCCAACCACAAATGCTGAAGAAGCTGAAGTAGAGCAGTTCTATGAGGATCTGCAGCACCTACTGGACAACACGCCTAAAAGAGATGTTATTTTCATCACGGGAGACTGGAATGCTAAGGTGGGCAGTCAAATGACACCTCGAATTACAGGTAAGTATGGCCTGGGAGAACAAAACGAAGCAGGACATAGGCTGATAGAATTTTGCCAAGACAATTCACTCTGCATATCAAACACTCTCTTCCAACAACCTAAGAGACGGCTTTACACATGGACTTCACCAGATGGACAACACCGAAATCAGATTGATTACATCCTTTGCAGCCAAAGGTGGCGGACATCTGTACAGTCGGTAAAAACTAGGCCTGGAGCTGACTGTAGTTCAGACCATGAACTTCTTCTTGCACAATTTAGGATCAGACTAAAGAGATTAGGGAAGACCCACAGATCAGCTAGATATGAGCTCACGAATATTCCTCAGGAATATGCAGTGGAGGTGAAGAATAGATTTAAGGGACTGGACTTAGTAGATAGGGTCCCGGAAGAACTCTGGACAGAAGTTGGCAGCATTGTTCAGGAGGCGGCAACAAAATACATCCCAAAGAAAGAGAAAACCAAGAAGGCAAAATGGCTGTCTGCTGAGACACTAGAAGTAGCCCAAGAAAGAAGGAAAGCAAAAGGCAACAGCGATAGGGGGAGATATGCCCAATTAAATGCAAAATTCCAGAGGTTAGCCAGAAGAGATAAGGAATTATTTTTAAACAAGCAATGCGCGGAAGTGGAAGAAGACAATAGAATAGGAAGGACAAGAGACCTCTTCCAGAAAATTAGAAACATTGGAGGTAAATTCCAGGCAAAAATGGGTATGATCAAAAACAAAGATGGCAAGGACCTAACAGAAGAAGAAGAGATCAAGAAAAGGTGGCAAGAATATACAGAAGACCTGTATAGGAAGGATAACAATATCGGGGATAGCTTTGACGGTGTGGTCAGTGAGCTAGAGCCAGACATCCTGAAGAGTGAGGTTGAGTGGGCCTTAAGAAGCATTGCTAATAACAAGGCAGCAGGAGACGACGGCATCCCAGCTGAACTGTTCAAAATCTTGCAAGATGATGCTGTCAAGGTAATGCATGCTATATGCCAGCAAATTTGGAAAACACAAGAATGGCCATCAGATTGGAAAAAATCAACTTATATCCCCATACCAAAAAAGGGAAACATTAAGGAATGTTCAAACTATCAAACAGTGGCACTCATTTCACATGCCAGTAAGGTAATGCTCAAGATCCTGCAAGGTAGACTTCAGCAGTTCATGGAGCGAGAATTGCCAGATGTACAGGCTGGGTTTAGAAAAGGCAGAGGAACTAGAGACCAAATTGCCAATATCCGCTGGATAATGGAAAAAGCCAGGGAGTTTCAGAAAAACATCTATTTCTGTTTTATTGACTATTCTAAAGCCTTTGACTGTGTGGACCATAACAAATTGTGGCAAGTTCTTAGTGGTATGGGGATACCAAGTCATCTTGTATGCCTCCTGAAGAATCTGTATAACAACCAAGTAGCAACAGTAAGAACAGACCACGGAACAACGGACTGGTTTAAGATTGGGAAAGGAGTACGGCAGGGCTGTATACTCTCACCCTACCTATTCAACTTGTATGCAGAACACATCATGCGACAAGCTGGTCTTGAGGAATCCAAGGCTGGAGTTAAAATCTCTGGAAGAAACATTAACAATCTCAGATATGCAGATGATACCACTTTGATGGCTGAAAGTGAAGAGGAACTGAGGAGCCTTATGATGAAGGTGAAAGAAGAAAGTGCAAAAGCTGGCTTGCAGCTAAACCTCAAAAAAACCAAGATTATGGCAACCAGCTTGATTGATAACTGGCAAATAGAGGGAGAAAATGTAGAAGCAGTGAAAGACTTTGTATTCCTAGGTGCAAAGATTACTGCAGATGCTGACTGCAGTCAGGAAATCAGAAAACGCTTAATCCTTGGGAGAAGAGCAATGACAAATCTCGATAAAATAGTCAAGAGCAGAGACATCACACTGACAACAAAGGCCCGCATAGTTAAAGCAATGGTGTTCCCTGTAGTAACATATGGCTGCGAGAGCTGGACCATAAGGAAGGCTGAGCGAAGGAAGATCGATGCTTTTGAACTGTGGTGTTGGAGGAAAATTCTGAGAGTGCCTTGGACTGCAAGAAGATCAAACCAGTCCATCCTCCAGGAAATAAAGCCAGACTGCTCACTTGAGGGAATGATATTAAAGGCAAAACTGAAATACTTTGGCCACATAATGAGAAGACAGGACACCCTGGAGAAGATGCTGATGCTAGGGAGAGTGGAAGGCAAAAGGAAGAGGGGCCGACCAAGGGCAAGATGGATGGATGATATTCTAGAGGTGACGGACTCGTCCCTGGGGGAGCTGGGGATGTTGATGACCGACAGGAAGCTCTGGCGTGGGCTGGTCCATGAAGTCACGAAGAGTCGGAAGCGACTAAACGAATAAACAACAAACCCCCTATCACTGTTGTCTTTTGCTTTCCTTCTTTCTTGGGCTACTTCTAGTGTCTCAGCAGACAGCCATTTTTGCCTTCTTGGTTTTCTCTTTCTTTGGGATGTATTTTGTTGCTGCCTCCTGAACAGCATTGCAAACTTCTGTCCATAGTTCTTCCAGGACCCTATCTACTAAGTCCAGTCCCTTAAATCGATTCTTCACCTCCACTGCATATTCCTTAGGAATATTAGTGAGTTCATATCTAGCTGATCTGTGGGTCTTTCCTAATCTCTTGAGTCTGATCCTAAATTGTGCAAGAAGAAGTTCGTGATCTGAACTACAGTCACCTCCAGGTCTTGTTTTTACCGACTGTATAGATGTCCGCCACCTTTGGCTGCAAAGGATGTAGTCAGTCTGATTTCGGTGTTGTCCATCTGGGGAAGTCCATGTATAAAGCCATCTCTTAGGTTGTTGGAAGAGAGTGCTTGTTATGCAGAGTGAGTTGTCTTGGCAAAATTCTATCAGCCTATGTCCTGCTTCGTTTTGTTCTCCCAGGCCACGCTTACCTGTAATTCCAGGTGTCATTTGACTGCCCACCTTAGCATTCCAGTCTCCCGTGATGAAAATAACATCTCTTTTAGGCGTGTTGTCCAGTAGGTGCTGCAGATCCTCATAGAACTGCTCTACTTTAGCTTCTTCAGCATCTGTGGTTGGGGCGTATATTTGGATCACTGTGATGTTAGATGGCTTGCCCTGAATTTGAATTGAGATCATTCAATCATTTTTTGGATTGTATCCAAGCACTGCTTTAGCCACTTTACTATTAATGATGAAGGCTACTCCATTTCTTCTGTGGTCCTCTTGTCCATAGTAGTAGATCTGGTGGTCATTTGATGTGCAGTGGCCCATTCCAGTCCATTTCAGTTCACTGACGCCCAGAATGTCTATCTTTAATCTTGACATCTCACCAATAACCACATCCAATTTGCCCTGGCTCATAGATCTTACATTCCAGGTTCCAATGGTGTGTTGATCCTTAGAACATCGGATTCGCCGTTCACCACCAGCACCGTTGGCCACTAGCCATCCTTTTGGCTTTGAGCTAGCTGCGTCATCACATCTGGGGCTAGTTGAGCTCATCCTCTGTTCCTCCCCAGTAGCATTTTGACCATCTTCCGACCTGGGGGTCTCATCTTCCAATGGTATATCGACATATCTCTGGTTGTACTGATCCATTTAGTTTTCATGGCAAGAATACTGGGGTGGGTTGCCATTACCTTCCCCAGGGATCGCATTTAGTCTGACCTCTCTGTCATGACCTTCCCGTCTTGGGTGGCCCTTCACGGTTTAGCTCATGGCATCATTGAGGTGCTCAAGCTCCAGCACCACGACAAGGTAATGATCCTTTGCTGAAGGGATTCAGTCTACTATGAGATAAATAGGTTTTCAGGGAACCAAATATATGATACATAATAAAATAAATATGATAAAAACCCCAATGGCTGGAAGTTCTCTGTGATTTGCAAGCAGAGCAGGGTCCTTCTAAGAAACTAACCATCCCCAGGAATGACTACTCTCTCTCCCACCCCAGGCATGATAACAGAACCAGGTCTTTAGTTGTTTCCTAAAGTCCAGGAGGGAGGGAGCCAATCTCACTTCTGGGAGAAGGATATTCCAAAGGGCAGGGGCTCTTGCAGAGAAGGCCCACCTTCTGGACCCTGCCAGATGGAATTCTCTTACAGACGGGGTACGTAGCACGTCCTCTCTGCATGACTGGGAGGGATGGGTTGATATGATGGGGAGGAGAGGGTCCCTTAGGTAACCTGGACCCATGCCATGTAGGGCTTTAAAGGTGATAACCAGCACCTTGAATTGGACCTGGAAGCATACTGGCAACCAATGCAGCTCACAGAGCAAAGGGGTGACATGTGCTGATCTTGGGATACCCAAGATCGCCTGCACGGCTGCATTTTGCACCAGTTGTAGCTTCCAGATAATCTTCATATTACATTGCGTGGTGTGGTCTTCTTGGCAATTATAAGTACTGTAGAGGAACCTCCTGCAAGTTGTAGAAAGTTATACTTCCATTTCAATTAATCTATGTAACATGCAGCTGAACCTGATAATGTTAATTACTACAGGAAAAAGATGCCAGTCCTGATCACTTATGAGGACAACCATGACTGGGTTATGCATCATGTGACTTGCAGTGCAAAATCAACCTGACTCCTCCAAGGGCATGAAGTTAAAAAAACAAAACAAAATGGATATTATTTTCTTTAAAACAAAACAATGCATTGCACACTCAGATTGGAAATGGGTATAGTGAACTGTGGTAAAATGGGGAAAGGGTTTCATTTTTCAGTTGATATAGTGTCCTGGACCAAGTAACTTCATGCCTGCTTTAACCCTAATGGCAAACCCTAGAGCATTTTTTTCATTCCTGCCTTGGGATTTCAAGGAATAGATCTACCACAAACATTGGATTGGATGGTTTATTGCTATTTCCATTTGCCTTTATGTAGAATGATTTATTTTATTTATTATTTATTATTCAAATTTTATTACTGCCCATCTCCAAAATGCCTTGTTTTTGACCAGGGGTATCTTGAGGGAGGTCAAAGGATTAAAGATGGTGGCTAGAATCATACAGTCAAAGCCTCCCTCTTTTTTACATGTGTTGTAACATAAAAGGGTTTCAATCACATGGTTGTGGCCACCACATTGACCTTTTGAGCCCCTCCTGAGCAGGGGTCTTGACAATTCTCTTGCTCTTGACAATTCCCTAGTTTAATTTTAGACAGATTTAATTTTCCCATTCAGAACAATGGAATACAGTAGTTAGCTCCCAGCACTTTGCAGAAATCCACTGAGAAACTATATTTCAAGATGCATTACTTTAAAAGCAAACCTACTGGTGTGCGTGTGTGTGTACATGCAAGTTTGGGTTGATTATTTAACTATTATTTGCTATAATAGCAACATTATTGCATGGGTAAGATTTTAACATCCGTATAATCATGTCTAACTCTTATTACATATTTTAAACATTTTTCATATAATAACAGAGAAAGGAAAATATAAGGCTAGACATCAGAATAAATAAAAAACAGCCAACATGCTGGCAGTAAGAAAAGTATTTAAAAAAAAAGCATAAGGAAACAAATGGTTTGTTTTGTCACATGAAAGTTTCCCACAGAACTCATTCATGGAATTTCGCACAACTTCAGTCCTAACAATATTTAAATTAAAACCAAGATAAATAAATAGTGGAATAAATAGTGGATAAATAGTGCCCCTCTGGATAAATAAATAGTGGAATAAATAGCACCCCTCTGCAATAATAGAAAAATTGAAGAGTTGTAGCCGATTTGGGGGCATTTTGAACAATATAATCCTGATGGGCCCTGTCATTACTGGAGGAATGAAACATGATCCCCAAATGCATAAAGGTTTTACCTTGCTCAATCAGATGTCAGTTCAGCTGCCAAGCATATAGTCTAGACCAGTATTCCTCAAACTCAGCAGTTTTAAAATGTGTGGACTAAAACTGCCAGCCTCCTGGCTGGGGAATTTTGGGAGTTGAAGTCCACACATCTTAAAGTTGCTGAGGTTGAGGAACACTGGTCTAGGGCATTTAGCAAATGCCAAGACCTTAGTTTTAGAATTATGTATCTACAATGCTTTACCTTGACAGTATTCAGTTCAAGTGTGCTGAGCTCATCTTAAAACCAAGATGTAAGTATCAGATAGAGTTGTTGTATGCAAGATGGGCGGCAGAGAAATAACACACACACACACACACACACACACACAAATAAATAAATAAATAGCAGTACTGCATCAACCGCATACAAAATGAACCCAATGGGTTTATCGGCTAGTTTTAGTAGAGGGTAATATGTAAGCCTGCTGAACTTAATCACTGCAGAATTAATATACAAATTAAATAGCAAATGTGACAAGATGCAGCCCTGCCTAACTCCTCTGTAGATAGGGATGTCTCTGGTATAATATCCCTGCATGCTGCAACAAACTTTTAATCTAAAATTTTCATACAGTTTACTCATCGACAGGAGCAAGCATCTATCTACAGTTGGCTCCACATCTTTGATGTAGATATATAATCAAATGCAAACCTAAAATCAGTGAGGGCAGCAGATAATGCAGATCCAGCTTTAGCAATGTATTTTTTTTAAATTAAATGTTGTAAAATTAAAGGATTATCTATAATCAAACACCCAGCTCTAAAACCAGCCTGCTCATTGGCTAATATATATTCTGGGTCAACCCAATCTGTAAATATAAAGATCTTTAGCATAAAGTTTGCTAGTTAGGTTTAAAAGACTTATGAATTGATAATTGGCAGGTAAATCACAATTGCCTTTTTTATATATAGGCAGTATAATAGCTAAGCCCCACTCCCTTGGAGTTTTTACAGTATGGTCTGTAAAAGTGAGCAGGGATACTAGCACCAGGGCCCACCTTTCCAGATTATTGCTAATGACCTCATCTATGATAAAATCATTGCCAGGTTTAAGCTGTTTCACCAGCCCTGCTCTTTCTGAACTGTAACAAGTCCCCATTGTGGGAGCAGACTGGCATCCAAGTCCAAGTTAAACGTCTTCCGTTTCTTCCAAAGCATTAGCAGTGCCCTAAAGTGATCTTCCCACAATGTCGCTGGTATAAGAAAGGAGTGATGGAATGGCCTAGAAACTGAGTGAACGTCTATCTCTCGCCAGAACTAAGATGGGTTGTTAGATCATGATGCAGTAATTAGGTAGTTGCATGAGTCTCTAACAGCCTCCTTTTTCTTGATTTGCAGCATTGGCAGCAGCAAGTCTTGGAAAGAATGTGATGATTGATCAGCTTTATCCTCTTTGAACCAGCTAACCATTTCTCAGCTAGCTTTTCAACACTCAGGGTCAAACAGAATTTAACCTTGGGGTTCACATCTGTGGTTAACTGGGGTAAGGCTAATAAAGGCTGAAGCAGTTGAATGAGCTTACCATAATTCTACAGAATAGAGATCTCATCTTCTTTTCTGACTGTTGCAGAATGGATCTCAGCTGCTGATTCAGAAAAGAGTGTTTTGGTTATAAAGGCCTTCTGTTCTGTTGTTCACAAAATATGAAGTAACCTTCTTTCCAGATTCTCATTAAGCATAGGGTCAGATTCTAAAAAAATATCAAATGCCAAATAATCAGAGATGGTCTCACTCCTGTCCAAGGTGTATATTCAGCAGGGTAGTCACTGCTGATAAATCTGTTCAATATATATAAATTAAACTTGTTAAAGGTTTGAGAAAGACACAAACCCTAATAATCCTCAATACTGTATTTAGATTGTCAATCGAGTAAGCTGAAGTACATTTTGGCTGCTATTGATTACCATAACATTTCTGGTCATTAACACCCAATCTTGTGTTAAAATCATTAGCTATGATTATGTAAGAGAGAGGATAAGCAAATAGTAATTTACTTAAATAAGTCTCCTTCATATTCCAGATGCTATTTATCTGAAACTGAATTGACATGGTGGAATATGGACATTAACTATTAAGAAGGAACACTACTGAATTGAAGAATTGCCAGCCTTCCAAGGAGTCTGCTCCTGATCTCAAAACATAACTTAGTTAACTCAAGTAAACTCAACCCCACTCCGCAGTCTGCCTCGTCTTACCCCAGGTACTGCAGCAAGTGTACTGTTTCAGGCAGAAATCCACATTTAACAAGGTTTCCTGGAGGAAAAAAGGTAATTTGGAAATATAGCTCATGATAGTAACATTACTCAATTTAGCCTTCCATCCAGTGATATTCTATGATAAGAGTGTCAATGGTTTAGCTGCAGCTGGGAGTCAGTTCTTGACCTCATTGGTTAACTTTGGAAAACTCAGCCCTTTTTTAACAGCGAGGTTAAAAGGAGCCTTATGGATGTTTTCATTTGTCTTAGGGATGGTTTAAATCTCTGAATGGCTGAGGGATGGGCAATGGGAACATTATAGCACTTGTTGGTGCACTTACATATGTTCTGCTAAACACTGAATGATAGCTAAACATTGGATACCTGCCTTAAGATCTCATAAGTTCTCAGTCAAAATCATCAAAGTCTCATGAGATCTCATCAGGCCCACAACTAGGGTCTGTGTCACCTGGGGCAAACATGGATTCCACGCCCATTTTGGCACACATACCCCTAGTGTTCATTTTGGTGCCCCCAGTGCTCATTTTGCACCCCACCAGCGCAGCACCTGGGGCACATGGCCCAGTTGCTCCCTCCTAGTTGCAGCCCTGGATCTCATTCAAGAATATCTAAACCTCACAAGGACACTGAGATTGCACAACAGGCTGGCAATTTTATAGAGTAACTCATAAAAGGTTAGCCATTACTGGTAGTATTGAGGATCAGGCTGAAGTTGTCTATCTCTGTATAATGTAATATCACTCTGGTTGACTGAAATAATATAAATATCAATATATTGGTATATCATCAAATAATTAAAACTTGGTTGTTCATCCGTGCCTTAGGATATAGAGTCCCCATGGTTTGGGTTTTTATTGGTAGTGTGTAGTCTTCTGGTTGGTTGTGATTTTTTTATATATGTATGTTGTTTTTCTCTTTTAATTACTGTATATGCCATACAGAGTCACTGGGAGTTGGGAGGCATATAAATTTAATAATTAATTAAATTAAATTAAGGAGTTGGATGGCCTTGAAACTGGAGAGAGAAACAGTTCTTGATAATCTCCATTCCTGAGTAATAAATATTGTATTTCTAAATAAGACTGCATAAAGAATACATTACCTGATGGACTATCTTCACCTAGATTTTTGAACCCAATCTCAATCAAATAACAGGGTTGCATTCATATTTCCAACTGTATGAAAAGAAGGTGATGGATTATTTTTTTTATTATTTTTTTTTATTCAGATCTTGGATTAAAATCATTATCTTGGACAAGGAGTAAAATAAAAATTCCCACTTGCAGCTCAAAACAGAATAGCCCCAGAACATTTGAACTTACGCTTATATTAAATTTGTGGAAGAGCTCCCAAACATAATTTAAAACAGCCTTGATGTGTCAGTTGGCTGCAGAGATATTGAGATGCTCTGCTAGTATATACAATACATACATACATACATACATAACAGCACAATTATTATGCCATTTCTGTAGGCTGTCTCCCAGCAACCCAATGAAAGAGCACAAACAAGAGTAAAAAGGCTCCATCAAACAATAAATAAAACCAACCAGTACAAGACAAGTATTTATTTCAAAAAGACATTTTAATATTGCCCAACACGTTTTGAAAGCCAGTACTGAGTGTCAGAGAAATGGAAAATAAGCATAATTAAACTCAATGAATCAACAGATACATACCCAAATATACTGAAACCCCAAGCCTTTTTTTTTAAGAACTATAAATTGCAAAGAGCAAGTATCCCCACCCTCACTCCATCTTCTCAGCTCCAAGGCAATTCTGGGGAGCAGTAATATATTTTATAATACAGAATATTTGTCATAAATTTAAAAACCAATTAGAATGTATTATCTAATAGCAATTCCCTTGAGGAAAAAAAAAAGTACTTTGGGTTTAAAAAAATGGCCTCTTTGTACAGGCATATATCTAAACACTAATGTGAGCATATAACAACTGATAAATGGTGTTTACTTATCTCTGGAAATAGGACTCTCCTTACTATCAGAGCTGACAGAATCGGTAAGATAAACCATGCACTACTGATATGTCAGACTGAAAATGAACTGTAGCCATCCCTAACTTCAGGTAGCTATAAAACCATTCACTCTTTTTTAAAAAATCTTCAATGTCTTTTAATGACCCATCCTGTTTTTGTCATCGTCATCGTCATCGTCATCATCTTCCATGTTCCATTTTACTTCAGGATTGAGAAAACAAATTAATAATAATACTACCCCAAATACTTTACTATCACTCTGTGCTATCATATAGTAGCTATTCACTTTTTTCTAATATCCATATTGCAGATTACCAGAGAGGAAAACATCGAGGGGCTAAAATTAGAAATGTTGCCAAATTTTTGAACTGGGGAGCTAAGAAGGCTATGTCATTCACTAAGTTTGAAAGGCTGAATTTGTGATCTAATATAAAATTTTGGTCCTTTCTGAGTTGGTTGTTTGCTTGCAGATATTTCATTATCCAACTAGGCAACATAATTGGTGCAAGTGAGTATGGGATTTGCTCGCTGTTTATATATAATAGCTTACCTTGCCAGTTTGGATGGGATTCAAATCTCTGAATCTGGCTTGGCTCATAAAACAGCCATCATGGTATAATGGTTGAAATGATGGTCTAGGAACCCATTTCAAGTCTATCCTCATCCATAAAGCTCACTTTGTATCGGCTACTATCATTAATCCCACCTATCTCACAAGGTTACATTGATGTGGGTAAAATTGGAAGCAGGACTGCTACTGTATGTATGTAGTCACAAACTCCTGAAGTAAAGATGAGATATGATTCTCACAAATAAACTTATTTTGAGGCTCAGCTGTCATCAGATGGAGAAGGCCATCTCCGAGAGCCTTATCAACAAAAATTTACTGATGAAAGGTCCCTAGGATTTATAGTTTGCCCGGTTCTTTGTCGAAGCTACTGAAGACTTTGAAACTCTGCAAACTAGAGTTCTGGAAGAGGAAGATGTTTAGCAAGAAGACTTAACAATGCTTGAAGAGCAGCCTTCTGCTTCACCACTGCTTTGTTTGGTTTTACTGGGGAACATCTATACAACAAGGGACTTGGGGACCTCACAAGGAGATGGGTTAAAGTAGGGAATAGGAATCTATTCATTTCACGCTCTATAACTTTCTTCATAAAATGAAGTCTTACACACAGTTGCAAGTACTATATGACTCTTTGTGGGCTTTCCCCTTAATCTATGCATTTTTTTTTATCATTGCCCCTACTATTTACATTGAGGGTTTTTTTTGTTTCCTTTTTAAATCCAACGACTGTATGCAACATAAATTCAGATAAGTATGAAAAATGGAATAACCATTACATGCTAGTTTACAGATTAGTTCAAAAACTGCAGATTAGGTTGTTTTACACTGGAATGCATGCCAAATGTTTAAAGTTACCTTAGGACCACTCATGCTGGAAAAGGAAAGGGGTATAGAATTTGCAAGCCTGAAAGAAATCCCAAAGAGAGAGAAAAATGGAAGGCATTCAACAATAGTTTTTAAATTAACTTAAGGGCCACCAGAAACATCTTTCTGTCTAATGTAATGTAATTTTTGGATCCAGTCCTAAATTAGTTGAACATTCTAGGATAATTTCAGTTGAGGGAATTGGAAGACGATATAGAGCATTCTTTTAACAGGCAGAACAATGGTTGCTCTTGGGGAGGGAAGTGCAATATTTCAATGAAAAATGATGCCACAGTCATCTCTGTTTTTATTCTGAAGTTTTTTTTCAATATATTTTGTATCATTTCTACGCATTTGTGATCTTCCATAATGTTCAGATGCACCAAACAAATGACATTCTTCTCATACTGTTCACTAATGCTTTTACAAATTCTAAGCATGTGAAAAGATACCAGGTAGAAAATTCTTCTGATGCAGTTAATTTACAGAGATGCATTTTTCTGGCAACTACTGCTTCCTAAGTATTGTATAGCTCAGCTTCGTGGTATGCCATTCTTGCATCATCGTGGGTAGCCCTGGTATATACCATGTGGAATAAAAGATGTGTTCAAACTTGAATGATAGGAAGACATTTGGGTCAAGTGGTTTAACATTAGCTCTGTTAGGTTTTGGAAGAATAGTGTACAGATAATGGGGTCTAGAATATATAATAAAATAAATGAATGAATTCTTTAAACTAAGAATGCAGCATTTCTGTAATAAGGTCTTTCATGATTTAGCAACTGAGGGTGAACTTTTAAACATTAATTAACTGTAATTGACTTTATGATTTCTTTATAAACACACAAATATGCAGACATTATATCTTGATTGCATTAATTTTTAACTGGACAAAGGTTACATATTTCACAACTTGTAATATTTGGTTTCTTCTCTGAAAAAAAGTTGTTGGCACCTACCATTGTAACAGAATTAAATAAACATATAACTTAGGCAGAGATTTAATTTTAATTAATAGGCCTAGATAAATATTTGACGACCTATAAACACTCATTTATCATATAGCAGTTTTCAATGGCCTCTTATAACAACTTATTCATTTCCAAGATGATCCAGTAAAATCAATATTATTGTTACTGTTATTGCTGTAATTATTGTTATTGTAAGATCTGTTTTATTTGACATACTGTCCCCATGGACCAATTAATTTGGAAGATTTAATGGAATATTCTCCATCCGCTATCTAACCGACAGACCTGTGAAAGGCTTAACCATTCCTCTATTAAAGTATTTTAATTAAATCAGTCATCCTATTCCCATCTGTTATTTAGTGCTTTCACGTAGAGAAGAGGCTGTTGGATTATCTCCAAGAAAGCCAATCTATTGAGCTTCCTTCATGGCTGGTTGGTTACTGTACACAGGAGACTCTTGTTCACAGTTAGATTGCGGGATGTGTGTGTGTGTGTATGTTGCATCACTCATAGAGGAAATAGCTGGATGTTCAAATCACCCTAAAAATCCTTCTTTGCATTTTTTGAAAAGATAAACTAGACTTGTTGCTGTTGTTGTCATTTCTCTGCATTGACCCTGCAATCACTTTCAGTTTTTGGAAATAGGTAACCAATGAGACACCAGAGCATTCTTTGCACTCTCATCGTGTTTGCCTTAACGGATCAACTTTGCTACAGTCATTGCAATGTGCATGGCATGAAATATAATGGAAAGTTCCCTGGCAAAACTTTTCTACTTCCACTGAAATTTCTCACAAAGATAAATGGAACACATTTGCAGATGCAAGAAAAACTGCAGCTCTTGCTCTTACTATAGGTGATAACAGCCACTTGAGATTAATTATTTATTTCTATACTGCTCTTCCACAGGGAGAAGACCCAAGTGTTTTTCAAGAAAGCTTTATTTTCTTCATGCTATTCCATAGCATTTCTATACTACCCTAACACTCTGGGTACTGTGCACAGCATAGGAATACAGGTAGTCCTAGTTTAATGTCCACTCATTCAGTGACTATTCAAAGTTACAATGGTGGTAAACAAGAGATAACTTGTAGTTGCAGCCATTGCAGCGTTCCCATGATTCAGGCACTTAGCATAATTTGGGTGCTTAAGCAGTCACGTGATCCCCATTTGCAACCTTCACTGCTGGCTTCCAACAAGCAAAGTCAATGGGGAAGCCAGCAGGAGGCCACAAATGGTGATCGTGACCACAGGTCACTGTAACCATGCAGGATTCACCTAAGTACGGTAACTGGGACTCCTGGAACTGCCATCCTAAGTCAGCATGGTCACTTAACATCATGCCTTACAACCTCATCACTTAGCGATGGAGTTCCCAGGCCCAATTACCATTGGAAAGTGAGGACTATCTGTAATTAAAAACTCAGAATAAGCATTAAACAATGTAATGAATCAACAGAATAAATAAAATGGAAGCTCACCCAAAGTACAACCAAAAATCCGAAGTCTTGCTGAAACAGAATGTTGTTAAGTGCCTTCACAAGAGGGTAGAGGGCAGATATACCTCTGGAAGCAGTATATTCTATAAGTATCCGGAAGCTTCAGCTGGTCCAGAATGCAGCTGCACAAGCTATTTTTGGTGCCCCCAGAAGGGCACATGTAACACCACTGCTGTGCGAGCTGCATGGGGTGCCAGTTTGCTTCCGGGTCCAATTCAAGGTGTTGGTTATCACCTTTAAAGCCGTACATGGCATGTGGCCAGGTTACCTGAGGGACTGCCTCTTCCCCATTACATCAACCTGTCCCATCCGATTGTGCAGAGAGGGCATGCTACAGACCCCGTCTGTAAAAGAATTTCATCTGGCGGGGTCCAGGAAGCGGGCCTTCTCCGCAGTAGCTCCTGCCCTGTGGAACATGCTGCCCCCAGAGGTGAGATTGGCCCCATCGCTCCTGGCCTTTCGGCGGAGTCTGAAGACCTGGTTCCGCCACCCCGCTTGGGGTGTAGAGGGGAATAGAGCTACATGGGGATGGTTGTTATAGACCACTCCTTCCACACTTGGACTGTTTTAGATGCTTTACCGCTTGGATTTTTTATTCTTTATTCTTTATTTCTATTTATAGTTTTTTTTTACTGTATTTTACTTTTTGTATTATTGTGGTGGTTTTAATTGATTGTTGTAAACCGCCCAGAGGCCTCCAATGGGATGCGATGGGCGGGGATAAATTATATATATATATATATATATATTTGGGGAGCCATTACAGAGAAGACATGTCTTCTAGCCCATGCTTTATCCACCTGCCCTGGGGGAGAAATCTGGAGCAGGCCCTCTCTCAATGGCCAGAGAGGATGGGCAGAATCTTGTTTGGTAAGGAGACTTTTCATCAGTCTTTTCCTTAAATGGAAGTGAGATTTTTCCTCAGGCATTGGATCTGGGAGGTGTATGACCCCGTGGATGAGGGGAGGGTTTCCCCATCACTTTTGGTTTACATTTTTTTATTGTTTGTTTGATTGAATTTATTGTTTTTTAAATTACATACACCACCCTGACTCATGGGCTGAATGAGCAAATAAGCATACTAAGAAACAAATAAATAAGCTTTAAACCTTTATCAGGAAGATCCAATGAAGTATCCTTTAAAATTCAGCAATTTTTATAGTAACATTTTCTGTAACATATCTAGTTCAGTCCACTGGCCCAACTGCCAGATCTGGGGAGCCATTCAGAAGCTCTGAGTTTCAGCTCTCCTATGCTTTGCCAAACTCATCCATGGCAAGGAACTGTGGGAGTTGTTCATTTTTGGGGTACATTGACCAGAATCAGTGACCATAATTTTTCCTAGTTCTCCCTGCAATTGCCAGGAATGGAACCATGACCTTTTTCATGTAAACATGGATTCTGCCAAAGCAACTGCTACGTAACACCTCTGAAATCTTGGCAAATTTTAGGGCATACTAAACAGATTCTTTGCTTCCTACTTCAGCAGGTGCTGGATATATTTGGTTATTAATTGGTAAACATTTATGCTGGGCTATGTATACACACATTAACTAAACAGCATAGTCCAGATGCTTTTAGCAGCCTCCAAGGCACCTGCAATTTTAGTTTCTTTAACAGATGCTATGCTCAAATGAAATCCAGCAATTCAACTTTTTAAGCTTTTAAAAAGGAGAAATGGAAGTTAGTAGCAATTATACATTTGATTTGTGGAAGGAAAAATTGGAATAGCCAATTTTGGAAAATCAATTGATCCATGTATTTAAAGAGACATAAAACAGACTTCCTGTGATTTAAGAATGAGATTAATTCATCAGAAAATTGTATTTCAGATCTATTGGACCTCTCAAATAATGTTTAACCAGGGATAGCACATTGGATTTCTTAAGTTGGCAATGTAAGAAATATGAAGGTTTTTCAACTGTCACGATTTGGTCTTGTTCTGTTATAGCTTTATTTTAGTTTCAAATCTATAAGTATGTTAATATAATTTTGGGAAGAAATATTATATTTAAGGATCTCAGTTTGACATTGAATTATATTCCTAAAACATGGAATTTGTCACCTCATAACCAGCTTTGACTCTATAGAACCTGGGGTATGGCAAAGAAGATAATCCTTAACTGGGGAAAAAAGTCATTTTGGTTTTTTTAAGCAGGGAAACCAGTGTGTAAGTTTGCTATCCGACTTGGAAAAAATGTTTTGTGCTCTAAAATGGGAAGATGGCACAGTATGTTGCTATATGATTTTGATTTAATGATAAGCTCAACAACCAAATTAATTCCATGCAGGTATTTATACCAATTGTATGGATTTTTCTTTCTGTTTAGGTTTTCTTTTTTTTAACGGAGGGTTCTAACTCTATAATCACAATTTAATGTAACTCTTTTCTTTTGTATTTCTCTATTTTGACCAATAACAGATTTTTTTAAAAAAATAAATTACTGCTAGGTTATTGTTGCTACGCTGGGATTGGGGGTTCTGGCAGTGGTGGGTTTTTATGGGAAGCAAGTCCCCCTAATTCCATCGACTGCTTTGTAATGCACAATTCAGAAATGGACATCCAAAGAGCATGCAGCACAGAGATGGAATGGAGTTGTGCGAAAATGGTTGTCTTCTGTTTCTTTGCTTTGTTCAATCTGTAGACTCTGAGCACAGCTGGGAAAAAGTTCTGCTGGGTTTTTCTGCCTCCAGAAAGCTGTACGATGCTTGAACTAGCTGTACAAAGAGCCCCTGAAACAGCTGAGCAAATGTTCGAGCGCAGCCTTTTATATCGTGTAACTGCACTGTGTAATGTGTATATAATTTATAATGTGCAATTATCTGTATTATGTGCAAACCCTTGTCTGTGACACAAAAATGGAAACTTACCAAAATCCAACTCTGCCCTAGCAGAGACTGCACAGAAATGCCAACATTAGTGTGTCTCCCACACTTGCAAAAGTTATGATGTGACGATTGCCTTCTTTTATTAAATGAAGGAAGCACTTCCTTATCTGCTTCTGATTTCAATCATTCAGCAAGGCAAATTATTAAGAATATGAAACAGTCTATGTTGTCTTTCAGTGGACAAGATCTGACCCTTGCAGGAATAATGTGCAAAAGTAATGCATAAGATTTACTGGGAAAAGAAGACATTATACATTTGGCACAGAATATACTTCTTTCTCTCTCTGTCTCTCTCTCTCTCACACACACACATACACACACACAAAGTTACTTACTTAGAGATAAACAATTTCCCATATTACATAAACAAAAAGCATTCAACTGAAACTGCATGTTTTCCTTGCCTTCAGATTTGCCTAGAGAGACAATCTAATCTTAAACAAAGCAAAACAAAACCACTCATCTAGTATCTTATTCCTTGAATTTCAGCTACTTAACCTCAATGCTTGCTTCTGCCCCATACTCTACTCTAGGCTACTTCTTTCCCCCTTCAATTGTCACTATTATTATCACTGCATAATTATTTCTCAGGGTTTAAAATCTACTCACTCTTCACCCGTCCCTTCTCCTCCTTGTGGCCTAGTCTTATAAATGTTGATTTTCTTTTTTTTCCTTTTGACTGGGTTTCTTTCATCTCTAGTCGCACTTTCTGACTTGAAAAGTGTCCAGATTTTCCAGCCAGATGGAACAGTTTTCATGGTCACAGGGACAGCCACCAGTGAAAGGCCAAGTGGACAAGTAACAGAGGAAGATGAACATGCAATTAATAATAATAACAACAACAACAACATTCCTGCCTTAGGGTTTAAAAAGCTGAAATCAAAGATCAAATGCATTGTAAACATTCAGTCTGTCAGAAATGTGTCCATTCTGAATCTAGGAAAAATATCCTAAGCTGAGAGACAATACACAGTGCAATGTCTTTCTGTAAGCTGCTGTCTTTAAAACTGGAGCTGGCTAGCTTGTATCAACACATGTAAACTAGCCAACTAACTCCCCTACAATCTCTGCTCATTGCCAGAGTCCGTTTCCATTCAGAGCTTTTTTTAAAAAAAGTCAGATAACAACACTGGGAAGGGAAAAAAAATGAAGCCCATGGTATGTTTCTGTCATTCACAGCATATAAATCACTAAATAATGCTGTCAACTTTTACTGGAGGAAGAATAAACCCTTGAGTAGAAAGAATTTCTCACTATGGAATTATATGAAAATTACTGTGTTTTATGACATTATATGAATTCTAATTTTAGTTATATACATCCTAATTTCTGATAAATAAAGTGGTACATCCATTATTCTTCCTTTGTCTTTTTTGGATAAAAAAGTGGTACCGCCTACGGTGAAATTGTGCATAAGAGTTCAGTTTCAAAACTTCTGGAGGAGGAGGAGAAGCTGCAGAAAAAGAACTCCAGCTGAACTTGGGAGTGTGATTATGTTTTCTGTTCAAACATCATTTAAAATAGCTACCTTGCTATCACATGATGGATAGAAAAGACAGAAGGTGAGAAATAACATGAGGCCCTCATGAGAGGAAACAAGGAATATTTTTTTTTTCTATCCCAAACTGTAGCATAATATGGAAATGATCCTCTATAGTTGTCAGTGTAGCTCACCCACATAATATACAATAGACTTATTCTCAATTTGTGAGCTGCTATATACAGGAAAACATATATAATAACCAGATGCAGAAACATCCATTAATTTAAGCTCTTGGAAGTCTATTTTGTTCCTATGGGATGGACAGGCAAGCTAAAGTGTCATTCACATTCTTCAATTTTAAGTCATAATTAAACTGGCTTCATACTAAGAGTGCCTAAAGAATTTAAAAATTAAAAAAAAATAAGATGGAGGAAATCAGTTTACTAATAGATTCCACAAATGATGTCCAGATCCAGATTCTATAAAAGGAACATTTTCCAAAAAAGGAACTGAATCAACCGATGTATATAAACATTGAGCCCATGGTAACAAGCTTTTTTTGCACCAGCCCAATATTTAGCTGCTCTGCTATGGGCTGAGTTGGTCACGTAATTGGCAATGCTATAGGCCAGCACATGGCTGAAAGTCAGGAAAGACTGATCAAAAAGCCAGGGTTACTCATGATGCTGCACAGGGCTCTAAAGCACATTTTGGACATGGATTAAAAATTGTGAACTTCAGTTTAGATTCATTAGGAAAAAAATTGTCATAATGTCTCCATAGAAATATTTCATGCAATCATGTTCAAAATATTGCTGAGTTTTAGAAAAGATGCAGAACAGCAGAACCAATGTCAAGGAATTACAGCAGTTTCATTATGACAATAGGTTATAAAGCTTTGGGGTCTTTTTATGGGGGAACAAGTAGGAGCTAAGGGAGAACTTAATAGAAGAGTCTAAAACTGTACATTGTGTAGAGAAAGTGGGCAGGGAGTTGTTTTTTCCTTCATCCAAGGTTGCAATGAAGCTGAATAGAGGAAAATTCAGGACAGATAGAGATAAGAACTAACAAATACTGTATAATTCAAATAAGGAACTTACTACCACAAGATGCAATCAAAAGACGAATTCAAGGCAGATATCACTGGCTACTATTGTAGCAGTCATATGCTGCCTCCATAATCAGAAACAGTAGGTCTTTCGATTCCAGAAATATGAATTGGAAGATGCTACTATATTCACATCTGGTTTGTTGACTTTCCGTTGGCATCTAGTTATGATAGCAAGAACAACAAATGGACTTTTTATGTTCTACTCATGTATCTAATTGATAACTTTCCTAATGAAATATGCTTAATCCTTGTTTCCACAACATAATGAATAATTGAGATGCTTCTGCCTCACAAGCTTTTCTCCCAAACATTTAAGAGGAAGTTCTCATTTTTAAAATGGAACAATCAAAACATGGTGATTACACATCCACGCAACATAAAGAAAATTTGTCCATTGCTGATGGTAAAAGACAGCAAAAGATTTGAGGCACTATAACATATTTGTTGTCTCCAGTTAAGTTACAGGTGAAAAGAACATAGAAGAGAATAATTATTTAAGCTTGACATTATTAATTTTGTGTCATAAATTGTGAGTTTTAGTTCTGAAATAACAAAATTATTAATTCATATTTTAACTCGTTAGTTCAGTGTTGGAAAATGGAACTGAAAAATAAGGGAGCAAAGGCAATGAGCACGAGATGCTTATGAAAATATATTTGAAATATTTCCTATTAAAATATGATACTTCTATCTCATTTATAAGCGAAGTACAAAATTTGAAAGATATCTGAAAAAAACACACCTTTTCCTTTTCTTGAGGAAATTATAGTCAACTATTACAGATTTAATGGGATACCCATTAGGCAAAGTTGATCTGGGAAATCTTTATGCTAAACTTTAGAAAGTGACTACATAAATATCGTTCGGTGGTGACCTAATTAGAATAATTTGCATGCTAATGAGAATTTGAGTGAGATAAACAATGACATGATGATAATAACCTTACTTTTCAAGATAAGCTAATTCTATTTTGTCATAATTTCCTTTAAAAAAAATAAATGTAAAACAGAGCAATTTACTTAGCAAAATCTATTGCTTTTAATTTTTGAATCCATTATATGAAAAATCAAAATTGGACTTGATTCTTAGATCAATTTGCAGAAAGGGAAGGAAAAATATGCTTGCATAATTATTAACAAGGTAAAATCATTTTCTCTATTTTAACAGTTCTGCATATATTATTCCTGAAATATTGATGCAAACTATAATTGTTTGGGGATTTGGTTTCAATCCATCTTAATATTTCAGATATCTAATAGCCAGAAACATTAAAAATATGAACAATGCAGGAAAAAAAATGTGACCCTTTGGAATCTGGATAATCTTTCCCATGGCCCAGGTGGATCCCTAATATACATACTTGCTCACAATCCATGGCCTCAATTGATCTATAGCTAAAAGATATCCAGGTGAATTTAGGTCTGGAAAGCTGGAATATAAAATATAGAAACCTAACAACTGTTGCAAATATGGGGAAAAACAGAGATGATACAATGCACAGGATGACCTTAGAAGGTCTAGTCAGCATCATGGCTACAGTCGTACCATAACATCAGTAACAGGGCAGTATCCTGGGCGAATCATGACATGAATATTTTGAGGGCCACTCAGAATGCTAGGCTTTTAGCCTAATCTTGCAGCTAGGATATAACAGAAAGTGTTGAATTTTCCTTCCCAGCCATTCAAACTTTTGACCTGTGACCTCAAAACCTGAGTGAAGTTATTCTGGGCAGATCTGGGAAAACAATGGAAAATGAAAACTGTTTTTCTGAAATTGTAGATTCTGATACTGACCTATATATTCCGGCATTATGTTCCTTAGGCAGATCTTTCCCAAGTTCTACTCTTCCCCAACAAGCCAGGATTATTATTTTTTTCCTAACCTTTTTGCTTCTGTTTTCCTAAGATCTATATTTGCTGTACGTTTTCAGTATATACAAATATTAAATGAAATACTGTAAATGCATAATATTTGTCTATTTGATTCCCACTTGATTTTTTTTTTTTTTTTGGCTGTTGCTTTTCCCATTTCTTGGTAATGTCATGGCATTTTCCAGGTTTTTTTAATTTTTTCCTCTAGATCTCTACTGGGAGAGTACCATTGGCCACTTCCTCTTGAAGATATTGAGTAAAAAATTAGACCCAAAGCACAGAATTATTCAGAGGATTCAGTGATCAAAAGCTCATATCAAATTGCTCTGGCTTTTTTTCCAGTGAAACCCTGTTAAAAATCCTAGAATTTCCCCAGTCCCAGTGCCAAGACAGATAATTTTCACCTCACTATAAATTTTCATTACTCTTGTACATGTTCCGTACAAGTCCCAGGAGATACCTATCCTCTGTATCTTCCATTCCCAGTTGACTATAGAGTCATCAACCCGTAAGTTTCTTGCAATATCATAGTAACTCATGTGGAAATATCAGCTTTCATCAAGCAGGAAAAGAATGCTTTTGAACTCTTCACTTTTATAGAGGAAAGCTTGAAAATATAATAGAATTTAATCTAGAAACCAAAATATCTCTAAATTTATACCTATTTTTATGTTTTTCAAGTCTAAATTATAATTTTAGGTTCTGAAGTTTTGATTTTTCATTCTTTTATTTTGCTTGTAATTTAGAATTGGCATCTCTTAAAGAGTGGAAAAATGAACTGAGTTGTTTCACAAGGATCCAATCAGTTCAATGGATTTAATTCACATCTTCATTGGTTTATTGACTTATTTCAATCGTTTTTGCTTCCACAGTCCAAACCACAAGATTTTACCTCATTTCACATTAAAATAATACAAAACCATAAGCTTTCAGTAGAAAACCATTGGAATGCCAAAACGCAACGAATATCAGCCAACTTTGCCAATCATTCTGGTAAAAATGGTCTGTTTTCAGTTTATATTCAAACCCAGAATAAGAACAGCTAATGTGATTCCATGTCGGTCACAGCCATTATATATAGCTATCTATAAGATTATTTTGGCCATGCTACTGATGTTTCAGTAAAATATGATGATGAATTTATGTGTTATATTCAATGTTTTAAAGCATGTTCTGCAGCTGTTGAGATTTTACCCTCACAGATGGGGACCAGAGCATTAAGCCATGTAAACATCTCATGAGTTTCTGCTTGATCTACTTTCAGGAAATATAACTGTTTTCTCATATAAGCTAGTTTTCTAAATAATTCCTAAAACTGTTTAAAACTGGGTATGCTTACTAACCATTGAATCCATATTATAGATACATTGACAGTATTCTGAATACTTCAGACCCAACAAACATTAGAAGAGTAGGTGGGAAGTGGAAGAAAATAAACTATAAACATGAGGGACTTTCTCAAACTATGTCTTCATAGGGTGTGGAGAGGGAGGAGGAATCCCATCCCCAAAGGTTCCAATACGAAAATGTTAAAGGAAACTCAAACTGGACCTGTCAATCTAGACCAGTGTTTCTCAACCTTGGGAACTTTAAGATGCGTGGACTTCAGCTCTCAGAATTTCCCAGCCAGCCCTGCTGGGAACACTGATCTAGACAGTAGCCAGAGAAAAACCAATTGGGAGCAGGAATATTCCTTTTCAAGAGGATAGAGGAAATAACAGTACAGATAGTGGGGGGAAAGTTTTAGGGACCCCTATTCTGGAAGTTAGAGTAGCCACCACATCCCTCTGTGTATATATGTGGGTATGAGTGCACCCTTCATTACATCTCCCAAGTGCATTGGATTATAATTCCAAGAATTCCCATGATCCTCCACATTATGAACTTCTGAAGTGGGTTAGAGAGTCTGTTTGTACTAGTGCTTCTAGCATTTGAAATCTAAGAGGCTGAAAAGTTTGAGTTCCTATATATAAAACTACATAAACCAATACTGTTTAAGATAAGGCATTACAAGCTCCACAGTTCATAAATTCCTGGAAACATTTCCTGTCCATTTGAGGCCCAGAAACTGGTTAAGAAAAACCATAACTCACTGGTAGCACACATACTCTGTGTGAAAAAGGGTCAAGATTCAGTCTTTTGAGATTATTCTGAAAAAATGCAAACTAATAGAGGCTGCAGTACTTTTGTCTTATATAATGAAGCTGGTGAAGCATCCAGTCACTGCTAAATAACCAACTACAATTGGCTGAAAAACAACAAACAGTTTACAATGATTTATTGAAAGTCTTACGCTAGAATGTCTTCCTCTTCAAGACCATTAATCTCTCTTTCATATAAAGGTGAAACTGTGCTTTGGTTTATTTTCCTGAAGTTAAGTCACTCTACAGTAAGACTATGCTGTTAACAATTACAATATGCCTAGAAGAAAAAAAATAATAATGTCCTGGAGACATAATTGTGGCATGCAATTCAAACAAGTGAAAGGCCACCTAGACAGACCACAATGAACTTTTATTTATATTCAAGGTAACTTAAAAGGTCAGCACAGAACGGTGACATTAATAGGCCTTTACAAAAATGAGCTGTCTGGACTGTTATCCTCAGAAGCATGCTCATGTTTAAAGCTATGCTGTATCCAGGGCAGGCTACTCATAATAAGGACTGGTCGCAAGAGCATATCATGGTATTAGTCCACTATATTTGCTGGTTGCTCACAATGTTGCAGGTACAATTCTTTGTACTACTTGCTGTAGGCCAAGTAAGTAAAATGCACAGAATGCTCTAAAGTAAGGGATATGCCATGGATTTAGCTGGAACCCAGATCTTGAACCTTGAAGTGACTTAGAACTCACACAGAGACACCAACAGTGGAACGGAGCAGATGAGTCTCGATTCATTTAACAAAATATCATACTAGTTTTCTCTCCAGAAGAGTTTTAAAAACAACTGAGCAAGAGGCAATATCAAGAAACAAAAAAGCTTTTGCTGTTTATTTATGGAGATCAGAACTTTATGATGGGGATAAAGGAAAACTATTCTAACATTGCCATCAGAGTGCAGACTGCATGCAGTCAGAGGCATCCCAGAATTACACCATCAACATTTGGCAAAAATAGACGTTTTTCAGTGCTGCAGTTGTAGGAGGGAGGGAGGGAGGGAGGGAGGAAGGATGGAGAAGCAGGAGGTCTGTAGGAGGCAAACTGCATTAATGTCCACATTTTAAAAGATGTCTCTGCCAATAGCCTCAAACTGCATGGGCAGAATTTGGCAGTTTGTTGCTGTAACTTGATGAGACAAATTCAGGCCATTGTGGGTAGTAGAGGGTTTTTAAGGCTGGAAATGGGAACAATTTGCTCCTCAGAGGCTTTCTACTCCCATTTCAACCCTTAATCTTCTCCTCCACCAAAAGCCTTTTTAAAATGGGACAAAAATGGCCTTCCTCTTTCTGCATCATCATTATCCAGTGACTGGCAATTCCAACTCTGGGAAAGTTGTCCAACCATGACATAACAGCTGTGCAAGATTTTCTTTGGTTAGAAAAGGTTAGTTTTAAAGTCAGAAACGATAGATTTAAAATTAAAGAAGTGCTCCTTGAAGATTTAGGAAACATCCTCATGAGATCTTCTGATCCTTCTTTTTTTTTTGCAACAGCATGACTCAGTTCAGGAGAAAATCATTTACAGACCTCCCCAAATATTTATCCTAATTTAAAATATCTCCATAAGAAGGGATCAGCTATACAATATACCATCATTGTATTGTTATTAATATTATTATTTATTGTGTAAATAATTTTGAAGACACTTCAATTTCATAATTTGACTAGTTCCATCTCCTCCAAATGAAGGCAATGAATCAGATCTAATGCCTCCCCCAGGATGCAGAATCAGGTTGTTTCCAAAACTCTTGGCTGAAATTCCTTTCCTCTGACAAACAGTAATCTGAATATCATTTGGAAACAACACAAGACTTTCTTTCATTTAATTGTCTTTCTTGAACAGCAACTTTGTTCAATACCACTATTTACACATTATAAATTATATAATGTATATATAATTTAATATACATTAAGTTATTTGTAATTGTGAAATTTACAATTACCCTAGCATACCCATCATAAGAGGAGCTACACAGACTGAAAATCCGCACTGTTAGAAAAGAAGTAGATGTGCTCACAAATACAGTTTCCTACTTGACAAATGATCTGATAAAACAGATTGTTTATACCAATAGCTGAAGCAGTTCCAGCTTTTGTCACTGGATGCAGCTATAGATTCTATTGACAGGAATGGAAACTGATGCTCCAAATCAATCCAGGATGAACAGCTTTTAGTTACACTGTAATGTCAGTCAAAACAAGGTTTCCATTAGCTCACATTTTAGATAATGTAATTGGACTGTTTATCAAGAGCCAGTGTGGTATAGTGGTTCAGGCCCCAGGCTAGAAACCAGGAGATGATGAGTTCTAGTCCTGCCTTGGTCATGAAGCCAGCTGGGTGACCTTGGGCCAGTCACTCTCTCTCAGGCCTGGCAATGGCAAACCACTTGCAAAATTTTGCCAAGAAAACTGCAGGGACTTCAGGCAGTCACAAGGAGTCAACAATGACTCAAAGGCACCCCCCAAAACAGACTGGGTCTTCAGAAGTTGGGGGATTATAATTTCCATTTCAACTATATCTTATGGCAAATGGTCAATATAATGGGAGTTGTAGCATAACATTTTTTGGAGACCTAAGCTTGGGAAAGTCTACTCTAAGGAGCAAAGGCAAAATCTGTTATTTTATCATTATATCTATACTGGAAACATTCCCATAGATGCATATTGCTTTGGTTCTCTTTTTTTAATGATAACTTTATTAAGGATTACAACTGAAAAGAAAAAGTAATACAAACTAAAAAAAAAAATAAGAGTAAAAAGAAAAATTAGAAAGTGTCGAAAAGAAAAGAAAAAAGAAGAAAAGAAAAAGAAATATATGAAGACGTAACTTCCCCCTTCATCACAAGCATAAACAACTTTAGTAACTTTTCACCTTCTCTTAAAATATAACAAATGCTGTCTTCTTCCTATATCTCATCTCTTAACTATGAACAAGATCGTAAAGACTTGTCATTCATCCCTGGTCAGCAAAAGTCCATTAAGGGTTACCACTACATATCTATTTCAACCTTGATCAAATAAACCAACTTTATATTCCTTCCCTGTACCTTTAATTATCTTAGTTTTTAATCCCCTCAAATAATGTCCTAGAACTTGATTTCATTCATTTTTTTCTTTATCCCTTTTCAGAAAATCCTTCAAAACTTTAACAGGTCTCTTTTGTAAATCCAATAAAGAAAAGTTATCCAAATCACTGTTCTGGTTTGTGATTTGTATGTCCTTTTTGTTTATTAAACCATCAGCCAGTTTCATCTGTATATCCAGTATATCATCTTTTTTCCAGATCATTCTTATAGCCTGTCATTTTTAAATCCAGGTTCAAATCAATTTCAATCTTGTCCGGTAGAACGTGTTCCTCTTCCATAACATCATTTACAGTCTATCTATAATGGCAGACATTCTTAAAATTAATTTCTGAGTCCAAATATCCTTCAAAACTTCCAACTTGTTTAGTTCTCTTCTGGAACTCAGCACATGCCAAGTTAGCCACTGAGGAACTGCTGAAGATGCTTCCCATAATTAGTGAATCTCATTCTCATGTATTTACACACCATCAAATTGGAATTGGGATATGAACTCTCCAAGCCCATTTTCTGATCATGGGTCACTCTCTATTTCTTAATTTAATTTATTTCCTGGGATTGATGTGAGGATAAAGTAGGAACATATATTATGTTTACAACATTTAGGCTACAAACGTTTGGATGAGATATAGAGTGCAATGAAGAATTAGATGTTTCTTTACTCCTTTATTCCCATCTATTGTTCATGCAACAAAGTTCCCATCTAGAGGTCATGCAACAAAGAAGATTCTCCAACTCTTTTGCAAGTCCAGTTTTCTTTGATATATTAAAATTGATATGGCATGGGACCAGGCTACCTGAGGGACCATCTCATCCCCATGACATCAACCTGCCCCACCCTGTCAGGCAGAGAGGGCATGCTATAGACCCCATAAACAAAGGAATTGCATCTGGTGGGGTCCAGGAGGCAGGCCTTCTCTGCAGCAGTGCCCGCCCTTTGGAATATCATGCCCCTGGAGTTGAGACAGATTTCCTTGCTCCCCGCCTTCCGGAAGAAATTGAAGACCTGGTTCTACCACCTTGCGTGGGATGGGGAGGGTAGCAGCTCTACCTGGGGTGGTTGGTGCCATAGCACCCTCTATTGATTGGAATTCTATCTCCTCTTGGATTTTATATTTATTATCTTATTTATGTTTTTAAAGTGTGACTGAAGCACAGATGTTTTTATTATTGTTTTTATTGTAAACCACCCAGAGTCCCCCATCAGGGGAGATGGGTGGTAATATAAATTATCTATCTATCTATCTATCTATCTATCTATCAATATAGATATTATATATATATATATATATATATATGGAATTCTAGAACCTAGTGTTATTCTGGAATTCTAGAACCTAGTGTTTCCTGGTGTACTGCACAGTTCCTTAAATAGTAACTTTATCATCCAATTTAACATTTCTATAGTTCTATCCTGCAGAATGTTCATATCTGATGGTTGCTGGGGGGTTTTAAACAAAAACTCCAGCATTTGTATTTCCTTTTGTGGGTGACTATAACACTGCTATTTCTTACAACCCATTTTTCTTCCCTCTGTTAAGATTTCCTCAGAAATTGATTGTATGTCCTACAGCTTCAGAACAAGTAAAACGTACTCAGTAATAATTACACAGTTGCCACATTTCTCAGAACTTAGTGATTTTTGTGTAATATTTATTGTCAGTAGTGCACATTTTAAAATACCTGAGTATTGTAAGATGAGTTGCTGGTGGAGAGATTTTTTTTTAAAAGGAGAATTCATTATAGTTGGTTAAGTATAAATATGACACATGTGATCAATGCTTTGGAGGGACAGTGGTTTATATACTGCATTGCACTGCCCTAGAAGACGAAAATGTTCTTGGCAATTGTAATGGGATATTGAACTGCAATGTTGGATGTCAGATTCTCAGTAAGAGGTATGGGTTGCTTGCAGGGTCACTTCTGTCTTAGCTGTCATGCAGAACAACAACAGGAGGAGAAGAAATGATGCTCACTTTGATACCTCAATCATCGTTTTCTTTCAAGAAGATTCATTGCTTGAAGCAAGGGGTATTTGTGCTGTGTATAGTCTAGTGCTATAGTGTGCCAACTGGGACCAAGGGTTCTCTGTATTTCATCTCTCCATCTCATAGGTAGCTGATCTCATTGACTTACAAAGCTATGGGGCCACCAGTATGTCATCTTTCAGGCCCATCTGTTGCTATGCATGAATACAACGTGCCCTGCCCATTCTTATTTCTTCTTTTGTGCTATTTTGATGACATCGTCAGAAAATAAAGGATTAAATAAGATGGTAGAACTGAATGGTGACAAAAGGCAATACACTTGGTTATGAGATTCAAATATGACACTTTGCATTAAAAATTAGGACTCCAGATGAAACTACAGAATTTCTATTTCTTAACTGATCACATTATCTTGACATAGGAATAATGTTCTCCATGGCCCTGAGATTGTGAAGTAGAATGGCACTGCATTTGGATCTTATCTATTGTCCAGAAAACCTAGAAGCACTGGGATATTTCCCCCATCCCATCCTGAGCTAGGAAAAAAATCATGTAAATAGGATCTAATCTAATTCCTTATTTCGGCTACAGATAAAGCACCTGTACAAAACTTGATTTACTTCTAGCCAGAAGAAGAACACTCAATTGCCCTGTAACTGAAGAGCTTAAGGAAAGCATTCTCTGATATCTTTCATTGCCCAAGAGATCAACAGTCACTGGGGGGGGAGGGGGAATAACTTCTGCCAACCCAATGAACATCACTGAAAGGAGAAAACTAACATGCACCTCCCATAAGCCAGAAGAGGTATTATACAGAGCTTGTTTCACCTTCCTGGCCAATTTTCCTGGGCTAGAGTGCTGGAGAGCAGTACTTACTGATACTTTAATTGGCCAAAAAGCTAGGGTAAATCGTAAATGCCAAATCTTGTCAGAGAGAGAGAGAGAGAGAGAACAACTGTAAGAAGCTTATTTTATTCTCCTGGTCGATATATAGAGAAGGAGTCTATGACCCATTGCCTTCAAAGACATACCACCTGGATTCTTTATTTTTTACCTTTATTTATATTATTTATTATTGTATTTTATTCGGTGTATTTTATGGTTATTGTTTTTAATCGATCGTTGTAAACCGCCCAGAGTTCCCTGACAGGAGGAGATGGGCAGGGACAAATTAGATAAATAAATAAATAAATACCCTGTGACAAAGGAAAGATAAACCTGACCCCATACATTGGCCTGAGAACAGCTGTAGAGAAGATTCCCATCATCTTTTTGTTTTCACTTAGTCTTAGAACTAACATCTGGATTCACCTCTCAAGAGTCCCATTTATATCACTTGTGGTTTCTCCCATATATGAGAAGGTTTCTAACTCCTGTTCCCTTAGACAGACATCCAGCCTTTGGCCTTGGTCACAAACAAGGTCCTCCCAGACAAGTTTTAAGCACCTATGGATCTTGCCTATTCTTCTGGCAAATTATTATCATGAAATATTCACTTGTGCCTTGAGATGAGATTTTTATTAAAGTGGATAATAAAATGTAAGCTTAGGAAATTACAAAAACAAACAAGCCAACATTTCAACCCATATGAAATTTTATATTGAGTCATGTAAAAAGCAAATGTTTGCAGAGAGTAACCCCCCCATCTCCCTATATTTATTGAAGTGTTATGTTTCATCTTAGAACTGTATATCTAACAATATAATCTCAAAGCCTCCCTAGACAAAAGCACCACAAAATTGTTTCATGTACCCGAAAAATTAAATTGAAGGATGGATCATGAAAATGATTAAAGTTGATTCCTGCCTTAAATCAACACTCCTCAATTCTAGCTTATTTGCATTCCCTTTATTAAATTACATTTCACTTTTCATCTGGCTTGAACATAAATATAAGAAAGAAAATGTTTCTGCTAACTACGCATCCAGGATTCTTTTCTACAAAAGAAGTCTGGTTTGATAAAGAGCAGAAGAAAATGAGTGATGCAGAGACATGGTGGAAACAAAGATGGTCAGAAACTTATAGAGAGCTATAATGACTGGTGTTGTGAACCAGGACTTACTGTAGCTATATTTCCTTTCTTTCTATTTATCCCAGAACTTTATTTCTTTGGCTTACTATTTCTCACTCCTTTTCTTCTCTTTACATAACATTGCTTACCCAGAAAAGGAAAAGTCTGATGGAGAATGTACCAGTGTATGTCCTCTGATCACCCAATCATCACATCCACTCCATACCAGGAATTTCACTAACTCTTCATATAATGCTCTGGATGACAGTAGCAGCTCTGCTACGGCCAGTAGGAAATCCCATACAACTTTTCTTCATTGCTGTTAGATTGTTCACTTGCTCACCTCCAGAGCCTCCAGTGCCACTTTCTTTTCTTTTCTTTTCTTTTCTCTTTATTTAGCAACCCCCCAAACAAGCAGTTATCTGTACCTAAGCTGGGTACTGCCAGAATATGAATAAAAAAACTTCCCAGTAGGAAATCACATTCCTCTAGAGGAGGCTCTAATGCTAGGAAAGGTGGATGGGAAGAGGAAAAGAGGATGGCTAGCAGCAAGGTGGATGGACTCAGTGACAGTGGCAATGGGTACACCATTAGAAGACTTGAAAGGCCAGGTTAGGGACAGATTGTCATGGAGGAAATCTATCTGTGTGGTCTCTAGGTGTCAAAAAGGTTTGATGGCACATATATCATCAGGAAAACACATTGCAACATTTTAAAAGAGATATTCAAGACCTTTGGGTAGAAAACTGAGCAGCTGTCAGAATTTTTACAGTAACCTGGAGGTTTCCAAGTGAAGACTTCTTTGCGGCTGCTATATAAAGCAGAGCTTGGCTAACAGTGATGGTGGACACTCTTCCATTGCTCTGTCAGGCAAATGTTTATTTCAGATTTAATTATTTCGTAGGGAACTTCTTTTTTACTGATTGAAATAGGCAGTGCCTAGTGGACTATTGCTACAAATGTCACTGATGGACAGGTTGCAACTACCAACCAGAGGAGCATATTATTAAACAAGATACTTCCTTAAATGTCAAAGCAATCCTTTCTACCTACTCTAGCTAAAAATAGAAGATGCCAGTTTTTCTTGGCCTCATAATCTCATTCATAATGCTGTAGAATCAAAGTGGCAAATCCCCCATGGATTTTTTTTTTTCCTAGTTGTGGTGTGAGCTTCAAATGAGATTTGGTCCTAGAATTGTGTACTGTTAATATACTGTATATATGCTTTTTTTTTTTACATCCAATAAACTTGTGAAGGACAGACAGACTCTTTTGCTCCAGACTATAAAGACTGTCAGGTGAAACTTTCTTGTATCTCTTTCTTTGCAAATGAAAAGTACTTGTACCTTAGGCAGCTTAGTTGACAGAAGTCTGAATATTGCAACTCTCTGGAAAAAAGAGCCTTGGGAGGAGAATTGAAACTGATGCTGCTTGATAAGCTGAAACTTTTCAGCTGGCTCAGCTGCATACATATTTCTAAACAATGGTATTACAAATATGCTGGATCCTTCTCTTTCTCTTAGGGCTACTACTCACTCCCAAGCAAACTAAGCCTCATCCCATAAATTCTCACTCAGTTCTCACTCTCACAGGTCCAACTTTTGCTATAAAGCTTTATCATTCTAAGCACTTGTTGAAAGCAGGTCCTGTCCTAAGAACATAAGCAGTGCCCTGCTGGATTGGACCCTTGGCCCATCTAGTCCAAGGGCCTGTTCTCACAGTGGTCAACCAACTGCACAAGGAAGCCCACTGGTCTCCCAGCAGATGGCCTTCAGTCACCCTGCCATCAAGGCTAATAGCCATTGATCCCCATAATATCCCCTGCAGGTTATGTTTCACCAGCTATTATAGATTAGCAATGATTAGCATTTTCCTTTTTCAAAAAGTCACAGAAGGCTCTCCTATTGCTACCATCACAACCAGACACTTATTTAGTTTATTTAAAAAGTTAAAAGAAGTTTGTATTTTGTAAGAAAAGGAAAGCATAAAAATCCCATTTCAACACATCAAAACTGTAACAACCAATTTCTACCAAAATATTGTTCTTCAATATCTAATCCAGAAAAGAATTGATTTCTAAAAACTCTGTATGGACCTGTTTCCTTCTCTAACCAGGTTTCCTAAAGGGAGTTAATAAATACATAAATTCTAGAAAACTGAAAACATCTGTTTTAACCAACAACCATCTTATTGCAAATAGTTACCATTATATTCACAAACTACCAAAAAAACCAACAACTTCATTTGAATTGATATTTATTATCCAGAACTCCCACAAATATGTCTTCAAACCCACAAGGAATATGTTCCTCATTTGAGTTGTACATTAAATATAGACTCCTCTCTGAAAATGTCAGCAGTAAGAATCATAATCCTTTTCTGGAAAGTTTCTTGTCAAATGGAGTTTTGCAGGAAAGCTGTCTGTGGTATGGATGCTGTTCATATTGAATGTGGAGCCACAGCTGCTTTGTGGCTCCAACTTCCCATTTTCCAACTGTGTATGGTCATGTAAGGACAGAATTTAAAAAGATGGGACAAAGATACTCTTGGTTTCAGTGCCCTGCAATTTTGAACTCCTACTCAGACCTGGAGCCTGGTGAAGAGCTCCCTAAGCCAAGAATATTATTATTTTCACAAGATGCAGGATGCCCTTAAAAACTGAAGATGTTGTGAATCATTCCTGTTCTTTAATCTTCCCAGATGCCAGTATGAAATGAAAGATTTGTTCACCCCACCCCTGTTAAATAAAGAATTTATGAGCACTAAGGATAAGGTTCATATAGAGGGAGGATTTTTGTGCAGAATTAGATTGAAGGCAGTGTAGCGGTTAGGTTGTTGGACCTGGACTTGAGAAAACCAAGCTCAAGTCTTTAGTCATAGAGCTCACTGGGGCAAGACTGGTACTATACAGGATCTCATGGCCAAAGCCCAAGAACTTGGTGCAACTGAGGTAAATGCATCATAAAGGGAGCCAGTATTTCTGACTGTGCAGAGCTGGAAAAATGAAGCATTAAAGCCACAGTATCCTGTGATCCATTCTAGCTGGATGTTTCAGAATGTTTCAGAACTTTCTGCATTTACACTTAGCATCTAAATTGCCCACTGACTTTTCACAAATTACATGATGAATTAATGACAATTGACACTATCGAACAAGCAAAATAGTGCATTGCAAACTTATTTTCTCAAATATCAGCTACTGGTGAGATTTTTTTAAAAAATGATTGTATGAATACAAAATTAAAGAGGAAGGACACACATTTAATTCAACTAACATTTGCAATGGTTTTAAGTTCGGGTAAGAGTTCCTGTTATAGTTGGTTATAACACCGTCCTAGTAGCTATTTTTAAATATACCATCACATGAAACTTTTCTTTAACCAGTGGTGCTATTTTTCCCCCCACAAAAAGATATCAGGGGCCATTCACCCATTGTGCTATAGTAAAATATTTTTATATTCCTTGGCATCCTTTGCAATGGAAAAGAAATGAATCCCACCATAAAGGAGACACTTATTTCTCTTTCTTTCTCTTTTACCTCTTGCCTTTTTTGCTAAAAGAAAATGTACAACATAACTACTGAAACTGTTTTATTATGCTATAAAGTCTATCACAATCCTCAAAAAGCAGTTTTTAATAGTATAGATATTTCAGCTAAGCCTCCCATTGAGGCCATAGCCTAAGCAGGTTGGGTTATGGTACTTGGAGGGTGATTATCAACCACAACTTTACATCATTTACATCATTTATTACATGACTGCCTTCATGGCAGCAGTTCAGGTTTTCATCACTGTGGGCAAAAATCCTGGAGTAATTCCAGGGTCTTAAAGACCCAACATGTGGCAAATCATTGTGTGAATTTTTTGTCTGTACTGGCCAGATTTCTAGTTTGTGTATGGGGTCTGGAAGGAAGAAGCATTGTGACCATGTTTTTCTTTTAATCAGAATAAGACAATTAACAAATTTTAGAGCATAGATTTTGACAGCAGAGACTTCCATAGGGCACAGTATAGAATTGCCAGCTATGGATATGGTTTTGGGACTTGATGTGGTTGGATCTGCCACAAATTGAGGAGAAATGTGTTTAGCTTTGTACTGTGAAATGTTTCATCTGCTAATTTCAGCCTATCAAGCTGCTGTGGTGAGACACAAAGATCAAGCCAGGCCATTTCCTCCTTGATCTGTTTGCAGATTTATTTAAGACTGTCTATCTTTAGAGACAAACCACATTTCTGGAGGATGTTGTGGTACATAAGTCTGTTCTGTTTGTGGTCTGGAAATAAATGAGAATGAGATTAGGCAATCTTTCTGAGCCTCACACCCTGCAGAATAGCACTACTACTCCCATCAACCCTGAGCATTGATCACACTAGCTGAGGCTGTTAGGGTGGCAGTGTGAAAGGTGCAAAATTGGACAGGCTAACTTACAGACTTATCCCACGAAAAGTGTTGACTCTTATTAAGTGACCTGCCAACTATCATTTATTTTTTTCTTTACACCTTTAATTTTTTTTGCTTGTATAATGATTCCCCACTCATTTGCACAAATGACTATCCAGTTAAAATGAATCTATTTTTCCCCAAGTAGGAATAGTCACATGCATTGGAAACTAGTTCATTAAGTCAGTGACCTTTTAAAATGAATGTTGGTTGATAACACAAAACATACCATCACCTTAAGGCAGGAGCAGAGGGAATAGTATTTACTTGTGCATTGGCTTCTGAGATTGCTATTCGAGGAAAAAGGAGAGAAGGACAGCTCACCCCAGGAGCTTAAGGAGGCAGCAATAACTTTTTTATGGTTCTGAGTCTTGTAAAAAGCACAATTTAATTTGCTTCTGCTAAGTTTATAACAACAGTAGAATCCCACTGTGGGCCTCTATTTAATTTCATATTCAGTTATACTAGAGTTTCAACTCCACATTTTCTTCAGCTGGGATTTTCTAGTTGTACAATCATGAAACTTATATACTTCGAAAATATCTTTCATTTTGTGCATTTTTAAAAAATGGAGTGGGGGAGTATTAAACACTGCAGCTGTTTTAACCATTTCCTTTCCCAATTCTATCACCAATCAAACTGTATCCTGAGACTCCTACCTGCTTAAACTAAGCAGACTCTTAGCAGTTCTCCTGCAAGATTAGAAAGAGACAGAAAGACAGACAACCTCCAGGGAAAATAATCATTGCTCTAATAGTGACTTTTAAAATACACAGAATTTCTATAAAATCAAAACATTGCTATTTGTGTAAGCTAGAATCTCATTTATTTACATCAATAAAATATGCACCTTAGGACATGCTGGGTCACAGTTGAGTAATGTATTGCATTTTTCACTGTTTTTAGAAGGAATGAGTAATGACAGTGGAAAAGCTTAGGTTCATTCAAGAAAAACAAATTTGGAGCCCTGCAAGTCTTTATTTAAAGGCAGCTTGTGATATGGCTTGACAGTTGCTTTGTTTGGACAAGTGTCATAGTTTTATTTCATTGACCAAATTTTCCAAAGCCAAACAGGGCCATCATTATTTTGGATAGCCATTGGTTAAATGATACCATCAGCACCCAAACAATGGAGACTAACTATAGAACTGAAGAGAGAACTTCCTAAAAGTAAATATTATGGGATATAAACAGTACAATGTATTTTGCCAAGGTGGTGAAAGTGTAACTAAAAGATCTAAGATGTGATTCCCCAAGTTTGCCTTCTTCCTGAAACAGTCAGTCCTTCACAATGTACCTTTTTTGTTCCTAATTCTTTGGTCCACTTTTCAAACTTAAATTAAAGGGAGAAATTTCTTTATCTAGTTTGCACATCTCACACAAATATGTGAACTGAGATGAGCTGCCCTTTATAATTTACATTTCTCCAAAATTTGAACTGCAGTTCTATAAATATTTTTTTTAACGCATAGACAAATATCCATACATGAGAATTGGGCACCCAAAGTTGCATCTGTTGATGAAACTAATGTACCACCATTAGATTAAGGAAGTCTGTTTGCAACAGTTGTGTATATTGGGAAAATTGTAAAAAATGTATTTATTAACAAAATATGCATTCAAATGGGTAAAAAGAATATCATACTGATTAAAAACAAAAACCAAACTGATGCAGAAATGGAATGGAATGTAACAAAAGTTGGAAATATGAGAAATCAAAATGAATCAATTGCCCATCCCTAGAAGAACAAACCTAAACAAACACCAATACAATATTCTACAACAAATTGACTATGTCTGAATAAATTTTATATCCCTATAAAATGAGGGGCTACTAGTCATGATGGCTGTAGGTCTTCTCCAGTATCTGAAAACCATTTGTTAGGAAACAGAGCATGAAAGTGCCATTTTATTTGTCAACTTGCCATCTGTTTTGTCTGACTTCAGTCTAGTTTTCCATTCTCTGAAGGTTATTTTAATATTTTAAATAATATTTTCATCTGCCTTACTAGATGAAAAAGCACAAACATATTGTTTCTTCTCTTCTTCTTTTTAAATATCACTAGCATTTCTCTCTCAAATTATATATTTTTTTCTCTTTCTTTCTTCCTTCTTTACTTCTTTCTAAGTTAGCGGTAGGCAATCAGGATCCTTCACATGAAATATCACCAGCCTCCATGATCCTTTGCCTATTTGCGCTGCTTGGAGCTGGTGAGAACTGAAAACCAAACAACTTGTCTAATCTTTCATACAATATTTTTCCTACTTAATATTTCCAGTTACAAATATTGATCAATAAATATGCTCAGTCATCCTTTTCCCCCATTTTAGATCACTGTGTGTATTTTTTTTTTAAGTGAAGATTTGTGATATTTTGGGGGGATTCATCTGTACATTCTAACATCTCTTTGTTTTGCAATTATTCTGTTAGGGCTCCATTTCTTTTGCCACCACCTGAATTTTCAGTGGGAGGATGTTAATATTTAATATACAGCATAGTGAAAGCAAAAGCAGGAACAAAATAAGGCAAAAAACTGTTGTTCAACCAGGTCAGGCCAATCATACTTTACATGCATCTACAACAGGGCATGCTATTCCAAACAGCTGTCAAATTAACTCTAGTTTCTCAAATGCAATTGTCATTCTGTAATAAAGACCTTCTTCTGTGCTGCCAAAAATCAGTGCCTCATTAATCCAAGATTCAATAAGACGTGAAGTTGGGCTTCCCACAAAGTGAAGACTAAATGTTTCTCTATTGAAGAAATAATTTGTAACCAAGTCGCCTCATATTTCCCACAGGCCTATTTAGCTTTAACACTAAGAGCATAAGAAAAAGGCCACAATACAAATTGTACAAGGATTTATTTCCTTCCCAAATACAGTTACAATAGGGCCATTTTATAGTCCGTGTATTAAAACAGCTCCCAGACAACTATAGATTCACTAAACTATTCCTCTTTCATTTAAGAGTATCAGCATCCAATATAATGTTCGCTCAGATCTAGTCAAAGTACAGAAATAGGTAAGTACTTATATTTGAGACAAAGCAGTTGGTAGATTGGCAGGACAGTAATGATGACCTCACTTACCAAAGCCGATTATGAGGTCATTGGTTATATCCCTCATCAAGTACCATGCAGTACTAACTTATTCCTTACCTTCTGCTGAAATTTGTTTTAATCATTTCCTCAGATGAAGGAATGGGATGTGGTTATATGTGAATAGCCAAAATAGAAGATATTTTTATCTGAAAAGCCAAAATATATAGAGCATTGATGAAGGTGGATTTGTAAGAATGAAGATGATATAGGAGTCTACCACTTTCAGTCTATCATTAATTAATGTGGTATACGCCTAACATGAACTAAAAATAAATATAGGCCTTCTATTTATTTTATAATTTATAGTTGATATTTTATATTATTTTATATTTCATATTGCCACCCAACTCACACATGGTGACTCCAGGTGGTTTACAGCTTAAATACATTCTTATTCATAAATTATACACCATCAATCAACCAACCAACCAATCAACCAACCAACCAATCATTCAACCAAATGGTTGTAAAATGGAAGGATAGAAGTCAAGATAAAAATGGGACCAAATGATGTATACTAGTAACATTTAGTTTTCTGTTATTTTCTCTATCCAAATAGAACTTAACTCCTGAAGGGCTTAATAGCTTTGTGCTAGGAAGTTTACTCCTGAAAACTAACAAAATGGTTCAACTTAGTCTGTTAAACAAGTGTGACAAGAGCTTTGGTAGCTGGGGACCATACTTAACATTTGGGAGAAAGTAGTACACTGTACATGGAAGAGATGCAAAGTAGGTGGAACCATTCAAGCGTTTGGATGGATGGGGTTTTCTTTTTAAACAAAAATATTTGGCATATTAGGGCTTGCACTACATTTTTGCTTAAATTCAGCAGTATAATAGAGGGCACTCTAGGTGCCATAAAGAAGAAATTTGGAGTATGCACCCTGTTTTTAAAATCTAGGGAGGCCTGTCCTGCCCTGAATGTCACCTTGAATCTTTAGACATGGGCTAATAACAGAGTATTTCTGTTGGAAAAGTAATATTAAAAAAATTGAATATTTCCTTGGCAAAGATATTGTATGTGATTAAGTTTTCTTATAATTGTTCAAGACACTGGAGATACATGATATGATTTCTTGCATTGGCCCCCGGGATTACTTCCACAATTTATTTCAAACATGTAATCTTAAAGAAAAACAGCAAGGAACTTTGCTGGCCATCAATAATGGAAGCTAATGGTGATAGATTGGTCAGCCTGGCAAATACAACATTCTCATGTGAAAAGTTTTTTTTTTCTTTTATGGGTCCCTCTAGCACAAAGCTATTAAGTCCTGGCTTACAAATCCATTGACACACATCCACACACACACACACACACACATACTTGGATACATTATTTGAGCTAATACCACTCTGTTGTAGCTATGCAAACTTAGTGATTGCAGAACAAGTTATCAAATGATTGCAGAATTTATCATCAAATGACTGACCAAATAGGCTGTGTCTTTTCATTTGTCTTCTCATTACTGTATAGCATTAACTCATCGGTTGTAGGTTAATGTTAAGGCTACTTAAATGAAGGTGGCCATAATGTCTGATTTCCTTTGGATGAATTTGGGTACTGTCCAATTACAGGCAGAACAGGGCAACTGTTTTCAAGTATAATTGAAGGATTCAGCTTTCTTCATTTTTTATGTTGGGATAGAAATGTCTGTGAATGTGATATGGAATACAGGAAGTAATTTTAAAATTAATACCTGGAAATGGCCCACTATATGAACTGTTACCAGCTTGCTCTTTTCTTTTCTTTTCTTTTCTTTTCTTTTCTTTTCTTTTCTTTTCTTTTCTTTTCTTTTTCTTTTTCTTTTTTTGCTGAAAGAAGTAAATGACATATTTCTGAATATATTACATTTTTTTTTGAAAACATAGTCCAGTTATTACTAAAGCTCAAGGATTTCCTGTGCCTTGGTAATGAGAAATATTAATCAGATGTTTTTTGTGGCTAGTTCTGAAGAGAGAGCTCCACTTATACACCAGGAAAGTCAGATAACAGTGTCAAGATGTGGAAACAACAATTCCTCCTTCAACTCAAACAAACATAAAGTAGTTTGTGATAATCTACCAGTATTGTAATGCAGAAATCTTCAGTTATGATTAGTGTGGAATTCCCCAATACCATTATAGAATCCTCAAACTAAATAAAATATGGGAAGCACAGGCAGCCAAAGAAATTGCTAATAGCTAGGGAGTTATGTAACAGGTAAACAAACAAACCTGCACCTTCACCACCATGCAACAAATGGAGAAATGTGAAGCATTTAAAACAATATTCTAAAACACACTAAGAAGCTGTGAAATAAGTAAGAAATCTTCTTTACAGGAAAGTATATTGGAAGACAGATTTTAAAACTGTATTAACTCTTAACTTTTGTATACATAGAGTAGCTACTACAAGGACAATAGTCATTTTCACCTGGATAGTCATTTCGCTAGAAGTGCAAAGACCATGATCAAAGGGAAACATTGCCAAGTGGACACAAAAGTCATGTGAGAAGTCACAAGAGTATCTAGTTAAATTTTCAGCTTCTGCATTTCAATCATGGGGTTTGTTTTACTACTTGCAGAAGGGACTGAAATCCAATGCACACCACCCCAAAAGAAGCAGCACAGAGGTTATGTTTATATTTTCTGATTTCCTCTTCACCCAGAATCTCTCATGCTATCTTTTTTATTGTAACGGAACCTGTTCAAGAGGAGATAACTGGAGATGCAGTACAAGGGACTAGAAAGAAAAATCACCTGTTCATCCTCTTGCAACAAGGACATTCCACGAACAGACGGATTATCATGATGGTGGTGATGACAGTGATGATGATAATCCATTTTGTTTATACTAGCTATAAAAGTACCATTTCTCAACATGTTACTTTCTAAATGTGTGGGGTCTCAGAATCCCAAATATCCAGGGAGTTCTGCCGAGAGCTGTCAATTCTAGGAGTTTCAGTCTCAATAGATTTGGAGTATGTCATCTGCATTTGGGGTATTAGACTATTCTAAATATATAGACCCTATATTGTCCTAATCAGAGAAGACTCACTGAAATTATGACTAATTCACATTTGATTGATTTCAGTGTGTCTATGCCAACTTCTGGATCCAGTCCTAGTATTTTATTTGGAAATGCAAATAAGCTGCAGAGACCATAAATTTGCATTTAATTCAATTGATAACTTTTGTAATAAGTAACTAATTAAGCAATATGTTCCACCTAGGCTTGCATAACTGCCTCACAATGTGTGTATCAACAGCACTGAAAAGCCCCATCTATTCCAGCATAGTGAGGGTAAAACATGGAGAGCAATCATTTATGCAAGAAAATAAAGCATCATAACGCATGATCCCAAATGGGATCACAGGATGAAGGATATTTTTCTTCATTAAATCATCTAAGTGTCCCAGACGTATTAATGTATTTTGAAAACTGGGTTCAATGAATTTTACCAAGAATTTTAGAAAATATATTCAAAGAAGAAACCACAACAAATATAAATCAAATTCCAAGAGTTCTGTGTAATAGATTTTGCAAAAAGTATGCAAAGAAAACATGTGAAATGAGTAATAACCATACAAGTAATACAAATATATATATTCTCTCTCTCTCTCTCTCTCTCTATTTATATTTATATATATATATATATATATATATATATATGTGTGTGTGTGTGTGTGTGTGTGTGTGTATGTATATGTATATGTATATATGTATGTATATATAAATAAAATGAGTAAGTAAATCAAATACAGGTTAAAATATTTCTCAAGTCTAAATATAGCTCGACTAACAGAATCAAATCACTTTTATCATGTTTTGGTAATATTGTTGTGCTTAGATTTTCTTGCTAGGTAACTTGACATTTAAATGAATAAAGTCTCAAATTACACATTTTTTTCCTTGTTTCTTGTTTCTGAAGTCCGATACATAGATTTCATTGAATCTGGTGAAGCTCAAAGACATTGCTCTGCCTAAGAAAGTTTAAGTTGTCCTCAACTCTGCTAGAAATTTAGTGCTGCACTATTCAGAAATAACATTTCCTGCATTTACTTGTTCTTCTTCATGGATAGGATAAGATAGTTTCGTTTGCTTACTTAGTTACTTATTAAACAATTAGAAGCCACCTGACTCCTAATGACTCTGTGTCACTCACAGCTAAAAAAGCAAGAATAATGCCATGACAAATCATGGCACAGCCAACAGCAACCACTTCCAATGCCACGCAATATCAGTTTAAGTCTAAAGATGTACCATAAGGGTCATGGAAATCATATGTTCTGTTTTTAAGCTGTATGGACAGTTAGAAATGTCCATACAGACTGCACAGTTATATTACATGTTACACAAGCAGCCTCCCATTCCTATGGTTTGGGGGTCAGAAATAAGCTCCAAAGATAAGCTCACCCCAGTTAAGATTTTATACCAGAAATGGCAGGCATGAGGCTCTTCAGTGTTCCTGAACCCTAACTCCCAATGACTTTAAAAAGTGTGGTCAACAATGTGATATGCTAAGAGTTGCAGTCCTATAATATCTGGAAGGGAGGTAGAAGGAAGTGTTTTCTACCCCTTTTCTGTCTTTGCATGTATTTGGAGCTAAAAAGAATACTGTTGGAAAATTGATCAGCCAGATGGCCTTTTGAGATCCATGTGGCCATGCTGTGAATCTGGCTCTTTTGTCAGTCCCTGAGTTAAGATGGAGGATCTGCTCACCACTTGTAGTTTTTGGTGGGAAATATGTTTGAGTCGTTTCCCTCCCTGATATGTACCATGGACTCTTCCGCTTTTGTCTGTTTTTTAGCTGTTATTTATCTGATATTAACCCTATGGTGGAACCCTTCTAGAGTCACCCTGGTAGAGGTCACATATAAGGTGACCAATAAACAAACAAAGAAAATCACCTATGTTTAAAACCTGGTTTGACAAATAGACAAATAAGCAAATAAACCTATGTTTAAAACCTAACCTTTCCTGTCCATGGCCAAATTATACAGGCATACTTTAGCAAGTACCTCCCACTCTGGAACTGCACATTTGGGCTTTAAAATATAGGAATGCAACTCTTGTTTTGGTCAGACAGCTTTATACGTAACTTTCTTAACGTAGCAAGGGTTCTGATTTGAACACATTCTTCTGAGATTAGAAAGTAATCTTTTCTATGCATGTTCTACAATTAGGAGTCCTATAGAGGCTGGCAGGCTTGGACAGATAGGAAAGCTAACTCTCTCAGGTTATTAAAAAGGAGAGCTTAGATCATTGATGCAAGTGAAACCACTTTCAGAGGAGAGCTTTAGCAAGAGAGGTTTGACAGAAGAGCTTTGCACAAGCTTTAGGGATTTATACATGCCATTCATCATATTCAGTGCCTACCAAAGCCTATTCCTTTTCTCTCAGAAAAGTAAATTGGGACATTCCCCCTTTTCAATCCTGTTTTCTAAGTAATAAAGAGCAAAACATTCATCTCCTCTTGCTAGTTTGGAGGTTCCATTTTACAACTGGTTGAGGATGAGTACCTCTTAAGCTTCTTTCAGGTGTTCTATAGATCTACTATCATCAGTTTTCACTGCTTCAAGGAATTATCCATTAGCTTCCAGAAGATCTCAGCTCACTCAGAAGACAGCAACCAGTTTTCAACTTCTGGGAAAGGTGATTCAAAAGGAACCAGTCCACCCTGATGAGATCTTGTGGTCTTGGAATCCTGCTTCTGCTGTGTCTAAGAAGCACAAGACTATCTCTGAAAACTTATAGCTACACATTCTAGCAAACATACTTCATATTCAAAGAGGTGAAAACACTATCTCCCTAATCATTGATGTCATTTTTATCATTATCATTTTTATCTATGCAGAACTGTGTTTTTCCAATTACCTCTATGTTTTTGAATAATTTCATCCAGCCATAAGCAAACAACAATAGATATACATTTGATAACCATCTAATATTTTACACACATGGAATTAAAGCTGCTTAACCTGTGCATGAACACGTCCAAAGAAGGTATACCCACTGCATCTCTGGGAAGTGGTTCTTCTCTTGAATTACCCTACTGCTAGACAGTTGTTGTTGTTGTTTTTAATATTCAGCTTGAACCTCTCTTCCTGATCTATTGTATGTGCTGCATAATTCAGTTCTGGCAACATGAACAACAACACTTGCTGCAGGAGGACTAGAAATACAGAAAACAATGGCAAAAAAAAAAAATGGGGATAAATCCATGTGCAATAATCTATTCAGATTTATGCATGTTGCTCTATTGCTTCCTCCCCTTAGACAGAATGCCTTCTACTTTCTCCAGGTTCTTTTTTCCTTTATTCTCGTTCTGTGAAAAGAAGGAGGAACAAAGGATTCCATTCTTCCTTCTTTTCTAAGATTTGAAAAAAATAGTTCTACCTATTCCCCAGTGTGTTACTTTTCACCCTCAAATCAAAGCAAGATGATGTTCCATGAAGTTCCTCTGTCTTTCAATGTCCTTTATCTTTTTGTCCCACCAAGAATATATATTTTTACAGTTATCACACACATTCTAAGGTATACTGAAAATCCAGAAACACATGAAAAACTCAAGCCACATTTCTTGTTCCTAAGGGGGGGGGAGGGGGGGAGAAAGAAAGAGATGCTTGGAACATTTTTTTTTTTTTTGGAGAGTTGAACAAAATATGGGTGCTTTATTGTCATTAATGGGCTACAGAGAACTTGTGGATTTCAAATGTAGGCATATTAAGTCATGGTAAACTAAAGCAGTGCAAGATGTGCCCCAATTTTTTACTTCAATATTGGCCAACTGTGGATATATCAGGGAATGCAGTATTTAGCTTTCAGTGCCCATTTTGAATATTGTGACATTAAAAATGTAGAATGCTGAGCATTATTTCTTAATTATGCTTATTTATTTGATTAATTTCACAAGTTTAAGAATATAATCACAACCACATGGTAGAGACTAAAGGGAATGGTCTGGACAAAAGAGGGAAGATCCATTACCAAAGAAACAAGCAGGGAAACATTGCTTAAGCCCAAACAATGAAGAAGGAATACGAAAACATCTCAGACACCTTCCTAATTCACATCAGTATAAGAGGGGAAGGAGGTAACTTATAATCAAACTTGTAAGATTATATTACTATATCCAAACTTATTAAACCTAAACCAATGGAGTTGATTTCTTGGTGTGATCTACATCTTGGGGCTGACACACATAGAAATCTAGTTGCCATTAAAAAAAAAGGGGGGGGCGGGCTGCCATTGCCCTGGGCTGGAAGCCTTGGACATAGTTCAGAATATAGCAGGCAGGTTGCTTTGTAGTGCTGGTTATAGAGACCATGTTTCTGCAACAGCTTTTCTAATTTTCTGTTTCCAATTACAAGTGAAAGTACTTGATATACCAGGTAATTTGGGGTTAAGGTGTTTGCAAAACATGATTTACCAGATGTGTCTGATTGGACTTGAAGAACATTGGAAGGCTCATTCTATCTGAGGATGTTTAGTTGGCTCTTGGCAGAAGACCTCTTGGTAGGGATTCCTGGTTCTGGAATTTCCTGCTAAGGAAAATTGACAATGATTCCTATGAAGACTTTGAGTCTTAATTTCAGTTAACGGAATAGGGGGCTGGACTCAATGGGCTAAATGATCCCTTCTTGGTCTATAATTATAAAAGGGAAGTTCTACTAAGTAGTAATAGAAGTGTCTCCAGAAGGAGGCAAAATCCAAGGTGGTGGGTGCAATTGGATGATCAAGTCCCACCCTTTTGTGCATGCATTGATGTTGCATGCATGTGCAAAGAGGTGGTCTTCAACTACACTGTTGCTTCTACTATATTGACCTTGTGCCCCACCCCAACACCCCTAGCTGGAAAAATCTTAAAGTTCGCAGAATCTGAAGTAACACACACAGTCTCAGACTCTAATATGGGAAGAGAGGAACACATCCATACACCAGGCAAATGAGGACATGAAACACCATGTTTGAACATTTTGACCTATCATGTGGGTCAAACAAAATAAATGGTTCATCAATAACGTTCACTCGTTACATGATAAACAAATCATGGCCCCCTGAAAGTCTCTCCATAGATTCAACTAGAGTGCCAAACGCTTTGTTCTAGTCAGCTGCTGCAGCAGACAAAATTGATGAACATTTCATATTTTAATGTAGTCTTCAGTTATCTGTTAGGTATGCATGTAAGCTTATTATAATAATAATTCTGCAAACCAATGTGGCAAAAGAAAAAGGTCTTAATTGTGATGAGGTCCTTGAAGCAGAATCTAAGCTTTTCTTTCTTTCCATAGTGTTACCCAACATTTGCCTCTCTCACTGCCCTGGTCATCCTTTATTGCAAATAAAAATGCTCCTTGACAGAAAATAACAATTTCTATGTAATTAGTAGCTCACCACTTCACTGCACTTTATAATTTGCAATGCTGGCTAAACTGAGCACTCCTGCATGGGATGACAAACTGTATATAATTATGAGGAATATTTTCCCTCTCAATTCTTTTAGGCTTTGTGGTGTGTGGTGCGTATCAATATAGGCAGTACAAATTAGTTCACAATCTTGTGCTGCAAATTGAATCCATACTGTATTTAAGAACATTAGTTACAAAAAGATCCATTAGAAAGAACTTGTTTTCTCTGAGGCAGCAAATCAGCCAGGACCTATAACTCTCAGGAATTTCCATCATTGTTATTTTCAATGCAAATGAATATGATTTTCATGAAATTGATGTGCATTGTGTAATAGTATATTGAATGAATATTAATCACTTATTCTTTGAAAAAATATAGAATAGTTAGGTCATGTTTTTACATAATGTAATGTAATGTTTTATGTTGTATCATGTTATGATGTTACATTATGTTTCCATCTTTATTGAGCAAACAGCATGAGCTCTCAGCCTAACATAGTTTGGAGACTAAAGCATATTAAAGATTTTATTATTTATGAGATTTATAGAGCACCCCAATCTGTTACTGTTTTCTGAGTCAACCCCAATCTGTTACAAGTTTTTCATAATCCAAGATAGAAAAGAAATGATTTTGTCAGTTTTTAATTCCTAAATAAATTAATTCCCCCAAGGTCTTCACTGGAGGTACCAGAAAATTTTGTTTACATGTATTCCCAGATTATTTTCACAAAGAGATATGGTAGATTCCTTCCCACTGTGAGCGTATTTTCTTTGAAGTAAGTCTTATTGATTTTATTTACCTTAATTTAGGTGATGCAATTTATTTTTACATGCAAAATAGTGCAACAGCTAAATTCCAATTACTAGAAGTAAAAAGAGCATCCAAACATGGTAGGAATTGCATGAAAATATTTCTCTGATGCACAAGTTAAGTAGATAGAATATACTGTTTCTCTGTTTATCTGAACCTCTACTTTGCCACCTTGTAATCAGTCCAGAATCATTTTGTACCCTTTACAAGCTGTTGTATCCCTTATGAGTAAATGTGTTTTAACTACAACTGGCATCTTTTCTGGTGAAATGGCCACAAGGAAACAAAAACATTGCATTTTCTATGTATTTCTACTGCAACCAGCATTATGCTGGCATCTTCTTGGAAATAGATATTCTTGTTGACCTAAAATCACTACATGAAATAAATTAGAATAAAGACAATCTAAAGCACTTTTTAGGGACGCGGTGGCGCTGCGGGTTAAACCGCTGAGCTGCTGAACTTGCCGATCGGAAGGTCGGAAAGTCGGCGGTTCGAATCCGCGTGACGGGGTGAGCTCCCGTTGCTAGTCCCAGCTCCTGCCAACCCTAGCAGTTCGAAAACATGCAAATGTAAGTAGATTAATAAGTACTGCTTCGGCGGGCAGGTAACGGCGTTCCGTGTAGTCATGCCGGCCACATGACCACGGAAGGGTCTACGGACAAACGCTGGCTCTTCGGCTTTGAAACGGAGATGAACACCGCCCCCTAGAGTCGGACACGACTGGACTTAATGTCAAGGGAAACCTTTACCTTTACTTTACTAAAGCACTTTTAGGCAATGGTAGAAAAATAAATAAAATTGAAATAATTATCAATAGTGGCAGCACAAAGTACCTGCTTCTTGATAAACAGTTTCATCCAGATAGGCACAAAGATGTAAGAAGGATGCCTTTTAGTGTCATTATCTTTTAATATATAATATCACTGTTGTGGATTCCCTTTATACTCCACAGAATTATTTCTTCCTTCCACTAGATCTCAAAAAATTGGTGTGTGTGTGTGTGTGTGTGTGAAAACTGTCATATGCAAAATGGGTACAGTTTCTAAACCCATTGTCAAATCACAATGATTCATTTTAGAAAATAAAATTCATGTTTTCTGAATATCCTGTCTGATTCTACCAACCTCAGGCAGCTCACCTAAAAAGATCTCAATCAGTCCAAACCATATACATCATTAGAACAGCAGAAAAGGACAGGTGTTACAGATCCCCAAAACTGACAAAATCATTTTATCCAGGTATATTACATAAAGCAGTTTAAAAAAAAAAAAGTTTTCTATTCATGTTCCAGCAGAAATTCCATCTGCTCTTCCTCAGAAAATGGGTTCTTCCTCAGGACTGAGTTAAAATGCTATCCATAGTACTGAATGGGCAGAAGCATATACTAGCATAACATGTGCCGTTCCCACTGCCAGAGGGGATGTTGGTTTACCAGGCATGTTAACAAGATAGATTAGTGGATTCCTCAAAATTTGGTTCCATCCCCTCTACCAACATCACCAGCCAGTGGGAAAACAGCATCAGTCACTCTTCTTAATGTGGGAGGTGATTTGATACAGGAGTTTTGTTGAGGTACATTGAGATGAACCATGACAAGTAGCAGTCTCATTCTCCTCTACCATAATCACCATAAGTCATTCTTCTTACTGTGGGAGATGATTTGATTTGTAAATTGATAGATATAGTCTTCCACATAATAACCTTTTATGCTCCCCTACACCCATCTAATGGTCCTACCCCTTATTTTAGATTCTTTTAGATTCTTACTTTTTAGATATACCTTTAGTTTTTAATTTATATATCTTTTATATACATATAGATATATAGATATATATATACATACATACACATACACACACATACATACATACATACATACTTTTGATGTATCTTTTATGCTTTTCTTAATGAGTGTACCACACCCACCTTATCACAGTAATAAAGATTGGATTTCATTTTATTGGAAAGATTTTGGAAGTGGTTTGCCATTGCCTTCTTCCTAGGGCTAGGAATGACTGGCCCAAAATCACCCAGCTGATTTCATACCTAAAGCAGGACTAGAATTCACCATCTCCCAGTTTCTAGCCAACGTCTAATCAATACACCAAACTGGGTCTCCTTGAATTCATAATACCTTAATTAATTAAGGTACTATGTATTAAGTAATTATAGTATTATGTATAGTATTATGTAGTAATACATGTAGTATATGTATTATGTAGTAATTAATTAAATAATAGTAATAGAATAGTAATTAATTAAGTAATTAACTATAGTCATTAATTAAGATCCCTGGTTAACCAATGCTGGAAGTGCTGAAACATCAAATGATGGGGAAAGAGCACATGATTTTTTATTTCCAACCATAGTTTCCAACCATAGTTATTTCCATGGATATGCCTGTGTTAAAACACTATAAAACGATGAGCAATTAGATGGCTGTGGTGGGGCGAGCTACGTAATATAGGCCTTCACATTGCTAGACTTAAAACAGACTTCCAGAGACCAGGTTACCTAGTTACTGAAACTGTAACAGTTACAGTGTGTAACTGTGCACACTACATAAGACTCACAGCCCTAAAAGTTCAAACTATGTAAAGGAAGTAATGAATGGAAGATAAGGATCAAATCCACTGGCACAGAGGTTCTGGGTATACTGCCAATCCCATATGAAAATTTGCCTCATTATTATTTGCTTCACTTCATTTTTGTGGGAAAATATCCTGAAGTTGTTGGACTCCAGTCCTCTAAATGCTGATGAGGGCAAAATTATGGTTTTGCTATTATGTTCCCCTGATCACTCAGTATGTGGTTTCTTTTGCCAGAGCAGCCTTAAAATTACAGGCCAGCTACTGAAGGTTATAGCAATCAGATGGAAAAGAGAGTCCCACACTTATCATGGTGAATAGTCTTTGTATTCTATTAATATTAGCTTGACTGTTTGCATGTCACTTAGTTTAAATTTTGTGTAATGACCTTTGGCTTCACATCTTCATAAATATGAAATTTGAGAAAAGATTTGGCTTATTATATACACCTACGCCAGTGTTTCTCAAACGTGACAACTTTAACATGTGTGTACTTTCAACTCCCAGAATTCCCCAGCCAGCTTCTGACCTATACTAACAATGAACCAAAACAAAGCTATGCCTTTCTGTCTAGTAACTAAAGGAGTGCAGCAACTTCTCCTCCGGTGTTTGATCTCCTCTGAGTGAAGTGTTGGAAGTACTGAATAAAAGCATTTTGGCCCCTTTCTCTTTTAAAAAAAAGTATAGATGTCGAGTGAAATATTCAAATGTATAGGCAATAAATATCCTCAGTAGGTATTCAATGACAGATAGATAGATGATAGATAGACAGAGATTTAAAAACAAAGGTAAAAATTAATACAAACTAATATATAGTAGAGAATAAAAAAGAAGAAAGAAATCAAAGAGAGAGCTAAAAGTGCAAGAAAGAAAGAAAAAGAAAAAGAGAGAAAAAGAAACAAAGTGGCTTCTGATCTTCTTTACAGTAGTTAGAAGTACAATTATAAATTCACCTGTTCTCTAAAGTTACATCACAAATCTCTTCTTTCTATAATCTATCCTATCTTATCATCAAAACCATAAATCATAAGTTCATTATTTTCTGTTTTACACAAAAAGTCCATAAGGGGTTTCCAGTCAGCAATAAATGAAAACATTTTCTCTGATAAAACAATTCAATCTGGCATTCTCAGCAAATTCTACCGTCTTCACCAACTATTCCTCATTGTAGGTATTACAAAATCCTTCCATCTTTGTGCATAAAAAAATCATGCTCTGGTTATCATATACAAAAACAAAGTTCCATGATTTCTTACCAGCTGTTTGTCCATCTGTCCCAAGAGGAAGATTTCTGGTCTCAATTGTATATTAATCTTTATAATTGTCTGAATCAGTGTATGTATTTGGATCCAAAATTTTCTAGCTTTTTTACATGTCCACCAAGCATGATAAAATGACTGTTCTTGTTGTTCATATTTCTGACATAAATTTGAAGTGCCTTTATACATTCTAGATAGTTTCTCTGGTGTCCTATACCAATAGTACATCATTTTATAAAAGTTCTCTTTAAGAACTCTTCTTACTTCTCATAATGTAAATTTCAGTCCTTTCAACCATATATTTTCCTATTGTTCAATCTGTATATTATAACCAAATTTTTAAGCCCACTTTATCATACATTCTTTCACTTCTTCTTCTTCTGTTCTCAATAGGCATTCTGACATATTTTGATATATTAGTATTCAAAGAAACTAGAAGAAAATATGTACCAAGAAACAGAGAATGCAGTAGGCTTAAGACTGTAATTAAATGTAGATCCTATGAGTAGATAGCCCATCTCTCTTTACAGTACCTCTCCCAGCCCCCAACCATCTTTTTGTCTGTATTCACCATCCTGTCCGGTGAAGACTTTGCACCCAGCTTTGTCAATCTAACTTGTGGTAATCATAGTATTGCCCTAAATATCTTGACTCTTTTGAGATCAGCTGTTACATTTCATGATACAAATGCCAAGGTATCATAATCTGAATCACTGAAGGAAGACAGGAAATAGGTTACCTAGTTGATTGAATAAGAAATTGCATTTCATGCAAGTTGACAATTCTACATTCTGTGCAAAACGTTCTAGCATATATCTCTGAAATACTCCTCACTTCCTTCAGGTTGACAGATAGATTGCTGCATACAAATGCTTCTGGCTCAGTGGCTGAAGATCTCTGGCACATTGTGTGCTTAACCACCTATAGAGCATAATCCCTGCAACAGCCACGTTCTAAATCTTCCTGTTTTGAAAGCTGCTGGTAGTGTGATGGGTGTAGCTTATGCAATGAATGAGAAATGTTGGTACTACTACAGTAACACTGTTGTGTACCTAGGTACATGTGTCCGTGTGGGGAGGTGTTTGGAGATATGGAGTCATTGGCCACTAAAGCCAGACAGATGAGGGAGAAAGATTTCTTCAAGTAGAAAATATTGTGCTATATCTCTTCACCTGAACGTTGCAACCGGATTTTTCTTGATATCTTCAGTTCTATTTCTATCTTCCTTAAACCAAGAGGGTTCAACAGTATTAACACAAAACTGATGTAACACTACCACCTTCAGCTCAAGATAACACAACATGTATTTGAATTTGAAATTATTTGGAAAGAGACTGAAAATAAACTTATTTAGGATGCAACATCCTTTATATAAATCAGTCTTCCCCAACCTGGTGGGTTCCAGTTGAGTTGAGACTACAATGCCCAGCACTGCCTAGCCTGCAGTAACTTTGGCAAGGTTCATATAAATCTATATGGCATGGCCACATTTGAAATAGTGTACCATAAACCTGGGATGGTGAGATCTGTTTGCTTTTGTTTCTATAAATGTCCATTTTCCAAGCACACACCACTGTTATTATTTATTTAACCATTTTTTTGTGAAAACACATTTGCATGCATGGAATTTTATGCATCTCTTTGTATGTAGGAAAACCTGCACACCTTCTTGTATGCCTTTCCCTTAATGGAGTCATATTTTGCAAGAAATCTCCTAGAATAGATACCTTTTAGTATTCTGTTTTAATCAAGTATGCATTTTTATACACAATGTTCATTAAATCTCATGGTGTAGAACATTTTTGGCTTTCTTGGACAGCCATGGAGGAAGAGGTAATGGTTCCAGTGTTGGAAATAATTGGCAACCACTCAAATAGTAGGCATCTGTTTGACACATTCTCTCATTCTATGGTGGGGGCTGCATCAACATGGCAGGACTCTGGAGAGCATGTAGCCCTTGCTGCTTCCTTGTTGCTTCTGCCATTCAGTTTGCATTCTATGAGACTCCCTTTTCCTATTTTGAGAATGCTGCTTAAGAAATTATGTTTAAGAAGCCTTCAATGAATCTCAGATCATGCAACACTTGGAAAGCCCATTTGGGAAGAACAGGCTATTGAATCAGTATTGTCTTTACTTTATGCTAATGGTTAGTGGGTTTTGAGCATCATAAAAGTTTCATTCATCAACCCTTGCACCCCTTCCTTTGGGGAAAATATGTGAATGGCATGGTATCCCCTCCCTTTGTTTAGCAAAATACTCTCTTTTTTACAGTTCAGTAGCAGCATTAGAGTACTGGGCAGTCGGAGCACTATTAGGGAAGAGATGTGAAGACTGCTTCTGACTTTTGCTAGTACACGCAAGCATTGTGATTTGTTATAGTTCACATCTGAGGGTCAGTTTTGTGTCAGGAGGGTTCTTCCAATGGAGTGTTCCATAATCTGTGCATTGTTTAAAACCTTCAGCAGGATGTTGGAATCAGTAGTGCTGGGCAGTTGTACCTTCTGTGGATAGTTTTGTTCACTGGAGCCATGGGTTCATATGAATGTGCATATACATTATAATGTACAGAGAAGGAAAAGATAGCATAAAGCAATGAATATTCTAAAATATATGGGAGATTAATTTTAGGCATATTATGACAGGTGACAGCACCCAGTCAACATTGGCTGATCTCAGAAATGAAAAGCAGAACCAGACCTGGTTAATGCTTGGTTGGAAAGCACCAAGTCTGTAGGCTAGACCAGGAATTAAATAAACAAAACAAAACAAAACAAAACTTTTAAAATGTTAATCCTTTTGTTAGGTTTAATCCTGCCAAAGTTAAGCACTTTCAGATTCCACTGATTTTCATCAGGAGAGAATCACGGGCTTAACTCTCACATTTATAAGACTTCGATAGACCTATATTCCTAGGTAAGGGACACAGTGGTGCTGCGGGTTAAACCGCTGAGCTGCTGAGCTTGCCGATCGGAAGGTCGGCGGTTCGAATTCGCGTTACGGGGTGAGCTCCCGTTGCTAGTCCCAGCTCCTGCCAACCTAGCAGCTCGAAAACATGCAAATGTGAGTAGATTAATAGGTACCGTTTCGGCAGGCAGGTAACGGCATTCCGTTCAGTCATGCCGGCCACATGACCACAGAAGTGTCTACGGACAAACGCCGGCTCTTCAACTTTGAAATGGAGATGAGCACCGCCTCCTAGAGTCGGACACGACTGGACTTAATGTCAAGGGAAACCTTTACCTTTACCTTATATTCCTAGGTAAGCTGCAGTGAATATCATATTGCTCATCTTAGATTCTTCTTCCTAGCATTATTCCCGTGCTATGGCAGGTCCGCTTGTCGGCTCATCTCAGATAAACTGCAACATTAAAGTGAACAACTTTAGCAGGCGTATCCCTTCTTCATTAGGTGACTAAGCACTAATAATTATTTGCTTGGTAGATGTAAATTACTACATTTCAGGCAGGGTGCTATTTGGGGAAAAATTAATTGTTTGTTTTCTTTTGTTGCTGTTACCCATACATATTTGGGAAGCAGATCTATAATTAAACAAGGAACCCAAATATACCACAAGTGGGTGTATGGAGAATTGTGGTTCTGAGATGCTTACTTTTGACATTAATTGTAGTAAGAACTATAGAATGTTTAATAAAGTTTGGCTCAACCCTTCAATTATTTTCCTATGTATTATGTATGCATGTAGGTACAGTATATATGTAACAAATAGTTTGGAATGGTATATACATTACAACAATACCTTTACCTATATTAGAAATTGGGATAGATCCAATAGTAAAAAGTACCAAATCCAGTCAGAACTGTTGTTGTTGTTGTTGTTGTTGTTGTTATTATTATTATTATTATTATTATTGCAAATTTGGTTAGGGGAGGTAAAGCATGATATCATTTGGTATACCATCTGTAGCTGTTACCAGAATTGGATGCATTGCTCTAAACAGTAAAGCAGTTTAAATTGCTCAGGAGCAGGGATGAAAAACAAGTTGGTCTTTTATAATGGAAAAATACGTTTTTTAAAAAAAAACACAAATGTTTATTACCAAAGTGAAGGGCATTTTCAAGCCAAAGATGTTCTACATTCATAAGACATAGTATGCTGGAAGAAATTAAAAGTGTGTCAACAACCCCACCATTTTGTCAGAGACCAGAATATTTGCAAAAGTGTGGTACTATTGTGATGCTGTTGTTTGTACTGTGTTAAATCTATGATTTCCCTGGACAATTGATACAGCAAACAGAGCAACTGAAATATTAGAGAAGATTCTTAAGTAGTAAAAGGGAATCTTAAAATGTCAGATTAGGACAACACAGATTTGTATCATTACTTCTGAGGTTAAAGAATTAAGAGAAATAAGGTTATCTGTCTCACTTTTAATGCAGGAAGCTTGGAAGCAAATTACCTATCACACTACTATTACTGGAAGAGAAAATAATCCTCAACTAAAGACCTCTCCAAAATTATGATAAAGTTGTAAAGCTTTTAATTAATCTTACATGTAGGTAATTTATTTTATCATTTGTTAAAATGGAGTGTGGATGCCTGCAGCAACAAGGTCATATATTATCAAGGAAAGTGACTATAATACATAATATTAATAATACATAAACCAAGTAACATTGCAAATGTATCTGTATCACATAAAGGGGAAGTGTGATCAGAAACCCACCATTTTTATTTTTGTTTTATTTCTATTTATTTTCATTTTTCTTGTCATTTGGGTTAGTCATTTTACAGGGGAGAGATAGAAGATGATGGATGGATGGATGGATGGATGGATGGATGGATGGATGATATTGGATAAGATTTTACTTACAAGTTTGATGCAATTCTGGTAGGAAGCAAAAGGTGGGAGCAAATAATTTTTTTTAAAAAATGGTTGTGCGCAAGGGAGAAAAGCAGTTCTGGAATGTCTTGAGAGGAGATTTAATCCCAGTATAGCAACTGTTTTAGAACACTCTGAGTCCTGTATGGCTGAGTGTAAAGAAACCTTCCTGTGTTGTAGGTCTTTATTCTCCTTTGACATTATTTTGTAAAATTGGCAGCAATGAGTCAAATGCTTCAGGATCTGTTTCTCATGCCTGGATTTATTCATAGATTTTCATGATTTAGTCAGCATTTCTAGACAAGCCATCAGCAGGGAATATACATATATTTAAAGCATAAACATAAGGCATCTGCAAAAAGGGTAAAAAAAAGTCAAGAGGGCAGCTGCAACTGCATGCAGAAGTCCCACCCTTCTTTTACATGTGTCTTGAAGCACTTAAAATTTGGTGGGATTTCCATCAGATATTGTGGCTATCTTGATTTTTTTTTACCCCCTTCTGCAGATGACCCTGCACAAACACACAGCCCGCAAGAAACTCTGTTAAACATTCTGTCAAGATAACTCACTTAACACTACAATCCTAGACAAGTCTATTATGAAAGAAAGACCACTCATTTCATTGGTGTTTAATCATAGCAAAATGTGTATATACTTTTCCTGTAACTTTATTTATTTATATATTTTACTTATATGGCTGCCCACTTGCCATGAGAGCCAGGACAGTGTACATGCTTAAAAGGAATAATAGCCAACAAAACAAAATATACTAAACCAACATATTGCATCAGAAGCAATTGAAACAATCAGAACAATCAAAGAGGACTCACAAAGTTTCCAGACACATTATCTAGTCAAACAAAAACTAAGAGAGCTGTTGTTCATATATTTACTAAACAGACAGTTATATGTTTTGCTGTAGGCTGCATAAGGCTTTGGTCTAAAATACATATATTTTGTAACACTTTGTGCCAAATATTATGCTAGACATAAACCATTTTTTTTCCATGCATAAATTTCTCTGCAACTTAAAATCTTGAATGTTATGATGTACAAACCACATTCTAAGGAATCCTCCAGTTCCTTGGAATTTTGTTAGATAAGAATCAAGCTTCATGGAAGGAGAGCTTGCCATCATTTTCCTTGAAAACCCCAGAGAATTACATTGGGGACTGAAAGTGCTACACTCTCATAGGAATTGTGCATAGGAATGTAAATAACTCTAACGAATTTGTGTTCACTGAGAAGCTGGGTGAATGATGTTTCTGAACTTCTCCAGGAGAACCTCTCCAGTGATCTTGCCAAGACAGAGTTCTTCCCATTGGGTTCAGCAGAGCACCTCTACCCTGAATGGACAAAGTTCTCACAAGTCTTCCCTTAGGACTTCACCAACCCTTGAAAAGCAGGGGGATTTTAGGCTGCTGGAGAAATGATTATCTAGTGAAAGATGGGACATTCATGTGCACCTCTCTCAGCCTCCTCTTAATTAACTAAATGCAAAATACTACAAGAAACATTTCTCCAAAATTATCTTCTTTCTGAGAATGAGAACTGATAGGGAAAACTGCAGGACAATTTGTCTGTTTAGCAGACAAATCTATTTGGCCTGATGTGAAATTTATTTGTCATTCATTCATTCATTCATTCATTTTCTATCCCACCTTTATTTTTTATAAATAACTCAAGGCGGTGAACATACCTAATACTCCTTCCTCCTCCTCCTTTCCCCACAACCACCACCCTGTGAGGTGAGTTGGGCTGTGTGTGTGTGACTGGCCCAAGGTCACCCAGCCAGCTTTCATGCCTAAGGCAGGACTAGAACTCTCAGTTCCCTGGTTTCTAGCCCCTTGCCTTAGCCACTAGACCAAACTGGCTCTCTAGCTGCATTTTTAGGCTTTATTATCCTTCCTGTATAGATGAAAGCTATTCAGCTATGATGATTTATATTGTTCTAGTCAGTGTTGTCTTGACTGATCACTGTTTCTCTGATATGCTTATGTATTGATTGGATCCCTATTACTGTGCTTTTGAATATTGTATTTATCTCTTTTCATTTTATATGCTTGAGCAATTTTGAGCGCAATCCCGTGGAAATGGCATGCAGAAGAAAGGGTGACATACAATGCTTTTCCCAAAATACATCCCTGGATGCTCTTCAGATATGAAGGTCTTCCTTAGCAGGCAAATCAGTCTGTAGGTTTCTTGAAGATGAGTTGAAAAATATTTGGGTCTATATCATCAAACTAGTCAAATGTGTCAGCCGCACAGGGTAAACCAGATAGGAATCACAACCACAATAATTCTACTTTATTGTAAAGCTACATTGACAAAATCTTGCAAGCCTGAAAGTACAATCCTCCCCACTCCCCACCGGCATCTCCTTTACAGCCCCAGAAACTAGGGAGGGTCTCTTCTGAGCCTCTTGCCCTGCCCGCTATCCAGTTGCAGGCTATGCTGTCTTTTATCTGACCATTCCCTTGACAGCGTGTCTTTGCCCAGTCTCCCAAGGTCACTCCCACATACCATTACAAATGTTATCTGTCTACTAAAACATTATTGGTTCAATATTCTGAAATGAACTATTTTGGAAGAGAAATAGGCCAATACTGGTTCAGAGTCATTTAGAAATTCACATATTAGAATAAAAAGTGTGTACCTGTAGATATATAGAAAAACAAACCTGTTGATTCTGCTGAATTTTAAGATAAGGGAGGGTTCCCTCTAACCTAATGCGATATTTCCCTCAAAGGAAATATTCCAGTCATCTCAATCATGACTTTTAACTGTACTCCACTTAGTGTTCATATGACAAACAAAACATTGAATATAATGACACTGAATTAAAGTTTTAGTTTAGTTTATTCATAGACTAAAGAGAGGCAGTGTAGCAAAGTATGGTTTAAGGATACCACTGCATTTGACCTGCAGGGGCATAATCAATTCTTATAAGGGACTCCTTTGAACTTTCCTTCTACTAGGTAAAGCCTCACAGTGAGCCAGAGTGAAGAATGTTCTAAATCTGGATATTCTTATATGTCTCTAGTAGCTTGCTGGTTTGCACAGCTGCTTAAAAAGGGATGTTTCAACAAGGAGGCAGAATTAGTTTGCCATTCTATATCTAAACTGAATCATATTGTCACACAATGAGGAAACAGGAAGCACTAAAGCTAACAGTGGTTCTCTCCTCACATTCGATGATGATGATGTGGTATTTTCCATTTACTTACCTACTTAGAAGCTGCATAGTATATTGTTAGGAAGGTTCAGACATTTGTTGACAAATAAAAAAATGAAAATTGAAGAACACTGTCTTGTCTCAGATGGGAATTGTAACATTTCATTTTTATGTGTAATGACACACATTGCACAGGATGCATGTAGGAGCAAATGCTTACATTATTACATTAGACTGTAACTGTAACCACATAGCTTCTTGTAACTAAAACAAAGAATGCAGTCAGAATCAATATTTATTTATTTGGTTTCAGACAGATGGTAGGTAGGTAGATAGGTAGGTAGGTAGATAGGTAGGTAGATAAATGATAGAGATCTTGGGAACAAATTAGATATTGCATGAAGACAGAGGTAAGTTAGGCTGTGAATTTGAAAATCACAAAAATCATTTAAAGTAAATTGCAGTAAAAGTAGTACCATATACTGTACCTGAATGTGTCTACTACAAACAAGGAAACCACATGCCTGGTTTTATTCATATCGTTCCAGTGATTGTCCCAATCATCTCCCAAGAAATCACAAATCCACTTGACATCTAGAGTATTGTTGCCAAGCACTGAGTTAACTGATTCTCTATAAATAAAAACATTTATAGCGCAACATCTGGCTACACAGTTGCAGCCACTTAGATACTGCAATATAGAAATACTGTTTTGTGGTTCTGATAAAATAGTAGCAAATATTCCACCATTACCAAAACTTTACAGATGTTTATAAACATGCTCTTAATGTAGCCCTACCATTAAGAACAGACTGCCACATTCTATGCCTGGTTCCTACTCAAACTCTTGAGATCTTGGTGAAACAGAGAGCAAACCACTATACTAAAGCTGGGAGTAGATTAATATTCAGACCAGGAGATTGGGGTTGTTCTTACCATACAATTGATGTTTTATCAAAACTCAATAGCTTCCTTCAGTTGTCTTCAAATATTCTACTATTAGTGGTAAATTCAAGGTTCCTCTGAATACTACTTTAGATCAGAATGGGAAGTCACAGTTCCTAAGATCCATCATAATTAGCCATTGCTGACATGGGATGCTGGGATTTGTAGTTCAGCAACATCTAGCTGTACATTGGTTCCAGACCTTCCATTTAAGTTCAAGTAGAATAATCACTGTAACTTCCTTTCTCACTGCCTTTCTTTTTATAGATTCATTAGTACTAAATTATATCACCGCAAAATTTAGCTTCTCAGACAAATGACAAAGAAGTAAATAAATTTTGATTGTAGTTGTAGCTTCCTATTCTTGAATGTTCCTTCATGAAAAAGCATTCCCTGTGCAAATCCGATTGGTCTGAGAGAAGACATCTAGTTAGCTTACTACTTGATAGTATTTTTTTATCATCTCAGAGAACCAGGTACACCTGGATCGGTGCATAGAGAGAGGCCACATAAGTGCAATCCATTCTGAGGCCTGTTACTGTATCTGCCTATTCTATGCTACAACCAAGGTCTCAGGCAAGCTTCCCACTAGTCAGGAAAAACCCCAAGCTTCTTCTGGAACCCAACCGGGTGCATCAGTTGCCAGGGCAGACCAATGAAACAGGCCTCACTTCCCTGCAGATTATAACTATCCACAAGTTTATACTTCTTGTACAGGATACTGAGAAAGAAGTAGAGAAATCTTAAGAAAATATTCCAAAGCAAAAAATCTTGTGTAAAAATTAAGATACTGGAAGTAAAATGAATGTTTTTGAAACATTTCTTATATAACAGATTATTCAGTAACCATAGCTATGTAAATCAATATACACGTTAGTGCTTATTTAATTAAATGTGCAAGAGCATAAATGATGGAGCTGCAGCTGCTTTAGGTCCTCTTTGTGATTAAACCTGATTGTTTTCTCCATTAGTGGCAAATGAAGATGTGTTAAATTGCACTGATTTTCAACTTAGTGGGTCAGGATAGAGCAGAAATATATTTTCTTCCTTTATGCTTATCTTTTAGATTTCTTGGCTGAGTTTTTAATTCTGTTCTGTAATAATTTGTATGTTTTAAAGCAGGATATATGAATATCTAGAAATGAGACTTTTTCCCCCACAGAAAAGGCAGAAGAATCTGTCTAGATATAGAGTGATTGGACTCCTACATCCACAAAAATTCCTGAAAAATTATATCCCTTTGCAAGCACTGTGACTTTGTACTGGAGTGCTCTGTTCCTCACCTGAATTAACATTCCCAAGATTCCCAAAGGCACTATTAGTAGACAGGACATCTTCATTGTACAGGTGTTACTGGATACTATGCATGGAATGCACAGCTGCATTATGAAGGAATACAAAATGCCAGTTCAATTTGGAAATCTGTGGATTTCTCTTTTTGGTGCTGAAATGAATCTTTCTCCATAATGGGCCATCCTCCACATTCCATTCCGTATGCTCTACAATTTATTCATCTCCTTCAAAAATACAGGTTTTTAGAATCGCTTGCTCCTTTTGCCTGATTACAGGATGGTGCTTTGCTCCTTTGCTTTTCAATCTGATGCTCATCCTGGGCATGGCTCTTCAGGCCTTTGACTGGTGACTGGGATGTTAGTAATGATGCTATTCCTAGCCAGTTTTTTTTTTTCCTGAAGCAGTTCCTCTTTCATCTTCTTTGATGAGATCAGGAAAAGGAGAATTTGAAAGACTGCCTATCCCTGTAAATATCTGTAATGGTATGTGAGAAAGACCTCCAGAGATAGGGCGAAGAAATGCTGCCTAGGGAATGGTCAGATAAAGGAAGGCATATCCCACAGCTGCATAATGGGAGAAAGAGGCTCAGAAAGAACCCTGCCTAACCTCTCAGACAATAAAGGGGACGGCGGAAGATTTGTACTTTCAGACTTGCAAGATTCTGTTAATTTAGCCTTACAATAAAGTAGAATTAGCTTGTCTGGTTGTGTATCCTGTCTGGTCCACCTGGGAAGGCTGACACTTTTACACTCCTTCGTTATGTACACTGATTTTTTAAAGATGTAATTCTTGTTTTGATTACCTCTTGATGGAATATTGCAGTGCACACCAGGTCCGGAAATCCAAGGAGTCCAACATGCAAGGCCTCAAATTTCTAGTTTTTGGAAGATAGCTAACAATATGTAAGGTAGGTGCCACCTCCATTTGTTACTGATTTGCTTCGGTAGTGATTTCAGAATTTTAGCACTGGCAGGAGGCCAAGACAAGTTAAGAATCAGGTGCTCCAATCTGAACCTATACTGGAAGTGTACTCAGCTTCCAACTCCTTCCTTCTACTCTGTATGATGGAAAATTGAACAGAGCCTTTTCCAAGGTGGCATCCAGATTATGGTAGCATCTTCAAGTAAGTGGTTCTCCCCACCCCCAGCACCACTGATTAGGATTTATTATTTTCTTGCATAACAGATTGATCTTTTATTGCCGATTGTACCATTGTGAATGAATTTTCTTTTCTTCCCCTTTTTTTTTTATTGTTAACTGCCTTGAATCTATTGTGGCAGGAAAAAAAGAATGTCAGTTTTCCTGAACACAACCTAGAGACCTCTGTGTGCCTTCAATTCCATGAGTAAGTACATGATGGGGAAAACAAGATTGCATCCTTTGACTCTATTGGCTTTTCAGTGGAAAATGAAAATAGGAATTTATACATGAACAATGATACTGTGTGGACCTTCTTCCGCACTATGAAAGTTAGTTGTGTACAGATGTATGTATGCAGTCCGAGAGATCAATATAGAGGTTTTGAGTAACTTCTTCTTTTGTTTGCTAGTATACTTGAGTCACTCAGGATTGCTTGGCAAGATTACAATTTGTGTTATATTATCCCACCATCCACTGATTTTGCACCCGTTGTGTTCATGAACAGTTCTGACCTATAGAGAGAATTTTTCCTCCTGGGGAAATAATACACTTCAAACATTCCTGATGTTACTATAGCTCTCTTTCTGTTTTTGCAGATAGATAGCTTGCCATCAACACCCCAGGCTCTATAGCCACCACTGCCTTTCTACCCAGTGAGGATTTGGAACGATGCCACCTTTTGTTCTTCTCTTATTTGCCTGTGGGCCTACAAATATTAGCTCAATGAGCTTCCTCTGCTGAGCTCAATTCTCACCAATATTCTCATTATGAAGTCCATAGGGGGTACATGCCAGATGCCGGAAGCCATTCCTGTTCTTTTGTTCGTTTGTTTCAGTGGTTAACTCTGCTTTTCTTCTGACATTGCATTGGATCCCTGGGTTTTCCACAAACAATGCCTACACTGTCTTGGCTTTTACTTAATTGAAAATGAACTTACTTTACAAATAGTTAATGATGATTGTTATTGCCCTCTCTGGCCACATTAGGGAAATCATAACACCTGGTTTATTCTACAAAGTCAGATTTAAAGCAGAACATGGGCCAAAATGTAACGCTTTTACTGGGGAAGTGACTGAAAGTCACACAGCTTGTGTGTGCTTGCCATTTGCACATGATGTTTGCACATTTCCCATCAATGACCAAGTCAAAGCATGGAATCAGGAGCCTTGAAAGTGTTGAGATAGCTCTGGTGAATTTGCCCTCAAGAGTCCATTCATGCATTCCTGGCTGCTACATGCTACATTGAACTCTTATTTTGAAGAATACGGAGATGTGCTTCAGAACAAAGATATAGCATGCTCAGCATCTTAGTTTCCCCAAAGGGTTTCTAGACTCACGGGGGGGTGAGGTGAAAAAAGAAGTGGGAAAGAAAAGGACTACTACCGCTAAATGAATTTTTTTTAGAAGATGTATAGAACTGAATCCGGAGGTCTCCAGGGGCTTGGGACAGATGTCCTGTCCTAGCAGCATGACTGCATTTGATCAGCACATTAGGTAGATGAAACCTTACCTGGTTCACATAGAATGCTTACAGAAATAAAAGAGTTATCTGTATAAAACAAGCTAATATTGCAAAATGAAAGTGAGGAGAATATAGACATAATTGAAATCAAATGCACCTCCATGTTTCACTTGAACGAGTATGAAACCAACTAACTAGTATCTTGAGAGAGGGAATTAACAAACATAATAGCCCAGTGCTGTTATTTGGCACTGAATTAGGGCAAAACAATGTAGAAAGCACTTATTTGGCAAATAAACCAATAATAAGTTGCAGTAATAGGAAACTGAGCTATCAAGTTCAACTCCATGTGGGTCCTCCAAGCAATGCTGAAGCACACTAGTAGTAATTACTCACCATAGAAAGACAAAGAGATCTTTCAGAGTTCTGGTTAATAGGAAAAGTGTTGAAATGAAGTAATCACTTTACTTAAATTTAAAGTGTTAACTTATTCTGTTGCATAAAACATCTTAGCCAAAGTACATGGATAGTAAATTGTACTTTGGTTAAACAGTAGTGTACAGAGCAGTTGATTGCTTTGCTTCAAGCTTATAATACACAAAGGAAGGATGGGAATATATGCATCAGAAGAACATGAATACTTTCATATTCCTACGTATTTACATAGAGAAGTGACTAGTACATGATATATGAGATTTAATTGCATTTTAACATAGTGGTATTGTATCGATGGTGCCAATTTCAGTGGCCTTATTCACATTTCTTTAACAGCAATTTCATTTAAACCAGGAATGCAGAGTTTGAAGCCTCAAATAGCTTCTACAAAAGTGGGTATTGAATTGTCCTTTTAGGAGAAAATTATGTAATACATGGCAGTAATCAAAGTAACAGTCATGAAATGAAATGAATTTTCTCTTAGCTGGGTGGAAACATTTAGCTGCCCTGGTTACTGTTGGAAAGCTAAGCAGGGTTGGACCTGATTAGTACTTGGATGGAAGATCACTAGGAAATCCCACAGCTGTAAGCAAAACTAGGCAGTTGAAAAAAAACATTCCAGAAGAAGGACAGGCTCTTGTTTTTTGCCCACCACTAGTGTTAAAATCTCATGTCCAACATTTTTTTGCCCACCACAGACATAATCAGTTGGTACTGATATCCTTTGTGATTATGGCATGTTAAAATCTAGTACTAGTACATAAATTTGCAGAGGTCACTGTCAACCATCAATCAATAAAGCTAACCTTAACCTATTTGGTGGGGCGGGGGGAAGCACAAGGTAGCCAAAATAAATGAATGTAATTGATTGGTGGGCAAAAAAGGAACAAGAAGCAAAGGCTATGGCATACCCATATCACTGTCAACAAAACTAAATGGAGGTGTCCATGAAATCATCAGGAGTTCAGCTTGACTCAGAGGAATGCCTAGCTCTACTCCCCCCACCCCACCTCCTAGATGAGTCTACTTGGAGTGCAACCCTGTGTGCAAACCTCAGTCTGAAAAAAGATGGCAATCCACCTAAACAAATTTGAGAAAGAGTGTTGAGCACGTGGTGGGACTCCCATAGAGGAAATAGCTTATCTGGTCCCTTTTCAATCAGGCTTGGTGGGAAGAAGTTGGAATTGGTGGTTCCAATGGATTACTTTAATGGGGGTAATGCATGGCTCTTGGTGGCCCTTGATAACATTGACCATAGTAGCCTCCTGGATTATCTGTAGGGTTGGGGATCAATGACATCGTTTTACAATGGTTCCATTCCTACTTCAGTGAGCAGTTCCAGTCAGTGGTAGAGGAGAGATCAGGCCAGTAGCTACTCCTTTACGCAATAACATTGTGCTATTTGGTCTTTTTGGCTTTGTCTTCTGTTCAGGTGTTTTGTTTTTCTTTTGTTTTCTTTTCATTTTTTATTTGTAAGGTGCCCAGAATCATTGTAGAATCAGGTGGCCTAGAAATTTAAATAAAAAATAAAAAAAATAAAAAATGCAACAGCTTGCTTGTTGACTAGCACTAGTTGTTACGATGACATTTGACTTATCTTGTTGGCTTTGCACCATTACCAGTAGGATTGGCTGCAATTAGAGGACTAGTTTTGACTTATTAAGGATTATATCACTTGAGATCAAGGTACTTGTACTCCAACCAGTGATTATCCATCCAAGGAGGTCCTCCCAGAGAAGCAGCTGATGGTGCCCCATTTTTGTGAGGTGAGGAAGGCTGGGATGAGACAGCAGTTGGAGTCAGTGGAACAAAATAATTTGAAAAATTGGCTTAGATTGTGGAAGGAAACTGAATTTCAGAATTTCTAGTTAACACAACTCAGGGTTCTTACTTCTCTTCCCTGCTTTCACAAACAGCTAATTTGAAAATGCTGTAGCAATGACAATTCATTTGAGTTAAATATAAACCAGTGTAATATGCTGTACACTGTTTATCAATGCTAATGCCTCTCTCAGCTGCAGGCCAGACCATCTCCAGATTGTTTAGCAAAAGGAAAGTTACAGAGGCTTAGAGTTGACAGGTTCAGTTGGCTTAAGCCTTATAAGAAAAGACAGATCCAATCTGGGTTATTTATTCAAGCTTCCACATCTTGCAGATTATGTTATTTGTTTGTTTGTTTTTTTCTCTGACCCATTTCACGGGTGGAAAAGAATCTAGACTGATGTTCTAAAAGATGCCTACTCAGGCTGACTCGGCTTTTAGAATTCATTTAGCAAGCCTTCCGATGCCCATGCCAACTCTTAGTGATCATCAAGCAGCTTGTGCATATTAGTTGCAGCACCTTGATGCTTATGTAACTTTCCAAGGAGGCTGGTTCCTCTGAACAAATTGTTTAATCTGTTTTTGAGACACGGCTGCCAAATCAAACAATACTGTGCTGCGGAGTGCCTGGAAGGAAAAGACAGTGAGAGGATATCAAAAGCCCAAAGCCCAAGTGAGGGAGGAAGAGGTACAATGGCTCTGTTCTTTCTCATTGTCACGTCATGGCCCAAGCTGAAATAGACCATGTCCAGACAAATGATTCCCTTTCTGAGGGTAAGGGAGATAGCAAAAGAAGTTTTACTTCTATCTTTTAGATAGACGATACAATATGCTGTGTTGTAAATCTTTGACACCAGCCTTTTCCAAGCCAGGCTAGGCAAGGATCTGGAGCACAGGTGGTGATGCTGGCCTTTCCCATCATTTTGTTCCTAACCTCAGATGGTCAGTTGGAATTGATCCAAACGAAAATGGATCTTCTCTTTTTTTAAAAAAAGTTAAGCATTATACATTTTATTTCAATATTCTTGTTTTTAATCCTGTGTCTGGACTTTATCCCTAATAGAAATGACTCACACAGGATCAATTCCTACCTGGAAGCTGGAAATGGTAATATCAGTGCCTGGAGAGGAACTATCCTCTGTCAGCACCCTTGCAGCCTCCACCACCACCCCACTACCAGAGACTGTCAGTGGAGCTGAACTAATTTTGTTGCAACTGTTTATCTTCAATTATGCTGTCTGTTTTTCTTTATGCAAACCCTGTTACTTAATTAATATGGCAAAACGAAATGAAACCTGGAAGAAAGCTACAGAATAAAGGATGAAGTAACTGAGTCCGTGGCCCCTTCCCCACACAAGAAACACACCAATCTAAGACCGTCATAATTAAAGGTTGTGCATTGCTACAAGTTAATCAGCTTTGGCTCCAGTTTTAAAGGGAACACTGCAGTGACATTTTTAGAATCTTTCTTCTGGAGCCCTGGGGTAGGTGGTTTCTCATTGGAGGAAACCATCACCTCATCCTGCTTCCTGGTGTCCCGGATTTCTCCTTCCCACCAGCAACTGAGGCACTGTGGAACTTTGGTGCTTCCCCTCATAGCTTCTTGGTGCTCTGCACTGCATATAATGGCCTACTTTTCTTGTTGTGTTAATTCCGGTATAAAGAATTGTCTATCTTTGAGGGGGCTTCACTGTCGCCCAGTTGATAAAAGGACTGGCTAGCTAAGAGGGATTCTGTTGAGACTACTCAGTGAAGGAATCTATTCATTAAAATTAGTATGATTATTAAGGCAGCAGCCTTTTTCTGAGCCTGCACAGAAGTCTGGAAAAGCTGCTTCAATGAATAACAGAGCAATGCCTGGCTTGTGCATGGTTTGAAGTATTTCTTTCAAAGCGTGCATAGTCCTACAAGCTGATGCATGTGTAAATCATATGTTAAGGCTATTGTATCTGGGATGCAAAATAACCAGATAGTGGAAATGAAAGTTTTCTTTTTCTCTTTGCTGCCATCTACTGGTCATCTGGATTTTTGCCATCCAAATCAGGTATGCCTACTATGTGTGCAAAGGTTCCACCTTGCAGGCAACTGTACTATATGAATGGATAGTTTTTGCAGACGGATATTATTTAAGCAAGGGTGGCAGGGAATTGCATTTATGGAGTGTCCCTGTGTGGGCAGCATTGTAATGGTTGTCCAGTCCAAATACTCAGACTCACAAGAAGTGGCTAAATGAAATCTGATTTATTAGGATACTTGAGACAAATACAGAGAAAGCTGAGAATGACAGAAAGCGCGCCAAATACAAACTAAAAACCCTCGCTGCAAACGTAACCCCGCCTCCCAACCAGCAGCATCAACACCACCCATCCCAGGTGCTGTTAACCGTCATCCCTTCTAGCCTGGGAAAGCAACCTTGAACACATGAGATAACCCAAATACATTCTGAGCCCGCAGCCAAGAGATAAGCATTCTTCTAGCAAGAACTGTCCTCCCTTCAAAGATGAAACACGCATCAGCTTAATGACATGCGAAACGTTACGATGTACTAAGCACATTGAAACGGCGAACATGACAAGCATCTTTGACTAATCTAATAGCTCAACCTATGCACATTTTCCCAGGAATGCATTGCCAAGAGTTGAACTGGACATACTTTCCAGAACACATTGAAAGTTCCAGCAGCATTCACTGTAGCATCTTTTTTAAAGTGCCCTAGTTTCTTTTTAAATTGCCCTAAGTCCAGCAATGACTTGCCACTATTTGAAAAGACAGGATTCAAGAAGTAGCTGAAATAGAAATAAGATGCAAGGGGACGTATTGCATAAAACTGTCATCCTCCTGCCTGTGCTGGAGAAGTGCACTGGAAAACTTATAGCTCAAGGCCAGTTTTCCATTTCTGTTTTAATTGCAAGTTAGATGTAGCAACTTTGTGGGGATAATTTCTTCACCATTAAAACTAACATGCTTGGTCATGGTGTTCCAGTGGGCAGCAGAAGTGCAAACTGCAAAAATAAAAACATTGCATTTAGATAAACTCCTGCTGGAGTTCTGAGATGGATAGGAAGGAGTTTCTGAAATGGGATGAGTTTTCTCTTCTCTCTTCCCATCCTTTTTCTTCTTCTGCCACACTTTGCAGAAGGCAGAGTAGCTTTCTTTTGCAATTGTGGATGATGTGGAAAAATAGGGTTCCTCTGGCAATATTCAACAGTCTATGGGAGCAGATGATATGAGAACTATGAACATTAGGAGAGAAAAGGAAGAGCAAATCAGACCTCCCACTTTAAAGGCATAGCAATGCTACCTCAACCATAAGAATTTGTGGGAAACAAATACTGTAAAGACCTTCCCTGAAAAACTAGCTCTGCAAAAGAGCTATTCAGTATGAGTTCTGGCCATTTTCTCCCCCTGGAAGTCTTCCCATTTATTTTAATTATGGCTTGTGACTTTCTCACATTGGTATGTCTCTCATCGACAGGGAGGCAATAATGAATAATTCTATAAAAAGGCAGTTAGTTTTCTTACAACAGGATTTAATTAGTGAAAGCTGAAGATGTGAATGATGGTGATGGTTTATACATACGGCCCACTCTTAGCTTGCCCAAGGTGACCAATCAAACTTCTTTCAAGCAATATATGGGCTATATCTAGGAATACTGTATGGAACAGACTTCCACCAAAGCAATCATTCCTGGCCTCAACCTCCTCCCTGAACACTAGACTCACCTCTGACACTCTATAACAGATTTTGGCATTTGTGCAGGAAGCCCAGGAGAGATGAAATCCATTTTTTTATGTTTATATTTTTAAAAAATAGATTTTTTTCCCCCAAAATCATCATAAGTAATCCAAAAATCCTTTTTTCAGTAGGGGGGTGCAAGTCTGTGCACCTCTAAATGTAGGCTGAAATCAATATTTCTCAGAAGTCTGTGAAATGTACAACTTTTTCCATACTGCCCCATGTTTATCATCATTCCACAGGATCATGGGGCATGGTCAACACAAAAATATTGAGAGACACTTTGGAGTATATTGTTCAAAATTGTTTTCCTTTTTTAGCTGGGGGTGTAGATGGAGAAGAAGAAAGAAATCTCAAAAAATGTTCCCAGCAAAGTGCCTTGAGAAATATCGGTTATGCATAGACCCAGTTCATGATTCATTTTATTAGAGGGTTTTAATTTGTAAAAAAATTAAAAAACTAAATTATAGTACATAATGTGTACCTAGTGTCTACGATGTTATGTTGTCATTTTGCATGCTTCAATGTGTTTCTGCACCTGCAGTCAAATGTGTAGTGGCTGCTTGGAGGTTTAGTGTTGTATTAGTTAATGGAAATGGTAAGCAGTTCATAAAGTTATGAACATGTTCTTGCTTCCCAAATCACTAGTAAAAGTTAATACATGCAAATTATTCAAATGTACACATGCAAGCATGCCCGTGTAAACAAGAAATATCTACTAGCCTTGCTTCCATCAATTTAGGGGATTGGTATATGCTTTGTATAGCAAAACTTACTATTCGAACTACCAGTCAATGATATATATAGCGACTATAGGCAGCTGTATCTCACAAGGTCTGGAATCAGCAATGAGAGTGAAAATAAAAGAAATCTGGCTCCTTGTGAAATCCATTCTCTTTTCTCTATTTTTCATGGGATTAAGTGTGCTTTTAAATCTACTTACAAAACAATGATAGGAGCTGAGAAAGCCTAACGGTTTCCATGTTAGAAGAGTATTTACTTAAGCAGATCATTGAAGCATGGTTTTTCTTTTGCTGTCTTCCTCTCCCTCTGTCCCCTACATATGAATTGACTTCACAGTAGAACCATCCCACTCATATTCCCAGCAGTGCTGAAACTGTCACGTGGGCACTGCCTTTGAGGTAGTTAAAAATGGAGTTGATTTGGAACCCTTGTTGCTCAAGACATATTCATGCATCAAACAGAAGGCACCATTGATACTTCTCTGAAGTTTTCCCATAATTTGATTCTACCAATATTATGAAGTAACTGCTTATAATCCAGGGAGGCAGCATATAGGACAGACTTCCACGTTGCTACTTATTTCTACACCAAATGACTTAATCCAGATTTCTGCTGTATTGTGTTTCTGCCTTCTCTAAAGTCGATCTACAGTACTTGGGTGCAATAATCTTTTTTGCCTCAATCCAGTCAGCAACTTTTCAGTATAAGTGTCTTGCATCTATCTTACTAAAGGTACTTAATAAACTGATGGGCTGGTAATGATCAGACAGATCTTTCCTGCCTTCTTCTTAAAGATTAACACAAGTAAGGCCAGATACCAATCTTTAGGAAGCCTGGCTGTTTGATCTATAAAAGTGAATAATTAGGCCAAAATAGATCAAATCTACTCCTAGTACCTTTCCAGATTGGAACTGGTCAGTCAATTTGGCAATTCCTGAGACTGAAACCAGTGGCAGTGTGAGGTCTAAAATCTTTTTTCTGATGTGGCAGCTATTTCAGCTTCTCCATCATAAAACTTATGGAGAAAAAAATCTTCCATCGTGTGGGAATGTGATGTTCCAAGTATGAGGGTGCTGCATACAACATTGCTTCAGAAAGTGGAAGTATCATTAGATTTAGCTGCTACCAGCAGCTGAATTCACTCCACCATTTTACTATCACTGTTACACTGCTGGAACTGGTCCCACTTTGAAAAGCATCTGGAAATTTCAGCTGATCCAAAATAATATGGACAGACTATTGACCCAAGCTGGTTACAGGGAAAATATCTTCTTTATAAAAGTAGCTCCGCTAACCCATTGAGGGACCATTCAAATATGGTTATAACACCTAATATATGGCACAATCTAGACTATTTGAAATACTATTTGAAGTTAAAGAGCTTTGAGAGAAGTTCTTCTTTTTATCCCATCACCATCAAGGATGCATAGAATTGTCAGATTTACAATTTTATTTTTGTTTCTATCAACATTCCATACAAGTGAGAGCTTCTCAGTTTGTATTTAAATATTTGTGTGAACTTCAGTAATAATTAATGCATATTCTAGTGCATTTAAGAGACAGTCTTGCCAACAAAATGAGATATACTTCTGTACAGATGAAACTGGTAAAACCACTAATTCTAGCTGTGCATTGACTCTGTTATCCACATCTACTGTCTATGGGAAACAATCATATGAGAAGACTGTTCCAAATCCTTTGGATTATAAACCCTATAATCATAGAGTGATTTATGGAATGTATTACAAAACATAAGGAAGACACTGGGTAGCCGATCCCTTCCTGTGGCTACTTGTCTATTGTATTTTTTTTTAATCCATTTAATCATGTCCAATTCTTGGGCCCTGCCTGGACAAGTTCCACCAGTTTTCTTGGCAAGATTTTTCAGAAGTCGTTTGCCATTGCCTCCTTCCTAGGGCCTAGAGAAAGTGACTGGTGGGACTAGAACTCACGGTCTCACCGTTTCTAGCCTGGTGCCTTAACCACTGCATCAAAATGGCTTGCATTTTTGTGTACTATATATATTGAATACATCAGGTCAATTTCCTCATCCAAGATCCAATTCTTGCATGCCCATGATTTCTTCATTAGCTGACCTGGTGGTCAATAGCATTATGTTTAAATTAGGATGTCTGATTTCACAGAGATAGAAAAAAGAGAGGAAACCACCATGGTTCATCCTTCCATTCCTCTCCTGTAACAAGCAGTCTACTTGGGTCTGCTTACAATATCTACATTCTACTTATAGGTCTTTGCTGATGACAAACAACCATGTAATATTTAATGCTTTCAACTATTAAGAGCAATTGCATACATTATTTAGTTATAATCCATACAGAAGAAATGTAATGCAGCCCTTTACTATAATCACCATACAACAGATGGTGACTCAAGATTAGGAAAAAGTAATGAATGAAGTGAAATTAAAGATTTGGGGTTTCCAGGTGTATCACTCTAGCTCAGTCTTCCTAATCTGGGGTTCTCCAGGAGAATTTTGAGTTATAATCACATCCTTATAAGAACTCACTCTGGGTTGTGCTTGGCAAGCTGGCATCATCTTGTCCAGGAAGAGTGGGACCCATTTCTGGCAGTGATCCTGCTTTGTATGCACATGTTCCTCCCCATCTGCAAATCCATTTGTGACCTCCTAGGGGGTCGTGACCCAGAGTTTCCGAATACCTGCCTTACTGTGACCTAGTCAATTTTGATTACCAGTTGAATGTTCAAAAATTTTGGACCCACAGAAAGTACTGCAAAACTCAAAAACAGAAGAGAGAGTATCTGGACAATTAAACTGAAGTACTAAAGAGGTAAAATTTGCACAAAATTAAAAGGTGAAGCTGAAATTGTGTATGTAAGAAATGCTGTTTGAATAGGCATAGCAAACTCACTCTTCTCTACTGTGTATCCCATTTTGTGTATGTTTCTCACAAGTAGATGACACTTACGAAAGCAAAAAGATATTGGGAAGGATACTACAAGACAAAGGATATTAGAAAGACCCACCCACCAAGGAAGACAGCACAATTGAGTATTCAGTCCCTACCAAAGTTACAGAGCCAAAGCAGACTCAGTAATCTAAATAACCAAGTTTATGTTCCTGAGACAATGGGTAGGGATAGTGCCTTAAGCCACTGGTGTGGCAATGGCTCCATCATATTTAAATATAATTCAGAACTGGACCCCTGTATTAGCATGGGAAGCTTTGTTCACTATCCCATTCTACAACCCACATGGATGAGTGAGATGAACATTTTTTAGTATACAGTAGCTTCTGCCTTGACTACTAAATAGAAAGAATTTGGTGTGCAATCTTCCTTTTTAAAAAAGTAAAATTTGTCATCCTCTCCATTTCAAAATGATACCTTCTGATGCTTCTCCTCCCATTACTATATGTCTATCTGCGAAACATGCATTTAAGTGAAAGAAAATTGCTCTTCGTGAAACATGCACTTAAGTGAAAGAAAATGACTCATGCTGCAATCTTTTTATTGATTATTCATGGTGTGGGTGGGGAAAATCTATTGATAGCACCATCATCACTTCCTGCTTGCCCACAGAGGATTATGTGTTTGGATATAAACACTGGGAAGTGAATATTTTATTAGTACCATATGAGTCTTGGTATTTGTTCCTACGTTTCTCTTGGACCATCAACGGGCAAGTGGTTATTAGGCAACATTAATATTTTATTGTCAATTTGCACATGAAAATACATCCACATTTGCCGAACAAAGTGGCTAAAACCCTTCACTGCTTGAAGCAGAGGGTGATCCTTTTAATCCCTCTGCACAACTTGGAAACCTTCTTAAAAGGCCCCTGAAATTATTGAACCTCCTAAGTTACTCAAAAGATAAAGAAGCAGCTAAAAGTTGTTTCCCCTAACTGTGCAGCTAAATTCTCATTTAAACTGAATTTTCACGAAGAAGATTGGGCAATAAATGAATAATGATGTATGTATGAGAAGGTAAGGCAATGTTGCCTTTATCATAATGTTCATAACAGTAACAGTCTTTTCATCACTAGCTAATAATTTCCACATGGTATTATACAATAAAATAGCAAATCATCAAACCTCTAATACTAAAATACTATTTTTCTGCCTAAGGAGTGCATTAGTAGCCCTGTAGCTTCCCTCTCTTTGTTAAGATCCAGGACACACACAAATTATATTTCACATACTGAATGTAGAATGAGTAGCCATAACAACAATTGGTAAATGTTTCTTTTTATCTGTGTTCTAGCTGTACAGTACAGTGCAGCACAGACAGTTCTTTTAAATGTGAGCAATGCATCATGGAAGATATGACTAATCTAGAGAATTTCCATTTGAAAGCAAAATGAGTAATAATTGATTGGCTTAGCTCCAAAGTCACAGTGGGGTTCAAAAAGCTTGTAAGTGCCCTCATAAAAATAGAAGCTGTATCAACCAATTGAATTTAATTATATATGAAGGTGATGAAGGAGCTAAACAGCCTGTAATTGGCGTCCAATTACTCAGCTGGTCTTCCATAAAATTAATTCATCTGAAAGTTTGCCATTGTCCCATGCTCCAGGCCTGCTGCTGCTTTAATTAGTTAACACTAAGGAATCTTGAAACATTAAATTATTTTGTCTTTATTGCCAATTATGGGTTAAGGAAAACTGTGTATAAAATATTAACATCTGCTTCGAGCACTGCTTTAAGAGGGCAAAGGAAAAACAAGTTTTTTTAAAAAAAAAACCTAAGAAACATGCTTTAAAACAAAAGAGAGAGAGAGAAAGAAATATTCCTTCTTGTTTATTGCTGATAAAAATAATTATGGGATCCTACAAAACACATTTTGTAGATTTGAGGGTGACACTTGGTATGGTGATGGTGTATCTGTCTTTTGGTCATCTTGCAGGTGAGTAGGATAGGAGATTAGGGAAAAAGAAAGAGAAATGAGGAATGGTTAATCAAAAGCTTCTAAACTCAGTGGGATAGAAATTCTCATGTCTATTTTTTTTCTCAAATTATTTTTTATAGCATTACTGAATAATTTCACACATTTCCTTCAAGCTGCCAAAAACAACAGGAAGATTTTAAAAAATTTGAAAGCATGTAACAAATAAGTTAAAACTAAGCCTTGATTTTAATGACATATTTCCCAAGCCTTGATGATGGCTTTTCTCAGCCAGTCGGGAGGTAAAGGTAAGTTTTTACATACAGTTTACTTTTTCCTGCCCTTGGCATCAATTCCATTCTGAATGAACATTTCCTAGCCCTGGAATTCATTGAACTTTACTACTAATTTTACTTTGTGAGGTAACTAGAGGCCAATTAGCTCAAAGTAACCCAGGGAGTTCCTGGATTAAGTGTGAATTTGAAGCTAGTGTCCCTAATCAAAGCTTAAAACAAGTGGGTGGGGGTAATATTATTGTCCCACCAGAAAGTGTACCATTAGAAAATTATGTTAGTAATTCCCATATGCTTCTTGTCAGGAAACAGTATATTTCTCTTATTGTCAATGACTGAAGTCAAGTATTATGGACTAAATAATTGAAAGATGATTGACTGGACTTCATACAGCCTCCAGTATAGTTTGATATCTTCATTTTTTTCCTCTAAAGGTGTTTGAGCTGTATAGAAAAGGCTATTAAAGAGAATGGTTGCTCAACATTATTGATAGCAAGATATGGGAGGATACAGAATAAACAAAGTTAGCACTCTCCATGTAAAGGAAAGAAAGATACTATAGGTCAGTTTAGTTGACTTTGAGTACTTCTGATAACACCAGTGAATTTAATATCCATGTCATCATAAAAGCTTTCCTATTTAGAGGAAATAGCCATGCTTTTGCCAAGGAGAAAAGAAACACTAATAATTATTTCCTATTTATTAGGCACATAGGAGTAATTCATTTCCCTGGAAATTTACATTACTTTTAACCAAAGTACATGCTGCCAGCTACCAACATAATTCTTGACAGTTCAGTACAAGGAGTGGCTAGAACGCACATGTCGATTCAGAAAATGAAAACTTAGATGTTAGTTGGGTAGAAAGCTCAGTTCATAACTGAGTTTATTTGAGCAAATACAGCAGCTGACTGGCAACCAGTTGCCAAGAAGATTGTGTGAACCTATAGCAACACATCGGCCCACTGTTTGCTAGGACAAGTAAACCTAGTAGCTTTTTGCAATTACAAAATTATCTAGTAGCTTTTTGAAATTATAAAATTATCCAGCCCAAGTCTGACAGAGTTAATGAAAGACGAGGAGTACCTTTTCCACCCATGAACAATGTCAATGGGAAAATGTCTAGATGGAAGGAATTACAAAATACATAGCTTTAAAATAAATCACAGAAGCTCAACAACCACACACTTAGTATCTTTACTAAATGGAGAGTGAAGAACATAAAGAACAATAGGATTTAAAGAAAAAAAATTGGTGCTTCACAGCCCAGGAGTCATTAATAGAAGTCCTCACTTCTTTTCCTATTGTTCACTGTTTTTTCCTCCTGTTAGGACAGAATTAGGATATTTACAGCCTCTAGATGTTATTGAAATACAACATCCCAAAGTCCCAGAAGATCTAACTAAGGGTGAGAGATGCCGAGAGCTCTAATGCATGAACATCTGGAGAGCCACAGGTTTCCATAGCTACATTACAAGGATGGGAGATGTCTTGAAATCTTCAGCTACTATGGAACAAAAACCCTGAAAAAAAACTCATTTCACAGAACATTTAGTTTGGGAGATTCGTAGAGCTTTGTATCCTGAAGGGTCAAATGAGGGAACCCAAGCATTCTGCATCATAGTTCATAGATATGCACATTTAAAGATTAGACTGTATTGCAAACAAGAATCACAAACAAATGAAAAATGAAGGGTTTATTGCAGCTTTCCAGAACCTGGTGTTCTGCAGATGTATCAGATACTGAGGGTTATAAACTCTGTCTAAGGATAATGAATTTGCAAGCTAGGGATTATGGGAGATGAAGTTCAATACATATGAAGGGCCCCAGGCTAAGGTCTATTGCACAGAGAGAAATTACTAAACATAGTATATAATATATTTTTTTAAAATTATGGCAACTATGTAGGAAGCAATATTTTCAGTTGCATGGAGATTTTCTTCAGGAATTGCATACACTTGTGAAGCATTTTCACAGGCAGTCACCTATCCAGAGCATTTTAGTGTAATCATTATTAAACAATATTTTTTTCAGATTTTTTCTTTATTTTTAGTTGAGCTTATAATTATAAAATCTGTGTTATTAAATTTGCCGGCAAGATAGTGCAACACTCAAACATAAGGATAACATTGCTTTGGTACATTAGGTTAGCAAAATGATTACTGTGGCCAATTTGAAGCATTTTTGTGCTGACACAGTTCCACTGGGTTTATGTTGTAAAAATTGGAGCATTTCTGCCTCTTCTTACTTTATGCTATCCTCCAAGTCCAGAATGGAAAAAAACACAGTACTTCTGGAGAGTTCTTAGTTCTTACTGCCAACATTGAAGCTAGGGGTTAATTTTTAAGTGTTATGCCCTGTCAAATATATGCTGGGATTCTGGCAGAATATTTCTGATGGGCTTAGTTTTTTCATCCTCAGTGAACTACTGTGCATTAATAATTCTGTTCTCCATTACATGGATCTGAAAACCTTTTAAAGTGATACAATACCACTATATCGTATATTGAATTAGTAAACAGGATAGATATTAAAAGACAAACATATTAGATAGACATCAAGTACACATCTCAACTTGTGTACAGCTAGTAAATAATCTAGTGAGTAATGGTAAAAAAAACTATATGTTTATCTGTAGGGTATTAAAACAAACCATTGAGGGCTATAGGTCATGATATAGGTCATGGCTAAAGGTAACAAAGGTCATGGCTAAAGGTAACAAAGGTAAAGGTAAAAGTCAGAAACTGGGATACTGTGAATTTGAGTCCTGCTTTAGGCACAAAGCCACCTGGGTGATTTGGGGCCATCACTCTCTAAGCTCTAGGAAGAAGTCAGTGGCAAACAAACTTCCAAAAATTTTGCTAAGGAACTGTATGGATTTGTCCAAGCAGTTGCTAGGAGTCAAGAATGGCTTGAAGACACTAAACAAACAAACAAATAAATAAGCCATTAACTTTATTTCATTGTACTTCATGAAACTTTTCCTTCTCTTCCTGTTCTGGAACAGGAATGGTCCACATGTAGCCTTTGACTAATGTTATGGAGCCTCAGCCTAATTTGAAAATATTTATTTGGGGAAAATAATCTGGCTATTGTCCAGAAGCCTGTTATCTGAGAAGGAAGATATTACAAGAAAGAGAAGTTATATAGGATCCATTTTAAATGTCCATATACAGTCACCAAACCCTGAAGCAGGTATTTCTAAGGGTCATAAACAGTATATCCGGTTTTAATAATCTAAAAATATTTACATCCAGTTTTAAAAACGTATCTGTCATGAGTACTGATGGCGAGCAGGAGGGGGCCTCTATCCAGGGGGGAAAACGCATGCATAGTACTGAGGAATTAAGCAGCCATTCAAAGAGACACAGATCAGACCTGCCTTAACTTTTGGGGCTTATCTGTCTGGGTTTTTCCCACGCTTCTTCAGTTTGTTAGGATTCTGTTTTATGTAGCTGTAATAAACACTAGAGACCTACTCCTCGTCTCAGCGTGATTTCTGACTGTTAGGACAATATCCAAGTACAGAGATAAATTGGACTTCATAAAATGAACTGTCATTATATGGTGAGATGCTGCATCACACACTTGCAATTCTTTTAAAAACCATTCTCTATCATGTACTTCCCATTCTGATTTCAGAAGAATTAATTTGAAACAAAAACCATAAATTGTTTATGATATTGTATCACATGAGCTTTTTCAAATCTATGGAACTAGTCCTGAAAGATACTGGTAAAGCTTTATTGCATCAACTGACTTATTTAAGATTTGGAAAAGGAGAGAAAGGCCAGTTATTAAATAATTTTCTGGAAATGCACAACAGTGGACTAAATTGCTGGATGTTCTATCAATGGGATTTCAGATTATTCTACTACGTTATTTGAATATCAAAATACCACAGTGCTTCAGCCAGAGTTAATATATTTGTTAATAGCTAAAAACATATGATAAGTTATTGGAAGAGAATTCAAGCACAGCTTGTTTAAGATGATATTTTAAAAAGCAACATATTGCTATAATACCTAAATGACCTTATAATCAGTAATCTTTTGGAACAATAATTTCCCACACATAGTAACATAGTACAACTGGGTATACCTGTGCAAGTGCACGAGGATTGGCATTCTTTACCAAAAATAATTTCATTTGATTTGATTCCAATAAATTGTCAAATTGAAGCCCACTGGCAATACTGTAGTTTTCAGTGGAAATGCTCTGAATATATATACACATACACATACAGACGTACACATATTTTTCATTCATTCTACAGTCTGCATGTTGAATATTTGATACTGCTTCTGATGATGATTGTAATTTTTCTCTGTTTAGTCTAAGAAAATAAACCCAGCAGTTCATCCAGGCATCTTCATTAGTCTTATGGATTATGTTTTGTTATCTGCCATTCATCGAAGGAAAAGCTGCATCAATTTAGGTTTTCTCTGCTACAACAAAGGATGTTTGCTTTTAACAGCTCTAACTGAAGTAATAGTCAAGAAATGTGATTACTTTCACTGAATCCCTAAAATAGAATGAAAAATAAAAGATACTTACCTTGGGTGCAGCTTCATGATGCCATCAAATTTTAAGTTAACTTCTTAATGTGCAAAAAGTATGGATTATCCCCCCCACCCCATCCTACAAATGAGTCATTGCTCAAGGCCCTGCTATGAACTCTTCAACTCCAATGTTCACACTGTGGATTACAGCATGTGACTCCTGCATAGCTTTCAAATTAAGTTTAGCTTTTGCCTATCTTTTCTCCTGGAAAAACAAAGGTCTTCTCCCATCCTGGATTGGAGACGTTTAATACAGAAAAAATAAAAATAAAAATGGAGAAGTGGTAGGGTAGAATCAGTTTGTCAAAATCAAATGCTTATTCCTAGCTATTGCTACTGATAAGAGATCCTGAATTTATTAACCTCATTTAGGGATATCTGAGGATCTGAATTCCATAGCTGTTGGGAAATGCCTTGTTTCCTGAAATATACAAAGAAACCCATTTTCTCTTGCTGAGCCTGTGCTTTGGATTACCCTCACCCCAGAAATTCAAATAGCTTTATTGACTTTTTGGTAAATGACTGAAAATGCAGCTATTTAGGAGAATGTTTCAGTTATGAAGTATCTGCATCAACAATTTTCTTTTCTTTACCACAAAAGTTTTCATGCATTCTGTCGTATTTGGGATTTTTTATTATTATTTATTTTTTAAGAAGAAATGATAAATAAAAAAAAATAAAAAAATTTTTTCAAAAGATTAATATCGTGAAAGATCAACACTTTAAAATCCCACTGCTTTTTAATTTGGGAAAAATGAAACGCTCTGGTTGCACTATGCCCCAATTTATCGAATATGTGGAAAGATATTGCTAGCAACCGGCTGCATTACTTTCATTAGCAATTCTCATTCAGAAATGTGTGATATAACCTAAAGTTCCAACTTGGATAGAATTCTAAAATATTCTATAAATAAGCCATATTTTTTTAGCTGCTATATATTTTCATCTCACATTTTCATATTTATGAAATCAGAGTTTATATGATTTCCTTCTAATAAGATAACTTACAATGTGGCTATAACAAATATTTTTGGATTTTTATTCCTAAACAGGTTAAAAAATTCAGTTCCATACTATATAGCAAATTTTCGTATGTGTATCCATCCATACACACACATGAGCAAATGAACACATGCACTGTACGTTCAACTGAATTAGCTCTCAAATAAGCCAATACAGGATTACAACTGTACTTAATATGCTTCACATCAAATATGAATGATGTTCTGTTGATTTAAATGAGAACTAAGTTCAACAAAAATAGATTTAATCTAATTCATAACCTTATTTTAAAATTCATGAAGCAAAACATATTCTCTGTAGGATTATATACATAGGTCATGAATGAAATAAGGATATTATATAATATTTATTATATTATATTACCATTGTGATTACTTGTAATATGTACTTTAATAGAGTAAAAAATAAATACTTTAAAAATATTTTAATTGATAAAAATTCAACCCTCCAATTTAAAATAAAGAATGTACTATTTTTTAAAAAGAAAATGATGCTGCCCATTTTGGCAAAACAAAGTATGAATATTACATTGCTGGGATGTAAGTATTGCTAAAAAAGCTAAGTAATATCTTGAGTCAAAAAGACTTTGAGAAGAAATATATTCCTACTCATAAGCAATTTATGATCTGAGGAGAAATATGGTAACAATCTTATCACTGACAATTTGTATTAAGTTCTGTGGGTGCCTTATAGATCGTACTGTTATTGTATGAATCCCAAAACAGGGAGCTGCAAACAGTAAGCTTCCTGTCTTATTTCTGAATACCTTCTGAGAAATGATAAACACATGCGCACATTTGAGAATTGAAAGTGAACCGGTGTTTTATCTCTATCATTTTTTCCAACCTATTACACAAAAGCAGCAGTGTGTTCTTACACTAATTTGCAAGTTTATTCATACAGTCACTGTTGACCTAGCAGTGATTCCTGGTTTGCTATAAAGTAGTGGCCCCATGATTTTCTTTATTATAGCGCTGGGCCACGACTGGTTTACTAAATGGAACTAAGGATAGCATCAAACTCACACCTTCCCTTCCAGTGCCCTGTTTTCCCATTCCTAGTTTTTTCCAAACTGATTTTCTTGAGATATTATGAGAGATCCTTCAAAGGGACTCAGGAGTCATCAAAATCAAATATAATTTCTAATTTTTAATATTAAGTAGATTGCATTATTTAACACCTGTCCTTCAGTGACTCCAAATGTTGGAGATGGGGAGAGGGAAAGGAATCTTTCTCAAGTGTCCAAAATGTTTTGTAATATTCTGTGTCTTTTATTACAGTTGACAGTAGTTTGCCCCTGGAAGAAATTGAAATATTAATTAAATTTATTTCAATTAATATTGAAATATAAACTAAACCATGGGCTTTGGAAGGTTTTATATCCTTACATGCTGCTTATTAATATGGTTTCATGCCTTATTTTTTTGTACTGCTGATTTAGTGCCTTAAATAACTTTGAGAGTTATTTGTAACTCTGGTATTTAGCTAGATTAGAAATACAATTAATCAGTCAAAACATGCAGCTACTGACACTTTTTCAAAAATGAGGATCCTTTAAGCTCAAACCTACCTCGGCCCGCAACCCCAAATGCCTCAGAACATGATTCATATAAGATGCCGGATTTAAGAGATTTTAGAACTGTAGGCTCTAAACAATCTTACAAATCCTTGTTCCCTTAAGTTGTTGAGGTTAAAGACATCCTTCAAAATCTAACTGCAATTTCTCTGACTTTCCAAAAAGGAATTATTTTGGTTTTATTGTAAGGTTTAAGTCATTACAAATTCATATTGAGGAGAAACCCCAAATTAGTTTCATCTTTCCCTTCAACCCAAAACCATCAACATCCAGTGATATATGGAGTTACTAGAGGTAAAGTATGCAGATAGTTTTGTTCACATCTTCAAGTCATTGGGTATTTTGTCAGAAGCATACTCACAAATTTTATTTGAATTTTTCACATTGGGTGAAATGTTGAATATTTTTTTTCACAACTATCAAACAGATTGAAAACCTTTCCTCTTTCAAGTAATTGTAGATATGACTATTAATAGTATGTTAAAATCTGACATTTGATACACTAACATTCTTTCCTTGTGAAAGAGTCACCTACATGATATTATAGTTGCTGTTATTTTAAACTGTTGTGAGACGGTGAAGAATTGCTGCTGCTGTTGCTGCTCTTTTTATTTCTGCTGCCCACATTTCCTTTCTCCTCAGTTCCCCTAGAACTTTCTGACCTTAACAAGCCCAAGTGAGAAGTAGATCATGATATCTTCCCTTGGGATTTATCTGAAGCTTGGGAAACTAGGGAGTCTGCATATCCAGAAAGAACTGAAAGATAGATCTCACATGCATTCCTTCTCTTTGGTCACCTGGCAACAGAAGTCAGTACAGAATCTCATATCCACTTAGAAGAATTTCAATGAAAATTTTATATTTTGAGTACGGCAATTTTGAAAGCAAGCTCTGAGTCTTAACAAGAATGTGAGGATGCAGAAGACATATTTGGCAAAGCAGTATTCATGTTCTGAAAACTATTCTCTCTGAAAAAGAACCAAAATGTAATTAGGTATTTACAAGGAAGCTTCCTCAGCATTGAGAGGACACTTAAAGCCTCATAAAGAATATTCTTCATGATAGGTTTAAAGATCCAGCTGCTCCGATCCCAGAGAACCTCAACCAGTAGAGCAAAGCATAATAATTGGACAAATAATCTCATCTGGTCTGAAGATAATTCCTTAGTTACATAAGCAAGAGACAACTAGGGACACAGAAAGGTGACTTAAACAGGACCAGCTCCCTAAGGTTTCAGGTAAGAATTTTTTTCCAATCTTATCTGGGGATGCCAGGAACTTGGAACCATGTGCTCTATTGCTGAACCACCACTGATTATGTTAGCCAAGCGATATTGGCAGCAGCATTCTCACAAGCCATGCCAACTCTACCCATAGACACAACTGACTATTAATCTGCAATGAATCTAAAGTTCTCATTCCTATTTTGTAATCCATTAAGTGAATTAATGTTTAAAAGACTGTCGGTTCAGTTGAAGGTAATGTTGAAAATTATACATAATATAAGTTAATATTTGATTTTTTGCAGGATGGCATTGAATGGATAATATTGCATATTTTGCCAGATACAGAGCTATGCTCATTTCATGTTGGTGTCATGTGATTAGCAAAGGGGACAGAAAGAGGGAGGGAATTTAGTCATCACCTTATTTTTCTGACATACTCATATACACTTTCTCTTTTAATTCCTAGCCATATGCTCTGCTAGAGCATCTGTTAATGTATGGGCTTTAAAATGCACACATGCAAAAGTCTTTTTTTCCTTTTTAGATACATCGTATCCTTCAAAATTTCAGATCACACATAAGCTCTAGATTCTAGTTGATAACCATATTTTTATTCCATAACCTTTTAATTTTTTTTTATTTATATTTCAGTGTTCATTCAATGATTTATACTTTTGCAATTATAAATTATTAGATATGAGCTAGTGTCTTATGTGTCTTACATTGCCAATTGTTTTCAACTGTTTACCCTATCCTCCTCCTCCTCCTCATCATCATCCTATTATGCTCTTATATGGCATAAAGGAAACAGTTGCAATACATAGGACAAAAAGAATATTCTTAGATTTAAATGACTTAATCCTGAAGAAACAGATTGTAATAGCATTCAGTAGTTCACTACAGTGGGCTACTCTGTGGGACCTTAGACTTGGGAGGAGTAATATGAGAATTCTTTACACATGTAGGTGCTTTTCATGTGATCCCTGACAACAAGCCTGATCATGTAGAATTTGTAACCTTGTTGCCTGTATCACAAGTTATGTGAAAATACTGTATGCAGGTAAAAGAAGGGTCACTTTCCTTTCTAACTGCACATGGTTGCATACATCCTTTATGAGAGAGAAACAAAATATTTGTAAATCATATGTCCAGGAATAACTTAAGGGTAACCCATGAACTATAAGTAAATAAGCGAGAATTTCTTAATTGTATTGTTGTACCTAATCTCCAGCCTAGTATCCTACAATCTTTGCAATCAAATTACTTGCTGGCTGGAGAATTCTGGGATTTGAGGTCCACACATCTTAAAGTTCTCAAGGTTAAGAAACACTGGCCTAGAGGCACTAAGTGTATGACTTTGGGAAAGGCATTATTCAGGGTCCCACAGACCAGATGGGCCAGACTTTTGACTTCTCTGACTTACAAATCTGATTTACCAGTATCTTATGGATACTGATTCTTTATGGGTCTGGAAAGCCAAATATTTCTATACAAAGCTTGTGTATTCCTGCAATCTAGAAATTTCATCATGTATTACTGTGTCTTAATTTTTTAAATTAAGTAGGTCCTATGGGTTCCTATCACAACTCTGCTACAAAGTGCAAGTTTCCAAGATAATTTTAGCTTTGGAAAGATACCCTGGCTTGTAAAATCAGGTTCAGTGCCCCAAAAAGCCAGGTTCCAATCTGGCTTTTAATTCTTTGACAGACTTTCCACTGACATCCAGGACAGCTTGGCTGAACAAAAGCTGCCAGTCTGAGTCTCCACCTCACCAGTGCAGCTCAGTAGGGGGTATTTTAATTCAGTGGCTCCTTTGCTAATTGAACAAACTGAAACCCTTAATGAGGCATAGGCAAGATGAGTGTAGTACAGTTACAAGGACACCATTCATTTTTTTTTAAGAGGACCACAGTTTGAAATCCCTTTGCATTGATGTTCTCCACCCCCACTGCACCCCACTCTACTCAAAACAGTTGGTCTATGTAATCATTCTCCCATCACCTTTGGATGCTATTAAATAGGGCATGGCATCAGGACTGAACTTTTCCTCTTTTTCAGAATTCCAGAATGATCCTGACTGACACATCCGTGTTATAGCACTATATTATCCTCCTTTCTAGTACTAATTTCATGCACCAGAACACAGGGTGAGCCTGGGCTATGTGGTTGCTCAGTATGCTAGGTCAAGGTGGCAGAATTTAATCTTGCAAAGCCCACCCAATCAAGGCATACCAGCTGCTCTGTCTAAGTAAATCAGATAACAGTAAGAGATCTAAAGAGGGAAAGAGACAGGAGTGAGTGAGACCGTTCCATCTGCTCAAGCCCACACCACCAATCTGAAGTACACTGATAATGCAACAATATTAAAATATAATTAAAGCCAGTTGATTCTGGGTCCTTTTTCTTATTATGGTCCCCCCCCCCCTTTTCTCTTCTTCTGTGGCTTTTTTGAAAACACACACACACAGATTGCTGGTAGGGATACAGCAGGAACTGAAAGGAAGTTCAAATGCAGGTCAGCATGCAGTCTAACAGGACTAAGACTTCTGCCTCTTTGGCTTAAATTAGAAGAACATTAAAAATCAATGTACTGTGATGCAAAATCACAGGTTGGAGCCTGATACAGAAGCATTGTGTAGCAAAAAGCACTGGGTGTGGTCTTCCATAGCTGGTGAATTTCTGAAAACAATGGCAGAAGCTTGGGAAAATGAAGTTAGAAGGACAACTTCCCCATTTTTTTGTTTTTAAAATGTTGTATTACCACATGCAATGGACTGGGATATTTCAACTGGGATGAAATTATTCAAGCCATTTATAATGCTGAAATGTTCAAAGAAATGTGTTTCATACTATGATTAAAATGGTAGTAATATTAATTAATGTATTTTTTTTAAAGTGTATCTGATATTCTTTCACATCAAAGGAAAAAAAAATTCTATTCAAATCAGAGAACAGCAACTAATGCAAATACCACTACATATGCAAAGTCATAAACACCAGAAATGGCCAACGGTAATAGAATCTCAACATTAAAAATCAAATATCTAACTGCATTGCCCAAGTATCTCAGAATGTCAGTATAGTATAGCAAGATGCTGTTGAAAATTTTCAAAGTTTAGAAAAACCATACAGGAGGATTTAAAAAAAAGACTTTTAATAAATTAATTTGGAAAAATGTGTTCTAAAACTCTGGATTGTTTTATCAAGAAGGCTGACATTTTGGAGGTATAACCCTGCCACATTAGGAAAAAAAAAATACTAGCTATAAAAATGGCATTTAACACTGTCCATATTTGTCACAAGCCAGCTAATGATGAGAAATTTAAGAACATAGCTGACAGTCTGCCCTTCAGTCATACGGAGAATGCCAACTATATATCGCCAGAAGCAATAACACACCAACTCCTTCCAGAATAATTTATTCCAAGTCTTAATGTCAGACATTAAAGTTTCTAAGAGTGCAGCATTACACCCACTTACCTAGGAATAAGCTGCATTGAATTCAGTGGGCTTTACTTTGGGGGAAGCAAAGAATTCAGCTGAAAGAAGCAATATCATCATAGCATGTTAGTGTAAAATAATGTTTCCCCAGAAAATGGCACTGTCAGAAGTAAATCTATTCTTCCATTCATCTAGAAAGCCTCTCAAACTATACATAGAATAATGTTCTATCCATTCATCCATCTTTCTACCTTTCCATCTTTCTGTTATGTTTGAATGGAAAAGATGCTAAAGTGAGCCTGTCTGCCTTTTCTCACTTGAAATGGCATTGAGACTTTAGATACAATGTTTGTAAAAACTAAAATTTTTAGTGTGCAGATGATATGTATCACATTTATCTCTTTGCGCATAATTTGAGAGGCTTAAATATGTCAGGGCACAAATGTCACATTGTCGCACTATTCATAGGATGTTCCTTATCAAATGCCACCAAAGATGTTTCCAGAAAGGGTTTATTGAGCATTCAGTAATTATTCATTATTGAATAAGATCTTGGTCATGCTCTTTTTTCCTGGGATGCAGAATACAATATTTTCCTTCTCCAATTGTCCAGGATCTCCTTATCATTTGTCCATCTTTTGTTCCAAATCACAGGAAAACCATTAAGGAAGACAAGATTGAATAGCTTTTGAGTGGTTGTTTTTGGAGCCATTTATTTAAAAGCATCTTGGTATCCAATTTGTCTTCCACAACATAGAAGACATTCCTTTGATGCTATTTGATTGGGGGAGGGGGGAAACTTTCTTGAAAATAATTTCTCCCGCATATGTATAAAGGACAGTTTCATGTGGAGGAAGGATCATGGCAGCTCACGATAAACAGATGCTTTTAACAAACTAAAAATGGTGAACATTTACTAATAGCAACATTCAGCCAAAATAGATATCAAAGATTAAAAGGAGCAAGGAAAAAACAGTCCTTCCAACATGATCTTCCTCTGCAAAGCACTTCTCTTCCATCTCTCTGCTATTGTTGAATACCCTGGATTCAAAGACTCTGAGTTATTTATTACCACTTATCATGTATCTCTTTTTTTTTTTTTAAAGTAAGATTTTAGCACAGATACTATTTTTGCATCAGCTCAGTTTCTGCAGCTAGTTCTGTCATGTATTAAAATCCAAAGCAATTTGTTAAAGAGACAGGTATGTAGGCTCTTTCATCTGATACTACAGTGACACTTCGACCAGGAACGTCTCAAAGATTGCTTGGCAGTAGTACAAAGTAGGTACACCTGGAGCTAAAAAAAGAAGTTCAACTCATTCAGAAATGACGTCAAGCAAAAGAAAACGGATCCTCTGGTAGAAAAAAAGTGAAATTATGTGTGAATTAGATCATCAATTTCCTTGGCTGTGGGCCAGAAAAATAAAAACTCTCACTTGAGCAGCCGCCCCATAGATGCAAACAGAAAGGGGGATACAGCAGAAACAACTCCAAAATGCCTTTCTGGAGGTAACAGAGCTCAGAGCTTACATAAAAGCATAATATGACTTCAGGATAGCAGAATCCAGAAGGAATCTAGGAGGTTTAATGCTGTTAGGGAACCAGACATACCAGACAGTGAAGAAATTAAACAGTTGCAAAATGAATTATTGATTCATTTGTCTGTAGGATTCTTATCAGAATATGTCTACATTCTTATGTAAGGAAAGATAATTTCACTGGGTAGGAAAAAAAAAATCTCCTACTGGGTTAGGAGATGTTAGTTTTTACAAACACAAATTTTTAGTTTGTATTGGTTTTCCCATAATTTAAATGCATGGAGATTCCTCATATGAATGAAGTCAAAGGTCCTGGTCTTCTCCCTTACATTACACCAGAAAAACACTAAATAGGGCACAGTTTTAGAAGTACGCTACTCCAGCATTCAATTTAAATCACATATTCTAGGGGAAAAAATGACCTGCAAAATCAAAAGTTCACATCTGGAGACTGAAAACTGCAGACAAATAATGACAACAACCCTGCTTTCAACAAAGGCAGGAAAGCTCATTACAACTTAATGAAAAAATAAATGTCTCCCTTTTGTAGATTTCAGTTTTGTTTTAATTATTGACCACTCTAATTATTACCAAACCAATCTCCAAATGGCTTGAACTGTGCATAATGGATTCTAGAAATCCCTTTCCAAACCTGCAAATGTTGATTTAGTTGGCCATGGCTTTCTCTATGACAGCACTGACAGAAGAGAAATAAATGTGGCTGAGAGCATGTCGAGCAGATCAGAATGAACCTGATGAACTTTTGGTGCCAACAAGTTGAATATATATTCACACTTTCCTGATTGTTTTCCTTTAGAGTACTGATCACTTAGCAGTGCCCCCTTCCACAAACCCACATACAACTCATTTAATTTTTTCTACAGTCAATGACCAAACCCAACATACTGGAAAGCAGGAAAAAACATCACAGATAACCAAAAGGTATAGGCAAATACATTCATAGAAAATATTGAAGTTACTCAAATTGCTAAGCAATTGAACTTGCCTTTGTTTCAACTTAGACCAAGCTCTACCAGGTGACAACCCCATGCCCCTCCTTGGGGACCTTAACCAACCAGAAGGGACATATAACTGAGACCCAGGTGGTTGCACTAATAGCCTCAAGAGTCCTGTCCACTTCTTCTGGACTAATATGATCAAACTATCATCCCAGATGTCTCTTTGCTGTTGATTCCAGGGCATTGAAGCTTGGAAGGATATGTCCAAACTTTTAAAGACCTTTATCTTTAAATATTGGGTCAATTCTAAAAACATTAATATTAAAGGAACACTGAATAACAGTCCTTATTCTAACCCCTAACTCACATATATTATTGACCCAACCCACCTAAAAATTGGCAGTATCTAACTCCCATTACAAGAAGCTGGCTTGAACACATCATGCTCATGATTTAATGAAACAAAGATATCAGCATATATTTTGGACATGTGCATTGTCTGGACAGAGTTCCAGTATTTTGTCAGTACTTTGTAAAAATCAAAATCCAGTCAGATTTGATTGGCTTCTTAAATATTAATTTTGTCTGGCATTTGTCCTAGTTGTTGCAAAATATATATCTATAGGAACATCACCAAACCCTGAATTATATGAGTAATACTTTGTTGACTGGCAAGAAGACATACTGTAAGAATTTTACAGAAATTTCAGATATCACAAATTTGACAGCATATAATTTCTTCTAACCATTCAGGCCTAGATAGGAAAAGGAAGCCATCAGACTGATAACTATAAGCAAATACACCCAGAAAAGTGACTATCCTGAATCTCCATACACACTCACACACATACATGCACACACCTACCCACATAGAGATTATGATTATGCAGTGGCCTACTCTATATTGTTACAACTAAGTCGTTTGTTCACCTTTAAAAGCATAATATTGCCTTAATACATGCAGTACAGACAAGATGCACCCACCACCACTATTTCTACAATTCCTATGGATTTGGAGAATGGAGAGAAGCAATTCCCACTGAAATAAATAAATAAATAGGTGCAATAACGGATTCATGATAATTAGCTACTGAAGGTTCCTAGCCAAAGTACTGTCACCCAGTCTTTAAGCTAATAGAAAACTATATCGGCATGTCATTTGCTGTTCCCTATCATGCCACAGGAACAATGCCAGGAACTGGTGCTGCCTTTAATTACAGCATAAAGGATATGTTAAGGACAGGATCTGGTGGATTTCTTCAGCATTGTTTCCATCCCCTCCCAGCAAATGTCACCAACAAGGAGGACTGAGATTATGGATTAGGCAATTTTGACAGATGCCTAGAGCTAGACTTGGAGTTTTGAGCAAAAGGGGTTCAAAAGAGGCTAAGGACTACTCTTTGTTGTTGTTTATTCATGTAGTCACTTCCGACTCTTCGTGACTTCATGGACCAGCCCACGCCAGAGCTTCCTGTTGGTTGTCAACACCCCCAGCTCCCCCAGGGACGAGTCCGTCACCTCTAGAATATCATCCATCCATCTTGCCCTTGGTTGGCCCCTCTTCCTTTTGCCTTCCACTCTCCCTAGCATCAGCATCTTCTCCAGGGTGTCCTGTCCTCTCATTATGTGGCCAAAGTATTTCAGTTTTGCCTTTAATATCATTCCCTCAAGTGAGCAGTCTGGCTTGACTTCCTGGAGGATGGACTGGTTTGATCTTCTTGCAGTCCAAGGCACTCTCAGAATTTTCCTCCAACACCACAGTTCAAAAGCATCGATCTTCCTTCTCTCAGCCTTCCTTATGGTCCAGCTCTCACAGCCATATGTTACTACGGGGAACACCATTGCTTTAACTATGTGGACCTTTGTTGTCAGTGTGATGTCTCTGCTCTTAACTATTTTATCGAGATTGGTCATTGCTCTTCTCCCAAGGATTAAGCATCTTCTGATTTCCTGACTGCAGTCAGCATCTGCAGTAATCGTCGCACCTAGAAATACAAAGTCTTTCACTGCTTCTACATTTTCTCCCTCTATTTGCCAGTTATCAATCAAGCTGGTTGCCATAATCTTGGTTTTTTTGAGGTTTAGCTGCAAGCCAGCTTTTGCACTTTCTTCTTTCACCTTCATCATAAGGCTCCTCAGTTCCTCTTCGCTTTCAGCCATCAAAGTGGTATCATCTGCATATCTGAGACTGTTAATGTTTCTTCCAGCAATTTTAACTCCAGCCTTGGATTCCTCAAGGCCAGCATGTCGCATGATGTGTTCTGTGTACAAGTTGAATAGGTAGGGTGAGAGTATACAGCCCTGCCGTACTCCTTTCCCAATCTGAAACCAGTCCGTTGTTCCGTGGTCTGTTCTTACTGTTGCTACTTGGTCATTATACAGATTCTTCAGGAGGCATACAAGATGACTTGGTGTCCCCATACCACTAAGAACTTGCCACAATTTGTTATGGTCCACACAGTCAAAGGCTTTAGAATACTCAATAAAACAGAAAGAGATGTTTTTCTGAAACTCCCTGGCTTTTTCCATTATCCAGCGGATATTGACAATTTGGTCCCTAGTTCCTCTGCCTTTTCTAAACCCAGCTTGTACATCTGGCAATTCTCGCTCCATGAATTGCTGAAGTCTACCTTGCAGGATCTTGAGCATTACCTTACTGGCATGTGAAATGAGTGCCACTGTTCGACAGTTTGAACATTCTTTAGTGTTTCCCTTTTTTGGTATGGGGATATAAGTTGATTTTTTCCAGTCTGATGGCCATTCTTGTGTTTTCCAAATTTGCTGGCATATAGCATGCATTACCTTGACAGCATCATCTTGCAAGATTTTGAACAGTTCAGCTGGGATGCCGTCATCTCCTGCTGCCTTGTTATTAGCAATGCTTCTTAAGGCCCATTCAACCTCACTCTTCAGGATGTCTGGCTCTAGCTCACTGACCACATCGTCAAAGCTGTCCCCGATATTGTTCTCCTTCCTATACAGGTCTTCTGTATATTCTTGCCACCTTTTCTTGATCTCTTCTTCTTCTGTTAGGTCCTTGCCATCTTTGTTTTTGATCATACCCATTTTGGCCTGGAATTTACCTCCAATGTTTCTAATTTTCTGGAAGAGGTCTCTTGTCCTTCCTATTCTATTGTCTTCTTCCACTTCTGCACATTGCTTGTTTAAAAATAATTCCTTATCTCTTCTGGCTAACCTCTGGAATTTTGCATTTAATTGGGCATATCTCCCCCTATCACTGTTGCCTTTTGCTTTCCTTCTTTCTTGGGCTACTTGTAGTGTCTCAGCAGACAGCCATTTTGCCTTCTTGGTTTTCTCTTTCTTTGGGATGTATTTTGTTGCCACCTCCTGAACAATGTTGCGAACTTCTGTCCATAGTTCTTCCGGGACCCTATCTACCAAGTCCCTTAAATCTATCCTTCACCTCCACTGCATATTCCTTAAGAATATTAGTGAGCTCATATCTAGATGATCTGTGGGTCTTCCCTAATCTCTTTAGTCTGATCCGAAATTATGCAATAAGAAGTTCGTGATCGGAACTACAGTCAGCTCCAGGTCTTGTTTTTATCGACTGTATAGATGTCCGCCACCTTTGGGTGCAAAAGTAGTCAATCTGATTTCGGTGTTGTCCATCTGGTGAAGTCCATGTATAAAGCTGTCTCTTAGGTTGTTGGAAGAGAGTGTTTGTTATGCAGAGTGAGTTGTCTTGGCAAAATTCTACCAGCCTATGTCCTGCTTCGTTTTGTTCTCCCAGGCCATGCTTACCTGTAATTCCAGGTGTCATTTGACTGCCCACGTTAGCATTCCAGTCTCCCGTGATGAAAATAACATCTCTTTTAGGCGTGTCGTCCAGTAGGTGTTGCAGATCCTCATAGAACTGCTCTACTTCAGCTTCTTCAGCATCTGTGGTTGAGGCGTATATTTGGATCACTGTGATGTTAGATGGCTTGCCCTGAATTCGAATTGAGATCATTCTATTGTTTTTTGGATTGTATCCAAGCACTGCTTTAGCCACTTTACTATTAATTATGAAGGCTACTCCATTTCTTCTGTGGTCCTCTTGTCCACAGTAGTAGATCTGGTGGTCATTTGATGTAAAGTGGCCCATTCCAGTCCATTTCAGTTCACTGATGCCCAGAATGTCTATCTTTAATCTTGACATCTCCCCAATAACCACATCCAATTTGCCCTGGCTCATAGATCTTACATTCCAGGTTCCAATGATGTGTTGATCCTTAGAACATCGGATTCGCCGTTCACCACCAGCACCGTCGGCCGCTAGCTGTCCTTTTGGCTTTGAGCTAGCTGCATCATCACGTCTGGGGCTAGTTGAATTCATCTTCTGTTCCTCCCCAGTAGCTTTTTGACCATCTTTCGACCTGGGGGTCTCATCTTCCGATGGTATACCGACATATCTCTTGCTGTACTGATCCATTGAGTTTTCACAGCAAGACTACTGGGGTGGGTTGCCATTACCTTCCCCAGGGATCGCATTTAGTCTGACCTCTCTGCCATTACCTTCCTATCTTGGGTGGCCCTTCACGGTTTAGCTCATGGCATCATTGAGGTGCTCAAGCTCCAGCACCATGACAAGGTAACAATCCTTTGCTGCAGAAGGACTACTCTAGAAGATCACTAAATCTATGTTATAAACCTATTAACTGACTATTTTGGATGGAGTTTTATCACTATTCCAGAAAAGCATTCAAGCTACATTCAAAGGGAAGCACACAGATGAGAGGTGTGGGGAGTACTGTGCCACGAAATAGAAGCATTTCTCTTTTTCTTACTTTATCCTGAATTCTCCTTGCTCCCGCTGCTGGTCAGCTGGTGTCCGGACTGATCCAGACTCCAATGTGGGGATCAGCTCAGAGACCTGGCAGGCACAGGGACACAGCTTGGTTTGAAAAGGCAAATTCTCCATCTGCCCAAAGCAGAACAGCCCTAGAAAATAGAGCCAAGGGACTAGGGGTAAGGGTATTTGCCCAAACCAGTAAAGTATCTGGGAAGTTTTGGACATCTTACCCCAGGGATCATCTGACTGACAATGGACTGCATCTCATTGTGTCCACAGCAATGCCTACATTGGAATAAAGGGGAAAATATTACTTTTACACTGGTAAAGCTAAGGATGATTAAGGTTATCTCAGGTATGGCTTGGGGATCAGATAAAGGCAACCTCATGAGAACACAGCAGATAAAAGAGGTTGCCAGGGCATGCTTCTGCCACACCTAGATGCAAGTGGGGAAAGATTATAAATCAGTGAGTAAAACCAAAATTGGAAGTCAGAAACCCTTGTGATCACACTATGTTTTAATTTTATAACACAAAAATGCCACAAGGTAGAGAGGAAAACTGGGATCTCTTTGGTCATCATTTTCTGTTGATGCAACTGTCACCATCTCACCAAATGCCTCATCTGTCTTTAATTTATTCAGCTTACTAAATGCAATGATCCTTCACAAAGTGAATGTCTAACTTTAGCATTCACAATGAAAGACAATTTCCTTATTTGTATGAGGCTGAGGCTTCACTATCTTGTTTTTCCTTCATTGCAATGTGAAGCGCTTCCTCCCTCATCTTTCTCTGAAGAAAGAACAGAAGTATTTTCTTGTAAATTTGCCCCTCAAGCTAAAACAATGACCATGCATCTATATCTAGGTTTAAAGCATTAACATCTCTCACTGAAGCAGACTATTAGTCACTCTTGCAAGTATTTTGCTATTTCTTTAGCACTTAATATTGACTACACAAAGGGCCAAGTCTATAAAAAGTCCTACTGAATGTAAGGTACCCTGTTTGTGGAATTATTTTATTTATTTACAAGATTTACAGTATATGGCCGTCTATCTCATATAATGATTCTGGGTGGCTCAAACAATCCATAAAAACATGGCTAAAAACAAAAGTACCCTTCCCCCCAGGCACAAGACCAAACATCCCCCCAGCTCAATCCGCCATCCTAGCCCAATACTTGGGGGAAGAGCCAGGTCTTCACAGCCCTCCAGAAGGCTAAAAGGGTAGGGATCCCCCAGATCTCAAGTGGGAGGCTGATCCAAAGGATTGGGGTGGTCACCAAGAAGGCATGCCTCTGAGATCCCATCAGGTGAAAGCATTTAAGGAAGGGGACCTGGAGCACACCCACCCTATCTAACCTGGTGGGATGGGAAAATATCCTCAGGGACAGGTGGTCCCACCGGTAACCTTGCCCTGTGCCATGTAGGGTTTTCAAGGTGATAACCAGCACCTTGAATTGCACCCAGAAAGCAACTGGAAGCCAGTGCAGCTCACACAGCAGTGGTGTTACTCAGGCGAGTAAGTTTACCTTCTCTACCACCAAGGGAAATAATTTCATTCCTGTTGTGTAGTCTTATTCCCTACATTTCATGCCCTTTCTCATCTTCAGATTTGAACACAATTCCTTCTTATCTGCACATTTAATCAACCAATTCTTATTTAAGTTCTCTTCCTTGGCAGCTCAAGAGCTTGTTTTTCCCTTTCCTCTAATCTGTTATACTTCCTATTTATCTGATGTATTATGAGCTGACCTGCACAAGGGTAGTTTCATTTAAGATTAAATGGCCAAGATGCATCTTGCAATGTATTAGAACCACTATAGTTCTATAGTGAAAACAGATAGATAGATGATAGATACTGTAATGATTGCCTACTCTAATAGACTCAGACTCACAAGCAGGAACTTAATGATATCTGATTTATTAAAGAATAGATGTATCGGCAACACTGGAACGGTGAACATGACATACCGCCCCCCAAAAAAACATTAAGGAGCAGCTTTGAGAGGATAAGCTAGATGAAAGCGGTGGACCAAAAGAGGAGATTGGACATCACGGGCAAACACCCATTCAGGGTGGGGAAAGTGCTTCCAGCGAATAAGGTACTGTAGAGTGCCATGTAGTCGGCGAGAATCAAGGACCTCCTTCACCTCAAAATGTTGTTGCCCGTCAATCATGATCGGTGCAGGAGGTGGGGGTTGTGGATGCCAGTGATCTGAGTGGGTGACAGGCTTGAGTAAGCTGCAATGAAAAACAGGATGTAAACATTTCAGATTGTGTGGCAAATCCAGTCTAAACGTGACAGGGTTCACAACTCCCACAATGGGAAAAGGTCCAACAAACTTAGGAGCCAACTTCTTCGAGGGCTGAGGGGACTTAATGAACTTGGTGGAAAGGTAGACCTTATCACCAACTTTAAAAGCAGGTTGAAGGGCTCGTCGCTTATCGGCGTGCAGTTTATAGGCAGATTGGGCATCAGCCAACGCCTGTTGAATCACTGGCCACAAATCAGCCAGTTGAGCAGCCCAATCAGAAGTGGAGCAGGGCTGTGTGGAGGGTCGAGGCAACTCAGGAATTGGAACAAAGTCCTGGCCAAACACAGTATGGAAAGGGGTGTACCCCGTGCTCTGATGGACGGCGTTGTTATAAGCCACCTCAGCAAAAGGTAGCAGATCAACCCAATTGTCCTGCTGATAGTTGACAAATGCCTGCAAAAATTGCTCCAGGGTCGAATTAAGAGCCTCCATAGATCCGTCAGTCTCCGGATGTGACGCAGTGGACAACGCCTGCTTGGTACCCACCAGCTTTAAAAATGCCCTCCAAAATTGGGAAGTGAACTGTGTTCCACGGTCCATGATCAAGCAGGAGGGGCTCCCGTGAATCTGGTAGATGTGGATTAGAAAAAGGCGGGCCAATTGCTGCGCAGACAGAATGGAAGCACATGGAATGAAATGGGCTTGCTTAGAAAAGTAGTCCTTTACCACCCAAATCACAGTCTTTCTCTGACTAGGAGGCAAATCCACAATGAAATCCATGGAAACCTCCTCCCAAGGACGGAAGGGGCTAGCCACCGGCTGCAGCAGCACTTGCGGCTTGCCCCCCTTCCGTTTAGACATGGCACAGACAGGACAAGAAGCAACATAACTTTTTACATCACGTCTCAATGTGGGCCACCAGAATTGGCAGTGCACCAGGTGCAAGGTTTTGACAAACCCAAAATGACCAGCCACTTTATCATCATGAGACCTAATCAAAATTTCCCTGCGCAAACTGTCAGGGACATAGAGGTGGTTTTGCTTCCAAGCAAAGCCTCTGTCAAATGTAACATTGTCTCTATTCGCTTGCAACCAAGTGTCAGATTTCAGCTCTAGCAGAAACTGTTGTTGCAATTGCGAGGGAATTGGTGTCCTTCCCCCAGCCGGTGAAACTGAAGCTGGGGGCAGCTGTGGACAAGTCTGACTGCATGTGACAGCTTGCAACCCCAATTGGGGTGCTGTCCACACTGTACCCACAACGTCAGGTGTCTGGACCGAATCCAGGGGCAGGCGGGAAAGCGCATCAGCCAGGAAGTTTTTCTTGCCCGGAATGAACTTCAACTTAAAGTCAAAGCGACTGAAAAATTGAGCCCAGCGGATCTGCTTAGGACTGAGCTTACGGGGCGTGCTGAGTGCTTCCAAATTTTTATGGTCAGTCCAAACTTCAAAAGGACATTTAGCCCCCTCTAAGAGGTGGTGCCATGCCTCCAAAGCATCCTTGACTGCAAAAGCTTCTTTTTCCCAAACATGCCATCGCCTTTCCATCTCAGAAAATTTCTGGGACAGATACGCACAGGGCTTCAGGCAGCCACCAGCATCCGCTTGCAGCAAGAGCGCTCCAATTGAGAAATCGGAAGCATCCACTTGAAGCACAAAGGGTTTAGTGGGATCAGGGTGTTGAAGAATGGGTTCAGCAGCGAACAGGCTTTTGAGTTTGTCGAAAGCCAACTGGCATTCAGGTGTCCAATTTAGCAATGCCCCCAGGTTCTTCACCTTGTGTGTGTCCCCCAACCCCTTTGTACGTAACAAATCAGTGAGAGGCAATGCAATTTCTGCAAACCCCTGGATGAATTGGCGGTAATAGTTGGAAAATCCAAGAAAACTTTGGAGCTGCCTGTGGGTACGCGGACGCTCCCACCCCAAAATAGCTTGAATCTTCGCAGGATCCATTTCAATGCCCTTGTCAGAGATCCTGTACCCCAGGTAGTCAAGCTGAGCCTGATGAAATTCACACTTAGAAAGTTTAGCATAAAGCTCAGCCTTTCTCAGTTTGCTAAGCACCTGTTTCACCAAGCGCTCATGTTCCTCCTCCATTTCAGTATAAATCAAAACATCATCCAAATAGACCAGTACACCCTTGAACAAATATTCATGTAACACTTCATTGATCAATTGCATGAACACCCCTGGTGCCCCCGCCAACCCAAAAGGCAAAACCTTGTACTGAAAAGAACCCAGAGGACAATTGAAACCAGTCTTCCATTCGTCCCCTCCCATATGTGGATGCGGAAATAGGCTTCCCGCAAATCCAGCTTAGAGAAGATTTTCCCCTTAGCCAGATGTGCTAACATGTCTTTTATTATTGGCAGAGGATATTTGTTTAATATCGAGACCACATTTAATCCACGGTAATCTGTACAAAGTCTCAATGTCCCATCCTTCTTCGCTCAAAACAAGATGGGGGCGCCCACTGGCGAATTTGCTGGTTCAATAAAACCCCTGGCCAAGTTTTTGTCCACAAACTCCCGCAACGCCGCCAGTTCCTTTTGTGTCATGGCATAGATTTTTGGTTTGGGCAGTTGCGCATCGGGGACCAACTCTATCGCACAGTCAGTTTTTTGATGAGGTGGAAGTTGGTCCGCTTCCTTCTCACCAAACACATCCACAAAGCTTTGGTATTGCTCCAGCAAGCCCTCCAGTGGGGTGACAGCGAAATGCGGGGTTGCTGCCGCCGCCCTCCCCACTGCAGCCTTCGGAGCGTCATCCTCCCCAGGGGCTTGATAGAAACCATCCCCAAAAGTCAAAGTCCTGTGCACCCAATGTATATATGGGTTTTGTTGGACCAAATGACTAAGGGACCCCCCACAGGCACCACCACAAACGGCAGCCCCTCATGGTGGCTGCCCATTTGCAACGCCACCATGCCCGTGAAATGGGTGACTGGCTTCCCCCCCGCAGTAGAACCATCCAGCTGGGTGAAAATCATGGGACGTTGTAGTGGAAAGCTGGGCAACTCCAAAGCAGCCACCACATCAGGGTGCATCAAGCAATGCGAACACCCTGAATTGATCAATGCCCAAACTTCAATGGTTCTTGTGCGGGAGCCTAACTTCACTTTAACGGTCAGTGTGGGATAGTTGCCACTCACTGAAACATGTTCGTGCCCCTCCTCCACCACCTGCCCAGAGGCGCTCTTTAAAGCAGGTGGCTGGCGTTTCCCGCCGGCTGGAGTAGATCGGGCTCCCCCTTGCCCCCGAAGTAAGGAATCTCCTCCACTTCAGTTTCAGCCATGGCTGCCTTCATTTTCCTGGGTAGAGACGGAGATTTCCCCGATGGCTTCCCCGGATGATCATCGGTCTTTCCCTTCGGGCACGCCGCCTCTCAGTGACCTTCCTTCCCACATCGGAGGCATTGCCCTTTCACATAGCGGCACTCCCTCTCCTCTTCCCAGGCACGTTGACCGGACTTTCCAGTGGGCGCAGCAGTGCAGGAACCCTTGCTGAGCCCAGCATATCTCATCACCTTCCTGTGAGCGAAGGTCTCATGGGCATGCTCAGCCTTCCCTGCTAGCTGTATCCATTCATATAGGGTATCTGGGTCATCCCTGCCGAGCGACCACCTCAGGACCTCCATATTCAGACCATCCTTAAAAAGTTCTATTAATGTGGATTGGGACCAATCCTCAACCTTCCCAGCCAGAGCCTTAAATTCCAGAGCGTAGTCTGCCACCAATCGTGGCCCCTGGCACAGCTCCCTCAGTGCCCGTTTTGCTCTTTCTTTAGCTAACGGGTCTTCAAAGTGTAGTTTCAACACCCACAGGAATTCTTCAAACTCCTCCAGCTCAGGGGCATCCGATTGACATAACTGCACATACCAATCGGCTGCCCACCCCTTGAGCCTAGTGACAATGGCATTAATCTTGGCTCTTTCTGAACGGAAAAATTGCTCCCACTCATCCATATAACTCCTTGCATTGGTAAGGAAGAACAATAGCTTAGTTGGATCTCCATCAAATTTAATGGTAAAGTCCTTAACCCCCACTCCGGGTGGTCCCTTCGCCACAGCTGGGCAGTCAAGCTTTCTTGTAGCTCCCAGGGATCTCCGCTCTCAAGGAGGGGACCTTGAAATCCTCACCCTCAGCGCTCTTGCTTCCTCTCTGTGCCGGGTCCTACTCCTTTCCTCCGGGGAAGTTGGGGGCAAAGAAGGAGTCGAATGCCTAGTACTAGACTCCTCTCTCCTCCTCTCCCGGGGACCCCAGTCCATGGACATTTTCCGAAACATAAATTCTAGTGACTCCAATTTGGCCTCCACCAGTCTTATATGGTCAGGGGTTTGGGAATCCTCCTTTCCCTCTTGCCTCACCACAGTTGGGGAACTCGGGTATCGCTGCTTCCAAGACGTTTTGGACGTCCCTGGTAGGGATCCCTGTGTCCCATCCCATGTGGTCAGCTCGCCTGGCGACTCACCGGTCGGTTCAGGGGCTCTTTTACCTCCAACCTCCTCTTCTCTTAGGCTGGAACTCAACCCCTCTCGAACTTCTGAAAGCTCTCGAGGAGGGACCCTCTCCATTCTTATCACTGTGGAGTCGGGTTCCCCCTCACTTGATTCCTCGCTTTCCGTGGTTTGGGGATTTGGTTTGTTCATCGCTAGCACTTCTCCCTCACAAAATAAATCTGGAAAGGGGCTAACAGTAAATTTTTAGATTCTCAGCTTTATGTAATGATTGCCTGCTCTAATAGACTCAGACTCACAAGCAGGGACTTAATGATATCTGATTTATTAAAGAATAGTATGCAAATACAGAGAAAGCTGAGAATGAGTAAAAGCGCGCCAAATACAAACTAAAAAACCCTCGGCTCAAACGTAATTCCTCCCCTTGCCCTGCCGTTGCAAACTCCCCCCCCCCCCCAGGTGCTGGTAACCATTTCTGCTGATGTCCTGGGAAAGGAACCTTGAACACACGAGATAACCCAAACACATTCCAATCCAGCTACTAACATATAACAATCCCACGAGATGTAATCCTCTTCCCCTCCCAGACGAAACACGCATCAGCCAAATGACATGCGAAACGTTACGATGTATCGGCAACATTGGAACGGTGAACATGACAGACAGACAGTAGATTATAGATAGATAGACAGACAGACAGACATAAAAATCTGATATCATGCTTTTTTCATACTATCCAGAAAAACAAGGTCTCAAATGAACTTCATCAAGAATACTCTAGCTCTTAGGCTTGGAAAAATGATTGGTAATTGTAACTACAAGTTAACATCCAGATTTTCACTTGACATAAAATAGCTTCTCTTGAGCTACATGATTTAATCATGGCAGAACTAACAACACCCAACTTCATATGCACTTAAACTTTCAGCTTCTTATTTCTTTAAAGATACATGAAATGCACTATTCAGAACTTGGATACTGCCAATATTCTCATGTAGTTTCCATAATTCTTGGGGTGTATTATCTTCCATTTTAATGCACTAACTAGAACATCTAAGATTCTTACTAACACTTCTTTATGAAACAACCAAATGTGAGCTCTCACTTTAACCAGAAAGGCTGGATCAGAATGAAAAGAGATATTCCCATTTCCTTTAGACAGCAGGGTAGGATCACGGGGGGATAAAAAGAAGTACAGTGACTTCCTTGCTCACTATGAAGGTTGAGGATGTCCCATTATTTGTTTGTTTATTAATTCCCAGCAGGTATATTCTGCCATATTATTTAAAAAAAGAAGATTCACAAAAACAACCATAAACCCAGTAAAAAAACCCTCTTATTGACTATAATAAGAATAAGGTAAAGTCAAGTTAAAATAAAGAGAACAACCACATTATAGGATGTTAGTCTCCAAAAGCTTGCTGGACCAGATAAGTTTTAACAGCTTTCCTGAATATGACCAACTGGGACCATCTAGATCTCAGCATGGAGCTTGTTTCAAAGCTTCTGTTCGCCAGCAGAGAGGTTCTGCTTCCAAGCACCCACTTCCTTCACCTGCTGGGCTGAGAGTACCCATAATGTTCCCTCTTGAGCAGAATGAACAGGCCAGCCAGAGTCAATCCAGAAGAAGGCCCATGATTACTTTATAGGTACAGAATTTGGAACAGCATTATGCAAGCACAAAAACAGATTACTCCACTCTTTCAATTCATACCAGTTAAAGATGATTAGGATAGTTTAAAGAGCAACAGATCTTCAAGATGAATATCAGGGTTACCTCATGAACTTTGACAGAATGCTATAAAAGCCAGTGTGAACGAAACTAGTCCTACTGATGTCCAAGTCATCTTTCATCAGCCTTTAAGATGTGGATACAAATACAAATAGCAAAGGCATCTGTGGCAATTAGAGGATCTTATCACCATTTCGGTCTCTTCAGCAACAATGGTAACAAGCTCAACTACGCTATTTTTCCCCAGGCAAAATTAGAAATTCTGTAATATATGCTGAAACACCAAAAACTTCCCTATCACCAACAGTGAATGCATTATATAAAGCAATGAGCCAAGTCCTCCACTGTCCTGCCTGCAAAGCTAGAAGATTTTGTCAGCAGAGAATATTTAGTATCTATTTTTGTTCTTTTACAAACTATGATAACTTCAGTGACTCTTGTGAATTTTAGATTATCATTATCTTCATTCTCATTTGTTTTAATGTTTTATTTTCTACATGAACAAGTAATCCCTATTTTCCATCTGTCTCTTCTTCCTCTCATCTTCTGTATAAAATTCATGTTAAAGAAAATACATGGAATAAAATATTCCTACTACAGAGAAGAAATTCACACATTTGATATCTCTCTGGTGCATTGCAAAGGGCTGTGTACAACTCAGATAATCTGTTCAGATTTTTTAAATGTACTAATTTATAAAATGTAGTTATTTAGCACTGTACTCTGATTAAGAACAGGATAAGTAGTTCTTCAGCCCTCACAGGTTGGAATGCATTCTTGATCCAGTCGGGGGGGAATGAAGTACATGCTTTGTGTATCACTGAGGTAACCTATAATTCTTTGTCCAGTTTTTGATCTATAGCATGTCATTTGTCAGTAGAATGACATTACAAGAATGTCTCGAAATTCTGTGCAAGTAATATATGACAGAAGGTCCCCTCCATGAGCAGATAGTATTGCTTGTATATCTCAGATACTTCTGAGGCCATGTCTTCACTTGTGGCTAGAACCAACATACACTAGCTCTGTAGCATCTACTTTATGCTGTATCTCCATGACATTGTCTTAATCTCACCACAGCTCATATCTAAATGAGCCTAGATTTATCCTTAGTTCTGTTTTACAGTGGTGTTTTCCCTCTTAAACAGGCAGCAAGCCCTGATTCTTTTAGGTATATAAAATTTAGCATGTTCTGCTCATCAACATTCTGGTGTCTTTTATTGTTGGAATCAGCATGGTGTCTATAGGTTGTTGCAGGTAACTATAGCCACACCATCCATCCAGTCCCTTTGCAGTGTCATCCAGTGCAGCAAAGTGTGCTAAACCCACATTCAAAAGAAGATCAGCTATTAGCTCACTGGCACTGGACGGGTGGCAGCTCAATGCCGGAGGAGACCCACTTTGTGGCAGAGAGAGCTACCCATACAGCCAGTTAGCTGACTTGTTTGGAGTGCACCAGTATAAAGTATGCCCAGCCAAGAGTAAGTCTAACTATCTGTCAAAACTCACCTCCTGCCCAAGCCCGCTTTCATATTAAAGAGATTGATGGAGGTTAAGAGGGGAGGGAAACAAAGCTGGAGGAATCCACCAATCCCCTTCCTCAACATGCCTTGCAAACTAAAATAAGACTCACAATCAACTGGCAACCCACACTAGAGGCACCTTATTTAGCAGATTCTTCTATTGCCTGTGCCAATCTGAGATCAGGAGCAGCCTAGGTCTGGGCCCACAGTGGTGTGAGCTAATTAAGTCCTGGATTATTTCTGCTTCAAAGGAAACTCTGCAAAAAGAGTTTGCAAAATGTCCTTTGGTGCCTTGCTATTATCCACCCCAGGCATCCTGAAAGAAGTCTTAGTTATTCCTTCCATTCAGTGGCATGGCTGGTTAGATTCTTTCATTTTTCCCCTCCTACAAAAAAGCAAATGCAGCAATGAAGAATGAGAGCAGGAATGAGATGTTGTCTCATGTGGCATTGGTGGGCTGGAGAAAGCATGATAACACAAAGCTGCTGCTGAGGATATGGAGAACAAGTCTGGAGGCTGTGAAGAAGTGGAAAATCTCTTAGGATTGCCCTCTCAGGATTATTTTCTAGACCTGTCCTGAGAATAGGAAGTTAGAAAGCTCCACTGTATGCAAAGTTCCACTTTTGATACTTTTCTGGATCAAACCCAGGATAAATTCATGAAGAAATTCTAAATTCATGAAGAAATTCCTCAGTGCTGGCTGAGGAATTCTGGTTGTTGAAGTCCACACATCTTAAAGTTGCCAAGTTAGAAAAACAGTGATCTAGAGGGAAGAAACCTGTGTCATCCAGAAATGTAATAAATAAATAAATAAATAACCTTGGTGTTGATTGAGTGTGCCCTATAATCACCAAAATATTAAGTATTAGTTGAAAATTAAGAAATGGAAAATAGTGTGTGGATGGAGTGGAATGTAGAATATGGAATGTCTTTCTGAACCTTTTTCAAGGTTCTTTCCCACTTTTAGCATGTGTTGGACTTCAGTGGCTTTGTGTGTTGTCTGTGCACTACAAGGGGTGAAGTCCAAAAATTTCCTTGGGAAAGGTTGCTGTAGATTAACTCCACTGGCAAAAATGGAGTTGGGAATACACTTGCTAATGTACCATTTTGCAGTGCATTAAAAAGAAAAGTAAATTCATCATTATCAACAACAAACTTCATCTGCATTTACTTTCCTGCACAGAAATTACAGAAGACATCCTCCATCTATTCACTAGTAAATAAAAGCCAACCCTTTTGTTTCTGTAAAAAGGGTAAAGAAAGGGGATCAACAGGGTTTCTCTTACCATAGCAACTTAAATTCTGGAAGAATAATTGTTTCCAGTCCTGGAAACTATATATTACCCACACATCAAACAAAGTTGGCATTTCCTTTCTTACTAGATGCTTTCCTACATATTCTTTATTTGGGTTGGCATTATGTGCTATTTATAGGACTAATATTTAACATATTCAACTTATCAGCACTAAGTAAGAGAAAGGGCTGAGATTTAGAATTTATTTTTTAAAAAGTCATTTTTTTCAAGGCAACGATAAAAGTAATATTGCTCTCTGTTGGTTTAGAGATAACATTCTATGAACTTTTCTCCCATACATATAAACTTTTATTTACAGTAAACTGGGATCTACTGATGGAAATCGAATTCTTACTTTATTATAGATAAGTATATGCATTTGTGTGTATACATACGTACATATACACATCATGTACACATAATAAAACTATCTATCTATTGGTCTATCACTGTCAAGACTCTTGCCCCTTACAGCAATATACTGTGTAAATGAGGATTTCATGGCCACTAGAAAAGGTCCCCAATCCTTGCATATCTAACTTTAGAGAGCCAAGGAAGTCTAAAGCTTCCCAGGTTTGATCTTCCATAACAAAGGAGTATTTATAATCTCCACACTTGCCAGATCACCATCCATCAAGAGATGAAGCTAATGGTCAACCTGCCCCATCTTCCCAGCCCAGAGTCTTGATTGCAGCTGCCTTTGAATCTGGCAAAAAGCACTTCCATAGACATTGTTTCCATTTTCCAATCCTCTTAAAGTGTGTTAAATTCTTGTAGCAGTTATAAAATAGTATGTCACCTTGGTCTTTATAAATGAATTTTTGATGCTTGGTTTTAAGGAGCCATTTGTTCAAACTGTGATCTTGTCAGATGGAAACCCTTGATCTGAAAATGAACAATTGTTGTCCCTAATATCTCTCAGGATATATTCCAAGTTTGTCTTGGAAACAAATTTATGATGTTAAATGCATGATCGGTAAGCAAAGATGACATTTTTCAGACCACCTTGCTGTCAATAACCTAAACCTTTATCCAGACTGAAGAAGTCAGTTGCCATTTTAGTGGGAGTGGAGAGGAAGAGAGGTGTTTTGTTTTGTTTTGTTGTTTTGTTTTGTTTTTTAGTGCTGGTGAATGTAAGTGGCCAGTAGTATTCACTGTATCAATCAGTTAAGGATTCTGCACTCTCCCCAGTTGTACACAACAAATGCACACCCAATTTATCTCTCTAGTTTGCAGTTCAAGGATCACCTTCTCCAACTACCTGTCATTGGTAATCCTTACCTAAGGAGATAATTCAGGATGGATGGTTCAGAGGAAGAATAAAACTACTGAAGCAGAATCTGAAAACACTTCAAGTTGCCTACACACATCCGTGCGCGCGCGCGCACACACACACACACACACAACACACAATGCCTATGCTCACACCTTGTTAATATGTTAGCACTTTTTCTGTATTGCAATCAATATTAATATAAAAGGCATGGGATAATTATTGCACAGAAGCTGAAAATTCATTGCAGAGCATTTTCTCTTGCTAACTATATGGTCTGTCAAATATGTATGGGTGAATAATTTTTATAGGAAGCAGCTTAAGGCAAGCTTTTAAAAAATTAAATAAGGATTACAACCCACTTTCTTCTCACTCACACTTATAGAAAGACTGTCAGGCTTTCAATTTGCTTTACATCTGACCAGAATTAAAATAAATTGTCTTCATATAATTATTGAGGTTTCCTTTGTGTAGAAAATGTGATTATAGGCTTGCCATGAATTAGATGGGCTCTAATACAGGGAAACTATGAAGGTTCTAGATGAGCTCTGATCCATCACTGAACTCCACTGGATATGCAAAGGTGTCAACATTTATTTTCATGGAGAAATCAACATCATGCCATAAAGAAAAGGGGAAGCATTTTCCGCCAAAGCTATTATGAACCCTGCGACAACAAATTAGAGCTTCAGCTGGAATATTTCTTCATAGCAGCTGCCTTCAGTGTCTCCAAACTTAACAAGGAAGTAGGGCCATCTTTGTTATTACCTCTTTGCTCTCTTTTTTTTTTTTTTGCCCTCTGGTCAAAGAGGAATGAGAAAAATAGTGGAAGGTGCTACATGTTGATCTTTCTTTTGTCACTGTTCATTTCCTTGGACAGGTACCAACAGAAAGATGGAGCAACAAGGAAGCCCTGGAGCTCCCTGCTGAATTGTGTGCCTGGCAGATGTCCAGCAATGCATATTCATCAAGTAATAGTTAGCAAAACTTCACCTTTCTGGATGAGTCACACACCCTTGATTCCTCACTAAAACAGAATGTAGGATATCATGCCTGGTGATTCGGTTATAGAATGCATGGACAGAGATGAGATTGATCTCTTTAGTCTTTACCATGACATATGCAACTTCTCTGTATTAGTGGGAAGGTCTGTAATGAAGCCATAATTGTGACCTATCCAACCAAAGATCACATCCAGTCCAGACTCACTGCAGACCTCTCCAGGGAAAAGGAGGAGTGGCCAAGACCAAAGCAATTCTTCAATACCTTTGTGACTTCAGCATCTAAGCTAAGCTAGAGAAATGCACCTTAGAGGGGATTCCCCTTAAATGGGATTCTGATTTCCCTTAAATGGGATTTTTTTTTTCAACTCAAACCAGTATTCACCTCTCAGCCCATACTCTGTTATCCAGATATCACCTATATCTTTCTTGTTCACACTGATGCTTTTAATGTCAACTTGGGAGTTGTACTTCTACAATATGCTCCAGAGTTTGAGGAGGAGAAGAGATGAAATACCCCTCTCTTGTTATCTTCAGTCAAGTGGAGACAGGGAAAGGGAGGCCTGAAATGGGGGCAATCTTATCAGCTCCAGCCAATATAGAAATGTTGCCTTCCAACCACCGATGACTAGAATAAGGGAGGGAGAGACCACCAGACTTAGAGAAAAGAGAGAAGGAGGTGATAAAAGCAAAAACCAGGCTAGGTATTGGTTGAATGAGAAAGGGAGGAGGAAGAAAACTCTAACTTACTGCAAATTGAGGAGCATAGATCTATGTAAGGGCTTTTATTCTAGATTCTACAGGAGAGGGCGCATAAATCCTCTGTTTAGTGGACTGTTTAGAAGAAAGGGTGTCTGTTAAACCTGAAAGGGTGGCTGCTAAATCCAAAAGTGTTCTTCTCCTTCCCCAGTGTTAGTTACAAGCATTTATTAAGACAGATATAGGGCTGGTTCCCAAACTGGTAAGGATTTAGGAAATTATTTTATGACCAGCCATCTGAAGATACCTTTATTATTACTGCAAAGATCCACAAGTTTGCTGGTTCAAAAGAAGGCAGTAAAAAAAAAAAAGATAAGAAAGGCTCCACCCTAATGTATGTTGGGGACATATGAACTATCTTTGGGAAATATTTTCAGGAATTTTTGTAGCCTAATCCCTTTCTTTTTAATAAATTCCTGCTAAAGTGATTCTATAAGATCTATGAAGAATTGTGCTTGAAAAAAGATGGTTTTTTTATTGTTTGTTTGGTTGTTTGTTTTAGGCAGAAGTCAAGAGACTAACATTAGGCTTCTAACTGATGTCCTTTTCATGGCCAACCATGGGGACTGCTGAAGGACCTTTTTTGTACAACTGCTCTGTAAGCAAGGAAGCATTACTTAGAGCAGGATCTAGAGTAAGAGAAATATATGCTCTGGCTCACTTATCTGCTTCATTATATATCCCAACTGCAAATCTAAACTTCTTAGTGCCTTCCCTGCCTCACCTGAAACTCACCTCAGGGAAACAACATAAGTGTAAACCAAAGAACAGCAGCCTGAAATAGTTAAAAAAAGTTATAAAAAATAAATACAATGCATCAGTTTCAAAAAATCAATTCGATATTGCAAATTAATGGCACAACAACAGACAAACCAGTTTCCCCTAATACCCAGCCCCAGTGCTTGAGGGGAAATCTAGGTCTTTAAAGCTTTAAAGAAGGCTAACAGGGTTGGGGCCATCCAGATCCTGGAGTTGATGCTGTTCTGTAAGGCAGACGCCACAGCAGAGAAGGCACTGCCGATTCCTGCTAGATGTCAGTGCTTCATAGGAGAAACCTAGAACCTGTCAAATAAGGTGGGATGAGCAGAAACAGTCAGAGACTAGCAGTCCTGCAAATAACCTAGCCCTGTGCCATGTAGGGCTTTATAGGAAATAATCAACAACTTGATGTACTCAGAAGCCCGCTGGAACCCAGTAGAGCTTGCAGATATTGCGACACACCCAAAACTGCCTACACCGCCATATTCTGGACCAGTTCCATCTTCCATATAGACTTCAAGGACATCCCCATGTAGAGCACATTGCAGTAGTCCAAACAAGACATGACTAAGGTGTGACTGTTCATGAGCCTCTTGATCAGGAAATAAGCACAACTGGTACACAAGATGGATTTATGTAAAGAGTCTTCTTTTTTAGGGAAAGCAGCAACCATTCTCCACTTTGCTTTCCCAAATAACAGACAAATCTGTCTGGATGAAAAGCATATCAAGTGCATCCAAAGTATGCTAAACCAATCTCTGTTAAACCAAGGACGTATTGTATATTGGTGGCACACTGACTTTTAAGAAAGCAAAGCTCCCTTTTTTTCTTGTATCATTGCCATCCTTATATTATATGTCTCAAAAGGTAAGAGGAAAATGAAAGAAAAAACACACTAGTTCCTTCCAGGGATAAAGTCTGTATAGCATTCTATTTCTGTGTATATGCAACACTGTAACTTAGATAGTCTTGATGAATCTAAAGAAAGTTTGAATCAATTCTAAATGAAATACCATAATCAGAAGGAAACTAATGGAACATCTACTGGGGTAACTGGTTTGTCAAGAAACATATGTTTGCTAACTATCACTTTGGGGAAGAGGGTAATATTAATATCTCTGTAAGGTTTAGGGTTCTACATACTGTTCATTTTCTCAAACTTTCAGGCCAAAAAACTGGCATACATGATTTATGAGAATGGTTTTAAGCTTTTCTCTTTGATCCAGAAATGGACTGTTCTTCTGGAGGCTGAGACCATTATTACAGGTCTACAGAGGTCTTGATTCAAAGAGTACAATATGATTTGGGGTTGCAGAAGCATGCTCACATCACCTCCAAGGAACACCTTAAAGCATATTTTTTTAAACTTGTGCAGCTGCCCTCCAAAGGGGATACATGACCTTGGGAAAGGACCCCTTTTTGTTCCTTGCAAGAGCCATGTGCATGTTCACAGGCAGTCACAGATCTTTGAGCCCAGATCAATGTCCAGCCCTAAAAAATTATGCTTAATAAATATGGCAAGGTCCTCAATGTCCCTCACTCACAAAGATATACATCGCTTAGCCAAAGAGGCAGAACAAAGAGGCAAAACAATGTTATTTGCTCATGTGTTTTTATGCAGAATCCTTTCAGAAGCAGTCCTTGGCAGTTTTGTCTAGGATGTCTTGCAAAATCACTTAGCTTGCTTGTATTAATGGTATCTGGGAATGTATGAACACCTTATTCCTTAAAACAGGACCTGGCAGATACATTCAAGGTGTTTTTTATATCAAATGTTCATGAGCTACTTAAATACAGTGCCCATTATGCTATGGGGATATAAAATGCTTTTCTCAGCCCATGAATATCTTGCTTCCATCTATCTCTAAAATGTACAAGGAACATTCCAGTCCCAAGGGTGTCACTCTGTTTCAAAAAATAGGGCACGTCCCTGAGTATAAACAAGTATAGGAGCAGAGCCATCCCAGCGCATTCCAATTTCCAGCCCTTTGTATCTGAAATAATGCAGGTGCTTCAGTAATAGTCTCTCCTGGCAAAATATTGGAGCAAAATATATCCCAAAGCTGCCACATAGTTAATTTAATTTTATAATCTCCATTTGGAACAGTCTAACAAACTCACTTAATCATGTTCATTTTTCACATGCTGGCATAACCTCACTTTCAGAAAAAAAAACTAATAGGCAATGAAAACAGTCATGCCCAGATCAGATTTTAAAACAGTAAGAACATTAGGAACACAATGAAGAAATGCAAACTTCATAAATACTGCTTACAGAATTAATGAAGAGTGCCACATTTACTTCATTAGAATAATCAATTCAACCCCTCGAAGATATTATTTCTGGTTTATGTTATGTGTTCGACATCATTTACATTTCATTGTAATACTGAATGTGCACCCAGCATAACCTGAGATAAATACAGGGGCCCTCACTGGACAACTTCAACAAAGATGATCCATCATTTTGGCTAATAACAGTTATTCTTAATTTATTTAAGCAAACACTTCTCATTTTGTGTTACATTAGGTATATGTGAAACAGTTCACAAGCCTAATGCCCAGTGACAATATTAAACAGATCCAGCTATTAACTCAGCCAAAAATTTCAAAGACTGCAGAAAAAAGTAGGTCAGAATGTAATAGTGACATTGAACTTTTCAACTGGGAATAATTAGGTTTTATATCAAGTGTGCAGTGACCTAGTCTAGTCTGAAATGAAGTAGAATAAAAAAAAAGAATTTGGCTTTATTTGTCATTATTTATAAGCTATTTTCCTCATCCTTTTTTTAATTGCCTACAACTTAAGAATTAATAATTGTTCACCTATACAGTAGGGAGCAGTTTGAAGTTGTGTGGAACATAATGGTAGTTAAGTGAGAGGGTAGAATGAACAAAGGGGCAACCTTCCTTTCCCCACAAACTGTATAAATTCTACATTCAGTCACTGCTATTTTCTCATTCTTACTATTGAATGGAATGTGGAGATGTAGATTATAATTAGAATTTCTCCCAAAATTTAATTATTACCTATTTGTTATACAAAATGAAGCAGATCTATGCCTCTGAAATAAAGAAGTTCTTTAGAACTCATACACTACATTTTACATTGCCGGTCTCAGCAGTTTAAATGCATCACAATATGGACAGTATTCTCCTCAGTGAGCAAATAGGGAGAATTAATGGGAGTTTGTCAGAGCAAGTCAACAGGAGAAAGCGAGGACAGTGAAGAAAGAAACTTGGTTCTGAAGAATTGTGTGCTATGATGAAAAAGATGAAAAAGTCATCTTCTGAATAGCTGCTGACTGTGTTCTAAGAGTTGCTGATTGCCCCCTGTTGGTGACTAGTGACTACTTCCTGCAGAGTAAGCAGAGATTGTAAAAAGAATATATAGCAGCCAGATTTCAGGATGTAACTTCCCTGAGTGAGCAAGCAGAGAGAGTTAACAAAGAACTTTGGCAAAGGAATTTAAGGGAGAGTCCCTGAAAAATATTCAACAGTGAGTTGTTGGCTAACTTGGCAGTGAGTTGTTGGCTAACTTCTTCTCCCCAAGAAGAAATAAAAGCCTCTTAACTGGTGTATCTAAGAAGTAAAAATGAAGATTAACAGACAGGATTCTGCAGTAGTGAGCTGCTTAAAAACAATCTGCCATATATAAGCAGTAAATGGAAGTCCTTGATGAAAAAAGTAAAAGATTAGAGTAGCAAATCAGCTGATGAGGAAGGATAAGGCTTTATCAGTTCACAGAAAGAAGGTGCTACTTCAGAAACTGACATTATAAGCAATTCAAAATGACATTCAAACATAGGAGAAAACCCACTGGATGAAAATAACAATCAGAATCAAGAGATACAGAAGGAATTTTACACCACACTGATGAAAAAAGAGTCTGAGAATTCAGGGAAAGAAAAAGAGAGATTGAATAATGGGAGATAGAACAGTTGACCTCTAATGGACCGAGTATAGCCATTGATATGATCTGTCCATAAATATATGGGTTAAACTTTTGGTGATCTCAGATCTGCAATGTACCATATACAAAGTCAAAGGAAAGAGTCATGGCAATTGGTAATTCACCATAAAAAGAATCCTAATAAATGTTTGCCATCCAGACCCATTGGCTCATAAATTCAGAGTCTGGTTGAATGTTAAAAAAAAGTCCTAACAGTACAGGAGTTTGACAGGGAAACCAATTTTCCAGAGAGGTGATGATTATGTTCCACCAGGAGCTAGATTCCTATCTGCCTGGAATGCTTAAATCAGTATTTCTGCACCAAGCGGGCAGCTGGATTCAGTGGCCCTTTCCAACTCTATGATTCTGTGAGGGGATGTACAAAACTTAGTAATTTAGAAACAGGTCTTTCCAGAGAACATAGAACTGGTCAGTGCCAAACTTCTCTGTAACATGTCATTCCAGGAAAGCTTCAGTGGTTTCCAGAATGAAATCTCCTGAATTGGAAATGGTTTGAGATGTCCTGAGGGAAGTCTTAGCTTAAAACAGGACTGTTTTGTTCAAAATGGGATAGCTGAAACTACTTCCAGTTCAGAGGATTTTGTTCCAGAATCTACCAAACCATGTTTGGAAATGCATGATCCAGAAGAGGCTTGGCAAAAATTCTGTTCCTGGATTGTCACTTTTCCTTAATGTATACATTCTTGTGTAAAGTTGAAAGTATGAAATGCATGCTTGCATTAAAGTATAATTAAGTTCTCCCATATCTCCAGGCTGGAATTAGGAATAATTGCATGCCAGGATGATTTAAGTCAGCCAAGGAGATGTGTATGTCAATATCTGTAGTTTTCACTTCACTCTTACACAACATAGTAAGAGAATTACTAGATTAGTAATATTACTAGTCCATTGGTATTATAAAAATTCCCATGGGGGCACAGATGCAATTTTGAGGGCATTTTTGAGGGCACCAGATTAGAGAATATTGCTTTACAGGTAGCCACAGAATAAAAATACTCCATTTCCAAAATTGTGTGTGAGAAACATCCACTCCTAACACCCTCTAGGTGTTTGTTTATTTATTTGACAGCAGACAGCCAATTCAAAGGACACAAGAGGTTGTACTTGTGTCCTTTAGGTCATTCCCTCCCAACTGCTCTGCATATCGTTCTGAGTCCCATTAGATACAATCAAAATATCCTAGGTCTTTTCCTGAAATTGTTCATCTCCCCAAGGTGAATCTTAAATCTTTTTATTTGTGAGTGCTGCCAGTTCAATAAAAAGCATGCCATCTGCTCCAGTCATGGGCTCACTGAGGGGGATTTGCAGAGCTGATATATCCTGAGAACTGGGAGTTTACTCTTCATCTTAGAGTGCTGCCTGTGCAGAAGCATGCAAGCAACAGAGGACTGAAACCTTCCATTCTTAAATAGATCCTCATTCCCAGTTTGTGAAGGACGCCCCTCTCCAGGCTTGCAACAAGACACACACAACTCAGTTCATATGCCAGTTCACAAGAACTGAACCTGGAAAGGCTGGCTTACATATTAACAGTCACATCCTGACCATAATCAAGCTTTGGTTGGCCTTTCCCCTTGCTTGGTTGAAAATGCAGGGAGAGAGATCAATCTTTTGGGCAAATCCATGGGATGGAGAGAGCCAGAGTTGCTCACTTGCTCACTCCTGATGGAACTAGTCAGCTCTGTTGGTTAGGGGCACCCTGCTGCCCTTGGCTATGACCTTGGTTGGTCTTACCAATGGTGGATAAATGTTGTTAGCTCTCTCCTTGTCCTAGTATTAAAGGTAAAAGGAAAATAAGGAATGGATGGTTTGAAAGTATCTTCATGGTCTCCTCTCCCTCCTCCTCCAGAGAATGTATATCAATGCCCTGGTGGACCAATGTCTAAAACTGACAGACTGCATCCAGCTCAGTGGGTCACTGAGGCAAGCTTGCTCTAATTAGAATGTCCTCTCTGAGATTGAAGCTCCCTTAGGAAATCCAATTTCTCCTTACTGTTCCTCCTACTTCACCTTAATCTCCTCTTTCTTAATTATTGTTGAGGTTTTATAAATGAAAGGCATTTTCAATTTAACGTATTTAGGAATATAAATACGTTAAATTGTATTTATACTGTATAAAGGAAGTACTGCCTTTATACAGTATTTAAACACACACATACCAGACACACACAGAGACACACAAAGGCATCTAGCAGTGACATCTAAGACAAAAAGAAAGGCATCTTTGGGGGGAGATGGGTGGTAATAGAAATTTGAATAATAAATAAAATCTAATCTAACACTAAAATGGAATAAATAATCAATCCTAAAATAGAAAAATAACCCTATCAACAAGATAAATTGTTCTGGTATATTTGGAGACAGAGTGAATTAAACATATTCAGGCAAAATAAACCTCCTTTTCAGAAAATCGTTTCTCCACCCTCACCTATGGCTTGCCATTGCAGTCATCAGCTTCTGATTTATTAATTTTTCATTGCCACTCCGGGGCCATTCAAAGTTTGTGACTTTTTTGAATGGCTGGTTTTATCAACAGTTGTCTTGAGGTTTGGTTGGTGAGGCTAACCATTTAAAGAGGTATCAGAAAAGATGGAGTGCAAACAAAATGAATGCTATCAGGATTGCTTATCATTACTTATGGGAAATAGGGAGGAGGAGGATGAGCACAAATCAAACTACACTCCCTTAATTATATTCACCATAAATATTACCAAATACTCTACTGAACCAGACAACTTGGCTGGTATTGCTTTTATCCTAGCCAGAAGTAGCTCTGATGAGCTTCAGGTAGGCTACTTCTCAGCCTTCCCTGAAGATAACAAGGAGAATCTGAAAATGTCCATGCACAAGTCATATATTGAACTATGGTCTTTGAGTCTTACCAAAAGCATTGAGTGACTCCAACTTGAAGTCATTTGCCCATAGTAGCTGTAGAGTACTCTGTTTATATAAGATCAAGAGAAACATGTTTACCCCGCTCGCAGAAGCAATGAATGGAGCTGAGTGAACATTCTAGGCTGAACTGCACCTAACAACTGTCTCTGGGTCTGCTAAATGATCACATCATTAAATTAGCAGATGCATATTTAACAGAGTTCATATAAGAGCCAGTCTGGTCTAGTAGTTAAGGTGCTGGGCTAGAAACCAGGAGTCTGTGAAATCTATGTTGAGGTTTTCCTACTAACGATTAAGACTGCTATTATACCTAATCATTTGGCCGGGTTAAAAGGTTGTATTAGATTGTCTCCTCTCACGTGCTTCATGCAAATCACCTGGGGGAGGAAACCTGCCCGGACTTGTTCTCACTTCCTTTTTTTTCTCTCTGCCGGCAATGTAGGCAAGCAAGGCTTGCTCCAAGGGAGCTAAGTCCTTTAAATATGTTTTGCTTTTCTTTTGTTTTCTGTAAATAAATTATTTTTATAGAAATGCTTGGTGTGTGACTTTTTTGACCTCTCCTGGGCTAAAGGCTTTCCCAGCATCTGCCAACAATCTAGTCCTGACTTAGGCATGAAAGCCGGCTGGGTGACCTTGGGCCAGTCACTCTCTCTCAGCCCAACTCACTTACAGGGTTGCTGTTGTGGGGAAAATAGGAGGAGGAAGGAGTATTAGGGATGTTCCCCACCTTGAGTTATTTACACAAATAATAAAGGGTGAATAAAAATTAGATAAATAAATAAAAGTTCTTGCTGTTGTTCTTCTAATCCTCCTTCATCCTTCCATACCCTAAAATGATTTCAGAATAGGTGATTGTTTTCCAACATGGCTGAGTGGTATACCATGATCCTCAGAATTTCCAAATACATGGCTCAGCTAGAAAACTTATTAAAAAAAAAGTTTTACACTGGGCTTTATCAAACTAATTATCATATTGAATTTTGATGTGCATTTCTCCTAATGTGCACTTTTGTCAAGCAATTATTCTGTAGAAAAAAAAATGTACAGGTATGCAGCTTTTTCTCTAATACAGATGGCCCTCATTATTTGCAGGGGTTCTGTTCTAGTCTACAACAAAATCAAAGGTTATGAGATATTAAGCCTATGGCAATTGGAGAATTAGGATCTGCAGCCTTGGAAAATAATCAAAAAGGTGCTCCAAAGTTTGGAGGGTGTGTAATGGGAAGACTGACTGGGGCTGAGCAGGCTGGTGAGGAGGGAAGAAAGCAGGAGGTTATCATGCAGCAGAAACATCAGGGCTGAGATCACTGGTAGGTTGCTGGGAAAATGGGGCAATGAATACCCAGTGGATACCTTCTGTATGTATATAATGGTGGGTCAGAACCAAGCTCCAAAAATCTTCTCAGTCTAGTCTGTATTTACCAACCACGGCTATACAGGATCAAGGGCATCATGCATTAGGTGTCAAGAACGTGAAGCATCATTGCTAATCAAGGAATGGTTGCAACTGCTGCACCAGCCATCAGTGGACAAAGACCTTCCTGGCCACAGCTTCTACCTGCTGTTCCCAGTGAGAGGTGAAAATCCAGGAGGACTTCTGAGTTGCACACAGCTCTTTATATGATCAGTGGTATCAAAGGCTGTCCAGGGATCCAGCAGGACTAATAAGTTCATGTTCCCCCTAACTAGGCCCTATCACAGGTCACTGATTAGACCTGTAGTTTCCTCCCATTCCCAGGGCTGGACTTGACTGAAAAGGGTTCTGATAATCTATTTTTTCCAAGGTCCTTTGCAGCTACTGCCCAACCTTTCAATGACCTTGGAAAAAATAGATTATCAGAACCTAATATAGCTGGCCCCTTAAAAGAATGTACCAATGACCTCTTCAAGGAAAACTTAAACCACAACTCTCTTCCTGCAATGAGGCATCCTCAAAAGCCTGGAGCATGGGTCAAACCTACAGGTGACAGAGCTCTTCTCACTAAGGGCCCTATTCACACCCTTAGTGTGAAGGGATGTAGACCTGACCTTGGGCACAGGGAAGGACTGAGGGGGTTGTTAAAGGGTGGTGGTGGTGGCCTTTCAGAAAAGATGACTCAGCCCTGAGAAAAAGGAGACCATGAGAAATAACCTCCAAATAACTCTACCTTGTTTTTGAGTGGTATAAGATGGAACAGAGAGAACATCTGCCAGGCTTTCAAGATTCTGTTATTCTACTTGGCAACAGTAAAGAGCCTTCCTGGAATTCGTACTGCATCTGTTTCTGGACCTTGCCTACCTCAAAGGCTGACCTCAGGATCAACAGATTCAAGTTCTTCTCAGATAACATAGCAAGTTGCCATCCTTGGCACTTCCCTAGACTCTGTCCACTTCCCTAGACCTTCCTACTCCAAGCAAATGTAAGTGGTTTTATCTATAAAGTGTCCCACTAAGATTTTACAGAGTCTAATAAGTATTCTTCCAAAGAGCACTGGGTGGCATCCCACTGATACAATAAGGTCAGAGAAGTCATTCCACTTAAAGCTCTTAGTACCACGGTGCAGGGCTGAAGATGGGCTTGCACCCATGCCCACTCAGATTTGCTTGCATTCCTTCAGGCATTATGAGATTGATCTAGGGAGTTACTACCTGTCTGAAGATATTATTAGGCTTGGCATATAAATAAATAGACTTCTCACATCACACTAAGCCACAATTTTGCATGTTTAGCTTCAGCTTAACACTAGGTGTGAATCCCACCTGAATGTGTTCTGCTGTAATTCTCCTGTGCTCTCTTGTACCCAAGTTGCAAAAGCAGATCCACCAAATCATTATCAAGAACACAAAAGCCAGAGACATGCCTGCACAATTTCTTGCCTACACGTAGGCTTTGCTAGATCACTCGCTTTGCTGCGTTTCTTGTTGTTTCCTTCAATTTATCATGGTGGTGTTAAGTGATCATAATGAAAGTAGACACCAGAACCTTGAAGGCTTTGTCAAAAATGCTTTTGTCAGCTATGATAAATTTGAATCACATAATATTCATCAATTCTCCGGTGGTTTTATGTCTAGCACAATGTATTTATGAAAGTTCTAAACTTGGGTCCATTCACTTTCAGTGACGTACATTCTAAAATATCTCTTTGTATGTAAGATGCTGTTATCAGATGTGGGTGAAATGAACAATATGCAAGTTCAGACAAAGGACCCCCACGTTTGCTGAGAAGGAAGCAGACTGCCATTGGCATGAGGTGAACTTTATTTGCCCTTACATTAAAAAAAAATTAAAAAGGAAAGCACATCATAAAAATATATGTGGATTTTTATCATCTAATGATATACTAGAACAGGTCAACCATTTAGCAACAGTAGGACAAAAGATTTAAAATATAAAGAATTGCTTTCATAACATAATTAATTGGGTTGACCTTTGGTGGTGTGTAGGTGCCATGAAGGAACACTAAACAGTATTTGTCAGTGCTGCAATAGATGTTGTGAATAAAGTAACAAATGCTTGAAAATGTTGGGGCACATTTTTACACTTTTCTGGGATACTTCAATAATAATAATAATAATAATATCTGAAGGACAGTGAAGAAGATGCACTGAAGCTAGTGCACCATGAAGGCTTACTGAATACCAGAAAGACCAAACTGGCCAAGCAGAAAGATCAAATGAAGAATAGAAAAGAGACATGGCAAGGCAAAGTATTACATGGCCAGTACCTAAAATAATTAGCATGCAAAGGAGATAACAACAAGACCTGGCAATGGCTAAGGGTGGGAAAGTTGAAGAAAGAGACAGAGGGGCCAATTCGGGTTGCACAAGACCAAGCCTTAAGAAGAAATGCACATAAAGCCAGAACTGAGAAGACGGCAACAGACAGCAAATGCCGCCTCTGCAAAGAAGCTGAAGAAACAGTGGACCACCTAGTTAGCTGCTGTAAGAAGATCGCACAGACTGATTACAAACAATGGCATGGCAAAGTAGCAACAATGGTGCATTGGAATATCTGCAAGTAATACCATTTGCCCACAAGCAAGAACTGGTGGGACCACAAAATAGACAAAGTAATAATAGAAAATGAAGAAGCTAAAGTGCTCTGGGACTTTATAATGGAAAGAGACAAGGATCTGCCACACAACACCCCAGATTTAACAACTGTTGATAAGAAAGACAAAAAAGTCTGGATAGTGGGCACTGCAATACCTGTAGATAACAGAAGAGAAAGAACTGGAGAAAATCACAAAATATAAAGACCTGCAAATAGAACGACTGTGGCAAAAGAAAGCAAAGATAGTACCAATAGTAATAGGTGCCTTGGGTGCAATTCCAAAACATCTGGAGCACCACTTGAACACCATCGGCATTGACAAAATCACCATCAGTCAATTGCAAAAGGCAGCTTTACTTGGAATATCCTGCGACATACCTTTAACATTATTAAACAACAACATCTGCCTATCCCAGGTCCTTGGGAAGGACTCAATAGGTGGGCAAAAATGCCAAATCCAGTCTAAACATCTGGCTGACTGTGCGATCGACCATAATAAAAAGGAAATACTATCAGCTGCCATTATCATCAGACACACAGAAATATTATGCCAAGATTTTGGATGCCAATTGTTGAGCACAGCAGCATAATGCCATGTGGTACATCACCTTCAAATTGATTAAGAATATGAACTACTAGTTCTTAAATAACCTCTGAACAATCTGAAACAACAACTAAAAATAAGACTTTACTTTTCAAAACCCTCATCTTTCATTTTTCTCTTCTTGAGGTCTGATAGGATCGGCTTGAGGTCTACTACTGCTGCTTTGATATGTGAAACTGTCAGACAGTGCTGGCCTTGCAGGTCAAATGGTTGTCCAAATGAAGCTTCCATTAGGGCAAAACTTCAAAAAGCTAGAAGTTGGTGACAATACAAGGTACCTCCAAAATTACAAAGGGTTTATGTTGCTAAAGATGCCATTCTTACTGCAAATTTCAGTTCTACCTCCTTTTTTTAGATTCAGGACATGCGTGGAAGTGAAGTCACTGCTAGCTAGTGATAGAATGTTCTTCATAGGTTTATGTTTGGGACAGCTCATATCCATAAATAAAAGAACACCAATTCATAGACTTGTAATTATACTGTAGTCTTATGTGTATACAAATTCATTCATATGAATGAAATTACTCTGTGGTCCATTAGTGTTTTCTGTTCTTCAAACCACCAGTAAAACTCAGAATCAATGACTCAAAATACTCCTCAAAGGAGTATTTTTAACTGTTCCAATCAAAAGAAAAGTTACAAGTGGATTATTTGACTTGCATCAAACCCTCAGCTGTTATCTCTTTCCAGACACCTGCTTTTCCCTGAAGGTAAAATACAGAATTTATGATAACTCAGGATAAAAGCTGTGGATCCTCACTGCACAAACGGTCACCATTATCCTCATTTACATCAGTGGAAGAAACCACTCTGTTCAGACAACTCTGTCCATGAAGCTGCATCGTTTTCTAAAATAGTTAAGAAAGCCAGCTTGTCAGCAATTCTAAGAAGAATATGGAGAATTTTGGATTTTATTTTATTTTGCTCTTTGGTGGTGTGCAAAGTAGAATGTGAATTGTTCTCATCCTATGTTTTGGCCTTCTAAATGGAGCACAAAGAACCAAGTGAGAAACTCCACTTAGTGATATTGGATCAAATGGGAAGTAGAACTGGTAATGTTGCTCAAGTACAGATTTTACTTCAATTTGTTATTTAAAAAGTTGCCTACTATCTCATTCATCAGTTATGTGGATCTGAATCTCCTTTTTACAGCCCTCCGTTATTTCATCCATATGGCAGAAGAAAATAAACACTTCGAATGGATATATAACTTTTTCAAAAAAGGACAAATCCACATTCATAACCCACAGTAAAAGATTCACTCAAGGAGAAAAGATAATGATGACAAAAATGCAGATGTTCCGTGCTTAAAGGATTAAGGAGAAATGTATCAATCCCAGCCCTTTAAACACATAATAGCTATGTCTGCTAAAAACTCAATCATATCAGATTGCAATATCTGTGGACTAGATGAGAATTTTCTACTCTGCTGAACCAAAGCCTTACACTTTCATTAGCTCACATTCTCTGCCATGACACGAGTGCCCTCTCATCAGATGGAAAGCTGAGCTGAGTGGTGCCGACAGGAAGAGGCAGATAAAAGGAAACTGATGAAAGTGCTAAATGTTTGCCTTGTGGATAAACACGGTAAGCAGCTCTAACTGACCACCATTTTCTCTTCTCAATGGACAAAGGAACTAGGTCTGTGGCTCAGATTCCTGTTTATATACAGGAAGGGGGTTCAGATGTAACTAACTAAATGTTACTTTTCCAAATGTGCTTTTCTGGAAATCAAAAGGTGGATTTTATATCCGAAAGGTAATTTGCTGCTTCTACTGGAGCTACTGAAAAACTTTGCAAAGGGACATGAAAATTACAACATAGCCTCTAGATCAATAGTCCTCTTCATTATATTCCCAATCATTACACAGGATTTAAGCAAAACACTCCCCCAAAATTGAACCAGGAAGGGGGGAGGGAATGTGGAAAGAATATCAATATGTCCATTTCCTCATTTCTTTGCAACTTCGTAACAGAGTCACTGTTTGTGAGGTGGACAGCCATCTACATTAACTGAAATAAATAAAAAAACCAAACCCATAAATAAATAAAATGATGCGATAAAATGTAGGTAATGGTAATTTTCAGACTTTATTATATTTTCTGGTAACATCTGCTGCAAATTGAGAAAAGTGTTGTGATTAAGACTGCAGTCCTTATCCCGACTTATCTGGGAGTAAGCTCGCATGCTTTTCCAGAAATGTATTTCTATTAGGAGATTACCCTGCTGATAGATATAAATGTAGATACAGAAATATATAAATCTAGTACATATATGGAGTTGGGTTTGTTTTCCTGCTGCATATCCTCTCACATACCTCTCTGGAGAGATCTGCCTATCAGGAATGACACTGGAAAAATTTGTGTTTTTTAGGGTGGCGGGGAGAAGAATGGCAGGATTGGGGAAGCAAGAGTGTTGTTACAGATGTTAAATACAATATTCTGTAACTGTTGTTTTATATCAGCAAATCTTTACTGGTACATTGTTTCCTTCATATATTCATAAATGAGAAAACAATAAGAGAAATGCATTAAAAAGTTAGGAGTCAAAAGTTACCTACGCTCCACTGATCTGGGAAGTAAATCAAATTAACAAGATGTATAGACTGCTTCATTTTAGATCATTTCAACCAATCATAGCAACTGCTTCATCTCTGAGGTTGAACTTTTTACCTTTTAATCATTCCTATGTCTGCCTGGATTATTGCACATTGGAACAGTCCTTTTCACACTGAAGTCTAAATGGGGAAAAAACAATTATATACTGCTCATCATATTTCTGACTCTTCGAATTTATTTGTTTGCCTCTTCGTCATATTTATTTTAGGTATGATGTGTGACCATGACAGAAATGGCTGAAAATGAAGCACATAACAGGAATCAACTAAAAAGAAACTAGGACATAATGAGAAAAATAAAAGGATAATGAGATAGGAAAGTTTTGGAAATGCCCACATTTCCATTTCTCCTTGAGGTTCAGCCTTAAGACAGTTTCCCCCCTTTTTTTTCTTCAGAGTTCACCATAAATCTGTGACCAATCAAATTACAATTTTTGCGGGACGGCAGCCATCTTGAAAACAACACACCCAGAGGTGTCAATAAAAATCAAATCACTGCATTATTGCCACCTTTTCCTTGGGAAATGTTCCAAAAAGACACTCCTTTCAGAGGTATTGTTATCCTCCTATCCAAACATAGATTCAGAAAAGAATCTATGGAAAGAAACTTTCAAGTGACTACATGTTTTATTTAGGGAGAGTTTGCTTATGGTCCATGTGAATTAATGATAAACGTAGGGCAAAAGCTGCTTTTGATGCAATCTGTCATTTTCACTGTGTCTTCATATGTGTTATACTCTGATACCTACCCTAGTGTCACTTGTAAGAACACCAAATGAAGTATAAATACTGTCACAGAAATCTGACTGAAGGCTTTCCTGAGACCATGCCATAAATTAAAGTACCCGTTCTGTTTACCGTTTATGCATAGCAACTTTCAGAAGCCCAATTACTGATATGTATGAGAAAGTTGCTAAACTACTTAAGATAAGAAATCAAGATGTTTATTTGCCAAGTTGGGAGGCAAACAATTATATTTGCATGTTTAATCTTAAATTCAAATTGTTGCAGAAATGCTATGACTTGGAGAGATCTCCGATTTCAAAAGAAGCCCATTAAGCATTGTGTGTTTGTATAAAGTTCAAACAGACAAGATGAATCTAAGGTAGGAAAAAATGAGATTGGAGAGGCTTCTGCTTGGAGAAGCAACAATTCTCCTAGGTAGCTGTCTTCCCCACATGGCTACATGTGCTAAATTAAGAAGTAGGGAAGTTCATCCAAAGTGCACAGATTATCATTTTCAATAGGCCCAAAAATGACTCTGAGGCATGAATGAGCTTGTCAGTTTTTCTCTGTGTCTTCAGCAAATGATGGATTCACTCTGTGCCTGTGCTCTAACCCACAAGATCCGCCAAGCTTTGTCAGTTATTCTTCATTCTCAGTCAAGCTGAAATGTAGGCTGTAGTTTAACAAATCTGCTTTTATGGAGCAAAGCATGGTGAAACAGAGCTGATTACTGCCTGACACATTGCATTAGGCTGTGGTGTAAAGCAAGGTTGATAATAACTATATTGTTTTGGTGGCTGGGCCTGGTCTGAGCTGCATCTCTCAAGTCACACACATATGCCAATTTCCCTGCTTTCTGATTCAGGAAAACATACTTTGTGCATAAGGTCTTTAAGTGTGTGCAATGTATTTTATTAAACAGAACTGATCAGGTATCAAAATGTCACTTAAAGGCAAGCTTAAGAAAGAGTGAATGGTGTCTTCATTGCACCCCCAAAATTGCTGGCTGGCTGGCTCCAGTCAAACAATAACATTATTGCCACTATTCTACCTAACTTTATAGGGCTAGTTCCCACAAGGATGATGATGATGATGATGATGATGATGATGATGATGACGATGACGATGACAACAACAACAACAACATTGAATGGAAAGTTACAGAATACCATGTGATGAAAACTGTTGGAAAATTATTCTGGGTGATTTACAGTTTAGTTCATACCCACCCAACACTCAATCTATCCCTATATCCAGATCAAAGCAAACACACACACCACTCAGTTCAGCTAGCAAAATACAGCTTGATGTTGATATGCTAAACATCAGGAAACATTAAAAAAAATAATAACTGGCAAAAACAGGATAAAAGCCAGGCATAAGCAGGGAGAAAAGACATGACTAGGCAAGAATTTCAATTATCTGTCTCTCTATATCAAAAAGAAACAATGCTGTAGGTGATTACGATGGATAGTCAGTCCCAAAGGAAGTAGCCTTTGGGTGTTCCAGCTTTAACCCTTTTATGCCCATAAGGGAAGCAGAATAAATATGGAACATAGGACACCAGGTGATCCTGCCTGTATTCAGCACCATAAAGAAAGCAATTTGATGGATCGAATGATGACACAACAAAATAAGACAACCTCAGCTAAACAGTGTAGGAATAATTTAAGATGCAGGATGACAACAGCATCTTTCTATGTTTCAGTATAGAATTGGAAGCTATTTTTTTAAAAGATTCTACAGTTCTGTTTCTTAGCACTTAGCACTACAGGAATACAGATTAGAAGGGAAGAAGGGGATTCAGAACTTGTGGGGATCCATGTGGCACCTTTGGGCACCCTCTTAAATCAAACACATTGTTTTCCTGGGATCCCACAGCAGCTGGTGAGCCAGGAAATAATGTCACTTCTTAAGGGTTACATATGAATGTCCATAAGTGCTCCCAATCACCTTTCACCTTTCAATCCACATCACTGCCCAGTCTTACCATTTGAAGCCACAACTAAGTAAAAGTTGTTTTGAGAGCATAACATCCTCAATAGGAAAATCAAGAAAATGATATACTTGATATTCTTAACTGGACATACAATAAATTAACCTCCAAACTTCCAGGACTTTCAGGGCAGCTCAAGCTACATGCTGAGATGCTACTAACTGTAAGTGAAAGTCTGATACTGTATTGTGGTATAGGCTATGTCATCTTTCCTTCCAGTCAATAAAGAGAAGGAAGCCATACTTACTCAGGGAAGACATTGGCTTCTTAATTATATATGGACATACAGTAATCCCTCTGTTTTCCCATTGGAGTCTAATTAATTATCACACTTATCCCCTATATCTAGCATTAAGTAATCAGAATAGATTTTAAGCCCAAACAGAGCACATGTGAAGAGACTGAGGGACATAGGGCTAGCCCTTGAGCTGTTATCTAAATTAGGTAACATCCAATTCCCTAACATTAACACTAGTCTGTGACCTGTCTGGCCAACCTCAGCCTCCTGAGCCACTGTCTCTTTCTCAGAGTAAGATGAAGATTCACCCAAACTGGGCTAAAAACAGCAGCCCACTGGCCAGCCTACTTCAAAACCTCATATCATTGCCAGAATTAGAGTTGAGTGGGTAGCAATGGCTTAAGACAAGGATGGATAATCCGTGGCTTAAAACAAACACAGACCTTGTACTCCTTCCCTCAAACTCCATTTTTGCACCTGTACCACCAACAGTAAATTTCTCAACATGTTGAAATGCAAACACTCTAGCATAAAATAGACTTGAGGCATTTTTTAAAAATAATTTCTTCCTCAAAACCTGGGGGGGTGGGCGGGAAGAGAGAGAAAGAAAGAGGTTGAATAAATATCAGGTATGAGTTCTGTCCTGATATTTATCAGGAACTCACAAGTCCCATCATATGTGGTCCTCGCTTAACCACCCATGATCCTTGCTTAACAATGCAACAGGGACTGCTGGGACTGAAGTCACTAAGTGATGCAGTCACATGACATTGCACTTTATGACAGCATTGCTTAGCAATAGAAATTCCTGTCCCACTTACCGTTGTTAAGTAAGGACTACCTGTAAAAATAGGTGTACTGTACTTGCAGATCCAGTGCCTATATATTTGCCTTTGCAAAGTTGCAACATGTGAATATTGAGTGTAAAGGCACCACATTCATTTGCCAATCTCCTCTGGTTCACTCCACACAAGGGCACCCATGAGACAGTAGCCTTTGTGATTGTAATGCAGAAAATATGTGTCAGGATGCAGTGACCCAGAGCTGAGTTATAACAAGAGCTTCAGCAAACCTAGCCAACAACCTCTCATCACCCATGTAGTAACAAAGAACAGCATGTCATAGAAAGGACCTTCAGAGAAAGATGGGTGACAGTTAAGGATGGCCATTTGAGACACATTCTGTTCTCTATCTGGAAACTTTCCAGTGCACCAGTGCTCTCTTGAATTGAGTCATACCAATTCTATTTACCATATAAAATTATAGTTCTCATATATGTCAGTTTTCTGACTCCCTTTTTCACTGGGTTTTCTTTTGCAATATGCTTCTCTCTTATTCCAACACCCACATTATTATGTTTTCAAAGCTTGTTCTCAAAATTCACTCTCTTCTCATGTGGCATCTGTTTGCTATACTTTATGTCTGCCAGAAGAGCTGTCCTACAAACACACATCTGATATCCTCTTCTGTCAATTACTTCCAGCTGACAGTACCGGGTGTCAGACCCATTTTTTCTGATCATCCAATAATGGCATTGGTATAAGTCCCATTGACCTTGGTATGATAAAGGGCAATGGGTCAAAAGAGATTCTTATGAACTGAAAAGATAAATTGCCTGGACTCAGCTGTGTTCCCAACCATGTTGGAAACATTTGCTTCCCTCTTTACCCTGTATCCTGAAAAGCAATCCAAGTCACTGCGTTGAGATTTTAATTGCTATTCTTACAATCTTGAATACAACCACAACAACTGTTTCCATTTTGACTGAATCTGACCACCTTTTAGCCTTAGCTTCATAACCATAGGTGGCATCTGAAGTTAGGAAAAGCAACTTCATATGAAAAATCTGCCTAATTAGCCAATCATTCAGCCATCAACAACATTACCATTCTTCCTAAAAAAATTGAGGATGATATTTCAGCCCTGCTGCTCAATAATAAACAGTCTACAAAAATAGTGCATTGAGAAATTACCTGGATTTCATACCAAATATTTTTATACAATATCACTAACAAAAGAGATACATTGACATCTGCACAAAACTTGCTAAATATTATTGTACACCTCTAAATCACAATTTGTTGTGCCAAAGATGTGACCATCTAATTTTTAAAAAAAATTAGCATTTAATTCCATCCTAAGAATTTGTGTAAAAATGCATATAAAAACATTTAATGTAACGTGTAATGTAATATAATGGAACTACATTTAATGCCCGTGCTTCAAGAGAAAATAGCATAAGAAAGTGTTGGGAGAAGCCATATAGAATACAGTATAATTCTTCATCTGAAAATGTATTGTTATTTATTTCCTTGCAGCAGAAAATCTTGGCATCAAAATGCAGATTGAGAAGGAAGAATAGAACTGTTCTTCAAACCAAAGTTGCTGCTTTTTTATATCACAAAGTTCCCATTTAATACAGAAGGGTAGCATATCTGATTACTGCCTGCTGAAAAGCTCTCAAATATCAACTGTTTGATGAAAAAAACATTCTTACATTCAAGAAGAATTTTTACATAAGATGTCCGATTTATATTCACTGAACATCCTTGGGCAGAAAGATGTGTGCAAATGCTTGGCATGACTACAGAGAATTTCTTCTCATGCAACGTGGCAGCTTAAGAATGTTTTAGGCAAGCTGAATTGGGCCCCACGTGCCATTATCAGGATAGATCATATAGTCATTTTCATGTTACTTCAGCATCAGTGGATTGTAGTGACTTCAGGGAAAATGAGAGCAGAGATTTAAAAAAAAAAAATCCACATCAACCTGCATCATAGAAATGCTGTTTAAAACCATGCCCTAAATTCATTCAATATTTTAAATGCCTCCCATAGTAAGGGCCTTTCATATTTTAAATTTCAGCAGTAATTATTTATGTGGATCACTTACATTTTTCATAGTGAGTGTCTTCCATCCTTCTACTCTGTTAGATCCAAGCCACAAATGCAATGCAGAACATGACCATCTTTTAACCTCCAGAGATTATTTCCCTATGGTATTTGGTAGGGAAAACAAGCCCATTTTATACAAGCCCATTTTTTTGCTGTCTGCCATTTTTCTGCATTATTGTTCCTTGCTTAATAGTCACCTGCCTTGCCACTGCTTTGATAAATTAAACAAAGGCAAGCTAGGGCAGGTGATAAAAGCCATGTTGTGCCATTGTGATGTGAGCTTTTGTACGTGCATCACAACATCACACACCCACAGGAAAGGGCATTGTACTGGCAAGATGCTGCTTCTATCATTTTGATGAAAGCTTCAGATCCTGCAGGTGCCTCTCAAATCAAGGACAAGACTGAACCAGATTAGTAATTTATTGCTTCCCAAAGATTTTATTTTCCCTTATTTGATTTTTTTTAAAAGGCCAGGTATCTACTTTGGTAGTTTGGGTGTGTATATTTTTAGAACTGCTCTCCTGAGTTGAAATTCATTGTAGTGGCCACCAAATGTCCTTATGGTTTGAAAAGTTTCAGGAGTTAGACTCAGACTTCAACTTTGTTGAAGGGTAAATTGGCCAATGTGTGATTACAACATGTTGCTTTTAATGTTTTGTGTTTATTTATCACAGAGATATGTTTAAGCTTTCAATTGCCTTAAAATTGTGGAGAAGCAGAATATGCTAATAAATTCTTCAGTGGTGAATTCATGCTAAGAACCACCAGCAATGGCAGTTACAAATAAACATTCATCTAAGGAGCAGCCTTCCCCAAATGTAGTAAAATGAAAAGCTACACAACATTTTGGGGAGGAAATCAAAAAGCACAAGAGGGAAACTGAGATTGCCTGCCCAGAATGCAGAACAGGTGAACTTCTATATGGAGATGAAAAAACAGTGCAACAGTTTCTTGCAATCCAACTTTTAAAGAAATACTTGATTTTATTGGTTCCATTGCATTCCTTTCAAGCAAGTTTCTTAATCCTTATTTATTTGAATAACCTTTTTTCTTTCTTTTTCTTTTTTATTTTATTATTCATGTAATCCAAATCAATTTTACACTGTCTGAATATTCTTGTTCGAAGGAGCATCCTTTTAGGGGTGGGGTATTTAAGAAGTCAGGTGTGATTAAAAACCCCTGCTCTTCTTTACATCCATTAAGACACAAATAAAAAGGAACAAGGCTTTGGCCAATCAGTTGGGTCTATCATTTTGATTTTTTTTTTTTTGACCCTTCCAGTAGATGCCCCTCTAGTTCCTTTAATTTTTTATCAGTTTTTCTTAACCATCTGATCTGTTACAATTATTCTGTAATGTGTGCCCTCTAACCATTTTTTTTCTCATCTATAAAGACTTCCAATTTTTAAATGGAGCCAAAAATAAATAAATAAATTTTGGGGAGGAGGAGTATTTATGTATCTGATTTTACCTCCAATGTCCTGTATTGCACTGTCAATGTGAAACTATGATATTTACATTGCCTTAAAAATTCAAATGGAGAATAAAGAAAATCAACTAACAATTGGCCCTGAGTCAGATCATCACACTGATCATCATACTTTGAAGAGGCCTAATGAAATCTAAATTGTCTCATTGATTTCAATAAATGTACTACTCCTGGCAATCATATCTCAGGCTTGAACTCCACAGCTAACTACTAAAACACATTTGTTGGCTTTAATGCTGAACTGCAATTTCTACACATTTTAAAGTGAGCACTAAAAATGGGACAGGTGTTTGCAATCACATTGATTAAACCAAGATAGTCATTGGGATCAGATCTGTAGTTGGCTGCAGCTCCAGATTCCTTAGCTAAAGTACTGTAGATTGCTTTAGTGATGGTGACCACTTTGAAGAAGGCTTGTCCACAAACCTGCACAATGCTTGACGCTGAATACTTGTTTATAAAACTTGTCTTTAAAAAAATGTTTGGGGCTGAGTTTTTGTATCCCTTTTGTTGTACATGTTGTGATTACCATCATTCTTACAAAGAGGAAGGCAAATCTTGTTTTTGGAGCTTCTTTTTTATAGTTTGTTTGGTTCATCAATATTAATCAATCAAGTTGCTGAGGTTGAGAAACAATGCACTAGAGGGTCAGTTCTGACCAGCCAGGTCCCATATCTACAGTTTAACAGTATGAGAGCCCTACAGATTAAAAGCACATTAAACATCCCAGCTTTATTTTAGGTATTTTATTTTTTCTTACTCCACAGCTTAGGTTGCATATATTGTTTTATATAATGTGATAGGTTTGTTATCTGATTTGTTACAGCAATTAGAAAAAGGTTGCTGTTGTTAAAGTTAGCATTATTCATGTTTAGCTGCCTGTTTATATATTTTTGATTAACGTTTTGTACTTTATTCACTAGCTCGAGTACCATGTGATACAGAGGCAGGGTATGCATTGATAATAATAACTGTGTTAATGCAACTATTTTTAATATTACTATGGCTGAGGAAGTGCTTTGAAAGAGATGCTTTGTAATGCATGAAAACACATATAAAGCATTTCAATTTGAATAATAAAATAAGCTAATGTTTTTTCTCAGCTCACTTGGTTGCTTCCCTTTTTTCCCCAGCAAAACATAGCAGTAAAGATTTGTGTGTGTGTGTGAATGGAGAATTCCAGTGGCACAATCCACTCACTCAAACACAGACACACACACACTCCAAAGAATAAAGCATGCATTCTATTTCCCATTAAAGGTTTAACTTTGGATGAATCACACCCCTGTGGAACTAAAAGCATTGTTTTTAGTTTTATTTCAGTGTTTTATTTAATTTGTCAAAAAATGAATGAAAGCAATGTAAAATATGCAACATATTTAGGCATACTATTTTAAATCCTAACCATTATATCTAGGGAATTCACAACCTATATTGTTATGTTAAATACTATTATTATTATTATTATTATTATTATTATTATTATTATTATTATGCTTTAACACACACCCCAGGTATATGCCAACTTAGTTTTATATTAACATCCATGGCAAACCTACTCCAAAAGTCTCAGTTTTGAACTATGAGTCTTTAAACAAAAATGGCATTGCTGAAGAAATTTCCAAATTATCTGAAACATTACATTTCATTCCAAAATTCTTTTCCCACTTCCAAACCCCACAAAAGATCTTTCAAACCATGCTACTGTAGATTCTGCCAACCCATCAACAGATTGTTGCAAACGGGTCTGACAAGATTTCAAAGGCAAAGAAGATTTGATATATTCTTACAAGGCTCCAGGCAAAAAGATCTTAACAACGGAAAATTTGCACAAATAAAGATTTTCTGTGTATTAAACAAGAACTCTCTTGCGCATTCATGTTCTCTTGTTCTTCCTCTCCAGCGCTCTTTTTAGAAGTTCATGTCTAGGTCAAATCAAGTTCACTTACGTCTAACAGATTATTCTAGTTAAAAGGAATGGCAGAGATTAAAGGGTAAAGTGAAATACCTTCCTCTCTCCCATTGCTGCACGATTTAATATTAAAGTCCGGTGACACAAATACAACCAGCCTTTAGTAGCTAACCTAGAGACCTGCAGGTGCTGAGCTGGAAGGGTGGTTTTGACTTTGCAATATAAACAGAATTTTATTCACACATCAAAATTCCACCCACAGAGAACCCCTGGCATCGTTAATGATTATAATCGTCACATTTAATCATGAGAATGCAGTGACAGGCAAAGAAAGGTTAGACAAACTGACAGTTCAGGCTGTTTCCCTCGATTGGGGGTGGGGGGGAGAGATGTTGTATATGTTTTGTTTTAAAATGCACATAAATCTGCACTTCCTTCCAAGAAGGGTATTTTTGCAGCTTTACACAAGGCATTCATAAAACCCCTCCTCCTTGCAAGAGCTGGCAAAGTGCATAATTAACCTTTAGATGACATAAAGGCTAGGACCTTAATGAGTTCTGTAAAACTGTTGCTTTGCTGATGCTGCTTTCAAAGATGAATTAAGCAAAGACCCCAAAAGGCCAACATATGTAGAGGAGAATACCATTTTATTTTATTTTATTTTATTTTATTTTATTTTATTTTATTTTATTTTATTTTATTTTATTTTATTTTATTTTATTTTATTTTATTTTATTTTATTTTATTTTATTTTATTTTATTTTATTTTATTTTATTTTGGTGCATGGCAAAGCTATTGACAGGAACTGTCTGGAGCAGAAGGGAAAACACAAATTGAACATTGGTGTGTATTCTCTCTTAATTTTTTTTTTTAAGAGTAAAAGTGGCATAGGCATTTCAATGATTAGCATCATTGAGAAGGCATGTTTTCCACATCTGTTCTTGTAAAATGCTGCTTATTTCCATTCTTATTTCCATTTAAAAAAAAAAATCAAGGCTGTAATTCTACATTCACTTCCCTGGGAAGAAGCCCACTGAATTCAGTAAAAGTTAATTCTAAGGAAAATGATTTAGGTTTGCCCTCCAAAGATGAAAGACACACAGTATATATCACCAGCTCCCAGAATCCCAGCCAGCTTTGGAAAAGCTTTGCTTGGAAGACTTGGAGGTAGATTTGTAATTTGCTGGAGGGGCACAAGGTAGGAAGGCTGCTATGCACTGCATGATAAAATCTGAAATCCAGGCTTAGCCAAAATTGGCATTAAATGAGAATCAAGCTAATAATGACTGAATTGACCCCCGTGGATTTTAATGGTTCTTCCATTCCCTTGCAGTGTTTGGTTCAAAGCAGTATATAATTGCTGATTTTTTTACATCAGTTCCTACTTCTTCAAGAGGGACTGAACTCTTGTTTTCAGAGGGGCACCACAGCCTTAAAAGCAGGACATTCACAGTCTTATTTTTCAGTTTCATTGCTACATTACACAAAAAACAAAATCGTATAAAAGCCACACTTTAGGCTGCAGAATCCAAAAGCCCACTTGATACACTTGATAGCCTCAAAGCTTTTGTATCTCTTTGCTGCTACCTAGTGGTCTTTTGGATTTCTGTAGCCCAGGTCCAGTAGCCTTTACACTCTGATGAGAAAAACATTTCCCACTGGCATTATACAGTATTAAAGAAACGGGTAAAATAGATTGGCATATTTATTTAATTTTTCTTTTGGTAAATATTTACTTACAGTGCTTTACTCTACTTTGGTTCTAGGAAAAATACTGTAAATAAATATTTATCAAAAAAATTAAATATGCAAAATATATACACACACACACACTGTATTCACTGTATGTGTGTGTGTATGTGTGTGTGTGTGCATATGTGTATGTATGTGTGTGTGTGTGTGTGTGTATATATATATTTATATATATATAACCTTTGGGTCAGTCTTAACCATTTGCGATTGCCTGGACTAGTCCCTGCGGTTTTCTTGGCAAGATTTTTGGAAGAGGTTTGTCCTTGCCTTCTTCCTCCCAGGGCTGAGAGAGAGGGACTGGCCCAAAGTCACCCAGCTGGCTTTGTGCCTAAGGCTGGACTAGAATTCACAGTCTCCCGGTTTTAGTCTGGTGCCTTTAACCACTACACCAAACTGACTCTCAAATGTAAGATTAGGCCTCACAAATTTAAGATCCATCATAATATGAATTTATTTATATATTTTTAAGATACTCCCAACCACAGTAAAATATGTTTATTGATGAGATCCCAGTCTCAATGAAATTATGCTAGCATACCTACACACATATGCACACAGTCTGCTGTATATTGTCATAAACCCAGATAGGATTGTTATGGATAGACTCAGTTACAGTAGCGATGAGTGCATCATTGGAAGAGCTGAAGGACAAGGTTAGGGAGAGGCTGTCATGGAGGAAATTCATCTATGTGATCTCTAAGAGTTGACAATGACTTGATGGCACATAATCAATTAATTCATTTGCATTTTAAGATTAAGATTAACTACACACATTTACATATTATCCCTTATAAATTGTTTAATCATTGTGTCCAGTTTTGAGACAGAGGTGGTAGAAGTAGATAGAAGTATAGAGGTAGAGATAGAGACAGAGATTATTTATACTGTATACTCTGTGTGTGTGTGTGTGTGTATACATATGTTAAGAAAGAGGATGATGTAAACCTTTTCATGATAGAACTATACTTAAAAGCTATCAGATAAAATTAATAATGGCTAAATTGCTGGGTCATGGGTAAACTGTACTGAGTCTAATTTTATTTTTAAAAAAACAAAGATAAAATCTAAATATGGTTAGGGAAGCTGAACTGTAACTACCAGCACTTTGCATTTTATTTATTATTTATTTAATTTTATTCCGCCTTTATTATTTTTATAAATAACTCAAGGCGGTGAGCATACCTAATACTTTTTCTCCTATTTTCCCCACAACAATCACCCTGTGAGGCGAGTTGGGCTGAAAGACAGTGACTGGCCCAAGGTCACCCAGCCAGCTTTCATGCCTAAGGTGGGACTAGAACTCACAGACTCCTGGTTTCTAGCCCAGCACCTTAACCACTGGACCGAACTGCTGGAGATTATAGTTTGCCCCCAGCTTCGATTATGAAGAAACAGGTACAAAGAAAGACTGGCAGACTGTATTCCCTGAGACAGCTCTTTTTATATGCCTGACTGTGTATCATACTGCCTTTTTATGTTTATTTTTCTATTTGGGGATTATTTTTTTAAAAAATAAAAAAAATATTTAAAAAAAAAAATGCATTTCATAACAGCAAGTGGAAGCATATGCTTGTCAGGGCTCAGAAGCTAAGTGGGGCTGAACCTCATTAGTATTTGGAAGAGAGACTACCAGGAAATTAAACATGAAAAACCTAGAGAAAGAAAACTTCAATACCATAATAAATGGCATGTGGAACTTTTAAAAAATTTGTTCTCTCCAGGTGAAGTTAACTGAGATCCCATGATTGAATAAGTTCAATTCTACTCAAAGAAGGGGCACTTTTTAAACCTGCTAATAAAAGGAATTTTTCCCTCTAATTTCCTTCCTTCTTTCTTCCCTCCCTCCCCCAATTTGGCACCAGAGCATTGAGGAGTTTTCAAGATAGCATGAGAAGTGCTAACTGAGTTGGTGAAGGGCGCATTAGCCAAAAAAAAACCCCTCCTTCCTTAAGTTTATAGGAGTTTTTCTATGTCCTTATGTCAACAGATGTTGTGGCAACCACAGGGGAGCAAAACAACAGGGCTTGCATTGCAATGCCATATGCCATTTTGACATTCCCACCCCTACCCCATGGACCCAGCTGAACAGATTCACTCTTTCTGGGAGAAAAGGAAATATTAGACCCTTGCTTAAATATTTCAGTCATATCAGGATTCATGATACTGTCTTGGCACAACAGTTCAGGATCAAAAGCTACTGCCAAATGCCACTCACACATACTACGTTTACACTAATGTTTGGATTTAGACCTTTGGTACAGAATTATAATATTTCTGGAAAACAGTTCTTTGCTGCAAATAAGTGGTGCTCATTTCTGCTACACTGGATTCAATGCCACAATTTTACAGATATTTTTTCTGCTTATCTCTTTGATGCTCCATGAATAAGTCCTTCCAATTAACCTATGAAACTATTCTAGAAATGTCCTTGGCCTTGTTTTTATTTTCCTTGTTACACTATTAATTTATCATCACCATGTATAAAATAGACATTTACCCTTTCAAAATACTACTATCCATAGAATGATTTATTTTTTAAGAAAAGTGGCCATACAATAGATATATCTGGGCTTCCATTAATATGACTGTACTTTTGTGCATGATTAGAGAATTGCAGACAAAAATTTGGAGAACTGCTAACTCTGAAGGATCCTGAGTTTTGGATTGTTTATGGCTTTAAATGAGATAAAATGCAAAGTAAACCCATTTCTTTCCCCATTCCTACTTGCTGACAACATTGATCACGAGGAAATGGTGGGCTGGACTGTAGTACACTATAGAGCAGAGTTTCCCTGCTTCTTTGTCCTTTTGCAGCTTACAATATTTTCCTTTAATTTTCAAGTCAATATCTGATATGCCCTTGTAGCACATATCTCTCCATTCAGCTTTGTGAAACTTTACAGTTTCACACAAAAAAGTTTTTTGTATATATGGTTTATGTCTAACAGGCCATCATGGTGAAAGCCAGTTGCTGGTATTTGTTTTGAGACAAATGATGTTTCAAACATGAAATTAATGATTAGAGAAGGAAAAAAAAAAACCAAAGGCTATAACTCTTCCAAAGGAGGGACAGAGCAGACAAAAACAAAGGAAATAAAAATAAGGTTCTAGCACTGATGGTCTGGTGTTAGACACAAGAGTGTTTTAGATTAACAGGTCCTCTCTCCTTTTCACACTAATAACTGAACATTGTCTGAAGTAAATGCACCATAAATTTATTGATCACATTGAAAGACATATCAGACATTGGAGAAGAGGGGAATGTGATCAGCTGTCATGGGGAAAGGACAGAGGAGAGCAAAGAGCTATTAAAAAGTCAGAACAGGACCCAACTTTTCTCTCCATAGCCATTTAATCCAAGAATGCCTGGGATTTTCATTTTTACTCAGAGAAACCATGTAGAAATGGCTTATCATATGATAGGATCTCAAAAAGATTTTCAGCTGCAACCTTCAAGGATTAAGCAACTCAAACTGTAGATTTAAGAAATAATCCTTGACAATTAGACAAGGTCAAGATTGTGAAGTGGGAGGTAATGAGCATGGGAGACAGACCGAAAATAAAACAAGCAGGACAAATAGCTGGGGCAAATGTCCTTGGCTTGACTCTTCCTGAACCAGTCAGCTCTGGTCATTGGCCATGCTGACTGAGGCTGATGAGAGCCATTGTCCAACGCATCTGGAAGGAACCAATTTAAAGCAGTGATAGAAAGATTAATTTGGGTCTCTTCCAATGCTACTTTTAGTGATGTATAGGCACAACAGTTCCTCTTCCCCAGGCTCGCATAATTCTTCTTGAGATAAAGGCAACATCAGAGCAGGCAGAAGTCAGGAGAGAAGGAGGGGTTATATCATCTTAGGCCTTTGATGTAACTGATTCCTGCAAAAAGGAGAAAAGGGGTCAGTAAAAGAAAAATAGAAGACAGTCAATAAAGTCATGATCACCTCATTGTGGGCAGAAGCATGGGTTGCAAAATGGATATGCACCTAAACTTATTCTCTCTCAAAACATATACATATTTTAAAATGTGCTTTGATCTGAGAACTGAATTAGAACTTGGGAAATATAAAACCCAATACATAATGAAATTATTTCCTACCTATACTTTGACGAAATCTATGAGTGTGGTCAGCTGTTATCAGAATTTACAAAGATCAAATTTCTGAAACATCCTACATAGATTGTAAGTTCCTGAGACAGTGAATTGGACAGTTTCTTCCACCACATTTCCAATCTACTGTATATACACTAAACTTTGTATAAATCACGAGTAATTATAGTTTCATAAAACATTGCATCCCACTAGATCAAACTCTATGTATCCATCTAGACCAGTGTTTCTGAACCTTGGCATCTTTAAGATGTGAGGACTTCAACTCCCAGAATTCCCCAGCCAGCATGAAGACTGCACATCTTAAAGCTGCCAAGGCTGAGAAAACACTGATCTAGGCAATATCAACATAGTGTCTCCCTTAGAAATCTTTCTCATCATTTGCTTGCAGGATCAGATCTTTAATAAAGATCTGATCTTGTGAATTTTTCAAACAAATTAGGGTTCTACTAGTGAGTGATGCCTCCTTACCCAAACTACATGACTTTGCACCCCACTGAAGCTAATAAAACCAATAAAGAGGGGTAAAAAGGGACAGTTCTATGTGGTTCATCACAAAATGCAAAATGGGTCAATGGTACATGAGAACAAAAAAGTGCTTCATTTGAAGGGAAACAGGATGTTGGTTGAGTAGAAATGAAATAAAATAAAATCAACCAAAATACACATAAACAGTACTCTTTAGCCTTTCTGATTTCTTAGAGCATTTCCCCTTGGCACACTTTCCCTGTTGCCATACACACTGATCCCTAACAAGTGAATTTCAAACCAGCTTTCAATCATCTTTCCTTCTGCTGGAAATAGAACAATATGAGCCAATCAAGTCCTTGATAGGAAAATTCAAAACATAAAAATCAAAGAGTGTTTAACCACCTAGATTGCCACACCCTTTCTCTGGCTATTTGGAGAGAGAGAGAGAGAGAGAGAGAGAGAGAGAGAGAGAGAAGGAGATCAGAGGGACTGCAATGAAGGTACCTTCCTTTTCTTTCTATTTTGTTCCTTTTGTTTCTGTTTAAAAACTTCAGTCTGCTTGGTGCTGAAAGACTAGCTTGGCAGCATTTTTGTAACCAGGTGCTTTTCACAACAGCACTAACCATGGCTGCAATGTGGCTAGGGATGGGAGAGACTAATGGCTTGCTTGGCCCTAGAACAACTTTAAGATGTGTGGACTTCAACTCCCAGAATCCCAGCATGGCTGGTTAGAGAATTCTGGGAGTTGAAGTCCACACATCTTAATGTTGATAAGGTTGAGAAACACTGCCCTAGAGGATGAGTTGTTGGAATGACAGATGAAGGTTTCTTTTCCTACTTTCTCAACATTTATTTCAACAAAAGTCATGTTCAGGCCAAAACTTACCTTCCAGGCTGGTATTCCTGTGACTCAGCCTAATTTGTTCATTTTTATTTATTTGATTGAGTTTTCAACCAGCTGTCACCAAAGTCTCTGGGTGGTGTAAACCAAAAAAACCCAAAGACCTATTAATAATTTAAAACATATAAATATGTAAGGTATATAAAAATTAAAATAGAAATACATTATAATTTGGGAGAGATTTAAAACAGGAAATGAAAACTTAAACTCTGCAAGCCATCTGAAAAGGCTACGCTTTTAAAGCCTTCTTAATTATCGGTGCAGATGGCAGTTCTAAGGTTGTATGAGGAGATGAATTCCACAGCTTTGGTGTCACTGCAGAAAAGGTTTGATTCCAGGGGAGCAGATGGACCACCAGAGGCAGGCCTCCCCAGATTAACTTAGTGGATGGTAGGAATCTTGTACAAGAAGGAGGTGTTCTTCCAGGAGCCCCCAGTCCAGATCTGGAGGGCAAAAATCTGGACAGTTAAGTGGATGGTAGGAAAGAACTACAGAAAACTCCAAAATGACAGACATTTCAATTTCTGCATCTCAGGGAACTTGTGTTGGCACTAGTGGCCATTCAATAGCCATTAGCTTCTAAGTATTCAAAGACAATAGTCTCACACCAGGGTGAATGTCAAAGAGATTTTACTGAGTATACATTAATGGGGGTGGGGGGGTGCCTTTGAATCAGTCTCAACTCCTGGCAACTGCCTGGACTAGTCCCTTTAGTTTTCTTGGCAAGATTTCGGAATTGGTTTGCCCTTGCCTCCTTCTTCCTAGGATTGAGAGAGAGTAACTGGCCCAAGGTCACCCAGTTGACCTGATACCCTAAGGCAGGACTAGAATTCATGGTCTCCCAGTTTCTGGACTGATACCTTAACCAGTACACAAAACTGGCTCTCACAATTAAAAGAGTTACAGGGGAAAAAGAAAACATACCAGACTACATCCCTTCAGTTTTTCAGGAATTCCCAAAGTGATAGAAGATGGATCCCTGATAGCATCTTCCTGGGTCTTCAGTTACATGTTGAGTTCATTTTAATAAACTTGTATGGTGCCTAGAGTTGTAGAAAGCTTGGCCCCATGACGGTGCCAAGGTTAAGATCTTCCCATCTTGATTTTTATATTTTATATTTTATATTCTATATTTTATATCTTGTAAATGCATTTGTATTTTTATGTATTTAAATGGTATTGTTTTAGTGATTTGCTACTTTTACTATTTGTAAGCTGCCCAGAGTTGTTGTACACGAGATGGGCGGCAGAGAAATTTAGTAAATAAATATTCAAGTTTGATAAAATTATTATTAAAATGTCTGGGGCGTGTGGCCACCTTTTTGCACATTAAGGATAGGTGTGTAGATAGCATAACATCTGGAGGTGGTCTGATGACATATCTTACAAAATGACTTGGTCCCAATGCAGAAAAATGGCCATCTACCATAGTTATCCTAAATGAGAAATCATCTTTTGTTGCCTTGTTTCTCATCCTCCCCTTTGTAGGTATTGGACGAGGGAGTACACGCTGTTCTTGTTACCTTAATTGTTACATGTTGTAAATACAGGCAGAAGACTCAAAAGGGAAAATGATTATACAATAATAAGATACAGTGTGTAAAACTTGCTAAGTAGCTCTTTTTAAGCATGGATATGGAGGAATCTATCTTATTATATGTGCAAAGAGAGAAAAAAATGGACCACACCACTACACCGGCTTGACATTTCTTCCACAATGGCATTAGAGAACTCTAAGTAATCTTTTGTGTTATGCCCAGAAACCAATTGGCAGGCAATGTAAATACTTCAGAATTTGTATGATCTGATCTTTACAGGATATTCTGGAGAACAATCTGGCTACAGCATTTGGAACCATTTGAAGTTTCTGAGTGATCTCCAAAGGCAGCTCCACATACAGTACATTAGAGAAATCAAGTCTGGGTAGTAGGAAATGTATCATTAGAAACAATTGTTATTGTCTACAAAGGGACGCAGCTGGCATATTGGCCAGGGTTGATAAAAAATATTCTGGCCATGAACTCTACCTGAAGAGTCAGGGAGAGATTCATAGCTAGAATGTGACCCCTCAGATCTATCACAGTTCAAAAACTATAATCCCCTGGAGTTTCAATTTATTTCCCGGAAACCAGACCCTTATAATCTATATGCAAGCATTCAGGGGAATCATACCATTGCCAGAGGATGTTAGCACAGAGAAATGGATTTGACTCTCCTTGGCTTAAAGAATGCATGTAGAGTTCTTCTTACCTCACCAGGATACCAATAAAAGCATATGAATAAACTAATATCTCTAGAGTATTACTCATCTTTATATACTGTCCTGCCACAATTGTTCTGTTGCTATTTCTAGCATGCTAGGAAGGCTGAATTGCTTGGGCTAAAATATAAAAACAAATTGGATTGCAATCATATATTTACCACTGAAGAAAAGCTCCACTGAATTAAAGTCTGTAGGGACAGGATTACATTGTTAGTGTGACTTTCTTTAGATATTTTGTTCTTTAGGTATCACTAAGAGTCAGTGTGGTGGAATGGATGGGAGAATAGAGAAATCCAGATTCCCATTCATTCTCAGGCATGATGAGTCAGGTGATTTTAGGAATAATCATTCTCTTTCAGCCCAACCTACCAACCAGGGTCATCACTGTGGGAATAAAATAAAGGGAGATCCTCATTTTATCAATCTCCAGAAAAGGAAGGATATAATTGTAACAAATAAAATAATTTCTCTGTTGCTTATTAATGTACTTTCTATATGCGACTTAATGAAATTGCAAATCTATACTTCTTAACCCAATTGTCTCCTCTCTTTTTTCTTCCTTTACCACATAAACTCTTTCTCTTCTTAACTCATTAAAGTTAAAACATCTTTTTTAAAAAAATTGGCTTTTCACTTTGTCCATTTGCCAAATATCCTTCCTGAACTAGGAAGGCCTTAAGGCCTTTGTTTTTCTTTGACCAAATCATCCAGTCACTTCCTTTAATATCTGGCAACATTATGTAAGTGACATATTATTTGGATTCATTTTAATGATACCCATGCCAGTACTTTTAAGTTAAAAAAGAGGTCAGTAATGAATGTTATATATACTGTATGTGTATACTCTGTCTTCCCTTATTATGATTTTGCACAATCCCAGCAAGAATTGCTTTCTCAAGTGCTGTCTGTTTAATGTATCATGATAATATGTGCTATACATGAAGAAAAAGCCATGCCATTAACTCTTTCTCACAATAGCTATTAAGTGAAAGATAAAGTAAGATTTAAATCCCATGCTGATCCATAATCTAATTTTATCTGGCTGCACATTTGTGAATAAACTGACCTAATACAATATCCATTACCAACAGATTCCTTTGGGTGAGAAAGAATGTCTAGCATCTTTGAAAACAACTTGGACAGTTGTGAGGTCAACATGAAATGTGTTTGAGAGTACACTCTGAGCAGCTTGTCCTTTTCATGATTGGGAATCTACAGTAGACAAAATGGCAATCAGCAGTGGATGTTGCTGAAATATCTTGGGATAATCATAATGAAATGAGGTTTCCAAATCCCAAATGCCTTGATCCTTTTTTTCTGTCCATTGTCAACAGAGAAATCTGTAGATGAATGAATTCCCAGACAATAAGTGCTGTTGAGACAAAAGAGCAAGTGATGAAATCATCAGAGAGAAATGTCTGTTAACGACAAGAAGCTAAGTGCAGCAAATGTCAAGCTCTACATTCTATGCTACGAAGCCTGAAATTCAGAAGCTTTTTACTTTTATTTTTTACTTTACTTTTTTAGCTACTAGCAGAACACCATGCCCTTAATATCACTTTCTTGCTCTTTTGAACTTGACGTCCTTACTAGCCAGACACTTGAAGTATCACTATCTAAGAGGCTCCTCAGCAGGATGTGGGCAGAAGTGTAACGATGTGGTTGCCCGTGAATTGCCAGAGGATAGCAGGCACATTATACCATTTAGAAAGCTCTTTAAAGACAACAGGAGTCGAAGAGAAGGCAACTGAACCAAAGCTAAGAAGTGGAAAAGTAGAGTATGTGATCATGCTGTGCTTAAAAATATATGTCGACTTAGAACTCACTTCAAACCTGAATCTTGCTCTATGTCCTTATTGCCCAGGTATTTTGCTGATTTTATATCCTGTACAGCAAAAAGAGAGAGGGGGGAGGGAAGGGGAATGCATGTCCCCCCCCCCCTTGTTTAGCCTCTTTGTTTTTTTCTACACAGTGGCTCTGTTCCTGTGCATACAACTGGGTCAATGGGAGGGAGGGTTAGTATGTTGAGGGGATACAAAAAAAAAAGTCAACTGACCCAGTTAGCAAATCCCCAGGGTTTACATTTAGTTCAAAACAAACTTAGCTGTACATAGGGCTAAGCTAACTCTAGTCCGTGAGTGCTAACTCAGTTAATTGGAGCATAGAACCAGGGCCAAAGAGGAGAAAAGCATAAATGTGGTAGCTAGCTCCACAACCTGTGTCATTTTCCACAGACTGGAGGACAAACATCTGCTGTATGGCCTCTACATATTCATATAGACCTTCTGAACAATTTAGACCCTTGATAGTAACCCTTAAATTTTAATACAATACTTTATGTTTAAATAAACAGCGTTTTTTTAAAAAAAAAAAAGACCAAACCAGAAAATGTCCTACCGTCAGAATGGTAGTATTTAAACTGTGAACATTAATTCATTGAAAGATCTGGTTGCTTCAAGGGTGCTATATGTAAAGAAGGGATAAAAATGTAATAATAATAATTTCACACAGAGACAAGAACATGCACACACCACACTCCAAAGCACCTTTTCTCCATCAAATGCCATCTATGCTATAAAAGGAAATTTCCTATACCCTTATTTCTTTGTATTACTAGGGGGAAAAAAGATCCTAAACTGGATGCAAAATAATTTTTGGAGATGGTGGAGCAGAGAGGAATAGACATGACATTCTGTTTAAGAGCTAACTAGCTTTTGCCATGCATGACTGGTAGTTGGTCTTACCTACTTTATACAGATCTACATTGTGTTACTATCATTCAGCTCTAAAATTAGCCAGAACAGCCACACAGCGATTTAGCCAAATGCAACTATTTAACAGATCTGGACCACTGAAGCTAAGTATCAGTTAACAAAATAATAACCACGGTAATGGTTTTTGTTGAGATCGCTAAACTTTTGCTAATGACACAGAAGAGCTGTACTGGTAGATCCCAAACTACCTTTTGTCTACCCCTGGTCTTCCCTATCTTTCTGGTCTCAGCTTACACGAACAAAACACTCATCTGGAAAGAGTTGCATAAACAAATGTTCTGTCACAACATCCCACCAGGCCACTGTTATACAATAAAGTCAGGCTGCTAGTCCATGTTTAAATAATGGGTATTGATTCCCTTGTTACTTACTGTCCTTGCTTTGAACTTCATTAATCAATGTAAGCTTCCTGAAATCCAATGTCTATGTCTCAGGGAGGTGAACACAGACAAGAATTGTAACCCAGAAAGCAAAACAACATTGTGCAATCAGTGATCTCCTTGGGTTGCAAATGTGTGTTGTCCCACTAAAGTGAAAAGAGAAGCATGTATTGTCTTTCATGCAACTAGAGGCAGCTATTATGTATTCCAGTGCATGTTCTAGCAGGAACTTACACATGTCTCCTGTGATGCAGAATTCTCATTTTTTTCCATGTTCACAGATGTGGAACGACATATGCTTGATACAATAGACACAAATTCCATCTGAATTCTTTCATCAGTAATAATTTTTGCAGGCTGGCTGCTGTGAAGTTGACATTTAGACACTTGCAGTATGGAATAGAGCTCCAATAAAGTGAATATTTGCCCTATAGTCCTTTGGGTAGCAATATGCATGAAGCTCAGAAATAAAAACAGCAGCGGCAGAGCAGGGAGTTCAGAAGAACAAGATACGAGGAGGAAAAGACTCTGTGGCTTGTTAGAGAGACTGGGAGAAACTAGACCTTGTAGAATATGCTAAGAAGCTATCTCAACAAAATATAGTGCTTCTATTAATTTGGAATGCATCTTTCTTTACCAAAGCAAAGTCACATGAAATGCTTTGGTTATGGTTCACATTAGTCTGTAAATTGCACACTAACACTATACAACCAGCTTTGAATATTTTGCTGTCAGAAATGAAGCAGCAAATGGTACCTCCTCCCTTACCCCAAAGAAGGGTGTTTTTCTTTATTCAAAGGTATCCACAGGGGCCATCAATGACATCAACATGGATGGCATGTCCATGCAGCTGAAGTCTTACTCCTTTTAATGTGTATCACATGTCCACCAAAAGAGATGGGATTTCAATTTCCCAGTCTCACCCACCATTTTGACATGTTGTTTTCAATTATTCATTTTTATTATTCATTTTTTTAAAAGAAAGAGAGAAAACAAATAGGCAAAGGAAAAATGATTGACAGATAAATAGTATCAGTAAGCGGACAAAGTTACTGAGGTTGGACAGTTGGTGCTCCATATATCATTGATGGAAAATTAACCATAAATAAATGGAATGCATTAACTTATTTTTACAATAAGAAGAAGAATTTTAGAAATCTTTCTGAATCCCTGAACTGAGTGCCAAAGCCTCCACAATTTTGTTATTTAAGAATACAAAATACAAAAAGATAGAAGGAACTACTAAAACATTAGTAAATATCTAACTTGCTATTTGTTGTCCTCTGACTGAAATACACGATCTTTTTGACATTGTTGATGGTCCCCATGGATGCCTCTGTCCTTACTAAAATATTTATAGCCACCTAGGCTCCTAAAAACCTTAGGGTGGATTAGAACCCATAGAAGATAAAACAATAATGTGAAACAAGATAAATACTACTCTAAGTCTTAAACCAACAATATTTTTCATACAATCATTGAGCAAGACAGATTTTTAGAACCAGGCAAATTCTGTTAGTACCTGAAGCACCAATTCTCAGAAGCACCTTTCATGATTCCTAAAATCAGCTCTATTTAGTGGTAAGCCTAGCTCTGTGATTGACCTAGTTAGAAGCTCTCAAAACTTGGGGAGATGGAGCAGTGTCATGTTCGCCGTTTCAATGTCTTTGATGCATCGTAACGTTTCGCATGTCATTAATTGGATGCGTGTTTCATCTTTCTCGGGAGGATGGGAACGGTTATCTTTTGGCTTTGCTTTGGAATGTATTTGTATTATCTACTGCGCTCAAGGTTACTTTCCCAGGCTAGCAACTCTGACGATTGCTAGCACCTGTGCCGGGCGGGGCTGTTACGAGGGAGGCGGGATACGTTTGTACCAAGGGTTTAAGTTTGTATTTGGCGCGCTTTTGCTCATTCTCAGCTTTCTCTGTATCTGCCTTTAGTACTCTAAATAAATCAGATTTCATTTAGCAGCCTCTTGTGAGTCTGAGTATTTGGGGCTAGGGCAACCATTACATAAAGCTGAGAATCTAAGTTCCTAACTCCGCTGGCCCCTGTCCAGGAAAGACAAGCGTCTAACCCTGTGAGGGAGAGAGCCCGCGATGACTGAACCCGACATCATGATGATGGAGGAAGGGGAACCGGACTCGACCGTGAGGCAGTCCGGCCGACCGTCCCAAGGTGGGGAGCTGTCAGCCATCCGAGAGGAGGCGAGCTCCGAGTCGGAGAGTGAAGCCGGGGGGCTGAAAACGGCCCCAGAGACCACCGTAAATTCTCCGGGCGAGCTGCTCACCTGGGATACGACCCAAGGAGATGCCACGGCAGCGGGGGGTCCCTCCTGGAGGCAGAGATACCCATTGTCCCCCAACGTGGTGCAGGTGCAGCCAACGGAGGGCTCACCCACTCCGGATCGGATCCGAGTGTTGGAGTCCAAAATGGATTCGTTGGAGGCTATATTGAAACAGCTGAGCTTGGATGTGACCTCGTTGCGAGAGGTCCGGGAAGAATCAAGCCAAAGGCATTCAACCCCCTCTTCCCAGGGGCTGTCCCCGGAACGGCGACGGGCGGTGCGGAGGCGCGAAGGGGACCAGTCGGTCCGGATGGAAATCGCAGCATCGCCAGGGCGATCGCCCCGGGGCCCCGTGCCGCCCCAAGCTAGGGGAACACAAGCCGCGGCAGCACCGGTGGTGGGGCGCAGCGCGGCGGGAGGCGGCATGCGAGACTTCCCTGTCAAGTTTGATGGGGACCCGACCAAACTCTCGTTCTTCCTGACGAACGCGAAAGCCTATATGGAAGAATGGGGGGCGTTTTTCCAATCGGAAAAGGCAAGGATCATCACCATTGCCACCAAACTGAAGGGGAGGGCGGCAGACTGGTATGTCCAGATGTGCCAGTCGGAGGCGCCCGAACTGGACAGTCTCGAGGAGTTCCTCTGGGCGTTGAAGCAACACTTCGAGGACCCCTTAGCAAAGGAGAGAGCAAAGCGAGCCCTGAAGGAACTCAAGCAGGGGTTCAGATCAGTGGCCGATTATGCTTTGGAGTTTAAAGCGCTAGCTGGGAAGGTGGATGACTGGTCCCAAGCCACCATTATCGAGCTCTTCAAGGATGGCTTGAATACAGAGGTGCTGCGCTGGTCCCTGGGGAGGGACGACCCATACACGCTATATGAGTGGATCCTGCTGGCGGGGAGGGCTGAACATGCACAGGAGATCTTTGCCCAGCGGAGGACCGCCAAGTCGGGGCGGGAGGTGAAGCCCAGCCGCCCATCGACCACCGGGGGGAAACCGGGACAACGACCCTGGGACGAGGAGCGGGAGAAGCGGTACGCAAAAGGCTTGTGCCTGAGATGTGGTAAGGAGGGGCATAGAGTGGCAGCATGCCCGAAGGCAAAGGTGGAGGAACGGCCCGGAAAACCGCCAGCTAAGTCCCCTGCATTGCCTAGGAAGCAAAAAGCTGCGGTGGCTGAAACCGAGGGAGACGATGTGATGTTCTTCGAAATTGAGGGGGAGACCGAAATCCCGCAGCCGGCGGGAAACGCCAGCCACCTGCTCTAAAGGGCGCCGCTGGGCAGGTGGTAGAGGATGGGCGCGAGCCTCCATCGGTGAGTGGCACTTACCGCATACTCATGGTGAAATTGAAATTGGGCTCCCAATCCAAGACTGTGGAAGTATGGGCCATGATTGATTCGGGGTGTTCCCGCTGTCTTATGCACCCCGACGTGGTGGCGGCTTTGGAGCTCCCCACGTTCCCTTTACAGCGACCCATCGCTTTTACTCAGCTGGATGGGTCCGTGGCAGGGGGCCAACCGGTCACCCATTTTACAGGGCGTGTAGCCTTGCAACTGGGCAGTCACCAGGAAAAGCTGTCTTTTGTGGTGGCTCCGGTTGGGGGGCCACTGGTGGTGTTGGGGGTACCCTGGTTGGTGCAGCAAAACCCCCACATAAACTGGGTCTACCGAACCATCACGTTTAGGGATGGGTTTTATCAAGCGGCCGAGGGGAAGGGTGCCCCAGAGGAGATGGTGGGGGTTGCGGCAGCTGCGACTCCGCCTTACCCGGCCTCTCCTCTGGAAGGCTTGCCGGCCGAGTACTGGATGTTTGCTGATGTATTCAGTGAAAAGGAAGCCGATCAGTTGCCCCCCCATCGAAAGACGGACTGTGCCATAGAACTGTTGCCCAACACCCAATTGCCTAAACCAAAAATTTATTCCATGACTCAGAAGGAACTAACTCTGTTGAGGGAATTTGTGGACAAAAACCTGGCGCGCGGATTTATTGAGCCGGCAAATTCACCCGTGGGGGCGCCGGTTCTTTTTCGCCCAAAAAAGGACGGGACATTGAGACTTTGTACGGATTTCCGCGGATTAAATGCCGCCTCAATTTCCAACAAATATCCCTTGCCATTGATAAAGGACATGTTGTCACATCTGGCCAAGGGCAAGATCTTCTCTAAACTGGATTTAAGAGAAGCCTACTATCGTGTACGGATCAAGGAGGGGGATGAGTGGAAAACCGCATTCAATTGCCCGTTGGGAGCTTTCCAGTATAAGGTGTTGCCGTTTGGGTTGGCTGGGGCCCCTGGGGTATTTATGCAATTAATCAATGAGGTTTTGCATGAACATCTGTTCAAAGGTGTACTTGTGTATTTGGATGATGTATTGATTTATACTGAAACCATGAAAGAGCATGTGGCTCTGGTAAAGCAAGTATTGTGTAAACTCAGATCGGCTGAATTGTATGCTAAGCTGTCGAAATGTGCCTTTCATCAGACCCAAATTGACTACTTGGGGTATAGAATTTCTGATAAAGGCATAGAAATGGATCCTGCCAAGGTGCAGGCTATCATGGACTGGGAGAGTCCCCGCACCCGCAGGCAACTTCAAAGTTTCTTGGGGTTCAGCAACTATTACAGATTGTTCATAAGGGGATTCGCTGAGATTGCCTTGCCCCTAACTGAGCTGCTGCGAACCAAAGGGGTGGGAGATACTAGGAGAGTCAAGAATCCCGGAGCGCTGTTGAGGTGGACGCCTGCTTGTCAAACGGCTTTTGAGCGCCTGAAAGCAGCTTTTGTCAAAGAGCCAATTTTACAGCATCCTGATCCCTCCAAGCCGTTTGTTGTACAGGCAGATGCTTCCGATTATTCTATTGGGGCATTGTTGATGCAGAAGGATGAGGCAGGATGCCTCAAGCCCTGTGCCTACTTATCCCGCAAATTCTCTGAGACTGAAAGGCGTTGGCATGTTTGGGAGAAGGAGGCATTTGCAGTAAAAGCTGCATTAGAAGCTTGGAGGCATCTGTTAGAAGGGGCAAATCATCCCTTTGAAGTATGGACTGACCATAAAAACTTGGAGGCTCTTAGTACCCCTCGAAAACTGAGCCCCAAACAAGTTCGTTGGGCTCAATTTTTCAACCGATTCAATTTTCAGTTTAAATTTATTCCAGGGAAAAAGAACTTCTTGGCTGATGCCTTGTCAAGGCAACCTCAGGACTCTGAGGCAGCGCCAGATGTGGTAAGCACCCTATGGACGGCGCCCCAATTGGGCATGCAGGCTGTGACGCGAAGCCAGACGCGCGCGCAGCAGCCGCCCACTACAAGCGCTGTTCAGCCAAGTCCTTTGTCAATTCCCTCCCAGTTGCAACAAAAGTTTCTAAAAGAACTGAAAACGGATACTTGGTTGCTTGCAAATAAAGACAATGTTACTTTTGACAGAGGCTTTGCTTGGAAATCCGACCGCCTCTACGTCCCTGAAAGCCTCAGAAAAGATGTCTTACTCCGTTCACACGATGACAAACTTGCAGGTCACTTCGGGTTTGTAAAAACCTTGCACCTCGTTCAGAGGCAATTCTGGTGGCCCACATTACGTAAAGATGTCAAAGACTACATTGCCTCCTGCACTGTTTGTGCAATGTCCAAGCGCAAGGTGGGCAAGCCCCAAGGACTGCTGCAACCGGTGGCAGCCCCTTCTTCCCCTTGGGAGGAAATCTCCATGGACTTTATTGTCGAGCTCCCGCCCAGCCAACGCAAAACGGTCATTTGGGTGGTCAAAGACTATTTCTCCAAACAGGCTCACTTCATCCCTTGCGTGTCCATTCCGTCGGCCCGTCAATTGGCTCGCCTATTCCTTGTACACGTGTACAGGTTACACGGATGTCCCTCCCGCTTAATTTCGGACAGAGGTACACAATTTACCTCGCAATTTTGGCGGGCGTTTCTCAAGCTGTTGGGCACGAAACAAGCCCTATCCACGGCTTGGCATCCTCAGACGGACGGGGCCACTGAGGCGCTTAACTCGACTCTAGAACAGTACCTTCGAGCTTTTGTGAATTACCAGCAGGACAATTGGGTAGACCTCCTACCATTTGCTGAAGTGGCTTACAACAATGCAGTGCATCAAAGCACTGGCCAAACCCCCTTTCGGGTTGCCCTGGGTAAAGACTTTGTACCTATCTCTGATCTACCACAACCTCCGGCTGGTGCAGTCACTCCAGATGATTGGACAACACAACTGGCTGACTCCTGGCCAATGATTCAAAAGGCATTGGCAGATGCCCAAGCAGATTATAAACTATATGCTGATCGGAAGCGGGCCCCCCAACCGGCATTCCAAGTGGGGGACTCTGTGTACCTTTCAACAAAGTTTATCAAGTCATCCCAACCTTCAAAGAAACTTGCACCTAAGTTTGTGGGTCCTTTCCCGATTATCGCTCAGATTAACCCTGTGACTTTTAAACTTGACTTGCCTCATAACCTTAAACGCTTACACCCTGTTTTTCATTGCAGCTTACTCAAACCGACTATTCCTTCTGACCGATGGCATCGTCAACCTCCACCTCCCACCCCCATCATGATTGATGGTCAGCAACACTTCGAAGTTAAAGAAATTCTAGACTCTAGACGCCTTCGCAATTCTTTGCAATACTTAGTTCGTTGGAAACATTTCCCTCATCCTGAGTGGGTCGCTGCACCAGATGTGGCTTCCCCTGTTTTGGTAGCCCGCTTCCACTCTGCTTATCCCACAAAACCGGGTCCCTAAGTGTATTTTTAGGAGGGCGGTATGTCATGTTCGCCGTTTCAATGTCTTTGATGCATCGTAACGTTTCGCATGTCATTAATTGGATGCGTGTTTCATCTTTCTCGGGAGGATGGGAACGGTTATCTTTTGGCTTTGCTTTGGAATGTATTTGTATTATCTACTGCGCTCAAGGTTACTTTCCCAGGCTAGCAACTCTGACGATTGCTAGCACCTGTGCCGGGCGGGGCTGTTACGAGGGAGGCGGGATACGTTTGTACCAAGGGTTTAAGTTTGTATTTGGCGCGCTTTTGCTCATTCTCAGCTTTCTCTGTATCTGCCTTTAGTACTCTAAATAAATCAGATTTCATTTAGCAGCCTCTTGTGAGTCTGAGTATTTGGGGCTAGGGCAACCATTACAGCAGTATCTGAATATAGGAAGGGACCCATGTAGCTTGGTATGTCTTTCCTGGTAATGGTCTTCCCACCATTTCTCTAATGATAAGGTCAGGGTACCTTGAACTCCACTTCCATCCAGAATCTCATGTCAGAGGCTTTCATGTTATAGATTATTGCAATGCTAGGGACTTCGTATATTGACACAGGATTTATACCCCTTCTTCCAGATATTCCAGCACTAATGGATACTCAAGCTGACGGAGCAGTGAGGCACCAAGGACAGGGGGATGGGAGTGGTCCACCCCAGGTGCAGGCACTAAGGAGATGTACTGTATTGTCTGAGAAGGCTATCTGGAGGGTCAGTGGTAGGTATGAGGTTGAGTCACTGCTACTGGTACACCAATCAGCTCTCTGGTAGTTTGCAGCACAGCACAGCTGTGGTGATGAAGCATGGCAGCCTGGCAATGGTGTAGTTCAGCCAGGTTGGTAGTAAGTAATATTACAAATTAATCAAAACAATCCTAAATGGAATGGGAGAGATCCTGCCAATATACAACAGCCAGTTCAAGTGATGGTGAGGAAATTTACCTGGTGTGCTAATGTGAGAGCGAGGGTGAGGATGGATGATGGATGATTATGATTCCCTATCCATTTCTGTGGATAGTAACTAAAGGTAACATAACAAATAGGCCCCTGTGATTCAGTCATAAAATCAAAATTATCAATTCAATTCAGAAAAGAAATTCAGTTTGTTTCAGTGATTCAAATCAATTCAGAAAATTAATCCATTGAATTCAGACATTTGAACTGAGAGATCAATGTGAATTGAATTATGTTTAAAACCAGATTTGAAAAAAAGCTGTCCTGGTATTGCCAAATCAATTTAGAGGCATCAGACTGAATTTGATAAATTAAACAGATTTCCCAGTTTATGGTAGAAAGTCAATTCAATTTGGAGATTCAATCAAATTCTTTGAACTGAATCTCTAAATTACTTATTTTCACATTCCTATAAAAATGGGCTTGATTCCTGAGCAGCAGTGAAATCTAAGGAAGTGTTGAGGATGGACTGGCATTCATGTTTTTGTGTTCTACCTTCACGAAACTGGTTTGTTGACTATTTCATAGGGCAAGTAAGGAATTCATATGAGCCACCTATGGCCATTATATTTAATTAACAGAGAGATGAAAATCTGTATTCAAAGAAAGATTAACACTATAAGTCCAGTAAACCTCAGTGAAATAATATGATATATCGTTGACTATCTCTTTAAAAGACTACAGGCTGTCAGCTTCCAACATACTTAATGTGCTATGCAGTCTTATTTAATTAAATTGTTAGGTTAGCAATTCATTTAGAAACAGGGAGATTTGAGAGGATGGGGAAAAGTACTTAGACCTCAGAATTCTTACTGCTTCATCAGTTTATATTTTCTTGGTGTGGTCCTTTGTGAATTAATAGTATCACTCCTGGAGGCTGCAATACATTCCATTTCAGTTTTCCTAAAGGAATGTTTTGATGGTTTTCTGTATCGCTTGAGTAATGTGTTACTGGTTTTAAAATCAGGAGTTGTTAATAGATGCTCTCTGGTCCAGTTTACTTTAAATAAATAAATACTTTCAAGATAGTTTTCTTTAAAAAAATCAATTTCCTATAATTATGTTCTGTTTCTGCTGTGGGTTTTATATGTGTGCATGCGTGTCTTTGTGTCTGTGTGTGCATATATGGACTGGACTGAACTTGTAGACTGGCCTTGTTTTTCCTCATTTTCCTGTAAAGTAAACAAAGTAGGAGATATACTGTATATATCCCATATTCTTTATTTTGCAGGAAAAAGAGGAAAAACAAGTCGGGTCAACAAGTTCAAATACTTACTGTTTGTGAAACTGTACCTATCCATGTTTTACTAATTATTCATAGACCCTTTTATTAGTAGTAATAGTAACATAAATAAGATTATCATTCCCTCTGTTTCAAAATGCAGAGGTTGGGCAGTCAGGATATTTTCTGAAGTGATGAACAATTGATGGTTTCCAAAATAGTTTGATCTTTCATATAAGGAGTTGTTTTAAAGACTGGCTTATACTGTTTGAGGAGAAGGAGGAAATGCTAAAGCAGAAAATGGAAAGTAAAATGAAGTGGCTGGTATCACAAATGAGAACAATTTACACTACAACATTTGGGTGCCAGTCCTATTTCTTCCATGATCAGATGGGCTCTGTAACTCAGTTCTATGTGATGTTATATTTATAAGGTGATTTGATCACTTATGCAGACAGAACCAAAGCAGAGGATTCGTCATTCTACAGATACCCCTGAACTACAGCTTCCATAAATTGCAGTCAGCATACTCAGTGGTGAAGGGGTGCTGGAACAGCTGAGTCTTATTTTTTGCTTTTCATGATTATATCTTTGCTTTGCTTCTAACTCTGCCTACTCAGAAAATGTACAGAGTAGAAAAACGGAATACAAATTGAATAAAAATAAAGTATTTGCCTATGGGTGGCCATAGGCAAATGAAATAAGTAAGTGCTGTAGATAATAATGAAAGATTTAGCAAGCTGCCGTATTTAAAAACCCACTTATGAAATTTGGTCCCATCAATGCAGCAGTAATGGAGGGTACAGTGATTGACAAGACTGTGTTAGTGCAGAAACTTTTTTTAATCCTCTGGCCTATTTCTAATGAACTAAACTTCTAAAGAACAAATGCACATGTGGAAACAGTGGGAGATAATTAGCTCTATTAAATGAGGCTGTTCATTGGATTCCACAATAATATCTTTCACAGCAGGAGAAAGAGTCTATTTATGTGTCAAGGATCCTTACCCGTGACATTTCCTAATTGCTTTTGGGGAGTTCGGTTAACTTACCTAAACATCAGGGGATACTGAACCTGAAGTTTGCTATCGAGGCCTTGCTAAGAGGATGATGCGTAGAATGATGATTACGCAGTGTGGTGATTTTTTTTTCAGGAAACTTCTTTTCTTTTAATATCTGAATCATCAAGTGAGGGGATGAAATCCAATCACACACGCCTGTTAATTGATTACAGGCAGAGAGGAAGAGTTAAACAAAAAATTGAGCAGATTCTTAGTCATGTCATATAATTTCTTTAGCCAGAACATATATACAAGAATCACACAAGCTGGTCGCTTTTGGGGTAAACAATGTAATACAAAGAGGAGATAAAGAAGTCATAAACAAAAAAAGAAAATTAAAGAGAGGACAAAAAAGAAATCTAACTAAATATAGATTATACCAATATTGTTCACTACATCACTCCTTTCTTCTCTATCTTTGAAAAACATCCTTGCTTTCAATATACCCGTACATTGCCTTTTCCTTATTAAATTTCCTAGCTCTCTCTTTTTCAGGGTCTTATCAGTTCTGTCCAACCACAACATTCTTGGTCTTCCCCTTCCTTTTGTCTCATTCAGTCTTCCTTCCTTCCTTCCTTCCTTCATTTATATTTTGTCACCACCCATCTCACTCAGAGTGACTCTGGGCAGTTTACAATGAAACTAAAAATAGATACAGATTAAAATACAATAAAAACTGTACTTCTTAAATGAAAATATAGATATAAATGTAAAATATAAAATCCAAGATGGAGATATTAAAAGTTCTTAATTTAAATTCATGAATTCACAGGGGCTTCTTCAGGGCAGTAACCACCCCCAGGCTTGATTACCCAATTTATGTATTTGTTTTGCTATTTGATCCTCATTCATTCTCTTTACATGACCAAACCATCTCAGCATACTTGTTTCATTTGTATTTGTATTCAATCTACATTTCCTCTGCAACCATTCATTTTTGACTATATGTCTTTTTGTTTTACCCAACACAGCTTTTAAGTTACTCCTTCCCTCTTGCCAACCCTACTAGATCAACTCCCCAGGAAGGCTAAAACTACTTTTATTGAGACAGACTATAATAACAGAATCTTGCAGGCCTGATTGTGCTGGACTTCCTCCTCCAGTGAATCGGGGAGGCATCTCCCTGAGTCACTTCCAAGTGTTACCTTATTTCTCTAGACTTTAAAAAAACATTTCAGGCCCTCTTGCCTAGGTAATGGTTCTTGCATATTTCTGCCAAGGTCATATTCCTTCCTCTGTATAGTTTTACATTCAATTTATTTTCTTGATATACCCAACTCTCACTTCCATATCATAAACTGGGTATAAACACACTCTTATATACAGCAATCTTTGCTTCTTTTGACAAGCACTAATTCTTCCAGATTGGTCTCATACTGTCAACTACCTTTCTACCAGCATTTGCACATCTTAAAATGTCTGCATCCCTTTTCCTGTTTTTAGTAAAGATTCCCACAAGGTACTGTACATACATTCATCTACTTGCTCTAATTTTTCACCATTTACGTAGGACTGGCAATTTGTGTGCACAGTGTCATTTTTCAAAACTAATTCTGACTTGGAGAACTATCAGGCAGTGCCGCATCTTGGCACAACCACAATTTAATTTTCATACAAATCCTAAATACCCTGAAGTATGATATTGGCTGTTGAATGGGCTTGTAACAGAACAAGTAAAAATATTTAAATATTTGGGCATACCCACCTCACTTTCATTCTGCATACAGCTCAGAAACCTTCAGTTCCTTTTTCATTCCAGGGGTACATCATGAGCAACTCAAGTTCATTTCTTATACAGTGGCCCACACAATAATTCTGCACCTTTGGAATCAAAACAGCCAAGTTTTCTTAGAAACATCTTCCACACTGCCTGCTGTATTCCCAATAAGCTGGTCTTTTCAAGGTCATGACAGGGCTATGGTTAAGTATTTTCAGTTATCAGTTTAGATTTCCTCTTCTCCCCTTTCCCTCACTAAAGCTGACTCCTGATGAAACAGATCCCTCTGACAAATACTGCATGATTATGGTTTCTTTCAGGAAGCTTTGTTAGCAATGAGCTTCCATCAGCCAGGTTAAGCAAATGGGTCAAATGGAAGGGTGATACTCCAGCCCTGTCTTTTTAGGAAGCCCACTTTACAGTATTTATAAATCAATTTACATAGGCTAAATTTAGAAAAACCTTTTCATTCCATGGTTACCAATAGCTGTTCAGGAAGAGAAATGGAAGAATTTCCTGCATGCAGCCCAGTCTTGCCCATGTATAGCTGGAGTCACTGAATCCATGTCTTTCTGCTTTATTCCCCACAAAATCCATCAAAGTTAATTATCACTTAGTCCTTTTTTTTTTTAGTTGTCTGTGTTTCTATAATGGTAGGTGGGAATGTCCTTGGGAGACAGGGGGAAGAGTCACAGCCAGGGGAACAATCAGATAAGAGGCAGCTTAGCCTGCAGAAGGAATGTGGGTATGGCAAGCATCTCAGAAAGGACCCTCCTAGTTTCTTGGGCTATAAAAGGATGGGGGAGAAATGTACTTTCAGACTCGCAATATTCTGTTAATGTAACGTTACAATAAAGTACAATTAGTTCATCTGGGTGTGTTTCCTGTCTGGACTACCTCACAAGGCTGAGGTCCACATTTCTGCTTCCTGTTTTATCATTTTTTATTATTGCTTTTATAGCAATTTTATGTTGGATGATTGTAATGAAGAAATTGAATGATTTGCAACCTTCTTACCTTTATGCATATTAAAAATGTATTTCCCTTCTTCTCATTTTTTGCATCAGTCATTCTCTTACACGCACTTTTCCCTCATCCACAGCATCTTTCATTTTATCATTCTACCATGTTTACTTTTTCATATTCCCCATTAGTGTGACTCCACATATTTCTGTGGCATACTTTTTTTTTTTGGCCTGAGTAGCGGTGGTAAAACATAAGTCATGGATTGTCATATACAAATAATGCTGAATTTATAAGAAATGCTAGAAATAGGAATTGAGCCTGCAGAGTAGCCTTTCCCAACCCTTTGTTCTCTAGATCTGTTGAAATAAAACCAGTCAGTTGAAGAAGACTGATGTACAAGTCATCCCTTTATACATAATGTATCTCTTTTCCATTGGATTATAACTAAGGATCTAAAACCTTTCTGTTTCATATCACTTTTGCACATATTAAATCATAAATCTGTTTTGTGCAATTGCAAATTCAATCCTTAAATAGAAAATAATTTTATCAGCATGTTTACTTAAATTAGAAATTCTTGTATTCAACTTTCTCTTATTGAATCACTTTCTAAATCAATTTCAGAGCTGAAAATTGTATTGCAGAATTCAGCCAAGTTTTTAACCTGGAGGACAATTTTATTTCAGTATACATATTCATCCCTATTTGTCATATTTTCTCAGCCCATGATTTACACAGTAAAAAATACAGTCTAGAAATGCTCAAGATGTTAACAACAGAAATAAGAGAATTTGAATATAGTTTAGACCATTTCAGTTCTAGAGCTTATACAAGCCTTGTCTTCAATAGTGCTGGCTAAATTTACTAGTGGTAATCTTAACCTCATGAGGGGTAGCCACTGGTTATGACAGAACACAAGGAAAAAATGAAGTAGTAATTTGTCACAGTGACAGCCACATAATTCCTGTGACAACTCAATTCATAAGCTGCATTCTAGTTTCTTCTGCAGAGCACCTTCTTGCAAAATAATAGCCATGGAGGACAACATTGTCAGCATAGCATGAAGGAAAACACAGCCTAAAGGAGGACATTTCAGTGAAGGTTGCTATGTATTAATTTATTTATTTATCAAATTTTACCACCACCCATCTCCCCCCACAAAGGAGGGGCTTTGGGTGGCTTATAATAAAACAAAATTTAAAATTTAATGACCTTATGAATACAATATAATATAGATAAACAGTAAAAAATATAAAACATAATGAAAATCCAGATGGTTAAAGGTTATATCTCAATCCATTAGTATAAAGGCCCTTCTAGGGCACTAGCCATCCCCACATGTGACTGTCCCCCTTCCTGCTCCAGGCATGACGACAGAAACAGGTTTTTAGTTGTTTACAGAAGTCCAGTAAAGAGGGGGCTTGTCTCACCTCTGGGGAAGCATGTTCCAGAGGGCAGGAGCTACCACAGAGAAGGCCTGTTTCCTGGATCCCGCCAGATGGAATTCTTTTACAGATGGGGTCCATAACATGCCCTCTCTGCATGACCGGATGGGGTGGGCTGATGTGATGGGGATGAGACGGTCCATCAGGTAACCTGGCCCCATGCCATGTAGGGCTTTAAAGGTGATAACCAACACCTTGAATTGGACCCGGAAGCAAAGTGGGAGTCAGTGTAACTCACGTAGCAATGGTGTTACATGTGCCTGCCTTGGGGCACCTAAAATTGCCCGTGTGGCTGCATTCTGGACCAGTTGTAGCTTCCGGATATTCTTCAAGGGTAGCTATGTATGCTGATAACAGAGAGTAACTTATACTTTTCCATGTTGCTGCTGCAATGTTTCTGCAGAAATAGTGATGACTCAATTCTTTCAATGTTTCCAACTTTCACCTCATTGCCTTTATGAAGGCTAGCATTCATGCACAGAATATTTAGCATGGATATTGCCCAGAAGGTGCATCCAACCTCTTTTTTGGAGTATAGCTCCAACTAACAAGACAATAGAAATCTTTATGCAGATTTCTTCATTTTTTTTTTTTATAGAAACAAAGTTGTGGAGCTGCATATTTTTGCTGGGTATGCTACTCTCTTGTGCCATTTTACCAGGGCAAAACAACTCCTCTTTATCATGGAACATGAGGGAGAAACTTCTATTATCTTTTTATTCTTGCTTTTAGCGTCCATACACTGATTTATGTTTGTTGTTGTTTATTCGTTTAGTCGCTTCCCACTCTTCGTGACTTCATGGACCAGCCCACGCCAGAGCTTCCTGTCAGTTGTCAACACCCCCAGCTCCCCCAGGGACGAGTCCGTCACCTCTAGAATATCATCCATCCATCTTGCCCTTGGTCGGCCCCTCTTCCTTTTGCCTTCCACTCTCCCTAGCATCAGCATCTTCTCCAGGGTGTCCTGTCTTCTCATTATGTGGCCAACGTATTTCAGTTTTGCCTTTAATATCATTCCCTCAAGTGAGCAGTCTGGCTTTATTTCCTGGAGGATGGACTGGTTTGATCTTCTTGCAGTCCAAGGCACTCTCAGAATTTTCCTCCAACACCACAGTTCAAAAGCATCTATCTTCCTTCACTCAGCCTTCCTTATGGTCCAGCTCTTGCAGTCATATGTTACTACAGGGAACACCATTGCTTTAACTATGCGGACCTTTGTTGTCAGTGTGATGTCTCTGCTCTTAACTATTTTATCAAGATTTGTCATTGCTCTTCTCCCAAGGATTAAGCATCTTCTGATTTCCTGACTGCAGTCAGCATCTGCAGTAATCTTTGCACCTAGGAATACAAAGTCTTTCACTGCTTCTACATTTTCTCCCTCTATTTGCCAGTTATCAATCAAGCTGGTTGCCATAATCTTGGTTTTTTTGAGGTTTAGCTGCAGGCCAGCTTTTGCACTTTCTTCTTTCACCTTCATCATAAGGCTCCTCAGTTCCTCTTCGCTTTCAGCCATCAAAGTGGTATCATCTGCATATCTGAGATTGTTAATGTTTCTTCCAGAGATTTTAACTCCAGCCTTGGATTCCTCAAGGCCAGCTTGTCGCATGATGTGTTCTGCATACAAGTTGAATAGGTAGGGTGAGAGTATACAGCCCTGCCGTACTCCTTTCCCAATCTTAAACCAGTCCGTTGTTCCGTGGTCTGTTCTTACTGTTGCTACTTGGTCGTTATACAGATTCTTCAGGAGGCATACAAGATGACTTGGTATCCCCATACCACTAAGAACTTGCCACAATTTGTTATGGTCCACACAGTCAAAGGCTTTAGAATAGTCAATAAAACAGAAAGAGATGTTTTTCTGAAACTCCCTGGCTTTTTCCATTATCCAGCGGATATTGGCAATTTGGTCTCTAGTTCCTCTGCCTTTTCTAAACCCAGCTTGTACATCTGGCAATTCTCGCTCCATGAATTGCTGAAGTCTACCTTGCAGGATCTTGAGCATTACCTTACTGGCATGTGAAATGAGTGCCACTGTTCGATAGTTTGAACATTCTTTAGTGTTTCCCTTTTTTGGTATGGGGATATAAGTTGATTTTTTCCAGTCTGATGGCCATTCTTGTGTTTTCCAAATTTGCTGGCATATAGCATGCATTACCTTGACAGCATCATCTTGCAAGATTTTGAACAGTTCAGCTGGGATGCCGTCGTCTCCTGCTGCCTTGTTATTAGCAATGCTTCTTAAGGCCCATTCAACCTCACTCTTCAGGATGTCTGGCTCTAGCTCACTGACCACACCGTCAAAGCTATCCCCGATATTGTTATCCTTCCTATACAGGTCTTCTGTATATTCTTGCCACCTTTTCTTGATGTCTTCTTCTTCTGTTAGGTCCTTGCCATCTTTGTTTTTGATCATACCCATTTTGGCCTGGAATTTACCTCCAGTGTTTCTAATTTTCTGGAAGAGGTCTCTTGTCTTTCCTATTCTATTGTCTTCTTCCACTTCCGCACATTGCTTGTTTAAAAATAATTCCTTATCTCTTCTGGCTAACCTCTGGAATTTTGCATTTAATTGGGCATATCTCCCCCTATCACTGTTGCCTTTTGCTTGCCTTCTTTCTTGGGCTACTTCTAGTGTCTCAGCAGACAGCCATTTTGCCTTCTTGGTTTTCTCTTTCTTTGGGATGTATTTTGTTGCTGCCTCCTGAACAATGCTGCCAACTTCTGTCCAGAGTTCTTCCGGGACCCTATCTACTAAGTCCAGTCGCTTAAATCTATTCTTCACCTCCACTGCATATTCCTTACGAATATTAGTGAGCTCATATCTAGCTGATCTGTGGGTCTTCCCTAATCTCTTGAGTCTGATCCTAAATTGTGCAAGAAGAAGTTCGTGATCGGAACTACAGTCAGCTCCAGACCTTGTTTTTACCGACTGTACAGATGTCTGCCACCTTTGGCTGCAAAGGATGTAATCAATCTGATTTCGGTGTTGTCCATCTGGTGAAGTCCATGTATAAAGCCGTCTCTTAGGTTGTTGGAAGAGAGTGTTTGTTATGCAGAGTGAATTGTCTTGGCAAGATTCTATCAGCCTATGTCCTGCTTCATTTTGTTCTCCCAGGCCATGCTTACCTGTAATTCCAGGTGTCATTTGACTGTCCACCTTAGCATTCCAGTCTCCTGTGATGAAAATAACATCTCTTTTAGGTGTGTTGTCCAGTAGGTGCTGCAGATCCTCATAGAACTGCTCTACTTCAGCTTCTTCAGCATTTGTGGTTGGGGCGTATATTTGGATCACTGTGATGTTAGATGGCTTGCCCTGAATTCCATTTGAGATCATTCTGTCGTTTTTTGGGTTGTATCCAAGCACTGCTTTAGCCACTTTACTATTAATTATGAAGGCTACTCCATTTCTTCTGTGGTCCTCTTGTCCACAGTAGTAGATCTGGTGGTCATTTGATGTGAAGTGGCCCATTCCAGTCCATTTCAGTTCACTGACGCCCAGAATGTCTATCTTTAATCTTGACATCTCACCAAGAACCACATCCAATTTGCCCTGGCTCATAGATCTTACATTCCAGGTTCCAATGGTGTGTTGATCCTTAGAACATCGGATTCGCCGTTCACCACCAGCACCGTCGGCCGCTAGCCATCCTTTTGGCTTTGAGCTAGCTGCGTCATCACGTCTGGGGCTAGTTGAACTCATCCTCTGTTCCTCCCCAGTAGCATTTTGACCATCTTCCGACCTGGGGGTCTCATCTTCCGATGGTATACCGACATATCTCTGGTTGTACTGATCCATTTAGTTTTCACGGCAAGAATACTGGGGTGGGTTGCCATTACCTTCCCCAGGGATCGCATTTAGTCTGACCTCTCTGTCATGACCTTCCCATCTTGGGTGGCCCTTCACGGTTTAGCTCATGGCATCATTGAGGTGCTCAAGCTCCAGCACCACGACAAGGTAATGATCCTTGCTGAAGACACTGATTTATACATTGCCTCTTTAAATCCTTTAATCTTTTTCTTTTTGAGGACCAAATCTGTCCTGATTACCAGGAAACACACTGAGACAATGACTTGGTCTCTAATATTTATTAGTAGTACTTAACAAGAATCCTAACAAACTGAGGAAGCGTGGGAAAACCCAGCCATATAAACCCCAAAGGTTAAGGCGGTCCCGATCTGTGTCTCTTTGAATGGCTGAACAGTTCCTCAGTGCTACGCATGCGCTTGACAGTCTGGGTGGGAGCCCCCTGCTCGCCATCCTTACTCATGACAAAATCAACTCTTTCCAATCATGACTTGGTCTCTCCCTTTTACTTAGCCCATATACTCTTCATTCATATATTTATTTCCCATGTTTTCATTCATTCTATTTGATCAAACCACCTAAACACATTTCTTCTGTACTAATCACTCACTTGTGCATTCAATCCAAGTTCATTCAGCATAAATTTCTGGCTCTCTCTCTTCTTTTTTACCAGATCTTTATGTTTTCTCCTGACATACCCAGCTCTTACCTTGACAATTTGGGCTCTTATACCCAGCCATTTTTGTTTCTTTCGACAAATATTCATTCCTCATTTATTACCCACTACCTTCTATCAGAAGATTTGCACTTCTTAAAATATTCTCCAGTGCACATATTATCAAGGTACATAAATTAATTTACTTGATCTAATTTTTAATCTATAACTTACAGTCATTCACTCCATTTTGTATGTCAAATCAATATATTGATTTTAAGAACCATACTCTTGGTTGCATCATACAATCTATCTAACTTTTGTTGAAGAACGTCTGGGTTCTCAGCCAACGAAAAGGCATTATCTTCTTACATAAATGCATCTACGTTGACATCTCCAAGCAACATACCTCTAAATCACCATAAGCATTCTTTATGTTTATCCATAAATACATGGAACAACCCAAGATATATTGCTCATTCTTTTCTTATTCCCTATTCAGTATTGCCATTCACTAAGCATTCCATTCATTCGTACACATCACACACTAAGTCAAGATTTTCATTGATGTTGAGGATAAAACCAAGATTTTTTCCAGGTTAGCTACATATCTCTAAGACCCCATCTGTGTACATGTGAAGTTAGAGGTTTTCTGCCCAATGTGCCTCACTTTATACTTTTTAAAATTGAATGCCAACTGCCATTCATCCAGTTTAATGATACCCTTATTGTGAGTTCTTCACAACAATCTTTGCTTTTCACCACCCTGAATAGTATGGTGTCATCCACCAATTTTATCAGCTCACTGCTTACCCAAAACGTCAAGCATTATCAACAAGTTTAAAAACACATATTCCTCTTACATCCCTCCATTGGGAATACTATTTATTCTCACTGTTTGCTTTTCCTTTCTAATCACCAATCCATAATAGGATACACCCCCTTATTCTGTGACTGCTAAGTTTACTTAAGAGTTTTTTGAAAGTCCAAATATACAGTGTCAACAGGGTCACCTCCATCAATGTGTCTATTGATACCCTCAAAAAAGTCTAATAGGTTGGTAAGTGAGGATTTACTTCGCAGAGTCCATGCTGATTTTCCTTCAAGAAGGCTGGTTTATGTTCATCAGAGGTTTTTTTTTTTTCTTTCCACCAATTGTCATTTCCATCAACTTGCTCGGAACAGGTATTAAGGTGATCAGGCTGTGATTATTTCCTCCTCCTCCTCCTCCTCCTCCTCCTCTCCTTCTTCTTCTCCTTCTTCTTCTTTTTGGAATAATTTTTATTAGATTTAAAGAGAAAAATAAAAACTACAAAAAACAAAAAACAATAAAGAAGAGAAAAATACTAAGAAAGTTCAAAAACACAAAAGAGATTTTTTTTTTCAATTTTACAAAAAAGATGTGGCTTCTGACTTAAACAGCAAGGATATACAAAAATTTCAACTATCGTTCTCTTACTCTATATTAAACCCAAAACACCACATTATTTCTATAGGTCATTCCACTTTGACACTTAATAAAAATCACTAAGTACAGTTACTCCTCCCCCTTATATTAAAATAAAGAAAAGAAAAATTCATATAAACCTTAACCCTCTTTCTCCCCTCCAAAAAATAAAACATATTTAATTAATCCATTCCTACCACTATTCTATACATTTCTGTCTACTCAAATTAAATCAAATTAAAATCAAATTAAAAAGCTTAAGTTATCTACTATTATACTTAATGCTACAGCAATTTTAATAATAATCAGATAAACATTCTTTAACCCTATTACAACAGTTTTAGTAATTAAAATCTTGATAAGCCCATAAAAAACCAATTCAAGACAGTAAATCCAAGTCTTTTAAGGCAAATAGCTTCAGTCAATTTCTTAATTAAACCAAATATTTTTTTTTCAACCCTTATCCCACTTCATAATAAACCAGAGCAGTTGCATAACCACACAGTATGCACAAAGCTTTCCTTTTAAAAAAATCAACCAGCCCAACTGCCCCCCTCCAAGGTTCCAGGTTCTTTTCATGTGATTCCAGCAGGGGACCAATTTTACATATGGCTTGCAGATCACTCTCTCCCTTGGTTTTCTCCAAGTCCTTTATCCAATCTTCATGCAGCATCTCGATAATAGTTCCAATCTCAGTCTTAAAAAAAATGTTTTTATCGCTCTTAAATTCTTCAGTTTCATCTACTACATCCCCAACCTGAAGGGACATTTTATATCTCATATTTTACACAATGTCCTGGATGTCTTGCATAAAAGCACAATAAAAGTCAGAAGAAATCTGCTTAAAATCCTGGTGAAAATCAGAAAAGAGCTTTTTAAAATCCCCCATGTCTCATGTAGTAGGTTATGGTGCCCCTTAGGAGTTTAACCAGCGAAAATCAAAAGTTGGCAGCTTGTTTACAAAAATTGAGAGTGAACAGAATGTTTTCAAGAGAAAGTGAACAGAAAAGGTTCAGATCAGCCAATTCAACATGTAGGAAACATGCTAATATCTTCAAATTTAACACAAAAATAGTAACAGGAAGACAATTATTTAGTCTCAATCCTTGTTTCCTTTGGAAGGAAAACAAAATCCAAAGCTTTTTTTTTTTTTTAAGTTAAGAAGTAAACCCAAAAATAACATTAGGCATCAAGAATGCTAGCTTCTTCTAGCTGTAGAAAGCCTCTCTTGGGGTACATATACCTTAAAAAAATACAAATTGGTGATTAAGAAATGGGGTGACTGGACTTAGTGTCTCTTTAAGGCTACAGTGCAGCTTGGAAATGATGAAATCCCATGCCTCCCAGCTGATCTTACCAGCCAAAAGTGAAGCTCAATTTGCAATCTTCTGGCTACAATCAGCCATTTGGAGGACAGATGGAATCATTCCAGGAATCTACTTAATCCAGAGAACATTTTGGGGCTTCAAAAAGACCTGCCTGAGCCCGAAAAAAGTCACTGCACTGTCAGTTCTGCCTGCCGAGCCAGCAAGCACAGCTGTTCAGTCTAAGATTCCCACTGGAAGCCACCCAGGCTGTGATTTCCTGGATCTCCCTGGGTACTTTTAAAAAAACTTGGTTCCATGTTGGGGGCCTTCCAGACAACTGGCATTGAGCTCAGTTGGAGGAAGGTCAGCAATTTTATTTCTGAGTTTTCTAGGAATTCTCAGGTGGATGGCATCAGGACCTTGTGATTTGTTATATGCACACTTTCAAAATACTAGAATAGTTTCTACTGTAACTTTAGTTTCCTTTAGTTCTACTGGTTCTTTCCTGAGACAGTCAATGGCAATTCAAATATCTGTTCTATATCTTTGTAGGAAAAGTAGAGGCAAAGCATTTGTTTATTTTTTCCTCCACTCTATCTCCTTGAGCACCTTTTTATTATTTTGCCATCTCAGTGCTTCCCTGCCTGGTTTTGAACTTCATATATATTTTTAAAAGTTCTGATAGATTCCCTTAAGGTGTTTTGCCATATGCTACTCAAATTCCTCTTGGAAAAAAAAAAAAGCTTATTATCACCTTATACTTTTTTGGCCAGATTTTGTACTGAAGGAAGCCTTCTTAATTTTTACAGTTCCTGGATATACTGGCTTCTTCCTAGACTTGGCTGAACCTTTATGGAATATACAGCAGTCCAGCCGAACCTTAGTAACTGTGATTTTAAATAACTACCTGGAATTATGACGGGATTTGACCCCCCTGACTCAATCATACCTCATTGATTTTCTTTGTTTCATCAGGTTTTTGTTTACTCATTATATTTATGTTCTGTTTCACAACCAAGTGTTCTAACTCTCCCACCTTGGCTCAGACACTTACCCTTGGCACAGACACACCTAAAAACCATGTTCTTCTTCAACAGTCATCGGTGTGATGATTTACTTGTGGTCTTTTTGTTTTTTCTCATGGACCCCCTTGTACCCACTTCCAATATCCTTCTGAACCAGATGTTTCCCAGCAGCTGTTCCTTTCTCCTAGGACCAGATTAAAAATTCTCTGGAATATTTTAGATATTATGCCTCAGTAGATTGGTTCCTTTTTGTGTCAAATAGAGCTTGTTTTTCTTGTACAGGTTTAGCTGGTCCCAAAACAGTTCCTTTGTGCCTAACAAATCTAAATCTCTCCTTCTACTGCCACCATCTCATCCACACAGCAAGACAATATTAGCTATTTGCATACATTTCTATGCCATTGTTCCTCTAGGATAGAAGCAGGGAATCAGTTATTACTTTTCCAGTGACCAAGGGCTATTGGACAATGATGTAATAACAACACTAGAAGGTGAAATTGAATTTTTGGTTGCCTTTTCATCACACATTCCATTGGAGGAGAATTATAATTTCTCACCTCTCAAGTACCTCCAAAATTGGTGGGAATCTCTTTTGCCCAGTGGTTTCTGCTGAATCAGAACTTGGAATTAACCTTAATAGAATCTGTGAATAAGAGCTTTACATGTTAGGAAAAGCTAAGAATAACAAATGTATTCAGCTCTTTTAAATAGATCCTTAAAACAAAATACTCACAATAAAAACTTCAAGAGATCAAAATACTCTGTTATTAACAAACACAATAAAGCAGACTAGACTGAAATTTCTTCACAGTATATACTTGGAGTATATATTGCTGATATTTACTTACTGTAAAGACCCATTAAGTTTATTTTTACATTATAATTGAGAATTGAAAATGTTACAATAAATTGAATTCAGAAGTGAAATGTTCAGATAAGCAAGCAATATTATGGCTGTCTAATTTAGATGAAAGCAATAATTGTCCATCAAAATGCAATTGTAATAGTCTTCCTCCCTCTCCCCCTTGCCCAAACACTTTTATAAATCTCTTAGGCCAGCATTTTACAACTGTCTTCATAAATTACATGTTTTCTTTTCCCTAGCAAAATTAATCAAACCTTACAGCTATCTTTTGCAAAATTCAGCAATGAAATGGATCTGCAACCTGCAATGTTCCAGGGATCAACTTGTTTTTGGCATTTCATTCACCTTTCCCTGGGCAAAGGCAATTCAGTATTCACTGTATATCTTCATTTGTCTTCTGAGCCTCAAAACATCAACAAGAAAACAGTGAGTTTCTCAGTGGTCTGAAATGCATACACACTCTTATCTATCCAATCAGCAAGTAAGAGCAGCTCAAAGGCCTCTGTTTACAGAAGCTGTACCTAATTTATCCACTTTCTAGACATTTGATCTAGGCAACATATATGTTCCAAGGGGCCAAAGTTAATAAGACACATTATTATGTTATGAAACCCCACCAGCCTTTGAAGCCATAGTCAACTCAGATATACATCATATTCCTACAAATACGGTATTGTCCACATTAGTGGAACTGGACTACAACTCCCCAAATATGCAGCCATTATAAGCAAAATTCTGAGAGTTGCAGTCTATAACATTTGAAGGCACCAGATTAGAAGAGTCTGACAGAAAAAAATACAGATATCTCAATAAAAACAGTGGATTTGTATTCGCTTGCTTTTTCTCCTTTCTATTAAAAACTTCTCCCTTCTGACTGAAAGTTTTAATAGGAGAAAAAGCAAGCAAATACTAAGTTGGAGTAAAATGTCTGACAATCAAAAAGTTTTGGATTCTGTGGATCAACAACCTTTCCTAGGATGTCTGTTATCACCCAACATTTCTCTTTGCCACCCATTTCCAATGTTGCAGTAAAAATATTAACAAACAACCTCTTCAGGCATTTTAGTGATGATTATGAGAAGGCAGCTAAGATTGGATCTCTCCACTTTGAGGGACTTCAGAGAATAACTAAACGAACCTGAATGTGTGCAGAACATGTTCCTAGGGTCTAGAGCAGTGTTTCTCAACTTCAGCAACTTTAAGATATGTGGACTTCAACTCTCAGAATTCCCCAGCCAGCATGCTGAATTCTGGGAGTTAATGTCTATACTTATTAAAGTTGCTAAGGTTGAAAAACACTGCTTTAGAGGATTACAGTTTTAGAAATGCACATATTGAGAACAGAAGGGGGGGAAAGTTTAAAAGTCCATTTTGAAATATTCATCTAAAACAGAATTCCAGTTAAGTCCCCTTATTATCAGACACTGTGTTTCCTGTCTGCTCCTCCCTGTATATAGTACTTGTCCTTTTTATACTGCAATTGAAAGGCTGGTCACATGCAAAGATTCAGTTCATTCTTCAGAAACAAGAGGAAAGGTATATATGGATTGCTCACTGTCCTGCATCTGGGGTCAAATGCTACACTATCTCCACTGAAAATATTGTTTGCAAAACATGTTGTGCTCATATTCACAAACACTTGTCATGCTATTGATTTTTCTTACGATCTTAAACAGTGACGCGTGACCTGAGGTACCCATTGTCTGCTCAATAGGTCAGTAGCATTTCAGTGAACATTTCTTTAACATTATTTTGTAAGACTCATTAGAGACACATTAAACACATTTGCCTCTATAAGATCCTACAGGTGCCCTGTGAAGCATGGAAGAAACAATGATCCTGACCTTTCTATGCAACTGGAACAAAAGTTTAGCAGCAATCATACTCTTAGGCCTACTCCTGTCCCAATTAATTCTAGCCTTTCACTTGATAAACACTCTTGCTTCTGTTGAAAGATTAATTAAATTGTGAGTGAGTTTTAAATATTTTACACACCTGTACACTCTGATCATTAACAAAACACTGCTTTTGTTTCTTAAAAATGGGCAGTAGTATCACCCTAAAGAGGCATGCAAATTAACTCAGCAACACTGAAAATTGAAATTGTACCAAATTACAGCATTTGATGAACAATAACATTTCCCTAACAGAAAACAAACAAGCAAACCACTGCAAGATACATGATATTCAATGGTTCCAGTCCTTTCTTCCTTCCTTGCTAACATTTTTTAAAAGAAGATCACGAATTCTAGGCTACAATAACAAACATAAGCTAAAATTAGTCAGGGTTCCATAATAATTATTTATCATGTATATTATGTCATTATATAACACAGAGCTGTTATATAATGACATAATATACATCCAGAGTCTTTCTACTTTTCCAGTTCATATAGCAGCATAAAACATCCCTTGAAGTTTTAAGGCTGGATGTTATATGCTGCTATATGAACTGGAAAAGTAGAAAGACTCTGACATACACTTGTCAGTGTATACTGTACTTCAAATTGTTTTACTATTTATTTTACTTTGTTTCATTCTTTTAGCTTGCTTTTCAGGGATTCTATCCCATTATGAGATCCTCTGAATCAGCGTTTCTCAACCTTGGCAACTTTTAAGATAGGTTGACTTCAACTCCCAGAATTCTCTAGCCATTCCCTATGCTGGCTAGGGAATTCTGGGAGTTGAAGTCCACCTATCTTAAAAGTTGCCAAGGTTGAGAAACTCTGTGCTGGAGGGTAGGCAGGCTATAAATATTTTAAATAAATAACTGCAGCTGCAGAATTTAAATGCTAAGTACATGAGATCTAGACAAAGCTGCTAACCTTTCAAAGAATTGAGCTTCTGGGAATGAAAACAAATGGAGGTGAAAGCAATATAGTGGCAAAAATCAGAAGTCTGTGCATATTGTGGGCTGGATTGGGAAATGCATATATGCCCAGGGGTCTTTCCCAGCTTATTCAAAAACTGCAACAGCTGCTTCTGGAAATTGTTTCAGTGGAAGACATCAAATTTCACAGAATGGTATAGAAATCTGTATTTCTGACAATAAATATTGCTTGGATACATAAATGGAGCTTCTGAACCTTTGCAAACTGCAGGACATCTGCTAAGGGACAGAGTGAAAACTCTGTTTTCATCTGCATGCAGACTATAGTGAGAAATCACCTCTCCAAGAAACTGCTAACTCCCCAGAAGAGAACAGAACAGGGAATGATGGAATCTCATCCCTAGAACCTCGAGTAAGGACACAACTTTCCACATAGTAAAAGGAATACAAGAAATGCTCCCAAACAAAGCCAGTAACCTATTAAATTCAACTTCCTTTTCAAAGAAAGGAAAGAAACCATTCTCTAAATAGAGTTTCTCATCCTTGGCAACTTCAAGATGTATGGACTTCAACTCCCAGAATTCCCCCGCCAGAATGTCTTAAAATCACCAAGGTTGAGAAATACTGTTCTAAGCCACTCCATTAGTGATAATCAGAACATCCCATACAAAAAAAACACCCTATCCTACCAGCAAAATTCTAATTCAATTCAAGCCATAAACTGAGCCAAACAGAAGAATCAATTGTTTCATGGATCCTATCCTTCTACCCCATCAAATCCAAATACAGAGAATAATTCTTTGACAGCTTAGGCTCAAGGGTTTTTTACCTGCTTCCAGCATGATACTAATCTATACACCAGCAACGTGCGGTCATTTTAACACACGGCACTTTTGCTACCACATGAAGGCTACAGATCTTGATAAATATCATCATTCACCACACAGATTCAGCTGTATAAAATGAGAGGCTACCAGAAATAATACTGAAAACAACCAAGACTTTTCCTGACCATAAACAAGTTGAATTGCAACAAGAGTTTCCCAGAAATCTTCACAACTGCCTGCTCAGATCCCATTGAAGAGAAGTGGCAATAACTATTCAACTTGACAAAGGTAGAAAATTAAGGAATGAAAACATTAAGATAAAATCTTACTAATGGTTTAATCAAAGGTGATGGATCTCCTTTGGCCTTCCTTGCTTCTGAATTACAAGAAAATTTAATGGTGAAGTGCAAGAAATCTCTTTCAAATGTGTCTTAGGTGAATGACAGTAGTCAATATGCTTCTGAAATGAAATGCATATCATAATGCTTGCCTGGGTCCTATTGAATTAGATGGGCACATCTAGCCATACCTCCAAAGGACCAGAAATCTTAAATCTGTTATCCAGACAATTCTGGGCACTTGTAAATTGCAGTGTCATGGTTGGAGTTTGTATTCTCAAAATATATGCCAATTACAATCCCAGCAATTAGGCAGTATGAGCTTTAGGGTATTTTCATCAATATGTGGCACAAAGATAACTTCACTTCATCTGGAGTATCATCTCCAGATGATTAAAGTATTAGACATTATCTTAATCTCTCAATAGAATGAATGGAAAGTGGGCATAAGGGAAGTGTCAGACTCCACAATCAAGTGATTGTTGAATCATCTGATCATGTTCGTCTGCCATGATGAGTCAATGCGTGTCAAGAACAAGATGGGAGGGGGGAATTGCAAGGAGTGTGAATATTTTCTGTTTGGTCTGGAGTGGGGAGGAGTCAACATGGTACTGCCAGATACATCTGTGCCTGGTATGGCTGACCATTAGAATTAGGTGGGAAAGAGATAGGAGGGGGAGCAGTGTACTGGAAAGTTTTAATTAGCTAGTTTAGGCGGGAAGCTTTCACTTGCAGCTTTTCTTCTGTTTTGTACACTTGTTTCCAATAAATCTGAATTCTGCATAATTCAACTGTGCATGCAGGTCATTATTGGGACTAACGGTGTCAGTTCTCACAGAAAGATGATATGATCGCTGGGTTATATGTTTTTGTGTATGTTTGCAGGTTTGTATAATATATCTAGCTACTAGATCTTGTACATTTGTCCTTTCCCACACTTCCTTCAGCTATGAATGGAATATATATCTTCAGACCAGTATCAACGTCTTGGGATTCTCTTGCCTCTATGCTATGTTAACAGCTGCATATCTGCTTTAGAACAACTCTGAGCTCTCTACACCTGTGTTTACAGGATTCTTATTTGTGGAGAAGCTTTCCTGGGAAAATTTCTTCAGAATGTTAATAGTCTCACTTTACCATCATCCTAGACAACAGATTATTTTCTGGAGACTTCTATTCAACTACATAAAAACTATATAAATCCCATTTTAGATCATTTCTGTCTTATTGATATACCTATTTGCATCTTCCCACCCTCTAACAGGTATTAAGCATACAGATTTATTTGGACTCCTTATATAGAGACTTTCAATTTAAGGATTTAAATTAAGAATTTTCTCCAATTACCATAATTACCCAACAAAGTGAAGGAGGGGAACATAATTTGGGATAGATTGCACTACATCCTACCTTAACTATTACATTCAAGACATGGAGAATTTTGAATATAGTTTTTCTTGTAGCTGCCAGCAATAAAGCTTTTCAGTTTTGACAGAGTTATATCTAAGTCCCCTCTCAGAGGTCACTGAAGTTCCTACTTTTATATATACTATAAAAATTATTTGGAATGCTCTGCTAGTCAATTGTTCCCTGGTCCTTGAATAGAGAGGAGGTCATATTGTGTCTCCAGTGAAATAGTTCCTTTGGTTTATAGTTTCTCAATACAGTTCCAGATACTATACTGATTTACAGAAAAAACTATTCAAGAAATGGTTTGTGTTTATTATTTCAATAATAATGAATGCACTCTTCCATCTCTCGGTGGAGCTAACAGAAAACCACACTTAGAGGTTTTTAAAACTTGTATATTATAGCTATGTAAACAGCAGTCAAAATCAATTCAAAAAGCCTGAAGACAAATGTCTTGACTCATTTCATAAGGTAGAGGGAGAATAAGAAATATAAACTAGGAAAGTAGATAATGATTACTTTTGATGTCACATCACACTTTAGGAACAGAATTATATATGATTACATGGATTCCAATAAGGCAAGTTACATAGTGATCTGAACAAAGCTTGAGTACATTCTGGTTGCTTGATTTATTTTTTTGTCATGGAACTTTAAAATGATAAACCCAAAGATCTTGAATGATTACCTTTGCTGTATAATATTAGAACTAGGCCAGATTTAATTTGTTTGGTTTAATTAATAAGGTTATAATTTGTGGGTCTCTTTGGAATAAAGCTAGATGCAGTGAAGTAGAAGATAAGTCACTTGACTATTTTTTATTCTCTCCATTAATTATAATATCAGCATGAGCTGCATTCCCCTAGAATGTGATTTCCCTTCTATCAATCTTAGATAACTGTCCCAGTTATGAGAACATCAAAATTAAGTATTTTTCTAGAAGTCATTCATTCAGTGAAATACAAATTTAGAATTCAGTGAGGAACTAGGCTGAACCAAATTTAAGTGTAATATTATTAGATATTAAATGAAAAACTCAGAATTTTGAATTGGACAATTTTTTTGTTGGAATTTACCTTGAAGTTTAAGATGAAGTCAGATATAGAAGGAGAATGGACTTTTTAGCACGCATCATTTAGAATGTATGTGCATTGGAAATATAAAAGAAATCTACTATGGGTTTCACTGGGAAACCCACAAAGCCTTTCCAGAAAATTTCACAGTTGTAGGAATACTAATATTAAATGGATTCTCTTAATGTTCATCATCTTCTTTTTTTAGTCCACAAAACTGATTTGGAAAGGAATGCAATTGGGAATTTTATTGTAAAACTTTTACTGAGATAATTAAAAGAATAAAGATAGCAGTTACATTTTTTTTTAAGTTTCTAGGAGGATGTAAATTTACAACTCTGTTTATCAGGGCAAGCTGATCATCAAGGTTTATTCTAAAATGAACAGGAAAATTATTCTAAAATGAAAGTACAGAAATGTGGGAATGATTAATGAAACTAAACCTGTTTTCATTCTTCATTACTTTGCTTTCCTTGATGCAGGCTTTTAAACATATATTTCTTTCGTTGAAGCTGTAATTTAGCAATGGCATATTTCAGAAATCAGGATGCTACAGTCGCAAATTCAGGAATTATTTTTTGCTTTAACAGTAAACCAAGTGCTCATTTTATATTTGACTTTGAACAATCATTTCATACTAGCAATTTACAGGGAAGAAAGCTGCCCCCCTTTTTTTTTTGCCCTCTTAACTCTTTAGGCACACATCCCATTTTGCACATGAAGAGTTCTATTGATTTCCATGAATACATGACAAGCAAGGTTTGGGTGATATTTTTCCTATTCATCCATCCTCACCCTCTGAATGAAAATAAGCACAGCTCCATTTAAATACACAGGCAACTGCCATTTAATCAGCTCTTGCTTTTTGTGAGAAATTGATTTACAATGTCTTTGCTTGTTTCTCCAATAAGTTAGCATAGACACACACTTGCTCATTTTGCGGGGTGGTTTGTAAAGAGAAATGCTAAGGCTGGCGGGTGAGCAGGGATAACTTCCACTGTTTACAATGAAAACGGATGTGAATTACTCCAGAGCACAATAAACTACCTTGCAATTGAAGGGTAGCTATACTTGAGAGACTGTCTCACCTGTCTTTTATTCCATTTGCAACAGCTGATATATACAAAGATTATGCATATGTGTTAACTCAAACAATTTAAGGTCACTTTTCCTGACGTCTACAAATAAATCGGTAATTTAGCACAGGCAGAGGAGTTGTGCCCTGCTGCTCCCCAGAAATATGTCATTATAATATGTAACCTTCACCAAAAGAAATAAACCAAAAGCCTTTTTGGTTTACTCTGCAACAAGCATTTGTGGGGAGCATCAAAATATCAAAATGATTTTGTCACCAGAAAAAAGATAGGCATTAAAAGGCATGAAATTAACACAGAAGACCAAACTGAATGGGGTGTTGATTGGGTGAATACACCATTTCTTAACAATGAAGAGGTGGGAGATGATTTTTTTAGAAATAAGGAACAATAAAGAGAATGGAATGAAATAGCACTCTCAGTGGGGTGGGGGAACAAAACCAGGGCATGCTGATTAAAAGAGCGAGTTGAATCTTTTCTCCTTTCGCTGGTCCCTAGTTGCTATAGGGAAATAGACATTAACAGCAGATGATAACTAAACTTAAGGCTATTCTCAGCAACTGTGGATAATATCATTGTTTGCCTTGCAAAGTCTAGTTTAGCACATGCTTTTTCTATGAGGGCTCATAAGACTTCTGAAAAAATGTAGTCAAAGATAGGAAGGACAGAAAAGTACACCTTCATTTTATATTACCTGGTATGTATAAACATTGTCTGCTTACCATGCCCCACTAGGACCCAGTGGGCACAAAATAACCCACTCAAAAACACAGTTATAACTCAAATCTACACAAAACAGTGTTTTGTTTTGTTTTGTTTTGTTTTGTTTTGTTTTGTTTTACATTTTGGGTACCTAGGACGCCCTTGATTACATCTTGACACCAAAGGTATGCTCTTTCCATGTAACTGACGCATGTTCACTGGGAGTTTAGAAAAAAGATCAGGGCTCTGCTGGTTGATCCCACTTCCAGACTTCACACATTTGAATGAAGGTGGAAAAGTCTCCACATCAGGAGTTACAATCTGTTTTTAGGTTATGGACCTTACCTAGGCTTTGCATGGCCTACTCACTCCAAGAAAGTGGGTGGGGCCAGGGTGAAACCTAATTTGATTTAATTTAGTATTGTTAATAAAGCAGGAAGCTGAGCCCTTGTTGAATTTGGCTGAACTTGGAAAAATTAAGCAGTGTAGGACTGTTTATTACTTGGATGGGAGATGACCAGGAAATGTCTTTGCTGTAGACTAGACTTGGAAATTTAAAAAAAAAAATCCATGAAGGTATAATCATTTCCATATTGTTTCCAGGAAAACTACATGGACATGGGTTGAGCTCAACTTAAGGAATCTTTACTATAAGTATTTAATGATTTTCCTCTTCTGTCACCTTCAATAATACAGTTTGGTAGCAACTTTATGGCCTTGTGTGGTGCAGAGTGGTAGGCGGCAGCATTGCAACCAATACTCTCCCTACAACGTGAGTTCGATCCCAGTGGAAGCTGGATTCTCTCTCGGGTAGCCAGCTCAGGTTGACTCAGCCTTCCATCCTTCCGAGGTCCATAAAATGAGTACCCAGCTTGCTGGGGAAGGGGACAACTGGGGAAGGCAATGGCAAACCACCCCACTATAGTCTGCCAAGAAAACGTTGAGAAAGCAGCATCCCCCCAAAGGGTCAGACATGACTCAGTGCTTGCACAGGGGACCTTTCACCACAGCAACATTGTAGGGGATTCTGCGAACTATACATAAGAATATGATGAGCTACAATTTGTGCACCCCTACTCTTCATATACAGTACATCTAAGCACTTACTCTGTGTATATGATAAAGGATTTTGATGTTCTTATGCATGAGTTCAGTCCAGATATATGTAATTTTACAGGCCATTTTCAAGCATTGTCCATTGTTGAATTTAGGAAGGGGACAGTAGATGTATCAAAACTGGACCTGAAATTACCTTGATCTTACTCTCCTATACATTTAAGTGAATATATGGAGTTTATGAGAGCCAGTTTGGCATAGTGGTTAAGGCACAGGGCTAGAAACCGGGAGACCATGAGTTCTAGTCCCACCTTAGGCACGAAGCCAGCTGGGTGACCTTGGGCCAGTCACTCTCTCTCAGCCCTAGGAAGCAGGCAATGGCAAACCACTTCTGAAAAAATTGCCAAGAAAACTGCAGGGACTTGTCCAGGCAGTCTCCAAGAATCAGACTTGATTGAATGGATTTTTAAAAAATGGAGTTTATATGAGAACAAGTCTTAAGAACGTTAAATGTTCTTAGGAAGAAATGGACATTGGACAGGCTAATGGAATTTCTTCTTCTGGAAGAACTTCAAAAGCATAATTAATAATTGGAGAATTGTCCCATCACCCAGCTGGACACTTAGGAGCCAACTGCAACTGTTTTCCAAACTTCTGCTTTGCCTGCATCAAAATATGATATTAGCTATCAACCATCAGTAGAGATGGTTGGCTTGTTGGGGTCAGTATCAGATCTAGAAATTTTAGAAGGCGTCAAGGTCAGAAATTCTTCTTATCAAAAACACTGGTGATTTTTTTCCTCTCCATTGGCCACTTCTGCTCACCTCTTTTAATCTCACTTTAGTCATTCTAGAGGCCTAACTGCTCCCAGCTTCCCTGAACATGGCAACAAAATCATTGAATTTTTCTTGTGGATACCAATATCTTAGCAATTGCTTAAAAATAATCTGAAATTCAGATCTCATTGTGGAAACTGTTAAGTTAAGCAGAGACAATCTATGACTAGCTTCCTTAATGCTTTAATTTTACAGAGTAAAAAAAAATTAACATTATGTTCATTAGACATGTGCTGTTTTAGCATTTGAGGACTGTAAGTGCAAGAACTTTTTGTAAATAAGCACAAAAGGAAACTATTAAAAATAACTAGGACACAATCTGTTTTAACTGCCCCCAACAGAAACAAAAGTAAGGATCCATTACTGATCATAATTCCTAGTCTATTGACTATCATAGCAATAAGTGAACATAGTCTGAAAGGTCATCCTTGCTAAGGAACTCATTAAATAGCTAAGTTCTACCATTATAATATAGACTTCCATTTAAAACATACCTAATGAAATGCCATCACATATGCAGGACATAATCAGAAGAAAATTGAACTCTTCTAATTTCGTACTTGCGGGTCATTGTGGCCTCTATGTAACCTCTTCTGGTTTTTCATAAATATCTTTGAGTTAGGCATTTGTAGGACAATTTCAGTGTAGCTGCAGTTTAGACCCCAAGTATTAGAAAAATAGTTGCCCTTTGAAAGAAAGTGCTCCATAGGCTTAAATTAATCAACTCAAAAGTATTCACACTGAAGAAACACATTTCTTAAAAAGCAGGTTTAGTTTAGTCCATAAATTGAGAAATCAAAATTAGTGACTGAAGGAATTGCTCATTCTTTCCTCTGGAATAATAGGAGATACAGTAGATTAGAGATTAGATTAATTTTGATCAGTATAAAAATAATAGGAGGGATACATTAGCACAGCCTTTGTAGCTGTTGTCTTCCAGATGAGTTGAGTCAACAGTTTTCTTGTTGACTATGCTGGTTGAGAATGATGGGAGTTATAGTCCCAACACATCAGGGAGGTGCCAATTTTGAAAAGATTAAGTTTAATTGTTACATTATCCTGGTGCAGCATGAGCTAATATATCTTAAGGGTCCACTAATACTGGGCAGAGAAGTTAAAACCAATGCTTTTAGCCGGTGCAAATTGAAATAGATATAATTCTATTCAGTGTCCTTTTTTTTTTAATCTGTTCTATTGTATCCAATTCTTGGAGACTGCTGGACAAGTCCCTGCAGTTTTCTTGACAGGCTTTTTAGAAGTGGTTTGTCACTGCCTCCTTCCTAGGGCTGAGAGAAAGTAACTGGCCCAAGGTCACCCAGCTGGCTTTGTGCCTAAGGCATGACTAGAACTCACTGTCTCCTGGTTTCTAGCCTCATGCCCTAACCACTACATCAAACTGGCTCTCCTTAGTCCCTGATAATTACTGTTCAGATGATTGAATTAATGTAGATATATGAAGATGATTCATAACCTTCTCCAAAATCTGTTAACAATAACTAATTTTATTAAAGATTATAATTACAGTAGTAAAAACTAATACAAACTAAAAGAAACAAAGAAGAGTAGAAAGAAAGAGTAAAAAGTGAAAAGAAAAAGAAAAATCATAGAGAAAAAGAAAGAAAGAAAGAAAGAAAGAAAGAAAGAAAGAAAGAAACTTCTAACCTTCATCAAAAGTATAAACAATTTTAGTAACTTTTCACCTCCTCTTAATTTACAGCCAATGATTTCTTCATCCCATTTCCCATCTCTGATCTATAAACAAATCCATAAAGCATTGTCATTTCATTTCTGGGGTCAGCAAAAGTCCATTAAGAGTTGCCAGTAATAACAATATATCTATTTTAACTTTGATCAGATAAAACAACTTTATATTCCTTCTTACTTCTAACAATCTTAATATTTAGCCCATTCAAGTAATGTCATAGAACTTGATTTCTTTTCATTTCTTTTTTGTTCCTTCTCACAAGATTCATCCAAGCTTTAACAAACCTCTTCTGTAAATCCAATATAAAACAATTGACCAGGTCACTCTCTTGGTTTATTAGTTGTAATTCCCTTTTGATTTTTAAAGCATCAACCAATTTCTTTTGTATGACTAATAATGCATTGTTTTCATGTCATTCTTGTAGCCTGTCATTGGTAGATCCACTTTCAGTGTCAACTCTGTCTCTGTCTTGTCAGATAAACTTGTTCCTCTTCTGCATTTCTTCCAAAACATCTTCTGGATACAGTCAATCCATAGAAACAAACATTGTTATTGACATTGTTGATATTAACTTCTGATTCCACTTCTCAAAAGTGTATTTCTAATGTTATATGGAAGCATACAAAATGTTGTTATCGTTAATAGATAGAACATCAGTATTTCTAATGTTATAATATTTTGAGTCATTCTGTAGTTGTTAATCAGATTTATGTATTCTTCTCCTTTAATTAAAATCTTTAAAATGAGTCCACTTTCCCACAGGAAGGGCTCTTTATAATTAATTCCAAGATCTTATTTCAAATTTATCTGGACCCTTAATCTGTTTATAACTTTCTAAAATCAAAGTCTTAATTAGCTTTTTGCTGTTTATTTCAAATTTTTAAAGTTCTTAAGTTTGTAGTTAAAATTTTCTTTTGCTGAGCATTGAAGACAGACTCACCCAGTTTTTTCAGACTTGTTGATCAGAAGGTCTCTAATAGCTGCAAATAACAAGCAATTTCCAAATGTGATTAGAAAAGGAAGTATGCAAACTTAGTGTCCTTTTAAAGGTGCTGACCGTAGTTTGCGCAAGACTGCTGTCTTGCAGTCTCCTTTCAAGGAGCAACTGTCTAGAGCACTTGTGGGCAATCTCCTGTCCTCTTTTTGTCTGGAGAGGTTTGAAGAGCTGGTCTACTCACCAGTTCTTTGTTCTTCACTGCAGTGGTTGGCTCCACTTCTCATGGTGCCATCTTCAGCCCACCATTTCTTCCTCCAGAAGCCCAAAATCTATTAACAGTAACATTTCCTATGCTTCTTTATAATTTGTGTGATAATTATTACTTATTTTTCTATTTATTTAGAAGACTTATATAGCTGACCAACTCTCACAATTGTAACTCTGGGTGGTGAATATCAAATAAAAACTAACCAAATAATACTTACAGAAAAGAAACCATATAAAATCAAAAGAAACAAAGTCCATAAACAGCACATCAGACAATATATGGCCAGGGTCGACCAAACATACAGTATGTCTCAGAAGATCAGCTCACCTATCACCTTGGCCCAATGCCTGGGGGAAAAACCAGGTTTTTTAAGCTTTCCAGATAGTACAAACCTTTACAAATAAAGAAGTCACACAATTATTAATAGAAATTATAGTTTGAAACTATCTCTAAGAGGAAGCTTCGGGGCATCATTGCAAAAGAAAAAGAAAAATCAGAATCTTGTGAACATAGCTAACCACTGTGAAAGAAAAGATTAAAAAGAATTTCAGAGAAGCCAGGCTTCACATCCAACCCAGGAATGAACTTTAGAACATCTAATTTCCATCCAACATTAAAAAGATGGAATTCCATGAAAAGATAGTTGTCTATTTATGTCAAAATGATCATTAATACAGACAGATCTTTCCATTCATGTGTGTTAATATTCATTTCCATGTTGAGTCTATAGTTTGGTTCATTAATGTGTCCCTTTATTTTCTATCTATGAGCAGTACAGATCAAAGTCTTTATACCAAGTCTCCTAAGTATGTGACATACATCTGCTTCATGCATTTACCCCATGGTTAACTTAATCATAGTCTGCTCAAATCTTTTAGTTTTCTGGAGTTACATGAGAGATTGAATTATAAACTGACGAAGATCACACAACTTGCTAGGTGACATATAGCTGATTAGCTTGTGGTTCAAGTCAATATAAAGACAGACAATTCAGCTCCAGAAACTTGCCTTTAGGGTATTGTGAAAATTCAGACAGAGTTTCTTATAGGCTGTGAGCAGGCCACCTTTCCTCCACCAAATCACCAATTTTCCCTAACCAACACTGGAAAGACTTCCGGTGGGAATATGGAAGACTGAGCAGCTTTGCCCATGAGCTCTGCGGGCAGAACTGGCATTGTGGCAGTTTCTCCTGGCACAGGCTGGTTTCTCCTGTAGCCCAGAGCATTTTTCCAGATCAAGGAAAAAGCTTGGAATTGACCCATTTGTCCTCCAGATGGCAAGTTGCAGCCAGGAGATCGTGGACCGTGTGAACCATCAACCGGTAAGACTTTGCCAGAAGACTAGGATTTTGTCATTTCTAAGCCACATTGCAGCCCTTAAAGGAACAGTAAGTCCAGCCACCTAACCAACACTGGAAAGTTCTTAAACACCCAATTTATTGCTTTTTTTCAAGTTTGTGTACCCCAAGAGGGGCTTTTTATAGAAACAAAAAGCAGACTTGCTTGGTGCTTATTGTTATTTCTGGATTTAATTTTTAAATTTTTAAGTTTTGGCTTGTTTTCCCATTTCAAGTTTAAGGAGGACTGAGAATAAAGAATTGCCTTCCTGTTGTTATTTTTGTATTGAATTTGAAGGATTGAATATTTCCCTACACGTTGGATTTGTTGTTTTGAATCTTCAGTTTTCTGTTCACTTTCCCTGGGATTGCTTGTTAACACACTTTTCTCTGTGCCAGTTTCATTCCGAACATTTTCCTGTTTCAATTTCATTTGGAGCTTTGTATTAACTCATTAACTCCTATCTGCATGAGTCAAGTATCTAGCAGGCACCATAATTTACTGCCTGAAAATGGAGGATTTCAAGGAGGCTTTTTCAGAGTCATGTTATGAGCCTGAGCAGACCTTCAAAGAGATTTTTTTAGAGTGTGGTCAACCTATTCTGCAGACTATTCAGGACTCTGGGGAAGAAATTATCTCCAAGCTGTGTCATCTGGCTGAAGATGGTTTGGAGGAAGATGAAGATTTTGACAAGGAGGAAGATTTGTTTACTGACAGTAAGACTGAAGTAATGCCAGGCAAAGATTACATTTTGGTACTGAAGGGGTTAAAGTGACAGTCTGGGCTGCAGATTACATGGAGAGTTGCAGATTACATGTGGGATTGTTATGGCTTTCTGGGAGATTGTTATGAGAGAGAAGAGATTTTTGCTGGGAAGTCTTAGCTTTTAATGGTGGCAGTTGGGCTGTTTGATTTTTGCAAGAAAAATGCCTTGGGTGTAATAGGGAGATATGTAAATGTGTTGGCACACTTTGAGGTGGGGTAAAATTAAGATTGTGTAATTGGATTGATAATGAGGCTATTGTGATTTCATTTCTTTTTAATGATTTGGATTAAGATTTATTTGATTTTTAAGGTTTTTTGATTTGTAAGATTTATAAGGTATTCATAAGGTATAATAATAACTGCTTGGTTTTGTAGGTTTAATAGGATTAAGATTGCTGTAATATTATTAATTATAAAAGTAGACAATTTATATGTTTTTATAATTTGATTTTTATTATACTGGACAGAAATATATAGAATAGTGGTGGGAAGGAAATAATTAAATTAATATTGTTTTATGGGGGAGGGAAGTTGATTTAGAAATTTATATAAATATATATATTCTTCATATAAGGGGAAGGAGCAATTGCATTAGTGATTTATATGTGTGTTAATGGAAGGATTTATAGAAATAATGTGATCTTGGTTTCATGTAGAGTAAGGGATTGATTATGGAAATTGCTGTATATTCTTCCTGTTGAAAGTCAGAAGTCACCTTTCTATGTAATTTTCAAAAATTCTTTTTTCTTGTGTTTCTCACTTTTTTAGTTTTTCTTTTTTTCTTTTTGTAGTTTTTTGCTTTTTTGTAGTTTTTATCTTTGCTTTAAATTCAATAAAATTCTTTTTTTTAAAAACCCCAACTTTGGAGAATAGTAGTAGCAGTGATTTTAGTTCCTGACACAGGATTCTTCACTCTTAAGAACTTAAAATTATGCAACCCAACTTGCCAGCAGGAAACTATTCTCCTAGGGTTGGTTTGAACCCATAGGCAAGCAAAGGATTTTTTTTTCAAGTGCCAAGGTGAACACCACTTCAATGAAACCAGAAGGCCTATCTGCTTTAACTAGATCTGAGGACTGTTACAGGTCGCATATAGATTTGAAGCCTCAGACCCATTTAGTCCCAATGCTGAGCTATGTGCAAAGAGAAATAAGCCAATTTCCATTGAGACCTTCTTGTCACCTTGGTTTTCTTCAACAAATTTGCAACTTACAGATTTACTCCCACCTCAGGTTCTTCCTTCTCTGTTGGCATCTTCTCTCATTCACATGATCCTTTGAGTCTTTTCAATCAAAATTAGCTTTCTCCCTCAACACAGATGTACCCACTTATATACATATATATTTGTTAGTATAAAGGCCATAAGGAAAAGTTCTGACATCTGAAGATCTAATAGTTTCAGAATATTTAATAGTTTTATCCTTCAAGGTAGACATAATCTCTATCAACTTTGCAAATTACATATAATTGGGCTGGATAACTATTAGCCTAGAAAAAAAAATATGTCATTGGGAATCAGGCAATGTATACATTGAAATAAACAAGTAAATAAATTTTGAGCAATAGATTGAAAATAATATAATGAAATAATACAATGAAACCAATGCACAATTCTTCTTATAGTAAAATTAAATCAAAGTACAGATGCACCACTTGGTTTTTAAAGTTAATATTATTTATTTTATTCATTTTTAAAAGTCTGAAAATGGTTTACAAAAGTTGAAATAAATAATACAGGAGAAAAATAATATAAAACAGAATTAAAGTAGATAAAAACAGAATTAAAAACTAAAAAAAAATAATCCATTAAAATAGAAATATCAGGGGATTTAATGGCTGGGAAAGACCAACCAAAACAGGTAGATTTCTAAAGGACACTTAAAGCATTTTAATTTTATTATTTATTGATTACATTTATAACCCTCCAAATCAGCCACAGACTCCTGGCAGATTTCAGTGATAAACCATCATACATAACAAAATAACATAAAAATCAAAATGTGTATTAAATAAACAGTTCTGACAGATTCATCAATCCCTAGAATAATCTGTACAGATATAATGGCATCAATAAATAAAAATCCAAAGCGAAAATAGTCGTGCTTAAAATGATTGCCTTCCATCTTTCACAAGTGTGGAATGCCACTACAGAAGGAACAAGTCCAATTTCTTGTGGAAGGCTACCCCACAGGACCAAGGCTATAACAAAGAAACAATGCCCTGTCAGCATTGAAAAAAGAAGCATAGAGCATAGGTGCCACTGTGCAGAATACCTGTCTCTGCATCTTTGCTATCTGTCTCATATCAGAAATATCCAATTTCTGATGGTTATTCTTATCTGGGAATACGGATGAGGATTTTTCACCTCCTTCAGGGCATAAGGAGTGGAAAAGAGAAAAAACATTCCTACTGTTTCATCTGGAAGAAGAATTCAAATAAATATCAGGCTCATAATATGAAATTGTTCCTTTGCTGAATTTTCCAGTTCCGAAGGGGTTTTTTTTGTTTTGCTTATCCTTGTGGACAGGTGTTTCTGCTATGGTTCACTTCAAGAGTCATATTCTGGTTACTAGGTAACTCTCCTGATGTTTAATTTCATCAAATGGATATGCTCGAGAGGATTTCTAGGCCAGTTCTCTCAAGCTTTGGTACATTACTTCTAACCTTCTGTTCCTTTGTTCATTTGCTCAATCAGAAACTTTTGTTTGCCTATCAATAAATTGTATTTCCTCAGCATCAGCTCTAGAGGATTCTTCACAAGAAGCCAGCCTGTGCCCTATCTTTCAGGGGAGTTTTTGCATGACACATCATACTAAGACACTTGATGAAATAACAAAATCTAAAGATACAAAAAAAAAAACTCTCTGTAAGTGGATGTTGGCTCTTTGGAAGTTTAAAGCTTTTCAGAATATACAATTTGGCCTGTGGGAAGGATGATTGTGTTTTAAAGGAGAGAGAAGGTGAGAAGGACAAAGCAGCCTCTGTAACAGAAGAGGGATATATGGCAGGAGAAGACAGTTGGTCCACTATAAGGGAAGTGACAGAGCTAAGGCAGACCAGAATGGAACTAGTATTTGTTTTAATTTAAAAATTAAAAATAAATTCCATTTATACAGCATAAAATTTGCTTTTTTGGGGGGGGGACCACATTACATTGCTCACTGTCAGCACAGGTTTCCAAAATTCTTCTCATAAGACTATTTCTAAATCAAGTATCTGTCATTCTATATCTGGCATATGATTTATTTTCTTATATGAAGAAATATGCATTTGTTTCTCCTAAATGCCATTGTACTATTTTCAACCTAAGTCACGAGAGAGAGAGAGAGAGAGAGAGAGAGAGAGAGAGAGAGACTTCTTGGGTATTAGCTACCCAACCCAATCAAATGTCATTTCCAAATTAGATAAACATTCCCTCCATCTTGAGAGATGAGACTGTTAAATATTCTGAAACTATTAGATGTGCAAGCATTTTCAGATGTCAGAATTTTTCCCTATGGCCTTTATAGGAACAATTATATATGTGTATATGTGTGTGCTTCTGGGTAGAGAGCAAAGAAGAATGAATTATGTTTAAAGCATTAAATGTTGCTTTAATGTGATTATGCACTTTCAAAATCTGAATGACTCCATGCAAAGTACTTCATTTCTATCATCACAACCTGTTGTCAGTACCAGCTAATCCAAAGATAAAACTCATGATATTCATCAATAGTAGATGTCATTGTTTGGAATATTTAAACCTCATTGAAATATCATAAAGGGGCAATATATGTTACAATGCCTTCTTCATCTGATCTGAGAAGCTGAAGAAGTGGGAGCTGAAATATTGTGCTCTAGATTTTCTTTTTTGTTAATTGGTGTAATTACATAATAGATTTTAATGAATTACAGAGTTATAAGGAGCCACTGAGAACACTGAGTCTGACCCCATCTTTGTATTCTATCTTCTTTGTATTGTTGAAGGACCCTGTGTTTTTATTTGTTCTATTGGATATGCTTTCTATTGTATTTTTTTCTATGTAAACTGCAAAGAATTGTTTTGATTGTGATGGTATAGAAATTTATTTAATAAATAAATTATTCTTATGACAAGGGAAACAGCTGAAAACTGTTCTTCTAGTTGTCTCATCTGTATTTTATTCTGCCCTTGCTATTAAAATCATTAAAGCATTTATAACAGTTTTATGTTACTGTCTAGGATCATAACAATAGTTTTTCTTAAGTCCCATTGGCATTTTTTTTAATCTTATGCTGTGTTTTCTCTTCTCTTTTTTTTTATGTTACTCCTGCACTAAATAGCAGAGAGGTGAAGTTCTTACAGTATTTGCAAAGGGACCTCCTTATTTCAGTGTGAGAAAAGTGGACACTTTAAGTGCTAATAAGGGATACCTAATTATTAATACTGCAATAGAAAAGAGTGTCTGATTCTAACATATGAGCATAAAGGTCTTGAAATGGTAAGTCACAATATAGTTGTGAGCAGTCCTGAGCTCAATCAATTCAGTAGATAATTTGCAGAATATTTCTTGACTCTCCTTTGCTACTGGAAAATTATCTGACCTTCATTTTCACTCTAGATGGCTTGTAGCATGTATCCATATCCTTTCTATTTGCATTAGCAATGCCAATATATTTCTCCACTTAAGATTGGATTTTTTTAAAAATATCATAAATACTTAGCATCCCTATAGCCCAACTGCCAAACTGCAGTCCAGTTTAGCTTCTCCTCAACTGAAAAGCACTCAAAGTTTATTACAGCTGAAATTTCACTGAATCAAAGGACATCTGCTGTAAAATTTGAACTTCCTTCTAAAAAGCACATTGACTACACACACGCACAGACCACACACACACAGGGCAAAGAGAGTGAGCTAGAGATAGAGTTGGAGATGATAACAGTATATACGCTATAAAATTTGTTTCTAACCAACAGCAAGAAGTCTGTTAACATGACAACCTGGCCAATATTTAGAGAAATGCTCATAGGAAAGATATCTATCTCCCTGTACTAGAGTAAAGGAGATCCAAATTCAATGTGCTCTGAAATCCTTCAAGACATTCTGGAAATATTTAAAAGGAGGATGCTCAGCAACTGAGCTCTTTGTAGGCAGAGTCCCTGGCATACCCAGGTAGGCTAGAAAAAAATCTTGCCTGAAGACTTGGAAAGCCATCCCCAATCACTGTTGATAGTAAGTGGCTTGGTGGATCAAAAGTATGACTCTCTTCATTTGTTTGAATATAATTTTTATTAAGAATTTTGATTCCAGTAGTAAAAACTAATACAAACTGAACTTAGAGAAAGAGAAGAGGATGGAAAGGAAGAATAACCAGTGCAGGAAAAAAGAAAAAGAAGGAAGAAGAAGAAAGGAAAGAATATAATAAAGAAAAAGAAAGGAAATATATAAAGAAGGGACTTCCAACCTTCATCACAACAAGTGTAAACAAGTCTGACTCTCTTCATGAGAGTTTTCTGAGTTCCTAAGTTCTTCCTAAATTAATAATGTATCCTGTAGGCGTAGTCTTATTCCTCACTTCCCAGGCTTCCAATATCACAGGAGATGATAGGAAGGTAAAATTGCTGAGAAAGAGCTTTCTGTGCGACACAGTAGCTCACCTTACTGGCTAGAAGGCTTAGGAATGAAGGGCCCATATGGCTTCTGTGCACTGGAGACACAGCAAGGAAGACCATGTGTCATGCGCTGCCTACCTCTGAATAATGCTCAGACACTGGTTCTGTGGAACAGGCTCTGATTTATTCACGGTGTAGGTACAGTATAGGAAAAAAGCTGAGAGTGACAGGAGCGCGCCGGTGCGGGGTTTAAATACCCCGCGCCGGTCAGCGCCCCCTCACTCGCGGTTACGTCACCCCCCTTTGTCCAACACGTTGTCCTGCCGGTAGGTGAGGGGTTGCGAGGCCCCGCTGGCGTTCCGGGATCGCCCATCATCGGTTTCTCTATTCTTCCGGTGATTGCTGTCAGCTGGGCGATCTCCGTTGCGTTAGCGCTAACAGCTTGGGTGTGCCTCGCGATCCGTTTAGCCATTGTTTCTTGTCCTTCAGTCTTTGTGAGTTGATGGCTACTTATCTTGAGCCCCTTCCCCTGTTTCCTTGCTATTGTCATGTGTGCCATTGCGCTGATGTCTTCAGCTCAACGGCACTCATGACACCATGGAGGAGGAGAAGATGAAAGCCCACAACAAAAAATTCCCTGTTTTCTGCAAGGGTTCCAGCACAAATATAGGATGTTATGTTTCTTCTCTTGGTGCAACTTTTATAAGCACAATAATGCAGTCACTTCAAGTTTGTCTGCATGCTGAAAGTAAAGTGTAAAAACCCTTCTAGACAGGTTAGTCATTCTATAGATCACTGAGACAGACATATTCCACCCAAACGTTTTGGATTGGAACTGCTAACTTCAGTTATCCTTGCAATTCTGTTGACTAGTGATACATTAACTTTTGAAGCTAGGTCACATTGTCACAAAAAGCCATTCAAACAATGAATTAAGTTTCAATCCTAGACCGTTTCCTGTACACTACATTGATTCTGCAGCATATTCTTGCTGTGAACACAAAATAAAATATAATGTGAGCATCTGCACCAAACATTAACAGGCTCAGCAAGAACAGAAATGGCAAATTCAGTAGTACATTGAACACCAGTTTCACATGCTAATCTCTATAAAACCAGCATATGGAGTCATTAGATGAAAAGAACTCAGGTGAGACTTCATCTGTCAACTGGATTCAGACAGGACGTTTCCTCAACATCAGCCCGCAAAATGTGCTTATAGGTATAATTGCACATTAGCAATGCAACTCATCTCACCATTATCACATCATCATCAACACATCTCACCATCAGGGGAAGACTGGAGTGCCTACGATCAAGGTGTGACTGCCTTGTGTCTCTTCCTTCAAAGCCAACCAGGCTGTTCTTCAAAGCAAGGTCATATTGAAATAAAAGACTGTCTCCTCCCCAAACAATAACAGTGCTTTATATAGTTGCCAGCCTAATAATATAATATACCACCAAAAAGGAAACAGTACAAGTTATTCTGAAAAATTGGCCTTTGCTTGGGCCAACTGTTGTAGAAACATTGCTATACTTTGAAAACTTAGGTTTTTCAGCAATGCTGAAATGTATTCTGTTTTATAGATGCTTTCTGACAATGTCAGAAATTTTGGTGTTAAGTGTTCAATGAACAGTAGCTTTATTGCTCCGTTGCTGGGAGATTTTTTTGGTACATTGCCCAGACTCTTGTAGAAGCAATCAGGAAACAATGCAATAAAATTTTAAAAAGTAACGTTCTTCCTTCTTTTGTTTTTTTTAATGTACACATCTATTTCCTTTTGAGCAACAACCCGTTAGAAATTTAGTTGGATCAAGAAATTAAAAATTATAAAAGCTTGGAGAAAATCAGGTGCTTTGGTGCTATGTTTCTTTGTTAATACGGGATGTACCACCATTGTAAACCATCAGCCCAGCTCAAATAAAAGCTATACGTCATGTAGCTATCTGCATAACTATGGCTGGGTGGGGAAATATACATGTAATTTCTTGAAGCAATTTCTCAAATAGTTGCTAATAGCCCAGAGTCTTAGGAATTTTCAGCCAGCTACAGCCTGATAGTCAACACTCATTTGTCCCTTACTGGAGCTATGGCAGCTCCGTTTTAACTTCCTCCCAATATCTCTGGTCCTGCTATAACATCTGTCTGCACGCACTACCAGCAGAGCCATGTAGCTAGTCAGGGTTTTTTTGTGCCATTGTATCCTCCAGATAACCTTGGAATGCAGCAGTACCTAGCCAAATTTGTCTCATCTTAGAAGCTAAGCAGAGTCAGACCTGATTACTGGTTGGATAGGGGACTATCCAGACATTTCAAGGCAAATTGCTAGACTGGGAAATTGGAAAAAAAAAAACAGAAGAAGACAATAGCAAATCACAACTGCTAAGAAAATTGCATGGACACAATAATCAGGAATTTTGAAGATCTCTTTGCCTTTTATCCTCCTGATTCTTCTTTGGAAAGCAGAAGGATTCTATTAAAGCTGCTGCTCTTCTAGAATACTTCTTCCCGATTTAACATTCGCAGAGCCATAGAAACAAAGATGAAATCCTATCACTCGAGGGAAGCTAGAAAAATTATCTGTTCTTACTTCCTATTAACTCAGCAGCTCTTATTAGCTCCAATAGCTCCATTCAGCAATACCCTGCATGTATCTATTATAATATACGCATACAGCCATTTGGAAAAATGGAAGATGCAATCAGTGTATTTCAAAGAATTGATGTTAAAAAATGCAATAATTTCAGGAAATGTATTTATGAGGAAGGAAGGAAGGAAGGAAGGAAGGAAGGAAGGAAGGGAGGGAGGGAGGGAGGGAGGGAGGGAGGGAGGGAGGGAGGGAGGGAGGGAGGGAGGGAGGGAGGTCATTTGATCCACATCATTGCCAACTTAGAGAAAAAATTTACCCTAGCCTAATTTCCAAAAAGAAGAGTTAGCTAAGCTTCATGCTTTTTTTTTCCCCATTTGTCACTACTACTCAGTTGTTCTATTCACTTTGTTCTTTCTCATCACCATTTGTTACCATCAAAGACATCACACCCAGCTAGGAGAAGAAACTAGAAATCCCTTCTGGATAAATATGCTAAATCACATTACATCTTATATATCTCACTGATTCAAAGACTGGGGCCATCACCTCAGTCTGAATAGCCAAGGGACCCAGAGAGATCACAAGGATAAGTAAATGTGATAAGCAATCCAGGCCTTTACATCCCTCCTGCACTGCATTTGGATACAGTGTTCAGATGAAAGGAAATGAATAAAATTTAAAATTGAATACAAGTAAAAATGGGCATCATTCTCTCTGTTTCTAGCCCAAACTTTGGTATCATAATTCCTGAATAACAAGGCTTTTTGGAACCCAATTTCTAGATTTGTAGTTAGAGAGACAATCTGGACTATTTTCCAAGGCTTTCAAGAGGGACTGCTACAATGACCAAAAAAAGCCTATGTTTAAAATAGTATCAGGCCATTATTTCAGTGGTACTTTTGTGACTGTGTTAATCAGCTGGATTCCAGAAACAATATACATGGCCTCCTTTTCTTGCAAGAAAGTAATCTCCATGTCACTTTTAAAAAATCATAGGTTGACAGTTATGTGTACTTTCCAACCGTAGACCATGATAGCTAATGCAATAATTTTTGCAGGAAGCATAAAGCTTCCATTTAAGCTCAAAAAGGATAGCTTTTAAGTAGCGTTAGGTCAGAAACATGCTCACCTCATTTTTGTAAGAACATGAAAAATCACACTTTTTCCTCAAATGAGACTAAGAGAATTTGAGTTTAAAAGACCTAAAAGCAGGACAAAGACCTAACAAGTTTGTTTAGACAAGTAGAAAGCTTAACCCTCAAAAATCTCAGTTGAATCTGTATTCAAGTAAATGCTAAATTAGGATTTCGGCCTTTTGTATTATTTTGTTTTGTAAAGGCTTCTCCCCTTGTACAGATGCATGGCAGCCAGAGACAAAACCAACAGCTGAATCTGAATTTGGTTGACTCAGAAGAATGAGGCTTTTGCTCATTTGCACCATGACAGAGATTATCACTACCACCACAACAAATTGTTATTGAATACTGCTCAGATTTTTTTTTCCCATAAGCTGTTGCATCATGACACCCCTTTTCAGGGTTCTGTCTCATGCATGGTTGAAGGTGAAGATCTCTGTAATCTATATGGGACTAAGAAAATATATGGGAAAAAAACATGATGAATTGTGCATAAAAAGTTCTGAAACCAAATCTGAGAAACTCTCCAGTTTACTCCAGGAAGTAGCCAGATCCATCTATAGAACAGCAAAAAAACAGAACATGAACTTCCTACATTCCAAGCCTGAACAGATTTAATTTACTCCTGTCAATCTCAAACGCCCACAACCTACAATTTATCTACAATCAATCTCAATTTAGAACATTCCTTCTAATGTGGCAATTGGGCTAGGAGAAATCTTGCTGCATTCCTGTGCTTTAGAGCCTTGCCAAAGCATTTAAATCACCAATGTAGGTAGAAACCTGAAGGAGCTTCCTAATATCCTAATTTAAAGGCTATAAAGAGTTCCCTCTTTCTCACTTTATAAACTACCTTGGATCATTTACAGATCCAAAACTGATCATGGAAGGTGATAGAATCAATTTGGGGGTGTACATGATTCTATATTGGCTATTTGAGACATTGGGGGGAAAGCCTCCTTTCTTAAAGCAAGTTTGACTCTTTTTGAAATGCCCCACCCTTCTTTTAATTTCCATCTTTAAAAAAAAAAAAAGCCCTATCAATACCACATTTTTGAAGTCTAATTTAACTCCAGCCCACAGTAATATGGGTCAGATGTTGCCAGCTCTAGATCTGCTGGGTTAACCAGTTCATAAAAAGTAAGTGCTGATGTGTTCATTTCTCTCTGAGTTTCACCACCAGATTACTTTGCACTTCCTGGTTTCATCCATTTTATTATAAGGATAGGTGTTGTTTTTTTTTCCCTTTCCCTAGATGAGGCTAAATGATCTCTTGAAAGCGAAAATTAACAACAAGCAGCATCTACGTATATAAAGGCAGTCTGTTTTTTTTAATTGTATCCTCATAGCACAAAATGTCATGACAATGTTATCTGCAGTGGAAAAATAAATCACTGGGAAAGCTTTTAAACAAGCTGCACAGCTGGTAGGTAAAGGTTACACATTTTCATAGTTACAAAAAACTGCCCAAACTTGTATAGGGATAATACATAAAATAGAGTGAAAAATGTGGAATCTGGGGACATAAAAGGCAGTAGGCAAAATGTCCTATTACTCTTAATCTGAAAAGTATTGTAACGGAATCAGGAATAGACCTGTACCAAGAGTTCCCACTTCGAGATGTATCACTAGACAATTAAGCGAGCGGATAATAAATTAACCTAGTTGGGAAACTGAAGCACTGCAGTAAGGTGACTATTTGTAGCATTTTGAATGATAGATGAATATATTGTACTTCTAGATCATATTCTTGTGACTTCCAGAAGAGATATCAGGAGCCATAGGATATCCAGCCAGCCAGCCAGCCACCTTGTATGGCCAGCACAAGCTGAAGAAATGATTCTGGGTAGCTTGCAAACAAATTAAAAAACAATCGTAAAAACAGTGCACATCAAGAGAACACATTAGCAGCCAAGGACACAAGTCAATATACAGCTTCTCTTAGAGACAGATTCATATCACATTCTGACCCTATGTCTATGGGAACAGCCAGAATTTTAGAACCTTATGAAAGACCGATAAGGTTGGTGCCATCCAAATCTTGGGGGGAAAGCTGTTCCACAAGGGTGGGCACCAAAACAGTCAATGCATACGTCCCATCAGATGGCATTCCTTGAAAAAAAGGACCAGAGTATGCCAGATCTGTTTGATCTGGTGGGATGAGCAGAACTACTGTAATTTTTCAACTCTCCTCTTTCTACAGATAAAGAGAGTCCTGTGCCCCAGAGGCACTATCTACATCAGGGGCATATTGTGATTGGATCAGGAGAGGCTTTAGATCCATGTTTAAATTCCCCTGATACATAGTAAAAATGTGCCAGCCCTGGAACTAATATGAATAATTTACCTCCCTTAGGGAAGAAAACCATTAAAAAAGAAAAGGAGAAATGCAAGAAAAGAAACAGATGTATTGATGTATTCAACCCAGTTGGCCTAAGTTCATTTCTCATCTTCCCACTAGTGACCCATGGGATCTTTAGAGTCATCCAACCATTTCATTGTTGTGATGAAATAATATTATTATGTTTCTTCAAAAATAGATGGGTGCCATTATAAGTGATTAGCAGAGAAGTAGCTAAGCTTGCAGAGCTTTAGATTTATTTATTGCTGAAGTCTCTTTTTCAATGATGAAGTCACACACACTTACACACAGGTTAGGCTAACTTAGGCTACCTGAGAGCCATTTCATTGCTTTTTTCCTCTGGTTTTAAAGTCTTTGTACCTGCGGGTTAAACTGCTGAGCTGCTGAGCTTGCTGATCGGAAGGTCGGCGGTTCGAATCCGCATGACGGGGTGAGCTCCCGTTGCTAGTCCCAGCTCCTGCCAACCTAGCAGTTCGAAAACATGCAAATGTGAGTAGATTAATAGGTACCACTTCGGTGGGCAGGTAACGGCATTCCGTTTAGTTATGCCGGCCACATGACCACAGAAGTGTCTATGGACAAACATCGGCTCTTCGGCTTTGAAACGGAGATGAGCACCGCCCCCTAGAGTCGGACACAACTGGACTTAATGTCAAGGGAAACCTTTACCTCTACTACCTTATCCCACTTACATAAACAGTCTCTTACAGCTAATCTAGTAGCACATTACAACATTAGATTCTATCTATGAACTTTTGAATACTGTTCATTTCCTTAACAAACAACTTGACCTCAGTCTCAAATAAGCAAAGCTATCTGTCATTCAAAAATAGCAGAGCTTAAAGAGTGGTGCTTGAATAATGGAAAATTACCAGTTAAAATGACTTTATTTCATTCAAATACATATGCACTTAAAGGAAAATCTAACAATATTTGTGAAATTTACTTTCAGGAAAGTGTGCTTAGGATGATAACCTAAGTTTGTCTTAAGCACAAAAAAAGTATATGAAAACAAAACAAAACAAAAGATATGATCTCCAATATATTTTTTTATTACTCTTTTGCCTCAGAATTTATATACAATTTTGCAGCACATCCCAAACTTACTTGATCCTATTCTATTATATTTGAGTTTGTGCAGATCCTGGCTATAATGTAAGCTTGCCACCCCATCTATCTTCTGGGTTGATAGCCATCATTACTGTTTGGGTAAAGCATGACACATTCATGTAATACAATTTTGTATTGCTTTTTAGCCGCTTTGACCCTTGCTGTTTTGTAGACAGTATTGTACTGGTTCTGCAGCCAGCTACATTTATCCCTTACTTTGAACACAGACCATTTGCTTTTGAATTGGTATCTCTGGGAATATGAATCATTGTCTGATTGATTCTATCATTAGCACTTAAACAAGATCAATAAAGTATTAGCAGGGCAACTGACTCAGAGTATTGAGTTATAACAAAAGCCATAAAAAAGATTTCTGAACATGCAGAAAGACTCCTAGTTTCTTTTGCTTTCTTGCTTTCTTGCTTTCTTGCTTGCTTGCTTGCTTGCTTTCTTCCTTTCTTCCTTCCTTCCTTCCTTTTCTTTTCTTTTCTTTTTTGGTTTTCTCCTCTGAAGAGACAAACTGTTGCTCAGCTTAAACATCACTTTTCTCTTACTTTACACAGAGGAGCTCTACAGAGGTACAAACAAATGAGAAAATAAGATTTAAAAAAAACAACACTGTTAACCTAAGAAACAAGATCTTCAAATTCAATCCAAGGCTACTGGAAGATGGGAAACTGTACATTTCTGTTTTATTGCTGTATTTAAGCTACTTCTGGCATAAGCACTTGCATTATATTTCATTTTGCTTAATTAGATAGGACATCATATAAACAGTGTTAAGAAGAGATTAGAACATCATGCTGGGAGCCAAAACTGGAAACATAGGGAGCTGATGGAAATAATTTGGGGGCATGCTCATGGTGGTGCTATTTTTTACAAGGTTTATATGGTTTAAATATCTATGCCAGTTGTTTTGTTTGTTTCATAATGCTGAGAACTTTTAAGTGCATTGTTTTAATTCTTACATTATTTTGGAACCAAGGAAGAATTACAGAATGTAAGGGAAGATTTCAGCTTACATTAGGATACAGTACATTACAGCCAGTTAAATACAGTGTTTCTCACACTTATAAGTGTTTTCCAATACATAATTAATAATATTAAATGTATTTGAAAGTTGAAAAACTAGATCCATTGTCTTTTAGGATTTTAAGGATATATATTTGTACAATGATATCTTTTTAATTATAAAATATTTGCAGATTTCAATAATAGTGAAACAAAGACTACCTTCAAACTGCAGCAGGAAACTGCACAGGGAGGTCAACATTGCGATGGGAGGAAAAGGAATAAAGGCTGGCATTACCCAGTTTTGACCTCAGGAAGAGGCTGTTGTCCCATTCTAGCAGTAGGGCAGCCATACAGTGTGGGTAAGTTCAAAGAAAGCCTACAGCTGCACCTTTTCCAGCTGTAAGGCCCACTATGATACCAAAAAATAAGGCACCAGAAAAAATGAGGTAGGTTGAATAGTTGAAGGCAAGAAGAATGTGCAAATATTAAATGCAAGGTTCACTCGAAGGTCCACACAAAATTGCTCTCTTATTCCCCACCTACAACTGCCCCTGCTAGCATGAGAATTGGTTGCAAGATAGAACATGACCTCCTTTTACTCAGGACGTAAGCCTTCCCTGTTCTCATCAGTGTAACCCAGATTTTAGTGGGGCAGTGGTAGAAATCACAACAGCAGCTAAGATGATATCTGTGAAAATGACAAAAGGCAGAGATGACTTCTTACACTGTTTACAGGGTGGAGGTTTTGATTGCACTGTCGCAGCACCATTTTGTCTTTTATTTTTTATACACCCCCACCACCCCCACAAATGTGCCTGACTGTTAAATCTTCCTTGATCACTTATGCGGTGTTAAACAATATACAATGTGTTTCTTTTTCCCCACAAATATTTGTATGCCTGTCATAATGGTTGGTTGGTTGGTTGGTTGGTTGGTTGGTTGGTTGGTTGGTTGGTAGGTAGGTAGGTAGGTAGGTAGATTCCTTCCTTCCTTTGCAGACACTGTATTGGAACAAGCCTGCTCTTGCTAATGTTTGGATCCTTGTAAAGAAGCTTCCCTTTCATTATCCCGCTGCTATTCAATTTTCCTGCTTTCTTGTTCACTAGAAATATTTTTTTTAATTTTTAAAAAAAATCATATCTTTTTACTAATGTTTTCCCCCTGCCTTTAACCATTTATGTGTGAAAAACAAAAAAGATAACTGCAATTAACAAACACCTGAATTGCCAAAATCAAAAATAGTAAGAACAAAAATATTGCAGCAGAGCCTGTAATCCATGTATTCATAAGCTAAGTTGAAGCAATAGTGTAACTAAGTAATTTCAGATTCTGTGCTTCATAGTTTTAGATCAAGGGTGAACCAAGTGTGGTCCTAAAGCCAGAAGCAACCCTCCATCTAATTTCATGCAGCTCTCAATCTAATTTCAAAAACTCCTGCAAGAGATCAGTTCAGGCTTCTATTGAAAGGCAATTGTCCTTCCTTGCAGCCTCCTCCATGACAAAGAGAAAAGATGGTGTCAGAAATGTATTGATTGATTGATCGATATAACTACTATAATATAAGTAAAACAAAAACATAATAAATGAAATAATTGAGCTGTTTGGTTTATAAGATAAAGAGAACAGGATGTCAGACAGAGAAGTAAAATTCTCCCCCGTTTGGGGCTCTGGCCCTAACCACTATCCCTATACAGATTCTTTCTACAGCTATGCAAGCAAGTTACTCATACTTGTCTTAGAGAATATTTAGACAATATTAAATGGTACTGTGTATCTCTCCACTTAGTTCAACATTTTGTAACTCCCTGTTGTGTTTGGTGGCCTTTCTTTCATCCGATGAGGGGACCCTGGAATTTGCCCCAAAGTCATTTTCTCACTACAAGGAGAAATAGAGAAGAGGATTGACTTTGTACATAATAATTAAAAAGTATCTTGCTGAATCCGATCAAAGACCCATCACCTCCATCCACATTCTGAATCCAAGAGTGGCTTGTCAGATGTCTTTGGTGGCTGGACCTTCTCCAGCAGGAAAAGAGGGCAGCACTGGTCTGCTAAATGAAAGAAGTAAATGAACCATTTTGGGTAGAAGCACAACACTATGAATAATGAGTTAATCAATACAAAGTATATATTCTTCTTTTCCATCTCTGAGAATGTTCTATCCCATTGTTCAGTAATTGTAAATCTCTCCCTCCTACAAGAACCGTAATGACAAATTAAGGACTCATTTGCAACGTGAATCTTTACTTGCAAAAGGCAGGGTGAAAAGTTCAAAGAATATATACCATATAAAATCAGCTCCTGTTCCTATATTGTGCACTGATGTATAAGTAAAGCATTTCTCCTCAGGCCCTGGAGAAGCCGGCCATTGTTTACCATTAGCACTATCATATCTGGATGCTTTGTCATTCTCCACAACAGAACATTGGTCGAAACAGTGCCAAATTGCAGCTTTTAAAGAGTACTGGCCTGGATTTCCCTTTGACTCTTCCCACAGCTACAGTATTTCTGCCAGAGAGTCTTATTTTTAAGGAAAGTGTGCTCCCTAGTGTTAAGAGTGCTACAAAGACCAGTGGATTTTTTCTAATCTAAAACCGAACAGCCACATGTGTTCAATAGATTGCATTGCTTCTGAAATAGCTTGGTCTCTCTCAGCCCTTTTGGAGGATAGCTCCAAAAGCAGAGCACAGAATATAGATTTTCTTCAACTGATAGGCATCTCCAGCCCTTGGGTAAAGTATGTTACTTAAACAAAAGCAATGAATCCAAACTGTCTGAAACAAACAGACTACTTAGAGAATATTAAGGGTGGTTCATACCTGTTGTGCTAAGCTATATTTTGTTGTAAGAAGATGCTGGGGATCACAGCTCCAGAATCATTTCAACTTAGTGGCAGTGATGTGGCTGAGATATTGGCTGTTGGACACAGTCAGTGTTCCCTACCAAAAATGACCTTCTTGAGAGATAGGGCAGACCCTAGAAACTAGGAAATTGTAACCAGGCTATTGGAAGAGAAAAAGAAAAAGACAGAATCAGGAGGAAACTTATGGGTCATTGGCTGAAAGACCATTCCAAACCTCAGTGAGGCTGATAGAAGATGTCTGCATTTCCCTCCATCAAGAAAGGCTAAAGAGTGCTTTTGATCCTTCAGCCTCTGATACTGAGGGAGATAGAAGCAGCCACAGCTAGCACATCAGATCTTAGCAAATCAGGCACATGGGAAAAGGAAAGGAGAAAACACAACTCTCCCATGTATTCAGTTTTGGTTTTTTTTATTCCCACATGCCAGGTTGCACTGAGAGAGAAGATACAGTATAAGAACTCTGTAGTTCAGTTCACTGCTATACCCATACCATAGAGATAAGGGCTGAGTTGAAAAAGAAATGTTTACAATCACTTTGCTTATAGTCTCTTAATAGCAGGGGTGTTGCTGAAAGTGATTTGCATACCCAGTCAAGAGTCTCCATACTTCTCAGATATGCATAGGCAGAACATACTATACTAAAGACGAATAAAATCCATCCACAAAAAACAACAACTCTGCCCCAAATAATGATGGCAATTGCCATCTGTTTGTCTCTGAACAAAGTTCAAGGGAGGACTGGACATCATCAAACTCCATTTTCCCAGTTATTTGAACACCTGGTCCTCTGCATGATGAAGAGCAGTGTATAAACTGCCTAATTATTCCAAGTTGTTGGGGGGTTTTTTCCAGTTCATACAGTCCTACACTACACTGCCAAGCATAGTCTTGGGGAGGACAGAAGGATCAGCTGTTTTCATTATGTTTGGGAGGTATGGCTTACAGGCCTAAAATGTGTTCTGGCTGACATGTTATTTTGGAATATATATATCAAGTTAGTTTTGTTTAACACTCAGTTCCCATCAGATTTTCTATCACTATGCTACTTTCAGACTGCAACAAAGAAGAATCTACTTAACATTTTCCACTAGAATTCCTCTTAGCCCAAGTCTAGCGCACATTTACACAAGGAAGCCTCATGTTCATTAAGCTGCATACAGTTGAGTTGCATTTTTAAATGTTCAAAAATAACAATAAAAGCATGTGAAGGAACCCAAAGGGCTTATGTATTTGGGGCTAAATAAACCACTCAGCCATAAGCTCAGGTTAATGCATTGCCATTAGAGATACACAGTATTGCAACCTTGTCTAGAACCCATCTCCTTGCATTCTGAATTTTGGGTTCTACCTGGGCTTTCAATTCTGCCCTATATGCTCTTTTCTTTTGAACTTCTTAAAGATATGACACAAGAAACTATATACGTAACAGAGTTTTGGCTTTGCTGTTGAATCCCATCTTCCTTTTGAAAATCTGCTACATTAACCTTTTTTCTTCTTGTGTCAAGGAGTATCAAGTGGTACAGGAGTGTCATATTATAGCAATCATTTCTCAATATAAGCCTGACATAAATCCAGTTTATCCATTTAGTACTTCCATTTGCCAAAGAAAGGGTAAATCCAATTACAAATGGTGAAAGTTGCACATTTCCATTACCTTAGATTGGGCAAGATCTGGCACTTCAAGACTGGGAAACTGCAATAAGAGAGAAGGACAAGCAATTCATGTTATATTAAGGCCACCAGTTCTGAACTACAAACATCCAGATGACTTCTAGATGATAGCAAGAGGTAGAATCATGTCAGACATGCTTGTATAGCAAGAATTAAGTTTAGCAACACAAAGCAAAGTAAACTGCACTACAAGTCGTGAGTCATCCCCAACATGGTGTCCTCCAGATGTATTGGATTACAATCCCCACAGTTCCCAGCCTTCGGCCACTTTGGAAATTATAATCAAATGCCAGATTGTGGGGGCCTCAGATTACGGAAGGTGATATTATACGAAAATGCCAGGAAGTTCATGAACCACAAGTCATTTATCATGCTATTTAAACAGGCATATAACCTGTTTAATAACACATTTATTTCATGTTTAATAACATGTTTAAAACAGGCATATAACCTGTTGATAAACACATTTGCACTAAATAGGTTCAAAGCAAACATACCAAGTATAACTCTCATGAATGAATGCAAAAACATAATTAAGATGTGAAAAAGTATGTTGATTTCATAGCCTTACCTAGTTGTTATTAATCAGCAATACTAAGTAAGACACCAATTAGGCCACTATGGAATAACCCCACAAATTAGATAATAGATTCCCCAGTACTAATCCAGATGTAAAATTTACTTAGTTAAAATGACTGAAGGTGCAGGCCTACCAGGGTCTTCTGATATGTTTGATGGGACTTACTTCCTAAAGAACTACCTCTGGCCCTTCAGTTATTGCAGAAGTACAAATTTTAGTGTCCCTCACCAGGACAAAAATAGTAAGAGAAGCTGAGGGTTGCAGTTCTGCAACACCTGGCAGGCTATAAATCCCCCACCTTGATGAGGAATGCTGTAGAAAGTACCTTAGAGATGATTGGGCACATCTAATGTTCCTATTGTTCCAACATTCTGTAGATCTATTCAGATAACCACCCAGGGCACATGACAGGTATGTGATAAATGGACAATTTCTTTCTATGGGGGCTTGACCTACAGAAAGCTATAGAATGCAGATTAAACAAAAGAATGTAATAAATTAACTGGACAAGGAAAGAATTGAAGTAGGATAAGTTTTATAATAATTTCTTTCAGTATGGAGTTGGGTTACATTAAAAGCTAGGCTGAAGAAAGAGATGTTTTAAAGCAATATTGTCAGATAAATCATTTATTTGTATTTTATGATCAGTTATATTTCTATTATAACATTGCTGCGAGGCTTTTAGGGTAGTGCTCATTCCTTCTTCATGTGAATTTCCATCTTCATTTAACCAGGCCAGGAACAGCTTGCCTTCAATGTTGATTGGGCACAATCCTAATTAAAAACTCTTGAGTGGCTTGAGGGGTTATGATGAGATATAAGTAGCTTCCACCCTTTCTGCCAGCTGATGCCCAAGATCAGCTTCCACAGAGATCTACTAACGAAAGAAAAATACATGCTGGTAAAACAGAAGGGGCAGGACAAGTGAAGATCCAAGTCCAAATGCCATTAGGCAAGGGACAGTAACATCTTGCAGATATTGGAGCTCCTCAAACCATGGCAGCATGGTTGCCTGTCCTTGAAGAAGAAAGCACATGAACATTGTCATGTATGCCCTAGACCAGGGGAATTCTGGAAGTTGAAGTCCACACATCTTATACTTGTGGAGGTTGAGAAACACTGGCCCAGCCATATTGCAAACTAAAAGCAAAAAAACTCCCTCAAACCTCTCCCCTAAAACCATCTCTTCCCATGTGTAGCATATGGTACCAGTCACTTTTCAGTCTTTAGCATCCTGTCCCTAAAAGTGCAGTCCTTGGCTGCCAAAAGATTGTCCACCTCTGGACAGTCAGTACAATGCCAGTGCTCAACTTAGGCCAGGCTCAAGATAGTCCTCAAAATTTCCAACAAGCCTACAAAGCAAGTTAATTCATAGTATTTATTTATTTTATTTATTTATTTTTCAAATTTCTATTATCACCCATCTCTCCCAAAAGGGGGACTCTGGGCGGTTTACAATAAAATCAAAATTAAAAACATATAAACTACAATATAACAATAAATAAAGATAAAATAGATATAAAATATGGTTTGTTGGCTTTGGCTTAGCATAATGTGTAAATCTGTCTGTTATAGATATTTACCAAACTGTGGCTGAAACAAACTGTGGCTTAGTGTAATGTGTAAATCCAGCCAATGCCTGTCTTTAGACCAAGGCCAGGCTTTGAATGCAAACATGAAAGTTTCCACTTTATGTTTTGTGAATCTTTCACTTTGATTCTTTTTCTACCACCAGCTTCCTATCTGAAATGCTTCAATATTTCATTAAGCTATTTGGGGTGTAATTGAATTATATGGATTTGTTTGAGAGAGAAACATGCCATAAAGCAGCATTCTGTCTCTCTCTGTCTGGTTAATTTTATTTGCATTTATGTTAAAGATAATAAACATAACCAAGAATACTCAGACCAATTGCTGTGTTTTCACTGTTTCCTGGGTAATAATTACCTGCTCTTGTTTATTACTGCATTCCAAAAGGAGAGCTTTTTTATGTTACATGCCTTTTATTCTTAACAATGTGAAAGGTTCTGATCCTCAGGATTTAAATTTACATGTAACAATGTATTTCATTTATTTGGGGGCACTTCATCTTTCCATGCCATCCAGCCCAGCAAAGCCAAGGCAGATACCCTGCAGACAAAATTCACTGCGTAATTATACTTCTTTAATTATGCTTACTAAGACTGATGTTTCCTCCCAGACTGAACATGCCCTTAGTGAATAGCCTGCTGAATGATTTATCCAGAGCCCCAAGTGCAGTTCTATATAGAAATTCAAAGAGCTGGTTCATGTATTGCAAGAGAAGCCAGACTTTGAACGTTCCCAGCAAACCAGATGTTTATTCAGTCTCAGATGACTCTAAGTGGCATATGCTCCAATGGTATAATGAAAAATTAAAACAATTTTAAAATATAACATTGACCAAAACAAACAAAAACACTAATAGAAATCTTCCCATTCAATAACAGCCATTGCCTCCTGCAAGGTGGGAACCCACCATTCTTTCAATTAGCAAAAGCTTTCTGAAATAGCCAAGTCTTAGTGGCTTTCCTAAATGCCAACAAGTTCAAATTAAAAAAGGAGAATGGATGTTTGCTTTGTAAACATTTGTTTTCACATTGAACTGATTCCTCAGAGAAGAAACAAAAGAAAATACAGACTCCAGGAAGCTGACTACGAGGGATGAGGTAATCAAAGGCGCATCCAGCTCTTACTGTATGCAGTTCAAGGTGTGATTGTGAAGGTTCTTCATAATGGTACATTACTGTGAAATATCAATGGTGATGCATAACAAACAAACAAAAATTAAGGGCAGATACGACCATGACAGAATAGTACAGAACCAACTATGTCTACAACTTGGTATCTTTGACCAACTTTGCATGTTCCATATGAGGAAGGAAGAGAGTTGCAGTCCCATCACATCTGGAGAATACTTGCGAAAAGCTTGGTTATTGTGTTAGACCAGATGTGTAAGATAAGAAGCTGATAACTTAGCCAGGAAGTTACTGAGTTGTTGGGAGATTGAAGTGGGGGGTGTCTCAGTATGAGTGTGGTGTATTGGTGGGTTTATTTTGGTTTATTTTTTGTTTTTTTCTTTGTGTTTCCTTTCATCTATTGTATGTTATGGAAATACAGGTTTTAACCAGAAGCTACTGACTGATTTTATCTGATGTTCTTTGGGGGATAAATTGGGCTACCATAAATTAAGGCTACCACAGTCTGGGCTGTCTGTTTGATTTAATGTTTTTTAGCTGTTTTTATGTTTTCTTTGGTTCTGTACACCACCCAGAGTCCCCTGGAGTTGGGTGGCTAATACATTTAAATAAATAATAAATAATTATTAATTATTTGGCAAGCAAAGCTCTAAACCCTTTCCTCCCATCTGACATTTTTTTTCAGCCCATATACAGATAAAAGGAGGGGCTAAATAAACAGAGGAGAGAAAATAGCAGACACAAGCTTTTTTTAAAAAAATCCTTAAGTGAAAGGTGGGATATAAATGTTTCCAGTAATATAACAGAAAGAGGAGGAGGGGAAGGGGGAGGAGGAGGAGGAAGAGGATCACTTTTTTATGGATTAAGGCTGGAAGAGAATAAAAGTGTCATTTGCTTGAGACTCCTACTCTCCTAGTATCTTCTACTTGTCCTTCATAAAAAATCCACACTGTGACCATGAAAGAATGTTAGCATGTACTGCAATGGCTCCTCATTCCAGGGGAGGTGATATAGGCCCTTTTGGACCATATATTCTTAAAATACATACAGAGAAGTAGCATATCTCAATCTGGTGACTCGATATTTCAAACATGCCTTGCTTAGAAAATATTCCTTATTTCCCAGATTCTTCTTTATGTGTGAAAAACAGTCCTAAGAATATTTTTTTTAAAAAGATGGTTTCATCTTGTGGCATGTTGTACCCTTCCTGGAATTGTATGTATTAAGTTCTAGTTAAACTCAAATGCAGTGGAAGAAAATGTTCAGAAAGAAAAACTGAACACAAGGCCTGGTGGATGCTTATGAAGAGAAGGAAGGCCCTGAGGAAATTAGAAGATATTGTCCCATACAGAAACCAACCAACTGACCAACCAACCTCCTTTGACTGGGCTTTTGAAGCGTTCCAAAAGCAGACTTTAATTTCAATCAGTCTCATAGGAAATATTGAGCAAAAATGCCTGCTCTCTATTTTTTTCCTTGCAATATGGAAGATGGGAAACAAGCTCTCCTATAGTTTCAGAGAAACTTGACTCACTCACAAATGCACACATACAGGGGAAAAAGCAGGGGGAAGAAAAAAGAAACAACAAAGACTAAGAATTAAAGGCGGAGTGAAAAGATGAATAAGATTTGTATGAACTGCAGAACCCCATTGGTTCAAGAGAGACTGACTTTGAAACTCGTCTATTTCAAAAGATGTTTGCCACCACTTGTGGGAATCTGCTGTCTGAGAAATACAAATCCACTGAACCTCCAGAAGCGTGGCACTAAGAGTAACTTGTTGGATATTTTCTTTGGTTTGGTTTAGGCCAAAGCCTAAATGGGAGGTTTTAAATATAGCAAGTTTTATAATATTATTACACAATGAAATGTTACTGTACTGCTTTTAGTAGTAATGGTTTCATTGCTTTGTGGTTGCATAAAGAATGATTTGATTTTTTTTTTCATTCTGTTTTAAAATGGGTTCCACCCATGATGAAGTGGAGATATTATAGCAAAGTGGCTCCCAACATTTTGGGGTGAGTCTCCACATTTGGAATTTTTAGAACATATTATCTGAGCCTTGTCATGGACAAACCTGTCTTGGAAGATATGGATACCCATAAAATATCCATTTATTAGAAGGCAAAGTGACAATGTTGCTCCCTTTTACGCCTTCTAGGCTTCCCAAATGAACTTTGCCTTCATGGCTAAACTTTAGAAATGAACTCACTTCCAAACAAAACACTGGGTAATAGCCGCTATCATTTTTAAGGAAGCATTTCTACTAGTCTGTATGGGGCTCAGAGACATTGTTGGAGATAAATATGATCTTATGTGAGAATTCTAGCTTCCCTTTATTTCTTTCTAAATTAAAAGAAATAAAAATGAAATGGTGAGTATCAAGAATGGGATCACTGGGCATACTGTTGTCCAGGCACCATATTAGAACTTGGGCAAGGGCCTCCATGGGCAACTGAGTAAAAAAAAGCATAGTCAAAATAGTGGGCACAACTTTGCAATCAAAGTCTCACCCCCTTTTTATTTTATTTATTTATTTATTATTTTCTATCCCGCCTTTATTATTTTTATAAATAATGCAAGGCGGTGAACATATCTAATACTTCTTCCTTCTCCTATTTTCCCCACAACAACAACCCTGTGAGGTGGGTTGGGCTGAGAGAGAGTGACTGGCCCAGGGTCACCCAGCCGGCTTTCATGCCTAAGGCAGGACTAGAACTCACAGACTCCTGGTTTCTGGCCCATTGCCTGAACCACTAGACCACATTATGCCAGTCTTTAATACAATTTTTCAGTGCATTCTAGCCTGGAAACACAGAAGCTATCGATACCAGTGTAGAGGGGTTACAGAAAGTGGAGGTTTAAATTTCTTGTAATCAATTTCCTTCCTTTTTTATTTTTTTTATTTTTTTATTTTATATCCCACCTTTATTATTTGTATAAATAACTCAAGGCAGCGAACATACCAAATACTCATTCCTCCTCCTATTTTCCCCACAACAACAACCCTGTGAGTGAGTTGGGCTGAGAGAGAGTGACTGGCCCAGGGTCACCCAGCCGGCTTTCATGCCTAAGGCAGGACTAGAACTCACAGACTCCTGGTTTCTAGCCTGGTGCCTTAATCACTAGATTAAAAGTTAGACAGGGCTTTGGTCGTTCAGTCATGGCTTCCATCTTGACTTTTCTGATCCTCCCCCCCCCATGGATGCCTCTGAACTTCAGTTATAACATTTACTGACCTGTTGTTACTTCAGGTAACATGTTCAGTTATCAATCCAGAGTCGTTTTGCCTTTTTCCTTGACAGAAAAGCACCAGTGACTGTTTCTGACAGAGACAAGAGTCCTACAAGAGAAATATATCAACTTTAAGACAGAGAGGGAGAGAGGATTAGAGACATTTTTTTAGTTGGCTATTATTCTCCCAAACCAGGTCATTTTATATTAGCAGCTCAATTTTAAACAGGAAGACAAGAAAGCAGAAGCTAATCCAGAGGGAATTGAAAGCAGCAGCCAAACTAAATTCCTGTTCCCATCCCAAAAGCTGAGATAGCATTCTGATATCTTCTGCAAAACGGAAAAAAAATAGACTCATTCTTCTGTGAGTCTTCACAAATCATATTGGTTTAAATAGCAAACTGTATGTAAAATGAAAAGGGTAATTTAGAGTCACAAAACATTTTCTTCGCTGAGAAAAGTCCTGTCATCAAGTGAGAGGTCATTAACTAAATGAAAGCTAAGCTTCTTTGAGCAAGAGACATCACTGACTTGATACTCCATAGAAGACATTTGTGTTACATAGCAGACTTTTTTTCATCTTTGCTAAATAAAGTTTAATTGTGGAGACCAAAAAGTGAAATGGGCCGCTTGGGTTTCCTTTGCATTACATTACAGAGGACTCTCCTTTGTCAATTAGATTTCTTTCTCAGTGCTAGTAAAACATGCACACACAAATTGTCAGCTACACAATTGTAACACAGATGTCTTGGGTTATAAACGAGGTATCTTATTGCTTAATTCTGATGCAATCTTCTTGTTTCTTTAGATAATTATACTTAATTGGACTTACTTGTTTTGTTCAAATTTAGATTGGGACAAGGATTGTAGACTTTGGGAAGTAGGAATTAAAATTCCATGTTTTATATCGCTGACCAAACCAATGTACAAACAACCATTTCATCAGGAAGATAATTTTACCATGTTCTACATTTTTATAAGTGTATATTATGGTGACCATATTTTCTTGGAAAAAATAAAGGACAAACCTGAAAAGGGGGAAAATCTGAAAGAGGTTCATAAGGATAAAAAAAAATGTTTATGACTTGACTTTACAAAGGAAAATTCAAGAGCAAAACCATGAAAAACTACAAAAATGCATATTCTAATAAAAATATCTAAAACAAACAGTATATGTAAATTTAAAAAGACAAATTCAGTGTCCATATTTTTCACATCAAGTGAAAGACTGTGCATTAAATAGTACCATTTGTATGGTAAAAGTTAAATGACCAAAATTGTCCTAACAGCCAGGAACCGCGCTGAGACAAGGAATAGGTCTCTAATGTATTATTGCTTGTACATAACAGGAATCCTAACAAACTAAAGAAGCGTGGGAAAAACCCAGACATAGAAACCCCAAAGACTAAGGCGGGCCCGATCTGTGTCTCTTTGAATGGCCACCTAATTCCTCAGTACTACGCATGCGCTTTACAGCCTGGATGGGAGCCCCCTGCTCGCCATCCTCACTCATGACAAAAATAAAGGACAAAAGTGTATTTTTGAAAAAAAAATACATCCAAAGGACAGCTTTCTGAAATAAAGGACATATGGTCACTGTAGTGAACATTTATTACTTCATACACTTCCTGAAGTAATCTAATGCATGTTTTCTCATAGGTAATTTTCACTTATAGTAAAAGTTATTTATGATCAGGTAATTGGCTCTAACATTTCTGTTGAAATAATCTGATTCACTGAGAGGGAAGGATCAAGAGGACCATCTATTTTCTTCCTTAATCTCTTCTACAGTAGTGACACCATTCCCTACTGTAGCCCACCATCTCTAGGCATCATTCTAAGGGATTCCTCACAACAACACATTGTGAGATGGCATCAGCACCTCATTGTGCATTTGTCTGAGGAGCCCTTCAGAATCAGATATGTAGCTGCTGTTACAACAGCAGACGCTAGAAGTGGTTTAGGACAGCAGTAAGAGGGGCTTGGCGCCAGTTCTCCACACATTACTGTACATCACCTGGACTGGCCACTCATTGAATTTAATAATTCAATTCAGCTGCTTCTTCCTCTTCTTCCCCCTGTTCTGTCTTACCGATAGATTCAATACTATATGCACACCTGAAGATTTATTTACTCTTGCAGGCCATGCTGTGCATAAGTGGGCAAAGATTCTCCATCCTATTTGTGAATTAAGACACTAAAGGGGTCATTAAACTGTATTTCTTGGGAAAAGGAGAGACATTCTCAGTAGTGGCTTACAGTTAACAGCGATGGTTATGGCTGACATCACTGCAAATGACAACTGCTTATCCTGGCTGGCAGCCATTTGGCCTCTTCCACAGTGTTGTAGCTAGCATTGTCCAGGGTATTTTGGAGATCAATATTCAGAGAAAATCCTTGAGAATTTTCTAGGGATTGTTACTAAAAAGAAAAAGGGAAATCTTAGATGTTTTCCAAATTAAAAATCTGATAAAGTTTGGCTTATTTAACATTGGCAGCTGACAATAAAGATTGACACAGAATTCTTGCCCCTCTATGTTACTGCTTCCTTACATGTTCTCATTGGGCTGGGTATTGATTGGCTGCAAATATATAATCCAGACATGCATTGGATACAAGGAACAATTTCTTTTCTAGGATGGACATCTCTTGTACGATCACACCCAGCATCTTGATGTTTTGGGACACACACACCCCCAATTCCAGCAGATGTCCCTATCAGCAAGGATAACAGCACCTTTTATGACTGGGCCTGGAAATAGGCAGGCCATCTTGGGTGTACTCTTTCAACCATAAAAGTACAGATTGGTTGCAATCCATATGGGTTGGGAATATAGACGGCATGCTTGCTAAATTTGCTCATAGGAAGATTCAAAATAAAGACACTACTTCACCTTCAATAATAAAGGGACCACATTCCAAGGACTAAAGGTTTTCTCCATTCAAAAAATGCACATTGCAAAAGTGTTTTTTAAAAGACAATCTGCATTTATTGATGGCTCACTCACTTCAGAATTCTGAAATAGATAAAACAGTCTATACATTTGGAATATATTTGTACTCTTCCTTATGTTGCTTAATGTGATGGAATGCATAGTAGCTTTGAACTACTTCACACATTAATTTTTTGTACATCATTAATTTTGTAAATTTACACCAGGGATAAGCTATCTTGTACCCTCCAGATGTTTCAGTTTAGAAATCCCCAAATCCCTAACCACTGATCATTCTTCCTGAGACTGAGAGAAATTGAAATTCTAAATATTTAAAGGGCATAAGGTTTCCTGCCTGACCTGCATAAGAAATATAATGTATGCATGAAATATATTAGAATATAGTTTTGCAAATATATGCTTCATATAAATACACTCTTCAGAAAACTGTAATTGGAGTAGTATTCAACCTGGATTTCTCATGACTTGTGGATCAGCAAAATTATTCATTATGTGGAGGGAAAACTGAATGATTTCATATAGGAGATTCTGTGATTAAAAAATTATGGAAGATTACTAAAGACTACAAATATACTGAGTTAATATTCTTCACAATCCTGTTCAGGTTTCACTTTGAGGCCAATATGTGGGGGGGGGGAGTGAAATAAAATAAGAATTGAACAGAACTATTAACATTTGTAGCACACAGCAATGTAATCCTGACTATGAAGTTTACTTCATTATTTTATTATTTTCTTTTCTTTTCTTTTATTATTGGAAAACACTCAGAACACATTTTGTCTTAGTTTTTATCTTTGGCAAACCATTGTGCATTCAATTACAAACATACTATGGCAGACAAATATATTTTAAAAGACATTTAATACATTACCTGCTATTAATTTTTTTATTACACTGAGTGGTTTTAAAAAAAAAACTACTAAACAAAGCAGTAAGATGCATAATGTGGACAGCAAAAAGAGAAACCAAAATCAGAATATATGCCAAACCACAACCTTTAAATAATTTAGGGCTTAACTTATTTATTTTAAAGAGGCTTTTTGAAAAAGATCTTGAAAATTTCAAGTAAGGTTCCAGTTTTACCATTCCGAGATATAAATGCTTGGTCTGCAATGGAAGCCAATAACAGATTTCTTTGAAGTAAATCTAGTAATTCAGAAAGGCTTATTTACAAGTAAGGAAATATCAAATAGCAATCTTTGGCTGCAATTCTATACCCTCTTTTCTTGAATCAGTTATTGAAATCTAATAGAACTTTCTTCTAGGTAGTAGAAGGATTGTACTGTTACAGTTATAATTGTAAGGAGCAAGACTGCATTCGATGGTGCCTAATCCTACATCAGCATAGAATAAGATGGCAATTGGCTTTCTTGCTCCTCAGAATTCTATCAATTCTATCTATCAATTTCTGCCAGAATTTTCTGAAATGTGTGTATTACATGGTTCCTTCCAGATCTATTTATTTACAACTGAAACTTTGGTGCCCATGAAAATCCAGGGATGAATGAAGATTTCCTCCTGTTCAATGAAGGTGATTGGCATAAAGGACATGAGTAGGTAAATTAAGAAAAATGAAAACCCATACCACTTTTCTGTACCCCTATTAAAAAAAAATCACATTCAGCATATGCATCCTTGACATTAAATGTCAGTTTTGAGAGAAAGCTACTCTGCTGTCTTCCATTTTTTTTAAAAAAAAAATTCAATGAAAGCAGACAGAAATTATGATAGGTGTGGGATGGGGGAAGTAGGAAAGAGAAAACTGAAAGTAGGAAGAAAATTAAAAACAGGACCAGACGAGACTTCTGAAATATCAGCAAAGCCAGAAAATTCTGATGTCAGGAATTGATACTGGATTTGTATTTCCTTTATCCCTTTGAAAGTTTTATTTAGAATTTTTTCTGTCAGATATCAGGCTTATAGCTGGCATAATAGAACTTTTGGGCCATCTAGCTATGGAAATTATAAAACAGCTACAGGGGAAGTTGGAATTCTTCTCTTTTTACGGATTAAGGAGATGGAGTTCCCCACAATATACCAAATCCTCACACAGCTCTGCCTGGACCAAAGGTTTAATTTATAAATGCATTTTTCTATACTCTAGTGCAGTGTTTCTCAACCTCAACAACTTTAAGATGTGTGGACTTCAGCTCCCAGAATTCCCCAGTCAGCATGTCTCTTTTTATGCTGGCTGGGGAATTCTGGGAGCTGAAGTCCACATATCTTAAAGTTGCTGAGGTTGGGAAACACTGTTCTAGTGCAACAGTAAGTGGGTGCTTCCAGACATTTTAAATGTCAATTCCCAACAGGTGCAGCCGGCATCTTCAGTGGCAAAGGATTGTGGGATTTGAAGTCCATAACATTTGGAAAGGACCAGTTACTGATGCATACTGATGTGTATGAACACAGGAAGTATATATAAGTTTATCCCATTATCAGGCAGCAGATTTTTGCTTACAGTCTGGGAGAAATAAGCAGCTGTTTAGAAACCAGATCTCTTTGCCAGTGCTTGACAGCTCTGTTTCACCATGTAGATTTATTTCTACAGGATAGTAATGGATCTTCCTGCCATACGACCTCTATGGTAAATAAAGATCACAGATCCTTATCACGCAGGATAAGGATCACTGCCACAGAACTGAGGCTGGTTTCAGTTCTTGCTGCTATAATGTGCTACTCCATGGAAAATACTTCTATCCAGACCTGAAAGACATTAATCAAGTGGAAATCAGAAGGAGTTTGGTAACACCTTTTTAGATTAACATTAATAAAATTTGTTAGTCTGAAAAGGTGCTACCTAATTTTGGGCTACCATATATTAACACCGATCTCCTCCTACAGTGTCTACATTATCAGGTGGACTGTCCCATGTTACATAGAGAGATGACTTATCAGTGCCAAATACGGCTGGCCTGGTATGGAGTTCATCTCTTTAATCAGGAGATAAATATTGTACCTATCACTGCCAGAAACAAGTATTTCCATAGCATTTCAAATCTACCATGCATAATGATTTATATAATGTATTATGCACAAAGCTGAACAGAACATTGTACAATTAAGTTTTTTGCTTGACTGGTAGCTCACTGGGTGGGGGATGTTTCATGAAATTCTCCCCAGCTCATCCTATTTCTTCTTTTCAGTCCTGAATATGGTTGAGTCTATATTCACTGATAGAGGAGGAAGTTAGAAAGCTTTGCCTCCATCTGATTTAGAAATATGACCTAAGATGCTTTACTGAGATCAAGTACATTACACCCATAGCATTCCCTAGGTCTACCAGACTAGTCACTGTGTCATTAAAAAAGGTAAGGTTATACTGACACAATCTGTCCTTGACAAACCCATAATGATTCTTGTTGACTGCAACATTATTTTCTAAATGCTCACAAACATTGTGCTTGACAATCTGTCCTGGTACTTTGCCCAACATAGATATTACCTAACTGTCCATGTTTCCAAGATCCTCCCTGTTTCCTTCCCATCCAGGACCCATCCAGGCAAACTTCCAACAGGGCAACCCCTCTGCTACCCAACCAGATCTCAATAATAAATAGGTCTGCAGGTTCATCTGCCACCCTACCATGAATGGATGCAGTATTATTATACAAAGGTCTGGAGTTTATCAGGAGCAACTATTTGGTTGGGATCAGCCAAACAAATAGCTGTTTCATCTTTCCAGCCACCTTGCTTTTGTTTGCCTCAGGCTGGAAACAGCTAGAACTATGTCTGGTTTTTAATAATAAAAGATTCTCTCCTACGCCCCCACCTCTTGGTTTTTTATTTGTTTCTTCTCTCTCTAGAAGAAGAGAAGGAGCACTGATATAACTCCCCCTTTATTATGTTAAACTCACCATATAGACATTACATCATAATTATCTTCACAGCTGAACAGCTATGCAGATGCACTTTTTGCAGATATTTTTAATGAGTTATTCAACACCTGTGCCAAAAGTGACCTATATTAGGGATGTGCACACACACACACATACACACAGTGTCTAATCTTCCAGCCTGCTTGGCAAAAGTTGGGAAATAAAGAACAAATACCTCTGATATTTCTGTATTTCTGGTCTATGGTGCCTTTTCTCTTAGCAAAAACGAAGGTGGTTCAGAAGGTCCTCAAACTGATTTGGCAGGAACAGAAAACCTATCTCAAGGAGGTTTTAGAAAGGGACTCAGGTAGAAACTGCAGAAATGCTAAGGACCAGTGAGTGACTAGAGTGATCCATAAGAGAATAAAATGGCACTATAACAATCTTGCCCTGGATGATGCAGTGCTCCTGAATATCAAAGTCTTCCTAGTCTCAAAATCCCGTTTTTCTCTTGTGTTGTTTTTACATGAATGTCTCCTCACATCTTGCTTGTTGAATATATCCAATTGATAGTACTCTAGTTATGAGGTTTATCAATTTCTGCATGACTGGAATAATATGTTTCCGTAATAGTTTGTAATGAAAAACAGCTAGGGGGAATGCAGTATCAGAATGCTGTGACTGTCAGAAAACGTATGGTAAATGAGGCCAGGAGAAACGGGCTCTTGAAACACTGTCTCTGCACTTCAAATATCATAGTCATATACATCTTATAAATGATTTTGTATTCCTAAAGGAAACTCAAAAGTTTCTTTGAACTCCATCAATCTAATTCCTTACCTTGGGTTGCATACATTTTTTTTAATCCACCTTCCATTTTCACTGAAACAAGTAGCTTAATAGTTAACCCAATGGTGGATTGAGTCTTGGTATATCAATAGACAGGATTCTTGTTTTGGCTTTTAATTTTAGGTACAACAAGTTGAAATAAAATCATTAATTAGAATTGAAGCCTAATGTAATGAATTCATTAGCCATAAGGGGATGTCTACAGATCTGCCAAGTTGTAAATGTATTTTTGTAGGACCATACTTAACTTTTGATACAGCATCTGAAGGGCTTCTTAATTCATCTCTTCTCTTCCTTTCTCCCCTTAAGTATACTTTATTCTTACAGCATTTTGTGGCATAGCTTGGACTGAAAGAAGGACACAGTTATTTAATGCCTTCTTAATAAGGAATTAAAACAAATCCACAAGGACACAGCCCATCAGAATGGGTTCAATTACAGCAAGGACAATATAAATGACTACAGCTCAGTGGTGTCTATCTTTTTCCATCAAAAAAACTGCTCAAAACCAGGATTTATGAAACATACATCCAAAAGAATGTGCATTTGCAAATATTAAGGATATTTCTTTAAAAAGAAAATAATACATTGAGGAGGTTACATTATGTTTAACAAAGTGCACCATGGAAATGTATGCTCACATCAGATCAAATTAACTGAAAGAGGAGGAATCAGTGAAATTTATTTTCAGAGACAGGTGTGTTAGGAAAATTGCATTTAAAATAACATGACTTCAGGAAACTCAAAACAAGAAACAGGCACAGAAGTTTTCTTTTAAAAATTTTAAATGATGAACCCAATAAGGTTTCATTGAGGACCCCACAGAATGGATTTTTATCATGGTTCATACATCCCAATTTCAGAACATGCCTAATTTTGTTCCATCATTTGGGGCTTATTCTTGGTTTCATCAAAGCCATGTGAGAACGATTGCAACAGCTATTGTGAGAGGAAAGACTGGGGTCTGGTGTAGGCTGCACAGGCTTTTATCTGTAAAAGGTTACGGCTTATTACATTTTTTATGGAAATTGCACTAGCATATGCAAACTCTGTACCTAGGAACACCTGTAAAATATGCTTTTCCCTCTCAAACTCTATTTAATTATAGCCAGCATAAAGGTAGCTGACACTAACACTCTAATGTTAATTGCTGTAGCGACAGCTATTTTCCTTTTGGTGCCCCAACAGAAGAACTCTTCAGAGCCTGCAGCAGCCTGTAGCATTTAGGAAAGCCCTCTGACCTTGCTAACTGCTGAGATTCCTGTTTACCATTTGTCATTTGATCTGAGATTGTAAGCAAGCAGATGTCTCCTTTAGCCCACGGCGTTTGCTCTGTCGCAAGGGCAGCTGTTGCTGTGATATCTGATAAAGGTACAGAAAGTACTGATGACAGTGGCAGGGATGAGAATGTGCTCTGGAGTCTCCTCAGATCAAACCTTTGAAGCAATAAACCTGGGGCAGAGACATTATTGGTTAATTGTGTTCTTGGTTTTTATTAGGGAACATTCTTTTCATGTTGGTGGGGATGGGCAATTTCCAATACTGTGCTCTAATTATGCCATAATAGTATAGCATCACCACTATTTACTTCTCTTTAGGCCTGCTTAACGAGGTGGCTTCATTTCATATGCAAGAGGGCAGCTAGCAGGAATATGACGACGTCCATGTGATAAAACTCAGCAGGTCAGTTGATAGGAGAAGCAAAAGTCCTCCTGCTCCAGCATCATGGCTGCAGCTCATCTGGGAGTCTCCCATGGCTGCTTTTAAGTTAAAAAAACTGGGGAAGCTGGGGAAACAAGGTGGGGTTGAATTTGCCATCCATCCTCCCACCTTAGCAGGAGAGAGGACACCCTGTGAAGGAAAGTCTTTCTGTCTGGGAATAAAAGTTGCTTCTTCAACTCCACAAAAGCCTTTGCTAAGAAACTGGCAAGAGGTGCCTGAAAGATCATGGTCTGGCCTATGAAATCCAAAGGAAAGAGCTGAGAGGCAGGCAGGCTGTCTGAAAAAAGTAATCCTGGTTATGGGTTTCAGAGAGTACCAGTACCCCGCAGGAGTAGTGTCATGTTCACTTATAGAGCATAGCTTCTGGAATTCTCCCCAGCCCTTTACAAGCAATGGCCAAAGGAGGCACCTGCATTTTTTTTCGGTGTAACAGAATAACATGTTGCATCTGTGAGTATGTGTGTTTCTGCTCTCTCCTTGTGTTATGTCTTTGCACATTTGTGTACATGTGTGCCCAGGGAAGATAAGCTGTGTGTCATGTGACTAGGAAGTGGGAAGCTCAGGATGGTGAGTCATGGCCTAACTGTTGTTCCCATAGAGATGCACTGGAAGATTTTATTCTGGAATTTTTTTCTCCACAGTTCCTGGTTTGATCCAGGCCATATTCACACTCAGGTCTTTCTTTGCTGGCCTCTCTCCATACACCACATTTTATCCCCTTACATTCTGTTTCTCTTATGAATAAACTGCTTACCTATAAAGATTGGACTGTCACAACAAATTCCCCTGTGTAGAGGCAAAGAATGAATTTGGTTGGTCGTCATTCAAAGATTGATGTATCCATCTGGATTCTTAGAATGCTTTAATTTATTTATTTATTTATTTTATAAATTTATTCACCGCCCATCTCTCCCCAATGGGGGGACTCTGGGCAGCTTACAGTAAAACAAGTTTAAAATATAAAACCATTACGATTACAAATACAATAAAAATATAAATATAATAAAATCTACATGGCGAAGAGGTCTTAATCAGTCCTTCAGTGTGGTAGATGATCCCTCCGAATCACCTCATGGCACTAGCCATCCCCAGGTGTAATTATTTGCCCTCCCAAATAATATCAAGATGTTTTCCTGATCTGACAGACTAACCCAACCAGGAGAGCTGTGGAATAACCAAATCTCCTGGGTATTTGATTTAGTGTCCATGGATAACCACTGCTCTATGTCAAAGCTTAACACCTCATGGTATACAGAACAGTTATGGTAAAAGGAGAGATGTATTAATCTATAATAGCCAAAAATCAGAATCAGTCTGGTTGCACCTTTTCAGACCAATGGATTTCTTTAAAATGCATAAGCTTTCATGAAGTACAGTTCACTTCATCAGATGCATGGAGTGGTTAAATTGACAGAGGATCTAAATTGGAATGAGGTAGGAGGGGAAACGGGAGAGGAAGACAAGGGCAGATGCAGATTACATTTGAGACAGATTATGAGTATCTTATCAACTAATAATTGTGATGTGTTAGACCTATTGTTTTTTGTTTTTATTTTTGTTTTTGAAGTATATGAATTTAGTAGCCTCTTGCTCAGTGGTGCTAGTAAAGTTTCTTTGTTCCAAAACAGCTACTTTGAGATCTGTAGTGGAGTGTCCTGGGAGGTTAAAATGCTCTGATACGACTTTATCCTTGTTTTGAGTTGATGTCAAACTTGTGTTCATAGCTTTTGTTTCCTTTTTGCAACGTTTGGCCTGTTTGTCCAACATAGAATTGAGAGGGTCCTTGCGGGCAGATGCTGGCATAATCCACCTTAGAGTAAGAACATGTGAAACCGTCTCTAATCTTATGGGCAAAGTTGTTGGGGCCTTTGATGATGCTGTAGGTGTGAATGTGGGGCAAAGAGAACATCTTTGGGTTTATTGTAGGGTCTGGTTTCTATGTTAGCATCATTGTTCTGTTGTTGCTTGTGAAGGCAGTTATGGGTAATGATGTGCCAGGACAGCTGGCCTCAACTCAGATCTAGGGATACATTTGATCATGAAAGAAAAGAAGTAAGAGTTTTCTCCCTGACTGCATCTACAGAGAACTAGCTAGTACAGCTCTTCAGGCCTGTTGGGAAGATGAAGCAGCCATTGATATTCCCCACTAAACTCCATTATGAAGAGTTTGTACACTTTTTTGCATATAAAAACATCATGCCCAGCTGTCTCCTGATCTAGTGGTTCTCTCCTTTTCTCAATCCTGTCAGTGAACCAGTGTAACTAGTGCTATAGTGCGTGCTTTGAATTCAGAAGATCCCAGATTCAGTTCTTACCATGGTAAGGGGAAGACAGGATGTTGCCTGAAATCCTGGACAGATACAGCTGGTCAGTGTTGAGAATAATGAACTAGACAATCATCTCACATGGTATACAGTAAGTGACCACTGCTAAAAGGAGTGTTATGCAGCAACCCCTCATCCTGTTTCTCTCGCTTTATATTCTATACATCCACTTAAAGGATTTCTAGCTAAACTGCTGCATGCTGGGATTCAGGTGGTGCGTATATTTTGGCATTGCAACATTTATTTTCTCCATCTCTATCCTATGGAGAAGTGGTGAAAAATCATTCTGCCGAGTCATATTTTTTCCCAGTGAGAAAAACAGTCTGCCTGTCATCTAAATATATTTCTGCTCCAGAATCATATAGCTGCAGAAGCTACTGGGTTTGACTGATCTGGAATCATTTCCCTAACACAAGGGAGTATCCCAAGAAAATAAATGCCTTTATATTCTTTGCAAAAAAAGAGAAAGAAAGAAAGGTTCAAGTTGTAATGAGATTTATGGGTTATTAAGATGTGAAAATGCATAATTATATCAAGTCTTTCTCAGTTATATCTAACCAAGTCCAATAAGGATGTAATCTCATTAGACTCAAATTTAGTCTGTGCTATATTTCTAATATTTGTAAAACATTGTTGCCTGGTGATTAAGGGAATGGCATAAAGACATTAAAAATCTGCAAGTAGGCAGTTCGCTATTATATGAACAGCATGAGTACTTCTGAAAAAAAAAGTATCCAAGGAATTATATGATCCTGTCTCTACAGGAAATACAAGCTAGAGTGCTCAGCATCGATCCCACGTCTATTGCAATTATACAGAACTGACGTGGAATCACATTTGTCTGATATTGTGAATTAGATACTTGATAACTCTGAATGTAACAGCCATCGAGAAAATTATAAATGCCATAGAAAGGGCTTAATGGAATAAATATCATGGGGAAAAAAACAGATTAAACAACATGAGGAGGATTGCTTTATGTCATTCCTTACCATTGAAATGATACCACTACAGAAAGAAAAGGAGGGAAAAACAATTCAGAGCAGATGGCAAGTCTTCTTAAGCAAATTAATGGATCATACATCTCTGAAAAATAAAGAACTGGATTATTTGACATGCTCTGCAATTACATTGGACTCATTGCTTTCAGTAAATGTTAAAGGACAAATTAACATTACAGCTTTTTTGGCTATGTTCTCTATGTATTTTTTAAGCTTGTAATTAAAATGGTAAATTATTACTGCAGAAAATTAGAAGATTTAATGTAATTCAAATATTGTGATCATTTGATCTGGATCATTATTAGACTTAAAATATTTTCCTCCTCAATATTTGATACGTAGTGCAAATAAATATGCATACATTTCCAGGAGTGACATGGGAATAAAAGGTATAGAATGGTATAATCTAGATTTCAACTGTGATTTTCAAGTGTTTTTGTTTTATTGTTTTTAAGAAGGTGCACATATGGCAAACACAGTTTGAGGTTTCAAAAAAGGATCAAGCGTAGCATATAGCATTGAAAAAAACGCTAAGACTGGCTAGATACACTCAGTGTGCTAATCCATCAAGCAAGGTTTCCAAGTCACAAAGGCTGGGTTTATTTATTTTTATTTATTTATTTTAAAAACTTATATGGCCACCCATCTTATGAAACATAACTCTGGGTGGCTCACAACAATAATAGGTTTATAGGCATTTATTTATTAACTTTGTACATTGCACAACCTTCCAGATTCTTGGAGGTTTGCAACGATAAAACAGTATAAATAAAACATCGATGGTAATAAAAAAAAACACACACACAATCCCAAACCACATGATACCAAAAAAAAAAAAATAGTGTAAGCACTAATAATTAATGAAGTTAATAATAAATACAGATAGCAAGCAAGATCTTTGGAAAGAGCTCAGTTTTGATTGGCTTTCAAAAGGCCATGGTGGTATGGGCCAATCTTGCATCTAGAAGGTAGTTGTTACAGAATATAGGTACCATAGCAAGAACAGCGACATTTTCCAGACTTATGCCCTTTATCTTCACTAAAAGGCATCCAGCAGAAATCACTATGACATTATGCGCATCATGCTGTCATCCCAAGATATTGTTCCATGGGGGACATCAGTTGCCCCCCACGGTTGGGGTCACCCAACAGAGTAAGCCAAAAACATATACTCTTACATTATCTGTAGGACAGTAGAGATCAGTGGCCTAGGTGTCAAACCCTAGTGGTTTCTCCTGGATACCTTTTTTGTGAAGTGAAGGGGCCTGCATTCTCCATTACTACATCCTGCACATAGCCGGAAAGGAAGATTGGAGCCATTACAGCTCCACTGAACCAGGCAAAACTGCTGAGATGTCCAAGGGAGCAAATAGGGTCAGATTCCCCAGTTCCAGTGTAGATCATCCACCAGTAGAACCACAACATTTTCAGCCCCATATCACAGCTGAAAGCCTGACTAGAAAAAGATACTGTCTGAGGGTCAGTGGTTTTAGAATTGCCTTCAGATTAAATTTAGTATTATGGAACCTGATGATGTTGTTCCTCCCCAGAGGAAGTGTCTATGTATTCATCTTAAAATTCACTTATGTCTTGTCTTATCTAAGAAGAAGGAACAGTGCTTTTCCTTCCTCTTCTCCTTATTCAAATGTGATCTTATTTCTTCAAGATAATATCCATGGTGTTGCAGCCAGCTCTTCAGCATGGCACTCATTTTAAGATGAATTGCCTAAGTCATAGAATTAGCCTCATGCCATTCTCATTAACACAGCAACATATTCATAAGTCTTGAGGCAGTATACCGTTCCAATAACTTCCTGACATTCAGATAACCCAGAAAATGATTCAGTCAACAGTTTATATAGCTTAGATACTCTGTCCTTTATAGATTTAGAACTTGAAAGATTTATCTCTTCCAATTACTCTTTCATATCAGCTATTGATATATACTGTTTGCCATGAATAATGTTTCAAAAACAAGGTAATACATTGTTTTTGAGATGGTAGAAATAGATTTCCTAAAGTAATTTTACTTCATCCATATTTTATTTACCATGGAAAGAGCTAGTATTTTCCATACCAAAGTTAACTTTAGATTCTGGTGGTTTTGCTTTCTGCTTTCAACATGTGTACTGAAATAAAACTAATCACCATAAAAATAATAAGACTGATGGCCCATGAAATCTGTTCTTAAATCGACTTCTAGTTTAAATACCAGTTGTATTTACAAATTCCAGGGAATCGGTCAATAACAGAAAATATCAGTGTAAATAATATGACTCATTTGACTCTTGTTCTGTCCTCTTGGATATACCAGTATGTATTTTATTTAAAAAGAATTATATAAAGCTTACAGCAAAAGAGGAATGTGCTTCTTAATGATATTAGTGTAAGCTTCTCAGGGCATTAATGAAAAAAAATGCCTGTACCGCTAGAAGACTGCAACCTTCATCTATCAGGACAATAAGAATTATGAATCATCTAGATCAGTCATTACTCTGATAGCTGTAATACCAAAAAGTGTATGTCCTTACACACTTGCATATTGTGATACATATGTTTAGTTCACTAAAGCTTTGCAAAGCATTTGAACAAGATGCTTTACAGTGCAACTTCAAATGATTAAGGCAGCTGCTTCAAAAGCTCTTCCCATCTGTCTCTGGATCCAGGTGGATGCATAACCAGTTCACTTTGTTTTCAAAGGCACCTGCCAAAACCTTCTGAAACAGTCAAGGGAGCCTTGCCAAAGATGTAGCCATGTTAACAATGCAAAGAGAGGTGTTTTATTCACAATCCTCTCTCCTTGTTCTGAAACACTTCATTTGAATGCTCTCCACAGCCCTATTGTAATGTATGTTTTCTTCTCTGTCTGCTGGTGATCCCCCTCGCATGAAAGACATGAGCTCACTGCATTGGAAAACACGCTTTGCATGCAAGTGCATGTTTCCTGCATCTCTAGGTAGGCCCAGGAGAATTTTTTTCTGGAACCCAAGCTAGAGTGGAGTATTTTTTGGATTGAGGATTGCATTTAAGCCTTGAGTAGAATGCTGAGTTCCAGTCCAAAATTTCAATAAAATCAGTTCAATGCAGTTGATGTATTTAATAATTTTCTATTTCTGGCACATTAAAATTGCAATTGGGTGGCAAATTTTAGAGACCCTCTGTGCCTGCACTTAAGAATTTAAAGGACCACAGGGAGTCCTGGGCAGAGATTACAGATTGCACGCCCTGAGGTAGAAAATATTCAGCTAGACAGTCCATTGCTCTGATTTAATATAAGACAGCTTCTTACGATCCCTCTTTTTTCTCCTTTTTTTTCTTTCTCAACCCACTTATCACATAATTGCTTTTTATTCCTGCAATTGTATTTAGTCCTCGGCCTGTTTAAATTATACTTGTAACTTTATGAATGAAGGTGAAACCATATGACATATAACCTACTCCCTGAGAATTGTCTATGTTTCATAGTTTATGGCTGTAATAAATGGTTTAATTCTACAAAAAAGTGTTGTAAAAAAAAGTTTGGGAGACTGAAAAAGGCATTGTTCATAAATCTCCAAGACCTGATTCCTGATCCAGCTAAGTCTTTTTCTGTAGTTCTCTTCTTTCTTTCTCATCTATCTGTAAATGCAGAACCCAGAGAATGATGTAATTGCAATGTAATTAAAACTATTTTGCATTTTCCAAATGTTTTTTAAAAAATATTTCACATTGTACATTTTGCCAGCTTTTTCTCTTGTTCTTTTTCAAAAGGTGAACACTTCTGGTTTCTGGAACCAATATTTATTGGTCTTTGAAATGGTCCTGGCTGAACTTGAATGAAAGCTGCTCTGTGTAGATCATTTAGTGTAATACTTCTGTTTAATACTTCTTTTCAGTTGTTTGGCAATCCTAATGGGTCATTTCTTTTCAAGTGGAATATATTCCATCCTTTTCTTATTTCATTTATCCTAAATCTTTTCAATCCCCCTCTGATCCCTACAAAACTCAAGCTCAAAATTAAGGGATTATGTGCAATAATATGTATACACAAATATAATTTCCTGGCAGCTATCTTATCAATATCCTATCTCCCTTATAGCTACTGATTTTTTTCTCCCTCTCTTACATGTTGCTCTGTTATTTTATATGGCATTTGAAATCACCCCAAGAGGACTGGCTATGAATGGGCCTCTGTTGACAAAAGAGGCTTTTTGTAAATGAAAACTCAAGTATAATATGAAAAGCGTTTCAAAGTAGAGGCAGACTGATTGTGTCATGTATCATTTTCCCTTAATGTCGCCTCAATTTTTAAAAGCCAGAGTGAATACTCAATAGAGTTTAAGTGTTAAGATGCAATAAATGATCTGCTGTAAAAATGATGTATACATTCCAGATTAATAATACTTCACAATATTAGCAATGCATCTTGCTATGTCAGACAGACATCTAGTATTATTTACAAGAATCCAATACCTCCCACCCATAAAGAGCCCACTAAAAATATCAGTGAACCAGCACCCACCTACAATATAGTTAAAGAAGACTTACAAAAAATTATTTTAGTTAACATTTTAAAATTAGCTATCTCAGAAACATCAAGTAAGACATACAAAATGCTGATGTGAGAACCAATCTTTCTCTCCTTATTTTTATAGTCATTCATATGTGATCATGAGAAAAGGTGGGGGGAGAGTTTGAACTGGGAACATTTCTAAGAAAATTCTCATTGAGGACACTGTTTACATTCTCAAGTGTATGAAGTGTATGTTTGTATTGTGACTGTGTTGTTTGTTTTGCAGGTTGTATGGGTAGATAGGCAGGTAGATAGGCAGAGAGACAGAGAAATAATTTATAAACCCACACGTGCAGAGCAGAGCAGTGCTATCTTCACTCTATTTCTTACCCATGGTGTCAGATTCTATATGAACCTTTTAGAAAGCATTAGACTACAAACACATTTTATAGGTTACTTTTAAATTAACTTTCTCCCTATTCCCCATGCATAAACACACATATGTACAAACAGCTTGTAGCAGGGACACCTTAGGGTGCAGGTCTGGATCCATGGTAAATATTGTGCTCTATGTGTCCTAGACTACTCTGAGGACCTGGTTAGAAAACTGTTGTGTTGCTTTGGATTTATTCCATCTCTTTTACTTTGGGACTAAGAAAAGTTTGCCAGGGTTTCAATTTGTTCAATTGTACCTTTTGCTCCAGTTCTTTTGCAGAGCATTTGTGGCCATCTGGAGATGTTGTATTGCAGACCTCTTGCTCTCACCATTGGCCATTCTGGAAGAGACCTCCATAGTTGGAGCCCATCAGCATCTGTAGGTTAATCAAGTTATAGCGACTGCAAAGCCATGAAATACACCTTAAAATGGACTCTATAGCCACACTCAGTTAGATTTAATCCATCAAATCTTTTCCACTTCACACCCCCATGCCTTAAGCTGTTCATAAAACCAGAGCACCTAAGTTCTTTGCAATAGAAGAGAGCGTCTGGGAAGTCAGACGTTAGCTTTTCTCCTATTATAGTGGCCAACCAGGATTTTCACAAGATTATCAACACTAGGTCCCCAGAGCATTCAGGGAAAGAATCCATTGTTTCCAATGGCAGATCATTTTACTACTCCCCTTACCTCTGCAGAGGTTCAGAGTCATAGAAAACTTAGCCCCATTCTTTCTAATTCTAAGTTTAGTCAGCATAAAGCAATCTTGTATAAGGATAAATCTTCCCCAAATCAAGGCCTATGGAAGCTGTTCAGCCAATGAGAGTCCTAATTTAATGGACTTCTAAATTAAGTTCAAACTTACTTTTCTTTAGTGAGAAAACTCAGAAGATGAACCTTTGGTAAGAAATTCTTTGCCTGGCATGATGGCATTTATTACTATCACAAGCAGAATTTATCAAAAATATTCAATTGGTCTTGTCCTTCTCTTTTTAAAGAATTATTTTTCTATTATGGTCCCATCAATCTGATATTTCTAAATGATGTAATTCAAGAGTTAACCACATCACTCCAGTTTGGTCCCCACTGTCGACTTCACCTTTGGCTGCTGTGGCCCTGCGTACCGCCGGCGGAGATTTCGTAGGCACTCTTCCATGTTTGGGTTCGAGTTTGGGCTTCGGACAATCGGACACCCGGTGTCCCTCCTTCCCACTGCCCCTTTGCATAGCGGCGACTCCTCTCTTCCTCCCAAAGCCTTGGGGCTCTCTTGGTGGCAAACTGGTCCCCTCTGAGAGTTTGGGTACTCAGATAGGACCACTCAGCCTTTCGGGCTGGTAAATAGGTAAATTTGGCAGTTTCGGCTTTTCCGGCCAGGCAGATCCAATCATAAAGAGAAGTGGGATCGTCTCGGCCTAAAGCACAATGCAATATGTCACTGGAAAGACCTTCTTTAAAATACTCAACTTAGGTGGACTCTGACCAATCAGTAATTTTATTGGCTAGAGCTTTAAACTCTAAGGTGTAGTCAGCTACTGACATCTGGCCCTGGGAGAGCTCTTTCAAGGCTTTCAGAGCTCACTCTTTTGCTAGGGGATCTTCAAAATGCATCTTTAATGCCCACATGAAATCATCAATGGTGTCCAGAGCAGGCATGTCAGCATCACACAGCTGGATGTACTAATCCGCCACCCTCCTCTTGAGCCAGGCTGCAACTGCATTGACCTTGGATCTTTTGTGTGGAAAATACATCCCGAAATCCCTCTTGTAGTTCTTTGAGTTGGTGAGGAAAAATGCCAGTTTCATAGGGTCCCCATTGAATTTAACTGACAGCTCTCTAAAACACCTGCTGGGGCCAGGTGCCACGGAAACGGGCTGCAGGAGCCAGAGCTGCAGGGCCAGATGCCCCATCGCTCCAGGTCACAGAGGGTTGAGTTCTACGTGATGGGAATCCCCCCCCCCACCATCGTGGCTTGTCCCTGCCCCGTTGTTGGTCTGCCAGCCGGTACAGGCAAGGGTTGTTGGTAGCTGCCCTCCCCACTCTTCACTGAGCTATCCATTGACATGGAGAGGTTTTTAAACAAGTTTTCTATAGATTCCATTTTTGCTTCTAACACCCGCAGTCTCTGGGGAGTTGGTGAGTCCCCTCTCACCTGACATCCCAGGGGTCCAACCAGTTTGGTGGATTCCCCCTCTGGTGTCAGCGGTACCCCGTATTTCCAAGATGTTCCTGGCTGTGTCTCATCAATGTCGTCTAGGACGATCAACTTGCTGAGGGACTCCAACAGGCCCGGTCCTTCCGCTAGCACCCCACTGGTCTCTGCCTCCTCTGAATCCAATTCTGTTCCTCCATCTGGGGAGGTGCACTGAACAGCTGGTGCCTGGGATGGTTCGACCAGGACGTCTTGCCCTTTGCCTCGCTCCGTTTCAGGGGCAGAGCTGGAGGGCTCCTCTGGCCCTTCTGTGGTTTGGGTTGCTGTAGCCATCGTCAACTAAAATTCCTCACAAGAATATTCTCTTGGTAGGAGTTAACGAAATTAGAGATTCTCATTTTTATGTGATTAACGCCTACCCAAGTTTCCAACCAGACTCACACAAGAAGCTAATGGATATCTGATTTATTACTGGATAGTATGCAAGTTCAAGAGCAAAGCTGAGAATGGCAAAAGTGTGGGTCTTCCAAACACTTAAAGCTTAGACAGCTCCAATCCTTCCCCCCAGAGTCAGAAAGAGTCCACTCCCCGCAGCCTGCAGGTGTTCCTAGCGGTTCCTGCCGGTCTTTGGGAAAATGTCCTTGAACAGGCAAGATAACCAAATAGACATTCCAAAGTCTCTACATCAGTGCCTGATACAAAAGAACAAGACCAGAGCCCTCCCGGACAGTAACACGTGTCAGCACTAGCATGGCATGAGAACTGGTTACAATGTTCACAATGACATTGGAACAGGAACCATGACACGAGGGTTTAGAGTTCAAAATTGTAAATCAACTATAAAATGTAATAGTCATGTCATACCTAAACAGCCATTATCTTGTGCTTGAATTCTGTTTCAAAATAGATACTGCACAGCTATTGCTATGAACAGCCTATATCATCGCTACACTCTTAAAGAGACTTCTGTGACATCCTTAATGATATAGTGTAAATGATTATCATCCCTAATTCACAATAATGGTTTATTTCATGAATATTAATGTGACCTCATTTAATTTTCTATAGCTGACCTCTGAATTTAATGTATTCAGTCTACAACATCAGTCATTGGTACTGTGACACTGTTATTTCTTGTTCTAATTGTCTAATATTTAAAATACCCAACAATGTGTTAGTTTTATAAAGGCATTGATGGAGGTTTTTATCCTTTCTGAAAGTGTCTCACAGCAACCAATTATTTTGGAATAAATTGCTACAGTTAAACCAAGAAATAGAGGGACACTTAAAATAGGTTTGAAGTGATAGAATACTTCCATGGATCATAGATTCCTAATTTCTTTTCTCTTCTGTGTTTTAGCTTACTACATTATTTTATATTTAGTAATTATTTGTACTCTTGGGTTCTCAGAATAAGAGAATAAAAGAAACATTAACTAAATAAACACTGATTGACTCTGTAATATCATTTTCTGGGCTTTTCATAATTTAAATCCACCCACTAATTTTGTACATACAGCCATAATTTCTTAGAATCAACAGGAGACAAAGATAAAAAAAAATCAGCTCTGCTCTTGCTGCCTTGAAAAAATAATGCTACTCAAAATTATATTCTCAATTACTGTAGATCTTCAAAACAATCTCTTTCATCTCAAACACATCTCAGCGCTCATTATTCATAATATCAATAATAGTCATAACATGTGTTGCATTTACATCCAATCTTCTTCCCAAAGCTCAGGGCAATGGAAATAATACTTCTTTCCTGCAACTCTATCATCATAACAGGCCTGCAAGGTATATTAGGCTGAAAAATAATGAGTGGTTATGCTGAGTAGGGATTTAAACCTGACTTTCTTCAGTCCTAGTCTAACACACTATCCATTAACTGACACTGGCTAGTTCAGGTGGCTTGGTGTCATGTTCTCATTCTAATGTCTGGTTAACATTGTAACGTTTCACATGTCATTCTCTGTTCCGTGTTCCTTCACCCGGAGTTTTTTTTCATTCTTTCGCCCTCCATTGTTTTGAGGGCTTGGAATGCATGTTTGGGTTTGCGCTCCTGTTCAAGGTTACTTTCCCAGGCGCGTCTAACGGCTTTCAGCACCTGGGAGGGGGAGCGTCCTGACGAGCGACGGGGCGGGACCTGCTCACAAGCAAGGCTTTTAAGTTTGTATTTGGCGCGCTTTTGCTCATTCTCAGCTTTCTCTGTATTTGCATACTATTCCTTTAATAAATCAGTTATCTTTAAGCCCGAGCTTGTGAGACTGAGTATTTGGGTTTAGGCAATCATTACATAAAGCTGAGAATCATTTTATCCATTTTCCGCTAGCCCCATCCAATCATTGGATAAGAGGGAACGCTAGCGATGACAGAACCTCAACCTCGCGCAAGTGAGGGAAGCGAAGAAGAGCGGGAGGCGGCCAAAAGCCGGCCAGTGCTAACTTCAAGAGCGCAAAGAGCAGCACGTCGGGAGTTGCGAGATATCCAATTGGACGAGCTGCTGATATCCATGCAGGAGAGTCTTAGGAGTGATCATAGAACCGTTATGGAAAGAACACAGGGGAGGGGGTCTCCACAATTGACCTGGGAGCACGAAGTCCCCTTGTCACCGAGGGTGGTGGTAACTAACCAACCCTCGGAGGAGCCAGTCACTCCGGCCCGAATGAGGGCATTAGAAGATAAAATGGAGTTAATAGTGACGATCCTCAAGGATCTACCCAAAGAGGATCTACCCAGAGAGGCAGAGCCCAACCTGGAGGATTGGGAGGAAGAGCCGTCACAGTACCCCAGGCATAGTACCATGTCGACCCGGGGGAGAAGCAAGACTCGATCAGCCCGTCAAGGAGGGGAGAGAGAGGCAAGACCTCCTAGGGATCGACCACCCATGGGGGCTCGGCGCACGCTGACATTCGCGGCACCGCCACAGCCAGCTGAGCCGGCAAGAACCTTCCCACCCTTTGGAGTGAAGTTCGATGGGGATCCCACAACGCTCTCCTTCTTTATTACTAATGCCAAGCACTATATAGAAGATTGGGGTCGGAATTTTCGGTCTGAACATGGCAAGGTCAATTTCATTGCCAACAAACTGAGAGGAAAGGCAGCGGATTGGTATGTGCAACTATGCCAAGCTGAGGCAACTGAGTTAGAGGACTTCGATGAATTTTTGTGGGCACTTAAAGAGCATTTCGAAGACCCCCTAGCTCAAGAAACGGCCAAAAATGACCTGCGGAAACTCTACCAAGGGTCCCTCTCAGTTGCCAAATATGCGTTGGAGTTTAAAGCTTTGGCAGGAAAAGTGGAAGACTGGTCTGAGCCAACAATCATCGAATTGTTCAAGCAGGGGCTTGAACCCGAAATCCTTCGATGGGCTCTGGGCAGAGACGATCCGAAAACGCTATATGGGTGGATTCAGTTGGCGGGCAGCGCTGAAAATGCCCTACGAACCTATGCCCATACCAAAGAGCTTAGACAAACACGTCTCGCTAGAGGAGCGCGCACATCTGGACTTGCCAGCCGCCCCAAACCAAAAACCTGGGAAGAAGAAAGGGAGCAACGGTTCTCCAAGGGCCAGTGCCTCAGATGTGGGAAAGAAGGACATCGAGCCACGTCGTGCCCAAGACGCCGTCCAGAGGAACGACAGACGAAACCCACGGTAAAGACCCCTGCTCCTGCTCCACCGCGAAAACTGAAGGCAGCCCTCGCGGAACTGGACCCCCCAGACCTTCCTTTCGGAGAAGAGGAGGAAGAATTGGAATTCGACCAGCCGGCGGGAAATGCCTACCACCTGCCCTGAAGGGCGCCCTAGGGCAGGTGGAAGAAACCGGGCGTAACCATGATTCGGTGAGTGGAAACTTCCCCACACTGACTGTTAAAGTTAAACTGAGCTCAAAAACCAAAACGGTGGAAATGTGGGCCATGCTAGACTCGGGTTGCTCCCGTTCCCTAATGCACCCTGATGTCGTAGCGGCTCTGGAACTGCCCACGTTCCCTTTGTCAAGACCCATGATTTTCACCCAATTGGATGGAACTATGGCGGGAGGGAAAGCAGTCAACCTTTCCACGGGACTGGTCGCCTTGCAGATGGGCTCACATCAGGAAAAGCTGCCATTTGTGGTAGCTCCAGTGGGGGGTCCTCTGGTAATCTTGGGGATGCCTTGGTTTGTGCAACAAAACCCTTTTATCAACTGGCTGCATAGAACTGTTACGTTTGCAGATGGATTTTACAAAGTACCCGAAAAGGACCTACTGGAGGACATGGAGGGTGGAGGGCTAGCGTATACCACTGTGCAAACGCTTCAACCTCTTGAGGGACTACCCAATCAATACCAAGATTTTGCTGAAGTATTTGGGGAAAAGGAAGCGGATCGCTTGCCACCCCACCGAAAAACGGACTGTGCCATTGAGTTTTTACCAAATGTAAAATTGCCTCACCCAAAAATATACCCCATGTCTCCCAAAGAGCTTACCACGCTAAGGGAGTTCATTGACAAAAATCTGGCTAGGGGTTTCATTGAGCCGGCAAATTCCCCGGTAGGAGCTCCTGTCCTATTCAGGCCAAAAAAGGATGGGTCATTAAGGCTTTGTACCGATTTCCGCGGGCTCAATGCGGTCTCAATATTAAATAAATATCCTTTGCCCCTGATCAAAGATATGTTATCACATCTGGCCAGAGGCAAAATTTTTTCAAAACTGGATTTGAGAGAAGCCTACTTTCGCATTCGCATAAGGGAAGGGGATGAGTGGAAAACAGCGTTCAACTGTCCTCTTGGGGCTTTTCAATATAAAGTCTTACCATTCGGTTTGTCCGGGGCACCTGGAGTTTTTATGCAACTGATCAATGAGGTCTTGCATGACCACCTATTTAAGGGGGTACTGGTATATTTGGATGATGTATTGATTTATACTGAAACCATGTCAGAACATATCCACTTGGTGCGTCAGGTCCTGGCTAAATTGAAAAAAGCAGAGTTGTACGCAAAACTGTCCAAATGTGCTTTTCACCAGTCGCAAATTGATTACCTAGGGTACCGAATTTCAGCTCAGGGCATTGAAATGGACCCTGCAAAAGTAGAAGCTATTGTGGCATGGGAGCCTCCCCGTACCAGGAGACAATTACAAAGTTTCCTTGGATTCGCTAATTTCTATAGGGCATTCGCCCAAAATTTTGCAGAAATCGCCCTCCCCCTTACTGAACTGTTGAAACTTAAAGGACAGGGGGATACGCGACGTTCAAAGAACCCAGGCGCGCTCCTTACATGGACTCCAGCCTGTCAGCAAGCGTTCGAAGCGCTCAAACAAATCTTTACCACAGAACCAATATTACAGCATCCAAACCCCTCTAAACCCTTCGTTGTACAAGTCGATGCTTCTGATTTTTCCATAGGAGCAATTCTCTTACAATCTGACCAATCGGGCGCTTTAAAACCCTGTGCCTACCTCTCTCGCAAATTTACGGAAACAGAGAGAAGATGGCATGTTTGGGAAAAAGAGGCTTTTGCTGTAAAAACAGCTTTAGAGACATGGCGACACCTATTGGAAGGCACTTCAAACCCTTTTGAAGTCTGGACTGACCATAAAAACCTGGAAGCCTTAAGCACCAGTCGGAAACTCAGTCCCAAACAGCTGCGCTGGGCTGAGTTTTTCAGCCGCTTTGACTTCACTCTTAAATTTATACCTGGCAAGAAAAATTTTTTAGCTGATGCACTTTCGCGCAGACCCCAAGATGCTGGCCCAGGGCCAACGGTCCAGGGCACCGTCTGGACCGACAAACAATTAAGTTTGGCAGCTGTGACTCGCAGCCAAACCAGAGCGCAATCAACTCCGCCTCCAACCGCTCCGCCTTCCAGCCGCCCGCCGTCCTTGTCAATTCCCTCCGATTTGCAACAACAGTTACTTTCCCACCTTAAAACAGATACTTGGTTGCAAACCAATAAACACATTTTAACTTTCACCAATGATCTTGCCTGGCGCAACGATCGTCTCTATGTACCCGAAGCAATGCGAAAAACCATACTCCAGCGCTGCCACGATGACAAGCTAGCTGGACATTTTGGCTACGTAAAAACGTTGCACCTCGTTCGCCGCCAATTTTGGTGGCCAACTTTACTTAAAGACCTAAAGGAGTATGTCACTGCGTGCCCTGTATGTGCGGCGATAAAGCGCAAACCAGGCAAGCCCCAAGGTCTCCTTCAACCCGTGGCCACTCCATCTGTCCCTTGGCAGGATATCTCCATGGACTTTATCGTTGATCTACCCCCTAGTCAACGAAAAACCGTCATTTGGGTCGTTAAAGACTTTTTCTCCAAACAAGCTCACTTTATCCCGTGCGCTTCTATCCCCACCGCACAACAGCTGGCACGCCTCTTCCTCATCCACGTGTACCGCCTCCACGGTATCCCCGCCCGTTTGGTGAGTGACAGGGGCACACAATTTACGTCACAATTTTGGCGGGCATTTTTGAAACTTTTGGGTACGAAACAGTCGCTGTCTACAGCCTGGCATCCAGAAACGGACGGATCTACAGAGGCGGTTAATTCTACATTGGAACAATACCTCAGGGCTTTTGTTAACTACCAACAAGACAACTGGGTCGATTTACTACCATTTGCTGAGGTCGCCTACAACAATGCCATTCATCAAACCACCGGTCAAGTTCCCTTTAAAACTGTTTTTGGACGAGAATTTGTTCCGATTCCTGAACTTCCTCATCCTCAACCGCTACCAGCCACCCTCGCTGGCTGGGCAGACTCTCTCAAAGACTCATGGTCTAATATTCTCCTTGCTCTCAGCCATGCCCAAGCTACCTATAAACGACATGCTGATGCGAAGCGTTCCCCAGAACCATCCTTTGCGGTCGGGGATAAAGTTTACCTATCAACTAAGTTTATCAAGTCCCCTCAACCCTCTAAAAAACTTGGTCCTAAATTTGTCGGTCCTTTTCCAATTGTTGCTCAACTGAACCCTGTTACGTTTAAACTTGATTTGCCTCACAACCTTAAACGTTTACATCCTGTTTTCCATTGTAGTTTACTCAAACCCTGCCTGTCGTCAGACCGTTGGCATCCACAACCCATTCCTCCACCTCCCCTCATGATTGACAACCAGCAACACTTCGAGGTGTCATCTATCCTCGACTCCAGACGCCAGCGCTCCGCTTTACAATACCTCGTCCGCTGGAAACATTTCCCTCATCCTGAATGGGTTGCTGCTCCAGACGTGCATTCTCCTCGTCTCGTAGCCCACTTTCACTCTGCATATCCTGACAAACCGGCTCCCTAATTTCTTTTGGGGGGGCAATATGTCATGTTCTCATTCTAATGTCTGGTTAACATTGTAACGTTTCACATGTCATTCTCTGTTCCGTGTTCCTTCACCCGGAGTTTTTTTTCATTCTTTCGCCCTCCATTGTTTTGAGGGCTTGGAATGCATGTTTGGGTTTGCGCTCCTGTTCAAGGTTACTTTCCCAGGCGCGTCTAACGGCTTTCAGCACCTGGGAGGGGGAGCGTCCTGACGAGCGACGGGGCGGGACCTGCTCACAAGCAAGGCTTTTAAGTTTGTATTTGGCGCGCTTTTGCTCATTCTCAGCTTTCTCTGTATTTGCATACTATTCCTTTAATAAATCAGTTATCTTGGTCAGGTTGGTCTTTTTTTTTTTTACTCTTTGGGTGGTGGGGCTGGGCCTTTTTTTCTGCATTGTCCTTATAGCTGAACATATTCCATTAGCAAGTGTAATTTCTCCTCCCCCACCTTTACTGCCTCCTAAACTAAGCATAAATGTGTTTTTATTTCACCCCTTTAAACATACTGCCCCCTTATTGAAAGAATTTTAGCTAGCTTTAAGTTTTAGCCATGTTTATGATCACGCTTATACTGTTTTATGATATTGATAGGGATAAAAATAAAAGTGTGATTTTGCTCTCTCTCTCAATTTCCAGAGAAGTTTTTATAAAATGGAAGTGGAACTAAAAGATTACAGTCTACCTGTTAATTTTATTTACACAATACACCTGTGACATCTACTGTAGCACAGGTAAAAGAAAAAGGAATATACCATGTTAATTTTCTGACAACACCCAGTTCTCCCAGATGCCTCTGTTCCATGGAGTAGCAAAATCAGTAGTGGTTAGAATCTCACCAAAGAGAAGAATGTGTATAAAAATTCTCAGCATGGATGTCTGCAGCAGAGATGATGTCAAAATGACAACACATGTGCAATGACATGATGGGACAAATCCTTTGTCTACTAGTATTTTGACATCTCACACAAGTACATAAATCACAATATTTGCATCATGACATCATGAGCCATATTTCATCAATAGCCTACTTGGGATTCCCATGATTCTCAGAACCTTTTGTTCTACCATTCTTTCCCTCTGACCATTTCACCATCTCAGTACTTTTTCCTCACTGCCATTCATATCCTGATTAGAAGGATGACTTCAAATTAAATTCTCACTGTAGATTCCCCATTATATAAAATAGTTTACAAAATGAAGATTGATGTTATGTCAAATAAAAGGCTATGTGGGGTTCAAGGCGAGGTTTATCTTCTATCACACTTCAAACAAATGAAAAAAGAAAATGGACCTCATCTCTTTTTGGACAGAAAATCCATATAGTACATCCAGTGGCTAAAAATACTATACAAGAGACTTCAACAAAACTTTAAAGCAAGGGTGGAGAGAATTTTGATGGCCAGAGATCCACTAAGTGTTGAGAAAGGGGCTAGAATAGTTGAGGCAATGAAGCAATGTCCATAGAGCCTTCTCATAGATGGGAAGCAGGATTTTTGGAGGGCTCCTGGCTTTGAAGAACTGTTTTCTTTTCCTTTTAACTGTGTTAAATCTATTTTAGGGATCAAAGATCAAATCCATACAGTATGCATCTCAGGACAACAGAAAATCACAGTGGTATTTTGGGACAATGGTAGGCAAGGGTAGGCAAAGGGGTATGGGGAGCCCAGAAAACAGGTGAAGGAGTACAGGTAATCTGGATCATCCCTCCTATTCTTTGTAAAATGCCAACCTTAGTTTAAACAAATGGAAATATTATGGACATGTCTATATGTATCTATACGTTTGTGTGTGTCTTTATGTGTTATGAATACACACACACACACACACACACACACATACATATACACACACCACATACATGGATCTGTGAATGCCTGGCACTATACAAAGTCAACAGGACACTCAGGACCTTCCTCAAGAACTCAATGGGACTGTGGAAGACAACACTGGAAGTCAACTCAAGACAGCTCACATAAGCGGCCATCAAGTGCTGCATATACCAAGGTGATACACTGTCCCCACTGCTGTTCTGCATGGGCTTGAACCCCCTCAGCCAGATTATCACAAGAACTGGATACAGATACAAGTTCAAGAGTGGAACTACCATCTTGAACTACTACCACCTCCTCTACATGGATGACATCTAGCTGTATGCTAAAAGTGAACGAGACATCAACTTACTGATCCACCTGACATGGATCTACAGTGAGAACACTGGGATGTCATTCAGACTGGAGAAGTGTGGCCAGATGGTAGTGAAGAGAGGGAAGGTAGTTAAGACAGATGTGGTGGAACTACCAGCAGGCCACATAGCAGACATACAGACCAGCTACAAGTACCTTGGTATCCCACAGACACATGGGAACCACAATGAGGAGACAAGGAAGACAGCAACATCACCACCAAAGGATAAGACAGGTCCTAAAGAGCCAGCTCAATGGGAAGAACAAGATCCATGCCATCAATATGTATGACCTCCCAGTCATCAGATACCCTGCTGGTATAGAGAGCTGGCCAAAGGAGGACATGAAGGCTGCTGATGTGAAGACCCAGAAGCTCCTCACAATGCATGAAGGCTTCCACCCCAAGTCCAACACCCAGAGACTGTATACAAGGTGGAAAAAAGGAGGGCGGGGTCTGGTGAGTGTCAAACCCACTGTCCTGGATGAGACCCAGAGCACCCAGGAGTACATCACTAAGATGGCACCTAAAGATGAGCTGTTGAAAGAAAGCCTGAGGCAGCAGCAGACATGGAAGGAAGATCAAAGTGCCATGCCAAGACAAGACCCTGCATGGGATGTGCCATCGACAGATAGCTGAGGTGGCTGACTTTGGGAAATCCTACCAGTGGCTGGAAAGGGATGGACTAAAAGACAGCACTGAGGCACTGATCATAGCAGCACAAGAACAGGCACTAAGCACCAGATCCATAGAAGCAGGGATCTACCACACTAGGCAGGACCCTAGGTGCAGACTGTGCAGGGAGGCCTCAGAGACAGTCCAACACATAGTGGCAGGGTGTAAGATGCAGGCAGGAACAGCATACACTGAACGGCACAACCAAGTAGATGGCATTGTGTACAGGAACATCTGCACAGTGTATGGACTAGACCCTCCCAAGTCCAGGTGGGAGATTCCACAGAAGGTTGTGGAGAATGACAGGGCTAAGATCCTGTGGGACTTCCAGATCAAGACAGACAGGCAGGTACTGGCCAATCAACCGGACATTGTGGTAATAGACAAGGACCAGAAGACAGTGGTGGTGATAGATGTAGCAGTGCCAAGTGACAGCAACATCAGGAAGAAGGAGTATGAGAAGCTGGAGAAGTACCAGGGCCTGAAGGAAGAACTAGAGAGGATGTGGAAAGTGAAGGCCAGTGGTGGTAGGGGCACTTGGGGCTGTGACCCCCAAGCTGGGAGAGTGGCTCCAACAGATCTCAAGAACAACATCTGAGCTTTCTGTCCAGAAGAGTGCAGTGCTAGGAACAGCTGAGATACTGCGCAGAACCCTCAAACTCCCAGGCCTCTGGTAGAGGACCTGAGGTTGAAGAAGACACATACCACCCATAGGTGTGAAAAGGGAATTTTTTATATCCTACTCTGTCCATGTATAGTTTATTATGTATGTTTATATATGTATTAATTGAGTCATAGATAGATGATTATGTTCAGCAACCCATATGAGAAAACAACCAATACAAGGAAATTAATCCATTTTAAATGTTTTAAGAAGTTTAAAAATGTAAAGTTTCCCCTTGCATTTTTCCTGCATGTCTGTGAAGAATATAGAACAATTTGGAACTATAGGAAATATAGATTATTTGTGGACTACATGATATGCTAATACTTCTTTTCCAAGAGAATTTCCCTGGTTCCTTCAGTTCTTGGAGTAATGCCATTTTCCATTCAGTAAAATAAATCCTGCTGGGCCTCTGTCCTACCTATAACTGGATGGATAATTTTCTTTGCAGAAACCTCATTTTGCATGGTACTGAAATTTAAGGTAGGAAGAATTCTGGAAACTCTTTATTAGGCTCAGCTGAAAAGTGCAAACTAATGAAGTATTTTGAGGACTCTTCCTCAGGCTTAATAACAAAGAAGAAAAGGCAAAGGGAGGGTAGAATGACTTTGGTGTTAGAGGATGGGGTAGAAGCCCAAGTAGGAGACTTTATGCACTTAAAATAGGGACTCAAAATGTTCTTTGAAAAGTTAATTAGATTAGTTTATGCCCCATGGAAAAGATCAAAGGTTGTGCCAAAAATAGAGTGGGTCAAAGAAGCCAAAGTTGTTCTTCATTTAAATGATTAAAGCTGGTTAAAAATAAAAGTCTCTGGCACAGCTTAAAACCCATGGAACTTCCTTTGTAAGGCTGAGAAGAGAAGTAAGGAAAAACTATGGCCCTCTGTGTGCTGGCAAAGATGTCTGTTGAAAATACAGAAATACTTCTACATTTTTTTTAATAAAAATCCTTTTCTTAGGTACAGAGACCATCCAGGTGGTATGTGACATAGAAGAGAAATTTAGGATGCAGACAGTGGAAAAGTCAGTAAGTCTGATGCTCTGCTCCTGTAATGGTTTATGGAAAAGGCCCTGGGAGACTGGGCCAAGAAACACTGCTTAAAGAACAATCAGATAAGAGACAGCATAGCCTGCAGCTGGATAGTGGGTGGGGCAAGAGGCTCAGAAGAGACCCTCCCTAGTTTATTGGGCTGTAAAGGAGACAGCAGGAGAATTGTACTTTGAGACTTGCAAGGTTGATGTCAGCCTTACCAGGTAGACCAGACAGGAAACATGACCAGATGAGCTAATTCTACTTTATTGTAAAGCTGCATTAACATAATCTTGCAAGTCTCAAAGTATAATTCTCCCTCTATCTCCTTTACAGCCTGAGAAACTAGGGGGGGTCTCTTCTGAGCCTCTTGCTCCAGCCACTATCCAGCTGTGGGCTGTGCTGTCTCTTATCTGATTGTTCCCTAGGCAGCATTTCTTGGCCCAATCTCCCGAGGTCTTTCCCACAAACCATTACAGCTCCTGAAAATGTATCACTGCTCCCATTGCAAACTCAAGCCATTCAGAAACAAAACAAGGTCAGGTGTTTAGAAAAAGCCTAAAAAAGAACTGAATTTAATGGGCTGGTGTTTACAGTGACATTGCTGTCCATTTAAAGCAGCACAGGAGTGCCCCTAATGTTCGCAAAAATAATGTTCAGAGTCCTGGCAAATGTGTCCTCTCCCTGTGTACCTTGACCTGCTGAACTGAAGCTGACAGCCCGTACATTTCAGCATTCAATTGAGCTTATGTCTCCAAAATAGAAGCACTGAGTATTAAATGTAGTGACAAGCTGCTTTAACTTGGCTGGGCTTTGTTCCATTTGCAGTTGTGAACTATCAACATAATTGACCCCAGAGGCAAATTAAGGGAGAGCCTAATGTTTCTCTTTCTTCCTCCTCCTCCTCCCTTTCCCCAGTTTTCTCCTTTTGTTTGTTTGCTTCTTCCGCCCCACTACTGTGAAGAAGTCAGGACAGATTAGTTTCACTTGATAATCTGAACAGCGATCTAATAGAGGACAGCTGTGGCATCTGAGTCCCAGGGCTATTTACTGCCAATTAGAATGAAATCCCAAACACATTCGCTTGCTTAGGCTCTCAACATGCTCTTCCATAGTGCACAATCTTTCAGATGATGTTCTCCTGCTCTTTCCCAGATCAGGATGTGTGGCCTCTCAGTCAGTCAACTGAATCTGAACATTAAAAAAAAGAAAAGAAAAGCTGCTGAACAAATTAGTGCCTGGCAAAAGTTAGCTACTCACTTAAAGGCTATTGTTTCTCCTGTCAGAAAGGTCCACCAAGGCATTTAGCAAATGGAAACTAGAGGGAACCAGCGATAATCAAAAGCATACTGTCAGCCCCTGTTGTGTGTGCAGCAAGAAACAACACATTTATCTAGGTAAACAGCCCTCCAAGGTGCCCATTTTCCAAACAAGCCAACAGCTTTCCAGAATGTAAAATGTCTTCAAATGCCTTACACTGAAAAGGTTACAGCCTCAATTCTGGGGGAGTTGCAGTGGGAAGGTGTGTGAGCAAAGCACACACAGCAGACTGAAGGGAGTGCATATGCCAGCATGAAAACAAGCATGTCAGCAGGCCGCTGACACCATTTCAGAGCTTGGTAAAAAGAATAAGGAATGTTCTTAGCATTTACACACACACACCTACATGCACATACATACAGACATATACCTTCTTAGGCCTCATGCATATGTCTCTGGTGCTTGGCAGCACAGAATAAAAATGTAGCAAACTGAAAGACAAGGGGAAAGCAACGGCACTCATCCATCTCATCACTGTCACTTCACCATAACTATCCCACCAAGATGGGGGCGGGCGATAGATTTACTAGGCAATCATCAGCACATCTTGCCATGAACTGCAGGTCCCTACATGAAGATCTCGGTGTAACTTTCTGTCTCCAGGCTTTGCCCTCAATAAAGAAGAAGACATGAGTCAATATAATAGGCATGGACCGCAATTTTATTCAAAATTAGGAACTGTGTTCAAAAGTCAACAGAGTAAGTTTAGCCAGACCACTCCTTACACTGCTTAGGGTAATTCTTCCCAAGCTCTAAGCTCTGGACCACCTAACTAGGCATTCTAATCATTCATTGCCTGTCCATAAGGATTGTGAAAAGCCTCAAAGGAGTGCTCAGATCTGACTGAATCACCATAGACCAACTTTCTGCAAGCTGGGACATTGTATGCTATATATTATCAGTAGAACATGAAGCTTCATTTCACTGAGGAACCAAACAGTAGTCCCTCCATTCTCCCCTACGCACCCTGAAAAAAATGCCAGACAGTTGTTATACTGATCACATTGCATGTTCTTCTCATAAGACAAGCCAGCACTAAATATAGAAATCAACAGTATAAATTAAATATACAGTATATAGAGAGAGACAGCTTCAAGGTAGGCCTTTGAATCTGCAGGGAATTGGTAGCTTCTTCTAATGGGCTTAGGAACTTTCTTTTAATATATAATTTGTGCTTGTTTCCTATATTAACAAGGAAAAAAAGACTCCTAGCACGGACTCTCGAAACATTTGTGTAAAGCTGCCCATGTTATGCAACACAATAATTCCGCATCATTACTGCAACAGACTAAAGTTCTAATCCTAAGAACACATAACATATATCTCAACAGAGATGGTTAAGATCCAGCTTTAGATGTTCACAGCTGGATTTGGGAAATGTTCAGAGGTTTGCAAAAGCATGGCTAAGCCAAAAAATGCATTGACTGTTGATTTCAATGACATTTTAAATTCATTTTGAAATCGCTCCAGGTTTTTATCTCCTTTTCTTTGAAAGTTAAATGCTGCAGATGTGCATGATTGCATTCTCATTTAAATAACTAATAGTTATGATTTGAAGATTAACTGTGTATAACTTCTTCATCTGGATGATTGTTAGAACAAGCATTTGCAAACAAAGCTATATAAGAGAGCTTTGTGGAAAATATAAATATACCCACATATATATTACACATAGGTTTGCTATAGTACATAAAATACACAATTGCACTTACACTCCCATCCATGTGCACATGTATAGACACTCCACCCCATCCCATCTTTTTCTTAATTGCTGCTACTTTCTGGAGAGGAGACTGACCCCATGGCCACTAGGCACTATTCATAAAAAGGACTGGCAGTGGGTGTAGGGAGGTGGGTATAAACCTTACTTAACCTTGCCATGCACAGGATTTGCAAAAATATGGAGGGGGAGTTGTCACTTATTAGTTAAGAAGGGCTAAACTGAGAGTTTTCAGAGTCAGCAGTTGACCCACATTGCCTGGAATGGCGTTAACCATCCATTACTTTGCACAGTTACACTAGGTAATTTGCTAGTTGTTCTATGTAAGATCAGAAAGATTGATCATGGACTATGTTCTTTGCCTTCCCTGAAGACACACTTTTAGGAAAGTGTACATAATTAAATTGCAGAACTAATGATCACAACCTGGGAGGATAGCAGGAAAATGACACTGAATAGTCCAGAGTAAATCAACTATATTGATAGTTGTAAATGTAGAGAACATGAATAGCCAGACAGTTTTCTGAACAAGACAGAGCAATAGGCAGAACAGCCTTACACCTGCTCTATTTTTCCTATTTATAACTCTGTTAACTCACACTGAATGGTGAATGCAAATATCATTGTTGCCAAGCTTCAACTCAAGACCTGTGATTCCTTCTATCTGCCTGATAGCAGTTGAATATGTTTAGAACTCTTCAACAAGTCTGGCATCCAACAATCATTTTAAGAGAGTTTAAAATGGTATTGAAGAAGCTTTAGCATGTAAATGTGAAGAAGAATTCACACCACTATTGTTTCTAGTCAAAATTCAAGGGCATTTGGAATAACAATGGGATTAAAGCCATGCAGTGTGTTCTCTCAAAAAATCTTTGGGTAGATGAAGGAGCTCTTATCTATTTGTAGGCTAATAACAATATATTTGAACACTTCCAGGAATGTAATACTTCCCTTCACAACTCCAAAAGCCTGACTATTAAGAACTTTTATTTAAGGTCTGACCATGGATTGTGATTAGAAACAACAGGACCTTCATTTTCTCTCAATGACTCTTAAAGTAAAACTCTTTACGTTAAAACCGTTAACATGGACGAGCTTCTCCTCCCATGTTTATCCATCTTTTTTCTAAGTGAATTGAGCGATAAATAATGATTTTTTTTGTACAGCATGTTCCTATTCCATATTTGGGTTTCTGCCTGAAGAATTGGGTAGGTTTGGGAAGATTAATATTGTTGCTTTATGACATCATCCTCAAACTGACACCGTGTATATCTTAATAAGCTTAACAAATTGTATCTTGTGGTCTTGCTGCTTTGTGCTAAGGTGATGATGTCACTGCCTTCTAATGTCACATGTAGATTTTGGGAGGAAGCCTGAGCATTTCTACTGGAAGCAAGCATTACGGAAACCAATTAAAGTTGATTCCAAGGAAAGAGTTTAGTATTGGCATGTAAGGCAGATGGGGTTCTATCAAATGTTCTCTAATTATGGTATTTATTTCAATAGCAGAGCATTCAGTAAAATCAAAGGATGAACAAATGATTTCATCTTGCTTGTACCCTCACATTTGGTTTATTTTGTTTGGTACCCTTTAGTATGCAGTTGGTTCAATAATTCTTTCTTTTTGTCCTCCTCATTGGACATCATTTGTCCATACTGCAATTGTCTAATTCTATTAGCTGTAATGACCTGCAATAATATGTTTATATGCATGTTCTGTTATTATCACCAAATCAATGTCAGCAGTCTGATACCATTTCCACTCCTTCCAAAATGTGTGTTGCTGCCACCTACAGGCATGTGGTCAAATAGGAACAAAGAGGGAAAAGGCAGTAGCAGTAAAAAGACCAGCTTTTAAACAAAAATGCATTCACAAGAGTTCAGAATAGCCTAAAATTATTAGCAGAGTATCTGGATAAGCAGATTGAATTCAATGACTCAAGACTTTAGAAAATATTTCACCATTTCAAGACAAGCTCAATATATTTGAAGCAATGGATGACTTTTTTAATAGAGTTCTTTGAATCTTGCCTCTGCGATAAATTCAATGGGAAATCTTAGGGAAGCTAGTATCTCAGTTTTTGTTTCCTCTTTCCCACAGTGGGATGAATAATGTTAGCAGAAAATTGGACTATGCAAGCTGATTCCAAGGAATTACAAAATTCACACACTTAACTTGGTTTAGAAACAAAACAGCTTGAACAAATCACTGATAAAAAATACTCTTTGAACACTATATTCTGGAAGTCCAGTAGGCAATCAGTAGAGGCTTTGCCATAAACATAGATTATCCACAGCACACTTTCCCCAAGTCAAAAAAACACATTTCCTTGGCATCACCCAGTTCCTAAGCAACATGTACACTGAGCAGATCTGCACCCAACTGACTCCTGTTAGTATACCTTTAAGATGTTCTGGAAATAACAACAACAACAACAAGCACACTGAAGTCAAGAAGAAGGTTAGTAATGAATACATCAGAAGAATGAAGATCTTAAAGTCCAAATTCAGTGATGGAAATACCATCAAGGCTGTTAACACCTAGGCAATCCCAGTCATTACATATACAGCTAGAATAGTGGACTAAAGCTGAACTAGAAGCCCTGGTTAGGAATAGCAGAAAAATAATGACAATGAATCATGCCCTTCATCTCACAGCAGTGTTGACAGACTCTATTTACCAAGGAGCATAGGTGGGCATGGAATGTTGCAAGTACACCAGGCAGTTGAAGAAGAAAACAGGGCACTGGAAGAATATCTAAAGGATGGTGGAGAAGATGCAGTGAAGCTAGTGCACCATGAAGGCTTACTGAATACCAAGGGGACCAAACTGGCCAAGCAGAAAGACCAAATGAAGAATAGAAAAGAGACATGGCAAGGCAAAGTATTACATGGCCAGTACCTAAAATAATTAGCATGCAAAGGAGATAACAACAAGACCTGGCAATGGCTAAGGGTGGGAAAGTTGAAGAAAGAGACAGAGGGGCCAATTCGGGTTGCACAAGACCAAGCCTTAAGAAGAAATGCACATAAAGCCAGAACTGAGAAGACGGCAACAGACAGCAAATGCCGCCTCTGCAAAGAAGCTGAAGAAACAGTGGACCACCTAGTTAGCTGCTGTAAGAAGATCACACAGACTGATTACGAACAATGGCATGGCAAAGTAGCAACAATGGTGCATTGGAATATCTGCAAGTAATACCATTTGCCCACAAGCAAGAACTGGTGGGACCACAAAATAGACAAAGTAATAATAGAAAATGAAGAAGCTAAAGTGCTCTGGGACTTTATAATGGAAAGAGACAAGGATCTGCCACACAACACCCCAGATTTAACAACTGTTGATAAGAAAGACAAAAAAGTCTGGATAGTGGGCACTGCAATACCTGTAGATAACAGAAGAGAAAGAACTGGAGAAAATCACAAAATATAAAGACCTGCAAATAGAACGACTGTGGCAAAAGAAAGCAAAGATAGTACCAATAGTAATAGGTGCCTTGGGTGCAATTCCAAAACACCATCAGCATTGACAAAATCACCATCAGTCAATTGCAAAAGGCAGATTTACTTGAAATATCCTGCGACATAACTTTAACATTATTAAACAACATCTGCCTATCCCAAGTCCTTGGGAAGGACTCAATAGGTGGATAAAAGTGCCAAATCCAGTCTAAACATCTGGATGACTGTGCAACCAACCACAATAAATATATTTTCTTCTTCATAAATTTTATTAGAAGATTTACAAAGAACATAAAAACCAATACAAACCACTAAAGAGTAGAAGCGGCAAGAAAGAAGGAAAGAAAACAGAAAAGGTGCAGAAAGAAAGAATAAAAAGAAATACTGTAGGAAGAAGAAGCTTCTGATTTCCTTTTCAGCAAATATAATTACAAAATTACCTTTATGGTTACAAAAAAAGGCTCACTTTTTTCTATTATCCAGGGTTTTTTTTTCCTAATCATCAAAGCCACAAGTCATAAGTGCTTTTTTTTTCTCCATTTCATGCAAAAAGCCTTTAAGGGATTTCCAGCCAGCCATAATGTAGATATAGTTTTTTCTCTAATCAAGGAAATTAATTTAGCCATCTCCACAATTTCCATCATCTTCACCAACCTTTTCTCTGTTGTGTTGAACCTTTCCACTTTTGAGCATATAATAGTCTCGCTGCAGTTGTCATATATAAAAACAAAGTTCCATGACTTTTTTCTAGGTAAAGGTAAAGGTTTCCCTTGACATTAAGTCTAGTCGTGTCCAACTCTAGGGGGCAGTGCTCATCCCCATTTCAAAGCTGAAGAGCCGGCATTTGTCTGTAGACACTTCCGTGGTCATGTGGCCGGCATGACTAAATGGAACGCCGTTACCTGCCAGCCGAAGCAGTACCTATTAATCTACTCACATTTGCATGTTTTCGAAGTGCTGGGTTGGCAGGAGCTGGGACTAGCGACAGGAGCTCACCCCGTCACATAGATTTGAACCACCGACCTTCCAATCGGCAAGCTCAGCAGCTCAGCGGTTTAACCCGCAGTGCCACCGCGTCCCTTTTTTCTAGTTTTTTCTACTTTTTTCTAGTTGCATAATAAATATGTATAATAAATATGTTTTCTTGATAATAAATATCAATAAATAATTAATACATAAATAATTAATAAATTAATAAACAATAGATACATTGATGATACATTAATAAATAAATAATAAATAAATATGTTTTCTTGATGTGATCTTTTGATATTGCTGTGCCAGCAAAACTGGGAGGCACTTTTCAGAACTCATAAATGAGCACAAAAGAAACAGGTAGTTTTAGTTCAATTTGTCATCTCATTGACTAAACTGGCTTATTTTCCTATTGTTTTGTAGAAGGAGGAAAGTTGTGGCTAATTCACTTCCTGCATGGAGGGATTTCTAGGCTAATTGTTTTTTTAGAGTTTCTTTCTCTCTTTTCCATGGTTTAAATTGTAAAGGAGGGGAGAAGTGCTTTCAGACTTGCAAAATTGAGGTCAGCCCTTTGAGGTTGTCCAGAGAAGATGCACAAACCATGAGTACTATCACTATGTTTATTGTAAGGGTGCAGTAGCAGAATCTTGCAGGTCTGAAAGCATTTCTCCTCTCCTTTACTTCTACTTTCCAGAAAACTAGGAGACACTTCCCATGCCCCTTTTCTTTCTGTGGGCTGAGATACCTTTTGCATGACTGTTGTCTAGTCTGTAGCTCTTCCTCCTGTCTCCCAAAGTCATTCCCACATGCCATTACAGAAGATGAGAGGGTATAATTGAATTGTTGCATTAAAATACCTTTCTCAATAACTCCAGTCATGATGGTTTATTATGAAATGCGGGAGGGGGGAGGAGAGAGTTAATACAGCTGAGAAAAGAGCTTACTGAAAATTCCTTCCAGTAGAATATCAGCCACTCCCATTGGCAGCCCAACTGTGAGCTTCTTGCTCTTAATCACAATGCCACCAATCTGGTAAAATTTAAACAGTGGCATCCAGGGGGAGAGGGCAAGAGGGAGCAAAATAATGGAAGCATAATCATGCTGTCACAATGCAAACCCCACCCCTTTTGTAAGGACATTATGATGTTGAGTGCAATTAGGAAGGGCAGAACTTGCGGCACAGAGTATGATGCTGCTTTCGTCATTTTGACAAAAGCTGCACGTTCCTGCAGATGCCCTTGAATTTAAAGGTAAAAACAGGGTTTCTTCATTGGGGAACTTATGTGGGCTGGTATAAACATTGCATTGTGGATGAAAACTCTGTGTCCTCATGAAGTCTGTCAGAAAATAAGATTACTGAGTATTAATGTAACTGTCTGGAATTGACTTGTGTGCATTATTCTGTATGAGTAATAGTCTAACACTAATATTCTTTTCCAACAGTTGCAGAAGAATACTACACTTATGTAGCAGTGTCCTAGCCCTTTCTAAGAAAAAAGCTATTAGTTTTGTCAACCAGTTCCTGCAATGACATTTCTCTCTTGCTGTCAAGAGAGTAAGATCATGTGTTACAAACTACTGGAGAATGGGAAGAATGGGAAGAAAGAAGGCATTAAAGAATTAATACCTTCTTCCTGAAATGATTTGCAGTAGTTCATCTGCATGAAATATCTCCAATTTCAAGCAAGATTTTCAGCCATCAAAATTGTGCTGATTTACAGTCCAGCCAGTTTGGCCTCCCCTTTTTAACATTCATAGTAATCTGCTGGAAGTTAAATTTGGAAAGTGGAAGACAAACTCTGGCTTTCAACCTTCATGCAACTGATTGCAAATATTCACCTTCATGCTCATAGGACTCCCTCTACAAATTTACAACTTCAGTGCTGAATATAAATATCACTTTGTATCTGTATATAGACATTGTAATCCATCCCTGATGACTGCTGTAACTCAAATACATATTCTTCCACTTCAGGTAAGTAAATTCAAATGCACTTTTGCTCTAGGTCAGCAGAACCCCTTATATTGGAAGAAATATTAAATGAAAAGTTGACTTGACTTCAATTACTTGGTGGGATTGCAAATTAGATAAATGGAGTGGGATAAATATACATGGAAGCATTTAGAGGAAGATAACAAAGTGGCACCCTTAGAACACTTTAAGCAAGCAATATAAAAGATACATAAGAAGGAGGAATACGGTTGCTTTTAACAAAGTGGTTTTTTTTTTAATTACAAAGAACTGAACCTCCATTTGTTTGTCTTTTAATTTTATTTTCCCCTCTTAGCACCATTTTGCTATTAAACCATATGGTCAAGATCTGCAATGATCATTTCAGAACAACTTCTGTTCTGTTTCTAGGTTACATGTCTCTTTTTAAAAGAATAAATTGACCTTACACGTGGCCATTTGGGAGCTTCATTGTTAATAAAGAAGCTTTTAATTATTGTTTACCTACTACTCCAGCTTTTCATAAATATTATCCACAGATTTGTCTTTCAACATGTATTAGAAAATACATGATTTTTTCATAAGCATTTCCTAGCACAATTCAGAAAGCCAAGTAACGATTTGCAGCCATTTAAACATGAGCTGAGCATCATCATACTTTCTTCATGGCCTGTGAACCATATGAACATGTGAATGGAAAGCAACAGACTTCTACTCCATGATCAAACATAGTTCAGCCATGAGAAGTGGACGTTTTGAAGATCTATGTGAGGTGACCTAAGTTCTCAGCCTAGAAAAAAAAAAACCAATTTGCATGGGTTTAGATGTATACTTTAAAACTTCTTACCCACACTGCATACTCTGGATTTTTTAACTCTTAACATCTTGACCCCTAGTTGTCTTAATTTTTGTCCACTTTACTCAGCAAAAAAAAAAAAAAATTCAGTATATACTTTTCTGGTACCATATAGTATTATTATTTATTATTATTACAATTACATTTAAAATTGTATATATTCCTCTCCAGAGGGAAATAAACAATTTGCTTTTTAGCCAGGTAAAGAAAGATACATGCAATCCTGGAGAATTTAATATATTCCATTATTCAGTTATACATTCATCACATACTATATTACAATTTGAACAGCCTCCATGCTTGCTCATACCATTTTAAATAAAAAATTATCCTTTTCAAATACTTCCATTTTATCTGCTTTTACTGAAGACCAACTTTCCTAAAGGTCTTTGTAAAAGAATTAGTTGTCATAGAGTGGCATGTAACTGTGGTTGGAAGATGCTTCTGTTACAATGATGGCCATGCATTAGAGATGCCCGTCATTCTTCATGGGGCTTCCATTCTAGATGAACAACCATGGATAACAAAGCTCTGAAAAAATGTACTTTCCTCAGGTGCAAAAGCCTGACTGCCATGTATGATATGCAGATCTTGTTGAGGTTTTCCTACTAACGATTAAGACTGCTATTATACCTAATCATTTTGGCCCGGTGAAAAGGTTGTATTTGATTGTCTCCTCGCACATGCTTCATGCAAATTGCCTGGGGGGAGGAAACCTGCCTGGACTTGTTTCTTACTTCCTCTTTTTTCTCTGCCGGCAATGTAGCCAAGCAAGGCTTGCTCCAAAGGGGAGCTAAGTCCTTTAAATATGTTTTGCTTTTGTTTTGCTTTCTGTAAATAAATTATTTTTATAGAAATGCTTGGTGTGTGACTTTGTTGACCTCTCCTGGGCTAAAGGCTTTCCCAGCATCTGCCAACAGATCTGCTTTGTTTGAAAAAGCCACCACTGCTTTATTCACCAGTTGCAAATCTATTCCATATATTGAGCTAGTCTAACACAATGAATGTTCTTGAAGGGTCAAGAAAGCTACACCTCAAGTCAAAATAACAAGTATACAACTTCAGCCCTGAAAACAACCCTTGACTTCTAGGTTTGGAAAGTCCTCATCTGGATAGGCAATCTCCTTGGAACCTGCACTTTTAACCTTTATTTTTTCAAGCTGTAATGTGCTAGAAATGCCAGTCTTGTGCTATTAATGTTTTTTTTAGAAAAACTGCCACCCCAGAAGCACACAAAATGTGCTTTTGGAATCAGAACAGCATCCCCCTGCCCCCAATAAATAGATAAATTAACTTCCAATGCAAGGGAAGTGTAATGTTACATCATAACCATGGTTGCTGAGAGAATTGAAACTGAAACCGTGGTCCACTGTACTCAGTGGCCCACATCCTGTTGATGGTCTTTTACAAAATGGCCATTAAGAATAATTGAATATAATACCCTAAGAAATCTTATGTCAAGATTTTGTGGTGTATCAAATGTTAATTCTGCTAAGACTTAAAAAAAAACCTATAGAAGCAAAAGACAAGTCATGTCAAGGTCTTGCAGAATTAACTTAGCTAGGAAAAAATCAATAGCATTTTTGTAACTCATTATCTACTGCTTAAAAGATATTCTAAGATATGGATGGCCCTGACCTGCCAGCCTTTCATAAGGCAGTGAGGACCTGGTTTTCCCCTGGGCATTGGGCCAGGAGGTTAGGTGACCTCATTCCCAGAGTATTTTATTTGTGTAGATACTGTCTGCTTATTGGTTCAGGTGTGATGTGTCTTCATTTTTGTTTTGATAATTGTGTTGCTATCTATAACTGGGTATTAGTCACCCAGAGTCACACAGCAAGTGAGCAGCCATTCAGACTGGATAAATAAACTCACCTAAGGAGCTGATACAACAAGCAAGACTAAAGGAGGGACAGAGCTGATAGAAGATGTGAACTTTCAAATAATCAAATATGTCAAAGTTTAATTTGTATTGGATAGGAAATGAGGTGGAAAAAAAAGGGAGGCGATGGATAAGCAGCCTCTGAATAATTACTGTATATGCTATGCAGAAACCAGACGTTTTGTCAAATTCACAAATTACATGTCATGATGTCATGGTCTCTTAGGTACTTGTGTGTGACATCATGACACAATTATAAGAGGAATGGAGCTAGTGTTGCAATATCAAGACCCACTATTTGTTTTTTCCCCTAGGATGCCCCTGCAATTGCAATGTTGATAAATGGAAAAACAAAAACATGTTTACATTTTACTGGTACAACATAACTGAGAAAACAAACTCCAAGTGGCCTTTTTTATTCATAATCTCTGTAACTTCAGTTGATAGATAGAGATCAGGCCTTGATCTCCATAGACAACCCTTCTCCTAGATAGGTTGTAGCAGATCTCACTGGGTCCCCCTAGTCATCAGCTCTTTCCTCTGCAATCATCACAACAAGCCACAAGCACTCTATGGATAATGCTAGCATCCTGCAGTGCACACAAGAGGCCTCTCCACTGAAATTGTAAAAGAGCCACATGGAACACCAACATACTGTAAGTTGTGTGATGTCAATGGGGTGATTCCCTCCATCACTAATTGAATGAGTTGCTCCAAAGAAAAAAGCCAGCTATTGTGAGGAAACCATGTGGAGATTCACAATTGGGCTGACCCAGTGAGATTTGTTGTGATGAAGTGAACAGAAGGAGGAGTGGAAAAATGGTGCACTACAACATCCATGTGGGAGAAAGAGAAAATAAATGCTAATGGGAAGAAGACAACAACCATAAGTTCTAAGACCTATAGCTCAGTTCCCATAGGCTCATGTTTCATTGTTTAGTTACCTAGAGTTCTGTACTGGAATGGCGCCCCCATAAATAATGAAAGCCACCCATACAATGATATACTATTCACAGTTAAATGATAAAAGAGGAAATACTAAAATTATAGATATTAAAATATCCAGCACGTATGTAAAAAACATCAACCTCAAGAGCCATAAAGTTGCTTACAAACTCATCAGTGCAAATGGAGGCTCTTCTAATATTCTGAATGAATCCTTTATAAATAAATATCCAGAAGATACCCTTCTACGCTAAATGAAATTGCCCTATTGCATCATGGGGGGAAACTGCTTTTCAAATGCCTGGTGTCCAAAACAGAGAAGGAATAATGTTATCTGTTTTGGTACCTTGATTCTACAATAATTACCCCATGCACAAGTTGATGTGTTAATGTTAATGATCTTTCAGTGCTGGCACAATTATTTGTTCATTTATTTATTTGCTTGCCTGCTTTTTCATTTCATTGCTTGAGATAATATGTTCATTTACACTATTTTTTAGATTTATTATAATCTAAAGATGATTCTAACTATACTCTTGTAAATCAGCCTGTTATCTGCAAAGATGAGTGGATATAAATTCATAAATATACATACACAGATACACAAACATGCATTGGGCCAAATACAAAAACATGAACCAAGCAAATCTCTTAGTTGACTGATGTAGATATTAGAAAGATTAATGTCATCAGCATAAAGCACTCAAGCATCCTATATAAATAATACATTATAGCAAAGTCTTTGAAGTAAAATTGTTGTCCGCTGTTCAGAAGTAATTTTTAATTTGAAATGCTGAACATATATAATTAACTCCTAAAATCAGGGCTGAGTGGATATTAAATATTTTATCATGTTACCCAGCACTTTTCTGCCCACATGAAGGATGTGTTATTTCTCCAGTTTGTTGCCTTAGAAAAATAAACAAATGCCTTCAAACAAAAAGCATTTATAGCCTTATATTGAATTTGCTTTTTTTTAATAAATTCCTCAATAGAGAGATAAATCACAACCTGAAAATATTTTAGTCACAAGTTGCATTTATATTTTTTTTCCAGAGTTGGTTGATTGGAGCAGCTTATAAACCTTGTTAAGTAAGGTAAAGAAAGAAAGAAAATTGGAACAGTTTATAAGCCCTGTAAGTAAGTAAAGAAATAAATTTGACACAGACATAAATTCACAGTTTCTTCTTTAGATTTTAAATTTACGGCCCTCTTCTTTTTTCTTATTCAGACTTTTAACTATTTGCAATGGTCAGGCAGCATACAAATTAACCTGACTACAGACACTTAATAGATGTTCCAACAGAACCTTGTAAATAAGCAGATACAGTTCCTTACCATGATTCTCTTTAGCTGTGGCTTTGTCAGGGGCTATGACTGAACATGAATACGTTTGACTTTGACTTGAATTATTAGACGGTATGAACTTCGCACTCAGCTCTCAGAAATCCTTCTGTGAGTGCTCTAGTCATTCCTGATCATAAGATTTATTGGGATAGTCAGGAATTCCCACATTTGGCACAGTGTTAGAAGGTTGTATGCTTCAGCATACACAATACAGCTTTCAAGGTCATGATTGCCCTAATATCAACATATGAGATAGCACACTGGGGGAATGACTGTTCTATCAAAATGTTCGTTGTGGAGTTCTTGGTGCTCTCTGAGCTGGTTGGTTGCTTGCAGACATTTCATTACCCAACTAGGTAGCATCACCAGTGCAAGTGAAGGTGGGGTTTACTGCCTGATTATATAGCATAGCTTGCCCTGCCAATTTTGATGAGCTACTGGTTTGATTAGAGTATTATTTTCTGTCTGATTGTTTGTCTGGTGCTGATCCCTGCTTATCTGAATGTTGACTGCTGAAGGGGATGTGTTCCTGTCTTTTTGTTTCCTTCCTAGGTTTTTTTTTAAATGCTCTGTAAATATGGTTTATCTCTATGTAGCTATTGATGGCTGACTTATCTGAATGCCATGCTTCCAGGAATTCCCTAGCATTTCTGGATTTGGCTTGGTCTAAGATGCCAATAGTTTCCCAATTGAAACTGTGGTTGAGTCTGCCTATGTGTTGTGAGATTAAAGAATTTTTGTCATGTCTTCTGACTGCTACTTGGTATTCGTGGTTTCTGTTACATTAATTTTCAGATCCATATCCCCCATTGCTTCACCCAATACGTCCAAGATTTACTACAGATTATTCCAGTATCAGCCAATCTCAGCATTATTTGCATACAAAAGTACATGTACATTCACATCCCCCACCAACATGCCTCTTATATCACCACAAAGATTCCTTATACATTTATTCATAAATACATTAAATACTGTAGAGAGTAAGGCAGATGACCTTGACAGAGATAGGCCAGATCCATTATCAAAGAGACAAGGAGAAAAACATGGCTTAAGCCCAAAACAAGCAAAATGTGCATGGCTCCTTTACATAGATACCTCCATAATTCACATAGCCATAAGGAGGGGAGGAGGCACAGCATAATCAGACTTGCAAGATTCTGTAATTATAGCCACTCTCAATAAAAGTACTCTTAGCCTTCCTCTGGAGTTGATTCTTGGTCTGGTCTACCTAGTGAGACTGACAAACACCAAAGAGACATCAACATTCTTATCCTATTCTCTGTTTAATGCTGAACCAATTACAGTATTAAGCAATCCATTCTTTTTCACGCATGCTTTATGTCTATTATACACCGCTCTTATTGCATTTAGCATCTAATCTTTGACTCCATATTGAACAACTACTCCATAAGCAAACTATATCCGTATTGTAGCATTACAATGTCTGTGCCTGCAGCCTGTTTGCTTTTCAAAATTTCACAGCATTTAAATCTTCTTTTTCAACCATTTCTTCTTGGACACTTAATACTTACAGTATTTGTTTTAATTCTAATTTTCATCATATCAATATAATTCCATAGAGATCTCTGTGATACTTCTTTCAGCATTATCTCACTTCAGTTTCATCCGAAATAATTTCATCATGCTCACTTTTAATATCATTCATTTTGCCTGAGGTTCCTTGTTTAGCCCTTTTTTCTATATACATAATATATACTACCCATTTTTCTGTCTCTTTTTTTCTCTGCAGAAGTCATTGTCTTATATTCATTTTCTCTCATCCATAAATTCTACCAACCATCCTTTTTCTTATTTCATATTAGTATAACTTGATACACTTCAGTGGCACTTTGTAACATAATTCTTTTCACCCTGTTCCAAACAGCTTCAATATCGCCTTTCCTTACAGCCCTCTTCCATTCATTCTTTTGAGAGACTGATCCATCTTCTAATAGTTTTCTCTTCCTGTAGTCATTCTACTTCCACTCTTGCTTCTTTCATTATTATTCTTTTTCCAATGCCCATTTTTTTAATCAAGATCCATCTTTGACACTACTAAAAAATGGTCTGTCCCCTATTCAGAACCTTTCATCAACCTGTATCCTTCACTGATTCTCTCAATCTTTCATCATAAACAATCAAATCAATCATGGTTTTAAATTTATATTTATCCTTTTGCCATGTGTACATATGAACTACATATTCAAAACAAGCAGGCATTTTGCCAAGCAGATATTCAACAAACACTCTCATCTGCATTTACTCTTGCTCTCCAAAATGTCAATCATTTTTATTATACTTTCTCAGACTTTTCCCCTTCACTCATTCTTGTCACCTACTGGAATAATCTGTTTTCCTGGAGTGCATTTATCCAGAATCAGCATTCACTATAGCATAACATGCAACTATCAACACGATATGGATTCATACTCCATTCCTATTTCCCTATGTCCCTGTAGAGGGCAGAGGGCAGAGGGCATTCATTCATTCATTCATTCATTCATTCATTCATTCATTCATTCATTCATTCATTCATTCATTTAGTTTTTATGGCTGCCTATCTCTCCAAGTGAAAGCCTTGAGGGACAGGAGGAAGAGCTGCTATCTAGATCAGATAAAAGGGCCTGAGTCTGGGGCAAGAATGTAATGTGAGTAAACATCTCAGACAAGCCCCTCCCTAGTTCACATAAAGATAAAGGGAGGGAGGAAGCACATTCAGACTTGCAAGATTTTATTACTATAACTTTACAATAAAAGTAGTAGTGACTTACATGGCTTTGGTTTCCTAGTCTGATCTACCTTGAAAGGCTGACAACACCCATAAGTGACACCCTTTTAGCCCTTTCATTCATAATGAAAACTACATCTTCACTTCCCTGCATAGATTCATCCATTCCATTCTACAAGATCAGACCATCTTCATTCAGGTTTATTAGATCCTTCCCATTTGTCTTAGTTTCAGAGATTCACAGTGTATCAGCATGGAGGGGAAAAAGTGTTCCTTACCTCTGACATTAATGCTGCAAAGTGAGAGAAGAAAGAAGAAATGTTAGCTGGGAGCAGATTAGGCATGACTTGTTTGTTGATATTTTAAAATATATGTCTCCTAAGAAAGCATGTTAAAATTGCAATTCCAAAGGTTTTAAACCAAGAATAATAGCCCACAAGAGACAATGTCTAAATGGTTTTTGGGCAGAAAAACATCAGAAATAAGCACAATTAAAAAGCTAAGTGATATTGAAATTAGTGTTAATATTGCTGGAATGGTGATAGCAAGTGGATCAAAACTGCATTGGGACTAAATGCGATTCATGGGCATTCATGAGGAGACAGGAAAAGTTGGCTGCCAGACTCAGACAAATTTGTATTCCAACATGATGGAAGCTTCTATCCCATAGTTCTTACAAATAGCTTTCTCCCATCCAGATCCATTTACATCTACTGGGGTTGTAAATTGAAATATCTCTCGCTATGTAACCTATGTAATGATGCTGAACCTTACAAACATAGTTTCCTTCCAAATCGAAATGATCTCTGAATGCAGCTCAGTCTCATTGATAAGTACCCTGCCCTAGTCAAAGACATGCTTTAATTCCAAACAATGTATTATCATACTAAAGTGCTGTGTTGAATAAAAAAGTGTTTGGATACTTGCAGAAAGAATAAAATATGAGAAAGTATAGAGAAGGCCTAATCTCAGGTAACCACCTCCATTCCTCTTCAGTGGGGGCATCTGCAGTGGGAATTCTGCAATGTGATGTAGATCATTCCTGTTCTAAGGGTAAAAGGAAGCCTTATCAGTGAATTGAAAGGGAGAGATAAAAATCCATGCCCTTCCTTCTCCCCACAAACATACATTATACTGCTCATGCACCATACATCTTGTAGGGCAAGCCATCCTGTGGTTTGTCTGCCTGGGATTTTTCCCCTCTCTCACATCATAGGATTGTTCACTTTCTCTAGATGAGTTCCTTTTCATCTCAAGTTCTTTCTTTCTCATTGGTTTAGCAAACTGCGAATGTAAATAAATTCTTATCACTGATGATACCGAACAGGAGATGAATCAAAGGAATTGTCTGACATGGAGGAGGAAGTGAATGATGAAAATTGGTCTTTCTAGGCCCAGCCACTACAAGACTGAATTAAAACTTCTTATATATGAAGCATGTAACTGTCCGTTTCTTTCTTCACCTTTCCATCCCTTCCATTTTTCCATTCAGCTGTAGACCTATACCCATAGCAATTTTTTTCCTTCCTAAAGTGGAAAAAACACAGATCCCTTTACATTGATGCCAACAGGAAGAAGCTGAGATAGTGAGAAGCAATTTTCAATGGAAAGGGAACAGATATTTATGCTGCATCACCTACTTTCCATACAATGCTTTGGACTTGTTTCTAGTGCAAAATATGCAGCTGTGGGTCACATCACATATGAACCAATGTGCTGGCGTGAAATACACATAAAAAGGCACTTCATGTACTTGCTAGCTGCTTTCTAAGGGAAATTACATATGGCTTTATTTACATGATAATCTCATGTTGTGCAGAGTTGGAGCCCACGAAAGCTAACAGAGGTTGAAAAGAAGTCATTCATGAACTTTTCATTTAACTAAAAATACTAATAGGAAAAAATTCAAAGAGGCAAATGACATGGAAAATGTCAAGATAGAAATTATTTTATATAACTACAGACTTGCCTAAGAGAAGATGGATACTATTCACTTTCCATCCATTGCATAATTATAGTAATAATGTTAACCTGACAGAATATCATAAGATCTGAGTCATGTCTGTTAAAAGGCTTTTATGTGTTCTTGAGATGTTAGCCACTGCTAAGGTGGAAGTACCATTAAGCATACACAAAACACCAGCTCTACCTTTGAGGGCATTAGAAGTGAAGAAAAAAATCTTTACTAATACAACCAAAAAGAATTAGAGCTAATGGAATGGACTTCCTTCCAATTCCTTGAATAGCTGAAGAGGCGTATAGCCACTACCTTGTTGTTTATTCGTTTAGTCGCTTCCGACTCTTCGTGACTTCATGGACCAGCCCACGCCAGAGCTTCCTGTCGGTTGTCAACACCCCCAGCTCCCCCAGGGACGAGTCTGTCACCTCTAGAATATCAACCATCCACCTTGTCCTTGGTCAGCCCCTCTTCCTTTTGCCCTCCACTCTCCCTAGCATCAGCATCTTCTCCAGGGTGTCCTGTCTTCTCATTATGTGGCCAAAGTATCTCAGTTTTGCCTTTAATATCATTCCCTCAAGTGAGCAGTCTGCCTTTATTTCCTGGAGGATGGACTGGTTTGATCTGCTTGCAGTCCAAGGCACTCTCAGAATTTTCCTCCAACACCACAGTTCAAAAGCATCAATCTTCCTTCTCTCAGCCTTCCTTATGGTCCAGCTCTCGCAGCCATATGTTACTATGGGGAACACCAGTGCTTTAACTATGCGGACCTTTGTTGTCAGTGTGATGTCTCTGCTCTTAACTATTTTATCGAGATTGGTCATTGCTCTTCTCCCAAGGATTAAGCGTCTTCTGATTTCCTGACTGCAGTCAGCATCCGCAGTAATCTTTGCACCTAGAAATACAAAGTCTTTCACTGCTTCTACATTTTCTCCCTCTATTTGCCAGTTATCAATCAAGCTGGTTGCCATAATCTTGGTTTTTTTGAGGTTTAGCTGCAAGCCAGCTTTTGCACTTTCTTCTTTCACCTTCATCATAAGGCTCCTCAGTTCCTCTTTGCTTTCAGCCATCAAAGTGGTATCATCTGCATATCTGAGATTGTTAATGTTTCTTCCAGTTATTTTAACTCCAGCCTTGGATTCCTCAAGCCCAGCATGTCGCATGATGTGTTCTGCGTACAAGTTGAATAGGTAGGGTGAGAGGATACAGCCCTGCCATACTCCTTTCCCAATCTTAAACCAGTCCGTTGTTCCGTGGTCTGTTCTTACTGTTGCTACTTGGTCGTTATACAGATTCTTCAGGAGGCAGACAAGATGACTTGGTATCCCCATACCACTAAGAACTTGCCACAATTTGTTATGGTCCACACAGTCAAAGGCTTTAGAATAGTCAATAAAACAGAAATAGATGTTTTTCTGAAACTCCCTGGCTTTTTCCACTATCCAGCAGATATTGGCAATTTGGTCCCTATTTCCTCTCCTTTCTAAACCCAGCTTGTACATCTGGCAATTCTCGCTCCATGAATTGCTGAAGTCTACCTTGCAGGATCTTGAGCATTACCTTACTGGCATGTGAAATGAGTGCCACTGTTGGCTAGTTGGAACATTCTTTAGTGTTTCCCTTTTTTGGTATGGGGATATAAGTTGATTTTTTCCAATCTGATGGCCATTCCTGTGTTTTCCAAATTTGCTGGCATATAGCATGCATTACCTTGACAGCATCATCTTGCAAGATTTTGAACAGTTCAGCTGGGATGCCGTCATCTCCTGCTGCCTTGTTATTAGCAATGCTTCTTAAGGCCCATTCAACCTCACTCTTCAGGATGTCTGGCTCTAGCACACTGACCACACCGTCAAAGCTATCCCCGATATTGTTATCCTTCCTATACAGGTCTTCTGTATATTCTTGCCACCTTTTCTTGATCTCTTCTTCTTCTGTTAGGTCCTTGCCATCTTTGTTTTTGATCATACCCATTTTGGCCTGGAATTTACCTCCAATGTTTCTAATTTTCTGGAAGAGGTCTCTTGTCCTTCCTATTCTATTGTCTTCTTCTACTTCTGCGCATTGCTTGTTTAAAAATCATTCCTTATCTCTTCTGGCTATCCTCTGGAATTTTGCATTTAATTGGGCATATCTCTCCCTATCACTGTGGCCTTTTGCTTTCCTTCTTTCTTGGGCTACTTCTAGTGTCTCAGCAGACAGCCATTTTGCCTTCTTGGTTTTCTCTTTCTTTGGGATGTATTTTGTTGCTGCCTCCTGAACAATGTTGCAAACTTCTGTCCATAGTTCTTCTGGGACCCTATCTACTAAGTCCAGTCCCTTAAATCTATTCTTCACCTCCACTGCATATTCCTTAGGAACATTAGTGAGCTCATATCTAGCTGATCTGTGGGTCTTCCCTAATCTCTTTAGTCTGATCCTAGCCACTACCTAAAGCATCCTATACAGACTCATGTCTTGCAGCTCTTAAGCCTGTAGTACTGCACTCAAGGAGACAGTTGTGATCTGGCAAGGATTACAAAAATGAGATCCTTGACCTTCAATATAGCAGAATTGCACAAACCTGAGCCATTTGCAAACCCCAAAGCCTGCAAATGCCCTCCAAAAGTTTTGCCAACTATAATTTTTAATGGGAAAGAATGATAAAATGACTAAATATACAGGGAGTAGTCATACTACTTGTATTTAATCAACGTAATGCAATTTCAATTATAGTGATTCATACAATTAAATTAGGTGAAATTTCATTTTTGTCCTTCTCCCATCTACTTTTCCAGGTGCAATTTCCATCCTTCCATTCAAATACCAAATGCAGTTTTCAGACCAAAAAACTCTGTATACAGGTCCCCACATTAGTAATATTGGTTATGAAACCATGAAAATATCCTTCCCTTAAAGTAGGGATAGGAAAGAAATTTGTTACATTTAAATTTATTGTGAATGTACTAACTTTACATTGTTCAAACAATATATGAACTTAGACCCACCTATCCTTTGACATTTGCAGCTGCCCAAATTATATGATCCAACTGACTAATTTTGTTAAAAATGCAAATGGTCTGCAAATTTACACTATGTATATATCCCCCCAGTATGCGTGTTTGTGTACACATACATACAAACATACACACACATACACACTATATATGTCCCCCTACCCTAGTCCTGCTGTGCTGCCTTGGCACCTACTGTATATTGGGTATCAGCAATATAGGAAGATGCTGGTAGCAGATGTTCACTTTAGTGACATCATTTCATAATGAGCAGGAGAAGGCAATGGTAAAGAATTCCTATACTTTACCAAGAAAACCACATGGATAGAAAATAGAAAATAATTGTAGTGCCACATGATGAGCCCCACAGGTCAGAGGGACTAGGAAACCAAAATCAATTCAGAGTTCTCACTCAAGACACAAATAACAAATAACAAGGTTCAGATTATCCTACTTCATATTTGAAGATTTAGCTCTCTAAAGAAGGTTATAATGATGGAAAAGGTGTAACAAATGAGAAAAAGAGGACATCCAATGGCAAGGTGGATGGAGTCAATTACAGCTGCAGTGATTGTACCATTGGGAGACCTTAAGGTCCAGGCTGGGAACAAATCCTCCTAGAGTAAATTTATGTGGATGCTAAGAATCAACATCAACTCGATGTGGAAACAGAATGGCCCAAAAGATGGAAAAACTGAAACACAATAAAATGCTCCAATTCATTCTTCCCTATCACAGAATCTTGAAGAAAAGCTGTTGCAGCTAGCAAGAAAGTACATAGATGTGGTCAAAAGTTATACTGTCCTTGCTTTCAGGACACACTACCAGGAAAAATCTCTTTCCAGGCATGATTTGTATATATCCAGTACACATTACTTTGAGCTCCTGTATCTTTCTTGGCCTGGTTTTGAGTGGAAGGAAGAGAAAACAAATGCATGGATTCTATGGAAGTATGAATTTATTTTTGGTATAAAGGCATGGGCTGACCACTGAACTACTCTTTCTGTGACCATCTGCTGTTGCCATTGGCTCTCTAGCATCCTGCCATGTATTCAGCAACCAGCCAGACATGCTATTCGTCCTAGCTAATAAATAGGAGCTAAGCATAGGAGAGATAATATAGGTTATCATAATTTTCCCACTGTTGAGTTGGCAAGAAGGAGGAAACAGATGGAGATATAAATCAAATAGACTCTGGGCAGAAGAAAGGAGAAGAGATGGAGTTATAATGGCCAGCAAACTGAGATGGATCTAGACAGTATTGGTTGTTGAAGGTTTGTTGTCTCCAGGAGAATCCAGGTCAAAACTTTCAAGAGATCCTAAGTTGGAAAGTTCTGAAGACCCACTGATGGAACAGAAAGTACAGATATACCCATTGCAGATGGCTTTCCTGGAAAACAATAAAGCAGAGGAAAGACTCACATTCTACCAGACATAAAAAAAAGCCTGGTATTCAAAAGGGAGAATTACCCCTTACATATTTCTAAATATGAATATCAGGGCTCGGTTCTCTCACCTCTCCTATTTAACATCTACATGAGACCGTTGGGGGAGATGATCCAACAGTTTGGGGTAAGATACCATCAATATACTGATGATACTCAGCTTTATATCTCTACCCCAGACCCCCTGAGTGATGCGGTATATGTCCTGACCCAGTGCCTGGAGGCTGTGAGGGCCTGGATGGGGTGCAATGGGCTTCAACTCAACCCAAGCAAGACTGAGTGGCTTTGGGTTTGTGGGCCTCCCGGTGCTAAGGTTTTTCCACCTCTGGTCTTGGATGGGGTTGCACTGCCCCAGATGGTCCCAGTACGCAATCTGGGGGTCCTTATAGACTCACGGCTCCTGCTCAAAGAGCAGGTGGCAGCCGTGGCTAGGAGGGCCTTTGCACACCTTCAGGTTGTGCACTATCTGCGCCCATTCCTAGACTGAGAGGCTTTGCTCACGGTCACTCATGCCCTTGTGACCTTCTGTCTGGACTACTGTAATGCGCTCTATATGAGGCTGCCTTTGAAGAGCATTCGGAAGCTTCAACTGGTGCAGAATGCATCTGCACAGATAGTAAATAGTGTTGGCTCCTTGGCACATGTAACACCACTGCTACATGAGCTGCATTGGTTGCCAGTGTGCTTCTGGGTGCAATTCAAGGTACTGGTTGTCACCTTTAAAGCCCTTCATGGCTTGGGGCCGGGTTACCTAAGGGACCGCCTTCTCCCAGTTGTTTCTGCCCATCCAATTCGATCTAGTAGGTTGGATATGCTGCGGGTCCTGTTAGCCAGGGAGTGTCGGCTGGCGGGAACTAGAAGGCGTGCCTTCTCCTCCACAGCGCCTGCCCTCTGGAACATCCTCTCTCCAGAAATTAGGATGTCCCTGACCCTGTTGGCCTTTCATAAAGCAGTAAAGACCTGGCTTTGTGCCTGGGCCTGGGGCCTTGAGCGTGTGGATAGTCCCGTCTCTTGGCTGTATTAAATATCTATGCATTGCTCACTTGGCAGCCATGTATATTTATTTTGTATTTATTTTATATTTTAACTGTTTTAATTATAATTGTTTTAATTGTTTTATGGTTTTATTGTTGTAAGCCGCCCAGAGTCACTTGCTGAGATGGGCGGCTATAGAAATCAAATAAATAAATAGGAAATAGGGATAGACTATAGCAGTAACATACTAATGTTAGCCTATGTCTTAGGAAACACACCATCAGGAATAGGAATGGCCAGTTGAGAAAGATCCCTCCTTAAAATGCTTGGGCAGTTGCTCCTAACTCAAGCTGGTTGTTTTACTGTTGCTGTTATCTGTGGAGAGAAGACAAGAGAGTGGGGAGAAAGGAATACCACCTGGAATCAAACTAAGAGCTTGCGTTGCTTTGCTTGCTGAATAAAAAGAGGAAAAAAGTACATCTGATGTGAGATCAAAATCTGAAGAGCACATAAAAGCTGGTGACACCGTCCCTACCCAAGAGGAAGGATATTTATTACTTAAAGGGACCCAGAGATTTTTTTTCCCCTCAAAGATCTAATATACTGAGAGGTACTTGGTGGACTAGCCAACTGACCCTAGCCAGAGGCACTGATCTGCTCTCCACCCTGATAGAATGCCATGTGTTGTCCTCTTTGCATGCTTAAAATATATTCCCATTTCCCCACTCCCTTCAGGAAGGTATCATTAGCTTTCATTAGCTTTCATCAAAATATCTGTTATGAAGTAACAGCACATTATGCTGTCTTTCTGAAACTATAGAAGAGATTTAACTTTAATGCACCAACAGATGAACATTGCCCAAAGAAGGATTGATGTCAAGGTCTTCATTCTGAAAAACAACAAATGGTTTAATGGTGTAGTTGATGCCCTAAGTAAAATGAAGTTAAACTTCTTTGTATGCAGTTTGAAAAATAAAGGACATGGAATAGTATCAACTTGTCAGATAAGTAATAACATTTTTTAAAAAAATGCAGCCAAGAAGAATAATATGAAACAACAATTTCAAAAAAGAGGGTAACGTTTGAAGGGCGAAAGGGAGCGAGTATATATATAATGAGTGGGGAACTGACAAACATTTTAAAAAGCAATAAAAGAAGACACAAATAAAGTGCTGTGAAAGTAATTACATTTCCAATCTGAGAACAAAGAAGTTGGGTCAGATTCTGTCTTCAGTTACAATCTGGCAACAGGAAATCAATAAGCGCATATTGAGCATTTATAACTGAAGGAGGATCTTGGCCTGTGTTCATTTTTGAAATGAGGTTTGTTGCCTCTATCAGCTTGTCAAGCTGGAATTTTTCCCCTGCATAGCCTCACTTCCGTACCCTCACTTTAAGCATCTGAAGGCAGATGTCAGGAACAACCTGCAAATATAGGTGTTGTTTCCAACCATTGAGTTGTGGAGTATAAAGAAGCAGACTGTCCATTTGTGATGATCACTGATATGCCACTTCTGCTTTACTGCCACATATAAGAGCACCAACAGAGCTTCCTGATTTTAAACATGTAGCCCTCCCCATATGTGGGGCATTGTAGTGCCTACAAGGTTTAGACCTAGCAGAAAATCAGTATGTGACCACTTCTCAGCAGTTCTGAAATGCAAAGGATCATACACAGGAGGGCATGTTGGAGACGGGATGGACAATGGGATAAAATATAAAATGTTCTCGCTTGAGTGTCAAAGGAGTTGGCAGGCTGTCACCTTCTCACCACTGCTGTAGTTCACATCAGCCTAATTCGGCTTCACCCGCTCTCTCCAGCTGCGGAGAGGGCATCCCTGAGATTACACCGGGTGGATGTGCTTCAGGGGTTTTAAAACGCTGGCTTTCCTCTGTTGCCACTTCACACGGCTAATCCTCAATGGGAGATTATTTTACCCTCCATTACCTTCACAATGACCTTCGACAGAAGCACGGCCATTATGAAATCCCTAGTCAAAGACAGAAATTTTCCTATCATTTTTAAAGTACTGAACAATCTTCCCACCTCGCTGCTCTTTCCACTGGACCTGCTAGTGTATGTGACCCACAGACTCTCTCAATCCATAATGACACTGCAGTCAAAGTGAAAAAGTGCCTTTTTCCTCTTGCAGGAGGAAAAAAAGGGGGGGATACCCTGGATTCAATTGAAATCGCTTTGATAAAAGATAAAAGTGTGACCTAGCTCGATTTCAGAGCTCTTTCATGAAGTATATTCATCTGATTACAGTTGTTCTGAACCATCACAGCTGAGGCTGATAACCTGTCAGTTTAACAAATCATAAAATATCCTGTGTTCTTCAGGGACATTCCGAAGGGTGATACCTGCTCTTTTCCAAAACATATTTGCCCTTATGTGAACCAAAAAGGGAGAGAGGGCAAATACAATCTAATCTGGCTTTTAGTAGATTCAGCACAAACTGAGTCACCTGCATTTAGAGGACCTACTGGTTTAATGTGCATAACTGACCAATGGTTTTAATACACTATTTAACAGGACTAGTCCAGTGTCAGAATCTCTGCAGTTTCTCAGAAGCTTTCATTGTCAATGAAAACAGCTTACATTCTTCTGCCATATTCCGAGTATATGCTTTTTTCTTTTCTATAACTTTTGGTGGGATTATGTTTACCATGCAGTTGTGAGATGGCCAGTGTTGCATCTATTTTCCTTTCTGTTACCCATTTTCATTATTCTACAGTTTCCTTGACTGACCTACAGTATATCTTGGCAGGAGATACTGGTATCTATGACTCTGACGTGAGCTCTTTGGAATACATGCTGCCTTTATGAACGAACAGTGACCTTTTCCCACTGGAAGCCCAAGAGCATGAGTTGTGGGATCATAGCATGCACAAATGTTAGAGTTAGAGTTAGGAATGTGCTAAGATACTACATGCCAATGTGGGAAAACGCTGGTCCTTTCACTGTAATCCGGTTCACAGTTGAACTGAAAGGTCATAACAATGCAGTCCACACTCCGCTGCTAATAGACCTAGGTTATTCGTCTTAGCCGTACTTGAGTTGCATTTTTTCATGGAAAATCTAGCGTGGTGCTTTCTGGGCTCCCACTATCCTCATATTCAGGGCACAGTTATGTGCATATCTGCTTATCTTCAAAGACATTTCGGAGACTTTCTGGTATGCAATATCTGCAGGCCTCTGAGGACTGATTCACAAATGGATGTACATGGAAAGCTGCCATTCAGTGCTGAACATGCCCATTTACATTTCTGAATAGTATTACATTTTCCGTGATACCAAGTAACATGAAATCTCTTTCTGTTGTCTCCCACCTTGTACTAGCTATGAAAGAAACCTGCAACAGAAGGAATGGGACATAGTAGGAGAAGATTCCCACCAGAGAGTAACAAATGAAAACCCCTTAAGTTGACATGTTAGGAAATTAGCCTCGAGAAAAATCAATGAGTTTTAAATAAGAATGCAAGCTGCCTGTGCTAGAAGGCTGACTGACTGGTGGATGTGAGAGGTTCTTTCATCCCAATTTTAAATCCAGCTACTCTTTTCTTGTCGTTCTGCATCAGTACAAAGTCTCCAACAGGGATGACAAGCAGCCTTTGAGAAAAAGAGCTCACAAAAGACGAAAGATTAATACTTCACATGTTTGGAAGACACCAGCTGAATATTTACTGCTAGACAATATTTACTTCATTAGACAAGCTTAAAAGACATTTCCTTCCATCACTAGGCAATTGTTTATGGAGAAGAAGAGAGCAGTGTGTAATATGCAGTCAATATACTGTATAAAATATATTAAAATTAAGTGTTCGACATTCATTTCTCCTGCTGCTCCTCCACTCCAAAGAGAAGGATTGTAACTCAGTGCTGGAGCACATTTCTGTGTGGGAAAGGTCCTACTTTCAACACTCCAGTAAGCCAGGAAAGATGCTTGCTGGAAACCTGGAGAGACTCTGCCATGCAGTTTAGCCTCCTTGTGCTTTCCTGTAGGGAGCCATGGAGATGACCTTGGAGAAGCTATCCAGAAACTGTTACAAAAACAAAAGGCACAAAAGCATGCTTTCAGCCCAGGGAAAGAGGGAGAGTATTAGGAAGAGACTCAGACAGGCTCCTCCCTGGCTCCCTGTGGTATAAGAGGGAGAGAAGGGAAAATTCAGTCCAGCTGGCAAGATTCTGTTACAATAGGCTATCTCAATAAAGTATTGCTCCCATCTTCTTACAGCTGACCTCAGAAGGCTACATTTCAAAATATTTGGGACTACATCATCCATTACCTCTAGTCACCATAGAAGGATTCTGGACATTGTAATCCAAACCTTTGGGAAGACATTGCTGGAAGCAATAGAAAGATCACTGGTCTGATTCAGTGCAGAGCAGTTTCCTCTGATTCGAAAATCACAGTCCCCCAGGTAATTTTCAATTTTTGAATGTATACTGTAGAATTTGCCCTTGGGAGAAACAGGGCCTACTTGATGGGATCTGATGGCATTACTGGTATTTGTGCTAGTCCTACACAACGTTTCAAGTACAAGGAGGCTGCAAGAGGCAGTTCTAAAGCTTGCACCTAATATTGTGTAACTCCTTCCACTATCTATATATTCAAGGCAACTTTCTGCAATAGGAAGCCTGCAAGAAATATCTAGACATCCAGTGTGATTTAGAAGAACCAGGGCTTAATGGAAGAATGCAAAGTTTTGTGTGCTAAGGGTTCAATCCCTGGGATTTCCAGTTCAGGCTTAGAAAAAATTCTGCTATGGTTGCTGCTAATCAGGTTCAGCAAAATTGGACCACATGCAGATTCCAAAATTTCAATGGAGCCCTGAAAAAGCCTTCAAAGGTTGCTACTGAATTATAAGGTTTAATTTGACAGAAAGAAAAAATCAGGGAGAATATGAAAATGAAGCAGGATAGGAATAGAATTGACATTTTTCAACTCTGGTGTTGTAGAAGGCTCCTGAGAATACCATGGATAGCAAAAAAAAAACCATGCCAAACCAATGGATTATCAAACAAATCAATCCAGAGTTCTCATTCAAGGCACAAATGACCAGGTTCAAATTATCCTATTTTGGACACATCATGCAAAGACTTAGCCATCTGGAGAAGGCTCTAATGCTGGGAAAGGTAGAAGGAAAGAGAAGAAGAGGATGACCAACAGCATGGTGGATGGACTGTTACAGTGGTGATGGGATCAATGTTGGAAGATCTGAAAGACCAGGTTAAGGACATATTGTCAAGGAGAAAATCTATTTATGTGGCTGCTTTGTGTCAAGTAGTTTTGTGCCATCAGAAAGACTTGATGGCACATAATCAATCAATCATGAAAATGAACTGTATTTTTTGAGTTTTAATCAAGTTATTTCATTAAAATAGATTTCATTTTTGTCCTGATTCTTTTTTTTCCTTTTGATGTTGTTGTTGTTCATGGACCTTATTATAGGTTATAGTAGGGCAATCAGAAAGCAGACCTAATTGTCTTGTCTGCCAGATCACTGGTCAAATCTTTTGTAGGTGTTGCCCTATATATTCCAGCACAACACCATATTTCCCTTGGGTTTTATGCTCCAGGATAGTCCCCATTGGTTTCCCCTATTTTTAAAATCTTAAGCTGTCTCCCTTAAAAACTTGTCAGCTGAGCTATCTTTTTGAAGGACAATGTAACAAAATGAGATGGCATTTGCAGCTGAAGTTAGTTTATTAACTAATTTTGGGAAGGCGGCTTTATAGAACTACTGAAGAAAAGGAAGAGATTGTTGTTATCCTTTGCAATTGCTGGATAATATATCTTTCCTGAGCAAATCCCTTACTGCAGAGGAAATATACATTTTGATAATTTATATGAATTTACAAACCAGGCATCTATTTATCTCAGTTTCTGCTATCAGATCATATTTACTAAGAGTGGTGTCCCAGCCTATCAGTAATTCTGATGGATACTTTGATAACAAAACAACTACCTGTATATTATCAGATCATTCTCTATACAGGAATAGCCCAGTACACAACTCTCCTACTGTGTTCCTGTGATAATGTCTAATGATTCCTGCTTGATTTCACTAGGATACATAATAAATATGTGTTTGATTGACAGAAAATGCACCTGCAGCATTTCTCAATACAGGGCACAAAACTCTCCTAATCCATAGGGTATGTCCCATTCAGTTCAATAGAGGCTAAAAAAACCTACAGCATAGCACTGTTTTTTCTTCCACTGAAATAACTGAAATCAAGGTATCCAAAGATTCCATGTATATTGGCTTGGAGAAGAGTTACTTGATTGTTCATTCACAGCTTCAGAAGTTTGTTACAAACACAAAGTCGTCTTCTTTAATTAATAAGGAAATAAAAGCAAATATAAGGCTGCCGGAAATTTTCATATGTAATTAATCAAAAATTTTTAAACAATATTATTTAGAAAATCTGTTGGACAACTCAGGACTTGCCAAGAAGGAAGTAACATGAAAATTAGAGCTTATAGAAGACACATTAGTAAGAACATACAGTATGATAGCAGCTGCAGGTTTTTAGTAGACAATTTTTATTAGTGACATTGTTTAAAAAGATTGAATAATTATAAGATTAACAGGTCAATGGTAACCATGGAAATTGTATTTTCTCCATGCCTAATAAACTAATTTTCACATGAAGCAAAACAACAGTTGTTCCTCTACCTGCTTGTTAAATGTTATTTTCAATTGCCTTTATTTCTTCAGAAACAAATTACATATTGGTACTGGAAGAAAAGTGAAGAAGACAGATCATGTCATGGAACTATATTTCTTTATCATTCATGAATTTTTTTGTGAGTCATCTGTCTTCTGACCAAACCTCCAACTCTTCATCCATGTTACCATTTTACCCTTGTATCTATGGCCCAAACAAAAGTCCCAAGTGAGATTTGTATTGAAAAGGTTTAGGGTAGAGCAGTGAGAAGCTTTAATTATCCCAGTCAAATAATTAATCATAAGAAGCCTTTTCAACTCTTCTTTCACACTGTTTAGCCCAGTGCTTTTCAAACTTGGCAACTTTAAGACGTGTAGACTTCAACTCCCAGAATTCCCATGGCTGGTAGTGTTAAAGTCCAACATCTTAAAGTTGCCAAGTCTGAACACTGGTTTAACCTATTACAAAGGTTTTCCTCAAATTAGGCCATCCAAGAAAGACAAATAAATGGATTTATCTTGGTAATAGTTGAATTAATAGTAATGAGGGGGGGAGCAGGGGCATCTGTGGGGCATGTGTAAAAAAGTCAATATGGCAGCTGAAGCTGTACAATAGAAGCCCTGCTGTCTGTCCCTGTGGGGAAGATTCTAGTTGAGGCAACTGGAGCCCCAGTATGACTTAGACCATTTATTCAGTTGCGGTAATCAAAGTTGGGTTCATCTCAGTGCAGATGTTTTACAAGCAGAAGAGTCCAGATTCAGTCCCTATTATCTCTAGTACAACTGGAAAGGATTTTTGGCTGAAATCCTAAGCCTCGTGTTTTGCCCCTTTAGAGCTCCCTGAAAGAAATATCCCCCTTTGAAAGCAAAAACCTTTCAATACTGCTATGCATGCCCTAAAATAGCTTTACACAGGTAAAAACAATTACTGCCTTGACAAACTCCTCAGAACACCCTGGCCCTTCCCTTTGGCATTGCATGGCCAGACTCATTTTGCATCATCATTCCACCCACTATGGTCCTCACCCTTCAGAACAAAAACCATATATATATACTGTATGTGACTCTTGTCCAACAAGTTTCTATACCCCTGGTGAAGACAGTTCACAACCAGACACGGCAATGGCCTAACAGCAGTAGGTAGGTAAGTATTGTCTCTTACTGTAAACTGCCCAGAGTCCCCCGTTGGGGGAGATGGGCAGTGATATAAAGAATAAATAAATAAGTGAGAGAGAGAGAGAGAGATCCTAGCAGAGGCATTCACAGGGTATAATGCACATAAAAGCCAGCGGAGTTTCAATTGCATTATTGTGACTACGTTCATAACTTTTTTTTTACCATACCCTAAGATTCCCCCTGGTTCCTAGGTGACTTTGGAGATCCACAAGAATCAGTTGGTTATAAATTGTGCAATATGTGTTTTTAAAAAAAAAAAAAAAAAAGGTGTTGTGTGTGTGTGTGTTTGTGTATCTGTATCTGTATCTGTATCTGTATCTGTATCTGTATCTGTATCTGTATCTGTATCTGTATCTGTGTGGGGAGGGAGGGGGAGAGAGAGAGATTAGAATAGGGACAGCTCAAGTCTTGCAAAGAACTAAGGAAACATATTCCCAAGGTATAAGCAGGGCCAATTCTCATATTATCAGAAGCAGCAAAGTGGAACTATGTCAATGTATACACAGCTCTGCTTTTTTCCCTGCATGTAATGTGTAAAGAAGAAATCTTAGGAGCATTCCTCGGGGACGTAGGCTTACTGACAAGATGTGTTTGGGAAAATGTATTTGAATAGCAGACCAAGATCCCCATGGGTGAAATGATTTCCCACTTCTTTTCTTGAGCCAAAATTGTCTGCTTTGGTACATTTGCTTATCAGTTGATTTTCATTTTGAAAAGTAAAACTGGAATAGACAGTTCCTCCTGTTTGGAGTCTGAGCCAGAGTCAATCAGGGACTTCACCTCTGGATCCTTTCAGGCCAGCGCCGTTGCAGCAGCTGCCTTGCGTCTAGTTGGTGGGGTTTTAACCGGTTTGGTTGCTCCTTTCGGTGCATCTGGCTCCCCGCGTGGGCACTCTGCTGGTCTGTGGGTGTCCTTCCCACATTTGAAACAGCTGCCTCTTTTCCCTGGCCGGTCTTTCTGGTCTTCCTTGTCACGGAAGAGTTTTTGCTGGGTGAAGGGAAATTGACCTCGGGCTACGGTATTTTTTCCCACCATTTGCACTTGGAGTTGCCCACGGAATTGGTACTGGGTATTCTCCACCTCCCCTGCTAGGCAGATCCATTCTTTCAAAGTGGGGGGGTCTCTGCATCTCAGGATTTCTGGCTGCAAGCCCCCTTTGAAGTAATCAATCTTAGTGGTTTCCGACCAGTCCATAACTTTTCAGGTAAGAGCTTTGAACTCCATGGCATACTCTGCCACCATCTTTCCCCCTTGCCTAAGTTGCTGGATACCTGTCTTCGCCCTCATCTTGTCAAGTGGGTCCTCAAACTGATCTCTCAGTGCCCTCATGAAGTCATGCAGGCTGTTCAGCTCCAGGGCCATGGCATCATGCAGTTGCACAAACCACTCCACCGCAGGACCCCAGAGTCTGGCACCTACCTGGTTCACTTCCATCTCACTCAGTGGGAAAGCAAGACCTATATTCCTTCATGTATATGGACACGTTGGTCAAGAAGAACGCCAACTGTCATGGGTCTCCATCAAACTTGACTTGTATGTCCTTCGGGGTCACAGCTGGTGTCACCCCGCTGGGCAGAGCTCTCCCCCAGTTGCCTTGGCTCTCTGGGTGGCCTCCACTCTGCCGACGCCTCACTGGGGATTCGAAATCCTGGGTTGGGGTTAGGGTACGCCGTCTTCTTTGTGAGTCCAGCAACTCCACTCTGGATAGCTGAGTTAAGATTTATGCCAAGGGGTATGCCATAGTCTCCAGGGTTCTCGATACCTGCTGCAACACCACTTCCATAGCAGACATCCTCACCTCCAGGCTCCGCATTTCTTGTGGAGTTCCATTGGGGTCTGGTATGGTCCCATGCAACCCCGGACTCTGCACCCTTACTTGTGCCTCCACGGGTGGAGGGGCTCTTCCCTCTTCCTCTCTGGCACCCATCTGTGGTTCTTCTATGATAATGCTTGGTGTCTGAGGCTCTCTCACGAAATTGAGGGAATGGAGGGCACTTTTCAACTCCGTAGTGTTGAGCGGGGGTTCCATCTCGCCCTTGCTGTCCCCGCTCCCCGAGCAATCCTCCGTCTCAACTTTTTCTTCTTCCACTTTGGCATACAGCACTGTTCTCTCCGATGACAGTAAAGGCGATGGCTGCTTAGCCTGGGATTTTCCGTATTTAGGCATGGTTCATCAACTCTCAGCTGATTCCTTGCTCAGGAAGAGTTTTCGAAAAGATGGATTCACAGCTTAATGTCACCTGATCATTCGAGCATTCACACAATCACAGTCAGGAGGCTGGGATTCCTTTAACTGATTTAATGAAGCATAATGAACAGTACAGAAGGCAAGCTGCAAATAAAGATTTCCCACTCAAACCTAACTTTAAAAACTACATTCACTTAGTTAGTCCCCTTTCCCATGCAACCATGGCATCCCCCTCCCATCCAGTTGGTATTCCTGGCATATCTCAACCCCGTGTCCTTGATGTCCTCCATAGCCATAATAAACCACTTCACACTCCAACTTCACACCCCCTCCTATCTGGCAACATGGATTCCATTCCTTGGAGAAGGAAATGATGGTAGATGCTCCGATAAGGGTTTCTGTAAAACCTTTAATCGGGGGGATCTGACAGCGTTTGTCAAAATGGCAATATCATAAAAGTAAGGTGGAAAGAGAAAAGTTTCCACAAGTTGGTTTTCCAAAGATCCCCTTTCTCAGTCTGTACATAAAATACAAGGAGCTGACAGAGTAGGTATGGAAGTGGTAGAACACATTTCTGAATGTGGAAAATTCCCTGCAAGTATAAATGTTGAAAAACCTATGAGGAGCTCAGGTTTTGTTTTTTGTTTTTTTGTTTTTTCTGAGATGCTAGTTTCTCGACTGCAAGGTTTACACCCATGTGCAGGATCACTAGGAACTTCAGGAGCTCTGTTATACCAATGTAGGCTATTTAACTAACCCAGTACGTACATTGTCTTCCTCTCTGACTGGTTTGGGAATCCAATTTCTATCAGCCCCAACTGGATTCCCCCCACTGAAGAGCGTTCTAGCTTTCCCTGATCAGAAGCAGAGGTCCTTCCATGGTTTCTTCCTTTTTACTGCTTCTCCTTTCTATATACCTTTTCATACCCAAAGGGGGAGTGAAAGTGTGGTGAAAACTACTAGGAATTCTATGCTTAGAATGATAAATAATGTGACTGGATATGTGGCCTATGTGTAACTGTACCTATCTGTTATATAAAACATCCAACATTTACCTGCTTATGATATCAAGATCTGCTACAAAGACGTTTGTTTATATGTAAAACAAGTGAAATAGGAAATAAATACACCCTTATTGGTTTCTAATTTATTTCTAAATGAAAGTATTGAAATGAATAGGAGGCTGTTGCTGTTGTTGTTGTTGTTGTTGAACCAGTTCACTAGGAAGCTTAAGTTCAAGCAGAAAGAAAGTCAACAGTGCACCTTATATGGGTGACTGTGCAGGAGGAGCAATTGTTGCATTATATGCTTTCCTTAGAATTCATGAAGGGAGCAATGAAAACTCCCTTTTCTAAAATAAAGATCACTGTGCTTAGAAAATGTCTTTTGTTGTTTTAAGAAATGAATGCTTAAAGAAGACAGACCCTTTGTCCGATCTGTCTGAAACCTGACAGTAGTGATTCCCAAGGGGAGTTTCATCTCATCCGAAAGCACCAAAGTTACAGGCATCAGGAGATAAGCTGGGGCTTTATTAGTATCTGCATAGAAACAGTATGATGCATAACATAAACCAAAAGCAATACTAATGAAGAAGTGATGTAAAGAAAGCAATAACACAATGGAAGTGAAAATAAAATGGGGTCCTAAAAGAAAATGGCAATGAAACAATCTCCCCACTCCCCTCCAAGTGCATGCACTTGTATTAGGTTTGGCAGTGCTAACCTAAGTTTTTCCAGAGCTTGAAGCCTTCCTGCCAGGCATATGACCCAAGGCTTAGAACAGGAACATTCTAGATTTATCCTGCCTTATCTTCCTCTTCCATCCTCTTTGGGCTAATCCTGGCTGATTGTTTGTCTCAGCCATGGGCATCCACAGCAACTGGACATTTCATCAACATGACCAAACATTCATTACGAGATTGAAACTTATTTTCTTGCATGTGATGTTACAATGGAAGTACAAAGGGATGAAGTTTGCATCACAATATTGCAATGCACGTTTTGTCATATACTGCCCTTTCCACCCCACCACAGATGCCCCTAGTCTTGCTGTTCTAAAATATATCAAAAGAAGTCCTGTGCTGCAAAATCTTTTGGAACTGAGTCTTCTAAGCCTTGACATCAAAATCATGGCAAAATTATTAGCCAGTTCACTGCATTTGACGAACTCAGTATGGTTCCTGTACCAGTAAACCAATGCTTCCATCTTGGGTATCATCTTTAACTTGCTAATGAAAAGTTTCTCCTCTTTTATGAGCATTTCCCCATGTTTCTTGAAGTGGTTTTCTAGATTCAACAAAGCTTGTGTGCAATGTGCTCTGAAAACTACCAACCTAAATTAAGTTTGACAACATGTAAATGAGTCTGCTAAATGTTTTCCATAAAGGTGAAATAAGATTTGACACCCACAGGTGCCACTACTATCTTGTCACAAGCGTAAAACAGAAAGTCATAATGTTGGAAAAGTCTGGAAGAAGGCTTGATTATCCCAAAAAATGATTGGACTTCTGAATCTCTTTAGGAAACTATATTGCAACCCATCAAAATCTTCCTGATAGAAAAAATAATTCTGTTTGAAAATCATTCCAATGTGTTATACAGTAGTGTGTATGCTATATATGCTCTATAAGTATGTTCTTATTATTCTACTGTTTTTGTTGGTATTTTTTTATTTTGCTTTTTAACAATGAGGAACAGAGACATCAGACATCTAAACTGTAATGAAAATCTGCAAATGTGTCAAATGGAATCAACGGGTTGTGTCTTTCTCCCTCTCTGTTATTAGAACTAATGCAATTGGATAAATTGGAACTACAACAATTTTAATTCCGTGAAAATCCCAGACCATCTGTCATGTTTTGTTAGAATCTAAACAATGCAAAATTAATTCCCTTTCCAGCTCACAGGTACGTGCTACTAACTGAAATGTGACATCATCCCATTAGAGAACCCAATTTCAGATCTCCAACAAAAGAAGAGGAACATCACTAAATAAAAGATGATGAAAGGAGAAGGATAAGCTAAAATGTCATCAAATGCTAATTTTTATTTATAAATGCAAATTTAAGAAAAGCACTGTAGTCAGAATAGAAATAAAATACATTAGAACAAACAATGACAATGAATTGTGTGTTTGTTAATACTGCTGTCCAATTGCTAACTAGATGGTGGACACTAAGGAACTGGCACTTTCTTCTTAAGAGTCTTAAAGTGATAATGAGTCCAGCTAATCACTTCAGACAGAAGTTGACTGCAAGTTGTCTTCTGGCAGCCCTTCAGAGGACAGCCCTGTCGTACAGAACATTTGACTATCCTAGCTCCAAACTATGTTTATTTCACTGCAGGTCATGGTTAACTAAGTGCATTTCCACACCACCATCATTTATATGCCCAATCCTTTGAATTAGTTTGGAGTAAGCCTATGATAATCTTCATTACTACTGATTCAACACACAGTGTGCTCTCCGTGTGACCAATTAGACAGTACAAAGTATATCAATCAATCTGTGTCCGGTCCCCTACTCTCTAGTCCACATTTTTAGTTCACGTTGTGTGCATTTGTTTCAGGTCCAGAATTTGACAGGACGTAACCATTGATACGACAGGTACACTTCGCTCCATCTGTCATTGAAGGCATTTTACACTTACTGCCAGGTGTTACTAAGAGGCCGCTCCTCTGGAGAACAGGCGCCTTTTGCAGCCGCTTCACTCAAGTACAGACGCTGCTAAGTGAAGATAGTTCTTCTGCTTTATCTGCCGTTGGGATGTAGGGTCCTCTTCTGCCTTCAAAACCATTGACCACCTTCTCCTGTGACCCTGGAAAGGGGCCCTTACAAGGTGCTACAAGCCAGGCCAGCTGGACCAAGGTTTTTTAAGGAGGTGTTGCTCCTCCATCACTCACCCTTTGTCCTGGCTTGTGACAGGCAGAGCCTGGCTTCCCAAACCTTGGGCCCAGGATGGCATTTATTTGGGGATTACAAAAAAACAAACATCCACAGAATCTGAGTGATGAGTACTTGCTGAGGAGAGCTGCAAAATTGCTGAAGCATTTGGGCCAGTTGAGGTTAGTAGTTTCCAGGCTAGAGATGGCCATTATGTGAACAGACCACGCACCCAAAGTTCACTAAGGTTGTGCCCAGTATCAGTTAATTTGGAAGGGTGGGGAGAAAATACCCTACATTTAAACTTTTGAGAATATATAAAAATCCCAGATGTCTTTGTGCTGCAATGGGCAATCAACCTTTGGCTGGGGCTTTCATTCTTGTCTGAAATAAATATTTTAGTTTAGCTGAACCATATCTGGAGGTCTTCTGCCAAGGCAGGCCAAGAGATTGAGTAAGAGTGAAGTGTTAAAAGGCTGGTGATTTACTGCCAAGCCCAGGTGTGAAGTCTGACATCACTATTCTTCTGCTTTATTAAAAAAAACAACCACCACCTCTGAAATGATTGCATTTCAGTATGTTGTGGTGGCAATGAACTTATGTGTGGAGGGGTAGAGGTCTGGCCCAGGAATTGGGGCAAGACAAGCATTCTTACCAATTGGAAAAAAGTACACCCAAGCTCTGCCAAGCTTCAGCATTTCAAATAAAATATCATATTTAGTGTGATTGTAGAGACATCCCAAATGAACTGAAAGCAAGTTGCCTAGGCTGCTGAACACAGATAAAAGGGTGAAACTATGCAGGTCCAGACCTGAATCTGGAGTTAGTGCCCTAAGCTTCACTTGTTTCATAAAGATTTCAGCTTAGCCAGGTTTTTATAGGAGCAAGTGCTCTCTGGGAGCAATCTTTGGTAAGGATTAGGCAGGGGCAATCTACTCCTTTCTTCCTGATCTCACTTCTTCAACTAGTCCACAGGGTGCACCACAGGATCAGCAGCAGTGACGAGGTAGGAAGAAGAGAAAAATATGAATGGGAACATACTGGAGTGATCCTAGTGTGTGATATAAGGAACACTTCACACATATGATGTCACCCTTAATGTATACTTTAAATATTTAAATTTGCATAAAAATGGTGAAAGCAACAAATATCTTTGCGAGTATACATGCTTGGAGAATCCAGCTAACATGAAGTTCTGAAGCCAGAGATTCAGTGTTGTTTCTCAAGTTCAACTTTTATTAGGTATTAAAGTTCTTGATTACAAAATGATAGTTTCATTGTTCAGACTCAGGCAGCAGACAAGGGAAAAAAATCATTTCCATTATGCCCCTGATTTGAGATGTCAGAAAGACCAGAGAGAAAGAGACCGAGGGAAAGAATTTGTTCTCATTTGGACATTATAAAGATTGAAATAGAGGCATCAGGTAATGAAAAACAAGCAGTCTTTATTTGTCAGGTGAAAGAGACACTGTGCCAAGAAAGGAAGTCTTGAAGGTGGGGAAGGCTAGTTTTCAATCCTGTTAAAAGTTATGAGTTGTATGTGCTTCATGCCCAAGTTACAAATATAACATTTACCAGTGGTGCAGAGGTACAATTTTAAGGCTAGGAACTCAGCATGATAGCCTTCTTGCTGAGGCAGAATTCATAGTTATGTCCTAGGATATAGAGGTGGTTGTATTGATTTAGATATGGAGTTATGTATATATTAATGGTGGCGACTGGGGAAGGCAATGGCAAACCACCCTGCTATAGTCCGTCAAGAAAACGTCACAAAAGCGGCGTCCCCCAAAAGGGTCAGACATGACTCGGTGCTTGCACAGGGGACCTTTCACCTTTCACATATATTAATATATTAAGTATACTGGTAAAACTCATTTACCACTACCAAGTATCAAGGACAATAATTTACATAATATTTAACCCTTTGTATAAGCCAGACCAACCAGGCTTCCCTTAGACAATCACTTCACATAACTGGGTGTTGGATGGCCATGGAAGGGCAGCCATCACTGTCCTCTGACTCTTCCCTGCATGGCAGGGGGTTGTGTGTTCCCAGAATCCTCCCCTTCAGCCCTTACAATCCCTCAGTCCCATTGCCAATGTTCAAGTGAAGTTCAGGTTGAAGTCATCTCAACTTCTTTAGGTGGACTTGAGGGCACCAGCTTGTCCTTCACTTTATGAACAAGCACTGATAGTAAAACAATAAATAGATATAAACATTCACTTTTCAGAACAAGGAAATCCTTTCCACTCCAGTAGATGACATCACCCCTCCTGGGAACAAGAATCATGGAGTGCTTCTGCACAGTCCTCTCTCATTACTAGTTACTTATATACATTTATAGTTATCTTGCTATTTATTCTAGGCCTAAGCAACATGAGAGAGCCAGTTTGGTGTAGTGGTTAAGGTATCAGGCTAGAAACTGGGAGACTGTGAGTTCTAATTCTGCCTGAGGCACCAAGCCAGCTGGATGACCTTGGGCCAGTCACTCTCTCTCAGCCTTAGGAATAAAGCAATGGCAAACCACTTCCAAAAATATTGCCAAGAAAAATGCAAGGACTCATCCATGTAACTGCCAGGAATCAACACAGATTCAAAGGTATGGCCTGGCTTTTCTCCCATGCGTTGGGCTAGGATAGTACCTGGGGCCATCCAGGAGACACCAGGTTCTTTAGAATTCAGAGGCAATAGGATCAAAGCAGGGTGAAAGGACAAAAAGGATTTTATTGAATAAATATTAAGAGAGTTCCATAGAAAGAAAAAGATACCAATCTGCATCCATCCAGCTTGCTAGGAACCTCAAGAATGGCAGCAGACATATCCCCTGGAGCCCACAGTTTCACAGCAACCTTCTAGGGCTTTAGGTCTACACCAAGATTCAAACTGCTTGTGGGCTTTTGTCACCTTTTTGTCCTTGTCTTAAGAGATGGGGAATATACCTCAAAATAGCTTGGTAGCACATCTTATCAGTAACTTGGTCTCAACTCAGAGAGTTGATCTAGTGCAGGAAAAAAAAATATTATTAAAAAAAATAAGGTGATGTCCCTGGCAGAGAGCACCTGGCAATGGTTTGATGAAATCTTTCGTCCATAACTTGGGAACTCAAATAAGATACATTTTGCTAAGACTATGTTTATGAGAACATTGCTTCTAGAATGCAGTTATTGTTTCCCATCCCTTTAGAAGCTACTCCAATTTTCACTGACTTTTCAGCCTGTTCTGTAGTGCTGACTCCAGAAGGTGATTCTGTTGGCAGAGTGCTAGAAAGCCTTTGGCCCAGGAGAGATCAGAAAAGTCACACACCAGGCATTTCTATAAAAATAATTTTATTTATAGAAAACAAACATATTTAAAGGCTGTTTGCTGAGAGAAGAGATTTCACTGAGCTGCATATTCTCTGCAAGCCTACACAGAACGGAAACTGAAACTAAAACAAGTCCAGGCAAGTTCTTCTCCCCCCCCCCCCCAGTGCAACAATTAACAGCTGAAAAGGGGACGAGAGTAGAAGGCAAAAGGAAGAGGGGCCGACCAAGGGCAAGATGGATGGATGATATTCTAGAGGTGACGGACTCGTCCCTGGGGGGGCTGGGGGTGTTGACGACCGACAGGAAGCTCTGGCGTGGGCTGGTCCATGAAGTCACGAAGAGTCGGAAGCGACTAAACGAATAAACAACAACAACCATAGTAACCTTAATCTGTAGTAGAAAACATATTAACACTCCCCTTTTTATACTACAGAATAAGATGCAAACCAATTTTCTTTGACAAATCTGTATGTGTCCTAACAGTCAGAAATCACGCTGAGATGAGGAGTAGGTCTCTAGTGTTTATTACTGCTACATAAACAGAATCCTAACAAACTGAAGAAGCGTGGGAAAAACCCAGACAGATAAACCTCAAAATCTAAGGCGGGTCTGATCTGTGTCTCTTTGAATGGCTGCTTAATTCCTCAGTACTACGCATGCGTTTTCCACCCTGGACAGAGGCCCCCTCCTGCTCGCCATGAGTACTCATGACAGTATGTCTTTCCATTCACAATATTTTAACATTATCTCCCCTTTGGTTTAACAGAAAGCTACCATCCTTCTTCCTGTGTATTTCCAAACCTAGGTAATTTGTTACAGTTCCAAGGCTTTTTAATGTGAAAAGGCTTTTCATGCAGGCTTCAAAATCAAGCCTTTGTTTTTCTGTTGGTGTGAACAGCAGCAAATCATCAATATAAATGCACAGATACATACAGCCTTGTTTGTCTTTCTTCATATATACACATGGATCTGCTTTTCCTTCTTCAAAACCAAAATTCTGCAGTTTTTCATCTAATTTTTGGTTCCAGGATCTAGCAACTTGTTTTAAGCCATAGATTGACTTCTGCAGTTCACAGACTAGATTCTCCCCTTTTTCATAGCCAGGGGGTTGCTGCATGTATAATTTGTGGTCTAAATCACCATAGAGAAATGCAGTTTGAATGTCATAGTGGTGAACTGACATTCTTTTGAGTACAGCAATTTTTAACAGTAATCTAATTGATTCACCTTTAGTAACTGGTGCAAAAGTCTTGTCAAAGTCTAAATCTTTCCTTTGAGTGAACCCTTTTGCCACTAACCTTGCTTTATATTTTGGGATTTTGCCATCAGCATCCCTTTTCAGTTTGAAAACCCACCTACAACCCAGACAGCGTTCATCGGGAGGTAGATTTACCAGTTTCCATGTTTTTTTCCTTTTGAGGATGCTAACTCCTGTTGCATGGCAGAATGCCAATTTTGTGCAATCTCAGGTGGTAAAGCATTCACTTGTTCTAAAGACTCAGGTTCTGTGAATATGTGAAAAGCCTTTACTGTTTCAGCCTGAAAACGTGATGGAGGAACGCCTTTATTACTCCTCTGAGATCTGCGAGGTAATACAGGGCTTAAATTTTGACTCCTATCACTTTCCTGAGAAGCATCTGTCTCATCAGACAGATCTTCAGTTTGCTTTTCTGGTTTAATGTCCTCATCAGGCAAAAGATCACCATCAGCAAGTCCTTGCTGTTCTCTTGTGGTGGTCAGATCAACTGGAGAGCTAGAATTTAATCTCCCCCAGTTTTGTTCAGCAAAAGAAGTGCTCTTGCTAATTATTAATTTCTCTCCCATTATGAACCTGTAGCTCCTCTGGCTTTGTTCATAGCCAACAAAGATGGCTTTCTTTGTTGTGGGGCCTCCTTTCCTTCTCTGTTGTTTTGGAATATGAACCCAAGCAGTGCTACCAAACACTCTAAGATGGTTTACCTTTGGTTTCACACCATAAAACAAATGGAATGGAGTGTCCTGAATCACAGAGTTATACAATCTGTTTTGTACATAACAGGCAGTAGATATTGCCTCTCCCCAATACTTAAAAGATAAATGTGAATCTTTAAGCATGCATTCCATCGCATTTTGCAAGGTTCTGCCCTTTCTTTCAGCAACACCATTTTGCTGAGGGGTGTAAGGGTTAGAAAGAATTTGTTCTATCCCCTTTTCCACTAGGAACCTTTTGAATTTGTGAGAAAGGTACTCTCCTCCTCTATCACATTGGAGTGCAGATACAGGCCTAGGGAATTTTCCATTTGCCCATGTCACAAAACCTTTAAATTTCTCAAATGCCTCATCTTTATGTTTTAGGATGTAGATAAATGTGTATCTTGAGAAATCATCAATGATGGTCATTGCATACCTTGCTTGTTCAAGACTTGGAGCAAAAGGACCAATAATGTCAGAGTGTACAATTTCCAAAGGTCTAGTTGTAACTCTGTCACTGTGCTTACTCACAGGAGCTTTTAGTGTTCTGCATTCTTTGCAAACTACACAATCTAAGTATTTGTCACAGGGTTTTATCTTTAGGTCAGCACACAGCTGTGGCATTTGTGCTATATGCTTGAAATTAGCATGACCAAATCTCCTGTGCATCAGGTGTACACATTGGTCATGATATGGCATGTTGCCAACTGCAGCCTTGCAGCTTGGCTTCCTTGCATTTTGCACAATGTACAAAGAGTCTTTTAATATACCAGTAGCACACAATTTTCCATTTTTACGTATCTCACAACCATTTTTCTTAAATGTTATGACATACCCTGTTGCAGCCAATTGTGCCACAGATAAAAGGTTTGATTGTAAATTTGGCACATACAACACACCTTTTACAGTTTCTCCCAAGCAGGATAAATACAAGTCACCTTGTCCCATAATTTTGGTCACAGACCCATCAGCCAAAGATACACTTTGTCTTTCAGTTTTAGACAGTGACACAAAAGAGCTTTTACAATTACATAAATGACAGTTGGCCCCAGAATCTAACACCCATACATCAGAATTACCCTTCTCAGCAACCTGTGCAATTTGGCTTGTCTGAAGAGCCTTCTTCTGTGTTGTCCTTGTGTTCTTCTTCTCTGTCTTTCTACTCTTGGGTCTCAAGGCACAGTCTTTCTGCAAATGTCCAGCTGAACCACAGGTGAAGCATCGCTGGCTGGCTAGTGCTGTGGCCTCAGCTTCCTTTCCCTTCTTTTCCCTTGTTTTCTGGTACTGTAGCTTTCCAGAAGAGATGGGGGGATCTTTCCTCTCTCTTCTCCCATTCAGTGAGTAAGCACTGTGTAACATATGATGGGGTGAGGTCTGCTTCAGGCATAGCCTCCAGGATACAAATCAGCGTGTCCCACGTTTCATTCAGTGAGGACAGGAGGATATAGGATTTTGTGAGAGGTGTAAATTCCATTCCTCTCTCCTGCAACTCAACAAACAGCTGCTGAATATAATGCAGGTGCTCAGGAAGGCTATCTCCTTCTGCAAGGTAGGCTTTGTACAGCTTTCTTGTCAGGGTAACTTTACTCCCTGCTGTTGCCTTTACATACAAGTCTCTTAAAGCATCCCAAAGTTGCTTTGCAGACTGCATACCTCGCACGTGGACTAGCTGATTGTCCTCAACTCCCAGGATAATGGTGGCTCTAGCCCACTCATCCTGTCTCAGCCATTCAGCACTGGGATTTGGGGGGGTTTGCTCACCAATTTGCAGCCAAAGATTCTCTCTGCGAAGATACATCTCCATCTTCAGGGCCCAATTCAAATAGTTGGTCTCTGATAGGCGCTCCAGAGGCATCGCTGAGGGCTGGGAGGCAGCCATGGCTTCTTCCTTCTTTTGCAAGTCACCTCAGCTGGCTTCTTTGTCCTGTAGACCGGCAGTTGCTGGAAAATCTCCAGGTGGCTCCAAAGAAAATCTTCACAGGTCTTTGCTACCTGCCTTTAAATTGTGCATGAGGTGTGGAGCTGATCTTTCTATTCTCTCTGGGTTTTAGTGGGCTTACTGGGTTTACTGGGCTGCTTACTGGGCCCATAAACTGTTGGCATAGTGCTAGGAAAGCATTTGGTCCAGGAGAGATCAGAAAAGTCACACACCAGGCATTTCTATAAAAACAATTTTATTTACAGAAAACAAACATATTTAAAGGCTGTTTGCTGAGAGGAGAGATTTCTCTCAGCTGCATATTCTCTGCAGGCCTACACAGAAGGGAAACTGAAACTAAAACAAGTCCAAGCAAGTTCTTTTCCACCCCCCACCCCCCAGTGCAACAATTAACAACTGAAAAGGGGACAATTAAATTCAACCTCTTCACCCGGCCAAAATGATTAGTTACCATAGTAACCTTAATCTGTAGTAGAAAACATATTAACAGATTCCCCACATATTGCTTCCTGTAGCGGCTACTCCAGTTCTCACTGACCTATTACAGAATACAGCTCTGGTTCTAAGAAAAGAAAGAAAAGAAATCACTAATATCTGCTTTTTTCCTTCTTTCTTTTGCAGGGATAACAACTACCAAAGCTTTTTCTCAAAGCTCAGTTTGAAGAGATGTTGCTGTTTCATGGGCATGATTGGTTTAATGGAATAGTTTTGTTTTATTTCTTTCTTCTGAATCTCCTAAACTAACCTGCTGAAGCTCTTGTTTGGCTTCCACGTAGGTCATGCTTCAGATCTGTTCAACAATTCTTTCCCACCATCTTGGAACAATTTATCTTCCATTTGTGCTGCAGCAGTTGGCTGAGCACTAAATGGTAGATTGATAGCCAAACATCTTTTGTCTGAGCTTTTATCAGCTTGTACGATTTGAGAATCATCTCTGCCGCAATATTATTGGCCCTTTTGATAATGCCCTAGTGAACTTCTTAAATAAGCACATTAGCTGTTCCAAATCCTCCATTAAAAATTTAAAAAGTTATATAAGGGATTTTAAAGCATGGTGTGGCTCCTCACCATGTGTGGCATCAGTCGAAATAACTCAACCTGGAATTACCTTCTGTTGGAAACCTACAGCAGAAAATTCAGGAAGAATGCTACAGCAGTAGGACAAAGTAAAATTTTATAAAGGAAAATGAACAGATGCTCACCCCCTCTTCTACTTTGGTTCCCATTCTGTGACCCCCTTCTCTCCTTTCCATTCTTCCCCTCCCCAATCAATGCATACTGTAAAAGATTGTTTACATATAACCATGAAAAAATTAAAGATAATCCTTTTTAAATGGAAGATAAATACAGCAGAAGTAAAATATCTATGATAAAAAAATAATATACTGAAAATACGATAGGTAATTTACAAAAAGAAATCCTGTGTTCCAGTAGATATTTTCCTCTTGGGGATTCTCACCTTTCCATGTGGTGAAATCTCAGATTTATGAAAGGTATAGCTTATCACAGATTGCTGAAAAGTATAACTTTGGGGTAGTGTGAGATCTCTGCAATTTAATATTTTGTCTAAATCTTTCTCCAAATAGCAGATGTCTCTTTATTTCATGGCAACAGTCACCACCCCTATGAATTTTGTTTGTTACTTCTCCAACTTCTTCTCAAATGGATCTCCCTTGTTTTGGCTTTATTTGTTGACATAAACATAATTTTCTATGTATGTGTGTACATATATCTATTTATGGAGAAAAAATAAAGCAGCAGCAACAGAAGACAACTTTCACACTCTTTTTTCTCACCTTCAACAAGAGATTCCTTTTTATATATATAACACTATTATTAAAGTTCAAAACTACAAAGATAAAAAAACTAATGCAAACTGAGAAAAATATAAAAATAAAAAATAAAAAGTGCAGAGGGGAAAAAAATGAAAAAAGAAGAAAAAAGAAATATAAAGAAATGACTCCCCCCTCACTCCAGACAAGTACAGACAACGTCAGTAATTTATCACCTTTTCTGATATTTCAACAAAAGATCTCTTCTCCCCATAACTCATCTCTTATCAATAAACAAATTATAAAATCTCATCCCTCAGTTCTAATCAGCAAAAGTCCATTTAGAGTTATTAGAAATAACACACAAATAACACACTGTGTATATGTGTGTGTGTTTGTGTGTGTATATAAAACTTAAGTTTTATATTCCTTTCTTTTACTTTTAACACAGTAACTTATCACTTTCTCTAAAAATACAACAGAAAAAAACTCTTCTTCCCATATCTTATCTGTTATCTATAAACAAATATTTAAAGAGTCGTCATTTGGTCCTAGTAAAAAAAAAAAGTCCATTAAGGGCTACCAGAAACAACAACATAAATATATTAACCTGCATCAAATAAATCCTTCCATTTACTTTTAAGAAGCTTGATCTTTAATCCCTTCAAATAGTGTCCCACAAGTTGATTTATTTTCATTTTCTCTTTGCCTCCTCTCAGAAACTCCTTCACAAGTTTAACACATCTCTTTTAATACATCCCTTTTAACACATCTCAAATACAAGATACGAAAGCCATCCAAGTCACTCTTCTGATTCACTATTTGTATGATCCCTTTAATTATTCAGCTGGTTTCATCTGTAAATCCAGCATAATGTCATTTTCCATATCATTCTTAGAGTCTGACAATTTTTAAATCCATTGTCAGATCTACATTCAAATCAGCCTCAGTCTCTGTTTTATCCAGTAAAATCTGTTCCTCTTCCAAAACTTCTTTTGAATCCATTTTTATAATGGCAGACATTCTTAGGAGTAATTTCTGAGTGCATTGTTCCCAAATATCCTTGAATTCTTCCACAAATAATACTGCTCTGTTCTGTATTAATGGTCGCTTCTCCTTTAATTATAAACTCTAGTTCTCTCTGGTTCCCTCTAGTCAACCTTCAAAGTCCACTCTTTTTTTTTCCCTAATCAACAACATTTTCCCATGGGAAGTTTCTTACAGTTAATTTAAAAATCTTCATATATATTTATGTAAAGTTTTAAATAACCCACAGGAAGTAATCTTGTAGTTAATTTGAGAAACTTATTTTAAATCCATCTGGCCCCTTAATCCATTTATAACTTTCCAAAATCAACATTCTAATCACCATTTTGCTGTTTATTCAAAAGTAAAGATTTTTCTTTTTAAAGTCTTTAAACTTGCATGAAACTTCTTTGATCAAGGATCGGAGGAAACTCACCTAGTGTAATGAAACTTGCCCTTCTGAAGGTTCTTGACATCCAAAAAGCCATTAACAAGCAATTTCCTAAGGTGATTAAGAGAAATGTTGGAAATGTGAAAAACATGAAGCGACATTTTATCGTGCATGGTGCATTTGTGAAAAAGCAAAAAGTTGTTGGACACAAATATATATGGTGATGCAGAGAGTTTTTTCAGATGAAACCAGAACTTTTCTTGTTAGGGCTTATGGACACCCAACTAGAAAAGGCTCATGGACGATTCATTTTATATATGGTAACTGCAGCAACTCCAGCAAGGGATCATTACCTTGTCGTGGTGCTGGAGCTTGAGCACCTCAGTGATGCCATGAGCTAAACTGTGAAGGGCCACCCAAGATGGGAAGGTCATGACAGAGAGCTCAGACTAAATGCAATCCCTGGGGGAGGTAATGGCAACCCACCCCAGTATTCTTGCCATGAAAACTAAATGGATCAGTACAACCACTTTGATGGCTGAAAGCAAGGAGGAACTGAGGAGCCTTATAACAAAGGTAAAAGAAGAAAGTGCAAAAGCTGGGTTGCCGTTAAACCTCAAAAAAAACCAAGATTATGGCAACCAGCTTGATTGATGACTGGCAAATTGACAAAATGTAGAGGCAGTGACAGACTTTGTATTTCTAGGTACAAAGATTACTGCAGACGCTGACTGCAGCCAGGAAATCAGAAGACATTTAGTTCTTGGGAGGAGAGCAATGACAAATCCCGATAAAATAGTTAAGAGCAGAGACATCACACTGACAACAAAAGTCCGCATAGTTAAAGCAAAGGTATTCCCCATAGTAACATATGACTGCGAGAGCTGGACCATAAGGAAGGCTGAGCGAAGGAAGATAGATGCTTTTGAACTGTGGTATTGGAGGAAATTTTTGAGAGTATGGACTGCAAGAAGATCAAACCAGTCCATCCTCCAGGAAATAAAGCCAGACTGCTCACTTGAGGGAATGATATTAAAGGCAAAACTGAAGTACGTTGGCCACATAATGAGAAGACAGGATACCCTGGAGAAGATGCTGATGCTAGGGAAAGTGGAAGGCAAAAGGAAGAGGGGCCGACCAAGGGCAAGATGGACAGATGATATCCTAGAGGTGACAGACTATACCTTGGGGGAGTTGGGGGAGTGACAACCAACAGGAAGCGCTGGCGTGGGCTGGTCAATGAAGCCACAAAGAGTCAGAAGCGACTGACAAAACTGCAGCAAGGCTATATATGCACAAAGATGGAAGACTACAGAATCACCAATAATGGAGGAATGGATTGAGAAGATGGGTAAGTTTGCAGAAATGGCTAAATTGCCTTGTTTGATTAAGGAGGGAACTACAACTACTTTTATAAAAGACTGGAAACCCTTTATAGACTTTTTGCTGAAAATGGATAAAAATGAACTGCTGATTTTGGGATTTATTGATTAAAAAGGTTTGTTTATGGGAAGAAGGGGACTGTGATATGCAATATGGGAGAGTGGAGATGGTAATTGCTATGTTTGTAACTGCTGCAAAGGAGATTGGAAGTCACTTCTTTAGATATCTTTTTTTCTTGCTTTTTGTTATTCTTCACTTTTTCTTTTACCCTTTTATAATCTCTTTCTTTTTCTACTTCTTCTGTTATGTTTCTGTAGTTTTTTAAATCTTCTTTTAATAAAAATTATTCATTAAAAGAAACCAAGTGATTCCTTAAGTCTTCTTTATTTCCAGCCATGAAACTATCGTCAACATATATAAAACAGTTGTTTCTCCCAGCAATTTTAATTCCAATTTCTGTTTCTTCTAGTGATGTTGTGTGTGTGTGTGTGTGTGATGTATTCTAAATAAATAAATAAATAGTTTTCCCAATTTTGAACAATTTATTTGCTCCATGCTGCTTCTGGGTGTTTTCCTGATTAACATTAAAATTCTTCACTCACATTTCAAGGGCTATCCACAGTTATAATAAAGGAATTGATAACGTAAGATGAATGCATAGAACTGGAAACATAAGAAGCAAAGAGCATGATCTAAAGAAAGAAGTAGAAATCTTCAGTGCTAAATCTCTCTTACTGGTGGAAACGTTCTCCTCGACATCAGTGGTACAGAAATTCCAGAGATGCTGGGAGAATGCTGCTAGTTATGTCTGCCTGGTGTTTTGTTTTGTTACCCTTCAAATACATTGTATTCTCATTCTTCAAAGCTAAAGCTTAACTCTATAAGGACCGATAGAGGTCACCTTTCCTGAAGTACTGAACCCTATAAGGCTCAAGGTCAACAGAATTCACCCAGAGCACATGGAAAGCCTTCCACCATCGTCTAATAATCATCCTTTTGCTTCCAGATTCCAGTAGCTCACGGGGGCTCTGGGGCCACAAGAATGAGTCTGGAATTATATGCAGTTAGTATGCCTTTGACTGACCACAGATTCAGACTACACTTGAAATATTGTGTAAGTTGCATGCATGAGGCTGATTCTGTTCCTGGACAAAATATACAGATGTAAATGCAGATGCAGCTTGCATGAGCTCTGCTGTGCAAACTTCTTGGGTATGATAAAATACTTCAACGGAAAAACCTAAAAGTGACTTCAGAGCTTATAAATGGCCAAGGAAATAGGATGTGCCACATATAGGAGGGTTTCCTTTGTTCATCTGAAAGTGATTTTAAGAAATACATCATTTTAGGCATATTCTAGCTATCTTATTTAAGAACAACAACAGATCCTGGCATCTTTTCATCTCCTGCATTGTCTTAATGGAAAACAGATGGCTGAACATTAAAAGACATTTGCACCCTTATGATGTTTCAGCTAATGGATGAGCTGAGTCTGTTCTACTATCATAGACAGTTATTAACTGGACAAGATAATAGATATACATGATTACAGTGTGTATGTGCTCGTGAATCTAAGGCAGTGAGATGCTCAGAAATGAAAAATAGTAGGTAACATTTCTATGGACATGTAGAAGCTAGATGGAACATAACATTTTTCATTTGCTCTGCAAGGAACCTAAGAATACTACCTCCATGACCTTATAAGATTGCATTCATTTTTTTTAGCTGAAACTGATATTTGTGATTGCAAGTCAAAAAAACAACAATGCTGTTGCAGCGCACAAGTTTTTTAAAGCAATGAATGCTATTCAGTCATTGGAAACACTCCCATCACCTGCTTCCCCAAGTAATAAACAATTGTTTTTGTTACATTGAACATATTATTAGATATTTCTTTACATAGCCCATCCAATTGACTTCAGGCTGCTTTACAGGAGTTTCATTACATTCTGAGCTATTGATTGAAATGAGCTTTACATAGGATTTTCTCTGCAATGGCTTTAAAGACAAGAGGAATGATCCCTAAAAGCTGAAAATGTTAAGTCCCTTTGATTTTAACTGTAACAAGACAATCACGACCATAACTTCTTTTTCTGACAAATTCAACATGACCTAAGATGTTGTGATTTTGCCTGAATGGTGTCCACAGCTGTTTAATTTCCTTGGAAGAAACTAAAACTACCTCTCACATTTTTGTCGCTGTGCCAGCTTTTTCTCTGACTGCCTCTCTTCATCCTTAAGTGGAAACTTCATTTCAATCTCAACATTTTTTTAATGTTCTTTGAATTTTCTGAGTTATCTTGCTTAGAGCAGTCTGTTCACTATTCTGGTATAGCAGTTCTATGAAGCAGGTGGTATAATAGGGTGCATATAAACACACACATCTGGGATGTGGCAGGTTGGCCCCTCTAGATTTCTTGAAGGAGGCCCCTAAGTCCTTCACACACAATCTCTAATGCACCTTGTCTCACATCCCTGAGGAGAGCCTAATTGGTAAACACTGCCACCAGTTAGTTTTCCCTCAAGAAATTATCTTTGGTGCTGAATTATCAGGAGTTAGTGAAATGGCTCCATCTTCCTTTCTGTAGCTTATTCAAGTAGGGAGATGTATATGCTTGGGTTAAAATTCTTTCAGAATGAAAAACATTGATTCAATAAGAATCAAGTCTTGATTATGTTGATCAAGGTTAAAGAACTAGGGGGGAGTTAAAAAAAATAAAAGGACAAAGGAAAAGAAAATACAAATAACTTCTGAAAGAGCTATCCCAACTAGACCTACAGACACAGAGGAAAGACAGAGCAAAATACAATGATATCATGGCTCAAATAATTTTCCCTATAGTAAAACTCCAACGTTCTTATCTACACCTAGCTCATTCTATCCTAGATAGCTGGGTTTTTCCTGGAACTCCAACTGAGCCTTTCGATTGGAATATTCCTGACCAGACATTGAGTCAGTGAAGGGAGCAATTCTCCCACTTCTTCCATGAAAGAAAAAGAAAAAGATCTCTCTTTCTCTCTTTCTCTCTCTTCTCCATTTTAGTACATTCTGGAACATTTTAGTTCCATCTTAAATTTGAAATTAATTTGAAAATGGAATTGCTCTGCCAGATTTTTTTAAGCTGCTGCTTGCAAATTGCTGCAATTGACAGTTCAAGATGATAACAAAGAACAAGCATGCATATGCCCACACAAATAAGCAAAAGGATAAGCCTGTGGCATATATCTATTGAGTTTCTTGTTCTCTTTTATCTCTCCCTCTCTCTCTAATTCCTCATTACATGCACACATTTTTTTCTTTATGCAGTTCTGTCTCTCAAAAACAGGCATCTCTACATGCACCTTTGGAATCTCCAACATTTTATACTCAGCCAAACAAAAACTAGACTGCAATATTTATGTTCATACAAATGTATCTGTTTGTTCGAGGCACCCTCTGAGGTCTGCTTCAATTAAGGTACAATACGTGTCAAACAAGAGAAGTCCTTTTTGGTAGCGACAATTCAGCCTTGGAACTTCCTCCTGTGGGGATCCATGCAGCTCCTGGTCTTCTACTGCTCACCATAAGCCCTGTCCCTGAAGGTGAACCCTACTCATCTTTTGCAATACTGGAGTCTCCCCTGCTATTCCTGTTTCAATTGCTGATTAATTGTAATACTTTCCTTTCTGAATTGTGCTATGTATGTTCCTGTTAGCATCCTTGTATTTCAGAATGGATATATAAAAGCTGAACCTCATTTGTGAACACATAAATTTGTAATAGAGGCTGTATTTGATATCCTGGATATCCTTCTTTCACTCCGATTCTCTCTCCATTTCTTTTAATTTCTAGCAGGCATGGCCATCACTGTAGTGGGTACAATGTGGAATGGTGACTTAGTTGTTGGATGATAGTTTTAAAGGAAAAATATTTAAAGAATATTTCATACATGTTCTTAAGGAAGCTTCAGGAAGTCCAAAAACAAAACAACCAAATGAAAAGCAAGTCTCTATGAATTGATCAGATCTATTCCTATGCCTGAAATGTTTTGATTGCCAAAAAGCTTTGCACTTAGAGCATCTAACCAGTTCTGGGATGCTGATTTCCATGGTTCCCAGAGGTTATTCATTTTGTTTAATAAATATCATTAGTGACACTCATCTTCCCAGCAGCTCAAGCAACTTTGCCCAGCTGAAAAACACAATAGTTTCTGCAGTCTTGCTTAATGTGACCCTGAAAATTAATTTCCCATGCAACTTTTGTCATTAAGAAGGAGAGCAGCTGCATGCTGAACTGATTTCCCTCTGAGTTCTGAACTCCAGTCCTGGCCTCACTTACATTCAAAATAATTGCAGCCGGGCAGCTATAAAATACATTTGAAGTGAAGGCTCTTTAAATGTTACAGGATCAATTCTATTGGTTAGTCTTTCTTGGGAGTCAAGTATCCAGCACAATGAGATATATTAGCTACCAGTGTTCAGTCCTAAGAAAGCTTCCTTTTCATGCCTGAAAGAAAAACATCCTTATTATGTATGCTGCCGATAAAGTTGCTCACAAGAACTCTACAACCAAATTCACTTTACAAAACTGAGATGCAAACAGGAAACAGGAAGTAAAACTTCCCAATAGGTTAAGATCCAAAGGGACACACCATGAGCAGATTGCCTGCACTAGATTAGAGCAGAGAATTGTGTTGTCCACGGTGCTATTGATTCATTGCATCTTATTGTTTTAAAACAATCATCCTTCTCTTTTTAAAAAGCTTTTAGAAACTTTTTGGAAACTGCCCCAAAATTTTGGTAATTGAGCAAATTATAGTAGTAGAAGTTACTGTGCTTTGCAACCAACTTTAATAGCACATCTATGCTAGTAGTGTCAGAATATAACCACATATAAGTATGTTTGATAGTAAACTACATATCAATGTGCAATGCCAGTGCACTATCTCTAACATGGCATAATTATAGTTTTATTCCCCTGTATTCGTGTGACTGGGAATGCATGAAAGATTGTGAAACCCAATCAAAACAGGCCCCACAGGCAGAAACGTGTGCTTGGGAAGATTTTGTGCCAGAATAGAGTTCAAACAAAGTACAATAAAGATGGTTCCAAAAATATCATATACTTTCCATGTGAACTGGATGAGGTAATGACCCTCTGGTGGAAAAAGTACCAGGAGGTCTGAGAAAAGTACCAAGGTGGGAACTGGCCAAGTTTTGCTGGACAGGCCAAGACTAGTCAGAAGATATAAAATAAATTGGGCACTGAAGTCCTTGGAAATCATCAGGAATCTTGGCATCCTGTATGAATTGTTCTGGAACTCAGAGCAAGCCTGGATAGGTGGACTTTGAGTTGAGGAGATACACATGGGTCTTTGAATGTGAATGAGTAAACAGTAAAAGTTGCTAACATAAATTTGCTTTGATGTGCCTGAGTCCCTGGAAGCACTGCAGATACTTTCCAGCCTTTGATCTGACAGTAGCAGAAGCATCTGCAGTGGGGAGGGGGGTAAATAATTCAAAATGGCCCTTGCAACCATGTGATTGATGCCTCACCCCTTTTTATGTGTGTTACACACATGACACATGTAAAAAGAGGCAGGGCTTCAATCACACAGGGGCAGTTGCCATCTTGAATTTTACCCTATGCCCCCAAGACACCTCTGTATGCAACATTCATAGCTATCACTGAATGAACAAGGCAAAGATAAAAAAGATCTTTGTCAAGTAGTAGTTTATCTATTGTTTGTCCTTCAGCAACAGTGCAGTCAGGATACTAGATCTATGACATTTATGGTTTTTAAAGAGGGATGAAATATTTTTACTCTATTCCATTTCCGCCACCCAAAAAGAGAAAAAAACACACACAATAGACCCATGTCATAGGTCCAAAAGTTTACTCACTCTCAAAAATGTGAGCTTCCTGACCAAAGGCAAAGTGAAATCAGTATTTTTAAAACCCATTTGCATACAGTGCTCATTTTGCATTCAGTAACCAACTCTCTGCAATTTGGTGTAGGCTGGCTTCAAATCGTTTACTTGGGGTCAGCCCTGAATACTTCTTTCAGTCTTATCTGTAACTCTACGCTGCACCAGCAGATCTACAAACATAGATTACATAGAGTAGTCCTGATGTCATGGGTGCCAAAACAATAATATAAATGTATTTAAATATTCTTGAAATGATAAAATGGCTAGGATCTCATGCAAGAACCAAGCTTTGTGAGATCTGACTCTCTGGAAATATTGGGGCCTATTTACTTAATGACTTCCAATACTTGTACATTGTCCCAATTGTGAGACTCTGAGGAAGTATGCAACAAGGTAGGGAAAAAAAAAATGGCAAATTAAAATGTGAGAATTTTGAATGTAAGAGAAGAGAGAGGGGTCATGGGGTGCCATCTAGTGGTGCTATAAGCATTATGGCACAGAATGAACCCCAACAGTAGAGTCAGCCTTATAGCTGCAACAAAGGTATGCTTAATGAGACTCCAATGAGGACCCACATTGACAGATTCAATGCCATAGAACAAAGAGAATATCCATGACCTCACCCCATTCAAATATTACACACGTAGCAAGAGATGAGACAGCTGCTGCTATTCCTCCTTGTTTTCTTCCTGACCCATTGTCCTGCCTTCGCCATTCTCCAACCAGCCAAAGGTCACCAGGGCTCCCAATACTTTGCAAAGCAGTGATCACAGGGTTAGAGTAGCAGGATTCTACCATCTCTTGAGATGGATAGACTATCACAGAAAGACAGAAGGCGCTCTTGTAGATATCATTTCATGTTTTTCCATTTTGCAGAGCTCTCTAGTTTTGCAAAGTAACCTCACCCATGTTTTTAAAAATTCCTTTTTCTCCTTGCTAGTCCATTCATTTGTTAATAAAGCCATTTAATCCATGATTAGTGCTCCCAAAGTGAAGAACCAAAATGCTAACTTCTTTTTTCAATAAATGTGCAGTACAACCTTCCCCATCCATATTCAGCAGAAAGCTAGTGTATATTGAGCTCAGCAGAACTCATCTTCTGATATACAGGCTTGCAGTTGGAATTATTAATATTTTAGAGTAGGCAGAGAAGAACTATAAAGGAGAGGTCATATAAGAAAAGGAAATGAAGACAAACTTCTCCAACAAGTCTGTTTCACAGTAAAATCAAATGTTGTTGTTTATTCGTTTAGTTGCTTCTGACTCTTTGTAACTTCATGGACCAGCCCACACCAGAGCTTCCTGTCGGTTGTCAACACCCCCAGCAACCCCAGGAACGAGTCCGTCACCTCTAGAATATCATCCATCCACCTTGCCCTTGGTCGGCCCCTCTTCCTTTTGCCCTCCACTCTGCCTAGCATCAGCATCTTCTCCAGGCTGTCCTGTCTTCTCATTATGTGGCCAAAGTACTTCAGTTTTGCCTTTAATATCATTCCTTCCAGTGAGCAGTCTGGCTTTATTTCCTGGAGGATGGACTGGTTTGATCTTCCTGCAGTCCAAGGCACTCTCAGAATTTTCCTCCAACACCACAGTTCAAAAGCATCAATCTTCCTTCTCTCAGCCTTCCTTATGGTCCAGCTCTCACAGCCATATGTTACTACGGGGAACACCATTGCTTTAACTATGCGGACCTTTGTTGTCAGTGTGATGTCTCTGCTCTTAACTATTTTATTGAGATTGGCCATTGCTCTTCTCCCAAGGATTAAGCGTCTTCTGATTTCCTGACTGCAGTCAGCATCTGCAGAAATCTTCGCACCTAGAAATACAAAGTCTTTCACTGCTTCTACATTTTCTCCCTCTATTTGCCAGTTATCAATCAAGCTGGTTGCCATAATCTTGGTTTTTTTGAGGTTTAGCTGCAAGCCAGCTTTTGCACTTTCTTCTTTCACCTTCATCATAAGGCTCCTCAGTTCCTGTTTGCTTTCAGCCATCAAAGTGGTATCATCTGCATATCTGAGACTGTTAATATTTCCTCCAGCGACTTTAACTCCAGCCTTGGATTCCTCAAGCCCAGCATGTCGCATGATGTGTTCTGCATACAACTTGAATAGGTAGGGTGAGAGTATACAGCCCTGCCGTACTCCTTTCCCAATCTTAAACCAGTCCATTGTTCCGTGGTCTGTTCTTACTGTTGCTACTTGGTCGTTATACAGATTCTTCAGGAGGCAGACAAGGTGACTTGGTATCCCCATACCGCTAAGAACTTGCCACAATTTGTTATGGTCCACACAGTCAAAGGCTTTAGAATAGTTGATAAAACAGAAATAGATGTTTTTCTGAAACTCCCTGGCTTTTTCCATTATCCAGCGGATATTGGCAATTTGGTCCCTAGTTCCTCTGCCTTTTCTAAACCCAGCTTGTGCATCTGGCAATTCTCGCTCCATGAAGTGCTGAAGTCTACCTTGAAAGGATCTTGAGCATTACCTTACTGGCATGTGAAATGAGTGCCACTGTTCGAATACTGCCCATTTATTTTATATGTTGGGGGAAAAAATCTTTGAACTTTTCTAGCAGCAGGTATCCCTAGAAACGAATAGAAATAGGAATCCACATTTGCTTCCAAGACTGACACAAAGTTGTCTCTTAGATCTCTGCTTCAGAAAGCCAAGAATTATTGTAAAACGTTGACTTCCTTGGAGCAATACATTTACTTTTAGGGTGGTTGGGTGCCATTAGAATATCAATATGATGCAAATGAGGGAGTAATATATAATGATTGGCATTTCTCAGACTGTTGCCAACCTATTGGAGGGTAACTACATAGAGAATGCTTCTGATTTGTATGCACTGTTAAGACGTATTATCGGTGATCTAACAAAGCACCAGATGCATTTGACCAGAGGGTCTGACTGCATTCAGTAAGTAAATTTTATCTTGGGCAGTTTACTCAAATGTTTGACTCTGACTCTGTTTGCTGAGAAGATACAGTGAAACGAAGTCTCCAAGCTGCTATAGACTTTTCTTTTCCAGCTTCAATCTTCTTCCCTCCAGCCAGCACAGTAGGCCAATAAAGCCAAAAAGAGAATGTGTTGCTTTTCCAAAGGGGCACATTGGATTAATGTACAATTTCATTACTTCAACTGCACACAGTCAAACAAAAATAGATTCCACTGTGCTCTTTCCAACTGTATTGCCATGTGAGCCAACAACAGATTGAAGTCTTGTGAAAGAATAGCGGAGAAGTAAAAAATAATGGATATGATATGGGCATCCCTGTTCTAATTGTTGTGTGCAGGAGATTTAGCCCGCATCAAGGAGAAAATTAGTGGGAAGGGGAAGATAAATGAAAACGGAAATTGTACAGCGGATGGGAAGAGCAGATGCTCAAATAGTGTGGTACCTACCCTTTCTCACAAGGACACATTTGAAGAAAAAAGAATAAGTAGTAGGAAATTTAGACATCTGTGATTATCACTCACTCTTGGAGGCTCGCTCTCTCTCTCTTTTTTCTTCTAAACCTACCATTTTCACAGACAAATACGCATAGGTACAGCCCAAAGCAAGGATAGGAATGAGACCAGAGTGGGTAAATGAACAAGGTGCAATCACAAAAAAGGTTTTTACACTTTCTACCCTTTATGGCTGTGTGTCATGTTCTAAATCAGAAACAGGACCCAGAGAGACAAGATTGTTATTAAGGCTATGCAATGCTATAGATCTGATTTGGCAAAGGCATTTCAGCAGACACGCAGGTACAAACAGAGGACCTGTATTCAACTAATTGAAGTAGCCACATCAGTTTTCAGATCACACAGATGCAATGGAAATGTCCCTGCAATAGCCACGTGACCCTGGGAAAAGACATGGTTGCTTTAATGAGTTGCAGTCTGGTGCTATATGCTTGCTCCTGTGTGTTCTGAAGCACCTTTTCCAAATCAAATCAAATCCAAAGCATTTCATAGACACAATTGTTATACAGTCTGAGGTCTAATTCCAAAAATATGTGCTTAAAGCCAAAGCACAAGGAAAACTAATCAGTAAATCAGGCTAACAAACAAAGCCAAACTAGCATGAGTTGTAGTTTATGCCCCGAAGTACAAAGATAGGGAAACAAAATTTAAGATCCACAAGCAGCAAAAGACTGATATACCAGGAGGTCTCTGAAACAGTTCAAGGAAGGAGGTTGGCTGGCTACATAGGCTGACAAATGATAAATGCAGTTTCCAGCAATGAAATCCTTTCAAGGAGAAAGTTTTCTAGTGGAGACTGGCGCTATCCATGTCCTTAGCTAATGTTCATCAAGCCTGAACCAGCTGCAAGTCATCCAGGTGTATTGAGACACATTTAAGTAGACCTTTAGTACCAAGGCACTCTCTTGTAGCCCAGTGTTTTACTATCATTCCATATTCCAATATTCAGCATCATCATTCATAATGGATAAATGGCTGCCCTAGTGAATCCCTCTAGGACTGATTGATATGGATAATCAGAACCAGTCACAGCATTCTTATTTTCAGTAAGTTTCTAGCCCTCTTGGTGGCATAATTATACTGCTTGATGGAAAGCAAGTTTCTGCCATATAATTAATTAGATTAATACTGTATATGAATACTGTATTAGCAACTAAAAGAAACTGGGGTAAAAATTATGGTTCATTTTTAATTTAAGATGTATTTAATTATCTAGCCATGTCTACTCTGGTGTTCATACAGTTGATGATTAGGTATTAATGAAAGTTGAAGTGAAAAACTGAAGAAGAAAAGAATAATATCAATAACCTTATGCTGAATAATTTTATTCCTTCTCCATAGGTGCCTTGGCTCAGAGCCTGAGGGAGCTTTAGTATTCATTTTGTAACAGAGCATCAACTATGAGGCTTAGTTTGAGAAGTTTTCCCAAAGAGCACCATGTCATAATTACCTTGCTCATTAGGTCAAAGAAGAATCAATATATATCCTATGTCCCTCTTGAATGGATGACGGTTTGGTTTCAGGACAATCATGAAAGTTCCCATAGATAAATGGATCCAAATCTGAAATCAGACAGACAATGTTCTGAGCCTCGCATCTGAAATTCCAACTGACAAGTCAACTTGTTTACAAGCTGATTCAGTGAAGAGAATGGGGGAAAAAAGCTGGTTCTAAAATTGCTTTTTTAGATTCTGAGAGTCTAAGTTCATCATTCTAAGAGTTCAGTCTTATGCATGGTTACTCACACATATATCCCATTAAGCTTAGTGGATCTTACCTCCAGGGAAATATGCAGAGGATTTTAGCCTTACACAACCACAACATATACCCTATTATGTTTTATTAGCACCATTGGAATACAAGGCAAAATGCAGTAGGGATACTAACAGCTAGGGTTGAGCATGCTTTGAAAATGATGTTAATTTTTTTTTTTTTTTAAATGCATGTCTCATGTTGGAGCAGCACATCACTGCCAGTCTTCAAAGCAGGCATACATTTTTTTCCAGACTTTTCTGCAAGCTTGAATGAAAAGATACTGTTGTTTTAAGGAATCCATTCCTGAATGTTAATGGAGCTCTTAAAGTATCAGCAGCAGCTTTTTATTCAAACTCATGTAAAAATCTGAAAAAAAGGTCAGGCAGTTTTAATGAACAGCAGAGACAAGCTGTGTTCATGTGAACTCCAAAGTACTTCTTCCAAATCATTTTTCATCCATCAATTGCCTTTGTAAAGTAGAGTTGGACTAACTCAAGAACATATGAGCTTCACAAAAACATTCCTGCAGGGAGTGCACACCCAGTATGAATCTGGAAATGAATACTGTTTATATTTACATCAACACTATGTTTTATCACATTTGATCATCTAGGGAGGGATGTGTGTTGGAATATGCCTTCAACTATGGATTCCCAACAAAATGTCAACACACATTCCACCATGATTGACTCAAGGCTTCAAAGTATGAGTAACTTTGACCTCATTCACATGCCAAAGTTGTGCTCATCCAACATGCTGTGAGGCTGGCATAGAAACTGAGCTAATCTACTATTGGCTCAGCTTCTGCATCAGGGAAAACTCCAAAGGCGTTTTTGTAGCATTCCCTACAAGATGGCAATGGGATTTCAATTGGAGGGAACTCCTGTCTCTTCCCACCCCCTGGAATTCCCTCCCACCTCCTTCCAATAAGCAGCTTCCATAGCTTCTCTGAAAGGCATTTTGCTGCTACTTCCACAGTGAGAGGGAGAGGGGTGTCCTTCCTTTCTCTTTACTCTAATTTCCATGAAATCACCAGGTCTTAGGACTGACTTAAAGGAGATAGTAGTTTATAATCTAATTGCTTTTTCCACTTTGTGAATTCAAGAGATTTATCTGAATTTTAATCTGGATTTTGGAATTCTAAATGGTTTCTCATCTGGCTGAGTTTTCTTCTTCCTTAACCAAACATGCTGTCTAAAATCTCCTAAGTAGCCATAGAGGAAACTTCAGCAGATCAAAGTAAATATTCCCTGTATTTTAGCTATGGTCATCCCATATTTAATTATCCAGTTCTATGATTAACCCTTCTCCAACATAATGTTCTGGTCATAGCAGTGGCACAAATATGAGCATATATGCTATTAATTAGATGTTCAAGTTCTTTTGTAAGCCCCTGAAATTGCTCATAGCTTGATAGTTTTGTGTAATGGAACTTCATCTCAGCTTTGAACTTATAAGATGTGATGCTGCAAGGGGGATAAATCTACTTTATTTTTGACATTAAGAGTCCTTTAGGAATATGCTTTTGCAAAACTAAAAAGGGTATAAAGCCATATTTAGACCTATTTATGAAGATTTGCAGAACTAGAAGAATAAGTCTTTCTATGGTTTCAGATTAGAATTTCAGATATTTAGGGGATATTAAAGGACTTGGCTAAGTAATACAAAAATATTGTTGCAATATTGAGGGATAATGGAAAACTGGAGACTGCAAGGCAGCAAGAAAGAGATACAGATAACTCTAGCTCCTTGCTCCCATCTGGTGGCCACCAGAATTTTGTATCCCAGATAAGGGAGCCTTGCAATATCATCAAAATGTACTTAAATTGACTTTGTGTAGAACAGAATGGTTGTTGATTTTTTTTTTTACCCCAAAGCTTCTGCACAGATTATGTTGGAAATGTTTATCAAGTCATATTCAGTTTGGGTCAATTGTTTTAAAAATTTGTGAAATGAACTTTATATACTTGTTGCACAAATGCCCACAGAAATAGAGGTCATCTTTTATGTCATGAAAATGATCTTTCTATCAACAGTTACAACATTATTTAGCTTAGACATCTGGACACTGTAATTAATTACAGTTATATGGTACTATTAATTTACCAAATAGGGTTTGAATTCCCAATCTGGAAAAGAAGATAATTGGTTATCCACATAAGAAGAAATCACTGACTCTACCTATACTTGAACTGCAGTTATTTTAAACCATCCAATAATGTAAAATACTAACAATTGGTTAGTTATATGTTAGCAATATGCTATACAATTAAAACAAATGTTATGTCATCACTGCAATTGCCTCTATAAAAGGAGATATAAGTTGTGCCTGATAGAAAATAGGGATACAAACATTGCAAAAATGATAGGATTTAGTTCTATGTTTTAGTTTAAATGAAGCAAGGCCCAAGAATGAAAAAAGGAGTGTAAATATATTAACAAGCCCTACCTCTATTATCAGGTTTATCCATATGTGTTCTTAGAATTAAGTATCTGATTTATTTTATATACTGTACAGTAGACATATTTATTCCTAATAGCCTTTTTTTTCCTCTGAAAAAACAATATGGAAAAGGAGCTGGAGGAAAGGCAGAGGGTGAATATTGTAAAGCAGCCTGATAACATCAGTATACGAAGAAGTACAAGAACTGTGGGTTGTTGAAACTGCTCTCCTTGGGCAGTGATTGGCCAGTAATTCCAATGGCTGGGTTTTTGTCAAGTGCTGCCTGCATGCTCCCAAACCTTTCACTAGCCTCCTTCAATTAGACTTCAAGTCCTAACTTCGTTATTATATCCCTGGGATTTCTTGAAGTATTTCTTCACAAGTTCTAAACAGGTCTGAACCTGCTTAGCTTTTTCAAGATCAGCCAAGTTTAGCTAGATGCTACTACATCTTTGGCCTTCACTTTCACTACTAGCTATAATGTTTTTATTCTCATGTAAGGATGGTCAACACGGCATCTTCTGTACCCAGATGTTCCAAAATGCCTCAGAGTGTTCTGTTTTTTTCCATATAATGGGTCGATCAGAACGTGCCAGGGACGGGTCATCCAGTTCTAGAAGTGCATCTTCTAGGAAAGGAAGTGGCTTCTGATGTTCTGGATGAAATCTGACCCAGAAATAAGATTAATCAGATTTTTCCTGCGATGGACAATAGTGTTTTGTACACAACTAAACTAAGTATTCTTCTTTCTTCTTTGATTAAACAAGTAATTCAGTTAAGGTCATGCAATGAATCGAATGATATCATAATGGAGACAGTCTGATGATATGATTCCTGTAAGGGCAGATGAGGATTCCTAAATAAATATGCACACATTGTTGAAAAGTGAATAAATTTTTAATGTCATTTAAAACATCTCTGAAAGTCATTTGGGTCAGCTTTAGCTCCTGATGTCTCCATATAGTTATAAATGGCTATTGAAAGTATCTGGAAAAGTAATCTATCTACATTAGCTCTTCATTAATATATTATATTTATAATAATAAAGAAAATATGGGACTTAAGCAGTAGTTTAAGTTTAATAGAATACATAATTTAACACCTGGAAAATAGTGATCAAGAAAGATAGTTTTCCGTATAATATTTTGTTGTTATATTTGACAGACAATCAATGAGGGTACTATCATCTAGTCATGCTCTACATTAGAGGAGGTCTCTATTGAATCCACAAATTAACCTTTGAAGTGGTATTTCAAAAACCAAATAATTTCTTATTTGTATGTTTTAGATCAAAACCTGAATATTTGTGCTTATCAGCAGAATGTATTTTTCAGGTAGCTAACAGTATGCATTTGAAAAATGGATATGCCTTGAGGAATATATCCAGAAGTGAATCACATGGGAAATCAAGAGGTGTGTAAGATTTGTAAACTGTCATTGAGAGGTCATTGAGGCAAGTAAAGCCATAAATGAATGCTGGCACCTTGAAATATTTTAGATGAGAAAAGAAAATTATTTGTATTAGAGAAGTGGGAGATTGGAAATAATCTGAGCAAGAAAGAAATATCACAACTAGTTATTGTAAGGTTTATGGAACTGGGTAATGTATGAGTATTTTGAACATTCTGAATGCTCTTGTTTGGAGCATGGCATCAAAGAGGCTTTTTAGACTTACGAATTAGAGGGCTGAATAGGGGTGGCAAATACAAAAGCCCAATGCACACATTTCATTTTCTCTATAAATACTAATCTTCAAACATGCACTACTGGAAACTGGAATATCCAAGTGACCGCATGCATATTTTGTTCAGTGTCCTAAAATGAACATAACTTTTCAAAATATAACATTTGACAAATTCCTTGGTTTATTTTATGGAAGTGGTAGGCCTCCAGGTTGTTTAGGAATTCATAGATGCAACTGGGAAATATGAAATGCAAGTTACATTCTGGAATTGCCAGGTCTGCTTTGCATTAGGATAAATTCAAATGTTTGTATTATAGTCCCTTTATGGTACAATTACAGCATGAAAGCTCACTGCTATGTCTGCATCATGAATCTCAATTGCTTTTTAAATGATTTGGGTGGGGTGGGGTGGAATGAGCATTTGCTCTTAACAAATACTACAAGCATCTTACAGGGAAAAAAAACTTTGTTTCAAAAGTTTAGCACACTGATTTATAAGAAAACTTCAGAACAATGAAATCAGTGTGGAGATTTCCTTGAGGATATTAGTAGCAAAAGCACGGTACAGGCATTATCAAAGATCAGGCCTGTGTGAGCTGGCTTTGATTTGCCTCACACTGTGGAGATGACATAATTTTATTTTTTGAGGCAAAGGGGCAACCCAGTCTGCCCCAGCAAAACATTTCTTATCACCTTGAAGTTTCTCCATTGTCTTGTTTGTTTGTTTGTTTGTTTTCCTCTTACTTAATTCCATTCCTTGCAAAGGCAGAAGGAACTGAATCCACCCATCCAGAAGCCACTCATGTTGGAGAAAGATGTTCTAAGGCAGATACTGGGGGAGAGGGAGGAGATGAAAACTGTCACACAAAATGGCCACAGTGAAGAAGCGGTTTCCCTGCACGAAACCCCAGAACAGTTCTATAGTGAAGCATTTGAGTTGGGGGTGGGGGAGAGAGAGAGAGCAAGAAAGCTCTCTTTAAAAATGATTTCTTCCCTCACTAGCACTGATCTTAAACCTTGCCAACATCCAAAGAAACATTGCTACCTTCCCTGCCCAGTTCCACTCTTGTTAAAGCCTCTAAACATTTCTGAGAAGAGTAGAGGAGAAACAATTTTTCACCTAACCTTAAAAATCCCCTGAAAAACCTATTTCCCTTTATACTTCCTGTTGTTGATTCAAATGAGGCAAATGATTCTCTTGAACCACAAAGCCTGCGCTTTCACTGTATTTGTTGAACATTTCTTGACACTACATCCACAACTGCAAAACATGCACATGTTCTGTGGAAATGTGAATATGTACAAATCTCATGTATTATGGGAAATGTCACAATATATCACACTGATTTGAAATATTCACCAGAAATCTTCCTTACAGAAAGCAGCTTTGAAGTGAGATGCTTCAGCCATTTTCTTTAGGCCACATTACACCAGGCTGGGATGTCTCATTACCATGTCTTATGACTTCATGGTCCTGTAGTTTATATTGTAGCTGCAAGGCTATAATCTAATCTGATATACTGTAGCGTGAAATGTTATTAAACTAGGATACTCTGGAGAATCAGTGAAATTCACTGCTTTACCGACCACTGTTTCAGAAGCTTTTGGGAAGAATGCTGTTTCTTTAGCAGTTTTATTGAGACCTGCATAAATCTTGTTACTTCAAGAATTGCCACTGAATTTCCACAGAGTTCACTTATTAGATTTAGGCCTGTCTTTGTGGGGGAGCTGTTAAATTCAAGCAAGAAGCAGCTTTCAAAGAAAGCCAGCTGTTTGAATGTTTGTCGGGCTTCTCTTAGCCATTCACATCTGCTAAACTTACTCACATGGATGGGCAGCAACATGCAGCATTTGTAGTGATTTGCACCATCTGAATAAGAAGGCTTTGAACAAGTGGAATCCAACATTATCAAACTGTTCTTTTTATCAGTCTCTTTGGATCTTAGGCATGGAACACTAATAATCTGAACACAAATATGTCCAGGAGACGTATGAAGCAAACAGAGGGCTCCCTTTATTCTTCTCCATTCTTTCCTCTGCTGCCTGAGGACAGCAACGAAGAGGAGAAAGTCAAAAAGAAATTAATGGGGCCACATTGTTAATCTAGCACAGAGTGGTAGGAAATGCTTCCTAACAAATTCCCAAATTTGAAATAGAAAATTTCTTTGGGCTTGGTAGACTTTCTTTTATATAATTGTGGCAACATCCACGATTTGGCCCAAATTAGAATCTTTGGCACAAGCAGTTCCTTCTGGATATGTGGGATCAAGACCCATAAGTTAGGATGGCCAAAGGGAATCAAAGGCAAATATATTTAGAGGGCAACAGCTTGAAGAAAGCTGATGTTTGTAGAACATCTAAACTTGGCCCAGTTCTTCAACTTAATGAGATTTTACATGCTTTTTTGCAGTGTTTACAGTAAGCAGTGCAATAAAAACACAAGTTTCTCTCTCTATATTATCCAGCTATTTTGATAACTCAAATTATTGTGAAAGTTCATATTGCTATATATTTATTTAACATTATTTAAGTACTCAAATCTACAGAAATAAGTAAACAGCTGTCATATTATGACCACCACAAATAATGATATCCCTTTGGTGAATTTCCTTGAGCCAAAATTCATACAAGGATCTTGCCAGGAATAGAAAGTCATTATTATTTGAATAATGGCTTTCTAACAACAATATATTTATGTGAATATACACACAATCAACAATATATTTACATGAATATACACACATACACACATCAGTGGCCCAAGACAAAGTAACAAAGTATGTATGTATGTATGTATGTATGTACTGTGTGTGTGTGTGTATATATCTTTGTCTTAGGCCACTAGTAGATAGAGGCTTAGACAAATGGTAGATAGAGCTTAGACAAATTCCAGCTAGATCTTTCTGAATACATAATGGAAAAAAAAAACCACTATCTGATTTTTTTTAAACAGCATGAGGAACTGAAGATTACAGGCATAATAGATTTACATGTACAGTAGCAATTTTACTTACAGTAGGGAATGGTAATCTGCAGCCACAAAGCTGCCTGTGGCCCATGAAATATTTTTTCACAGTCTCAGATGGCCAGTCCAACTGGCTGCCAAAGCACATGCACAAGCAGAACACCCTCACAGCATTGCCTTCCCACATTTCCCTCCCCCTTCCCCCCTCCCATTATCATGGCATCAAAATTTGCCTACTTCTTATACCAAGAGGGATTAAGTAAATCTGCCCTAAACTTATGAAATCTAATATACTATGGATAGTAAGGCATTACAGAATGGGATTCAAATCCTGTTTCAGCCCTGATTTGCAGTTAGTGACTAAATTTATGCAACAAACAAGTTTGTACTAGCAAAAGCAGTGGCTGTGTTCATACCACACACTTAGCTACATTCATCATGATTTATTCCATTACCATTTTTATGACTTTGCAGAACACTCAGAACTACAAACTAACCACAGAGATTGTGACTCACAATACACTAAGCTAAAATAAATCGGCAAATTTGCAGCAGCTTTAACTGAACAGGAAAGCTTATAGAACCCACTGTCTGAAGGTGCCATTTTCCCATCAGTGGTATCAAGATAATACTGGTTTCTCTTATAAGATTGTTCTAATGATGCACTCCAGATAAAGTGCAGGGTTAAGTATTAGTTGCAGACAGTGAAACCAAGCTCTAATGTGTTGTTGGATTCTCCTTTGTCCTTTGTTATGCTTCGGCATTGAATCTGCCCCCTTGTCCTGTTCAGACCATGAGGCAGTCAGACAGCAGTATCATCAAACTCTTTATTGAAAACTATTTACAACAATAAAGTCTGTGAATGATTGAGCAAACAATTTCAATCAAGACCACCCAGGCAATGGCGGATGAACAGGCAATGCTGTAGTGTCAGACTGAGGCAGAATCGCAAGGCAGAATTCAGCTAACTCTCTGATTGAAGCTGTCAGACTTGGTGATGCTAGACTGCGAGGCAAGGAGGAAATGGAAGGCAAGGTTCCATGGACTGGCACACAGGAAGGATCAGGCTGGTATGTGGAGGCTAGGCAAGACTGGGCTGGAACCTTTAGACAAGGCTTGGCTCTGGAGACTAGGCTGGACTGGGCTGGAGAGTCAAGGCAACACTGATCTCTAGAAGCAAGGCTGGGCTGGACTGGAGAGTCTGGGCAAGGCTGAGAGCTAGAAGCAAGGCTGGACTGGACTGGAGATTCTATGCAAGGCTGGGAGCTGGAATCAAGGCTGGACTGGGCTGGAGATCTTAGGCAAGGCTGAGAGCTTGAAGCAAGACTGGACTGGACTGGACTGGAGATTCTAGGCAAGGCTGGAAGCTGGAATCAAGGCTGGACTGGGCTGGAGATCCTAGGCAAGGCTGAAAGCTAAAGGCAAGGTTGGATGCATACCTGGAATGCCTTCGAACGTGGCAACAAGGTCCAGAGCTAGACACGAGGCTGTGCTTGGCAGGGATGACAAGGAGAGGCTTGACTGGAGCAGCTTATACAGAAGGCAAATCCACGGAGGTAGAAGACACTGGTGCTGATTCCACTCTGGCTACAGGCAAGGCTTCTGACACAGGTAAGGACTCTTCCATGATGTCTGTGAGCTCAAAGGATTGGTTGTCTCCAGCAGGTTGCTCTTTGCACACCTGCCTTTTAAGCCAATCCCTTCTGCACCTTTTCTCTCCAGCAGCCAATTGAGCAGCTTTCTGATTCGCGCGCTTCTCAGCTCTCCTGTCTCAAGTGCTGGTTGGAGAGTTCAAATCCCCCTCTGGAGTTAGTCTAATCCATGTTTGCAAATTCTCCCACTCTGCTGAGTCACTTCCTGGTTCAGCTTCTTCAACTTTCTCCTGATGAGTTTCGTTTTCCCCTTCTGGTTCTGGATAAGTTTCGTTTTTGGAGTCAGAAGCAGGCTGAAACCTCACACCCCTCTGTATCCATAGTCTCATGGGTATCTCCCACAAAGAAGATCAAATAATAAAGATGGTGGCTGCAACCATGTGATCGAAGCCCCACTCCTGCAAAGTCCTGCTGGATATGTGCTCTGAAGTAATGGAAAGGATGCATTTTCATATTTATTTTCCTCTTGTAATTTTTTTTTTAAAAAACTTCTGATTACATTGAGAGGAAAATAATTTGATGTGCACAACTTCCAGATCTGGCATCCATTTTCTCCTCTAGTTCTGGCCATTGTTTAGGCTCAACCAACACAAAACACCAATGCCAGTGAAGCAAGAGCTGAGGACGTTTCCCTAGAGGTTGGGTGGCTTTGCCACTTTGGCTCTCTCCCTTTCAAGAGCAGATTTCCTTCCCATTCTCAGAACCACCCACTGGAGTCTAGAGCATTCCCCCAGAGATCCACATGACCGCAGCCTCACAGACCCTTTGTTACATGCATTAAGTAGTCACCTTAATTTCCCATCCTGCTGCAGTCCCTTTTTAGTTATGGGCTATCAGTGTGGGAGGAGGGAGGAGGGGATCAAAAGAGTCAAGATAGTGGCCACAGCAGTGCAAATGAAGTCCCACCCTTTTCTACAAGTGTGGCATGCATGATGTATGTAAAAAGGAGCAGGGTTTCAATTGCATAGTCACAACTTTTGACCCCTTCCCTCCTTGAATATGCCCCTGCAAGACTCCTTGAAATTAAAGGAAAACAAGGTTTCATTTAGGAAATTCCTTTCAGAAGTCATCAGGCAATGTGGCAAGATCGAAAACTGAAAGGGCTGAAAGGGATGAAGCCCATAGTCCTATAGCCTTATCCACTGAAGAGAATTTACTCCTTCAGGAAATATAATAGGCAATGTGCCAAAGTAAACATGCATCAGTTTGAGCTGCCAGGTACTCACAGATAAATTTTAGCAGCCTTCAAATCTTACATTTGATGCAGACCCAAAGCTACCATACTAACAAGTCTATTCTTTCTTCACTCTGTGTTCCTTCATGTGTGGCTCCTGACCACCTGTTTAAAAGAAGCCTGGATCTAAATAAATAGTTGGCTGCCTCAATAAATAGTAGAAAATCTATCCACCATCTAGTCAATGGCTGGTCCCTTCTCATACCAGCAAATATCATATATTCCTGGGACCTGTTTTCCATACTGTCTTGAGAGACTAGGATATTTGTGGAAGCCTGCAGATAAAGACTAAATTTTTACTGTATATCTTTGCTCTCCTACACTACTAGCTGCTGTTTTGGTAGTGTGTGCTTTTATATCTGCTATATGGACAATTGATCAAAGCAATTTTCTTCCTCTAAACCATCTCCCTCTCCAAAGTTTACCTGGATCTCTGCAGGTCAAAGGTCTCCATAGTCTTTGACTACTTGTTACGTACAGGTGTATTCACTTTTCATGGTGTGTCACATCAAAATTGGTGTCTGCATCTCCAAGGAAGGTTTAGAATATAATGGTAGTAAAAGCAGAGCTGAAAGCAAGACATTTCATGTCAGGCCTGCTTTATTTACTCCTGCCATTCCAACACAGTCTTGTAGAAAGCAGATCAAAGTTTCTAATTTTTTAAATCTTTCCAAACTATTATACTTATGATCAACATCATAATAGGACAGCGGGACACAAATTAAATGATATAAAAGATTTATTTATTTATTTATTAAATTTAGATCACCACCCATCTCCCCCAATATCATCTTAAAACTTATACTGACTTTATGTGAGACAAATGTCAGCTTTCTTTTGCCTTCTGGCTTTGGATATGAGTCACCTACTTGCCAAGGAGAATTAGGAGTACTTTCAAAATGTAAATGTATTATATAGTATTCCCCCCCCCCATCCCAGACTTCAATCAAACCAAGGCAATATAAATTTACTTCTACCTCACTCTTCTTCTAAATAATTTAGAATATTGCTCCTATGGTTAAGAACATAACAGGCTGCCCTATATAGTCTCAGAGCATTTATCTATCAAGCTGAATATTGTCAACAGATACAGAAAACAGTTTGCTCACTTGGGGAAGGACACATAGACATCTGTGGGTGTGCAAGGGGATGAGTGATGTCATCTGTATTCAGATACCATGATATTCATGACATCATCATGGATTCTACTGAATCCCTGTAGAGGAACACATTTTTTCTCTCTCTTAATATCCTGCAAGTAAACAGATTTCTTTCAGGGGTGGGAGGTAGAGTCTCGTTTTCATATGTTTGTTTGCTTGCCATTTTTAGCTGAGCAAAGATTATTTGAAAGCTTTACATGCTTATTTCTTTTGCTTTCCATGGGAAATTGATGGGATAGTATGCTCCAAATTTCTGTGTATTTGCTGAGACACTTCTGAAGGATCTCAAAAAAGGAGTTAGGACACATTTGGCCTGCTGGCCATTGGTTGTCCACAGCTCTTATTAGCAAAGCAAAGAAGAGCCTCTCCATATCTTACGACAAATCTTTTATAACTGAGCTACACCCTTCTGCTATAAGTAGTTCCAGTTTATGTAACCCTTTGGTTCATTCTCTGAATATTTGAGAGGGGAGTACAAAGATGTGAAAATATGCATGCATACTTTCACTATTAATTATTTGACTGTTCGTTTGTTTTGAGATTTGTACTTATACTACAGCTACCAGATCAGAGCTTCCAAAAGCCAGGCAGACACTAAACAGACCCAGAAAACTCTAATCAGGATTTATGTAGCCCATAACTGGCAGACCTAAGCTAAACACAAAACCTATGATATAGTGATTAATATTCCTCAGTGGAAGGAACACTTGTTACTTCAGTGGTTTAGGAGTAATTAAAAATATGAACACCTGGGAGATGTTTCCATTCCAATAACTAGAAATAATCCTCACATATGGCAGAGGTAGGAAGGTAATTTAATTAAGGTCAAGTAGTATATGGAGGATTCAGCTTACAACTAGAACTTAGTTCATTTAGAACACAAGTGAATGCAATAGATGCAAACTGACAAAACTGATGCAATTTAATTGATGTAATTTAATTTAATCAAAAGTAACTTTTGTCTTGGCCTTACCCATTGGAATATGGCTCCATATTCACCATATGCATATCTACAGTATGTCGTCAGACTTGCCAAAATCCAGCAAGTCTGCTAAACAAATTGGGACACCCTTAATTAGGAGCAAATTCCAGAAAAAGAAATGGGCCTTCAGGAACCTCCTAGATAAAATAATCAAAGTCCACCAAACCTTGTGGAGAGTGCTGCCTAACAGTGGGAGTATATGTTATTTCCTGTCAAACAATACTCTCAGCAAATTGCTGCAAATACTTTTAAAGGCTTTAGCATTTGATATAGTTATAATTAAGATTTTTCAGTTTTTAAAACAAGCTGGTTCTCTTGACATAATAGACATAAATACTTGGCTGCAGTCTAGAGTACACTATATGTCCAGAGGAAAATTAAAATCTCAAGAAAGGTAATTGCTTTTTTTTATGTGAATGCTAGTGACAGACACCCAGCCATGTAACTGCACATTCTTTAAGCAGATTTTTGATAGTAAACTTTAATATCAAAACATTAAATGACCAACCATCAAAACTGGTATGACATAGGTAAGAAAATGAAAAAGAAAACTATATATTTGGATGCCTACATTATTGAAGGAGGCCTTTCATCCACATCTGTAACACAAGGGCCCATATTTATTGTTTCTGCATTTGGAAGGGCAGATGTTCTGTTTATATATTAAATCCTTGGTTTTAAAACTTTGGATTCTTGCTTATGAATCAGAATGTTAGAGGGAGTAGGCCTTTGAAGTCTGAAGAAAAAACTTCTTGTTCCTGACTTGAAGAGGAAGAGATAAGCATTTGTGACATCAAAATTCATCATGAAATTACATGGTACCTGATTAGGTAAGATGTCTGAATAGAAACTAAAAGGGAGCATCAAAGCATTATCATTTAGTAGCTTTTGTTGATTTCTTTCATCAGTGCATATAAAGAAGTCCCTTTGGAATTGGAGATGACAGTTGGCAGAACCCCATTTCAATATTAGGGAGGGAAAGAACAGTGATGAAACTCCACTCCTTAAATACTTGCATGCAACACTGCAACACATACAAAAAAGAAAGGTTTGCATCACAATGTTGTGACACACTTTTTGTCATCCCCCCCTCCCTTGTCTCCCCTGAAAATACCTAAGGCAAGGAAGGAGGGAGGGGAAAATTAATTGTCCCAAGATCTAGGGTATTATGTCACACATTTATGAAATGATATGTAGATTTTCAAAGCACAGCACAATAATATTCAGAATTAATTATAGTAAACCAAGATACATCTTGTAACCAGAAAATAAATGTTGTTCCTTGGTTATCATCTGTGAGAAGAGAAGTTGGGACCATTTAAGGCTGGGTGAGGGCTGGCCTTGAGTTAAATCCACATAAAACAGAGACTCCAATTAGGCTTTTGAATTTGGTCATTTCATTTAATTTCTACCCTTTTATTGCTATGCAACCGTTCTCTTGTTTGTTTGGTTTTTTAGGTGTTTTTCACCCCTTGGCTCAGAAAAAGTTAAATTTTTCCCTGGTAATGGTTGGTAAACCGAGGCTTAACTGTGCAGTGTAAGCCTAGCTGTCCTCAGTGTTTTCTTGCCCAAGTATTCTACTTAGCCAGGCAAGGGATTAGCCCCCAGCCACAATGCCAGATTAAAGAAAGGCCTATCCTCTGTGCTGTCCTTATTCTGTCAACCTTGACTGTACTACCTTTTAAATTTGACAATGAAAGCCTTAAAACTAAGCTTCCTCAAGAGTTTCCTAAGTAACTCCCTTATACAAGGACGTTTCCTTTCTCTTTCATGCTCAGATGAACTGTATCAGGATCACCTCACTATAAAACTGCAAGGCCAAAATCTCCCTGAGTTCCTTCTCCTCATTCCAAGTGATTTCTCCCACTCTTTAGGTGATATCAGCTCTTTTCTGGACTCTTCCCCACTGACATTCTCCGTGTCCTTGTTCTTCCCTAAATTCTAGTCCATGCAACAGATGTCTACCTTCCCTTCTTATGGCACTGTCCCTAAAGCAGAGTTTCTCAATCTTAGCAATTTTAAGATGTCTGGACTTCAACTCCCAGAATTCCATAGCTGGCTGGGGAGTTTTGCTAGTTGAAGTCCAGACATCTTAAAGTTGCTAAAGTTGAGAAACCCTGCCCTAGACTATCCCAGGTTGCAGAGTGATCAGTGAGGAAGGCCTGGTACTCTTTCTCACACGCTCCTGCTTTTTTGAAGTCTTATTTCTCTTCCCTCTCATTCCATGTCCTCTTCCAAAGCCAGTGGCCCCAAGGCTGTAAGACAATGTTTAGCATCTCTGAACTCTTCATTTTAGGTTTTATAAAAAGCCTTTCCAAGCTATGTTTCTTTCAGTTCCAATGTGAAAGGATTCACTTCTTGATTCAGCATATAGGCTATCTCAACATGGTCTGACAGACTATTTGTAGTCTTGCCCTCTGTTTTGATTATATGCTTTTCCCATGAATGCTTTTCCCTTTAATTTTTGCTTACAAGCGGAGCCTTGTATTCCTTCTGATTGACTGATTGATTGATTGATCAAATGTCTAAAGCTGCCCAACTCCAGACTGGGTAGCATACAATATTAAAAACAGATTAGAAAAAACAGGAGAAAAATATGCATCAAAGAAGAATGAAACAATGCACTGTCTTGCACAAAACACTCCCCCAAGGACTCTGCTACCAAGCCTAGCCCAAGGGCTGGAGAAAAAACAGGTTTTAAGAGCTTTTTGAACAAGGTCAAGGTAGAGTCCATATTGATCTCTGGAGGGAAGCTGTTCCAAATAGCAGGCACTGCGACAACAAAGGCCCCTTTCCTGAGTCTCATCCGATGACACTGTTTAATCAATGGGATGCAAACTGTGGCAACTCCCTTTGGTCAAACAGAATAGGCAGAAACTACAAGAGACAGACAATCCTTCAGCTAACCAGGCCCTCTGCCATGAAGGACTTTATAGGTAATAACTAGCACCTTGAACTGCACTCGGAAGCCTATTGGTGACATTTAATAGATTTTAGGACCATTTTCAAAATTTCTTTTGGTGCAAAGAAAGGTGGTTTCAGAATTAGTTCAGGTCCTTTATCCTGTATCCCTTTTTCACCTTCTGCCACAAATACATAAACATCCTTTCTGGCAGCCATTCAAGTGTGTGGGAATAGGCTTGAGCTGTCATTCATGTATGTTTAAGATATAGAAGTGGTTTGATTGTTGTTCTCAGAAGGAGGCAGATTCTGACTGATTTTGTTTGGGTTTGGAAACTAAGTAGGTCAAAACCAGGTTGTCAAAGAAGGCAATGGCAGATCACTTCCATATTGCTGCAGACTATCTGTATATATCCATGAATTCTTAGACATCAATCTCAAACTGAAGAAGACTTAATCATCCTACCCCTTCCACTTTGGAGATTTTTATGAATTTGAAATATGAAACTTCAGCATAGAGAAACAAGTATTCTCTACAACTGAGCTATGGCTGCTCCAGGTTTAGCTATTTAGTTACAAGAATACACACACTTGATCTTAGCCATAAGGCTGAGAAGTGATTCCCGTGCAGTCAAGTGTAAATTCTTGAGCTCTATGCTTCCTGATTTCCTCATTCAATTGCAAATGCACTTGTCCAGTTAGAGCTTGGAGGTGTCTCTGTTGAGGCCCATCCAAGGCTGCGCTGGTGAAAAGACTAGATTAAACAAATATATGGGCATGTACCTTTAGCCCAACTTGCATTGATAGAGATAATTTGCCATAAAATAATCAAATAATATCTGACCTGGTTCAGTGTGGGCTCACCTCCAGTCTTTATCTATACTGGGCCTAGACAGCATAATAATGGCAGCATTAAAAGCACCTATGCATCAGTAGACAGCAGCACCTGGTGATTTTTGTCCAGACTTGGAAGATAAGGAGAAGCAGGCCTAGTTCATACTTGGATGGAAGACCTCCAAGGAATATCAATTATGTAAGCTACACTGGGAATTAAAGCAAAAACAGAAGAAAGCACTAGCAAGCCACTTTCATACTGTATCCATGAAATTATCTGGTGCTGAATTCAACTTAAGAGAGGCTTTACTGTTTAATCTGATAGATGGTATCAATGCCTGTGACTGTGGATTGTCTGGAAGAAGACTTGAAATTGTATAACTAAGCAACAAGCACCAGAAGAATATTGCCTTCACCTTGGCAGGAATGGTCTATGACTTCATGATCTCAGGGGCAACCATCAGCCCAATTGAAATAGTAAAATAATAATAATAATAATAATAATAATAATAATAATAATAATGCATAAGCCCACTGATTTTGCTTATGCCAGATAATTGCTCTTTGCTAACTATCTGATAACAGGTTACAACCTTTCTATTTGCTCTGGCATTTGAAAGGGTTGGTTGTATCAGTTTGTTTGTAGCATTTAATTACTACTGTTTTGAAATCTGTCTTCTGATTTTCTAAAAAGAAGCTTGCATTTTTCTGACTTCTTCTCAGGGAATTTAGACTTTCTTTCAGTAGCGTTTTTGAGCTCACTTGATTGCTGATGGCTGAGAAGCAGTAGTCTTGTGGTTATTTTTCTGAATACTGAAAACTATTACCTTGGTTTTTAAGATGGTGTTGCCAGTGTGAATTTTTTGTCACCATTGTACTCCCCAATACCATATAGCTAGCTTTTCAATGGCATTTAGAGAGGGATTTTTCCATAGGAGACAGTTTCTTCATTCTCAGTGTACATCCTAAGATGAGCCCTCCTGGGCCCATCCAGCACAGCCAACAAGTCCTCTCAACCACACCATTGGGAAGTTCGCCAGTATGGACAAGAAGACAATAATCCTTTCCTAAAATTAGTACCCAGCAGTTGTATTTAAGGTTTGTTGCGTCAATGAGACAAATAGTTATCCATAGCCTGACTTTTCATGCATTTGTCTAATCCATTTTTAAAACCATCCTAGTTGGTAGTCATCATACTATCTGAGGGAAGCAAAATTTATGGTTTAACTATGCATTGTGCAAAGGATTCTAAATGGGCCAACTGTTCTGATCTCTGGAAGGAAAGTAGGATCTGAAGGGGCTGAGCTGGCCCCTTGGCACTCTTGGCCTGCTGATCCACAGCAAACTGCTGTGGTCCTTGGGGGATGGGAGACCAAAAAAGCACCAGTTGTAAAGGTCACTTTGAAAGCTACCTCCAACATTATTTCAAGCATTAGCTTTATTTGAAGAGCTTATGGAAGCTTGATTTAAGGTGAACAGCAGTGCACTTGAGCATCCTTATTCCACATTATGAATTATTCCAGTCTTAAAATGTTTATTGCATGGGTTCAAAGACATTTTCCCAAACATCAATAATTTCTGCTGCTGAGAAATTACAAATGTTGGACCAGACAGCTAAAGTACAGAACCAACCGGCAAGTGAATATCAAGCGCATACCCATTTGTAAATGCAGGGCCATTAATGCATAATCTTAAGCATCTTATTTACCCTCATTACATTTAATCTATTCATTAATGTGCTGAACTCTCCAGACACCACAATTATTTACAAGCATTCTCTCTGTACTCCAAGATTTTAGCCAAAGTTAAAATGCTCTGCAGCAGTTTGAACAGAAGGCAAAAGCCATTATTCCAAATGCATACCATATCTTAAAGCAAATTCAGTATTTCCCTTAACGTTATGTAACCAACCCTGTCCTTCACTCACCTATGTATTTTCAGATCCAAAAGTCTAACAAAGGATAATGTATGTGACAGTTCTACTTAGTTTAAGGTAGCTTACTTATATACATCACTAGACAAAAAAGGATCTCTCCCCTATCCACCCCCCCTTACTGGATATGACAATGCATTAAATTAAGCTTCTGCTAACCTTCATCGTTCCAACCCTGCATTAAAAGAGAAATATGGTCTCAATCAAAATTTAAAAGTAAATAAAACCTAAACTTGACCCTTTGGACAAATTACTGTGATGATCATAAGCTATTCTGGATTCAAGATTTATGCCTTCCTACAGAATGAAGTAACTGAAATAATTAAAATGCATACACCACGCCTCTGCATCACAGATGTCATTAAAAATACATCTGTTGGGCAATAAGTAAATGCTTGCCAGAGGAAACCAAGCTATTTGTCTATCCATGTAGGTCCCAATCAGAAACTGAATCTGAGGTGGACAGACAAGTGATTACAGCCTCAGAAGGAATCTTGAAGGCTGAGCAGGGGTTTCGGGCAAAGCATATAGTCTTCAGTATAAGTCTTTATGGCAGAGGATCTGTTTCCAACTATTGTTCACTAGAGGTCATTGAACAGGTTTGATGGAAAGTTTCTAAGCCAATATCATCCAGCAAGAGATCACACTATCAGAAGAGGAGTTGCAGTAGTCCAGATGTTGTTGAATTACAACCCCTTTACTATGAACCAGAGAAGCTGAAGATGTTTAAATTTGTAGTTTGGAAATATATGGATGGTCATGGTTTCATCACTGTTGGAGGTTTGGGGGCACCATTCTCCAACGGCACTCCAGAACCAGCCAGTGAGATAAGATACCACAATTTCACAGGGTCACTGAGATATCCAGGTAGCTATCAGAGTTGTGAATCATTGAGTGTACAGGGAAATTACAGAATTTGCTGCCATCAGAATTGATGGTGATTTAGATGGTTTTATGAGAAGACTAAATAAACTCATGGAGGGCAAGGCCATCAATAGCCAGTAATTTTGATGGATATATATTATTTCCAAAAGAAAAAGCAGCAACAAGTCACAGCATTTGCTAGAACGCAATATAGAAGTGGGATTGCTTGTGAGCTTCCTAGATGCACTTGGTTAGGGTTAGGACTCCAAGGTCCTTATGTAATGTAACCCTGTGATGGCTGAACCATTCTTCAGGGTAGTCTTGGATGCGGTTGTTTTGATATAAGGTCAGACTGGAGGCCTATCCATAATTAAGTGTTTCTGGATGTCATCTTGCCTTTGTATTTTGATGAAAGCTCTTTTTCTGCTTTGCCTTATGAAATGTATTTATTTCTAGTAAGATCTCAGATGTGCAGACACACAAGCACAAACTTGGGAAAACATGCAGTATTAGTTTCTCTGACATCCCCACCAGAAACCTTTGTCTCCAGGAAGATCTAATCTCACAGTCTGCTCTGCAAAATGGTGATATAAGGGAAAAAATTGCAGAAGGAAGAAAAGCAATTAAAACTAAAACTACCCAGAATCTAATAAACTTATTATTATGGCAAGTAGCATCTCGCCATATTAAATGAACCAAATAAATACACATCCCTTCTTTAAATAAAAAGATACGAAATATGTCATGTAAGATTGCTCTATTTTCATATTATCTTCAGCACAAGCCCTTGTCATATCTTATTCTCTCCCCTATTGCCTTTCTTACTGGATACCATTTCCAGCATATTGCTTCTGTGTTCCTTCCAGTCCAATCTGTGATTTCTTAGGAAACACAAACACTCACTTTGTGATTCTATTTTCTTGGCTTTCTTGAATAGCCTTGGTTTTACAACTGAATGAACTAAGACCCAGGGTCAGGTCAGACAATACTCATATAGAGTATTTCTTATATGATGGAACATACAACACACTTGAACACCTTTCCCACTTCCTTCCTCATCTCCAATGGCCAGCTATTCACACAGCTTATTCTTCATTCCACAGAGGTTCAAATGACACAAATTCCAAGATGATACTCAGAAATCAAATCTCTACCTATACAGATCATGATTTGTCAGTACAGTCTACAACTGAAGAAATACTGCACTCTTGAGTTGAAGGCAAATATATGGGGTGGGCACGAACAACATATTTATCCTTGGCATAAGGGAGAAATCTACAAAAATATCATCTGAACCAGCGTTGTACACATTTGCCGTAGAACCCGCAGTCTTGCCACCACTTCTCTTCCTGGCTGATGGTTTGCTGCCAATGTACTTGGAGAGCAAGCTGATCATTCTAAAGAGCATAGTGTAAGCCAAGAATAGGACTAACGAGACAATGGCCTGATTATACCTTCTAAAAGTAATTTCCTTAAAAGCAGTCTTTTAGGTCTTTTGTTCAACAGAGCTATTCCTCACAATTTTGGATACTCTGAACTATGCCTTTAGAATTTGGTAGCGAGCAAAGTAAATGTGCAGAAAAACACATGTTTCCTACAGAGAGCTGAATTTTTGTCAATAGAAGTCAGAGTGGAATATTACCAAGAAACCAGCAAGAGTTACACATGTTAAAGCAAGAAGCCATGTTAAAGTAACCTTTAATGCAGCTGTGGAAGGCCCATCAGATGCTACAATTTATAGTGTTTACCAGAATAAAAATGCCAGTCATTATTTGACTGGCAGAATGTTATTTTTCTGCCCAAAGGCCTGTTAATCTTACTGCAAGTGTGAAAAAGCAGTGAAAGTGATGGGCTTTGTGAGTGAGAAATCAATATTTCAGCACAGCATCTCACATCTGTCACTTCTATTGAGTATGGATTTAATCTCTTCTCACAACAGTATTGTGGAACCTAATTACCAAACAACAATATCACAGTTTTAGATGTCTTCATCATCTTATTCTATAAGACCGGATTGGGTTGTATTTCTTTCATAAGGGTGTGCCACTACTTTGTAGATCAGCTCTATAAATGAGCATTCAACTCTGTGCATCCATAGAGAAGGACAAATTGAGGGGCTTTGCCTGTCAGAATTATGGGAACCTGAGGGATACCTGTGGCTCTAAACATATAGATTCTGAGAAAGATAAAGTGCTTTTCCTGAAACACTATTTTGCCAGAATACCTTCTCTATAAAATCTTCTGTATAACAACAACTGCACAAAATGGAAATATTTCTAAACATGCTTCCCAGGATCTCTGTCTTTTGGCACAAAACTAACTTCATATGTAGCCAAAAAAAAAAATCTATATAAAGGTTTTACAGTCCAGATAGTATATACCTCATGAATTCAACTATAAATGATCTACAAATACAGGCTTTGAACAATTTCCTAAAAATCAACAAAACAGGACTTGAGGGAAGACAAATTCAAAAGAAAATCAAGAACCATGAGACAGCTATTCCTGGCTGCAAAGTAAGAAAACTTACAAGGATTAGGAAGATCTCTCTTCCATTAAATTCTGAGTATAGTTCATTTGTGTTTAAAGAGACCTACAGACTACAAGGGTGCATATTCCCGGCAAAATACACATATAATCCTGTTGCCTTCTCGTTCTGAAGTTATACCAATATTTGAAAAATGCACACACTGACAAATTTATCCATGCATGAAGTCCATCTCTGCACACCTGCTGCAACAAAGGGTGGAATAAGATGGAATGGCTGTGCAGGAGGAGTAAAGGATCAACACATGCATAGTATGTCTATTCATTTCAGTATGAGTGTTTTGCTTTTCTTAACCAGAATATTGATTACAGTATATTAAAATGACAGCAAAATAAATAATCTCACAATATGCTTCAAAGCATTTAGATGCTTTTAAATATCAGACACATTGCCAGATTTCAGATGGGTAGGTTAAAGGATTTTTGTGCGAGGGAAATATGTGTTTCCTGAATATGAGAAGCTGATTGATGGGGCTGAAGTGGAAGCAGAAGGATTAATTCACTAGACTTTTCCATCTACTCCTTTTAAACATGGCACTTTAAAAACAATTAAGGGTGTCCCCAACAGTTTTTGAATTAGAATAGTGTCCAGAGTAGGTGATTGAATGAATAAAATAACCATCACACAATTGATCAAGACAAGACACTTGCAACAAAGAATTACAACCTACAAACAGCAACCTTGTGGATCTCTCCTCCCTCACACTCACTACCTTGTAAGGTACTGATCACAAGGATCATTCAGATAGAAGGGCAAATCTCCCTGTTAAAGAAATCCCAAATTTCCTTCCCTTTTCTCCCTACCTTATTATATAAATCACAAACACTTTCTCTCTTTTTTGGCCATGGTACCTTTTGGAGAATTCTGAAGCTCCAGAGAAACAAACTAATAGGGAATCAGACCATTTATTTCACTCCAGGGAAAAAAATAATTTGGTCTGAAACAGCCTGCTCTGTTGTGGAATCCAGCATTGGGGTAAATTTGATGCATGGCCTTAATCAATAAAATACAAGCTCCTGCAACATTTTTCTACAGCTGATCCATCAATCATCAAGTATTCCTCTGTGATGCAGATCAAACCACTATATATAACAGACTTGTTTAACCATCTTCTGTTTGCTTCTTTTTCCCAACAAATGGCCACAGGTAAGATATTGGAGCAATAATTACTTTCTCACCAGTGCCATATGCTGTGTTCATAATATCCCAGGATTCAATAAATCTAAAAAAGTATCCTGCAGAGGTTTTCATTATCAATACCATGCAGAGGAACAAATGAAGGACACTTTCCAAAATCTGGGCTCAAATGGTTTTTATTTAAGTAAATAAACACTGCCATGAAGTGGTTGGTCATCATTCAATTATTTCTTTAGCAGTTTATATCACCAGAACCATATAAAATAAGTAGCTGGATGATGACTTTTTAGAACAAATTGAATTGGCACAGGTGTGTGCAAGCTTTCCTGCTCTCTAGAACCCTTCTCCAAGATGGTTACAAAAAGCAGGGAGAGATAAGAAGAAAGGGAAATTAAATAGGATGGATTTTTCAAGTCACAAAATTTATATTTTCAAGTCAATCCCAAAGTGCCAGCATTGATGGTAATCTATTGCCAATAGCATTAAAACTGCTCATCTTCAGTCATAAGAGGCAAAGCAATAGCAGTTTCTCCCAGCAATGCAAAGGCAACAAAAACAGGTTCATGTCTATTACCCACTGCACAGATCTAGGAAGGAAGAAAATTATTTTCATTTTTGCCGTAGGTTGAAATCAGTTGAGTTGCACTGTGCAATCACACCTACCGGTTAGAGGAGTCTCTCCCTTCAAAACTTGCAATCCTTTTTTATATTGTATTAAATCTTCTTCATCTGGAGCTAGAACCCATCACAAATGGCTAAATATGATACTTTCCAAAGCCCAGAAAAAGTTACAATTCACAATAATATCTAATGGGATATACAAATCACACAATGGTCTATTTCCAGTCATTGATTCAATTCAAATTGTCAATTCAGTTAGAATCATTGATTTGACAAATTAATCTGGTTCATAATCTCTGGTTCAACATGTCAAGTTGATTCAGTTCAATCAATCTGACTCACTCATTTGCATTACTGATTCAATTTAATAAAAGGGAGGGTGTGAATATGCCAAAATTCAGCAAATCAGCAAATCAATTGATGGCATCCAATTCACTTAACTACAGTGATCTATCTAAAAGATTCAATTCAAAAGGGTGATTTGACTAACTGCCTGCAAATCAAATCTGTGGATTGAAGCTCTATGCAGCTCTGAGAAAGAAGACCATTGTCCTGGTCTGTCAGCATTTGTAACAGTTTCGGATGGGTAGTTTTGGTCACAATTTCCCCTAATGCGCAGAACTGTTATATTTAATTCCGTGAATATATGTAAATTTAAATTCTTTTAAAAAAAATTAAAATTACAATGTTTTTATCTCTCTCCTTATAGGATAGCAATCTTCCTGAAGTAGCTTACGTCTTATAAACCATACAAGTGCTGTTTATTTATTTATTTAATTAAATAATTAATTTTTATCCTGCCGTTATTTTTTTTATAAATAACTCAAGGCGGTGAACATATCTAATACTCCTTCCTCCTCCTATTTTCCCCACAACAGCAACCCTGGGAGGTGAGTTGGGCTGAGTGTGTGTGACTGGCCCAAGGTCACCCAGCTGGCTTTCATGTCTGAGGTGGGACTAGAATTCATAGTCTCCTGGTTTCTAGCCCAGCACCTTAACCACTAGACCAAACCAGCTAGATCTGAACAAGGGAGACCTAATCTGCTCCTCTATGAAGCTCACTGGCTGATCTTGACCAATCACTATCCTTCTGCCTCACCTATCTGAACAAATTATTTTGTGAGTAATATGGGATAGCCCACTGTATACTCCCTTAAATTATTTTGAGAAAAAAATTGAATTAAGTTTTGTCCCAAAAATAAAATAAGATGCATACAAGTATATTTCCAACAAAATATTAAGGCCTTTATACTGGTTCATTCCACTCTGTGATTATTAGGCTGATAATAGTGATTATCTACAATTTGGGATGTTTCCAGATTTGGTTATGGAGAGGCCATGCCATATTACTTGCCCCACTTTGGCACATTTTCTTTGCTAAGCAAAAAGTTTTAAAAACAAGGGGGAAGAGGACAGTTACATGGGAAACATTATCATATTTCTGTCGATCAGGAAGGTGATTGCGGGGATGTGAATGCAGGTTTTCCTTCTTCAAGGCCAATGCACATTCCTAGCCAAGAATAACTACCAGAAGCTTAATCCCAAGTAAGAAGCTATATCTTTACAGCCCAATTTATTTTTAAAAATATTCCAGGAAATAGGGCTTTTTAAAGAAGAGAATCTGGGCTGTGGGGGAACTGTCCCGTTCCTTTTTTTCATTCAACAAGATTGGGGGGGGGGGCTTCTCCTTTGTTTCCCTTGCCAAGGATACATTTATATTTATTTGTACCCACCAATATTCTCCAGGACCTGAACTACAAACTGAGCAAACTAATACTGTAGTAAATTGTTGCTGCCTCCTGTTACATCTGTTCTGTTCTGCTCACTAATTGCCTGTCACAGCCACTGAGGCATCTTGCCAGCCTCACTGCCACTTCCTGTTTGGTCAACTTGTCTTCTCATATTAATCTGATCCCCATCGGGGGGTTTTTCCTTTTTTAATCTCCCACAGTAACTATTTTTGCAGACTGACATAATGAATAACTATTACTGTAATATGATATGAAATTCACTTGATTCAATGCATAGGAAAGAAAGCGAAAAGAATGCAACTTCTTCTTAGCACTACTCCCAATGGAAGAGCAACAGAATCTTTATCCTAACTAGACTGATAAGGAAAGAATCAAACATCTGTCAGCTGCCCTTTAAAATGTGTAATTTTAAAAACTGCCATTTTATAAAGATATTATTTTTGTATGCATTCATATTCCTGTATCTAACATGGAGATTAAGAATACAGTAAAACTGGTTCTCACCCAGTGACTTCAAAAAACAAATAGAAAAACAATTAAATCAATCAAAGTCACCAAATGAGTCCTTATAAAAATGTGCTGTTGAATAAGAGATTAGCTTGGTGTCTAACAGTAGAAAGACATCAGCATAGAGGAAAAAGCTGATTCTCTAGAGAAGGAACACCACTGCTTGGGCACAGCAGTCACTGAGGAGCCTTTATTGTTATTCTAAAAGTAACACAAATATTGGTGCATGTGAGAAAAGGGCCCCTGAAGATGTAAAGACACAAATGCTGGAGAAGATAGTCATTCAGTAACCTAACCCCAAGTCACTACAGTTTTATGAGTCATAAATCAGTGTTTTGAATTTTGCCTGAAATAAATTGAGAACTATTGCATCATAATATATCTTTATTGTTTTAATTGTAATATAAGAAAAAAGAGTGACGGAGAAAAAAGGGGGGACAGAATAAAAATGCAAACAACAGAAGTGTATGTTATGTTCATGAAATCATTTCACCTAGTTTTTTTATAAGAACTTTATTAATTTTCAAAGTATAAGTAAAATACAAAATATAGAGTATAGAAAAGCTAGAGCATAGGACTGAAGAAAAAAGAAAAAACTATAAAAGTGCAAGCAGATAGAAAACAGAAGCAGAAAGTGACTTCCAACTTTCTCCAATACAGATATGAATAAGAATATTCATATTTCACCTAGTTTTTAAATACATCATCAAACATAGTCCATAAAGAATAATATTGACCAGTCTTTCCATTACACTAATAACCAAGAAGCTTAAAAACAGAAAACAAAGACATTATCAGTGATCAGTGATCTAAGATTTTAAATCTGGGCCCTCACCATATCTCTGACATTGAAGAGTATCTTTTTTGCTGCCCTCCCATGTTTAATAAATCCATAATTCTTCATATAGTGATAAATTCCAAATACATAATCCAGAAATGCATTCATATCCTTATATCATACTGATGTATATAACATGTGATATTAACACATGTATGGGTATTAAGAGGGACGCGGTGGCGCTGCGGGTTAAACCGCTGAGCTGTCGATCGGAAGGTCGGCGGTTCGAAACCGCGCGGCGGGGTGAGCTCCCGTTGCTCGTCCCAGCTCCTGCACACCAAGCAGTTCGAAAACATGCAAATGTGAGTAGATTAATTGGTACCGCTTCGGCGGGAAGGTAACGGCGTTCCGTGAGTCATGCTGGCCACATGACCCGGAAGTGTCCTATGGACAAACGCCGGCTCCAAGGCTTTGAAACGGAGATGAGCACCGCCCCCTAGAGTCGGACACGACTGGACTTTACGTCAAGGGAAACCTTTACCTTTACCTTATGGGTATTAAACCAAAATGGGGTAATAGTAGAACTAACCCAGATCATCTGAGTAAGTGTCACCTCACCCATACTTCCAATTTATTGAGGTTGACAGCCAACCCTCTTTAAACATTTGGGGGTGGGGTATTAAACATGCAAAATAATGTTTTGCTGAATTAATATCATCTTAAGATCATAAGAAACATATTTAATATTCTTTAAGAACGTTAGCCATTGAGTTGTTAATATGGGATATTCCAATTCCTTCAGTTTTCTTGCAACTAACTAATATCCATCTTAGCTACAGTCTTTGTTTATAGAAAAGACAACAGACTTAAAATCAACCAAAACACATTTCAATATTAATACTAATACAGAAGTTTTGGATGATACTAAAGCATCTGGAACAATTGTCTGTATTACTCTCTACAAGTCTAACAGCTGGCATAGCTTTTGGACCCCAAGGTCAGAATGTTCTGAATGAGCTTTGGTCATTTTTCTCTCCACTATTGTACACTGATTTCATCACTTAATGAAGTTTTTTTTATTAATTGACTTGCAGTAAAAATGAGGCCAAGAACACAGACATTTGTAATAGTTTATAAATAAATATATTATCTTTCCTGTGGCCTATGTAGTAGTCTTCTGCAATAGAACTGGTCTATATTGGTTCAGACACAATATCATAAAACCCACCCATGTAATGAGGTACTATATTTCCAGGGAATTTGCCAGCCAGTAACATTGGTAAATCAACCAATATATTACAAAGGAATGCCATTTACAATAATTCATTACTTGCTTTCGTATGTGTTCAGAGAATGACAGGGAACTAAAAGAAAGAGGGGAAGAAGAAATTACTTTCATTGTCTACCAGCTGGAACACCACCACAAAAAAGCAAGTTGAATAGGTTATTTTCTGTTCAATTTATCTGTTATGGGTCATATATTATGTCTCTGAAGCCATGACATCTAGCTAACCTGTGCCTATAATAAAGGAAGTACTCTGATCTGTGAAACAAACAAAAAACTGAACTAGGACTTTCAACTTACCTCCAGTCTGAAATGTTCTTCAAATATTGCACACATTTATATTTTGTGTTCCAGTGTGCAGACACAGAACCATCCCCATCCCTTAGACCACAGGCACAACATAAACAGTTAAAAATGGAGGAGAGAGACTTGATCACCTTAATATATGACATTGTTTATAATGAGTAGGATCTATTGTCCATCTACTGCAGTATTATCTGTTTGGATCGGACTTGTTAAAAATGGCAGGAAATGTTAAGATAAAAAAGGAGATGCTCTCTTGATTAAAAGTTTTACATTCATTGAAATCCTATGAGCATGCACCCTGATATCAGAGGTCACTCTTAGTTCAGTTACCACCACCTGGATTGGAGATAGAAATACTGTTCAGTTTCAGAAGGGATCTCTTGAAGAAACACTGGTTCAATCCAGAATGCCTTAATTGTTGTTGGCAGGAAATAAAATGTGTTTGGATATGGAACAAATTGCTCCATTAGTCACACAGCTCAAATACTCAGAGAACAGTAGCCTGCATTTCAAGTAAATATAATTTCATCATTTAACCTGCATAATTAGAATGTATTATTGGAAGTATATAGCAGAGCAGCTGGAATCCAAGATTTACAGTGGCCAGGAGGTAGTGACTATATGTTACAAAAATTTAAGTAGACAAACAGTAGAAGGGAATACACACATCTACATGTATACACATAAACAAAATTAAATATACTAGCTGCATAGATAGCAAGACAGTACAATGTGTGGGAAGGGAAAAGTAGGACTTTGATGGATTTGGTCACCACAACCAATTGTTAGTTCAGTACTCTCAGTGTATTCTTAGACAACAGAGAAAGCCCAAAATATCTTCCAAGGAACTGAAACGATGGATATGAATTGCATTTTGTCTGCATGGGAGAGTACTGAAAAGTCCAGAAGCCTTGTTCTGGAAACCTAGGTTTTAATAGCCAACAAATGCCATTTTAGTGTTGCTGGTGGTGCCCTGCCAGGATTTACCAGATGTTGTTCCTCCAATTGACCTTGATTTGATATATATTGGCCTTGTTCAAATGAGTACCCAATTAATCTAGAAAGAATTGGTGTATGTATAGGCTGGAGTTGTTGAACACTGCCCACAGTTTTTTTGCTTATAGCTGATAGAGTCTGAGATGGCAGAAAACAAGGCAGCCCAAATATCCTTCCAGATATTTATTTGTTTGTTTGTTTGTTTGTCAATTTTTTACGGCCACCCATCTCACAAGAAGTGACTCTGGGCAGCGTACAGCGAAAAAGTATAAAACAATAAACATGTCGAACACAGCCATATTTTTAAAGTTTTTTTTTTTTTTTAAAAAAGCATGCACATGAAATTTGATCAGCAACAGAGCCACCTCAAGATCTCAAGATCTCACTGGTCTATACTGGTGGTATTACACCAGTAGATATTACTTGGACCATGGGTCTTCCACAATATAAAGTTACATAGTGATACAGTGCACCTAGCTCTCTGTATGTGAAATAAGACTTCAAGATTCCTTCTCAGTATTCCTCAGTAAGAAATGGTAAGTTGAAAATCCATCTCTATTTACTCTTGTTATGTAGATTATTTACTCTTGTTATGTAGAATATAGCCCAATCTTTAATAGCACAATCAACAATGCAATTCAAAGGCAAGCTAGTATACTTGCTATGAGAAAGGAAAAAACCCAGTGAAAATGCAGGCAAAATTCCTCCACAGCCTCATCAACAAGCCAGATCAGTAGGCAAACTGGCGAAGTTCAGCCAAGAACTCCATTTAAAGCTTCAGGGTAGATCTGACAAACAGAGTTCTCTTTCAGGTCCCCTTCAGAATTGCCTCTTGGATGCCATATGTTTCAATCAATTAGTTTCTGAGGCAGGATCTGGGCAGGAGATGCAGAATGTAGGAAGTCAACAACTGTGCATGAGAAATGTTCCCCTGTTCCTTCCTTTGGGATGAAATAAAAGCTCCCTGGAAGTAGGAATCTAGGGTTCAGTTGCCAAGGGTGACTGGACCCTGAGGGCAGATCCAGCAAAGATAAGACATATAGAAGATTGGCAGATCATTTGCTCCTCCTTTCTGAGGAAGTATTAATTTCACACAACCAGCATTTGTATTTACTTTTGTCTACCACAATTGAACTTTGTTTTCAAAAAGCTGGGTAAAATACTTTTCCAGCAGCAGGCAAAATATATTACAGGACAAATAACAACACTTAATACAATTTGTAAAAAAAAAAAAAAATCAGACAAGTAAAGAAACAGATTCCAATAAAAGTTCAGTCAGAGTCACTTTCCTGAGAGGTTCTTGTTACATAAACATAAAAAGACAGTGTGAATCAGACTATTTAAACCTGTGACATATTTTAATCAGATAAAGAGGGAATTTGTACAATATTAATCATTTAATATTCTAACCTATCATTTTTGATAACTCAGAAATGAACTACACTATTATATGATTTATTTGTTAGCCTTCAGAACTGGTTTTACTCTTTGCATGACTTTCTGGTTCACGATCACCTTGTCGCTGTGAAAGGTTGAAGCAACAAAATGAATTTTTGAATGATTTGATCAAGTCATGGTATTCCATTATATCAAATACACATATTTTTGAAGTTATTACATGTTTTTAAATGTAATTTCTACCCACCACACCCATCAATCCTTATAGGCGTGACTGAAAGGAAGTCTTCTCTAATTAATGCAAATATATTAAATTACAAATAGTGTCTCTTTGCAGAAAAAGAATCTTGTTTACATTATCAGGGAGAGGGTGCAGAAATAAGCTATTTATTTATTAAATTTAACCTATTTATCTCTCTGATTTCAGAGAATGCATATGAAATGATTACCCTGCATATTAAATAATATTTGAAACCATAAATAATATTTCTTTGTATATTTATCAGGAGTAAAATAATTAGCTTACAGGTAAAAAGTTATAATTAAAAATTGTCAACAATTCCTCCCCAATATAATCAGCACTATGTTTACTAAAGTAAACTAGTCTTTATTCCTTTTCTAAACATATGTACTAGGAAAGCTTAATAGAGCCTTAAAACAAAGATGCTCACATAGTAGGTCACCACCAAAATGGTCTTGACTATTTATGCATCCTCTAACTCTGATAACTATCACACTTGGAGCAGAGATTCATCTAATGTACTTAATCCATAATTCATAGTGACATTCTTAGCAAAGCATGCATTCTCTGAATGAATCAGTTTTTCATGTAAATATATTGCCCAATTTGCCCATTGGTTCTTCTTCATGTCTAATAACTATAATAGATTTAGTTCTCAAAAGTGTAAATCTGAAAAGTCAAAATCAAAATTTATGAAATTAGATATATTTCACATAGACACAACAATGGAACAACAGATGCTAGAAAGTATGGGAAAATGTGGTTCTTCCTACATGGGCCTTGTAGATATATTCATTTAAAAATAATCACCTTCACATGAATTGTGTCATAATTATAAACAACCTATCAATGTAATTTTATAAAGAATGGAAAACTGAACTTATGGATGCCTTTAAGAGTGACCTGAGGGAAAAAAATGAAAGAAAATATGGATGTGATTTCATTAACACACGCAAAAGGACTAATTCTTGTAGACATTCACAGATTTGAACTTCCAAAGCAAGGGTAGTCTGTCATCATTTGTTACTAGTCACATAGTTGCAACGGCACTTGTATATCATACAGATTCATCTAGCTCAGGGGTTCCTAAACTTTTTGCCATCACAACTCCCTTTAGTTTTAATGTACATACCTCTCCTACAAATCCAAACACCAAAATGAACACAAATAAACAATGAAAACAGTACAATGAAACTTTGGGAAAGGTGGTTTTATTGCAACAATGTACTAAAACACACTTCCCCTGGACTCTGTCTGTACCTCCCGAAGGGGGATACACCTCAGAGTTTGGGAAACCCCGATCTAGATCCTAGTTCAAAGTCTGGTACAGTATCTTAAGGTAGCATCTTAACTACCTGAAACTTTCTAGAATCACTGCCAATCCATAACAGGTTAAGATGGACCCATGAGTTTACCCTACAAGACATTTCCTAGGTTCCTGTGACTTTTAGGCATCTTCTAAAAATACTACTTCTAGCAGTAATGGGTGAAGGATGAAATAAGAGTCATTTTTCTTTCTCTATATTATTTTGTATTTTAAAAATTGCAGCATTTTATTACAAAACTGATGCAATTTTTTTAGCACTCTTGGGTAAAGAAAATGGCTTGGAAGCATGAATGTTGTCTCAGGTGAAGCTCACGAAGACCCAAGGAGGAGAAAGATTGGAATGGACAGACATGATACGAGGGAAAGTTGTACAGTAGCTATTTGACTGTAATGAGGACATATTTTGTCTATCTCTGTAAATAGAAATATATTTACAATATATTTTTATAAGGGCTCTTCTACCTCCAAGGAACATCTTCTCCTGCACCAAATGTCAGGTCTGTGTGATCTCCTCATAAGGCTATGGAAAGTAAGTAGATGAAGGGTCACTTGCAGAAAGTGTCTTTGGAGTTTCTTGAAACCATGAGCCAGCTTTTAAAGCTGCTGTGAAATTTTGTCATTTCCAGGCTTAAAGTTGTTTGATATAACAGTGTTTTTAATCCTTATCATAAGTGGCACTAAAAATACAAGTTAACCCATTAATGTTTATCAGATTACACTTCTCCTCTGGGTAAAATTATATAGATATAGAGATTTCCGAGAGATTTCGGTAGATCTGAGTAGATTGATTGGTAATAGAAAGACTACTAGGAAATTCTAGGGCTGCAGACTAGACTGGGAAGTAAAAAGAAACAACAGCCTTGGAAGAAGGCGGCAATGGCAAACCACATCCACCTTGTTGCCAGGAAAAAAATATGAATGTTATGCCCCTGACTTTACCAACATTTACCCCTATTTTGTTATAGAGGTTTGCAGCCAGTGGTAGCTTTGGCTATTAGAAAATGTTTCTGTTTGCACAAGCCAGAATACCCAATATTTGTTAGCCCACCAAATCGTTTCAATCTCTATCTGTTCCATACCTCTGAACTCAAACAGGATATGGGAACAGGATGCTACATTAGCAAAAGTTGACTCTCCAATTTGTGCCAGTATGGTACAAGCCTAAGCACTTAGTTACAATCTTATTCATATCCCCTACCTCCACCTCAAACTCATTTTAGCCAAAACGCATCTGCAAGAGCACAGGATTCCAACAGCAGTTTCAAAAAAGTTGGGTTTTATTCTTTACAGGGCATACTAAGTAGGAATGCATCTAGCCTTTGCCCATATAATACAGTATTTTTCAAACTTGCCAATTTTAAGATGTGTAGACTTCAACTCCCAGAATTCCCCAGCCAGCATGGCTTCCTGGGGAATTCTGGGAATTGAAGTCCATACATCTCATAGTTGCCAAATTTAATACTATATTAAATAATACTGTCCAGTACTCATGATAAATACTATATTTCTCTAGGGTGCTAAGTTATATACTTAGTTAAAGGCTAGGCTAAATACTTTCTTAGGTATCATGAAATGAAGAAGCACGCACAAGCTGTTGTCACTGAAATCAATGGGAACTAAAGATTCTTAGCTCTGGCCATGGTATACAGATGGGTGTGTATATATCTGTGAATGAGAGAGAGAGAGAGAGAGAGATACTAATTATACTCCTATACTTATTCCCAGCATTTGTTGCTGTTACTGTTTAAATGTGAAATCTCTCCATTTCATTGTCTTGAATTTTGTCAAAAACTGGCCATTTAAGCCACCTTGGGTCATTCCCTATCATAGGGCTCTTAGCATGTAACCAACATGAACTGGGAACTATGCCTGCAGAGAGTGGTGCATGCAGCTGGATTGCACACCCAAAAGTATTTTCAAAAATTAAAAGCTGAAACTTAAAAAGAAGGAGAAGAATGGACTCTCCTAGGTTCACCCCAGTTTGTGGGGTTTTTGCCAAAACATCTGAATAGTATTGTTAATTTTTAAAAAAAATACTTTCAATACTCAGCAATCAGACAATGACCTTCCCAGGTGACCATGACATAATTTTTCAAAGAAAAAACTACCTTAAATCAATTGCAATCTAATCCACAGCCTGTTCAACTGCATTCTTCAAATCTCCTGCTTGAAATGGAGTCTTCTGACTTAGTTTCTGTTCTGGGAGCTGCCTAATAACAGCTATTATTTAAACAGAAATGGATAGATATGGGCTGAGTTCACAAAACAGGAACTGCATAAAACATCCTAGCATTGCCTGTAAGGATTTCTAATGACTGTGAACTCGTTAAAAGATAGAAGGTTGCATGTAAAGACTGACAAAAGGGAGGAAAGCTTTGCAGACCAAATCTTGCACAAAGCAACAGCACCCCATATCCACTACATTCTGGATTTGAGGCTCCCTAATTTATATCAGTGAAAACACATTGGCCCCAGTTCTCCTCCATTTTATTTGTATATATTGGTTTACCAGGCCATAGAGAGAGAAAGTAGGGTCCATTTACAATCATTAAAAGTAACAAGTTTCATAAGAAATGCTATCTTGATGGCCCTTAGCAAACTTTAACCTAAGCTACATTTTATTCAACAAGGTAAAACTTGAGAGCTTTGGAAAGACAGCTCTCTGGGCAAGAAAGGCTATTTTGCTTTTACTTATGTGAAAGTCATTGTTGCAAATGTATTCTCTACTTGTTTCTTATGACGGGTAAGCAGAGCTGTCAGCAGCTAAGGAGACTGAAGTACGCTGCAGCTAAGAATTCAGTTTCTCTAGATGGTTAGCGACCTTTAGAACACCAGAACTGCCTTCTCCTGGGTCAGATCACTGGCCCTTCTAACCCAGTTGCTATTCGTATTACCTAGCAGCAGGACTCAGAGGAGAATGCTTTATTCTCATTTTGAAGGCATCTTCGGTTTCAAAGGCTAACTGGTTCAAGTCCTGTTTAAGGATGAAGAAGAACAAGAAAAAGAGAACAGAGTCTAAGAATTATCAGCTTCTGACAGTGGATGAAATACTCAGTCACAGCCTTTCCCACAAGTGCGAGATGTCTTATATTTCCCTTTAAATTCCTACCAATGCATCTAGAGAGATGCCCATGAACATTTCATGCAAATCTGCATCAGCCCCTTTTGTTGTTTTTTGTTGTTGTTGTTGTTTTGTTTTTGATGGCCAGTATCAGAGTCAGATGCATCTTGGAACACAGATTTATAATAAAAGATAATAACAACTATCTATGGATGGTTTCCAGTTTATAAGACTAAGATAAGAACTTCCTTTGTCATATTACTTCAGCCCCTGATGGCACTAAAAAAAAACATCCAGCCAAATTTCCTTGCATTAAAGCCAGCTTGTTTCTGTGGTATTCAACAGAAAAGGATTTTCCTCTTTCCAGCAATCCTTCTTCCCACCCTGCCAGTCAGTCAATTAGCTAATGCCACAGTTTATCCAAGGCCACATTTCTTCAGGAAATGCTGTCTGAGTGCAATGAATTACTTATGGCTATTTGCTCTTTCCCTTAATATGGTTTCCTGATGCATTCCTCCATAACAAGCACAAGAGATATTATCTATGCATCATTACTTGAATTAGCCCTGCAGAGGATTAGTTTAACCCTAGCTGTGCAGGAATATCCACACAATGATAAGGGCACTCAGTATGTTTCAGCAATCCAGAAATGCTTTCCCTAACAATTTTGAAAAATCTATTTTCTCAATGTTATTTTTTAAGAGTTATCAGTTGCTTTGCAAGTAGGTGTTAAGCCATTGCAGTTGTGGGCAGAAGTACAATGAGAGGAGAGCAAAGAAAGCACAGAAGTGAAACATTTTATGGAACTTCACAGATTTGGGAAGAAGCCACACCTTACAGTAGTGTATTGGTGGGCATATAGAAAAAGCCAGGGTCAAGGTTAAACTAGATATCCCTCTGTTTTTGTTTATTTGTTTGTTTGTTTATCTAGCTGTTGTCAAATTAACATGCATCCAGGTTATTTTTTTTCTTTATCATTTAAGTCTTCATTTTGTTGAACTTCTTCATATGAAAAGAAGCAAGTAGCAGGTGATGTGACAAATCCAGACAATCCAAAGAGGCATAGCCAGATAGAAGGAAAAAAAACAACACTGGGACACTATATAAATAGCATGATGGGTGATTTGATGTAATTAAACAGAAATGTAGATATAATATGTGCCATGTGCTTATCCTATCAAAGGTGCAAAGATACAGTAAGTGCAGACTATGGCTGTGCAAAGTTTCCTAGTAAAATCTAGATTCATACAGTTTGAATCTCTGCTCTGCAGATGGAGAAACAGTACTGTCATTGCAGTACTGCAATGTTTCTATTGCTTCCTGGCACATTCCCTGTTTCACAGCATCTCAGGTTCAATAATGCCGGTAGTTCTCATCTGTCTTCAGATCTGCCAATGCTTGAATTGCTGCTGGAGACTGAATGCTTTCCCATTCTCAACAAACACCTTACATCTCTAGTGCAATTCTGTTAAAAGAAGCCAGTCTTAAAGTAGCAGATCTTTTGCAGAATTTCATTATTTTATTTACCCTATTAAAAGTATCACCTTAAGGACTTCATGAAACCATACATGCCCAACTGTCCAATTATTTCCCCCCACCCCACTTCCCAGGAATTGACATTTTACTTATTACCCAGACTAGATCTAATCTGACATTCCTGTGAATGTTCCACAACTTCTTCATTTTTATTATTTTGGAAGCCTCCAAGAACCATCCTTTTCAACACAGAGAGCCCTACCATTAGACAAGAAGAGAAGGACCCCCTCCCGGCTATTCCTTCTGAGGAATTCCTCCAAACATTTGCAATGCAGGAATGAGGTCTACATTATTCAGAATGCTGATAGCATTAGAAGTGCCTGCTGTCCACATTAAGTCTGATCAGATATTCAAATAGCTCAGGGAGGCCAAATACAAATCAAAACCTCATGTACAAATTGCTTTGCGTGCATGCAAAAAGCCATTACAGCAGCAGGTATTTGCAAACCAGCCATCTGCTAATATGCTGTATGAAATACGTACCTTAAACAAACAAAAAGGCTCCTCTGTGACTTTGGGACTCCCTGTGGATAAAGAAATATCTTCTGGGTGCCTTGCCTGATCCATTCTTTGGTTCTGCTTCTCTGAATGTTTGTTGGGTTCTTCCAAGTCTTTTGATATAGACAAGCAGCTGACACAGAGGTCACCTCTTGGCATTTCTACATAGCACACTATACCAGTGATAGCCTTTGGCATAATTGGACATAATTAAATATTGGCATTTAAGTTAACCTCACAGGCTTAAGACCCTTGGTTCAGATTTACTACATTGGAAGGTGAGGCAGCTAGGAAACCCCTGTTTTTCCTTCTCTAGAACAACCAAAAGCAAGAGTACCTTGAGCCACAATGGCAGCATCAAAATGGTAGGCAACTCAAAGGCATTTCCTACAGATTATAGAAGAGACAACCTAGCCAGCTGAGGTACATGGTTGCTACCTCCACCTCTAGTAACTCAGTGAGGTAAGAGGGGTTATCCTGGGCCCTGTCCAAGGGGGCCCAGAATAGTGCCTCATGCAGAAGTGAGGTAAACGTATGGTGTGCTTCCATTTTTAATTCAGAAAACCTCCATTGTTAGATGTTAGAGCAGTGTTTCTCAACCTCGGCAAGTTTAAGATGTGTGGACTTCAACTCCCAGAACTTCTGGGAGTTGAAGTCCACCCATCTTAAACTTGCTGCGGTTGAAAAACACTGTGTTAAAGATTTGTTAACTGAGAGAACATAGGAATACTCGACCATCTCCTTAAAGCATAATTTCTTTTTATCTAGATGCACATTATGCCAATTCACTAAAGAACCCATTTATTATAAAGGCTGTTTGATCATATAAAATACCTATTTTTCTTCATTTCCTCATTATATACACCCCACCAATGGAAATCTCCTCATAAATGGATCTGCATGTATGTTTGATTGGCTTGGAGTGTATTCCTGGAATGCACCCAAACTTATAATGATATTGAAAAAGATTAACTATTGATTTTCCCATATTCCTCAAAACTGTTCAGAGCAAAATACATTATATTGCAAGCATCAGATTTATATTACTTCCCTGCCACCTTCTATTTATTTTTTCACTTTAACATATAAAAAAGCATCGTTAAGGTTTTTGAGATATTATATTACTCATTGACTAATGATAGTGCATTTGATCAACAAATGCATAAAGTACATTTCAGCACATTTGTTATTAGATTTACATCCTGCATTTCTTCCAGGAGATCAAGGCAGCATGTATAGAACTCCCTCCTCATATTTTTCCCTGTGACGAAAATGGAGATGAGATTATGAATGAGCAGGTCTGCATTTCCTGATTTGGTCCATGACATAATTAGTCCACTAAGGAGACTAAAGTGTACAGAGTGCCACCCCCAAAGAGAAACCTCAATTTCATATCATCCATATCATCAGTCTTACCTAGGCTCATCTTGTCCCCATCTCATGAGAAAAACAGGTTCAAGTCATCCTTAAGAGCCAGTGTAAGCATAGTGGTTAAGTTGTTGGACAAGGACCATGATGACCCAGGTTCAGGTCCATCCTCCACCCTGGAATCTCTCTGGGTGACCTTGGACCAGTCACTCACTCTCAGCCACAACTACCATTCTCCTCTGCTTTGGTCAGACCTCAGTTTGGGGCACCGCACTTTCAGAAGGACTCAGGAAAACAGAAACAGATTCAGAGAAGAATAGCAACAATTACTAGGAAACTATACATTAAGCACCAGGAAGAGAGAGTGAAAGAGGTGAGTATATTTAGCTTGAGGAAAATGGCTAAGGGAGGGATGTGATAGTTCTGTTCAAAATGGAAATGCTGACACTTATCAGGTTAAAATCTATGCTGCCTTGTTCCAGGGTACATGATACAGAATAAAATATTCAACTTAAATAAATAATAACAGTAATAAAATATTTAAGTTATAGGAAAGAAAAGTCCTATAGTCCCCTGAGTCCCTTTTTATTTTTATTTTTGTTTTCTTTCTGTTGCTTGTCACTTGCATTATTGTGCATCTAGCCTATGTCACAAAGGGTTAGGGTTAGGGTTTAACACATGCTTTCTCCACAGCATACCTGAAAAAAGGTTTAGAAAACTGTTATACAACAGACTAACATTAGCAATACTAATAGGATTTGAATTAGAAAAAAAGATGAAGTATATACCAGAATGTGAGAAGGCATAACTTTTTTTAAATGTCCCAAAATTTCAAGTTGGCCCTGTGAATGAAAATTCAACTTCATTCACCATTTCAAAGATAATTTGTTTATCCCACTGATAATAAATGATATGGAGTCTTCATCTGCATGTCAAAAACAAGAAAAACAATATCTCTTCAGTGACATTTGCCTATCATTTCTAAGAGATGAAAACATTTTCTATGGGAAGAATACTCAGGATCAAATTATTAAACCTACAGCCTTTTGCTAAAGGAAACAAACATCTTCATAAATTTTTCATCTGAATAAAAGCTAATATTAATCAAGCAATTATGCTGGTTTGTGTGTTTATTTACCGCATTTACAGTATGTGCAGTAAGACAAGAACAGATAGGGTCAAGAATGAATGTGGGCTGAAATACAAAAGTGAGAGAGCAGAGTAAGGATCCAGAGTATGTCAGTGCATTGCATACATCTCTAGTCGGTGAGATGCAAGCAGTTGTATGTTAGCTTTCAAGGTACTCTAAGTTAGAGATCTTTCTTTGCATAGAATAGCATGAGTATGCTTGAGTAAAACTGGGTTTTAGTTGCATTATGACATACTGGTGAAAATGTGTCAAAACTGACTAATACTTTATTTGTTTTTACCATTAATAGGGGATGTTGTATGTGGCATGAGTACAACTAAGGCTGTAACCTAATCTACACCTTCTCTATCTTACTAAAATGCATTATGTTAAAGCCTCAATTAGCCAAAGTCATTTTGGGTAACATAGGTCAATATCTATGGGCCCACATGATGAGAACCATAGCATATGAAGATTGCAACCTGGAATGTGAAAAAAGTAAATAGTAAAAAGCATGAATTAACAAATGAAATTAAGAAAACAAAAATTGACAGAAGGTATGTCTATGACACTAAGAGAAGGGGGAAGGATGCATAATATCTGAGTGAAGGGCTTCTGACTGGTGATGTGGAGTTGAAGGAAACATGCAGGGAAGTGAAAATATAGACTAATTATGAATGACATGGCTAAAATGTATGCACAAAAATGAAAATAGGAATCCATAAGTTGGTGATAGTTGTATATTACACTCCAGTGAATGGTGATAATGAAAGAACCACAGATATATTTGGGGGAAAATTATGCAACATTATGAGTGAATGCAATCCAGGGGGAAAAAATAATCTGCTAAGTGGATGTTGAAACAAGATGAGAGAGTACAGAAAATACCTCTTTAGTAAGTATCTGCTTAGAAAAAAACTGTGTTTGTTTCAAAAACATTGTTTAAGTATGTTTATTCATATGTACATATGACAAATGAATGAATGTAAATTTAAATGCATGATCAGTTTGATTGTTTATGATGAAAAATTAACAGAATTAGCCCTGGATACAAAGGTGATGTTCCAAATGTGGGACAAATTTTGTGTGAGAGACAAACCGGACATGAAGAAGAAAGGGAAAGAAATGAAAGAAACAAGAATGAAAATAGAATAATGGCAAGAAGAGAATGTATGAGTCCTGTATGAAAAAGTATTTATAGTATAGATTAATCTCCCAACAGAATAAATGGAAACTGGATTTAAAGAAAAAAGATGTGGGAGCTGTTTGGAAAGAGTAAAAAAAGTTACAGGGTGGCACAGAATTGCTTAGAGTTATGCTAATGGGAATTACGAAAAAGAATGCTTGGTGGAATGATGAAGTGAAAGAAGTTGTGGGTGAGGAATACATATAAAAGAATATCTGCTGTAAAAATAGAGTGAAAGATGCCATGTTGTTGTTGTTTATTCATTTAGTCGCTTCCGACTCTTCGTGACTTCATGGACCAGCCCACGCCAGAGCTTCCTGTCGGTCGTCAACACCCCCAGCTCCCCCAGGGACGAGTCCGTCACCTCTAGAATATCATCCATCCATCTTGCCCTTGGTCGGCCCCTCTTCCTTTTGCCTTCCACTCTCCCTAGCATCAGCATCTTCTCCAGGGTGTCCTGGATGCCATATAATGTGTATATAGAGAAAAAGGCAGTTGTAAAGAATGTAGTCAAAGAGAGCAAGGAAGGTGTGTTTTTTTTAAAGCAGAAAAATGCAGTGATTTTGGTGAATATAAATACTGTGGAGCCTTGGAAAACAATATCTTAAGGAACTACCAAGGAGAAAACCACACCCTGACCAAAACTGGCAGGGCAAGATCCTGTATATAAACAAGGAGCAAACCCCACACTCACTGGCACTGATGATGTTACCTAGTTAAGTAATGAAATGTCTGCAAGCAAACGACCAAGCTCAGAGAACACCAAGGACTCCACAGTTCAACCCTGAGCTGCGTATATTCTCTTCTATTGGAATATAAATACTGTTTTAGATTTGGTGAAGACAGACAAAGAGCCTCCAAGAAATGAAATTGTATTAAAAATAAAAGTATGAAATGAGTTGGGATGAAACTGAAATGATAGAATGATGGGAAGTATGTTCTAGAGATGTCTATAACAATGATATTGATATGTAGAAAAATAGAATTGAAAATGATGTTATAATTTTAGTGTCCAAGAAAAGACATGATGAAAAGTAATGTCATAAATGCTGTACAGCTGCAAAAATGGCACAGCTGAAATATTGTACAGCTGAAGGTATAGAAGGTATAACTGGAAAAATGTTAAAATATGAATGTGATCTGCTTATAGAACAGCTGTGCAATTTGTTTAAAGCTTACATAAGGGGTCTGACACTTGGAAGAATGCCATATTGTTCCATTATATAAAGGAAAAAGTATCAAGAATTAAAGCAAAAATTGCAAGGGGGTTAAGTTTGCCTGGAAAGCTGTTTGTCAGAATTCTGGTTAAAACAATAGAAGAGACAATGGGATAAGTGTTTCTCACAGTAGCCATCTATCCTGGAAGGAATTTGGGTCAATGTTGGAAAGTACCGGGCAGCTTTATACCCAGAGGGAGTTTTTGCTCCTCAGTGGCAGATTGAAAAATGTATGGATGTGGGAAATAAAGTTCATTGTACTTTTTTTTCTTTTTAGAAAAATGCATATGATAAAGTGAATGTTGCATGAATTATTTTGCATGAATATGGAATTAAAGATTGGTTTCTAGAAATAAATAGTATATGATGGAAGTGAAGCATGTGTGAGGATAAATGGAATGCTTAGCAAATTGTTCAGCATGGACCAGTGAGCAAGGAAAGAATGTATGATATTCCCATAATTGTTATTTATGGATAAATATATAAGGAATTCTTGTGATACTTTTGGAGGTGTGTTGGTTAGGTTCTGAATCCACATACAGTTTTGCATGCAGATGATACCATATTTTGGCTGAGAACCTGAATGATTTGCAGCAAATGTTAGACTGATGATATAACAAGGATTATGAAACTCAAAAATAATCAATCACATGTATTTGGCAGGGGAAATGGAGTGCATGACTAGAAGTTAAACATAAATCATGACAACCTACAATAAACAGGTGAAAATGTGTTTTCTATCTTAATTTTGTAGGAAGTTTATTAAAGATAGAAAAAGGAAGGGAGAAATGTTAATATATGTAAATACTGATAGATAGTGGGTAGAATGCAGTGTGTTACAAGTAATGAAAGTTTATAAAAAGAAGTGAAAATGCACAGGTATTTTCACCTGTATATCATCATAAGCCTGCTTATGGCCACTTTGTTATATGGAAAAGAGAGTTGTATATGTCAGGAGTAAAGGTAAATTGCACAGAGTAGAAATGGGGTACTCAAGAAAAGTGTGTGTAGTGAAACAAGAAGAGAGCACCAAGAATGAATGGTTGCTGAATGAATGTGAACTGAATACAAAAGCAAATTACCAGTACAAAAGAAATACATTGGCATGGTTTGGTGATATATAGAGAACAAGTGAATTGCAAAACAAATATATGAAGGAAGAGTGAATGGGTCAAATGGAACGGAAAAACCAAGGAAGCTGTGGTTGCATGGAATTGATGGAATCCTGAAAAAGAGATGGTGCATTATTGAATACCTACCACTGTCCAGTAGCGAGTCATACAGAGGAAAACCCAGTGTTTAATTTCCTCCAGATGTAAAAAACATGCAGACCTATGGTCTCTGCATCACATCTGTTTTATTTCCAAATTCATAAGCAGTGCACTTTGGAAGTAAGCAGGCACCTTAGGAACAGAGCTGTTATCAAGGATGCTCAGAAGCAGAGTTCAAATTCGAAACCACCTCATCATACATTTTCAATTTAAATAATGGCCAAACGTGTCTTTTGGTGAATGATCCCAATTACCGTACATGCAGCTATCTGTTCTTTTTAAAAGTGTTTTTGCTGACATACAAAATGTAAGCCCAAAGAATCAAACTAATTAAGTAACGTAGTTGGGGAAATAACAAAAATACAGCTAACTGCAATTAATTTAGCTAGGGAAATTCAAGTCAAAATAAAATAAAATACAGGTTCAAAAAAGAGAAGTATGTACATGCCCTCCTTTCAAGGAGATTGAAGAGAAAGTGTGGTTAGGCTCCAGTCTGGAGCCTTGAGTCCACCTTAGAAGCAGAAGAAAGACTCCTACTGGGCTGGTATAGAAATAAACGAACAAATGGAAGTAGTCTGGCTGTATGTAGGCCATAAATAATCAAAAGAGCTTGAAATGGATGATCTGGGGTCACTTTGCCTGCCAGTTCCTTAACTAGGATCTCACTAATACGATGTGCCTTTTCATGGTTGCTCTTGAGAAACTTCCCTTCAGTATTATGCCAGCATTCCTTCTTATCCTCCAGATGAAAAGAATTGAGCTTGCCTCTCATTTGAAATCAGTTACGACTCTACCCAGGGGAAAAACAGGGACATTTCTCTCTAGTCTATAAGAATAGCATTAAGTCCACCCATTCTTGGTTTCTCTCTCTCTCTTACCATGGTCTGGGGTTTCTCTCTCTCTTACCATGGCTTTCTCTGGAAAGAAGCAGGGAAGAACTGTGGGATTGGGGACCATTCATGTCTGCATGGCTAAGAATGTGGTAAATGTGTGAACGCTAAAGTGTTAGTCTTGGGAGATAGCTGTTGTAGAACTAGCAACAAAGGAAGGAGAAACTAGAAGATATCATAATTCAGTTTAACCACCAAAACAAAGTAGCATCTTGGAAGGATGATGACATTGTAGGCAAGTGGGGAAAGAAAGCTATTATCCCCAAACTACTTAAGTTTATCTTGAAAGGCCATTCACTGGGAGGCACAACTGCACCTGCAGGAAATTGCAGCTGGTCCCAACTCTGGATAAAGGAGGTGAATTGGCCCCTGCCCACAGGCCCATAAAGCCAGATGTTTATTCATGGACAATGGACAAACCAAATATCGAAATGTTACTGCATTTGAAGCAACTGATGCACCAGTGATGGTAGATAATGGTAGCTGGGATGTTGGTGAAGAGTTTGTGACTGGCCAAAGATTGGATTATAGAACAAAACATAAATTTATTATTCCACAACTGGACATTCAAATAACCATTTGGAGTGTACATGCTGGTCACCATGTTGGTCAAAAGGAAATCACTGTCCAGGAATTATCATGTTAAAAAATTTCAATAGTGGCACCAAAACCCTTCAAGTACTAGACAGCAGTGAAGAAATACTTGGCTCTACTTTGCTCTGGTGGCAAAAAAAAAATCACTCCAAGTGTTAGCTTCACCCTAAGTAGCAGACCAACCAAAAGTGTGCTGGCATTTCAGTGTGCTGGCATTTCAACTAGTCATGAGTTGCCCAGCCATTCTGACAATTGCAGGCACAATTCAGATACTCATATTCTCCATTTGCACACTTACCAAAATTAGTCCAAAAGACATCAAAGATTACTTTCATGCCCAAATTCAAAATGTTTTCAACTTTGTGTCCTGCAGGAGTCATTCTTAAAGCTGGTAATGCCCATGTAAGAACAGGTAGGACAGGCTGGGAAGAACCTCTTGGAAAACTTGGACTGAGCAAAGTAAATGAAAATGTTAGCATTTGTAGCAGCCAGTGTCTTGTTAAGTAGGAAACAGCCTCTTCCACAACACCCAGAAACATCAGCTCACATGGCACACCCTAAATGGCAAGGATACATTGATCTGGGATTACATGCTACTGAATACCTGCTTCCAATTATCTTTCAAGGATGAACATGTGATATGAAGTGCTAACTGTGGCTCCAATTATTGCTTAGTCTGCACAAAAATTCAAGTGAAGGTCCAATGCATAAAATGACAGATGGTTCCATCAGCAAAGCAGAATTGGTCAAAACTGGCTGAACCAGGTTGTAAGCAAGAATTCCAAATAGCATTAGCAAACTGGTTTGCCATCCTTACACTACTTGGTGATGTGAACATGAAAACAAGTCTTTGAAGCTATTTATGAATGTGCCAAAACTGTGTGCCTGACCACGCAACACCAAATACAAGTATGGACCGTGGATGAGTGCCTTCAGCTTGGTGATCAGTGCAAATGAGCCAAGCTGTTGACAATGCATAATACAGGAAGCTCAATCATAAAGTTTGAGGCACACTGGAACACCATGGCCCTGGAACTGGAAGAGGCTGCACAAAAACATGAGTACCATATGCTCTTTACCACTCTCAGTTGCCTAGGTAGAACAACTAAATCAACCAACAATAACTTATACAAGACTGATGGGACATTTGTACAACCTTCACATGAGTGATTTCAAACATGGAAAGAATTTTTCCAGCAACTCTGCAACCCCAAAGAGCCTCAGAAGCCACCAGGAGATCCGCCACTCATCAAAATGCCTGAAAATAGGCCTCGGATGCTGAGCCTTCAATAGCAGAAGTAAAACTACTGAAAAATGGTAAAGTAGCTAGAATGGATGGATTCATCTGAGGCACTCAGAGCTGGTGGGAATCACCTACCTCAGCAGTGTATTCATTATTACAACTCATCTGGTACTCAGAAAAGGTCTCCATCACATGGAAACAAAGGATTTTAATTTCTATTCTGAGTAGTGGCGACAGCCACCAATGTAAAAGCTACCAGGACATAAGCCTTCTATCAATCACTGGAAAAATCTTCATGGAAATCCTCCTATTACATTTCTAGAAACAGCAGGAGCAGACAACTGGAGAACAGCAGGCCCCCTTGCACCCAAACCAAGGATGCTTTGATCAGTTTTTTCCATCTGGCAACTTGTGGGGAAAAAAAGAATTTGATATGACAAACTAATGGTCATTGTATTCACTGACTTTTGAGCAGCCTTCGACAGTGTATACTGGTTGGCATTATGGAAAGCATTGAAAATTGAGCACATGCCTACAAAAATCATATTCTAGCAACTATATGCACAGCTGAAAGGAGTTTCAGAGGAATTCCCAATTCAAACTGGCATTCGGCAAGGCTGCATGATCTCTACCCTGCTGTTCAATGTCATAGTGCATGCTATAATGAGGACAGGTTTTGACAGCAGGCAAGGGGACAGTACAATGAAACCGACTATATAACTGACCTCAGGTTCACCAGTGACAGTGCCATATTTGCAGACAGTGACACACAAAGGCCAGAGACCTTTTGTATGACATCACAAACACTGCCCATTCATACAGCATGGAAATTAATCCTGACAAAACAAAGGTTTTGAGAACTAATGGTTCACAGTATGCTGTCTATCTCAACAGAGTCCAAATAGAGCAGGTTAACCAGTTCAGATACCTTGGGTTGCTGGTGGAAGAACAGAAAACAGCATCTAAAGCAGAAGCACACAGCAGGATTGGTCAGAACACTGCTGCCTTTGAATCATTAATTTGGTACCTATGAAGGAAAATGGAACATTTCAGTGAAAACAAAAAAGTGAATCTTCCAGGCACTAATCTTGACAGCCTTGCTATATGGACATAAGACATGGACACTGTTAAAAGCAGATCTAAACTGGATGTTTTCCTATAGGGAATCCTTCTGCTCTACCATCTCAAAAATGATGCCATCATACAGTTGAACAACTACAACTGAGGATGAAATATGAAAGCACAGACTATAATGGTTGGACATGCATGCCGAATGGCAGAACATTGCCTTCCATACAGTCTACCGTGGAGAACACATCCTGAACAGTAGAAGATTCAGTGAGCAGTGCCAAAGGAAATATGGATGAAGCAAATTAAAGATGATCTGGAAAACCTAAGGCTCAGTTCCAGTGATGAGAAATAAGCAGCCTTCATTTGGAAAACATGGAAAACTATTATAAGAAATGTCCAAAGTCCAGGGGCACGCACAGGAATTACTGGCTCCAAGATCAGCCCCACCCAGATGCCCCCTAAGGGAGCAAAGAAGAAAGAACTAGGAGACTCACTCTTCAGCAGAGTAGAGCATGATCAGGAATCTTTATACAGCTGACCTGATAAGTTTCATCAAATAGTTTTCAGCAACATACCCAGATTGAATTAAGCTGTCAGTTCATTATTTTCCTTTCTAAAAATAACATTTGATTTATCTTTAGAAATAGAATTAACAGGATGAGACTGCTTCAACAGAACCACATCTCTTGCATCCTAGGACTTAATCAATGGAGTCCTTGGTATTATCTGAGCTTGGTTGTTTGCTTGCAGACATTTCATTACCCGGCTCGGTAATATCATGAGTGCGCTGATGATGTTACATAGTCAAGTAATGAAACATCTGTAAGCAAACAACCAAGCTCAGAGAACATCAAGGACTCCACCATTCAACACTGAGCTACAGATATTGTCTTCTGTTGGAACTTAATCAATGTAATCTTTTCAGCTTTTGATTGCCCTCTTTGTCAGGATGGAGAAATTTACTTTTTCCAAAACTTTTTTTTTACATGTCAATTTGGGCCTCACTGCTAGTACCTGTATGGACAAAGGCCTTTCCTCTTGACTGTCCCCGACTCTTCCAAAGACATTCCAACAATATTCCTGATCTTTTCCATCCTTCTTATTCAGTGTTTTCCCCTTCTACTCCTTCAACTTTGACAAGCATGGACTTTTTTCCTAACCCATCATCTGCTCACATCACATGCCAAAAGTATGTGAGTTTCTGCTTGCTAATCATTTCATCAAAGAAGCAATCAGTCTTTATTTCTTCCAGGAATGAATAATTGGTTCTTCTTGCAGTCCACTCTTCATAACTGCCTCCAAATTCATAATTCAACTGCCTCCATTCATAATTCAACAGTGACTATCTTCTTTCTCTCACTCTTTCTCAGTAGCAAGCTTTCATACCCCCAACCCCCCTTATCACTGACAAAGCTATTGCTCTGAGATTAGTTATAGAAATATCTAGGGGCAAGCAAAATTGATCCAGGAATGGAACATTCCAGAGACTCCACAAAGTTCCATTTTCCTCTAGACCATGTCTAACCTCTCTCATACTAGAGGTAGTTTGGCAGTTTTCAGAAGTAAATGCTCCAAACTAGAAACAGAAAAAACATTCCTTTAACTATTTTTATCTTTTTTGTCATAGGGATATTTATGGGATATGCAAAATTTGTCAATCCTGAAATAGAATATACAGAGAACTCTGAGTTATTCTGTTTTTCTCCAGAGCAAACCACCTCCTGATCCATGCCTTTGCTGGAGAAGATGGACAGTTTCCAAAAGTAAATTTTCAAACTCCTTATCCTTCATGATCTTATCTGCCATTGCCTTCATCTCTAACATTAAACTTCTACTGTCTTCTGTCTTCTCCAGAACACTATTCTGGAGCCCAGGAAAGCCAGCCTATTGCCTTCATTTCTCCACTAGCAACTGTGATTATGCTAAGCATGCCAGCTGACATTTGCTTTGTCTTTCTAATATTTAACATTAACCCTGATTTTTCACTTTCCATTTTTACTTTCCTAATGAGTTTTCTTTAGGTTTCTTTATCTTAAGCTAACAAAATGGTAACATCTACATATGACAGATTCTTGGTATTTTGATCTCCAGGGTAGATTGCAAATATCATCTCTTCCAATCTTTCCATTATTATAATACATTCACTGTGCAAGTTAAACAGATATGGGTACAATATGAATACTTGTCTCACTCTCTTCTCTATTTTGAATTATTCATTTCTTCAACTTCAAATCAGTTCTTATAGTTTATTCTTATTCATTATAAAGGATCCTCAAAATAATAATCAGAGGTTCTGGCATACTCATTAACCTATTCCATATTCTGGCATGACATGTACTGAGGTCTTCTTTGTTCTTTATTCATTTAGTCGCTTCCGACTCTTCATGATTTCATGGACGACCCCACGCTAGAGCTTCCTGTTAGTTGTCAACACCCCCAGCTCCCCCAGGGATGAGTCTGTCACCTCTAGAATATCATCCATCCACCTTGCCCTTGGTCAGCCCCTCTTCCTTTTGCCCTCCACTCTGCCTAGCATCAGCATCTTCTCCAGGGTGTCCTGTCTTCTCATTATGTGGCCAAAGTATTTCAGTTTTGCCTTTAATATCATTCACCCAACTGAGCAGTCTGCCTTTATTTCCTGGAGGCTGGACTGGTTTGATCTTCTTGCAGTCCAAGGCACTCTCAGAATTTTCCTCCAACACCACGGTTCAAAAGCATCTATCTTCCTTCTCTCAGCCTTCCTTATGGTCCAGCTCTCACAGCCATATGTTACTATGGGGAACACCATTGCTTTAACTATGCGGACCTTTGTTGTCAGTGTGATGTCTCTGCTCTTAACTATTTTATCAAGATTGGTCATTGCTCTTCTCCCAAGGATTAAGCATCTTCTGATTTCCTGACTGCAGTCAGCATCTGCAGTAATCGTCGCACCTAGAAATACAAAGTCTTTCACTGCTTCTACATTTTCTCCCTCTATTTGCCAGTTATCAATCAAGCTGGTTGCCATAATCTTGGTTTTTTTGAGGTTTAGCTGCAGGCCAGCTTTTGCACTTTCTTCTTTCACCTTCATCATAAGGCTCCTCAGTTCCTCTTCACTTTCAGCCATCAAAGTGGTATCATCTGCATATCGGAGATTGTTAATGTTTCTTCCAGCGATTTTAACTCCAGCCTTGGATTCCTCAAGCCCAGCATGTCGCATGATGTGTTCTGCGTACAAGTTGAATAGGTAGGGTGAGAGTATACAGCCCTGCCGTACTCCTTTCCCAATCTTAAACCAGTCCCTTGTTCCGTGCTCTGTTCTTACTGTTGCTACTTGGTCGTTATACAGATTCTTCAAGAGGCACACAAGATGACTTGGTATCCCCATACCACTAAGAACTTGCCACAATTTGTTATGGTCCACACAGTCAAAGGCTTTAGAATAGTCAATAAAACAGAAATAGATGTTTTTCTGAAACTCCCTGGCTTTTTCCATTATCCAGCGGATATTGGCAATTTGGTCCCTAGTTCCTCTGCCTTTTCTAAACCCAGCTTGTACATCTGGCAATTCTCGCTCCCTGAATTGCTGAAGTCTACCTTGCAGGACCTTGAGCATTACCTTACTGGCATGTGAAATGAGTGCCACTGTTTGATAGTTTGAACATTCTTTAGTGTTTCCCTTTTTTGGTATGGGGATATAAGTTGATTTTTTCCAGTCTGATGGCCATTCTTGTGTTTTCCAAACTTGCTGGCATATAGCATGCATTACCTTGACCGCATCATCTTGCAAGATTTTGAACAGTTCAGCTGGGATGCCGTCATCTCCTGCTGCCTTGTTATTAGCAATGCTTCTTAAGGCGCATTCAACCTCACTCTTCAGGATGTCTGGCTCTAGCTCACTGACCACACCGTCAAAGCTATCCCCAATATTGTTATCCTTCCTATACAGGTCTTCTGTATATTCTTGCCATCTTTTCTTGATCTCTTCTTCTTCTGTTAGGTCCTTGCCATCTTTGTTTTTGATCATACCCATTTTGGCCTGGAATTTACCTCCGATGTTTCTAATTTTCTGGAAGAGGTCTCTTGTCCTTCCTATTCTATTGTCTTCTTCCACTTCCACGTATTGCTTGTTTAAAAATAATTCCTTATCTCTTCTGGCTAACCTCTGGGATTTTGCATTTAATTGGGCATATCTCCCTCTATCACTGTTGCCTTTTGCTTTCCTTCTTTCTTGGGCTACTTCTAGTGTCTCAGCAGACAGCCATTTTGCCTTCTTGGTTTTCTCTTTCTTTGGGATGTATTTTGTTGCCGCCTCCTGAACAATGCTGCCAACTTCTGTCCAGAGTTCTTCCGGGACCCTATCTACTAAGTCCAGTACCTTAAATCTATTCTTCACCTCCACTGCATATTCCTTAGGAATATTAGTGAGCTCATATCTAGCTGATCTGTGGGTCTTCCCTAATCTCTTTAGTCTGACCCTAAATTGTGCAAGAAGAAGTTCGTGATCGGAACTACAGTCAGCTCCAGGTCTTGTTTTTACCGACTGTATAGATGTCCACCACCTTTGGCTGCAAAGGATGTAGTCAATCTGATTTCGGTGTTGTCCATCTGGTGAAGTCCATGTATAAAGCCGTCTCTTAGGTTGTTGGAAGAGAGAGTTTGTTATGCAGAGTGAGTTGTCTTGGCAAAATTCTATCACCCTATGTACTGCTTCATTTTGTTCTCCCAGGCCATGCTTACCTGTAATTCCAGGTGTCATCTGACTGCCCACCTTAGCATTCCAGTCTCCCATGATGAAAATAACATCTCTTTTAGGCGTGTTGTCCAGTAGGTGCCACAGATCCTCATAGAACTGCTCTACTTCAGCTTCTTCAGCTTCTGTGGTTGGGGCGTATATTTGGATCACTGTGATGTTAGATGGCTTGCCCTGAATTCCATTTGAGATCATTCTATCGTTTTTTGGATTGTATCCAAGCACTGCTTTAGCCACTTTACTATTAATTATGAAGGCTACTCCATTTCTTCTGTGGTCCTCTTGTCCACAGTAGTAGATTTGGTGGTCATTTGATGTGAAGTGGCCCATTCCAGTCCATTTCAGTTCACTGACACCCAAAATGTCTATCTTTAATCTTGACATCTCCCCAATAACCACATCCAATTTGCCCTGGCTCATAGATCTTACATTCCAGGTTCCAATGGTGTGTTGATCCTTAGAACATCGGATTCGCCGTTCACCACCAGCACCGTCGGCCGCTAGCCGTCCTTTCGGCTTTGAGCTAGCTGCGTCATCATGTCTGGGGCTAGTTGAACTCATCCTCTGTTCCTCCCCAGTAGCATTTTGACCATCTTCCGACCTGGGGGTCTCATCTTCTGATGGTATACCGACATATCTCTGGTTGTACTGATCCATTGAGTTTTCACGGCAAGAATACTGGGGTGGGTTGCCATTACCTTCCCCAGGGATCGCATTTGGTCTGACCTCTCTGTCATGACCTTCCCGTCTTGGGTGGCCCTTCACGGTTTAGCTCATGGCATCATTGAGGTGCTCAAGCTCCAGCACCACAAGGTAACGATCCTTTGCTGAAGGGGTCTTCTTACTTTGCCAATAAAGCAAAGGTAAATCTCCCTCTTCTTTTCTCTGGCTCTTCTTTATCTTCTTTAGATAACTTTAGCTATCAGATGTCATGTCCTTCTGCTTTCTTTGAAACTTTATTTATTTATTTTTATTTATTTTCTATCCCTTTATTATTTTTATAATTAAGTCAAGGTAGGGAACATACCTAATACTCCTTCCTCCTCCTATTTTCCCCACAAAAACCACCCTGTCAGGTGAGTTGGGTTGAGAGAGAGGGACTGGCCCAAGGTCACCCAGCTGGCTTTCATCCCTAAGGCAGGACTAGAACTCTGTCTCCTGGTTTCTAACCCATTGCCTTAATCACTAGACCAAATTTGTCTGCTCTTTGGCATTTCTTCTTCAGGAAGAGCTCTTTTCTTCTCTGTTTTGCTTTTGTGAAGAATTAGCACAATGCTTTAACAAACTGCATATTCTCTTGTATTTTTTGGTACATATACACCAATCTTTTCCAATCTCTAGGTCACACAGCCTTGTTTCCTATTTGTTGACATAAAGCGGTTAACACTTTAACTGCTTCTTCTCCTGAGCTTTAAAGTTTAACAGTCTTTCTTCTGTGTCTGGTGCTTTTCTATTTGACAGCTGTTTTATTGCCTCTGATTCCTCACTTTCTCTTAAAGTCTGTTGCTGAATATATTTTCTCTACAAATGATTCTGTCATTCTAATCCCATTTCTACATGGTTTTATTATAGTATTTCCATCTTTCTTAACCACATTTATCTCTATTAAGTGCCTTCAATAATTACTTTTGAGTAGTCTTGTTTCAGCTATAAATTTTCCTGTAACTTCTGTAATCTTATTAAAAACATCTTATTAAATTTCTCATAATCATTTTCTTGTTGTTTTCCTTATTTTCCTCTATTTGTTAACATTCTTAATCAAGATATCTTCCCTTGTCTTTTCTTGCTTGAGGTGGGAAGTCCTTAGTCACTGAACATCCTTTTTATTACCTTTTTTGTATACTGGCTATCATGAAAGCTTGCTCTGAAAGCTACTTGGATCTTTTGTTCTTTGAAATTTGTGGAGTATTTTTCTGCTTTGGTTTTTACCGTCTCTTATCTGTTCCCACAGCACCTCAGGTCTGCCTATAAATCCTACAAATCAATATTGCTAGCACACAAACTCTCTTTAATTTTCTAAATTTTCTATTTATTTATTTATTTAAAAGACTGATATGGCTGCCCATCTTGTAAAACTCTGGCCAGTTCACAGCAATAATAAAACCAAAGACAAGAAACCAGGAAAATGAGGCCCCTGATTCCTTGAGCTCCAACCTCACCCTATTCCTGTGCCTGGGGGAAAAGCCAATCCTGCACAGTTTCCCAGAAGTCTAAAACCCATCTTTTGTTCCACAGCACCGAGAAGTATCCTAGCTGACTGTGACTGTGTTACTCCGATTTCTGTTTCATATTATACAGATGATTTGATTCCATGTCATTCATCTACTGATACGCTTGTGTAGAGTTTGTGTTTCTATTGCTTGAGGCAGGTGTTGATAACGAACAGTCTTCTCGTTTCAGTACTCTCAGTACCCACCTCACGCATTATTGCATTTGCCCAGTCCAAATCGTCCTGAAATTCTAGATTTTGCTATTTCTCCAACTGTTTACATGTATACAACATCATCTTCAAAAAGGAGTCACTGTTCAACATAGCATAATTATTCAATGTGACTCAGAAGTTTTAGATTCAGAAAGTGTGAAAGGAAGTATGAAGACTATACTGTTATTTTTCCCCCAACTAAATTTCATCTTTCTGCCTGCTTCTCCCAAAATCCATATTGCTGACTTTGCTTTCAGACATTTATTTGCTCCTCTCCTCTGTCTTGATACTGTCACATTTTCAGAGATGTCATTTCTGCTGCTTTTTGTCTGTCCCTTTTTTAAGTTAAATGACCATGCTTCCCTCTGAACCCCTCTAAATATATCATGGGAGAAGTCTAAGTAAGAAAGCAAACCAAAACTCATAGTATTATAACAATGAGAAGGAGGGAGAGGGTGATTCTGGTTGCATTGTTTTGTAAAATAATACTTCTCATTCTAGAATCACCATCTAGTTTTCCCAGAGCATTAGGATATGATTGCTGCCCCATGCTTGAAGCCATTATGCGGTTTAGTTTCAGTACATTATATCACTGGGGTGGTTGGGTATTGTTTGTTGTTTGTTGTCTCTGTTTTTTATCGAAGTTCCCCTCCTATTAGCCAGAGTGAGGGGATCATTGCTGAGCAAATAGGTAAAGAGCATTAATAAAGTATTGGAAGACAAAGCTGTGTGTTTCAGGATCCTGCCCTGCATCCCCTAAGGTATCCTAGTGAAATTCACCTTCCTGTCTATCAGCTTCTGTACATGCAAAGGAGAGCCCCCTTGTCCTTGCCCCTCTAACATAAATGAATGCCATCTTGCCCTAAGACCGGAATGGCCAACCTTTTTTTTTTTTAGTAGCCTGGTTATCCACTGGAACTCTTTAAGAACTTTTTGTTATGAAAACAGGAGGAAAAAAATGGTGGGACAGGAACAACAACATAATTGCTTCCTATAAGTGTTTCTCAGGTTTGATTCACATGTTCCTTCAATGGTGTGATTACCATTGTGTCACATTAGGTTGTTCCAGTGACATTTTAAAGACAGAACTAATGGGGATGGCTAGATTATTTGGATAGTACCAAGGCACACAGCAGATCCCACAATGAGAAATTCTAGTCACAGATACATTTTTTTTCTTCTCCGCTAATGTTTTATGGTATCCACAGCCTGATTTAAAAATACAGTCTTTGGCCCTTTATCCACCCAGCTGTATAAAAGTGCTGTCAGACTGCTTGTCTAAATCTATCACTTACATCTTTCTACTTTTCCTCAAAATTAAATATGGGGAAATCCTCCCTCCTCCTAAACTAGAAGCTTTACTAAGACACAACAACAACAGACAGCACTAGCTGTCAGTAATTCCCATCTGCTCTACCTAAGAACGTTTTTCTGATCAGTCAAGCCCCTTTTTACAAACCAGTGAGATACTTACTGCACATAACTGTTTCTAAATTCCAAAGAGCACTAACTTTAGCACACTTCAATGCTCTCCCCACAGCAGTTCTGGAGGACCAGTACAAAATGTCCCCTATGGGCTGAGACTGTACCCCTGTGGACAAGGGACTGTTGAAGCTATAGCTCCTGTCCTGCTATACTGTACCCTCTATAAGGACTCAAGGACCCACCTTATAATTCCTTACCTGGTAAAACACTCTGGAAATTCTTATCTCTTTTATGTACAGTTCTTGTTATCAGATCAGTATGATTCAGTCTCCTTGAACATAGCCAAATTTTGTTATACTGCCTGTAAAATTAGGCAGACTTTGATTATCCACTGATGAACCCACCACCAATTGTAATATTTTATCTTGTTTTGTTTTTACTTTATTTTTATTTTTAATGAGCTTTTGTTTGCAATTCCGGTCAGTGACCATAATAAAAAAAATTCATTTACTCAATAATTCCTTTTCCTCACTACATGGACCTTAACCATATAATAATCTCTACATCAGTAATAATTCAATTATAGTCCTCCTCTTCAAATTGTGATTAATTAAATATTTTTCAGTTAGGCATTGTCTGACATACTCAATAAAATCGGTAACAAAAGTAACTCTGAAGACTTCCTAATTTTAAGTTTAATTGTATCAGACTGAAAGTTTTGGAGAGCAAAAAAACAAGGGAATTATGTAAAATTAAGCATTTTAATTCCCTTCACATCCAATAAGAGGCCTCTACATGTAAATAACTTTAGAATTTGATAGGATGTAAGAGATGTGAAACACAAGGCAACACACTTAGACAAATTTGTTCCCGCAGATATATCTGAAGAATCTGTGTTAACTACAACAGGGCAACATAGCCAGTCCAAGATTAATTGACAATTGATACCTCAATTCAAAATGGTAACTGTCTCTGGCAAGGGGAGACAGGGGACAGTATAATAGTAAATCTTATGACTGACCACTTGCTAAATGGCATTCAAATTCTACTGCCTTACTTTAGCTAATGATGCAGCTGACCACTGCAAGGTTTAAATTTCTCTTTTCAAAACACTTTTAAAGGGATTGAGTTACATCATGAAAAGAACATGACAGATACTCACAATTTATTTTTTCAGTTGTAAACCACAGCAGTATCTTCTTCATCAGTGTTTCTCAACCTCAGCAATATTACAATATGTGGACTTGCATGGGAGATGCTGTGAGTTGAAATCCACACATTGTAAAGTTGCTGAGGTTGAGAAACTCTGTCCTTCATCACCAAGGGTCACTGGATCTTTGGTGAACTGAATTTAGAACAGAATCTCTTTCTAGGATTGTATTTCTAGAGTTATGTTCATTTTTTTCTACTATAACCCAGATATAATACACTGCCTCCCTTCCAGTTCCTCTTAGACACCAGAGTGCTCAGGTATTGATGGCAACAGCAAATAATTATTGGTTCTATCCAAACTCCTTGAAGATTACAACCATTACTCCAACTTATTTTCCATGTTAAATTGTTTTCATGAATGATGGATTTTAAGGACATTAATTTAATTATTTTCCAAATATCCATTTTTATTTACTTCCAAGCAGTATGTTCTTGCAAAGTCTTTTTGGAGGAGAAAAGAAGTCAACAACATGCAATACTTCTAAAGGTCTCAGATCTTTCTGATTTACAGCGACAATCTTTACTTAATTTGTAATTCCCTCCTCCTGATCATTTGTGTGGGAGAAGGAATGTTCTGCTTCAGCTAATTGCATAGATAAATGATTCATTTACCTGTAAAATAGATTGGCTGGGGTACAGGCTAAAGTGGAATCTTAATCCTGTCCATGATGAATATGTACCTGGAAAACTGTTTCAGAATCCACTCATGATACTTCTGAGACACAGGTAATAAAACAAAGAATTGTTTTTCTTTCCAACCAAGGCATTGCTTCCTTGGATGATATAGACCATACAGTATAGTTGAACATGCTTTAGTTGAACATAGTAGCAGATTCTTATGGACTTCCTAATTCAAGATCCTAAAACAAATACAAAATTCAACTAATCTTCAGAACTCACCTTGTATATTGAGCTGTCCAACCATTTATTCTTAGCATGGATCTCATCAAAAATAAGAAATGCCAACAATGTTTAAATGCATTATAAGCCTTTGGTATAGCTGTGATTCTATTTAAAATGTTGACCTAGAAGTCAGTCCAACCTGACATAGATATACTTACACACTCCTGTTGTAGTAAAAAGAACTATCCAAAATGTTGCATTAAATACATACTTTATTTTTTTATTTATTTATCACATTTGTCACTGCCCATCTCCCCCCACCAGAGGAACTCTGGGCAGTTTACTATAAAAGTAGTCAATTAAAACAATAGCCATAAAATATGAATACAATATACAGTATAAAAATATAATTACAATTAACAAATAAATATAAAATAAGAATAACATCCAAGTGGCAGAAGGTCTAATTCAATCCATGGGTGTGAGGAGCACTCTAAGCCACTAGCCATCCCCAAGCATAACTATTCCCCTCCCCACCCCCAAGCAAATTGGCAGAGCCAAGTCTTCAAGTTCCTCCGGAAGGTCAGGAGCAATGGGGCTAACCTCACCTCCGGAGGCAGGATGTTCCAGAGGGTGGGAGCTACTGCAGAGAAGGCCCACTTCCTGGACCTGACCAAGTGGAATTCTCTTACAGACAGGGTCTGCAACATACCCTTCTGAATGATCGGGTGGGACGGG